>NC_073736.1:6765871-8180246 GCF_023634155.1 Falco peregrinus | reverse complement strand
ACAAGGAAGAAAATTAACTCTAACCCAGCCAAAACCAGGACAAAGAAACGATACTAGCAGAGATGAAGTTTGGAAAAGACTGTGAAATGGGTGCAGGAAATGAAAGTTTTGATTCAGTTACTCAAAGTGTCTGGTAACTTTGAGATGACCTTCAGCTTTTATGAGCTTGTGGGTGGTTCTGTCCTATAGCTACTAGTCTCACACTCCTTAATACCTTGAAACTGGTACCAGCTGCCCACATTTAGGCAAATGAATCCCCTCTTCAGCTGCCAGGTGATGTCCTATCTGTTTCTCTCCTTCAGCTTCTCCTACCAGTTGGTGACAAGCAAAGATTCCCCATCTCAGCTGGTGACTGGGCCACATTTTCTGTCTGAACAAACTGACCGTGCCCTCTTGTGGCAAAGCAAACCAACAGTGTCCTGAGCTGCATCAGGAAGCACATTGCCAGCAGGCTGAAAGAGGTGATCCTTCTCCTCTACTCACTACCTGAGTGTGGTGAAGCCACACTGGAGTGCTGTGTCCAGTTCTGGGCTCCCCAGTACAAGAAAGATAGGGGAATCCTGAAAAGGCCCATGCAGATGATTGAGGGACTGGTGCATCTTTCACCCAAGGAAAGGCTGAGATCACTGAGAGACTCCTAACCTGGACAGTAGACAGCTCAGGAGGGAGCTTACCAATATGTATAAGTATGTGATGAATATACATGGTGGTGTCCAGTGACAGGACAGGAGACACAAAATGAAACACATGAAATTCCATCTGAATGCAAAACAACACTTTTTTTACTGCCAGGGTGATCAGACACAGAAACAGGTCACCCAGAGAGGTTGTGGAGTCTCTGTCCTTCAAGATGTTCAAAACCCAGTTGGATGTGGTCCTGGGCAACCAGCTCTGGCTGGGGAGACTGGACTTGGTGACCTCCAGAGGCTCCTGCCAACATCAGCTACTCTGTGACTCTGCATTACCCAACACCCATCCCTAAACGAGCAAGTCAGCTGCGTATTTTATCCTTTGGGAAGATACTATGGGCTGGCACAAGAGATGCTTGATTGTTCCAGTGGGTTTGGAAAGGTGAAAACGGAAAGGTGAGAAAAGGAATCAGTGATTTTAATGAAGTGTATCCACCGCTCCAGGACTCTCATCATTTCAGGAGCTGCTGAGTTTGCAGGAGTTTGACAAGGAGAGGTAGGTATGTTATTAGCCAGCAGAAACAGTAGGCAGGGGTTTATTAGGGATCTGGCCATATGGCTCATTCTTATTTTAATAGCATTACCAAGAAGCCAGTGAAAGCAAAGATTAACCTTAAAAAAAAAAAAAAAAAAACTACAAAGGAAAACCCCAAACCATCTGAAATCATCCACTCTTCTATCTTTACCAGTGGTTCTACCCATTCAACAGGAAAAAGAAACAGCAATGTAATTGTCACAGGGACAAAGATAAGGTTTCTGTGCTAGATGTGAACTCTCAGTCACTTTCTGTTCAGTATGACATTGTAGATCCCATCTGAGCTGGGCATGGCCACTCTCCTCTGCCAGCAATGCTGGACATTAGTATAAAGCTCTGTTTACAGTCGTTGTTAAAAAACTTGATGCCCTTCACAGCACAGCAGGTAAGCCCTTTAGAGTTCTGATGGGAGAAGTGCAGGAGCATGTGGTGGATCTAGAGCAAGAGGAAGGAGGTGGGACAGAGG
Source organism: Falco peregrinus (assembly GCF_023634155.1). Lineage (NCBI taxonomy): Eukaryota > Metazoa > Chordata > Aves > Falconiformes > Falconidae > Falco > Falco peregrinus. Next base: position 8,178,556 of record NC_073736.1, on the reverse strand, counting down.
GAACTCTCTCACCAGGGGAGGTGGAGAGCAGCACAATCACCCCTGATGTGATTCAGAGCCCTCCTATTGAACTGGAGGAAGGAGGGAAAATATTAGCACCCTTGCAAAAGAGTGGGTCAATCATAAAGAAGTGAGACCAGACTTGTCTCTACTGATCATGAGATTCCATGGGTCTGAGAAGCCCCTAGATGGAAATGGCCCCATGAGGGTCACTAATCCAATCTTCCGCCCTAGAGGCAGCTCTGTCCCATGAGGCATTTCAAGTTGGGGCAAGTATGACTCATCTTGTGGCCATCTAGGCAGGGTCTGAAAAGTGATTGTCCATGTTTTATGTCTTATTGTGTGGTCGGTGTTGGTCTATATGGGAAAAATCAGAGTGTTCTTCCATCAAATATGACTACTATAAATAAGAACATTATGCTCTTATTTCACTCATTTTACTTTGGATCATTTAAAAATGTTTTGCTTTTTGAACATTTTCATCACCTTACTCTAGTGGTGGGTTAGTCTTGGCTAGGAGCCAAACTCTCACCCAGCTGCTCACTCACTCCCCCTCAGTGGGATGGGGGAGAAAAATAAAAGAACACAAATGAAGAAGCTCATGAGTTGAGATAAACGGGGGGGGGGGGGGGGGGGGGGGGATGTGATTACTTAGCAATTCCTGTCATGGGAAAAACAGACTCTGCTTGGGGAAAATTGACTGACTTTATTGCCAGTTAAAATACATGCATAATTATTGGTTGGGGCAAAGTAACATTAAAACAAAACCTTTCCTCCCGGTTCCCCATGCTTAACTTGACTCCAGACTCTTCTACTCATCCCAAAGTGGTACAGGGAAATGGGGCTGAGGGGTTAGGGTCAGTATGTAGCGATTTCTCTCTGACACTCCTTCTTCTCACACTTTTCCTCTGCTCTGCTGTGGCTCTCTGTGGGCAGGATATCCATCTGTTCCACTGTGGGTCCTCCATGGGCTGCAGGGGGTCCCTGATCCTCCATGGAGCACTTCTACAGCCTCTTACTCTGACCTTCTTGTCCCCTCTCTCATTGCTCACTCTTCTTGGCATTTTCTGCCCCTTCTGAAATATTTTTGCCCAGGCAAAGCTCCCTGCTTCACACACCATGCACTCCCACCCACACAGACACAGAGATATAGGAAAGACATTGAGCAGCTGGAGCTAGCTCAGCGGCCACGGCTCTGTGGGGAAGGTGCAGGAGCATCCACCACCTGGGGAGAGGCAGGAGAAGGCTCTGGGGATCAAAGCAGACCACCAGGACCTTCTTTGTCCTGGGATGTGGCAGGAGGATGAGAAAGAGCATGGCCCACAGTGGAGAGAAAAGATCTGGCAATGTCCCTCCAGGCCATGAGCCTGCTGCTGACCCATCAGGGGCTGAGGAAGAACTGACTAAAGAATAGGACTGTTAGTTATGTATTGTGGTTGTTCTGCCAGCCACATTGCTATGTTCACCTCTGGAAAAAAAAAAAAAAAAAAAAAAAACAAACTAAAAAAAACCAAACCCCTAACATAAACTGTGCTCAATTTGGTCAGACGACCAGTCACTCTCACAAAAGCTGCTGAAGACCAGGACAAGTTCAGCCAAGAATTTCTGAGCGCTTTTCCCTGCTGCAGTTTTCTCAGAGGTCTCCCCCTGTGCCAGCAGTGGTTGTATTTGCTGGAATTTGCAAGGTGCCTGCCCTTTGATGTCTGTGGGGCTCAGCATCCCTTGAGCATGGTTATTCGTTGCTGAAAGAGCCACAACTAGTGCCGATGGAGAAGGTGGCAGGGCTGACAGTTTGCAGTGGTGAATCTTCCCTTGCATATCTAACTGACAGCCCTGGTCTCCATCCATCCCATTGCCGCCTGCATGTGCAGCTGCTGCTGCACCTACCCGTTGCTGCTGCTGGCGACCTGTATCTGTCAGAGGAGGAGAAGTAAGCAGCAAGGGCAAAGGAGGATCACATCAGAGGACACAAAGTGAGGCAGGGGAAAGGTGATGTGAGGCTAGTGAGCACGAGGCACCCACTTTAGGGAGGAGCGCTTCTGGTCCTAGGATGCTCTTCCACTGGGAATTCCTTCAATGCCTGGACCACACCTGAGCCCCCAAAATACTGAGCGATGCTCAGCATCATCCTCTAAAACCGTGCCATGCACATAGGATGGTGGCAGCTCAGATTGGTGATACCTCCTCATTCCTACCCTGAGCCTCTGAATGTGCAAGATGGGAGCTAACACCACACTGCCAAGGTCTAGGACACAAGGAGGGCCTCCTACAAGGCTTTTCAGATTCTGACAGTACACTTGCTGCAAGCCAGGTGGGTTACCAAAAGCTCCACCATAAAGGTGGCACAAGTGGTTACGCTTCAGCCCTGGTTAGTTAAAGTGGTGTTTGATCTCAGGATTACCTGGATCACATCTTTGCTCCAAAGGTGCCTCACTGGTGGCCTCCTCTCTGTCTCAGTGGAGGAGGAAACAAGGAAGAAGAAAAGGCTTGTTTCTCTTATCCTTTGCTTTGAAAATCCAAACCAGCGTTTTATCTGGATGTTGATGTATATTAAGATGGGGCCTCCAGTCCTCTGCAGCTTCCGAATCATCCAAAAACGGCCCCTATACAGCTGCTGGTGCCACTCCACTACTGATGCAATGCAAGGGGAAGTTGTGGAAACCATCTTCGTGCTACTTCTCAGCAGATGTCACTTCCCAGCCACTTTGCTGCCAGTCACTAGAACATAGACATTTCTAGTCTTGGCACATTTGGCTTGATCACAGGCATGATGGTAACTAGGGAAAAACAGAAAGGGAAGGTTGGATCCTGTGGTCTGGGAAATGGGGAGAAGAATAAAAACCTTGCTGCTGCTGACCCTTTTTGTCACTTGCTATAAAGAAGACCCCTAAGGCAAGAGAGAGTAGAAAATGGCCACCATCAGTCCCCCAGTTCAAGGGAGGGATGAAGTGGACTATGGTTCATGGGGCAAAAAGACAGTCCAAAGGTGACCTAGAGCATTTGGGGTAGAACGTATCTCTGAAAAGATAATGACAATACAAAGACATGCAACATACAGGGTGTAGCTTCCCTGAGCTCCCAGATCTGTGGGTAGTGGCTTCTGCTTCATTATGCAGCACTTCCTCTCCCTACCCCTCTGACCACCCAGCTTGGGTTAGACAGATGGAGAAGGCAGGACAGAGCCACCAGGCAGCACGCTCCTCTCCTGGACAGCCTGGCACAGAGCCCTGAGCACACCGTGGATTGTGCTGCCATGACCGTCTACCTCCTTGTGATACTCCTCAGTGAGTCTCTCTGCCTCCACTCTGCCTTCTCACTCCCCCATGGATATGTTTACTTCTCCTTTTTCCTTTTCTCTCAGCTCTTACCCTCTCTGTTCTCCATTCTTGTCCTTTCTTTCACCTCTAGCCCTTCTGCTGCCTTACATCCCTCTCAAGTCCTTTCTTTTGCTGCTGTTGTCTCTGCTTTCTCCCTCTCTCCTTTCTGGCTTTCAATTCAGTCTTCCCTCCTGTCTTTTATGGTCCTCTATAAAAACCTGTTCCTCTGCCTCCTCTCTCCTGTCCTCTCCTCTCCTCTCCTCTCCTCTCCTCTCAGCTGGATAACACTATTCTCTGAATATGAAGAACAGTTTGTTGAAAACTCATTGTTGTGGTGATGCTGGACAGGATCCCAATATGTGGTCTTTTCAGCAAGTGATTCTAGCTGTTAAATATCAGTACCGCTACTTTCTTTCATTTTCTCTGGTGTAGATTATTTCAAAATCAGGTCTGATCAGCTGTTCTGCTTCCTTATTTTTCTCTGTTTTCTGGCATGAGAATCAGACTGGGACTTGTTTGCCCCTGGCCTGGGGTGAAACAAAGTTCTGTTCTAAGATCTGTTTCAGGTCAAAACTGTGCTCCAGGGCTTTCAATGCTTAGGCCTGCTTCCGTCCCATCTCTGTTCAGCACTAATTTTTCATCATCACCAGTGGGGGCTAAAAAGAAGGGGCACGCACCTGCACGCAACCTCTTCCTGCATGCATCTCACCGTGTTACAAAGGACACTACATTCAAGGGCTCTGGGTGGGGGAGACGCTTTTCAGCAGAAGACAGCCAATTAGATCTGTTGCCTCACACCCGCAGCAGCAAAACCCATGTCACCCAATGGCATCCTACATCTTCCTTCATACTTCACCTAGCTCTTGTCCTGGGTCTGGCTGGTTGCAGTTAGTTTGCCTCATAGCAGCCTGCAACGGTGCCCGTTTGGATTTGTGACTAAAAGAGTGTTGGTAACACACCAGAGCTTTGGCTATGGCTAACAACATTTGCATGGTGTCAAGGTCTTCTTGAATGGGTTCTTGAGAAGCTTAGGGGTGGGAAGAAGCTGGGAGGGAACAGAACCAGAATGGCTGACCCCAACTGACCAAAGAGATATTCCATGCCCTATAAACTCATGCTCATCAATAAAACCAGAGGGAAAAGAGGCTTGGGACAGGCAGCCATCGTTCGGGCTCTGGCTGGGTGTCCCTGCAGTTGTGGGGGGTGATGAGTGATTGCCTTTGCATCACTTGATATCTTCCTCTTTCCATTACTTCTTTAACTTCTTTGAATCCAAACCCACAAGTTCTCTTACTGCTGCTCTTCTGATCCTTTATTCCCATTGTGCTGGGGGCAGGGGGAGTGTGTGGTTGTGTGGGGCTGATCTGCCAGCCAGAACGAGCCCACCACAGCTCCCTGGGCCCTCCTCACCTCTAATGCAAGCAACAACCCCCACCTCATTGCTAGTCATAACAAGATTCCTTGCCTGTAGCCTCATTTTTGATGCCATTAGACCTTGAGCTCATCCTGTTCTTCACCTCATCTCCATACGTACCTTCTTCCCTGCTAGGACCCATGACATCTCCTGTCCTTCCTAACCCAATAAGAACTCCAGCAGTTCCATTTCTTTAAGTTTCAAGATGTCATTTGCTAGTGCTGATATCAATCAATTCTTTGCAATCACCAGATCTCTTCTAACAGAAGAAATAATCTCTTACAACATGTGCTGTATGTAGCTAAAAGATAAGTTCAGGGGCATGATGAGTTTTGTAATTTTTTTTCCATGCATAGCCTCATTGGCTTGTGAAATTGTTTTCTCAGGTTTTCTCAGTGATCAGTCTAGGCATTCCATGTCATCTTGGCACAAAAAGGAATGATGATCTGTACAGAATCCATGGTATTGTGGAGGGGCCATGATCTTGCCTGATGGCCGGAAGGGCTAGGTCTTCATAGGGTAGTGTCTGTGTAAGTGATATCTTTTCTCTCTTTTTTTGCAGCCTCCCCTCTCTTGTCATTTCAATGGCCCTCTCTCACAGCTCTCCTCCACTTGCTGCCATTGGCTATGTCCTCTGCAGGTAAGTGCAGCTTGACCTCTCACAAGATTCTCTCCAGCTGGACTCAGACAAGGCGAGGTTGAGTTGTGTTTTTTTAAAAAGGAGGGAAAAGGAAAGTTCCCTACCATCCTCCAAATCCTTTCTTTCTTCCCCAGACCTGCTGCCGGTCCCTACCCTCTCCACAGACCCCAGTTATCATTTCTATTATGAAGGGGAACATCTTGCTATCATATGCTCGGCTGCAACACAAAGGAAAATAGGCGGATTTCGGTTCTTCAATCAAAGCGGGGAGCAAATCGACCTAAGAGCACCATACCCCCTCCCGTTTGCCTGGCTCCAGCTCAAGGCTTCAACAGCATCAGCTGGGACATACACGTGCATGTACTTTGTGGAGGACTCTGGGCAAGAAATTCCTTCCAACAGGAGCCTTCCTCTCTCAATTAAGGTCCAGAGTAGGTTGGTTTTGTCTCTATGGCTTGCGTACCACCAGCCCAGGGGCTGCACGGCTCCCTTTAAAGCATCATCTTCTCCCATGGCCCTATCACTTGGTTGCCAATGTACAGATGAAGTAGCTCCAGCTTACTGTCATAAAATCACAGAATTATTTGGGTTGAAAAAGACCTTTGATATCATAAAGTCCAACTGTTAACCCAGGACTACCAAGTCCAACAGTAAACCATATTGCTAAATTTTTTTATTACTTCCAGGGATGATGAATCCACCACCACCTCAGGCAGCTTGTTCAAGTGCTTCATCACCCTTTCAGTGAAAAAAAAATTCGTAGCATGCAATCTAAACCTCCCCAGGTGTAACTTGAGGCTGTATCCTCTTGTCCAGTTGCTAGTTATTAGGGAGACCAACCCCCACCTGCCTACTACCTCCTTTCAAGTAGTTGTAGAGGACTAAGATATCCCCTGAGTCTCTTCTCCAGACTAAACAACCCTAGTTCCCTCAGCCGCTCCTTGTAAGACTTGTTCTCTAGACCCTTCACCAGCTTCATTGGCCTTCTCTGGACACGCTCCAACATCTCAACATCCCTCTTGAAGTGAGGGGCCCAAAACTGAACACAGGGTTCAAGGTGTGGCCTCATCAGTGCCAATTACAGGAGGACAATCACTGCCCTTGTCCTGCTGGCCACACTTTCGAATACAAACCAGGATGCTTTTGGCCTTCATGGCCACCTGGGCATACTGCTGGCTCATCTTCAGCTGGCCATCAACCAGCACCACCAGGTCCTTTTCCATCAGGCAGCTTTCTAGCCGCTCCTCCCCAAGCCTGTAGCGTTGTGTAGGGTTATTGTGACCCAAGTGCAGGACCCAGCTCTTCTCCTTGTTGAACCTCATACACCTGTCTTCGGCCCATCAATCCAGCCTGCCTAGATCCCTCAGCAGAGCCTTCCTCACAAGCTCCTTTTCTGCTCCTGCATTTCTCTGAGAAAGCAGGAATTAGTTAAAATTAAAGCAGGAATTAATTCCAGCAGTGAGCCTCCCCAAGCCTTTCATCTGGGTTTGGGGTGTATTACACACCTTCCTACTGTGGGCATGTAAAAATACTTCTTTTCTACACTTCAGTGAAGAGAAAGAAACTGCATAAGCTGCTCTGAGCTCTTAACACTGTGTTGCGTGGGTCTTTTCTCCTCTGCCCATGGTTCAAGAAGGGCATAGAAAAGAGAGCCACAAGTGACCCCCCAGAAGCTTTTTGATCATCCAGGGCTCTGTATTTGAATGGAAAATAACCAGAAGAATAACACATCTTTTGTAATTTCTTAGGTAAGACTAGCTTATAACACTGGGAAAAATCGTGGGGCTTGTGCACAGGTCCTGATGCCAATAGACAGCCAATTGCTTGGGTTATGTTTTGATAAGGTTTTTGTTTCTTTTCCCCCACCCCCCACCCCCCACCCCCAGCTGCTCCCGTGGCCCCAACTTTATCCCTGGATCCTCAGCAGCAAGTCTATATATCCGGGAACAGTGTCAAGCTCCTCTGCTCCATCCCCTCATCTCCAGATAACGTTAGGGAAGTCCAGTACTATGCAGACTTTGGATTTGCAGTCTCCATCCCAGTATCAAATGTGAAAAACTACAGCTACGATCTCAAAATCACAGGAGAGGATGTCTCTGGGTCTTACAGTTGTGCCTACTTTGTAATGAAGTCTATGCGTCCTGTTCGATCCGAAAGGAGCCGCTGGATCAATGTTAATGTGAAAAGTGAGTTTTCAAACCCTTCCTCACTACAGCGTCAAGTAACTAGTGACTCATCATGAGTTAATTCACTCCCTGTGTGCTTGCCTATGAAGTCATCCATGAGTCTCACCTCCATCCCTTCCTGTCCTAGGATCATCCATCTGTCTGCCTCAGTCTCTCTATTCATCACTAAATGAGCTCACTGCCATGCCTGCCTGAGTTTTTAAGCACCAAAATAAGGAGGGGTAATGGAGAAATAGATCTCAGTGAAAAAACTGTCACATCACTTTGTCTGGCTTTTTTTTGGGCAGTGAAAGGTTGTGTTGTGCTAAGCCTAAAGTCACTGTTGATTCCTATCCAGGCTATAAAATCGGCTGGATTCGAGAGATCATTGTTGGGGGTTCATTCTTTACCATCAATGGCCTCATCTTTTTCTTCTCCCACTGCCTGATGAAGAGAACAGGTAAATATTTCCGTTTCATTAGGACATTTAGAATTTTTAAATCCTGGGACTTCCTTTCATTTTACAGAAAATGACCCGGTTTGACTGTTATTCCATCTTGTTTTCCAAAGAAAAGGAAGCAAACATTTTATTCAAAGCTGTTTTGGTAGATTATTATGGAGAAAGAATTTGAAAAATGATTGCTTCTCAATATTGGTTGAGTTACCATCCTTGGAAGTACTTAAAAGGGTGCAGAAGTGACACTTAGGGACATTGTTTAGTGATAGATCTTAGTGATAGATTTAGTAGTGTTAGGTTTACGGTTGGACTCAATGATTTTAAAAGTCTTCTCCAACCTAAAAGATTCTATGATACTGTGATTCTCACCCTGCTTCCTCCTCTGATGCCCAAATCTATCTCCTTTAGGGGTCCAACACTGAAGAGAAGCCATTTCTGATGCTGCTGCTTCCCTCATTTGTGGATCTGGAAGAGGGATTCTGAAGGAGAAGGAGAAGGAGAAGGAGAAGAAGGAGAATTCCCTAAAGGTTCTGCTCTATTAGCTAAGGCAATCTACTCCCTCGGGCCCCACCTGATTCCTCATTGTCTGCCTCAGAGTCCCCAAGAGGCAGAAGTGGTGCATGTTCAGCTGGCAATTGTTTTGACTTACCCATTCCTCACCTTCCAACCCACCTTGGGTCTATTCAAATAAAGCTGGATGTTGTGTCTGAGTCTTGTGGGTTTCATTGAGAGATGCACATTTCCATGGTTCTTCCCAAAATGTATGCTTGTGTTTGTATGTGAGTGTGTGTCCTCTGCTCCAACTCACTCCCAATCCCACCACATTTCCATCACACTCCGTCCTTACTTCCATCTGAAATTCAGCCTCCTTTGGTGAAACACTGCAGCTCAGCCTTTAATCTCTGGACTGTGCAATCTGGTAGAAGGATAAGGGGTCAGAGAGAAGAACACAAGCCCAGAGCAGCTCCTTACCCCTCTGGCTTGCCTGTGTTTGCTGTCCAGGTCCCATCTAATATCTAATATCTGTACAGTTGATACCTTATGGTTTGCATCTGTAGAAGGCTGATGTCTTGGGGAGAGAAACATGGGCAGGAGGGGTAAGATGAGGGGTCACCTCTACATGGTAAATCACGCTGGAGGTCAGGCCACTTCATCCAGCATCTACTCCCAAAGAAAATATACAGCCTGACCCAGCACAGGGGCATACCAGAGGCCAAAACCATCATGCTCCTGAGTGAGAGGGTGGAAAGTGGGTGAGAGCTCTGCAGCCTGCTTGCACAAGGATTCCCCTCTCAATGCTGGCTTACACCATGCAGTGGACGTCAGTTCAGATGCTCAGAATTGTAGGAAGCTTCAGGCACACACCACCTCCTCCCTGGATCGACATGGTGTAAATGAGGCCTGCCCAATGGTTCTGAATTCCTTTTTACAAGGAGACACAACCTGCTGTGTGGCAAGATGTTTTTCTAGGATTAGAAGCTGGGACAGGATGCAGGTAGAGTCCAGACTCTGTGTTTTCCCAATGACCATTGCAGAGAAGCACCAGTGATAGATAAAGCCCTTCAGCCTTTGCCTTTTCCACCACTCTCCCCATTTGCTCTTTTCACTAAGTAACAAGTGCTGGCAGAACACCTTGGGTTAAAAGAAAATTCTCCTTTAACAATGAAGCTGTTCAGAGTGTGGGAACATTTTGCTGTGTCCTCTCTTTCATCATGCGCCATGGAGGGACACAATAGGGCACACCTGGTGTGCCTAGGAGACAAAAAGGCATAAAGACACTCTCTTTACCATTTTCCCGGAGTTTGACATTCAGGAGTGGCTGGACCTGGAGTGACAAGAGCTTCAAGTTTTGCCCACTCACCAACCTTCTAATTCATCCATCCATCCACCAGAACATCCACCCACCTATTAATCCATATATCAGATACCCGCTTCTGCCCTGTCAGCTACTCAGAGACACATGACATCACTAGCAGTTGCAGAAGTGAAGGGCTTGATCTTGACCAATCAGATAAATAGAGAAATATGACATCACAGCCACACGCACAAGCCAGGGGCCTGATCCTGCCCTGTCAGCTACTGAGAGATCAGAAGCATCTGCAAAAGGCAGGGGAAGGGAAGGGAAAAGGGAAGGGAAAAGGGAAGGGAAAAGGGAAGGGAAGGGAAGGGAAGGGAAGGGAAGGGAAAAGGGAAGGGAAAAGGGAAGGGAAAAGGGAAGGGAAGGGAAGGGAAGGGAAAAGGGAAGGGAAAAGGGAAGGGAAAAGGGAAGGGAAGGGAAGGGAAGGGAAGGGAAGGGAAGGGAAGGGAAGGGAAGGGAAGGGAAGGGAAGGGAAGGGAAGGGAAGGGAAGGGAAGGGAAGGGAAGGGAAGGGAAGGGAAGGGAAGGGAAGGGAAGGGAAGGGAAGGGAAGGGAAGGGAAGGGAAGGGAAGGGAAGGGAAGGGAAGGGAAGGGAAGGGAAGGGAAGGGAAGGGAAGGGAAGGGAAGGGAAGGGAAGGGAAGGGAAGGGAAGGGAAGGGAAGGGAAGGGAAGGGAAGGGAAGGGAAGGGAAGGGAAGGGAAGGGAAGGGAAGGGAAGGGAAGGGAAGGGAAGGGAAGGGAAGGGAAGGGAAGGGAAGGGAAGGGAAGGGAAGGGAAGGGAAGGGAAGGGAAGGGAAGGGAAGGGAAGGGAAGGGAAGGGAAGGGAAGGGAAGGGAAGGGAAGGGAAGGGAAGGGAAGGGAAGGGAAGGGAAGAAGAGGTGGTTCTCAGTCTGCCCTTGTAGCCATGTGAAGGACACCACAAAAGTTTTAACAAAGCCTTTGTGCAAGTAACATCTGATCTGTGCTACAGCAAGGCTTACAGGTGGCTGACTCTTTCTACGGAGGGTGTTCTTGATATGACAAATGCTACTCTGCTTCTTGATTTTACTTTATAGCTCAACAGGCTCTATGCATACTTTCAGGTGGGCTTTGGGTGCAGGATGCGCAGCTTCTGACATGAAATCATTGCATTCATGTGTAGAACAGTTACTGTGTGTAGAACAGAAGTACCAGATAGTGTTTCTAGACATGCCTCGTCATGTTGAATCCTCTTTTTGTCTTAGAACTGAAGAAAGAAGAAGAAAAGGTGTTTGATCTAAACGCTTTGGATGCCAATCACTTTGAAAGCTGTTACGGGGCAGAGTTAGAGGACATTTGGTAACCTTTACATCTGCTTAGTGCTTGAATCAGTACAGTTAATGTGACATATGTGGTTTGGGTTTTTCCCCAAAATGTCTGTGAAGGTCTGTGCAGGGAAATCCTCCTGGGCACCTGTTCAGAGAATGGTGAGAACTGTTGTGTTTTAGTATGCTTATGCTGCACTCATGATTGTTAAGAGCTTGCAGAATTAGGTTGTCTGTTTTGTCTGCATGCCTGTTTAAGGGCAGTAGCAAAGATTGTATCTCAGCAAACAGAACCTTTTCTGGGATTATTTAGTGTCCAGAGGGGAGCTGTGTAAATTTTTTCAGGATTATGTGAGCTGTCTTGGAATAAAACCTGGTCATGGCTTTGCCTTCTTGCTTCTGCTGCAGGCTTTGCATCCTTATGGGAGCAAAGACCAGACACCTATCACTCACACAAACAACGGGTGTCATTCAGTGTTTCTTATTCTTTCTACCTGCAAATTTGTATAAGAATGGATTTGTGATGGTCCACAGGTTCTGGACAATCCTTTGCTATTATTGTCTCTGTAGTAACTTAGTCCCACCTGTCAAGTTGCATCCTTCCCCAGAGATGTTTCCATCTTGAGGGATTCGTGATTCCAGCCTTCAAGTTTTTGTTTTGTCCAGCATAACACGGAACCAAGAAAGACAATTGTTTTTTTCTGGTGACCGAGATGTTGTCCAGAGGTAGAAGAACAATGAAGAAAGTTTGCCATTAACAATCCCTCAAATGTTTGCAGTCTTGCCCATAAAACAGTGGAAGGGAGGAACAGAAACAGGCAGATGCTTTGTTCATATGGGTAAGTTCCAAGCTGCTCAGAACTGTGGGACACTGATGTCGTTTCTGTAGCAAATTTCTTTGCCGAGGATTGACTTGGCTGTCTGAATGGACAGCTAAAGCCCTCTTCAGACTTAAACGCTGCATTAAAACAGCTTGCATCCTTGTGCCAAAATCTCAAAAAGTACATCAGGAAGCTCAGGCTCCTTCAGGAGCATCAGACCACCTTTCAGCGTCCAGTCTCTGATGTTTGCTTTGTTGATTTGTTGAAATAAGATCCACTAGGGATTTGAGTCTTGAGCTGGAGTGTCTATCGCTGTAAAGATGGGAAGACGATGCTTGTGATTTTGCAGGTGCTGTAATACTTGTGACTATGTCAGAGAAGCATACAGGTGATGAGGCTGGGCCTTCAAGAACCTGGATAGCATAAAGCAGTGCAAGAGGGAAGGATTTAGCCATAAAATGCAAGAGCAGAAGAATGAGGGCTGCCAAGTGCACCGTTTCTTAGAAGGCAGCAAGGTGAGAGACAGGTTGTGCCAAGAGCCTGTTGCATGGTGGTGACAAGTGTGAGAAGGCACAGTTGGGGCATTCCACTCCTCTTCCAGCTTTAGGTGTTCTCAGGACTATAATAACACCTGTGGTCAGCAAGGTACTTGTGCCTGTAGAGGGGTCTGTAGGAGAGTCAGGAAAAGCGGTAGGAACAGGCTAATTCTCTGTGTCATGGTGTGGGCTGGTAGGAAGCGTGCTGACTGGAGAAGCTTAGCTTTTTCTACCATCTATCTAGCGAGTCTTTTTACTGAGGTTTCTGGAGGAGGAGAAGCAGCTTCTTTGAGGTTAGATTGTCCCAGTTGCCCTTCTAGTCTCAAAACAGAGACCACCAGTGGGTGTTGGAGATAACAGTAACCAACAACTTGTCAGCAGAGGTGCTGGAGGGAGTGAAATGTTCCCTTCCTTAGAAAACCAGTGGAAGCAAGACTATTTGAGTTGTCAAGGCTGAAGATGCTCGAAGAAGTGAGTTTTGCAAATGGTGTATGAAAATGTAGTACAAGACACACCAGATGACTATGTAACTACCCTGTCATTTGGCAGGTTACCGAGCTCAAAACACTTGGACATGCAGGTTACATACCCAAGTACATTCTAGCAATCAAGCCCAGGCTAATTTTTTTTTTAATTCAAAATCTGGAGGGTTTTTTACATCTTTGTGTACTATTCTTGGAGACCACATTCTTTATTTCTGGGAAAACAAACAAACAAACCCAAAACCAAACCAAAAACACCCTTTCACTCATGAAGCCAGGCATCATGATTTGAGCATCATCATGGGTGCTGAACCATTACAGGACCCTTTGTCACAAAGTGTGATGAGCAGGAAAGATTCAAAGGGGAGTGCTGTGGGTAGCAAGGGTCCAAGGGTGGGTGTCAATAGGGAAATTTCTGTGGGCCAATGTTAAGCACTTGGACTTTTGTACATCTCCAGTCTCATTAGGTCTGCAGTTAACATTAGCAATAGGTTTGCACAGACATCAAAGGTGTAATGTAGCACATGAGCTTGATGCATTGAAATCTTCCAGGGGAGGGTGTGCATGACTGCTAATAAGTGTCAGGGAGGACTGGCATCTAATATCCATATCCTTTTCATATTCCAGGCTAAAATCTTAACAACCTTTGTCTTTCGGGGGATTTTTTTTGTTGTTTTTTTGTTGTTTTTTTGGAGGGAGGGGGCATTGTGGTAGGCTTAGTGCTTTATTTTTGAACGCAGCTTGTTTTCATGGATGTATATATAGGACCACTGTTTTTTATTGCATTAAGGGTTTTCTTACCCTGCTGGCTCACCCTCTCAGTTACTTTCTCCACTCCTTTTCTGTGATACATTTTGTATTTACTACAGCAGCAGTTAGTTCCCTCCCAGTAGACTTAAATCCTTCTTCCCATTTTTATGTCCACTAAAATACTCTGCATAAAACAGTTATTGTCAACATCGGTATGTGATTATGGCTTTCCACATGACTGCCTGTGAGGATGAGGGGAAATTCATATTTCTTTTAGGACAATATCTGCTGGTATTTTTACCTATGAAAATGAGTTGCTTATTGTCTATCTTATTTAAACAAAAATTTGAAAATCCAACTGCCGGTATGACTGCTTTATTTATATAGATTCAGGCCTTTTAATGAAAGATTACTGTCTCCTGCAGGTAGCTGGAAATTTCCACTTTGCACTGGGAAAAAGTTTCCAACAGTCTCATGTACATGGTAAAGTATTTTCTTTTCCTGCTTATTGCGACCCTTAGCTTCCAAGTGTTTCTGACCATTTCCTTTGAACATCTTTGCATTGCTATCTGTAATGACAACAGCACTCCTTCAGGGGGGAGGAAATTGATGAAATTTTGTTAGAGGGGTTTAGAACCATCATGAACGAATAGAAAAGTGTTCTCTGAAGGTGCTGCCACATGGGTGTGCGAGAACATGGAGGAGAATGTGTCTGGGCAGTCTCTTAGCATCACTTGTTCTACAAAACTTTGCTGCCCTGCTGTAAAACAACCTCAAGCACAGTGTTCAGTCCAGGACCCGAATATCAGTATCTCTGGAAGCGATGTTTTGGAGAAAAGCTCTTGAGAATTTTAAAGCAATTCAGAACTTTCAGAGTAAAATTTAAGTTGTGAAGGACTTCCTCAAGTATCTATAAATACTCAGTGGCCAGAATGACAGTGGTAGTTTACAGAATCATAGAATGGTTTGTGTTGGAAGGGACCTTTAAAGTCCCCCTAGTCCAGCCCCCCTGCAGGAAGCAGGGGCATCTTCAAATAGATCAGGCTGCTTACAGCCCTGTACAACCTGACCTTGAACGTTTCCAGGCATGGGGCATCTGCCACCTCTCTGGGCAACCTCTACCAGTGTTTCACCACCCTCATCATAAAAAATTTCTTCTCTGTATCTAGTCTGAATCTACCCTCTTTTAGTTTAAAACCACTAAGCCTCGTCTTGTTGCTATAGGCCCCACTAAAATGTTTGTACCCATCTTTCTTATAAGCCCCCTTTGAGTACTGAAAAGCCACTAAAGTCTTCCCAGAGCCTCTTCTCTGGGCTGAACAACCCCAGTTTTCTCAGCCTCTCTTAGGAGAGGTGCTCCAGCCCTCTGATCATTTTTGTGGCTCTCCTCTGGACCTGCTCCAACAGGTCCATGTCTTACCCTTGCCAAGGACTCCAGAGCAGGATGCAGTACTCCAGGTGGGGTCTCATGAGAGCAGAGGGGCAGAATCGCTTCCCTTGACATGCTTTGTTTGAGGCAGCCCAGGACATGGTCAGCTTTCTGACCTGTGAGCACACGTTGCTGGCTCGTGTCCATTTTTTCATCCACCAGTACCCCCAAGTCCTTCTCTGCAGGACTTCTCTCAACCCCTTCATCCCCCAGCCTGTATTGACACAGGGAGGTTGCCCCGAACCAGATGCAGGACCTTGCCCTTGGCCTTGACCCCTCATGAGGTCTCATGGGCCCACTTCTCAAGCTGACCACTGGGGGAAAATGTTTTGGAAAGCCATAACTCCAATTATGTTAAAATGGGTCATGCACAATGTAACTAGTGTAACAGGTTAGTTAATGACTGGTCTTTCTCAAGGGGTGCCCTTGAATTTCTCTGGTGCTGCTCTGTAAGATTTGTTAGCCTTGCTAGTACTCAGGTCACACTTCAGGTGCTGAGGAATGTGACCACCCAAGCGTTCAAGCTGATAACCGCCATCATCCTGTGCAGGGCTGTAGGAGAGCAGCTACCGGGAGGAGCATCCCTGTCCTTCCCTGTGCATTGCTTGCACGGTGCCAGCACAAGCATTCCTGCAGCTGTGTGATTAACCTTACTTTGGAGCTGCTCTGACTGGAAGAACAGCCTCACATAAAGCAGTACTTAACATTTCAGCCTGCTGCGTGCATTCTCTGATATGGCTCATGTCCAAAGGTAGGGTGGGACAGGAATGGGCCATCAACATAAAGATGGGGGGACAGACTGTTTTATTCCTTTGACAGTAAGTCCAGTTTAAGTGCAGATCCACCAGAACCAAGTGCTCTGTAGAACTTTGTTATTTGCTGAAGGTTACCCTGCTGGTGTCTGTGCAAAAGGCAGCAGGGCTTGATACTTCACCGACAGCTAAGACACGGCTTAAGTGCAGATAATACTGCAACATGAGACAGGGTGTTGCTGGTAACCGTTAAGAAAAATGGCATAGCATAATCCCAAGGCCCCTTCTCCCTTCTTTCCTTTCCCTGGCCACCATTTCACATGTATTTCTAAATTTTTAGAAGGAATTCTTTTTTTAAAGCCAATGGAGTTCCTTGATGCATTTGCCAGCACAGGCACACAAACCACTGTGCTAGTGGCAGTGACAGGTCTGCACACTTGTCAGAGACAGCAACAAGAATATCTGAAACCTGTGCAGCTCTGAGCTCTTTGTAATGCAGAGCCATTGCCTTAATTCCAGTGACTGCAGCCTTTGTTTCTAAGCATTGAACATTTTAACTGTGAAATGGAAGGGCCTCACCCTAGATCAGAGCATCAGGAGGAGCATATTTTAGGCTTAGCATTTCCTTTTTCTAACTGTATGTTCTCTGTTCTGCATGCATATCTCTTTGGGTTTAGTAAGGGTTTCATATAAGTGCAGGTAAAGCTTCTGGTGTTTTATTGAAAGATGTTAATGGAAAAAAAACCTGAATTCACAGCACACTCATGTTGAATAAATGTTTTAAAGGAAAGGCTAGCTCTGGCCAGTTCTTTAGTGTTGTGGCCGGTCTTGTGCTAGGCTGTGTATCAGAAACCCTTCAAGGGAGCAGCATTCCTGATCTTTGTTAATAATGGAGCAGCATTTGGTGATCTGACTCCACCAGCTCCTAAATAACAGCCCACAGTTTTTGAAGGGTGGTTTTTTTTGCAAAGACAAAAGTTGAGGTCTGGCTTCTTGACCAGTGGCAAAATGCACCATGGCCTCTGGCTGCTTTAAGACAATTGTGTGACTTTGGACGAACCTGGTAAAAGCAATACTGAAATCAAGTTGTAAGTTATATTTTCATCCTGAGACTGATGCTTCTGGCATTACATAAAGTAATTTCAGTAGCCAACCAAAAGATATCAGCTGCCTCCCATTGCCCCTGATTTCCAGCTCCCTTTGGGGGGGTGTGGGGCTGCCGGTATTGTCACATTGCTGTAAGCAGGAAGGGTAGAGGGAGGACAGGCCAAACACCCCAAACCCTGGCACTGGTGATAGTCACCTTGGTACTACCAGTTGTTTGCAAATATCCTGCTCAGACTCTACCCGCAAAGACTTTTTCTTTCCCTGGGCAGCTGTAACAAGGCTGATTGATAGGCAGAGCCACTGAGAGTTGCTAAGATGATGATAATTTCTTTAGGGCACTTGCATGTGATATTAAGTCTTGCACTTTGCTCAATTGTTAGTTTAGATCTGTTGTGCCTCTGTGTTTTACAGTAGTTAGAGGAGTTATGTGTATCAGGTGGTGACAGAGATAACAGTGATTTTTTCCTTCCTTGCCCCTGGGGTCTTTGCCCCTGGGGGTTTTTGCTGTAGATTAAGAACACATTCAGATGAAGACCAAAATACCTAACATCAAATTAAAGATACTTTCATTCACTCTGGCAGTGGCTAGTCTATGTCAGGAGGGGAACTGCAGCAGTTTTATCTATCACATGCCCTACTGCAAGCAAGAGAGAAACCCTGGTGATATTCTTGCCATTTTACATCTCAATGGAAATGAGAGGAGCTCCCTTATAAGCTAGAATAAGGTAAACATATATGCTTGTTATCACAGTGTGAACTATATTGTTAAACTGTTCTTCTATTACAGTTCACAATCTACAGAGCTTCAAACTTGATAATGTAAGTGTTCCCTTGGTCTGTTTTCCTTCTGGATTTCCCTCTCTTTGCCACACTGAGATCCTAATGTACTAATCCCAGATGGATTTGGCTTTATGAGTCTGAACAGAACCTAGCACCTGCTTTCACACGGGGCTGTGAAGGATGTTCTGGGACATCTACATGTTGCTTGGCAAGCCTGTTCCCCTCTTCGCGAGACTGCCTTGCTCATTAGCTGTGCTCCCCAGTTTCCAAAGGCTGATATTTTCACAGCTGCTTCTGGATGTGGGAAGAAAGCAGATGATGCCCATACCAGCGCCACCGAGGCAGCTGACAGCATGGTGCTCCTATGGCAGGGAGAGGAGTGGGTGCAACAGCCTGCGCTGTAGGTGGCAGGGAGGGCACCAGCATCTGGGTAGTTTCCAACAGGAAAAGGAGAAAGTCCACATCCTGGAATCTCCCATGAATAAAAAAAAGAAGAGCAAATGCTTCAGAGTTTACTGTTAGGACATGCAGAGTAAGAGAGGACCTGTCCCTGTTCCAGAGCCACACTCAGAAAAATATACAAATAATTAACTTTAAGCTCCTGACCTTGTCCCTCAGATGCTGTGCAGTTGTTTGAGTTATTACTGTTTCCATTTCAGATCAATATGACGCACTACATCAAACATCTCTCATTTAGAAGGGATTGTCCAGGCATTGTGAATCCTCTGGATGGGACAGATGTCACTGCACACCAAGGTAAAAGCCAGCTGAGAGAAATCTCTTTTTAGGTGTCTGTATTCATAAGTGTTAGAAGAGGACAGAAATTAAGTTCCCAGTCCTAAACAGGTTTTTTGAAACACAAGTGATGTTCTGAGTACACAAGATAAGACATTTGGAATTAATAGATGGCCCTGACCGCTCTTATGTTACCGTTCCATCATTCTTTGCTTGGTGTTAATTTGAGAATGGAACTGCCTGAACCTTGCTGCTGTAAAGATCAGCTGTCTTGTCTGGCTTTGTAGACCCTACTGTAAAAACCCTATTGCGCTATCCATGTTCATCCAGTTCTGCCCCCTGCCCCCGCCCCCCAAAAATGATGCTGGAGATACTGCATTCTGTTTGCCTCCAGGAATAATGTACTGTATTGTCATGAGACCTGGAATGAATTGAATTTGCCATCAAACATGTTTCCTAGCAAGACCATCTAGCTTTTTTAAATTTTCCTAAAGATGTCTCTGAATGTGGTGATGCTGTATGCCAGACCTGTGAAAATGTGCTGAATCTCACACACCTTCCCTCCATCTGTTCTGGGCAATGTGGTGAGACCTAGCACTTGCGATGTGCTTACTTGTACCATGGAACGTTGCGGTTGCTCCAGATTGCTGCTCTTGTGAAAAATGCAAGTTGATGTTTCAGCAAAAAAAATGTTTGGAGTTTTAATTGATTTTTAAATTGGATTGTGTTTTTCACTTACCCTCTGTTTGTATTTTGAAACAAACTCCATCCACTGTGTGTTTTGGTAAAGCATTTAGAAGAAGAATTAAATTATTTAAACTAACCCTGGTACTGCAGAATTGGAAATTATAATTTAAAAACATACCTGCATTGTGGCAAAATACGTAGATACAATAATCATGGTGGGTTTGGTTTTTTTCTTTTTAATGATCTACACTAGTGAGTAAAGTGCTTGGTATGTGAAACTATATTAGGAGTCATTTGAAAATACTGAGGAAAAATAAAATATTGTGGAGGCAATATTGAGGCAAAACTCATCACTCTTAAATCTCAGCTCTGGATTTGTTGTGGTATTGACTCTAAACCTGGTCCAAGCAGTTGGTCCAACACTGCACAGTGAGCGTGACAAGCACAGGATCAGATGCAGAGAGAAAGCTATTTTGAACTTGATTACAAACCAGGGAATATAAAAACCTGTGTTTTTTTCAACTGAGAAGAGCAGCAGTTTGAAGTGTCTGTAAGAAGTCTGATTAATCTCCAAGCTAGAATACTGAAAAAAATGGGTTTGTAAAAAAACCCAAACATTTGAAACAAGGATATTTAATAAATCCATCAGGTCAGGATCATACGGTACCATTACAATGTGAGGAAAGTGATATAGTATCTATATGTTACATAAGGAACAAAAAGCAACATGAACAGCTTCAGCCACCCCGCAGAGCACACAGCTTTGTAACTAAATTTGAAAGAATAATCAGGAAGGGGAAGATAAATGGAAATAATGCAGCAAGAGTTTAACCTGTACTTGAACAATTACCAGCTAATCACTTGTCTATGGTAAGAAAGCCAATTACTTCTAAATCTCAGAAAAGCATTGAGGAGTGTTGCACAGAGCACTGCTCAGCATCTAGAGAAAATAAGAGGGAAAGTGAAGGGGCAGGTCAGTGCAAGACTGGTACTGAGTGTGGGAAACTGGATACAATGGAGAAGAGAAACAGAAGACACAGAGAAATGGAGATTCTACCTGGAGAGGTAGAAAAATCAATGGTGCTAATAGTTAAGTAACACAGGCTTCTGCTGTAAAATGGGAGCTTACGAGTAGGAGAGATCTGGTGACTTTAATAGACTGAAAGGCAAAGTGACTGCTGTGGTTTAACCCCAGCTGGCAACCATGCACTACACAGCCAGCCGCTCACTCCCCCTCACTCACAGGGATGGGGAGGAGAATCTGAAAGGAATGTAAAACTCAAGGGTTGAGATAAGAACAATTTAATAATTTAAACAGAATAAATAGGTAAGAACAACGGTAACAAT
Source organism: Falco peregrinus (assembly GCF_023634155.1). Taxonomy (NCBI): domain Eukaryota; kingdom Metazoa; phylum Chordata; class Aves; order Falconiformes; family Falconidae; genus Falco; species Falco peregrinus. The sequence goes on along the minus strand of NC_073736.1, from coordinate 8,157,998 downwards.
AATAATAACAAAACGGAAAGGTGGGGGAAAAAGGGTAAAGCAAAAGCATGGGCAGGCAGGTGTCCAGCCATCCCCAGGGCAGCAGGGCTCCATCATGCATAACGGTTACTCGAGAAGACAAATGCCATAAGGCCAGATGTCCCCCCCTTCCTTCTTCTTCCCCCAGTTTATATACTCAGTACGACATCATATGGTATGGAATACCTCTTTGGCTAGCTTGGGTCACCTGTCCTGGCTGTGTCCCCTCCCTATTCCCATGCCCCCCCAGCCCTCTCACTGGCAGGGCCCAAGGAACTGAGAAGTCCTTGACTTAGTATAAACATCACCCAGCGACAACTAAAAACATCAGTGTGCTATCAACATTGATCTCACATCAAAGCCAAAACAAAGCACTGCACTAGCTACTAAGAAGAAAATTAACTCCATCCCAGCTGAAACCAAGACAGTGACCAACAGCCATGGAAAAGCTCAGTCTGATTCAAGGATGTTCCTGTTTGAAACTGTGAAAAAGACATCCTGCTAACCCTGTTCTGGAAGATAAAACCTCCTTTGGGGAGCTCAGTCTCCAGGGTTTGCCATCCTGTTCTGCAGGGTGGGGCTGAGAAAGATTGTACTATCTTCTCGAAGCAGTAAGGGCTCAAAAAGTAAAGCAGATGTTAATAATAGGTTCACAGTCAAAGTTTGTTAGTGTAACATCATTTCAACTGTACTTGAATCTGTCATCTTCTGACAGCATGCTTGATTTTTTTTTCTTTCTTTCTTTTCTTTGACACAATTTTAAAAATATTTCCTTACTCAAATGGCAGAAAGGGAAGATATTCTTCTCTCCCTGCCCAAAGAACAACCATGAGCCTCTCCCAGAAACCATTAGTGGATGAAAATACCAGCTCCACCATGTGGACAGCCGTGTTTGAGTGGCTGCCGTCACCACCACCGCTGTCATCCGGTGGCTTTGCAGCTGCTGCAGGGACACATACAGCAGCTCATGGGCTCCGCACCCACCTCCAGCCCCCCCATCTCCCCTCTGTCTCTCCCAGCCAGCGCGGGCAGAGCCACGCCCTCCCTGTGTCCAGTTAAATGCAGCATTCCTGGTGCCGCGGGACCCCGGCAGCCGCAGGTGCCCAGCTGCTGGGACCGGCACAAGAAGCGCTGACAGGTGGTTCCCGGGTCCCTGAGCCCAGGCGTGTGGCAGCGCTGGTGAGGGAAAACCAAACTCCCGCTCCCACCGCAGTGACCGCGCCGCGACAGCAGGGGGCAGCAGAGACCGCGTGCCACCTCACGGGCACGCACCCCCGAGTCGAGCAGCGGCGGGGCGCGGCGCCACGGCGACAAACACCAATGGGTTCTGCCGGCGGCTCACCCAGCACCGCGGCGGGGCGGCGAGTAAGAGCGTTACCTTTTCTACTACCGAAACGGCAAAGACCCCCACCAAGCCCGTCGGAGTCCGGACGCTGCGCTGCGTACGCGGTAACCGCCGGCAGCAGTCCCGGACCTGCCGGCCGAAACGCGCACGCGTCCTGCGGGGCCCAGCGCCGCCACCATCGCGCCAGAACAGCAGCGCGCGTCACGGGGCGGGCTGCAGCGTGAGGAGCGCGCACTGCGTCCGTCAGCCCCGCCCCACCGCCGCCACCGCCTCATCACGTGTCGGGCGGAGGGAGCCAATCACCTCGCAGGAGGCGCGCACTAACGGGGCACGCACGCGGCCCTCGCCCGACGGTCCGCAGCGCGGCCCAGCGCTAGGGCCGCTGCAGTCCCCGGAGCACCAGGCGGGGCCGGCAGCCACCCCCCCCAGCGCGGTAACATGACTGCGCTGAAGAGCACAACGCCTCAGCCCCTGCACCTGCTGTTCTGCACAGGGTCAGGGGCTGGCAGAGAGATCCAAGCGCAGTGAGGCCACATAGGCCATCTGGCAGGCAGTGGAAGGAGACAACAGCCCAAGGCAGCCTGCGTGCCTCTGGCCTGTGGGGACCAGATGTGGGCAGCCACCACTGCTGGGGCTGTAGTGTGCAGGCAGGAGCTGCCATCCCTCAGTGCCACACTTTTTGAAGGCAATGGCTGCAGCGCACATGGCAGCAGGGTATGCCTGCATGGGGCTGGGCCAGTGCCGGGGGGCAGTGGCAAGGCCGAGGTTGCACCCGCCACATGCAAAGTGCAGCAGAGTGTGCTGCTCCAATGCCCTGCCGGGAGCCCCATGCCCTGCACACGGGAAGCCCTCGCTGTGGCTGCAGGGTGCTCCTATCACAGGCTCACACAGTGGGTGAGGCAGGAAGGGATCTCTGGAGGTCGTCTTGTCCAGCCCCCTGCTCAAGCAGGTACACTTAATGGCACTTGGTGTGCTACACTGCTCAGGACCACATTGGGCTGGTATTTGCATTATTTCCAAGGAGGGTGGGTCCACAGCCTCCCTGGGCAACCAGTGCCAGTGCTCAGGTACCCTCACAGTGAAAAAATGTTTCCTGATGTTCAGACAGTTCCGGGCCTCCTGTGTTTCAGTTTCCTCTGCCTCTGATCCTGCCACTGGGCACAACTGAAAAGAGCCTGGCTGGCTCCTCTCTGCACCTCTGTCCGCTGACATTTATGTACATCGATGAGGTACCCTCCAAACCTTCTCTAGGCTAAGCAGTCCCAGCTCAATCAGCCTCTCCTCACAGGAGGGATGCTCCAGTCCCTTAATCATCCCTGCAGCCCTTTGTTGGACTTTGTCCAGTATGTCCCTGTCTCTCTTGCACTGGGGAGCCCAGAAGTGGACACAGTACTCCAGGAGTGACCTCAGTAGTGTTGAGCAGAGGGTAAGGAACACCTCCCTCATTCTGCTGACACTGCTTTGCCTAATGCAGCTGAGGGTGCCCTCACATGCAAGGGCACATTGTTGGCACATGCTGCTTTCCAGCTGGGGGGCCATCAACATGTACTGGTGCATGGGGTTGTTCCTCACCAGGTACAGGACTTTGCAATTCCCCTTGCTGAACTTCATGAGGTTCCTGTCAGCCTGTTTCTCCGGCCTGCATGTGCAAAGCAGGCGCTGGAGGCTGTCGGTCTACCTGGGCTCAGGCTGCTGGCAGAAGGCCGGCCGGCCAGCCAGCCAGTCATAAAAGACCCTCCACCCCTCGGTCCTTGCATTTGCCCTTAGCATGCTTAGCCAAGATACTGGATGCCTCTCCATTTGAAAGACAGTGAGAGAAGGCAGTGAGAACAACAGATGAGGAGAAACAGTCTGGCCTTAACTCTCCTCAAATCACTGCTGCTCTGCTGTGGATGCCAGTTAGGATAAGATGAAGGTTTCACTGACCACCGGCTCTCAAAAACAGCTCACCTGCTGCGTAATGCTGGGCAAACCTTGTGCTCTTTGAAACACTGGTTATGACATTCAGTTTTTCTGTAATTTCCCCACTTTGCTTCAGTCACCATTCCCAGATTGGCAGTGAAGCTCACTGAGCAAAGCTTTAGCAGAAAGCCTTCCGTAGTTAACATTTGTTTACTCAACACACCTGTGGGAAGGAACTTAAAGATTCTGAACAACTCTCCCAAGACAGACCAGCTCTGGGCATTGCCAAGCTGTCTGAAAAACATGGCAAAGACCTCAAGGCACCCTGCCATGGCCCTAGGGAAACAAACAAAAGCTTCAGACACACAAGATGACCCCTGCACCAGCCCAAATGTGGCAGAGAACTGCAGTAGGAATTGCCCTGCAGACCCCCAGATGAGCTCCCACACACTAAGAACAGAGCTCAAAGGTGAGTAAAAGCCCCAGGGGCCCCTACAAACATCCCAGAGACCCTGACAAATTCCCAGAGAGAGATCACAGTACCTGCAGATCCACAGGTGTCCCCCCAGAGGTCCCTGGAACAGCCCAACAGAGATGATGAGCACTTCAGGAATCCCAGACTCCTTGGCAGCAAAAAGAGCCAAAGAAGACCTGGAAAAACCTGCTCTGCAGACCCCAAAACACCTCCACAGGCACACAGAGTCGGGGAAGAGCCCCCTGCACCATAAAGCATGTGAGCGCATGCATGTGCACACACAGACACGTCCTGCAAGCCCTGGCATAGCCCCAGTGAGGGAGCAGCTCTGCCTCGCAGCCAGCACAAAGACAGGCAAATACACCCACCCACAGACAGTTAACTTCTCTGCCTGTCTGGCAGATGGACGCCCATGATCAAGGGAAGAGGGATGAGTAGGGTACTGCAGGCGTAACAGCCTCCTCCCTCACATGCAGACATTGGTGCATGCACACTCATCCATGAACACTGGTACAGCTGACAACACAGACCAGCATGGAAAAAGGCGCTGGCCAGTAGTCCTGCACAAATGTGCAGACACTCCCCGCTCACCACCACGATGCACCCAGCAGTCCAGACACACACACAGAGCATCCTATCTCCTCCATACCTTGCTGCATTCCCCAGGAACCTCTCACCACATGTACAAGTAAATGCAAACCTGCGCCCAAGACCCCACTACAGACTCAAGCAGCTCAGCCCAGCCCACATCTCATCCACTGAACCACCTGCTCAGTTAACTCCAGTCACCCCTTGGAGCTTCCACTTGCAGCCTCCATCCTTCCTCACAGCCTGCCTGCACATTCCACACCTGAAGGCCTGATGATGTCCCACTAGAGCAGGTATGATTCTTCGAGAGAGTCAGCTAATGAATCCAGAAGCTGCTGTTGGTTTCAATGCACTTTCTTCTTCTTTCCTTCCCAGGCCAGGGCAAGTGGAAGTGCTGACAGGAGAGAGACTCTGACCACAGGCAGCCAGAGAAACATTGTAGAGAGCGCACTAGGTTGAGAGAAATCACACCTTACAGGGAAGCAAGACATTACACTCTGTCCCCTCTCCCTCTGACACCTTCACACCCAACAACACATACCAGCGCATCAGTGCTAGGGCACTGCAGAGCTGATGCAGTCATGTTGCAGGCAAGGAGGACCCCCAGACGGTTTGAGCATAGTGGGAAGTACATCAGCCTCCAGCAGAGCTTAAGGGAGTCAAACAGCCTGGGAGCCACCTGGCCGAGCCTCACTCTTCCTCCTGATGTAATCTAACATCAGCATTAACAGACAAAAAAAGTGAAGTCAAAGACAAGCTTGTGCTTGTCTTACTGCAATGGGAAAAGGAAATGCCAGTGAAACCTGAGAAGTGACCCGAGACTGCTGGGTCTCTGGATGGTCTGTGCCTCAGTCCCAAATGTGTCCGGCAATCCATCCTGTTATCTTGCAGCATGGGACCAAGGGCGCACAGGACCACATGGGTACCAAGAGGCTGACTCCAACCAGTGAAGGGAGAAAAAAAGACACTTGGAGTTGTGGGCTTTTGGGGGCAGGACAGTAGGGAGGCTGCAGTTGCTCCAAGTACTGCAGCATTGTTTACGGGTGGACATAAGGGCGATGAAGGCACGATTAGGGATGGGGAGGTTAGAGTGGGCTCCAGGGGTGCTGTCAGAAGCGTTGGTGGTCTTGGTTAGGCCTTAGGGGGAGTTTTGAGATTGCAAGAGGGGGTTGGGGCAGGTTTCGTGGTGGTTTTGAGGTCCAGAGACTCCCGAGGGGGGGGTGGTGGGGGTGGTGGTCTTGGGGCAGGTTTTAGTGACAGGGGGCTTTGAGGGCTGGTTTCTGTGGCACCTGCAGAGCAGACTGAGTTTGCAAGCAGCAGGTGAGGGTAGGGGCTATTTAAGGAGGGGTTCTAAGTGCTTGCAGGTGACAGTACTACCTGTGGCTGTAGTCCTGGGGGACCCCAGAAGCATTGTCTTCAAGGACATTGCAGGGGACCCCAGTGGACACAACAGGGACCTCATTGGAGATTAAAAGCTCACACCCCTTATTCCTTCAGACCCATCTCCCATTCCACTCCATGCATCTGTCACAAAACAGTTCTCACCAAGATCTACCCCTGCTCACTCCTCACTCGCCCAGCACACAGGGTGCTCCCCACACTGACATGCTTGGGCTGAACACAAGGACTTCATGCCAAATGCCCACTTGCAGGCCTGAGGCAGAACCTTGGGTTCAGCCATGGTATTTTCCCATTCCTTGTGCCTTATGCACTCTCAGACCTTCCTATAAGCAATGCCTAACCACCACTTCTTCAGCTGTTAATGACGTAAGTGCTGATAGCTTTTCCTCTCTCAAACGCTCCTTGTTCTTTCCTTTCCTGTTTGCTACCCCTTCTAAGCCCATTCTGTACTTACGTACTTAATTAGAAAAACGTCACTGAAATGCAAAAATCCAGCTACATTGCTTCACTTCCAGTTTTTTGGTCCTCAGAGGATTACCCTGCAAAAGAAAGAAATCCACCCAGACTGGGCTCACTGTTTCAGAGTCAGTTTGGGAGAACCAAGGCAGGGTTTGAGGACATACTAGGTGCTTTAGGGCAGGATTTGGCTGGTGCTCACTTTAGTTTGTGCCTGCATCTGTACATGGGTATGGGGGTGATCCCTGGCTGTCCATGCCTGCAGGCCTGGAGATCTGAAGGGAGGGGTAGCAGGAAGTGGGAAAGAGGAGGAAGAAAGAAAACAGGTAAGAAAAAGGAATGGTAGGGACAAGGGAAGTTGAACTTGTAAGATGGGGAAGAAGGGGGGAGAGAGAGAAATGGTGGAGGGCAAGTGTGAAGAAGGGAGAAGGAGAGAGATCAAAGGATTGCAGAAAAGATGAGGATGAGACGGGAGGGAAGCAAGGTCGGAAGTAAGAAATCGAGTGGGGAAAGTTGGGGAGAGGAAGGGAAGAGGGCACAACAGCAGGTGGGAAGTGAAGAGTGGGAAGAGGAGGCAGGGAGAGCGCGGGGAAATGAGCTACCAGGAGAAACCTGTGGGACCGAGGGCAGGGCACGGCTGTGGCTGCCCCCCACACTCCACAACACCGGGGGATGCGCAGGAGCACGGCAGTGCTGCGCAGAGCTGAGGCACTGCCAGCAGCGGGGGCGGCCTGTCCGGGGTGGGTCCCGCCTGCGCACCCCCAGCCTGTGCCTGCATGGGGCGGCCGGGGGCCCGGGGGGGCTGCCGGCGGAAGGAGCTGCCCTTTGCCTTGCTATAGAGGTCCTGGCGCGGTCTGCCAGGCTGCGCCCCACCCCCCCCGCCGCCTGGCTGCTCGCGGTTGTGCATCGCTACAGAAGAAAAGAACAACCCCTGTGAGAATTTTGGAGGGGAGGGGAGGGGCTGGGGTGGTCTTTGAACCATTTTAAGGGAAGATTTGTTCGAAGCTCGAAGATGATAATGTCGTTTGAGAATATCTTTGAGAAATCAGGATGGGATGTCGTAAGCAAACGCTCGCTGCATGCCTGAAGAAGCATAGATGGCTCTCAGTCTGGAACTTGGTGGGAGGTGCTAGGAAGGGTAAGGAAGCGAATAAATATAAATCGCTGATCTGAAGTCTGCAAGAGCCGCAGTGGAGCTGTGGCTGAGGGATGCGAGAGCTCTGAAGGCAGGAAGGGACTTTACTTCCAGGCTGGTCTTCTGGTGCTTTGAGGTACAAGGGTGAAAGGTTTTACCCATCTCCTACTTCAAAAGTTGTTTCTTTTCTGCTTTGCTGCGCTGCAGGCTAGACGCTAATTTCCTAAGTGGCACTCTAAAAACACCAGCGTTGCTGTGACCGTAACTCAATTCTAAAACAGGGATCTGAAATTAGATCTCTGTACTGTTGTCTAACGTGGCATCTCCTATGCAGACAGTTTATTTTCTTTCTTTTTTTAACGGCTATCAGCACTAGCGCTGTGCAGGACAAGTGTTAGATGGACTTCTCTGCTAATAAAAGTATAAACTGAAAAATTTATGCCAAGTGGAAGCCAAACATCAAAAGTTACTTCAGCCTTTATCCTGAAGAGACAATAAGTCCTAATATCCTTTTCAGTGTTAGGAGATTCTTGTTGTTTCTCACCACAGATTGGCCAGTCGTTTTGCAGTCCTGCTGCTCACACCAAGTTTGTGGAGGAAGAAATTAAGACCTTAGAAGGTGTGTGTCATGCTACACTAACTTTTGAGTCATCCACTCACACTCTATATATAGTTTCTTCTGTCACACTGCCTGTCTCACAGAGTTACTGTGATGGCAGTTATACCTAGATTTTGTGAAAAACTTGTGCAATAAAAATCTCTAGTTAGTGCAGAGAAGAAATATATTAAGTAATTTATAAAGTAAGACCCAGACTAAACAGAAAATATATTTGGTTTTTTAATAGCAGTGAGTGGTCTGGTAGACATCCCAGGGCTTTATCAGACAATGCTGTATGCAGTTTGAATTTACTATCAGTTGTTGACAAGGCTCTGCTTAGAATCTCCTCCTTTGTGTTTGACTTTGAGATTGCTGTTTTTTTAATGTTTTTTTGCTTGCACCATCTTTGGTGCTTAGGAAATTTATAATAAAAAATTATCTTCATGCAATATATTTTTTTTCTTCTCCTCAAGAAAGAATGAGCATAAGGAAATCATCACCGGCGAGTTGGGTTGAATAAGCTCAAAACCACTGCCTCCAGAGCCTCTCCAAAAAAAGCTGCTGCTGTGCAGAAATCCACCTCCTGTTCCATCAGATGTTCTTTCTTTCCCCTGCTCCATGCTTGTCCCTGAGCAGACAGCTCAGCCCAGTCCATGTCACGCTCCAACTCCCCTCACCCTTCACCTACCCAGGCAGACAGGGCTCTCCCCTCACTGGTGTGCCAAAAGCATGCTTGTGGGCCCAGCTGCCCCCTCACAGCCCCGAGGTGGCTGCATCTGCAGGACCAAGGGCACGTGCAGCAGCCCATACTGGGAAGGAACCAAAAGGGGAGAAGAAAATCTGGGGAGTATCAAATGGGCCATCCAGTCTAACCCCAAGCTGCCTGCAGCCATTGCTAGGTGGTTTCATCCTCCCCTTTGCCTAGCACCTTCTGGCAGGGTCATCCTCAGTGGGTGGACAAGAGAAATCCTGGTGACAAAGAGGAATGTGCTTGTCCCAGCCCTCTTCCGCCAAAGGCAAGGAAAAACTCGCCCCGTGCATGGTTCATTTTTGAGAGCTTTGTGCTCCCTGGCATAAAGGTGATCAAACAAATTATAGTATGTATTGATTTGAATATGACTACTGAAGGAGAAAGGGGAATCTCAAGAGACAGGAGAGTCTCTTGCTCTACTTTTCTCCCCAGGAGCACCTCTTAAAAGAGAAATAACTAGGCTGGGCTTGCACAGGATGTCCCATCTGATGCCTTGCCTGCCACCCACACCTTCCCTCACTCCAGTGTCTGGTCTATTCTGTAGCTTCATTAGCTAAATTAAGAGGAGTCCCAGTATCAGTTGACACACAGGCCCTGACACAGCAGGAGGAAACACCGGTTGAAGTGAGGGTGTTGATCTTTGTGTTACCTTGATTCCACCCACCCCACTGCCCCGAGCCAAAGCTACCAAAGGATCCCCAGGAACCGGACAGGAATCCAGCAGATCCTGGGAGCACTCCCTCCTATGATACTTGGTGACCTCAGAGATGCTGCATAACCTTGTCTGTGGGACAACTTGTCCAGGACAACTTCTGCTGTGTGCAAGCAGCACACAAGGAGCATCTACACAAGAGTATAAAGCAGAATCATTATCACATACAAACAGGAACTAGGATTTAATGGGCTAGCAGGATAACCATTATGATGCTCACTGCCTATTCTCCCCATGCCCATGCTGATGAAATCCAAGGAAGTACAACTGCCCAGGCAGCTATTTGCCAGAGAAGGATTGGCTTCTGCTCCTGGCATTTCTGAGATGCTAGCTGCTGATTCCTCAAGTTTTCTTCAAAATTATTGAAATTTTTACTATTTCAGTGCTTTCTGTGGTCCCTGTGGGTGGGTAACCACCACAAACCCTCTTTCTCAAACCCAGTCCCATTTCAGGCTCATGTGTCTGTGCTTCCACTATCTTGCATGGCTATACAATCCATACTTCCTCACAGCTCTCTCCAACAACTTAACAATTTCCTGAGAAGGGTGAGTGCATGTAACGAAGCTACCAAAATCAGATCTTGAATCAGACCGCAGAGAGATGAACCCTGGATAGTGAGGGAAGAAGGTTACAAATCTTACTTAAGGGTTAGAATTCAAGAGTTGTATCTTTCAGGAGTTTATAATTTACTTTAGCAAAACCACAAAACACTACACATAGAGTGTGAATCCTAAATGATAAAGCATGAGGCCTGAGAGTACAGTAATCGATAGCCATTAAGCTCTCAATCATAGTGATATCCTGTAAGTTACAAACTGGCAATATATTGCAGACGCTGAAGGCTAAACCATCAACCCTAAGCAATAACCACTACAGCCAGGTGAAAACTTTAAATTTTTGTATTTTTTTTTGTGCGGGGCATGCAGAATAGGAGCTTCTGGCTGCAAAACAGTATTTCTGAGAAATCTCACATGCTATTGACATGTTTAACATATCTACAATTCCAAAGACCTTTTTCTATCCTGACTGAAGGCACTGAATGGTGCTTTGTATGACCAACCTCAGGAAAAAATGGGTCAAAACAATGCTGAATTACACGGGAGATAATACTAGCTCAAATCAAAGGTTAACTTTAGCATTCAGAATCAGTGGACTGATTAGTCAAAGGCAAGACAGTTGACTGAATGATAGCTATTGCTGTTGTAAACTGGTTCTAGGGCAGAAATGGGATTATATGTTACCATATGTAAGGGAGAAAAGATATTACAGACAACATTCGTAACTATATGCAATTCCTTAGCTATAGCTATTGCAAAGAACTATACATGCTATGTAGAGAAAGGTAATGAGAACAACCATACTGACTATGCAGAGGAGAACACAAGGATACTTGTAAATACTAGAAAGCAAATCTCTTCAGGGGAGAAAAAAAAAAGCAAAATACCACAACAGCTTTTATGATCTTATGTAAGATGACACTTTCAACATGAATTTGAATTAGAAAATATCCATGCCTTTATGTGCATCTTTGCAATAGGTAATACCTCAAATTCAAGCCAATAAAAAAAAATAGGTGAGTTTTCTGTATGGGTAACTTAACTGCATGATACTTTGTAGTGTAGGCTTAGGGAAGTCTCACAGTACTCCTGCATTACCAGGCACAAAAAAAGGCATTGTGATAAACATAAAAATAAAAGCCAAGTTATGACTGAATAACACGTCTGATGAAAGATAAAGAATTCTGAGAGACCCAGTAATTTTCTGATGGTTCTTTCCCTCAAAACAATTACTTCATTTTTCATAAAGTAACATCAGCCAGCCTCAACAGCTAAACGCGACAAGCATTTTTGCCTGCTGGGGTTTTCCAGGGGTTATTTTGACTACTGATAAAGCCCGTAGTGTTATAAAATTAAGTCACATTAAATGAATTGAACAGAGAGCATTAATCTGCACAAATTACTTCCAACAATTACAAAACTATGGCTGTAGCAGTCACACAATAGTTTTCATTAGAGAACAGAGAAAAATATTTCCTGGACCTCTGGTAGAGTGAATGCCTAGCCTTCCCTATTAAATTATCCCTGAGTGCCTGGGATGATGGGTGGAAGCACAACTTTATTTTGAAGAACCCTGAATTCCAGCTGAGGGGGGAAGGTATGGGAAGATAATAGAAACATGCAGCATTCTTTTATTTGTTTTGAACAACTGTCATTGGAAGTTAAACCTAACTGGTTACGTTCCTTGTGCATATTTACAAGCTTTTACTGGCAGAGATGGTGCCATCTGCAGTAACATCTGTACAGTGGTAAGGCTTGGAAGAAATTATTCATTCTGCATTCAGGCTAGAGAGAATACAGAAATAGGAGAAATTTCCACAGGTCAAAAGCTCCTGTTCTGCCCTGTCCTTTTTTGAGATGTTTTTCTCATAGTTCAGCCATCCAGTCAACTGAATTGAATACGCCCTGCTAGTCAACTGCTTCTAAGACTGCTGGGAACACTGACTTTCCATCTGTTCCCATATTCTCATTGTTTACTGTCCCTGACACCCGCTCACTTTGCTAAAGATGTATCTGCTGCCCTCAGTGTTTTTAGCCACGCTGATTCTCCTTCCTCTTTTGCATGCGCAGGGAAAACAGATCTTTGTAGGCTGCTAAAAATAGTTGCTCTGTTTTGTAAAAAATGCATTAGACAGACATACAACTCTTTCTTAGATATTCCTTCTTTTTTCCTATAGTGACTGTGCTTTAGTAACTTTATAAATGAATTTCAGGCAGTATTTCCATTTCAATTATTTACCGTCAAAAGGCTCCCCCCGACCCACCCCCCCCCCAAGACTGAATCTGTAGTGCAGCTGAGAGTTAATAAAAGAAAGCCTCTTATTATTGTCTGTCTTCATTATTTATGCAACCAATATTCACAGAAAATTAAATATCTCAGCACATTAGTATAGACTCTGGAAACAGTCATCCATGTTATTTGTCTTATTATTAGAAAATGCTTTTAAGACACATTTATGGCAAGTCCCCATATGATAAATCCCTCGAGTAACTGAGTGTTTCTCCACCAAATTTCTCTGAATTACAAAGCACAGAGAATTTAGCAGTTAGATATACTTCCCTATTTGGTCCTCTTGATCTCTGGATGTGTAATCCCAAATTGGATATCAGTGTGACAGATTATACCACATGTTGCAGTGTTAAGCTGGTCCTCCTCCCTCCTTTTTGGACTGTCAGTAAAATATAAAAAAATTGACTGTGTGACAATTCCACTGAGCACTGCCACTCATGCTTTGTGGCCCTGGACAAACCTCCCCATCTGTCCTGTGTGGGGCGAAGAAAAAAGTAAGCCATATGACAGACCCAGGCATCTGAAAGAAAAGTGAAAGTCCTCAAGTCTTATACATAATGTCAGAATAACCTTTCTAAAAGCATTATTGATAGGGGACACACATCAGGCTCTATAGAGGAAAAAGTCAGTGGTTTTATCCAAATGCTTTCAGTAAATGCTCGGCTGCATCCACCAGTGAGCAATATTCCTAAACTGGCAGCCTGAGAAGAAAAATCTCTGTTATGACAGTGTTTTTCATTCTCATCTCCAGAAAGTTTCTGCTGAATGTTGAAGACAAAAACAAAGCCTTCATTGAGGCAAATACGGAGAGTGCTTCGTTCCTGACAGAAGGAGAAAAGGAATCAGGAAGATAATACGACATTTCACAGGCATGCAAATCTCACTCAATAGCAGCGCCAGAGCACTTTTCTGAAATATTAACTGTAGTAAATTGCCTGCACACATCTATTCACAGATGTCTTTGCTCTGCCAATCTAAAGTAGCTATTCTCTCAGTAGTTTAAGAGTAAATACACACTAGTGACACATCCAGATATCTCTGACTGCATTCAAGTGTCTACTATACAAAAACACTCCTGAGTTCAGCAAGGCACGCTCAGGCACAGAAATATTTTCGTTCTTAAAGGTCAGTAATAACAGCTTCATTTCACTGTTCCACACTAAGGATTTTTTCTGTGCAAAGCTCTAGTGTCATCTGAGAGCAGCTCTCCCGGCTGTAGAAGTACGAGTTTTAAATCAACAACCTCTGCCTGCTCAAAACCAGCTGTGACATGGCCCTCAGATGGCAGAATCCAAGAAAGCAACCTCTAAATGAAAAGCAAGAGGCAAAATATCCTTTCCCTCTTGATTCCACCCCAGCCACTACTTCAAAGACTGTAGAGAACTAACCTTAAAAGTACATTTCCAGCAGTCATTTGTCACCTGTGTTAATCTATTTGGTTCAAATTATGTAAAATCCCTTGTAAAGGAAGTCACATGTCTTAATAGGAGAACAGAGTCAATGTTGGGGGGGGGGAAGCCAGTTTGCTGTTATTCATCGCAATCATTAATCTATTGCTGACAAATTTGAAAAGTGATCTTTTGTCTCTTGGTGTTTTGATGACAAAGTACTCCTTAATACTTTTTTTTTCCCCATTTACTAAATGCTTTAGAGAGCAGCACAAAAGTACAGTAGGAAATTAAAGATTTATATCCATGACAACTGTTGCTTTAAAGTACAGCCCTTTGAAGAAATAATCTGCATTCTGCTGTTTCAAACTGATGTCCTGCAGTAGCGTGTTTTGGAAACAATAAGCAGCATGGGAACCTACCTACTTTGTACTAAGTCCCTTTTGACAAGCATCCCAAAGACTTCAGCTTCAGAGCATGAATGACAAAGACTGAAGCATGAGGGACAGAGTCTCTCTTGCCTCCTTAGTATGTGGAAGCAGGAGTTTGCCCTTCTCATCTAATTTTCTGCACGCAGCTTCGCTGTTTCAGTACATACAATCAGTGCTAAGAGGTTTTGTTTGGAATAAAATCTATTTGTACAGGGCACGACTGCTTTCTGCTCTGCATAGTTCCCTGTTTGTAGGACTGTTCCTTTCTTGATGCTCTTGTAGCTTAAGGCACTAACAGGATATAGAAACGGAATTGGGACAAGTTGCTTAATTTCTGACTCTGGCTCTGGAATTATCTGGGTCTTCAAATTCACTTCAAACCAGTCAAAACAAATGAAGTCTGGTGAAACAGCACATTATATGGCCAAACTGGAAATGATGGACCTTCCTCATTTTAAAAATATTAAGTAGTCATGCTGCATCTCTTCCATGAGTTGTTATCAGAGTAGAATGAGGGAGGGCAATTGTTAAAGCATGTGGTAAAGAGTTTGGGGGCTCCCAATAGTCAGTAGGTATTTGGCCAACTATTTAAAATTTGGCAGTTAAATGGGTAACTCTTGGGTGGTGGACAATGAACAGGAAGAGCTTGCCTATCTCATACTGATCCAAGTTATTTGGAAAAAAACATTGGACTGAATCCACCTCTGGCATGAATGGGAATACTTTTATAGAGAATAATGCAATTACAAAACATTTGAGCTTTTTCTCTGTTGTAAGCTGAGTTGATTGTGCTCAAGAACATTCACTGTACTACTCTTCCATGGGCCAACTCTTCTTTGTACCAATTTATACTTCTACCTTTCGCAGCACCCTCTGGCAATGGAATACCTATTATACTTGCATTTGCTTGTTTCACTCACCTACTAGTGAGTAAATTTAGATGGGAGCTTGTATTCTTGCACTGCAAGAATTACACAGCTAATCACCCCCCACTTTTACCTTCTCTGTGTTCAATGACTTAACCCTCTCTGTCTTAGAGCTGTGATCATCCTTGTCATCAATCGTGGACAGGTTTCTTAGTTCTGACATATGATTTCTAAGATGGGCCACCCATTATTATTGCACACAATGTTCAAGGGACATATGAGAAACTATGAATATCTAAACAATAAAGTTTAGAAAAAGACCAATGTCACTCTGTATCTTGGCTTCCTGGGGGAACCCAGGCTTGAGTACACAATGAGTCCTCTCACAGAATCAGAGAAGGGAACTCTGGCGGTCACCTTGTCCAATCCCCCAGCTCAAGAGGGACACCAGCAGGTTGCCTAGGATCATGCCTAGAAAGTTTTTGAATATCTCCAAGGATGCAGACTCTGCAACCTCCCTGGGGAATCTGTGCCAGTGCTCGGTTGCCCTCACATTGAAAAACTGTTTCCTGATGTTCAAACAGAGCCTCCTGTGTTTCAGTCTGTGCCCACTGCCTCCTGTCCTGACACAGGGCACCACTGAAGAGCCCTGGCTCTGTCTTCTTTACTGCCTCCCTCCCCATATTTGTACACATTGATGAGATGCCCCTTGAGCCATCCCTTCTCTTCTCTACTCGGTCCCAGTTGTCTCAGCCTTTCCTCACAGGAGAGATGCTCCAGTCCCTTAATCATCTCAGTGGTCCTTCACTAGTCTCCCTCCCATAACTAGCTCCATATCTCATTTGTAATGGGCAACCTGAGAGTGCTTTCCACTAGCACGGCCCAGTCCTGCAACAACCCATTTTTTATTTAGCTGGCCTGCATCAGGAGTAAAAGTATAGCTGCATGGCTTTTGCAATTAGTAGCAGATGAAGCATTAGCTCCTGCACTTTGCCCCCCTCCAACACTGTAGGGTTGCATAAGCATCCATGTCAGTGTATCCTTGTGAACACCACATGCTTTTTCAATGTCTCATTTCCTTGCTCCCATTCTGATGGGGGGTGGGGTGGGGTGGGGGTGGGGGGAACAGTTCCATTTGTTATATTTTTATATCATTTTAACAGTGCTACCTATGAATCCCAGATGATTCTATGCCGAAAAAGCCACAGACTCCCAATAGGCAACAGGAACGGGCTCCAGTGACAGTCTATACATCTTAAGCCAAATGGAATGCTGAAAGATCATTTTGTTTTAATGAATGTTTATTACAGTAGGAAAAAGTCCTGTTAGCAAAGATATTTTTTAGTTGCCATGAGAATTTTTTAATGCTGCCCCTGAGGGTTGGCACTAACGCCTTATACCCATTGAATTTTGACAATAAAGCTAGGAAAGAAAAAAAGTTTACTACCTATTGTATAATTTATTTTAATCTTTTTTTTTTTAAGAGAACCTGTCAGATGTGTTTTCAAAAGTTGCAACATAAATTCTTCTGGGTGGGGAAAATGTTACATCTTGTTATATTGATTTGATCACAGACAACATCAGTTCTAACGACGGAGCTCAAAGAACCCTTTCTCTTTACCTATCCATGCCTAGTAAACTAGTCCCTTGATATGGAAGTGAGAGATGAGCTATCAGTTTATTATTTAATGCTAGCTTGATTCTAAAAAAAGAGACATCAGAATATCCACCCGAAAGAAAAATTTTCACAATAACTTTCTGAAGTATCAGAGCTCTAAGAAATAAGTCCTTATGCAGTATTATCGTTCCTCTGACAAACAAAACAAGCAAGCAAGCAAACAAATAAAACCTCTGAAATCAAACAGGAAGGTTCTAACTAACATCTTGTACTACCTCCAGTTCTAGTTTGAAAGCATTCCTTGTCCTCATCCCCTCAAGGTTTAGAATTTGGATTAGTCTGTTTAAACATATAGCTAGAAAAATGTCAATTTTCTTAATCAAAATAAAATAGGGCCATAAGCCTAAGAAGTAGGAAAACAAAGAATCTTCTTATAAGGGTACAGAGACTGATGCTAAATGCCTATTTATGTATTATATCCATTTCTGAAGAACATAAATACTGCCTTGCCACATATTAGTTCTATGGCTTAATCTAAGTTATTTGCTTTCCATCTGCACAGGTTGAGCTGTATATTCTACAATACTAAAGTCACTCTATTGTATGTTTTCAGCAGGCCAATTTCCTGCTGAAATCAATGGATGACTCAAAGCAGAAACAAAAGGCAGCCTTGTACGAGAGTCTCGAGAACACTGTGTAACACCCTTCTGCCCAAGGCACTCACACACATTAAAGCATCAATTTAGGTTAACTTGAAAGAGTGCAAAGGGTATTTTCATCATTATTTTGCTCTATAGGAATGAGTGGCACTATGTGTTTAAATAACGCATTTATTCTTTCAAAAAGAAGTTCAGCATCCACGCAGATACATTAAAGTGACCTTAACCAAGCAGACTGAGCTGTGCATTCCTTCCCTTAGATGCTGCTTTTGCAAATAGCAGTAAAGAAGAACTTACATACAATCAGCCCCAGGAAACTCCTTTGTTGCTCGGGGGTACTGGCCTCTTTCTGGGAGAAAGGCACTTCTTTGTGTACTTCCTTCCCCTGAAAATAACAAACATTGCAAGTAGACAAGCTCGCAGAGGATGAAAATATTTCACTGCTTTGTTTAATTTGTGACAAATATACTTCAAAACACACATCAATACGATTTGCCTCAGTGAGCTGGTGTCTCCTACTAGCTGTCACAGTAAATCCACTTACAAGAGCAATGAGTTTACTCGTTTTATTTCAAAGATCTTTATGTATGGAGCATTATTTTCAAAACTCTTCTTGTGAAAGTAACGGAAAGGGAATGACTTTTTGTTTCTTCTCCTGAGTGTCAGACACAAAGACAATTAGATAATATTCTTCTTGCATTGCTAACTGGGATGAACATTCAGGAGAGATGTATCCAAAAATTTTTTTGGGATGTGAAAATGCACTTGTCACCTGGGAATTCACTATGCCTTTTTGTTACGATAACCAACCAGACAGTGACCAGATCTTAATTCACTGAGAACCCTGCACTGTGCTATATGTAAATTAAAGTGCTCCTAAAGCTTGCAAGAGCAGGAACTAACCTGTCCAATAACCTACGGGGTCACGGTGCAAGAAACTTCAATACTTATTCCCAACCTATTTTCAAATACATGCATGCACACACGTAATGAGTAGATGTAACCTCATTGCTAAGCCTTTGCTAAATTTTATGAGATATATGAAGAAACTTCCCTTACAAAGTAAAATAAGTAAACTTCCCTTCAGTTTCAACTTTCAAATCCAGTATGTTTATAGGAGCTATTTAAATTCCCCCATCATTTTCTGGGTAGTAACTCCACACAATTTTTCCAGCTGTTGCATAAAAATGAACCAAACAAAACCAAGAAAACAAACCAATTTGCCTCTTGCTGTAGATTATGACAATGTGCTAAACAGGAGCACAGGTACTCAGTACGTTTGGGGCATGACAGTAGACTCTGATCTTTTTTTAATGAAGCACTGCAATTAAGGACTGAATCATGTAGGTTTTAGTCCAGTGTGTGTTAGGGTTACAGAAAGTAATGGGACTTCAAGAGTTTGGTGTGTGCTACTGGGAGTGTGTACTGGTAAACTGTTCTATGTCCTTTGTTAACTACACCTATAAGCATCTAATTATTCAGAATTTCTTACAGAGGATGATGACAAAGGAGCACTGTCACTGGCAGAATAAAATTTGAGCACCATAATGAAAACGCTGCTCTTTTCATTGCAAGCTTTGTTGAAAGGCAATCAAAGATACACATTTAACTTTTACATAGCTCTGAATACAAAGATCAGCATGCTGGTTAATCCCAAATTATTGATTAAATTTAAACAATCTGAGAGGTTTTTCAGGAGGTCAGCTTGACTGCGGCATACCAGATCAGCTTTGGCAGACAGCAAATACAAGGTTACATTGCTTTTTCCAGTCAAGTGATCTGAACATAGGCCACCAATCTAGCAAGTGCACATTTGCTAAAAAGTGTGTGGTTTTAAACTAACAGCTACAAGCAACCAGTCACTTCAGGTAGGATAGCATTTAAAAGCATAGTAAAAAGACACCTAATTTGTCCTAAATTGCCATGAGCTTACAGTCTATTAACTCACACAACTGACTATTGTGATAGTATTAGCACAGCCTCTGGAAAAACTTGTCTCGCATGCACAATGGTGACCTGCTTTGACAGTTATTTTTGGCAAGTTGCATCTAATCTATAGTCTGACAGTAGTGAATTGATTCATACCTTATAACCAAAAAATGGGGTTTAGTTACAGTTCTGCATAAGCATGCTTTGATTTTTAAAGGTTGGCAAAGACTTACTTAACATGTTTAACAAAGACACTGGCCAAATTCTTCTTAGGATCCATACTTGCATCATGATTAAGGGAAGTTACCAGATTTTATTTCTAGCCCTTACACTGAAACTAGCCTGTGGCACAATCTGTCACCCCAGAGAAATCAATACAAACTCATGCTCCTGTTTGATTTGATGGTCCATGCTGTTACTGCCAGCATTGACCATCATGGGGCAAGGTAATGGAAATGCACTTGAGAGTCTCTGCAGGACTACTGCCAGAGGTGTGCAGCTGGTGAGAAATTTGCAGAGCAAGAGCAGCAACCTGCCTGCTGATACACACCTGTTGTAAACCCCTGTAATCCAGACAGACCTCATGTATATTGCAGATAAGTCCTCTTCCATTAAATAGATGTCCTCTTGTTTGACCACAGTGCCACAAAAGCCTACCCTTGCCATGCTCCATGTTGCCTAGACTTAAGAGCTGGTGCTCAACCAGTTTCTCCCAAGCCCTGAAGTCTTCTTACCACATCTTTGTCATAATTCACCCACCACCTCCTCTAAGTATTGACAGAGCTCTTACAGCTGGTTTCTGCAATTTAACCTTCCAGATGTACTTTCCAGCAGGAAGGCCAACTGTCCCCCACAAAGCTAGTTTTCCAGGCCAAAATCAGCATGACTCTGAGATAAAAGGAGCAGCTTTAAGAATGCACTTCAACTAAACCAAATTACAGAGTCCTTCCCCTCCAAGGGAGCATGAGATCTACTGGTCGCAGTTTATATCCAAGTATTCCAGTTGTTAGTAAGGTCAAAAATAAAATCCAAGAAGCTTTGATACTAAAAAGCTCCCCCTTGCCACGAACACCCTTTCAAGGCTCCTACCTGGAACTCCTGCCTCTGAGGGCAGTCTAGATGCAAATCTGCCACCCACAGCTACCTTCAGCCCTGAATATGCCTTAAACAAGTTTTCCCACTGCCTTTTCAAGAACAGAGACAGTCATCTCCAGGTATGCCTGTTCCTTCCAGGTATGGCCATAACAGGCAACTGGAGTCATCTAGTACGGATTGGCAAGGGTTTTGGAGCACACGGCTTAAATATTCTCTCAGTCATAGAGGCTAAGTGAAATACCAGCATGGTATTTCTCAGCCTTAGGGCCTTCAAAAACCTGCTAATAGACATAAGAGACCTTAAAACACAGAGACACAGAACAGAGGTGTGAAAATACTGATGAAAGAAACAGTGATGGGATCACTGCCAAAAGCCTGGCCAGGGAAACACAGAGGGAAGGACAGCAGCTCCTCTGCTCCAAGGGGCCTTTTTTCTTTATGTATTGGTCTACTGCCCAGTCTCTGTCAGTGTGACAGAATTCTGTGTGCCTTATATGGCTTGTTCTGAAATGGATGGTTCTTTTAATGACTTCACAGATTTTTTCATCCTATAATCACATAAAAACATTTTCACATAATTGTCTTCATTAACCAAAATCATCAGTGCTCATGAGAAATACCTTGGGCCCAACTTTGCTGTGAAAACCTTCATATGGCATTATTACTAAGTGACTCTACATTTTATTTTAATTTCCAGAATATATCCTAGTCTGTTTTAGAGGACAGAATACCTTGCTTAGCACCTCGCACTATTCTAGTGCCTTGTACTTGAATAAAATGGGTTCCAATGACAAGACTGCTTGTTTGGTGCTGGGTTTACGCTCTTTCTGGAGAAACACAAACGGGGTTAAAACAAGCCTGGTAAGGGAACCAGACCCTGATAGGCTAGACAGAGTTACCCCCCCACCCTCCATCCTTTTTAGAGTTCCAAACCATGAAAAGAAACTCAGAAACTCTTCTGCTTGTTTGGCAACTAGCAGAAAAACATTTCTGTTTGCACTTAGCAACACTCTGAATCAGATTTTGTAGTACAAAATCAGTTTACGGATACTCCAAGCTATTACTCCAAGCTCTACTCCAGCTTCTTGCCTTTTCAAAATCTTCAGGGCTGAAAATTTTTTCAGCAAACTCCACTCAAGGAAAGATCTCCACAGCTTCCCTTCGGGACACTGCTCCTTCAGAGTATCTTGCTTGGTTTTTTTAAAAAACAAATTCAGAAGGACATATAGCAATAAAAATACCTCCACAATTACCATGGGAAAATGGAAGTACCACGCTTAGATAAAATGACTGTAGTATGCTGGGGTTTTTTGCTTTATGATAGAAAACAGATCTGTACTACCCGCACACAAAAATTAGAAAATTATTCTTTTTAGTCTCTAATATTATATTATACAGGAAGGATTTTTAAATTATCATCTTCATTCGTATTTATTAAAAAACCATAAAGCAAATGATTAATGTAGAAATGGGTAAAGATTGTACCTTCTCAGAAGCGTGGCTGCCCTCTAAACTGCCATCTGAATTCAATGTCTCTCATTTAGTCTGGCATAAAATTAAAGCAAGGAAGTTAAGATCTGACATTGTTTCAGTTCAACAGAAAGACATTAATTGTGGATCCTGATCCTGAATATATTCCGTAACTATGTGAAAACTTTTTGCCTAATTAAAAACCAAAGAATGTTAAAAGGAAATAGCTGGTAAAACAGTTTCAAGGCAGCTGCCTAGAATTTTTCATGGTAATTAGCTCTGTTCATAGACTTCAAAAATATAAACAGGACTTAATAAATACAGAAGAATGGCATTTTCTACATTCATAAAACTATAGATCAGCATTTGTAAGCCCTCATGAAGGCATCTAGTCCTCCTCCTAATTAGATATGGTAGTTTAAAACCTAAGAAAAGGGGTGGGGGGGTGGTGCGCTATCTATTGTTGATTTATCAATTCAGGCATTTCCTATCAGACCAAAGTGATGCACATAGGATTTGAAACACATAATCCAAATGCCAGTTTCTGTAGTTGAGAAAAAACGGCTGTGCTAAGAACAAAGTCAGTTTCATGTTCTGGTATTCCACTTGACTATCTCCTCAGTTCAAGGGATGTGGCCTGAGGCCACAGTCATGATAGAGAGCTATATATAACACTGGCAATAAAACAATTATAGAATTCTCATAGAAACTAAAAAAAAAAAAAAAAAAGAAAAAAAATCATATGCATACATGCATTAAATTGGAATGGTAAGTCTACCTCATGAGTCTCACGCTGTACCTTTTTTAAGATCTTTAGCAGATAACTGAAACCTTAAGTAAACGTTCATATATGGTTTATCAAAACATACATAAAAACAATTGTCTGCTTACCTACAAGAAACATTTTTGATTGTCAGTCATGGGAATGATTCTCTATGGGCCATGTGAATCGCAGGCTGAGTCTTGGCTGATTGCAAGAAGCTGCACATGTGCACAGTGAGACCTGCTATTAAACAGCAGCTTCCCACTGGAGAAAAAAGTGCTGAGTTTGTACTTTGGCAAGTTCAGTCATCAGTGAAATGGCATTTATTATTGTTTTTTAATCTAGAAGAGTAATTGGGTGAGCAGGACCCATCAGACAGCAAGCTTCCCATCTCCACAAGACAGAAATATACTTAGCAGCTATGCTGAGAGCAAACTGGAGATTGCTTGGCACTGTGCTGTAGTAGCAACACATTGCTGCTTTTGAATTGCAGAACTGAGTTCAAAGAAATAAACTGCTTTGCCCTACTACTGGAGGGCAGAGAGCACAAACTTAGAAAACAATTACACAGTATTTGTCATTTAAAAAAAAAAACAAAAACAAAAAAAAAACAGAAAGAAAAAAAAAGGAGGACTGCAGTGGAAGCACTGAGAGCTCCAACACTGTAATAAGATTAGAAGCTAAACACATTTTGAGCAAAAATGGTTATGTCTTGACTATGTCACATAACACGCTACTGCAGACATCTCCAATATAGCACAGAACAGATGTGTTCCTATCAGTGCAGTATTGAGCAGGAGCTTGTTACAGATGAGCTGCACTTAAATCCTGTGCTCTGATTAAGTTATTCTGTGGGCATGTCTTGTCAAAGGTGTGGACAGCTCAGGCACCTGGAACTCAAGCCTGTGCTTATACCAACGATTCTTGTAGTTTGGCTAAACTGTAGCAAAAGGAGTGGAATGACATGATAGCTGTTTACAAATAAGGACTTGTAAAAGGGGAAACTGTTAAAGAGTTGAACAACTAAAGAGGTACTGAAGAGAAATCAGTGAGACAACTGAACATGGATGAACTTTCAAAGGAAGTGAGGGATGCATGTAGCTGACAAAACACTCAACAGCATTATGTGGAGATTATTTCGATATTGGTATTTGATTTGAAAGGATGACCAGGCAGGTCTAATTTCTCTCTCTACTAATTTCCATTTAATTTCTCTCTCTCCTCTTTTTAAGCTGTATTTAGGATGACATTTCAAATATCAGTGGTCTGCATGACTTCCAGAAGCAACTTGTGCCAGTGGGAAAGGAGACATACAGCATCTGAATGAATGCAAGGGAGCTTGATCAAAATTTCAGCCTCGTGTTTTTTTCTGAATGCTTGCCATTCTCTTTTCAGATCTGGAAAGTTGCAGATTGACATATCTCTGGATTTTTTATGTTGTGATTCTTTTCTCCTAGGATCTATGCTCTGCTACTTCTGGGAAACTTGTGACCTCTGCATTTTTAATTAGAACTCATAACTTTTTCCATAGCAACATATTTTGATGTTGCAAATACAGAATCTGTCAAATCAAACAACTTCTGGTCAGATGAAGTCCAAATACATATAAATGCTGAGCAGCAATAGGATGTATCATATGACACAGTCAAGAAAAAAAATGAAAATAGCAAAAGAGGGAAGGAAATCTTGGCTTTGGTTAATTTATAAGTTTGATCTTAGTAATTAAAGAATCAATACCAATATCAAAGAATTACATTGCATGCTGAACTGGTTTAGACAAAGAATTCTTAAAACTAATTTCCTTGCAGTTGAGAACAGATAAAATCCAGCTGTCTGATTGGTGTGCCACAACTCACATGCTACAAAGGAAGTAAACTATTCACAGGAAATACTCTAGATGTGGAAAAAGCCTTACTCACAAGGATGAACTGTATAAGCAGGCAGTGAAAGAAAAAGAAATCCCCTGCAACAAAACCTGAGCTCAGATATTAAGAGACCCAAGATTAATGCAATTCAACACGATGGGTTAAGAAAAATAATTTAGTACAATACAGCAGTTATATATGATTTTTTTCAAAAATATTTATCTATGTTACATACCTTGCATGTGCCAAAAATATTTCCTTCAATAAGAAAAATTAGGATTTTTTGTCATTCAGATACACTATTTGTCTTACTGTAATTCATTCACTGATTCTCAATTACAGGCATTTTTTTGGTATTACTGTACTTGACATCTATGTGAACTTTTTAAACATATTTCAGTTCAGTAGAGACTTGCATGGAATAGTGCTTCCTGTCATCTTTTCCTTGTAATTACAAAGAAAGGCACTACCGAATTTCCTCTCTAATATGAAAAAGTCTTAGACAAAAATATTATTTCCTGATTAGCCAGACTTCTGCTCACTCACACCATAGTCAGTTGTTTTTCCTTTTCCTGCTTTAAGCTAAGATTCAGCTTCAGACTAAGAAAGCATCTTTTAGTGCCATTACCAATACCATGCAAGAGAATCACCCTTCTGCAAGGACACCCATTTGTAATTCATTGTCAGGCCAGCAGCCAAGAGATATGAATGTGCTCATTACCATTTTAAAAACAAATATTGAACTGCGTGGACATCTTTGAGAAGAAAAGGCAAACACCAATGTGGGAATAGCTGCTTTTTTTTTTCCCCTCCTCCGATTAGCATTAGACACGATTACTATCTCTTTGTCTATTCCGTTTCTACTTTCCGTAAAAAACACTGAAATACTAAGTTAAACTCGGTGTGGTTTAACCTTGCCTTGCAAATAAGGCCTTCCTGGGGCTCCTGGATCCTCCACTACCACAGGGACCCTGCCTGAGTGTGGGTTGGCAGAGAGGGGTGCAAAAACACAAAAAGATTTCTTAGCAGATATCTGATATTTCCTCTCATCTGTTTCTGGTATAAAAGAAAACTGACCAAGTTCAGCATTCCAGAAATGGTACTTTGGTAGCCTGCAAGACTGTCTAAAGAACTATGAAAATCGATGTCATTACTTACACAATTTACATTTTTCTACTTTAAAATGAAATGCTCTATTTGTGTGAACTCTCCTACAATTGGCAGAAGAGGTAAATTTTCAAATTAAATGCTTCATCTCACCAATTTAAGAAAAAAAAAAACACCACAGCTGTGAAAGCTTTGATTTTCCCAAACCACATTTTTAAATTTATTTTAAAACAAGATGGAAAAGTTTAATAAATTTACTGCTACATATAACATTCATTTAAGCAATCTGACAGATAGTTTCCTGGCATTATACATGAGATACAGAAGGAGCATCACTGTATTTGTGTGTGCCTCAAAAAGGATCATATTATTCTTAAAAACCAAATAGTAAAAATTTAATGGTTTTGAGTTAAAGAAACAAGATTTCCAGGATTTTGCCTTCCAAGCACAGATTGTGCAAGCGTACGTGTCTTCTAAGAAGCTTTGTGAGAGAAGTTGAAGCGGACATTACTTTTACAAAACCACCACCATTCATTCGCATACTGATTGCAGTTTTCCCAGCTATTTCCATAGATCCTGGCTGCCTGATGGGCCCTAAGGATTCCATAACCTTAAACAGTCTTATAAATCTAGTGGGGGAAATGATCTGTCTCTTGTCTTAAGCGGAGAGCCTAGGAGGATGTCTACGGGACTTTACCAGCAAAGCTGCTGAAAAAAGAGCCAAGATTCAGGGGTCCCTGACCTTTCCCAGCCCTCCTCCACCAGTATCAGCCTGCAGCCTGCTCTGAAAAATTTTCTGCTCACCCAGAGAGCAAAATTAGAAATCTTCTCCAGGGACACTCTCTCTTTCTTCCACCAAGCCACTCATCAGTCCAATGAGGCATGGAAACCAGAAAGAAAAAAGTGAGTTACAAAAATGTATGTCACTCAATAAAGGTTTCCCACAGCAGAGTGAAAAAGCCCAGACCTGCCCAGAGCCTGACGCTGCCCAGCAGCAGAGCTCCAGCCTGTGCGTTCAGGCCTTTGGTGTTTGGAGAGAGCTGTGATGGTGAGGAACCTGCGCCAAGCGCTTTCCTGGTGATTCACACATCTATGAAGCATATATGTGTAAACATGCTTAAACTGAGTTAACATCAGCACTTAATAAGTGTCCAGATCCCGTCATCCTCACTGTTAATAGGAATGCACATGGCATTTCATTAAGGGCGTTTTTTCTTGAAAAAATTTTGGACTTATAACTGTCATGTGAGGCTTTTTGAAGTACCAATTTTTTGAAAAAAACTTGTTAGTATAGACTCATTTTTATTGTAAGTCACCACAGATGAAGGTGAAATTGACAACTGTGGAGAATTTTCCAATAAACTAAAAATCTGATACTAAAAATAACCAACTTCAGTACACTATTTTTTTTTTTAGTTCAATTTACTAGTTGTCAGGTTATGATTAGCTTTTAAGTGAAACATATAAAACAGTTTGTCTATCCAATTTTTGCAACCACTTCTAATTCCCGTGGCAGGTTCTGCCCAGGATGTGAGCTTTAGAGAGATTTTGCACCACCTAGTGAGCCACTGATGCCTGCATCAGCAAGAGGGGAATCGGCTGCTGGTACTGAGCTCCACATGTGTATTGAATGGATAAAATGCTGGGAGTGCCCCAGCACAAAATTCACAGAAGGTTTGGAAACCGCTGTCCCAGAGACACAGGTGTGCTGATGTTCTTTCGGCAGCATAGTTCTAGCCTCTTCACTGTGAGCATCTCCTGCCTTTGCTTTAAAACTGCTCCCTGCTAGTGCTGCTAGACCCTCCTAGTGCTTGTGTTGGAAGAGGCCTTAACAAGTCACTACCCCACTGGCTCCTGGAGGCAGCTACATTCTCTACATGGAGGTCTGAAGTTATAATAGTCTTTACTGCATCCATGTATGAAAACACGATGAAAGCCACAGCCTGCGTGCTCCGCTCGGTAGGCTCTCATCCCAGGAGTCTGGTGGGAGTACAGCACTGGCCGTAACACAAGCCTGCTCTGGGCTGGGACTGCATACAAGTCAGTATTTTTTCCTTAAATAATCACAGTATATCTCAAATTGGAAGGGACCCATAAGGATCATCGAGTCCAACTCCGTGCTCTGTGCAGGACTGTCTAAAACTAAATCATATGACTAACAGCATCACCCAGAGATAATGTATGTAATCACCAGAAATGTAACAGCATGTAAAAATTACTCTATCTCTTAGAAATCCTTGTACTACAGTAAGTATCCCCTATTTTTCTGTACCCTTTTACTCTCTTTTGTGCTTATACTGACAGTCATAGGTATCTCAGGTAGCCAACTACTCTCCGCTCACAGCTTTAAGTACCAGTGCACTGTTTCTCCGGTACTGAATAGTATAAAAACTGCATGTAAAATAAGCAACACAAAAGCAGGGTTTCCCCCTTCCACTCAAACCTCTGTGGAGGTGAAAGGCAAAAACCTTGAAAGAAAATGTCCACTGTCAACTATCTTGTTCAATGTAAAAGCTGCAAAATTCATAACTGGACTTCCTTTTTCAATAAATTCTGTTCCACACTGTAGCAAGTAAATGTAGCAAATATTTAACTTCCCTCCAACACAAAGTGCCATAAGTAGTGAACCAGATCAAACATCTGTTCAATTAAATATCTTGCTTCCTGCAGTAATGTCGAAAGGGTAACCACGGAAGTGTGTAAGATTAGGACATACATGTATTACAGGGCTCCAGAATATTCTCTCATCCTCCAGAAACTTGCGTTTTAGGGGTTTCTTAAATCAGAAGACAGCATTGGTCCTCCTGGGATTTCCTTTCCAGGAATGTGCTCATTTTCCTTTGAACCCATACAAATTCCCCATTTTCACATTCTACGTCAATGGGAAGAACAGTCATCTTTTTTACTCTGAGTGGCTTTTGTTGGCCCCTACTTTGCATGTTGTAGAAAGTACACTAGCATTACCTTTGCAATGTCTCTCATGACTTAACAGAATTCTATCAGATCTCTTTCTTCTCCCCCATTATTTTACTCCTTTCCAGACTGAAGTGTTCAATTTATTAGGGTGCTTCTGCATGAAAAAAAAATTGCATACTCTTCGTTGTCCTTCTCACCCTTCTTTAAACCTTTTCCATTTCTGCTATCTTCCTTCTGAACAAGTGGAATGAGAACTGCACATGTGTACACAGAGAATTTTTAGCAGTGACAGAGTTTATTCTGCAAGTCACATTGCTTTTTTTTCACTGTTACACACTAATTAAAAAGCAAAACCCACCGATGACTATTGTAAGTATTTTTCCTGATCTATAAAAGTCCCAGACTATGAGAAGTACTTTTCCTGATCTTTAAAAGTCAGCTCAGAGCAAATGACTATAAATGTAAAATTAGGCATGTGAGGGTTTTTTTTGTTTTGTTTTTTTTATCCTGGTGCATCACTCCACATTACCTGCACTGACCGTTTCCTTTGATTTCATTTGACACATAATGTAACAATATCCACCTATAATTCCTCAGAGAGATTGAAGGCAAGATTGAAAACGGAGTCTCCTTATTATCTTCCCATTCCCAATCCCCTATGAATGCTGATGAGCCTGGGTTGAAGACCCCTGCAGGCCTTCCTGGAAAATGAGTACTTAACCACTTCTTCTGGCCTGCCTACTAGACATTCATTTCAATGTATAAGCAGGCTACTCTTACAGACCATGACAGCCTAGCGGTTTCAATACTGAAATGTGGTTGCTGAAATACATGTCAGCATTTTCATGTATCATTCATGTATTTTGATATAATTTTGGACTAGAAGATTAGATAATATTTTCATTTGGTTCTATTTAAGTGCATTTCCCAGTACCAGGCTTTAGCATAAACAGGATTTTCCACACCAACTGTTCAGCAGTAACTATATAACTTTTACTCCAAACAAGCAAGGTAACCCCTAAGGTAGCTCATTCCCTGCTCTGCAGCTCTGTCATCAATGCTAAAGGTTTCTCCTCATGGCCAGCCCCAGCATACTGCAAATGTGGCATTCAACTACACTGAAGAGAAGTATAACTAGAGAGTGTTCACTCAAACAAAATCTGTTGTGGTTTTAATTTACATAGTTGCATTACTTACAGAACTTGTATAATTAAACTCTTTAGGAAGAGAGTCATATAACTGTATGTAGTTATAGTTTATACAGCAATTTCAAATATCTATATCTATGCAGTTACAGTTTACCTGTCACCAGAATAAGTTCAGTTCAACATCATACTAAGACAAATGAAATTTTACTTGGTAGTCCGTTAAAACAGGAAGACAAAACGTGTTAGCAGTAGATTGCTTTTGTCACTAACTAGAACAAATAGTATATTTCCTGCTTATAGTCAGAGAGAATGAAGAATAATTTTTACTGAAGATAACTAGGTTTACAGCTGATTCATGAATCTGCAGATTGCACAAAGTCTCTGAATTATGCTTTGTCAGTAAGTGGAAACTAATGGTGTCTCCTCAGAGAAAGACACTTGTATTCCTCCACAGCCTACAGCTGTAGTTCATAGACTGTGGCAGAAAGAAAGGGCAAGGGCAAGGGCAAGGGCAAGGGCAAGGGCAAGGGCAAGAGAGGAGAACAACAGGAGAGGAAAATGAAGAGGCATTATGGAGCTCCACTGCTTTCTCTGCTCTTATAAATTGTGAGGGGAAAACATATAAAGATTATAAACTTCAATTCTATGAGATAGTTTTACACAGATTTTTGTGAAGAAGTTAAATCATAAACTAAATTCATAAAAAATAGTGATATCAAAATTTACCAGTGCTGTAAATAATTTCCAGGGAAGTTCCCCTCTCAGCTAATGTAAATAATCATAGTTCCACTGAATTTTATGTGTCTTCACATTAACTCTTTCCAATCAATTTTAAATCAATGATTGAAACACCTAGGTTTTGCGCAGTTGATCTCAACTGTGGAATTCAGAACCACATGCCAAGAGTAAATGTACCACAACACGCGGGGAACAAAGCACTCCCGAGCAATGGTCATGCCACATCAAGGGAAGTTTAACTGGCTCAGTCTAACCAGTAAAGACTACCAAAAAAAGTGACAATAAGGCTACAGCATATCTAAAATCTTACAGCTCACTGGGAATTGGCTATTTTACCCAAGTATGTAATTCATATCCTGGAACCACTCTCTCAGTAGTAGGCACCCGCAACTTCATTTTCAAAAATCTCTATAGCCCCCATTCACTGGAAATGTGGCAGTGAATGCAACTGCTTCCACTGCAGCACACCGCACTCATTCCCTGCCTCCGTTTTTATCGCACCTATCCAGGAAGCAGGAGGCACAAGGTGAATTTCTTCATTCTGTAAAAAAATAATAACCCACATCTCCCATCTTCTGAGAGTGTTCTGCCAACCTGTTACGTTAGGAGTGGGCACTGGCACAGAGCAGAGCAAAGCCAAGCCCACCCCTGTGCTTCCAAGGTCCTCTAAACCACAGGCCAGCCTTAACCACATTCTGAGAACATCTGTTGGATGCAAGCCCTTTGGGATTGTGAGAGGTGACTGCCACACTTCTAGAGTCTGACCTACCTACTGAGAAGCTCAGGGAAGGCAACCACTTCATTTCAGAGCCTCATGGCTCTATGTACTAAACAGCTAACCCTTTCCAAGACTGCTGCATCTCTAGGGACTTAATTAAATTTAAAATAAAAGACTAAGGTGACAGCTCATGGCAGTGCAGTAGATATACTGAAGTTTTTCCACATCACTGTTTTAAAATTAGGTGACCAAACGTGGCCCTCTGATTTTTCTGAACTTTGAATCTGGCTCTTTATGTAAAGTCTTCTGAATATGAAAGACCACATAAAGATGTCACCTGTTATCTGGGCTGGATGGGAGGTGATATTTTTGGCAACATTAATTTTTTATAGACCTTCTTTATGTTCAAGATTCCTTAGCATTTGTTGTTTAGTTATGTGTGCATGTCCTCTGGGACTCTTGGTCTTGAGAACTTTCTGCCATGGTTTTGTTCAGTATTTGAATTAACATTCAGTTTCTTTTTTGGGTCAGGAAGTCATGCCCCCTCCCCAAGACTGAAGTTTGGGTTTCTTTACCCCTCTTTGGAGAACTTACCTGACATTAATTCCCTGAGCCTACAGATTAACCATCCTGGCATATTTAAAGCCTAAAATTTGAAAACAATCAAATGAGCAAAAAAGGTGAAACACAACACTATCAGGATAAATGCTACACTGACAGATCAGCTGGCAACATTTCAGGAGCTACACAAAATTGTTCTCATCTCCAAGTGGCAGTGAATCTTATTTTTCTTTTCAAGGGAATGACTATAGGGAATTATTTGTTAATGCTAGATGGCTAAATTATACCAGTCTATCAAAAGTTGAACCTGGTGATCTGCTACACTGCAGTTTAATTTTGAACAAGGAAAGTCGCTGTTTCTCAGGCTATAAACTCATCAGAAATGCAACTCTGTCCTTTGTTTTTTCTTGCCTGTAAGGACGAGTGCAGACTTTAAACAGAGGCAATCATCCTTTGTTTTTCTAAGCAGAAGACACTGCAGAATATGCAAATAAGAAGCATAACTTCAAGAGTATCCAGAAAAAGGAATAAAAACCCACAGTTGCTGTGCCTGGAGGGCTGCAGACCACAGAACCGCTTCACCCACAATAAAAAGATGAAAAAGAAATAGACTCTAGGAACCCATGATACATAACCAGATATTTACATTTCAGTCTGATAATTTTTGAGGACCCACAGGTGTACTCTAGAAAACAGACTTCTCCTTTACCAGAAACTGCATCCAAAGAAAACCAGAGAATGCTGTACATCAGGTTTCCTTAATTGCTCTGACTGCATCTGAAATCACCCCATGTTTTACACTGCTTACTGTTCTTACTTTTAAGAATTTCTAGGGACAGTTGACTAGCCTGAAATCTGACTGTAATTTTAACAAAAATAAAAGCAATACCTTCAAAACATTGTCTTAAACATCTATGTAACAGATGCTGATGCTTTGCCTTAAGGTTAAATTGGATGCATTCAGCATCTGTTACTGAGTCACCATGACAGAGATTAGAACGTTATGTTTGTGTTTAGATTATCTGCTATGAAAGCATCTGGGTGACTGTCCTGGGATTAATTTCGTGAAGTCTGATATTTGTGCATTATCACTTTATCATTATCTGGTCCTCACAGGGTTTGTTGGCAATGCCGTAACTACCTCCCCCATTCAATTAAAGGAAGGGAAATAAGAAAATGGAGAAGGTCAGGCTTCTGAAGTAATCTTCACCATGCAATTAACATTTACATCACAAGAATTAATGGAATAACGGTATAACCATAGGCATACAAGATGAAGGACAGATGCTATTTTTCCGTTGTGGTGCAAGCACCTTCTCACACAGAATCTGTCGCTGATTCTTTTCCCAACCGCATGACATTTATTCCCCATTCTCTTCCAAGATGCCAGCAACCCAGCCTATAGCTAAAGTTTGCCAAGACAACTATTTTTGACTTCTCTTGAAGAAACTGATGCATCACATTCTAAACACTTGCTATTTCCCCTGTGATAAATGTTCAGGTGGAGAAACATGATTGTGCTGGAGTAGATTAGGGGTGCTGGAGATGTGTACAGTATCACACCTGCTAAATCACTAGGAAGCAAAATATTGCCAAATTTTCATCCAGCCTTTACTGGGACACAGTATTAGTCCACATATAATTAAATGCAAAGCTATTCTAACTTGGAGGTATTCAGAGAACAAAATCTTCTTAAAACCACTGGGTGCAAATAGAAGGACTGTTACCAATATTTCCTTTCTCATTATGCCAGTTCAAACCACTGTTGTCACTGGGCATATGAAACAATTATAAGTATTATTGTGGCTTAATAAAGTTTGCCTTCTAGCAAACTGGAAGCTCACCTGCCTGCCATGTCCCAAGACAGTCACACTATCTATTTCACTGAAGTAAAACCCTGAAGTCTGAAAACCACAGTATTTTGTGTGTTTCTGACTACATATCAAGTATCTTCATCTTCCAAAACCCACTTTGCGACAGGAGGCCTTTGAACAGGCACTCAGTTCTGGATGTGTCACCAATCCATGCTACATTCAGAGCCTTCTTACCATTTTGTAACTGTGAGATTTTAATGTGAGCAAATAAAACATCTGGATACTTTTGCTTTGTTACTTGCATCCACAAACCCAAAACTGCAGCACAGCATTGTATGTCTTTAACATAGTAGAATGAGGATAACTTGTGGCTATCTTAATTACAGCGATTTAATATGGGCTTTTTATATGTATCAATTTATGTCAGCATGTTGTGAAATAATTCTAAAGGACGGCCTGAAAATCTGGTACACGATCACTTACATCTGAAAACATAGTCATCGTACTGTATGAAATGACTGAAAAGTAAAAAAGGGCAGACCTATAAATGAAGTTAAACTCCAATGAATAAGCAATGCTGCATCATGGAGATCCTCCATCAAAGTAGTGACAAGATCCAGTGCTCTCAACATAGGTCATAAAGACTGACAAGACCCCTAAATTGGAGCAGTCAGTAGCGGCCAAGAAAAAGACATCAAACACACAAAACAGTACTAAATGCAATCTTATTCATGTAGCATCTTTAAGTGAACACCTACATTTGCCTAGGACAGGCACACTCAGACCAAAGCAACAGAAGTTGAGGCTTATGCCCCAGGGTCAAGATAAACTTTAAGTAAGAAGCAACAGCTTGCTAACGTTTTTGTTAGCTGGGAGCTAATGTGAAGGTACTAATTTGGTTTGCAAACGTCCTTGCTGAAATACACTCAATGCTAGATTGAGAGGTATCCTCAAAAACCTCGGGAGTGAGGAAATGTGCAGGAGTAAATAGTGCCTCCCTTTTGATATGTAGGTTCACAGAAGCTTTTCTGAAACGATGACAGTTAGGTACCGAGATGCAACCACTTAAAAGGTGTCACCTATTGTGAGGGAAAATGATGGAGAACTACATCTCACTTTAAAAAGCTTCCTATTCTACTAATTTACTCAGAGGTGGCAGCTTGAAAGAATATGGTCTTCTGAAAGTGCCTGCTGTAGAGTGCAGCCTCCGGAATACATGCAGAGCTCTGATTTCTAATATAAACAATTTTAAACTGAAGTTGTTTGAAAGTTAGACAAATGCTTCAATTTAGCACATCTCTATCTCAGTACAAAAGAACTCTGAATGCTTGAGAGCTCTCAGGAAGGTACTACAGGTGCCTCTCCTCTCAGAGAACCTGGAGAAAGTCACACCTGACAACTCTCCCAATGAAAAGTGTTGGAAGCCCTCTTTGCAGCAGGTGAAGGAAAACGCTAGTTTTAGTAAGGAATCCGTCATAGATCTGACACAAGGTCCAGCAAGACAGCAGGTGGCATGAGACAAGTTGTCTATGAAAAAGTCATGTCAGCCACATCCATTCCACACATTGCATGAGCTACAACAGAAATGGGCAAGGTCCAGTTTTGCAAAGCAATGCATTTTGACTGTGATGATGTCCTAGCGAACATTTCACTTCAGCGTCAGCTTTGTAAAACTTAAAATCTGAATAATTTGTCTTTGCTGTTTCTTTTCTATAATAGTTTCCAGTGTGGCCTACAGGCTTTAACAACCAACATAACCTGCCACTTTCATCATCATCAGAGACACTGATCATCACCTCCTTCTGCAGTTTTACAATGCAAAACAAAAATCTGTCCAGAGTAAGTAGTTTATGAAGTCCACAACAAGAATAAGCTTTAATATAATTCATTAGTTTCTTCTCATTCAGCTCTAGTGAGGACAATATGATTCCAGGAACATGTCTGGTCCAAAAGTTTCAATGTCACTGAAATCTTCACCATTAGAAAACACTGAAAGATGAACTTTGACTTTATAGAATTTTAAATAAAAATAGCATTTTTACTAATGTACTCTTCCCAAGTGCTTGCTTCTTCCTAGTATGTTTCCCATCCTAATACTGTATGTTTTTGCAGCTGGCAATTGACACTGCCAATGAGCCTTTATGTTCAATGTTATTCAATGTATTCCCATCAGAAAGCTATTTTTACTATACAATTCACTATCTTCGTGAAGTGTCTTGCATATAATGTTCATATTTTAATTTGCATTTTTTCCCATAGGATAAGTAAATAAAGATTCAAACAACAATATTTAAAGAATTTAGGCTTGTTTGCTGAGAGAAAGAATTTTATAGAATGGAAAACTGCTTTGTTTTAGCAAAAAAACAGGAAAAAATGCAACTTTATGTTTCAGATTGCTATACTGGAGTTTGATACAGCACCATCATAATGAGACATTTGCATTTAATTTTATAGGTATGGGAAAATAACACACTCAGTGATCATTATAGATGGTAGGATGAAAAGTTCTCAAAATATTGTTCCATTCTATAGAACAATCTCTTAAACAGCTACAACTGGCCCTTCAGGAGGCAGTCTGTGTGGATCTGTGTGTGCATGCCATTTTGCCGTGAAACTGGCATTTCCTGGCCTAGCATCATGTGCTGTGGCTAAACCCATGTCATCCAATTTTCCCTTAATAATTCAGCAGTGTGCTTGCAAGGAATCACACCTCACATAGCTCTGGGCTCTGCCATCAGTTGCAGGCTGATGCAGTGGAACCTTCAGGCTCCCCTCAGGGGGAAACACCAGCCCGGTCTAAGGCTCAGGACCGTTCTTTGTGCCACAGGCATTTGAGTTCAATGTTCTCAGAATCCTTTCTGGATTTTCATATGTACAAAATTCAAAACACCTAGCAAGATGGAATCAAATCCACCTGAGAGTACAGCAGCAGAGACTATGGTTCTTTCATTTACACTTCAAATATACTTTGCTCACAAAACCGTAATCAGCATTTAGTCCATATTGCTCACAAAGCTCACAATAGCATGGGCTGATTTACAGTGTTTGAAGAATAGATATCATTTACATATGTTTGTTCAGGACATGTCTGCCACTGCTGCATCACAGTAGGATGTAACTGTCCTTTCTGCTATAGTCTACTAAATAAGCATGCTCTGTCCCTTCCCCTGGACTGAGAAAATTTTTATTCACACACAACAAGTATAAAAATACTGTGACCTCTTTAACAATCTTCAAGCCAATATTTTCTGCTGAATTGGAAAAATAATCTTATGTGGCTACAGAAATAATGTTTGTGTTTTATCAGTGTTCTTCCCACCAAAGGCTAGATTATCTGTTTCACATCCATTTAAACACAGGAAGGTTATAACAGGGCAGACAGCAATCTGGTCTTTATTGGCTGGGAAAACTGACCTCATAAATCTGATTTGATACATCTGTCCTTTCGGCTGTCTGCATATATGCCCATGCATCCAGTTGGCCATGTGCCTGCTCAGTGGTAGATCAGCTTCTGTGGCTACTGCACAGAGGGTTTTCCACCTCCCCCTCCCTGCTACAGAAATAAACATATTGCAAGAAGTGCAAAAAGGAAAATGTTGCTTGTAGGTGCTTAAGAGAGACAACGCACTATTATGATCAATAGTCAGGAAGCTGTTCAAACTACCTAGAGCAACCTCAATTATGTCTATCCATCTATTTCTCTAAGCAGATACTGAAATTACTCTCATTGGCATACTTTCTGCGCACACCTGAATGGAGTCCATCACTACACAATGCTGCAGGCCATCTCACACCCCAAGTACCTTACAGCTCACACTTCAAGAGCAAAAGATTGGTATCTACCACGTGAACCCAGTTAAAAGTGCCAAACTTTAAAAGAGACCGAGTTTCAAGTAGGGAATGAAGGATCAGAACTAGTACTGTATAACTACAAAACAGGTATTACAATGTAACAATTATTCCAGGTACATGAATTTGCTGAATTGTATTTACTAGAGTGAAATATTTTTGTTTGTTTATCACCAAAGGCACCTTAAGTCTGTTGCTCTGCAGTGCAAGTTTTCTGAAGGGAGTCACCAGCAACCCCTTTTTCCTCCAGTGTTCTGACCATTCCATGATTTAGGACTAGCCATATGGGCTCATAGCATTTGTTGTCCATCAGTAAACCAATTTAATATAACTAGTGAATACAAGAGAAAGAAAAAAAAAAATCACATTTGGCCCATTGCCTTTTCAAAATTAAGACTGTCGGTTTATTTAAACAAAAGTCCCTCTACCAATATACAGTTTTACAAACAGCTCTTACTAGCATAATAACATGTTCTCTTCTTTCTGTTAACTTCCACTGGTCTCTAGGAGCCTCAATGTGAAACTTCAGAAGTGCTGCTATTATACTTTACCTGGAAAAATGACTCTATATGATAGAAGTAGGAACAAATTAAAACTTAAATATTGTCATTTTAGGATGTTTCCCTCCTGCCTTGATTTTCTGTTTTGATAGACACACGGGTAATTTCATGACTGATAAACATTTATGTCCCAAATGTCTGACTTAGTTGCCAGATGCACATAACAGCAGTAAACTATATACCTAAGAAGCCTGGCATCTGTACTGATTTATGCTTGTTTCAGGCACTGCTGTTTAACTTCATAGTGGGACGGTAGAGGGTTAAAAAACAGATTAGCCTCCATACAATGGATGGATTTGGCAGTCCAGCTGCTTAGCAGGAAAGCAAAGAAGAATAGTCTCATGGTATTGATCCAATTTTCTGCTATGTGCTGAGAGGATGAAGCAGTTTGATCTGATTTTACAATGACTCCACTTCCCAACAGCTCTTCCAGTAGCACAGGGTAAGATAAGAAGATCACGGGAACAGCAGCTGATAGAATAATCCACCCATTGATTTCTTCTCCCTGCTTACTCCCTGTGTTTTAATTGAATTTTGTGGTTCAGCATTGGTTTCAGTCTGTGCTTTCCAAGTCAACTAGAGTCCAAAGTAAAGCAATGGGAAAAATCAAATTCTTGAATTTTGTCCAAATGGAATTGGACAAAAATAGACCCAAAGATTCTCATTGCAAATTTGACTCTGGAATGAAGGTTGTGTAGGGTGGGGGGGGGGGGGGTTGTTCTGGTTTGGGTTTCTCTCCTTTTCACTCAGCTCTTCCTTGCAATAAGGGCAATGTGAAAAGGAGAATGCTGGGAAAGAGACATTTTCTTGTTCCCAGCAAACAGGTTAAAAAATTAAGGGCACTGGGGGTTTTGAAGAACTCACTTTTGACACAGAAGTCACGGAAGAAACTTCATAGAGTGTGAAAAGTTACTGTCAGTCACCTCTTACATACTTGCTGGTCATGCTACAACTTGGTTTGCAGTTTCTTATCAGTGCACTATGTAAATGCTAATAATTTAAATTCTGGACATCTAAAGGCATTACAATGTTAAATATATGTTATTCTAAAAGAAAGCGAGACATGTAAAAATAGAGATGAACAGTTCACTTCCGCTCCACCATCGGGTAGAGTCTTTGCATGCCCTGCCTTCCCCATGCCTAAGTTAAGCTTCAGAAAAGTAATGGTGTTTTTCACCACCTTGAGAACATGGTCCAGCATCACTCTTTCTTTCTGTTTTACCTGGACAATGCCTTTAAGAATCTAGAAGTTAAGACTTACAAATATGGATCGTGAGTTGTCTGACAATTTACTAACAACCAAGACTATGGATGATAAACTCCAATTCAACCTCTCAGTCTCTCCCTATTCTCCAGCGTCCCATGCAAACTGCAGGTAACTAATGCCGTTTCCTTTTTCACAGAGGTGTCACAAAATCATGGCTTCATTCCAAAGGGACAGTGTGTGAACAGCCCTGTGTACTTATCAAAA
Source organism: Falco peregrinus (assembly GCF_023634155.1). Taxonomy (NCBI): domain Eukaryota; kingdom Metazoa; phylum Chordata; class Aves; order Falconiformes; family Falconidae; genus Falco; species Falco peregrinus. The sequence continues at coordinate 8,118,804 of NC_073736.1, read as the reverse complement.
GTTCAAGTGGCTAAGGAACTGATAGACCATATGTAAACAGAAAATACATGTTGGGAGAAAAAAAAAAAAAGCACACACACAACTTTTCACACTGACCACAAGGTTGTACAATGACTTAGGGCTCACTCAAGAGCTGCATATATAAAATCCAGATTACAGCTGAAGAATAAGGGAGACACTCTTTGAATATCCTGTAAGCCACTCTGGACCTCCAGAACTCTTTAGTCGCTGTTCTTCATAGGAAAACATTAAGCATATGTATCGCGTGAGATCTGTAAGTTTGAGTTCTGCTCTTAATATAGTAACACTGGCAATTCCTAGTTAATTTCCAAGCAGAATGACTTTATCCGTCTGACAGCTTGCATTTGGAATGATACAAATTTTGGAAAGGCTTATGGAATGACAAATGCAACATAAAATTGTATTTGCATGTCCTGAGGAGAAATAGTAAAAAGAGGAAAACTCAAAATACCAAGTCTCCTTTCTTGGATAATCAAGAATAGCTTTAAGACATAATGCGCTTCAGCATTTCAAAAGAATCACAGCAGAGTAAGAAGAATGGTGCCAAGACACAGAGCAGAATGGCAGGAACTCAAGCAGTGCCAGCACTGCAAATGTTGGATATTCATGCAGAAGCCAGGCATGATGCTACCCTCAAAGCAGCTACATGCCCAGTCACCAGCTACACTGTGTGGTCTTTCAGATTACAAAAACGAAGACAAAATGAGGCAGGAGCCTTCAGCAATACTGATTATCTGCACAGTTTTCTAATTAGCAATCATAGGATGGACAATCGAAACTCCTTTTTATAGCAATGACTGCTCTAGTCTTACCTTCTTCATGTTTGGAAAGACAATATGACATGTGCATTGCATTATGGAAAGGAGGAATAAGATTGATATCCAAGTTAGAACCAGTAACTCTCTCTTCTTTGGGGATCACCTCGTCTAAGTGGGGTTCTTCCTGCCATACAAAGAGGGCCCACATGAGTTTTATAACCCAGGCTCAAGATGAGCTACCCAAAACATGTGCCTTCCACCACTGCTTCCAGAACAACAGTCTTATTGAAACACTCTGTACTTCACCAAAGCTGAGGCAGCAAGGTAATTAAACCATTGATTCCCAGCATAAAATACTGTGCAGATCTTGTAGTGGCAATTACATCCACTTCATCCATAGTCTCTAGTTCTTCAATAGCATGTAGAGTAAGTTTTTGTTTGCTGAGCACTACATGACCACATTATATAAAGCTGCTGCTAGCAATATCAAAACATATTAAAAGTTTAACTAAGACAATGTGTTTCAAAAGAATTTGCTTTCTTTGGAGCTGGAATGTCCCCATAAAAAGCCATGATCTGTACTAGACTGAGCTGTCCAATGATCTGCAAATGCTGCACACTGTGTCCTGGAGTAAACCCTGCTTTTTCAAACCCAAATTGGTTTGGATTCCTCCTGTGCATACAGACAGCATTTAAAACTAATGCTACAGCTGTGTGTCTTAAACCTGATTTTCATTTGTATAGTTGCCTTTCACAGATGTACTTTCACTTTACAATATTGCAAATCTACTGACAATGCCACAGAGCCTCTTCCTGGTACCACTGGGAGTGGAGGAGGGTGTGTGCAAGTGTCCCTGAAAAGCATAGCTGTTCCTGTTTTCAAGGCTTGATCCACTACCCTGATTTGGAAAAAAAAATAAAAGGGGGGGTGGGGGGGTTTCCCCCAGAGATTCTCCCTCTTCCTGCTAGCCACTGAAAATACTATTATTTCTGTAGATCTGTACATCATACAAAAATATAATTCAGCACATGCAAATTTTTAATTTCTCCCTGTGCCAACACAGACTTGTGATTACTAGTGGCCCTCTGGTTCTCCTGAGTGCCTCTCTCCCCACCTCTTGCCACTAGTTCATCTCGTCCTCTGCAGCGTCCCATATCTCTACTAGAGCTGTTTCACTAGTTCTCCTTAAAGCTTTGTATTCCCTAGTCTGCCCATCTCCTCGTTAATACCTGTGGTCCCACATTAGCACACAAGGCGAGAAAGTCCAGGACACATAAAAGTGAGTCAATTGAGAGCTTCGCTTCATTGCCGATAAAGGCTGAGGGATTTTAATTTTGCAGACTCTGAGAAGCCATACAGAGGTGAAAGTCATGGTGAAAACAAGACAATGTCTGTATTACTGAAAGAAAAACCCAGTGTATGAGTGTTACAGTCCTACCAGGGGTTGACTCCATGCCTACTTTTCCTCATAGCAAAACTGAAGAGCTGTGCCTTCATTCAGTTTTCAACTTGCAATACTTCTCACACACAGAACCATGCCTTTTACTGCAACACAACTTAACACACATAAGCAGTCCCAGCCTGGCTCAGTCCAAAGGTAGTTCTGTCCTGGAGTTCAGTCTCCAAAAGCATCCAGAAGACGCGTAGAAAACAAGCGCAAGAAACAGGGTAAGCACAGAGCAATTCACTATTTGATATACCCTCCCTGTTTACTGCCTTTTTTAGTAGTAAAGACAAGTTCTAACATTGGCAGGGAGTCCCAGCTTTTAACACTTTCCTCAGCTCTATTGTTGTTACACAATACAGAGTCCAGGTCCTGGAAGACAAGTATGATATGCAATCATTTGCACTTCTTTTCAGACTTCCCCCAAAGCCTCTTTAAGATTTATCACTAAAGACAAGAACATACTGGACACAGAGATGGTGACAAGCAAGTCCATCCTTTGAGTCTTCTAGTGTCAGGGCAGGTTCCCTCCAAATAAGCACATTCTTTAAGCTACTTTAAAATAAGTCCCACCCTCAATAGCTAAATGTATCTCGCTCCAAGTTTGATGTTAAGTCTATGTTATGTTCCTAATTTCATAGCAGGACTTCTTACTACATCCTTCGTACCTCCCCCAGATAGAACTGAAGGGACTACAGCTGAGTGCACAAGCTAGGGTCAGTCATAGCTAGACACTGAAATTTTTCCTTTGTGTGTGTATTGAGAGAATACTTATAAATGCAGGGGATAGCCTTCATGCTTTAAGGTAATATTCATACTCTGATATCTAGTAAGAGAAAGGCAGTTTAAAAAATTATTAGTGACGAGTGCCTTAAAAAAATGGGCTCCCTCCAAAAGAGACAGAACTAGCTTCTCTTCGCAACATGGAGAGTTGTTCAGTAGGATGGACTGGTGTCCAGTCTGAGATATAGTTCACATGCCTGAAGGTAAACTGCAGTCCGGGTCTGATCTTACGGCTGTGGAAGTAGAAAGGCCTTGTCAGTAGCTGCAGAATGTGAACAACAGAAAACCTAGGAATCGGCATGGCAAAGTGATAGCCCCGCTCCTTTCAGTGAATAAAAGCCACTGCAGAAAAAGACATTTTACACTTCATTGTGAATCTGGTCTCTAGGTTTGGACAGTTTCTCTTGACCAAGTAATGCAAACCTATGTGTCCCTAGAAAGTGGCAGTCTCTTCAAGCACATTTTCCTTTTTAATTAAAATAACAATTGCCCTGTGAGGAGAATAAATGACAGAACAGCAGCTGTAGTGATTAGCTCGTAAGGACCTGCATAATGCAACACTAATGAACTGCAATATACTCTTGCAGAATATCAAAATGATTTCTTCACATGGGTGAAGGGGCTCCTTGTTTTTTTCATGAACATTTAGTGCAATAGATGGCTTGACGACTGTGGACAATAACATGGTTTTATTAGATGCCACTACTGCTTGCAAACGTCAGACATCTCAGAAAACATGTGTGCCTCAGAAATCACCTACACAAACCCTGGGGCACCTCTCTGCATCCGCGTGCTGAGTCTCTGTGCAGTTCTAGTCTCAGGAAGGGCATAGTGGGGTTAGAAGACGTTCACAGAAGGGCATGTAAAGAGATTAAGATGATGAAACAGCTGCCTGGTGAGGAGAGACTAGAAAGACTGGGGCTCCTTGGACTGAAGAGGAAGAAGGTGGAGCAGGTCATGATGAAGGTTTACAAAATGATCAAGGTGGTGGATAAGGTGATTATAGAACTGGTGTTCAAGGAACCCGACGTTACTGAAACTTGTGTACACTCACTGAAACTTACATTAGATCAGTTCAGAACACGTACAAGAAAGTACTTCCAAGAAGAGAACTTCTGAATATTGTTGCCACAGAGGGTTGTGGAAGCAATAGTGCCTGTAGACTGAAAAAACAACCCAACAAGTTTACAGACTGCAGGTTCACCAAGATGTAAATGGAATTAGGGTAGGGGTGTGCTTTCAATGTCCCTACTTCAATGACTATGAGTATATCTTATCTCCTGCTGCCACTTCTCAGGACAAAGTCTGTTTTTTATTAATCTAATTCTGCTGTAGTCATTAAACACTTTTCTGTTCCTAAAACTTCGATGAAAACAAAACAAAACAAAAAAAACAATGACCTCAAACCCAGTAGATTTACCACAGAATACAGACTAACAAAGTCAATGCCTTCAGGCACTGATGTATAAAGAGTGACTAACAGTACTGATTTTAATTACTGCCATGCAACAATGCTAGGAGCAGAGAACCATGTTTTACAGCAACTCCTAAGTGTGCTCCTCCTTAGGAACACCAAGAAGCACTGGCCAGGGAGAATCCTGCAGATGGGATTCTTTTTCAAAGACTGAATTAAACTTAAGGAAATTAAATCTTGAATGACTGGGAGGCAATCTGTGGTCATCCCCAAAGTATGGCCTCTAGCATGGTAACTGATTTATGGTAAAGCATAGGTAGCTTGAAAACTTCTACAGGGCATAAGTGTTTGAAGAAATTCACTGATATTGTAAAGCCTGTCCTGGTACCAGAGCTTGGACAAATCTTAGATGAATTTCAAAGCAGCCATGTAATACCTGTTACCACAAAGTAATTTGCTAACTTTATCAAATTATTTTTTTTTAGCTAAACTTCATAGCTTGGCAAAGTTTTGCTAGTTGGTACTTTGGTCTCCTTTGTTGCAGCACAAATATTCTCTTAAAGACTTTCAGCAAAACTGGGGCCCCTGAGAAATAAGTTTTAGGCAGCATGTTTATAGAAAAAGAGGTGGGCCAAGCCAGCTGGACCTCTTATGACCATGTTCAGACCAAAAAGAAGGAAAAGATTTAATGACAAGCCTAATTTTACACTTTAAAAAAAATTATATACCAGTAACTTACAATGCCAAACAGTTTGTCCCACCTCCTCAAGAAGATTTAAGCAACGAGGCAACCTTTCCTGATAGCACAAAGTTCTCCTCCTGTGGTCTACTTGATGACAGAAAGTCAAGGGGGTGCCCTGAAATGTTTTGGGGCTCACTGGAGAAAGAAGGTACTTCTGTTGAAGAATCTGTGGCACGGTGCTTATAGTTCCTGTGATGTCCCAATGCTGCTTGCTATTCAGTGCCACTGAAGCCTTCCTGAAGAACAACATGCTGCCTTGTGGGGATTGCCTGTAGGTCAGTCAGATACACATCATATTCCATGCACCTGTGCCTCTAGCAAGACCTGCTGCTGTATATGAAGATTCAGTACTGCAAGTGAAAGAAAAAAAAATTGTGATATGATCATATGTCATTTGCCCACTAACATGGCAAAAAGGATCAGGTTATAATACTCATCCCCGGTGGATATAAAATCTCTTAAGCAGCTGCCAACTCCCAAAGGTCATGAGCAAAGTATGGCCGTACCGGCAAATTATTCCCGTTATCCCAGCACGCATTATGCACATGTGATGAAGCCCGACTTTGACAAGGAGACATGTTTTCTCTTCTTGCTCTCCACCACTCTTCTACCATGCTCTAATAGAAACTATGAGGCCCGTTTCACAGAGCAGAGCAGAGAGGAGTAACCTCTTGCCACAGCTCTTCTCTCTGGTCCCAAACCCTTTGCAGCAAGCAGAGGAGCAATGCTGGAAGCCATGGTTTCTCAGGGGCCATGCAAATGATAGTCCCACTATCCAGCAGCAGGTGGCATGGCCAGACCTCCCAAAGAATGGTCTCATTTCATGCTGACATTGGGTGAGTGAGTCCTTAAACAGCGATGAGCATCACTGACAGTGCTAATACCCCCCCAAAAAAGGATAATGCTGTCAGATGCTGTGGATCTTAGAAAGATTAATGCTAGCACACTGTTAGTAACATATAACCAGTCAAAAACCCCTCAACCCCAAAACAGGGGAAGCACGCATTTTACTAGCTCTTGAAATGGAACAGAGATTCATATGAAAGGTACACCAGACGATGTGTTTGCCTTATAAAACTCCATCAAAGGAGCTTTTGTCCACAGAGAGAGACCTCGTACAAAAGTCCACAACCAGCGAACTCTGACTGACAGACTCTTTATGGTTCCCAAAGACAATTCAGAGTTCAACACAGGTCTGGTTCAGCCCAGTGCAAAAAGCTACATCCTGGGAAAAAGCTTTGCAGCTAGTAAGCAGAGTATCTTAAAACTTTTTAACCTCTCACAGAAGTGCAAGAAATAAAAATCTGAGTGTTGATTTTCCAAAAACATAGGTTCTTTAATAATTTAAATAGCATATAAGCTCTTGTTTGACCCTCACTTCCAATCAAGAGCTGAGCGTTAATTAAAAAGGTATTCCACAGAAGTGCAGGCCTTGTGTATTCCAGAAATATTTGTTGTTACTATATCTTTCCAAACAACTACCAGGCAAAATCTCTGCTGAGCCTGAAGAGTAATGTAAAGTTTTTCTCATAGCTCTGCCCTGTCTATATGTCACTGCCATTAGATTTATATTCTCTGTCTGCAACAGTGCTTGAACAATCAACTGACATTTTGCATTTAGTAAGCTCGGGCTTTTGAGATGTTTTCATTTATAGTAAAATGTTGTTTTTCTACTGTGCACTACATAACTCACCAAAAGTGAAAGAAAAGATTAGTTCAAATCACTTCTGTAATTCACCATAAATGAATGTTTCTAGTCTCTGCATGGTTTGAATTGCTGTGTATTGGAAATGCATCATGTATAGATCAATTTTCCAACCCACCCAAGCTACATTCTGTATGTGTTATTGACTCAACTGTGAAGCCATGTGGCAGAAACAGTTAAGAAAATATTTATAGGAGACTGAGTCCTACAGTGAATCAGTAATGAACTTGTTTGTCTGACCTATTTATTCATGACCCATGGGTGAGCTTCTGCTTTTTTCTAGTAACTTCTACCATACGCATAATACTATAAAGTAATGCTGCACAAACTAACAAGGATAAAATAGATCACTTAATTCCTGTATCAACTTTTTCATTTTTTTCTAACTAACACAAGAATAAAATATGCATTGTGATCATTCCTTCCAACATTTTGATTAACTTCTATTTAGCCAAATATGGGTAAGCTTCCTCCAGCTGAGTATTAAGGGAAAAGTTTAATATCTCTTTACATTCAATTTAGCCTTAGGAAGACAGCTCTCAGACAAGTTTGCTCAAGATACCTATGTTCTATTTTCTGGAAATTTTGAAAACTGGGAATGATAAGTATTTTTTTAGGTAAACCAGACACTGTCCTACACTTTGAATGCCTCATTTGTGATACTTAAAACTTTTCCTGCATTCACATCAAACCACCTCCAGGACAGCTAAGGGAAGGGGCTTATTTTTGATACATCTTTATTCATGTAGAGACTTAGTATTACAAGAAGTATTGAATGTAACTGTTTGCACACACACACATGTAAGTAGGTGTCTCTCAAGAAAATAAAACTTAACCTTATCCCATGCCCCTAGACCTTTATGGGATCTCTGTAAACTGTTTGATGCCCTGTGAGACCTTTTCTCAGTAACTCAACACTTCTTTTTAAGTGCCCAGATTTTAAGAACAGCAGCTGTAACTCACCTGTGTTACTTCCAAAACCACAAATATTTCAGAAATAAATGAGGATTTTCATAATTTTGGGCAGCTTTTTTTCCTCAAAGAGTGCTGCTTCTAAACAGAAAAGCCCAGCCACATCCTCTCAAATGCCTTCCCCAAGAATTTCATCAACACAAAAGACACTGACTCCAGGACACATCACATACAGTCCTCAAGCCCTTTTACAATCCTAAACATGCCACATAAGCATAAGGCACTTTCTTCATATATAGTGCCTCCTCCACCCTCCAGCTTTCTTGGACAGAAGTGCTGATGTGGAAGGAAGAGGCTGTGATGATCCACAGTTGCTTTTGTGGAACTTAGGGTGATGTCAAACTCAGCCTACAGTCTGAACGGACAGCCCTACTGTCAGGAGAGCACAAAACATTTTACCTTAGTCACCACTCAGCAGTGCTGCTCTTCATTTTGGTCTAAGCACTTTTTTTTTCCTGAAATGAAATGTCTTAGTGCACTACATGGCAGTACTCAGGCACACACTGGATTGATTTACTCCTGGGGGAACTGGAGATACTGTTTAAGGAACTCCATACACGAGATCATGTGAGACTTGAAATTACTGTAGTAGAGGCAGAGAAATAACTGGATGCAAATCTGTAGAGAACCAGGATTCATTAGTTCTGTGCTTACAGAAATTCTCTTTATGCAGCTGCTTCTCTGATTCCACAGAACATCTTTTCCTTGCTCAGCCTAACATTACTGGTCCTTCACCTTGTATGCACTGACCTGCCAAAGCAAGAAAATCCTCAGCTCATGGAGGGTAAAAGTTAAGCAACCACGCACATGGTAAGACCTTTCTCCTTGAATCTGTGGTTCAGACCACTGCCAAAAGAGGAAGATGAATGACCTCTGTGCGATGCTTTCAGCCACTCTGCTCAGAGTATAGTAGTTCAACCAGCATCAGGCATTCTTCTGTGCATTGCTAGCATGCCTGTAGGGCCACACCAACTCGGACAGCTAGAAACGATGCTTGTTTAGGTTACATGGGAACATCAGAAAAAAAAAAAGCTAGTGCTTTTTCCCAGGGATTGTCACAGCAGTCTTGCTTGCTTGCTTGTATCAGTCTACTGGTGTAAACTTGAGAGGTACAAGAATAAGGTACAAGAGAAGGACTTCTTCAAGACAAAAATAAGTGTTTGTCATACAGATTAAGTACAAACACAGATTATTATTGATTACTGTGACCAAATGAGCTTTTGTGGCCACAGTTTTAAGAAAAACAGGCAGCTCTGGCCAAGAAATCAACTGTAGAGATGCTAAACCCAAGTGTGCACTAACTTAAGCAAAGGGCGGGAAAAAATCATATCTTTTTATATCTCTGTTTTGATGCTGTTTGCTACAGTCACAATGGGCTATAATGCTCTTTCAAATTTTCCAACACAAAGTCCTAATCTGAGGATATTCTAATGAAGTGACACAAATGCTGAACACAAGAATAGCTTGGCATTTCTGCAATGAAATATGAAGCTAAGGCCAAATCTCGAGGTCAAGTTTTACAGGCGAAACTTTCAGAAACTCTGATGGCTGGCTGTGTAAATGAAGACATCACGCTTTGGCCTGTGATGGCTATCGTGTGGAAAGCATTTTTCTTTTAGAAAAACAAAGCAATCTGCATAATCCTGGCATACTGGAAAGGTAATTTTAGCACTTGCATCAAGCATTTTGTGCTGCAGTTTCCTTAAGGATATATCAAGCAATTTTAAATGCACAATACCTCCAAGAAACAGCCTAGCACTGAAGCCACTATTATCTTCGGCACTGCGGGAAAGAAATTTAAGGTTTGTCTGCTAGTTTTAATAAAGTATGAAGATATGCTTGCTTTAGGTTCAGGAAGCAGCATATCCGTGGGGCAAATAACAAACATTATTACCTCAAAGCTACTTTGACTTCGTGCTCTGTGCCTTTACGTAGTATCTTCCACACATCTCTCCCTTCCCCAAAGGATTTTAAGGACAAGTCTCTCCAGATGGCTGCCCTCTTCTGGATGGAATCAAAAAGTGTTTGATTATTTCCACATAGATAAAATGCGGTGGTCTGCTTTTCAATGGAAGACGACTTAAATTTTTTCCTTGTGTCTGTGTAATCACAAAAGTTACACTACAGTGGAATGAGAGTATGAAATTCTAAGGGACGGCTTCATAATTCTCTACATAGTTAGCCAAGTTTTTTTAAAGTAGAGAGTTTTTAGCCAACTTGCTCCCATCCTGCCCCATTTCTTTCCTATATTTATCAGTGCTTAAACCACACTGTTATTTCCTTGCAAAGTACTTAATCCTGCTTCACAAAAATAATGGCAAACATTTCCATATCTCTTTGTTGCTTAAGGTAAGCATGTTAAACATAAAATATTACAGTTGGAAGGGTTCTTATATAATCTCTTCCTCTGTCCCAAGTCAGGGTCAAATATTTCTTTGCTACTCTAGATAAGTGTTTGGATGACCCCTATTAAAGACAGCTGATAGCAGAGAGCGCACAATTTTTGCAGGGAACACAGTCCACTGCTTTACCAGTTAACTATTAGTGTTCCTATAGGTTTGTTTATAGACTCATGACATGAGTAAAGGGCTCTAGAGATGATTTTCAAAAGGACCCATTTGTCAGGGAGCTCGAGTTTCTTTCTGCGAGCACTCATCTTTAAATTGAGTGCAAGGATTAAGATGCAAAGTAGAAAGGCTGTAGACAAAACATTCCTTAAAGAGGGTTTCAGTTCTTGACAGTGGAACCAGGAAGTTGGAGGTTTTTCTCGGTATTATGTATGCGTAGTCATACAACCAGTGCACGCTTTGAAACTTTCACTGCACATCTGTGCATCACTGCGTGGACTAGGCACCATGCCAAAGGCTGAATTCCTGCGAGTCCATGCAGCTCCCACACGTTTACAGCACTAGGACCCAGAGGGAGCTTAATTTCTGTGAGTCAGTGCAGCTAGCTGAGCCCCGAGAGCAGTGAATGAGGCTGGAAAAGCAGAGGGAATGTGAATGGCTCTTCTGGCTTGGAAAAGTGTCCACGGACCGGGGTGCTACAGACTACAAAACAGCTTGGACAACCCTCCAGAATCCCTGTACCCCTGACGTCCAGTGATACTGCTCTGAGGTGAGTGACCCCACAACAGTCAGCTTTCACAAAGCAAGGAACACGGCTGTTGCACCAGTTGTGGAAGTTTGGTATCTTCAAAATTAGCCAATGTGTTTTTGCTGTACAGTGATTTTCACTCTCTTGAGGAGGAACAGATCAGATGTCTTTGAAATATATGGAGTGCTCGTTGCTCTAAAATAGCATTTGCAAGAAAAGTGTGGTCTAGTGAAACTGAAAATTGCATCTACTAATGCAGGTTAAACTGCACGCACATCTGGAAGGTGTTCATAAAGCATTTGTGTTGAAGTTTAAAGCTTGAAAAACATCTTTAGTAAGAGGAGCTTAATCTTAGAGAAACATAAGTATTCTTCTCATTCTTTTTATCCAGGTAGCTTAAGTTTTATTTGCACTGTACAGCAGTTACACCTACATGGAAATTCTTTACTGTCTTTGTTCTGAATATTAAGGCTTACTTAACACTTTCCTTTTTTCTTTTTTTTTTCTATGATAATTCTACTCTAGGTAAGAACTCCTTTCCTTCTTTACTAATGTAAACAAATGGGAATTCTGCTAAATCAAAGCATGGCTGGCCCAAGGCAGAAACCGTTTAGCTACAGGCAGAGCAGTAATTCACTAGAGACTGTATCCTCTAGGATGTCCCCTTGGAAAAGCTTACAAACTCCCTGCTGCCTGCCTGTTAGTGACAAGATGAAACCGACAATGTTTATTGATTTATACTGGGTGATAACACTGTTTTATCTGATGCACTAGTCAGAGACAAAAATGGGGACCCCAGTCAGGGAGACAGAAGGAATTTGTGTGCTGAGAACAAAAAGCGTTCGTGCTTCAGTTGCTTTCTTGACTTTAAATTCTCCTTATATGCTCAAGAAGTTTTAGAAAACCAGTGAAAGTGAGCGTGCTTGTCAGGCTGGTTTTTCCAAGTTGTCACAACTTTGAAGTTGCATTGTAACTGTTAGACAGATAATTTATGGGTGTTTTCATGCATTAGAGTATCACAATAAAGTCTTTTGGGCACTCTTTTGCTAAGCCAAAAAAAAAAAAAAGTTACCATTATCTGCAAAAAGACAGAGAGGAGCTAACTTGCCTGTATATTCATATTCTTTGCACTTCTGAGCTGTTTCACATATTACAGAAAACATGTTTTTAAAAGAACCCTGACAACTATAATTTGTCTGAAACTAAGAAGGTTACAATATTCTCAGCATTTTCACAAAGAGGTTACAGTGACGGAATGAAGAACCAAGTAAACTGGAGTATTCGCATGAGTGTGATGAGAAAGATTTGGCCTTTAAATATATTAACAATTATATATATGAATAATTTTCTAACATATCTTGGCAAGACCTGGATAGGAGCCCTCCTGACGAATCTGTGCAATAGAACAGTGATTTCACATCTTGGTCAGTCCCAGCCACTCACCCTAAAAGAATCTGTCAGTCTCACAAGGTAGTAAAGAAAGTAACCGGGGCTTTCTTTTTCTCATCCTTTTAGCTATGTAGTGTCCATTTGCTCAATCAAAAGCTTAAATTACCTTTTCAGATGTCTTCATTTAACTTCAATGGAGAATTACAATGAGCACAAAGGATCATTCTAGCCCATATGCTAAGTAAGCAATTGTTACATAGAATAACTAGGCAGTCTATGTAATCACCATAAGATGTTAATTTAAAAAATCAGGTTAGAAAAATACTTAAAATATGTATTCAGATTAGCATTTTCAAGTGTAAAATGTCTTTCTTTAATGGGATACCTAGAACAAGGTACCTAGAACAGATAGAACACATTTAAAAAATAGATTATTTCAATCGATAGAATAACTCCCATAATTTCCCCTATTGCTCCTTGGCTTTGGCCATATAAAAATGTTCCTTTACAAACAAAATTCTATTCATTGGTTTTCTGTTTCTTTATTAAATGCTTTTGGGACTAACAGAATATTAAATATATATTAATTAGCATTCATTTAATTTAAAGTCATGTGGGAAGAAATCCGTAATTTTAGGAAGTTAACATAATTCTGCCTTTTTTTTAGTCTATATTTTAAGAACAAACTCCGCTAATAAAAAAATAAAGCGTTAATAAAATTAAAATGCTTTCATTCCAGACGACTCAATATTATAACAGCCAAAGTCAATGCTGGGCTGGTGGGTTTAGAAATATTTGTCTGTCCTTCAAATCTCAGTCCAACAGGAGCCGGTCAGACCCAACTGCTTTCAAACCAGCTACAGAACGGTGACCTCTGCCGGCAGCCACCCCCTCATGGAAAGGGCTTTTAAAGGCTTATTCAGAAAGTGACAGTGAACTAAAACGTTTATTAGATCAGCTGATATGCTTAGAGAAATGTAAGATAACACCTCTTCCCACAAAACTTGCCTCATGGTAAGGAAAGTAAAAGGCACATGTGACAAGGCTACTGCAGCTGCGTTTCTCTCACAGCAAGAAGGAGATTCTCCCAACGCTGAACTTGACTTGAGCACGGTCACAGAGGCCAATGTATTTAAGAGTATTTCTACAACAGAAGCGTCTCCCACTCTGAGATAATGTCCTATGGGCTGCGTGTGATTTGTTCTCCTGCCAAAATGCCCTTTGTGCAGCTCTGCTGAATTCATTAAATATTTGCCTGTGTGTGTATTTATACCAAAAATTATGTGGCCAACCAAAGCAGTATCATTTCTGCTGTTGCCAAGAGATTGCAGTATCTATTAATGTGATTTATGTGCACTCTTAGCTGCCCAGTTCCACTAATAATAAAGCTATGGAACTTACTGGAAAGAAAATTCCAGACCCTCGCTATAAGCCCATACTGTCTCCACATCCTGAATATTGTTTGTGGTTCTGGTCATTATTTACATCCCAAGAAAAAGAATAAAATAAAACAAGAAAAGCTGGAGGAGGATGAAAGGCCTGGAACATTTTCCATATTTAGAGAAACTACATAGATTATGATTTCTTAGTGTGGAAAAGAGATGTCTGAGGAGGGATATAGTGAAGATATTTACAGTCATAATTGTCCTTAAGACATTTAAAAGGAAATGGCTGTTGTCCTGTCTCCTAGTTCAAAAATTGAGTAGTGGGAAATAAAACTAGCAGGTGGCAAGTTCAAGGCAAACAAAATAAGGTAGTTCCTCTTCCTTGCATGATTGAGCTATGGAATTCCTTTCCACAGGATATTGTAGTTTGCAGGGGTTCAGCAAGTAATCAGACATACTTTTTAGTGTGCCTGTGGTTCAGGACATCTGTGATTCAAAAATGACTGCTGAGTGGGAGAGTACACCAAAGAGATGATCACCACATGGTTGCCCTATTTGTACACCACTCCCTAGACATTATTAACTACTGCAGGGAATAGAATACTGACCTGGATAAACTTCTGTTCTAGTACAGACACCCCAATTTCTCCTCTATGTTTTAGCCTGTCAAATACTTGACCTATCCTAGTAAGAAGAAAAGTGGCTATGTAGTATTTTACTATGGGTTGCTGGTTCACTGATGAAAGAATGGTGGTGCTGGGAAAACAAAAAGGTAAAGATAGAATTCTTCATGTCTGTTTTTGTTCAAGAATCAGGTGTAGGCATGTGTACATATACTTCCACTACAGAAAGACATTAATGCCCAGATTCACAGCTATTCAGGCAAATCAAAGTCTAAATATATTATGAGTTAGATACTGGAAAAAGGCCTGTGAAAGTACATAACTGGTTGATCTTGTAAAATTCACTGAAATATACTGCTAATAAGAAAATTCAATTGTATCTCATATCTTTGTGACCTGTTTATTTGTGGAGCTAACACCTCATTTGAAACTGGTTATTGAACTCAAATCTTTCTAATTGCTTTTACTAAAAATATTATACATACATCTAAGTAAAAAGTAGCATGGAAATATTACATTATTAACTACATTGACAATATAACTTTTACTTTGAGAACTGCTTCACCCTTAAAAATGCAACAGTCCAGAGAAAGGCAATGGAAACAGTGAAACCTGAACGCCAAGAGCACTGGCATATGTCTGGGCTGAAAAGCAGAGATGTAAGATACCAACCTGACTTTGCTAACCTATCCCCAAGTGTAGCTGACTTGTTACTGATGCATTAAATGGGCTTTTCAGCCTGTAGCATGCATAAAATAACACTAAAATTATACAGAACTTCCTGTGTGTAAAAGTGGGATTTTGTGCCCACAAATTTTGCTCCTCTGAGATTATTAAGTACTTACAAATAAGTTGTGAGGTACTGGAACATTAACACGTGGCACTTGTTAACGCTATGAGGACACAGGAGAAGGGATGAAATCAAATTCAGTGGATACACAAATGAAGACGTAAGATGCTGACTGCACTGACAGAGAGTTGGGAAGTCACCAAGGATATACAGAGGTGGCTACAGCAATTCACTAGTCAGCACATCTCTGAATGCATTAGCTCCAAATGAAGCACACCCAAGTACACCACACTGCACAGCTGCTTTCACGTGTTTAGAAAAACGAAACACAGAAAGATACAGTACTTGACCACCTTCAGGCATCGTGTCTGTGTGATGTGTATATTCAAGGGAAAGACATTTAGATTACACCATTATGGTACAGCAGGAGAAAATATGCAAAGTGCTGCTCAACATTTTGAGCCTGCATACAGCTATCAAGATGAAAATTGCTGTATGCATGTAGAATTCCAGCCCTACATACACATACACACGAACAAGACTGCTCTGGCATATTATCTAAATCCAAAATTAAAATGACTGCATGAGGCAGTTTGAAATAACATGCTGGGTAGCTTTACTGCCAGGCTGCTGTAGCATCATTTGAATTTCCCGTGACATTGTTCAATGACTGAAACAACTTTGACTTTTCCTTACTGTGGAAGCAATGTTTATTTCCCAGTAAAGAGCCTTCTTTTTTCCTAGGCTCTTGCATTTACAACAATGCTATGAGGTTTTATGGCATAGTAGTTGACACTATCAGATGACCCAAATCAAGATCTATCAGACTCACACTCTCTGTTGCTGGGATCAGTTTATCACATGAACATGGCTTCCACACTTCATAGTGGTATTCCCTTGAAGAAACTGTGAGATGGTGACAATGCATCGCAAAAATCCTGAGGAACTGCCCAGCCTGGACTTCATAATCCAAACCCTAACACGGTCTCCCCTCAGTCTGGCAGTCCCTAGAAATATTTTCTGAACACAGCTCTGATCACTGTCAGAAATCATCCCTGCAATAACCACACCACTTGATGTAGTTCAAGACTTCTTTTGTTCAAGGATTTTCTAAAACTGAACATTAAACACAGACCATTAAACTGATTAAAAAAAAATCCTTCCCTAATTTATGTTCCTGGCTCCAAAATCAAATTTCCTGTTCCCATAGGGTCTGTAACAATGTGCTAATAAAAGAACAGATTCTGCTCCCATTGACTTGTTATGTATCAAGACTCCCATTGATTTCAGCAGAAAAAGATTCAAGCACAAAGACAGAAAAAATCAGAAGGTGAGACAATTTCTTTGACTTTGTTTTGGGCCTTGGTTTACATATTGACAAAATCATAATGACCATTTATGTTATGAAAATATGAAGCTCCTTCCAGAATGAAATGAATGAATAATTGATAAAATTAATCTGTTTCCTACACTCAGGGTTGGTCATTTATTTTGAACTGCCATATTTGTGAGAAATGTTGCTGCATTAAAGAGTATACAACAAAACCTGATTTAGCTCAGTTAGTTATTAACTGCTCACAGAACTAATAAAAGATTAGACTGCTTTTGACAGTTCTGGCCTATAACAAATAAATCAGCCCAGTATAAATATAATTATCCCAGTATAAATCTGCTAGGGAGCAGATTATTTCTTTGACAGCTTTCTATTTGCTAAGTATGGCTTTGCTAATCTAAAAATGTCTATTTTGATTTTTTCCTATTCTTAGTTGTTTCATATTTTTCCCCCTGTATTGTATAGGTATAAAGGTGAGAAGATTTTTTTGTGCTCTGGTTCACTGATTTACTTTGATTGTCTTTATTTTGTTCTTTACACAAGCACATGAGATCCAGGCTCCAAAAAAAAACAAACCAACAAATAAAGAATTCTTCAGAAATTTTTGCGAAAAAAAATTTTGCCAAGCACCTCACTGTGATATATTGCTTTGATTATGATACATGTAACAACTCTGGCTCATAGAATGTGTTTTTCTATTTTGAAACATATCTTTTTTTTTTTTTGAAGCCTTTATGTGCTGGATGACTCAGGTATGAAAAAAGATCTGTTCACAGAGTTGCCCTGTGGTGAATGACACAGCCTGCATTTTCCAAAATGCATCATTTCCTGCCCATTATTTCACGATCCCTTTGAGACACTGCACGTACCAGCCCCAGACCAGCAAGGTGTTTAAGGCCCATGCACAACCACAGCCACAGCAATCGCTCATTTGAGCTATTCATCACTTAACACATTCCAAGAACAACTCACAGTTCTCACGAGCAGAACTATAAATTCAGCCCTACTTAGGGATCTGTACTTTCACTAATCATGGAAATGATGACACGGTGGCCTTTCGGGAGGGTCAGCAGAGCACGTCAGCTGCAGTGGGTCAGCAGGCAAGAATTAACTGTCAATCTGGGCAAGCATGGATGTCTTTTGTCACTGCAGTTGTCCATATCCTTCATTTTCTGGTGCTTTTATATTTCAGACTGTAGCCTTTCAACAATGGGATTTTCCCTCATTAATAATGGTCAAGGGGGCATAGAATAGCCATCACTGAAAATGTACAAATATTTCATCTTATTTAGATATATGAAGCAAACTTTCTAACTGCAATTGATGGACTGCTACATTGCACAGACTGCAGGCAGCTGCAGCTCAGATTAGTGACTTCATAGGACAATTTGCTTCAGGGCAGGATGATCTACAAAACAAAGGACTTTTTTCTTTTTCAAAAGCAGCTACTAATTTCCAGTTGCACTGTATATGTTGTGTGTCACATTTAGAACCCACTTAGCAGGTTCTGAAGCATATGAAAATCAACGTGGAGTTTGGGAACTTTGGAAATTCAACCCCAGGAACTGAAAATTGGGCTTTTAAAAACTGAGATACCCACAAATAACGTGCTCTATAGGGCACCTGCTAAGAGAAGTATGCTAACTTACACTGCATATCTGTATCAGCTTCTGCTTGCATTTCTAGAAGTCCCTAGGAAACCAACTTTACATGATGCTTTTGTGTTTAAATTTGTTCCTAAGGTTTTATAACTTAGAAATAAACAAAAGAAATGCTTTCTAATAATTCACATGTAGTAGAGTTTCATACTCCATTCAAATTTTACTGCTGTTTATCTCTACAGATCTCAAGTAATCAAGTACACTATGAGTGTAAGGTGCTCAAAACCTTTGAGACAGATATGCATGCATGTAATCTTAGGAGGATTTAAATGTTCTGAATTAGATTAACACATTGATTCTTTTGAACAAAATATGCACATGGATATAGATATTTTTTTTTTCTATGTATAGCTACTATTCATTAAATTTGAGTGATTTTCAGATTCTCTAGAAAGGCCATAGATTCCCAAGTAACCACTGACTTTATTCTATTTTCACTAATATATCAAGCTTCCATAAGTTTGCTTGCTTATAACATCAGTAACCCAAGTACAGGCTTATTTCACTTCCACTTGCTACCAGACACCTTGCTGGAGAATGATTTGGTGCACATGCCCCCCATGGATAAAGGGAGAACTCCCTTCTGTCTACCTTGCTCACTGAGAGTTGCATTGCAGAACTCACAGCTTTCTGTCTGAATTAAGAAAATCTCTGAAGTCTTTTGTGGTCAGTGGATGCATGCTCCTTATGTACTGGTAAGAGAACAGGAAATTCCACATCCAAAATTAATAATGTAGAGGGTATTTTAAGTTTTCCATGGCTTTCTGTCTTTTCTGTGTGTCCTAGCACTCTATGAACACAAGTAGAATTATGGACACCTCCTACAGCATCATGCTTGACAAGTCTGTTCTGATTGCTGATCACCAGAAAATGTCCCATTTGTACACTTTTCTGTTTGTTTCTAGTCTCCTAAGAATTCTTAAGTAGCAAGAAAAATAAATGCAGTTACATCTTCCTTTTTATTTTTAATTATTGCTACTATCTTCACACATCTAGAAAAGGACTAAGCTTTGTGTTAGACTTTCAACATGGAAAATACTTCCAAGGTGACAAACATAAATACATTTCTGTTCCCTCTCAGGGAACCCTGTATAACTGACTTGCTTAATTTGTTCTGCATATATGGAGCCAGTTATTTTCCAATCAATTTTTTAACATTCATCCAAGGTTGTTTTATACTCACTTCTTCCCATAATAAAAACTCCAGTCCTGTAAATAAGGCTAGTATACTTTGTTCACCTATGGATGACATTCCTCCATATTCCTACCACATACTGGCTGTTTCATCACGTGCTGTTTGCTTACGCTCAGTTTACCAGGCAATCCATAATGCTCTATGAAAAGTTTTTTCCTCTTCCTTGTTTATCATACTTTTCATATTTACATTAATTGCAAATTTTATTTGTTGTTGCAGGTCATAGGCACATATGTTAAATAGCTCAGGATCTGCCCTTCTCTGTTTGTATTTTTACATCAGTCCCTTCACTGTATTAAAACAAGCAGTACAACAAGCAGAAATAATGAAACCTTGTTCTCTATGGTGATCAGAGCTTCTGGTGTCAACTAAACTGGCAAGAATTGACAATCAAGAATCTGTGAAGTCTCAGTGACTTTTAGGACATGCAGGCACACGTCTGCCTTAATATACATTCTCTAATCGAATGGCCCTCTAACACCATAGCTTTTGTTTTGGTCAGGACCTCTACCTATCCCACATTTTCATCAAACTTGTAGAAACCTACTACCTTCAACATAGCATCTTTATGTAGAAATCTATTGGCCTTAAAACCTCAACCATTCTGCTAGATGTGATCAACAGTCAACAATTTCAAGGGTCATTGGGTTAAGGGTTCACCAGACAGTGTCATTTCACCAGTGTCATTTCTGTATTAGAACAAGCTAGAAACAGGTGATGTTCTTTGTTGAACCCTGTTTGAAGTCTGTTCAGCAACCAAGAACTGTGTACTCAGTTATGCACTGCACTTGTGTAGTAGCTCATGTTTTATTTACAGAAATGTCAAGCCACAGAAACTAGGCACGCTCTTATTTTCCATGTGAAGAAACCTTTCCATTCCTCTCCTTGTTATTGGCGTTTCTTAACAATGCTATAAATATTCAACATCTATGGTTTTGTTCTGCCTAGATCCAAATCCTCCCTGCCCCATCCATTCTTGCCAAACCTTCCTCTCATCATTTTCTCGGGCACGTGCTGTAAACAGAAGAATGCAAACTTTCACTGCTCAGCCTCACTTTATATACGCCAGGACACTTTATATACGCCAAAAGTGTGAGTTTCTGGCTTTGCCAAAGCATGCAGAATCACATGCATCAGAAGGATTTTGATCCATGAGCTCTCCCTAGGTGCACATTCCTGCACTATAAACTGACTTGTGGAACAGGCTCATGTTGTGAAGGACTGTACTAAAGACCACTTTTTCTCCTCTGTGTGTTTTGAGAGAGAAAATCATGTAGCTTTTCTCATTTCTCCCACTCTTTCTATTTGAAAGCAAAGACATTTGAAAACTGTTTAATGAACTGTAGATTTCTTACATTTGTTTAATATTTCAAATTTTTAGATGAATTCAAATTATTTGAATTCAAATCTTCAGCACTTGACCCACAATTGTGCCATCACTTGAAAGTGAAAGGAAATACTTTCTAAAAAAATAATTTCCAATGCCACAGACAAACTGACATAATATTGTTGGCCAGATTTAAAGTTCATCTCTCTAGCTTTGGAATAAAACAAATCTGCAAAAGCTAGTTTCCAATATACTGGTTTCCTTATATTTAAACTCTGTGCACAGAAACATGCCTAATCACTGAGACTTCCCTCTGGTTTTGATTTTAAGCAGACAGAAAATCATCTTACAAGGTGTACAACTTGATTATCTGCTTTGAACCCGATGTTCATTAAAAAAACCCTACAGAAAGTGGAAAATATGCTAAATGCAAACACAATAGGCTTCTTTAAAAAGACTTTTAAGTCAGAAACCTGCTAGGCTTAGGTTATTAAAATAAATAATAAAGCTTATTTCTTTTGTGATAGACAATCTAAAATTGCCATGTACTCATCATCTGATGAGAATTGTAGTAAAAATAAGCAAATACCAAAGAAAAATCTATTCCTAATGCCATAATTATAACAACAGTCTGTGGAGTCCTACTCTTCAACAGCATTTAGGATTTTCATACCATAGATCACATCTGGCTACAAATGTCATCTTTTGTCCTCTCTTTCCACCATATGCTCATGCATACTACCTTCCTTCCAATTCAGAATAAAATTGCTTTCTTGTAACTATTATTATTGTTTCTGACAACTGATTAAAACAGACAAAAGCTTTAACAAATAATACTGCAATAAATACAATGAGGTGCACATCAAATATCCAGACAAAGGAAATATGTGGTTACATACACTGTTAAGTGATATAATGACAGTGAATTTCAAATATGTCAGGTTATTTGAGCTAATTAATATTGGCACACAAAACATGAAAATACAGATTTGAAATCAGACTTTTCTTAACGCTTTTTTATATGGAGCTAGAGAGTGTGTAGAGTGCAGACATGGTGTGCTGTCCTGCCTGCAGAAGAGTGCCAGAGGCTTTGTGAATGTGTTCACTTAGCACTTCGCCTACTGCACAAATACACATATTTCATAAAGGATGCAATTTCTGGTTTTCACTATAGGAAAATATTTTTAGGTACTCTGCTCAGGCAGCTGTTCTCATCCTGTCCTGCACACTGCTGATGTGCACTAAACTGAAATACAAACTAGAGTCATAATTGTGTGGGGAAAGTATTACGCATTTTATTATGCTTCCTCTACTGTGACTAATGACTAGACAACAAAGACCAAAGCTGTATCAGATAGTTCATGTGCATCACCAGCAGGCTCCCAG
Organism: Falco peregrinus; assembly: GCF_023634155.1. Lineage (NCBI taxonomy): Eukaryota > Metazoa > Chordata > Aves > Falconiformes > Falconidae > Falco > Falco peregrinus. The sequence goes on along the minus strand of NC_073736.1, from coordinate 8,096,779 downwards.
CTGATCGTAAGTTATAGGTATGGTATATAAGCTTTGGAGTAAATGTGCCTAGTTTCTTTATGAAATCAAATACTGGTGTTCGCAGGGTGGGCATAAAGGTAGAAAAAGAAATAATTTTTGGTTTATGTTACCCAGCACAGAAAACGGAATTGAAAATTAGCATTATAAACTCTGAGTTATTAACAAGTTTTACTTGTTAGCAAAAACTCCAGTGTACATTTAGAATGAGAATTTATATCCCTTTCCACCTTCCCAATCATGTGAGGGAGCTCCAAATTACCTGTTCTAGAAGCAGTGCGGCATGGATTCAGGGTAAGGCACAAAGCAGAGGGAATAGAACTGAACTCTGAAGAAGGGCTCTGAAAAAAAAACTTTGACCTCCTTCTCCTGTTTCCTTTGGCTTTATTTCACTTTTCTCCCCACAATGTCATCATTCAACAAATAAATTCGTAAAATAAATCTCATATAATAAAAAGGAAGAACCTTTCAATTCCAGCATTTGTGTTGAGTGAAGACTTCTTGGCACAGGCAAAATTTATCATCTTGATCCACTAGGAAAAAAGAAATACAGAGAGAAATAAAAGTAATTGCTTACTTTGTAATAATGTATCTTATCTAAGGTTCTACTGCCTGCTTTGCACAGTCAGTGCTACACATTATACTAAAGCCAGATGAGAAATGTTTAACCCAGGTGCATGGTTTGCAGCCAGATGTCTGTGTTGTAACTTTTATCTTTATATGATTGGTAATTAAATAAGACTACTGTGTCATATTATATTGGGTCACAAAATTATTATGAATACATTAATTGTGACATCGTATTAAGGTGTTAAGTGTGCACAGAATTTCCGATATTACAAATATGATGGAATAGCTTCACATGACAAATATCAAATATTCATCAAAGCAATCAGTCAGTAAAATTGTGCAACCATGTGGGTGCGGGAAGAAAGATGATTCATTTACAGATGTGCTGATGATAAATTTTTCATCACTGCACACAACCTGGGGCACATTCAGGAACCAGACAAGTACTTAAAACAACCAGCGTTACTTTCAACTACACAAACTCTTGCAAAAAATTTGACATAACCTGTCTTCAGCTCCTATTTGAAATAAATTTTCCTAGATGTAATAAATAAAATCCATAAAAATATTCTTTTGGGATTAATTCTCTAAAAATAATAACTGAAAAACTTACTGACTTAACTCTAAAATACCCCATCTCCCTTCCAGGTGTGACTTTTGCTGCTAATAGTAATATCTGCAACAGGTTGGGTAGGTTGGTATTATTTATCTTTCCTAAAGCTTCTAAAAACTTGTTTTAATTCCTAGAGGCTCTGCAAATTATCTGTCCCAGAAACAAGGCAGCATTGTTCAGAAAGAGGGATGTGAGAGATGCAGGTGCCATGTTCCTGTTTGTTAATTCCTACATTACAGTGTAACCTAATGTTAACCCATAACATGGGAATAAAGTTCTTTTACTTAGAGGAAGCCCTAATGAAAATCTTCAAATTATTGTGAAGAACAATGCAAGTTTTCAGGAAGCAATTAACTGCTTGACTGAGAATATCCCTACTTTTTATTTTATCTAAAGCTCATGGGTGATATCTTGAAACATTTAATTGAACTCACTCAGTCTTGATTTGGGATTTCCCTCTGTGTAGGGCGATCCATAGGGAATGCCATTCATACCAACACTGAAGAAGAGCACGATGACTCAGCTGATTAATTGGCTTTCTTTTTTCTTATTGAGAAGCAAGGATTTGCCTTCCCCAAACGCTAAAGAGATCATTGTCAAGCTCATGTTATAACTTACATAGCCTTGGTCACCCCTGATTCATGTTCCAAGAGAAGGAGATAACCTGTAACCTATGCTCTGTTACCCAGCTGTATGACCGATGAATGTACATAGCAGCACCGCACCCGGTGTTTTCTGTTCACTGTGAAGTCCTTGGCATTTGTGGGGAGAAATGTTTCTGTTCCTGTTACTTTCTGATCAAGATTCAGCCCAAATTTGGAATCAACCATAAACCCAGGGTTTATGGGTTCTGACAGCAGTCTGAATTGCTATCTAGACAAGTAGCTACTGAAACTGGAGCACCTGTATTTTGCTAGATAAATACAGAGAATAAATAAATACAGAGAATAAATAAAGAACATAGCACAGAATCTGTAGATGGGCCATATCTCTAATTTCCATTCCAAAAATTTGCTGAATTTATTAGCCAAGTTAACAGAAGAAAAAAAAGACTACTTGTAAAAATCTTAAGTAAACATGGAGCTTTTTTCTTTTCTTTCATTAATAGGTAAATCACAACAGAAACACAGCCAGTGTACAAGCAATGTATGTGATCACTGTCATGAAATGCCTACAGTGTCAATGGACTTAATGACAGTTAAACAAATCTCAATTAAAGGCACAGTGATTCTAGACAGACAAAACACATCATTCTCCCAGCTTCCCACTAGGTAGGTCTCCAAGCATGGAAAGGTTGCCAGCTATGGGGAACAGTTTAGAAAGTTAATGACAGCAAAAATGGGATTCACTGGAGGCTAATGCTAACTCCAGTAAGCATTGCCAGAGGCCTGACATGAAGAAACAAGTAGTATTTCAAGCAGACTGCAAAGCCAAGGGAAAGATTAACATCTGTCGGAATCAGCTACAGATAAGATTCTTACTGATCTTTGAATGTTACGTAAATTTAGAAGGACTAAAAGGAAATTTAAGGAAAATAATCACCTGTCTCTGGATTTGGTTTATAAACGTGAAATACCTCTTCCTACATTTCAGCTATACATTTTCAAATAGCTGTGTGTGATGTAGCTCAATGTTATGAGGCAAAAGAGGTATTTCCTCCAACTTATTCACTGTCAAGCTTAGTCTTGTACAAAAAGCAGGGACAGGGAGCAGTTTTGTTGCTGTATCTACCATTGCTGTTACTAGCCTCCAAGCCATTGAGTTTTATGTTTAGGCTATGTTGCTGTGGATTTTGTTTCTGCCTTATCCATGTCTATCTCTACTAATAAGATTAAGACGTTGCTCACATTCTTGTAATTAAAACATTGTAATTCTGGGAAGAGATTCCAAGTCTTCTTTTAGCAGGGTAATCAGTAGATCTGTGAGTTCAAGTTACCATTTTTTAACACCAAAGTCTGCACAAAGATAGCATTCTTCCATGCAGGCCATAACTCTTTATCCACACTGGTTTGAATAACATGGCTCCATTTTGTAGCAGTGGTATCAACAGTATTTGCTGCAGTGCTGTCTCAGGCTGAGCAGTTTACAGGTTTTGCAATTGCCATCCTTCTCAGTAGTTTAAGCAACCAAAGGCTCTTCACATCTTGTCATGCTAGGAAGATATGTGCATTTGTCTACAGCATTTTTTCCTTATTAAACTGGAAGAAGCATGATCTGAACTTCAAGCTGTATTGCTCTTACCAGCTGTAGCCTTCAAATATTATTTACAAGTCATTATTTCTGTAGCTTCTTATTCCTATAGCAAGTTACCATTCCACAACTTTCAGAAGTACCTCCTCGCACTCTGACTCCTTCCCCCATATCTTCTATAAGATATGTGATGCAGTACTAAAATAAGTTTTTGTTTAATCAGCTTCTGCAAAATTGTTTTGATGACTGTAGGGTGAGAAAACCTTTACAGCAGTTTACTCTTCCAATTTCTAAGAGTTCACACATTCAATCTATTGATTCTTCTCACTATGGAAATGGAAAAAAAGGTTTATACCTAATATAATAAAGACAGCAAGGAAAATAATATGCTGGTAAACACAGTAACAGTAGTCTTCTAATTCTGGCTTACTTTATTAGCATTCCCCGATTTCAGACTCTGCATACCAGGAAAGTCAGTGAACCCCACAGTAATTTGAAGCGCAAACAGCATAAAGATGTGCAACGACATCAGCGATTAGCATTGCTCTGCAATTTAGGCATTCAGATTTACTCAGACTTAGAACAAGGCCAAAAAGAGTTCTAGAAAAAGTGGTAGAAACATGCAAGTGCACAACTAAAAAGAAAGAGATGCATCTTCCCCTTTATACCTTTTGGTTGTAGATAAAGCATGCATTCAAGCAACCAGATGACACTAGAAAACAGAAAAAAAAAAAAAACATTTAAGAACCCTCCAAATGTTCCTAACACAAGTGTGTTGCCAAATACAGATTTATAGGAATTGTTGAGGATGACAGGTTTGTCCAACTCCCTGTTTCCTGTTCGGAATCAGAGGTTGCTGAAGGCTGAACTTCATTTAAACTTCTTTGCACTTTGTTCTTTGCTTAAAGGATTCCCATGAACTAGGGAGTGAATAGTACAAGAAAGGATGGGATCTTTTCTTTACAGTTTTCTGATGAACTGTCCTTTTGCACAAAATGGCTGTATGACCAGGAGAACTGTACAAAGAACACAAGCATTTATTTCAGAGACAGCTGCAGACTCCCAGCAAGGGAGGACATCTCGCACCCTGTGTCATCCTTCACTTGCTCTGCGTATTACTGATCGCTGTCAAGGCTTTGTGTGAGGTATGGATGTTGCAGAGTGGTCAGGCTCCAGAGGCTGCTGGTCCAAGAGCCAAACAAATCCCTTCGCAGACTTAAATTTCACCTTAAATATCATTGAACCTTAAATGTCTGGGTGGGGAAGAAAAACCTCCTATCTTAAAACATTCACAACAGCTGCCTCCCCTCAAACTCTGACATAATACAAAGACAGCAAACTCCTACTCGCCCACTGCTCACTGGGTCTGTGGCCAGAAGCCCACACCATACAGCTAAAATATGGACCCAGTTCAAACTATCTTTGCTCTCTGGGAGCATTAGTCAGATATTTTGTGCAACAGCTGCCTGACACACTCAGGATTTTGGGAGTTTTGCACAGTGTAGAAGTTTGGACTGTATTTTTTGGCCTCACAGGTTTAGTGTCAGGGTCTCAAGTAAAGCAGAGCTGAGATCCTCAGAGCATAGGAATGAAGTAACCTCCTTCATTCAAGGATTCAAGGAAATTCAGTACAAGGAAATGCAGTTTGATTTCATTTTTCTGAATCTGTACGTTGTTGCTAATGTACAGAATCCACCATGTTTTGTTACTACCTCTCTTTACAGTTGCCAGTGGCTGTCTGGCACTGCAACTGTGTGAGCCACTGTGCAATGCGTCAATGCAGTAATGGGTAAGTACCTTCCACAGACAATGAAAGTCAAGATGCTTAGGACAAGAAGAGGTCTAATGTGCACTGCAATGAAGACTGGGTAGGGCAGCAACTCCAAGGCAGCTGGTCTCAATGTGTGAAAGCAGAAGGCAAGGAGAATCGCAAATAAAGGAGAGGACACAGGCAGAAAGCATGTGGAGCAGAGAGCACTGGGAACTGGAGAGAAAACAAAAGGGAGTAGTCAAGACATAGGCCTGACCAGGGGCAGGACTGAGTTCCAGAGAATACAAGACTTTACCAGCAGGAACATATTGCTTGGTCCTTGAGCGTGCTGGCAGCAAATCATCATCAGATTAGCACAACTGTCACACAGAACAGCTGCTCTGTTTAGCCAGGGAATGCACAGGTCTGTCAGGCCCTGATGGAACGGTTTAGTGCAAGTGCCTGTCATGTGTGTGTGCTGCTGTACCACTTAATCTTGGTAGCAGTCACAGGCTGGACTTGATATTGGTAAACCCATTCTCCTATTGCTTTTTAATCCATTCATTCCATAAAGAAAAGTGCAAAAAAGGATTATGGTAAAGAGAGAATGTATGGAGTACAAACACTGGCAAAACCACACCTGTGTTTCTACCACTTGAGGCTCACATGCACACACAAAAATACAATGAACAAAGAAGGACAAAGAAGTGCAAAGAAATAGGATCTGTTTCCCAAACTTACTGAACACTTCTGCAGATCAACTTTGCAATGGGTTACTCTGCTGTCAATTAATCAAGACAATATCCTAGGCTGAACACAGCTCAGAACAGAAAAAAAAACAGATACAGGGAAAAACATGTAGGTATGGAGCATTTTGCATAATGTCAATGCATTTACACAGAAACCTTAAGTAGTTTCTGAGTACAAACATAGAAAGTATGAGAGCACACAGGTACCGCAGTTCACAAAACAGCTCTGTTTCTTCATGGAAAATGATGTAGCATCATTGCTTCTGAAGTCCTAGAACTCAAAGATGAAATCCTATTTGCTTGTTTCCCTTTTCTCATCATGTCCAGATCAGCCAAAAAATTAGAACAAACGGCTTAAAGGTCTAAGCAATAGCAAGAACCTTGTGTTTTTCTTGGTAAACCACCCTAGATGTCAGGAGACTCACTTCTGTAAGAACTACTTGTGCTTCCAGAGAACATTACACCAGTTACACAGATGATACTGCAATCTGATAAGTCCTTCAGCATTTCTGTGTTTTACTTTATTTGGCAGCGTTTCCAGATATTTTTGTGGACAGCTCTGCTACAGACCCTGTTCTTAGGAGATTTTACCCGCTCATTTCAACATTGCACCAGATTTAAAAGGGTCTTGCTGTGCAGAGAAATAAAACTGTTTTTTCCACACTGTTAGTAACTTCCAGGTTTTAAGTCACCAGAAACTACTAAAAAGCTTTCAAAGTCAAAAGGTTTTCTTGCACCCAGCTAAACTATTTCCTTAGTTTAGATAGCAAAAAGCACAATTATTTCACACTTCTGTACTGGACTACTTAGGAGTTCTAGGGAAATTGTTTTGAATGCAAATTAAATAGAAAAGGCAGGTGGAGTACAAGAATTTGAGCATCACTGCATTTTACAATCTTCAGAACAAGGTCAGGCTTTGCAATGAGAAGATATACAAATATCTTCAAAACCTTTGCACGTCACCTTGTGTGTAGAAGGACACAAGTCACTGCTCTCCAGTGCCTATGTCCAGTAGCCATCCAGAAATTATGTACTTCTCAAATTTACAGGATACAACAAAGAATACATAGTCAAACTGCCAATGAACAACAGCCCAATTACTTAGGCTTTTATACATTCAATTCAACTTGGGGCGTGTTGATTTAAAGAAAAATATTACCATTTTGATTCAATCAGAAGTATTATTCCCATACCTCATGTGGACTTTTAACAAGGTGGGTTAAATGCAGTTAGAATAAGGTGGGCCCAGAATGAACGTGACTGCTGTGGGGTCAATACACATTTTCAGCTGCAATGAAATTAAGGAAGTCAATTTCTAAAGCTCTTGTCTGAGTTTTCTTGTCACAATTTCCATGTTGCCGTGTAAAGTAAATAATTAGAAAGTGAATTCAATCACTAGTAAGGTAATCGAATTCTGTAGGTCTCACAAAGGTAAAATAGATTTAAAAATAGGAAAGAATATCCTAGAACTGCAAAAGGAAAAAAAAAAAGGGGGGGGTCAGGGGGAGCAAATGGGAAAAGGAGCATAGCATAGCTACTGCTTGGCAAGAATCCTGTGTTATTCTTCAGGTTCTTCACTTGCTACAGGAATAACTTCTACTGATGGATTTGATAAGCTGGTGGTGAGGCCCATTTGATTCAGTGCTTGTAAAATGATTTGACATTGTTGGATGGAAGATCCTATATATGCAATGTAATATCCTGTTTCAATATTGACTATTTCTCCACTAATCTCAGCAATCTCTGAATGAACACAAGAGCATTTCCATTTTGTAAGGTAGAAGTTTTATTTTGCAACCCTTTGTCTATATCCTTAAGGGCTTTTTACAGAAAAAAATCCAGCACATCATTTTGAACTGCTCTGGCTACAAGACTTTTTATCAAGTGGAGCCAGATCCTCAGCTTCAGCAGAACATACATTTTAAAGTTCTCTCAACCCTAGCCTTCACTGCTGCATCCTTCCTGTATTTGACATACAAGTACAGACAGACTTAACTTCCCTTTTGTATTTTCAGAATTCCTGCCCCATTAAAATATCATTGAGGCTTTTAAAATAATTATAAAAGCACTGGAAGATTTGTAGAAGACAAAAGTCCTTTTTAATGTAAAGACTGAATAGAACAAGAAAGCCTGAAGCGCTTTCAGGCATCAAGTATTAAAAGTCAGGAGGATCTTGGCCATAACTTCTGGATGCTCTATGTACTTACATAATGTTCTTTTCCAAATTCAGAATCTAGAGAAACATTACAGATTATGGAATCTACCTTTGGGAATCTGATCATGACATACCACCTCATTTTTATCTTCTACCTCATTTTTGGAGTCACCACATTTTATGCATTACACTAGAATGCATGTTCAGTCGCTAAAAATCTCACTTGTTTGAACTTTTTTTGTACAGTGGTAGAAAAGTGAAAAATTATTTTTAAAGTGAGAATTATTAGTTTGAATAAGAACTAAAGCTAGCATTGCTATTAGGATTCAGCTGGTTCTTATTAATCAGGGTTTGGACAAGAATCAGGATTTATATTCCCTTTTGAATAACTGGAATAAGATCACTAGTTGGAAAACTTTACTGGCCCTTAAATATATTGTATGTTTCTGCTTAACTACTTATGGATGTAAGATGGGATAGTAACATTGCAGTCTGATAACCCTCATACTTTCTTTTCCCAGATGAATTCCAGTTTGATTTTGGTAGTTTCATAGTTTGAAATTCCAGCTCTTTCACTTCTGGTCATTTTGTATTGGAAACCTCAGGACCAAATATAGCAAGCTAGACACTTCACAGAACCAGCTGAAGATCCATTTGGGAAAGGTGGGGGGAGAGAGAGGACAGGCCGTGCACCCACCCTCATGCGGCTCTTTGGACTCGCTGTTTTAAGCAGCAGCTGGGGAATGACTCCTCTTCTTGTGTTTGGCAGGACCTTCAGGTGAGCAGCAATCTTTCATGCTGGCTGGCAGCTGGGTAGGATGAAGGCATCTGTTTCCATAGACGTCAAAGGCATCCAACTTTATACGGGTGGGATGATTTATCCCATTTATGCTGCAGTAGTTTTCCTGTCAGTTAGTGCCTGAGATCTTTAGTCATTCCTTTGTGCCAATGAATTAGGATTTATGTAACCCTGGAGTCCTATAAAATATATATACAGTTTGAAGTCTGTATTCAAAGTTCCAAAGTTATCATCACATGTCAATCATTAATTTCAGGATTTGCTTTATAGATTATAATATAGGGATGATATACAACTGTAGTATGCTCAGATAACTTCTAGCCAGCATTTTTATTTCTAGCTCACCTAATTTTACCAGCTTTATCCCATTGAGGCCACCAACTTCAGAAGAATCAGATCCACATGCTCCTTTCAAAGGCTGTTTTCTGGCATTTATTTTCAGAAAAACTTTTCACTAGTTTTGGTAAGTGACAATTCATTTTTCCTACACGGTATTTAAGGAGATTTTTATCCTGACAGAGACAACTTCTGTACCTTTTATTTAATGACTGTCAGTCTGTCTTTGTTATCTTAAACAGGATAAAATTTTCTCTCCTGTCAGGGTGGCTCTGTGCATGTCTCACACTCTACTAAAAGCCAGTCTGTCACAAGAAGAGCTGCATCCCTTCGCAAGGTTTCACTGGTATGGCCACCATGACCTGAAGATCATGTATTGTTTTCCAAGAGAAGCCACATTTTAGATGACTGTTGGTGACTCTAAATTCCCATGAGCATATTCTACAAGTCAGAGTATCATGATGCCAAACAGTACATTCTTAGAAACACAAGTCTTATGTTTGACAACTCAGCAGTTACAAAGTGAGCCTTTTAAAGTTGAGCTCTGTCTGTCCCATGTCGCAAGTCTCTCCACTGCTGCAAGAAAGCACTGCCTGTGGCTGGAGGCTGGATGTCTCCCATCAGGTAGCTTCACTCAGCACCCTGTGCTCTGACGGAATGGAGTGTCAATGAAGGTGATGGGCAATAGATTTTTTTTTTTCCTCTTTTTGGGCTTCTCTACAGAGGCACTAGCAATTTAAATATTTATGTACTGGTTCAGGAGGATAAAAGTGATAAAACTAGGCTCCTGCAAATCAGCCATTCCCATTGCTTATGCCCCAATAAGCATAAAATAAAACCTAAGAAGAAGTGTTTTCCACAGCCTTACTGGTTTGATTTGGTGAATCTCCACTATGCAGGTCAAGACTCATAGTGCTGTTTCCCCTTAAGTACCCAAAAGGGACAGACACATCATGGGCTGTCAAGCATTCTTGTTATTACTCTTGCCTAGACTAAACCTGAGTCAGAAACCTAGAGGTAGATGTTTATTGCTCATCCTGTGATGACGATGATCATGGTGACATGATGCATGCTCACTGCTGCGGGGCAGCATTTTTCTCAGTCTATTGCTCTCCCTAGAAATACTCAAAGGAACGTTTCAGTACTGGAGGCATTTGGAACAAAAGGAAGTGTATGAGACACAGGTAGCTTCCAACTGGCTCTTTAGTGTACATAAAGCTCTTATTTACAGGATGAGTAACTGTAGATATAATACAGGAGTGAAATCTCAAGTCCATTAGAAATTCCCATTTTCTTGCTCATCAGCCAAGATCAAGGGAAAGATGAAATGCAGTGCTTCTGACATGGCTCTTAGTCATAATGGAATTTGAAGGATTCCCTTCAAAGCTTCTCAGGTCTCAGAAACTTCTTCCCTGAATCGCTACTGCTGTATTTTAATTCATATACCTGTTCAAATGTTTCAGTGAGGAAGATGTGCCAATAGACACTTTCTCTTTAACAGCAACTGCTTCCCTCATTTCTCTCTTACTACCAGAAGCAGCAAGATAAAACACACACACTACCTGTTGCTTATTTTGGTGACCCTCATGATCCCATTTGCTGCGTAGACAGTTAAGCATACCATCCATCATTGCAAATAATACCAGAAAACAAGTGACAGTGACTCGCTGCAAACCATCTACTATCAGTAGCCCTAGCACAGCACACATGCTCCATGTTGTATCATTGGGAATAATTGCACAAATTTCACTGCTGGGTCAAACCCTATATAGTATGAACTACTTCTTTTGTCATTATTTAATAAAGTAATCATTTCTCATCTCTGAAATGGAGAAGTCTCATCAAATACTTTTGGGGGCTCTATTGGCTCATTCAATACTCTGAAAACTATCATTTCCTGTTCTTACAATGCTGGTTTTCTTCTATTTCCTGTAATCTGAATTAGAAAATTGGTAAATCAGACGTGTGTTCTCACAAGCCTAATCCCTTGTTCTTCCACTCCTTCTGCATGAACTGCATGAGAATACAGAGTAACTAGGTTATCTGCACTAGGGAGCTCACTTCTGAAGCATGCGTCATTTCATTAAATTGAGATGTATCAGGGTTTCTGTAATCACAAAGTCAGAAAGATTTAAATATCCTTTTTGTGTATTTTTCGCACGTCCCTAAGTAGGCCAACAACTTCAAGAATGACAGAAAGCAACATTCCAAATTCTATCATGCTTTAGATTACAACATTCTATGCCAATGTTTATTTTCATTTAGAAAATAATTTACTTGCTGTATTTGACTGAACCAAACTGAGCATTAATTTATCTTTCCTCTCACTAGCGTAGAAGCTACTTCAATGGAATCTGGTGAATGTGAAATCAGAAGGCTGTACTGTCTTCTCTATTAAAATTAGACACTAAAAATACTCTGTATTACAGACAAACATACCTCATTTTTACTGACATTAATAGCAGTAATACCACATTGGCAGCCCAATTCAATTCTAGTGCTTCACTTTACCTAGTCAGGTATCACTGGAATCAGCAGGATACCCAACAACCTCAAGGCCTACAAGACAGACAGGTTCTTAAATATTATCATTGGTTTCTGTGTTCTAACAGCCTAATCAGTACTCTGTGTGCAGCAAACAGAAAGTATCTAGGATAAAAACTGAGACAAAATTAAAGCCTTACTGGTGCATTATGAACAACAAGCAACAAAAAGGCTGGTCAAAGCGTTTTGGAAAATTTTGTTCCTTCAATTCAAGCCACAGCACACTTCACGCAAGCTGAGGATGCTCCCACCTGTTTAATACTATGACAGTAGATACATGAAGCATCACAGGTGTCCTGGTATAAAATCAAGGCTTGGTCTTAAGTTTCCACTTCATGCTGGTAGAACTGCAACACAGCTTTAATTACTGATTGCTCCAGCAGGTTTTTATTTGTTTTCCTGGTCTTTCAAGCCTTACATCATGAGATTTCACAAAGCAATACAATCAGCATATTTACAGGCTAGTATAATGCTAAGATAAAAACCTAAAAGGAAAAAAAAATATGGCATTCTTCAAGGAAAGCAAGAATACATTCCAACCAGACATGATGGAATTGCACACTTTTTAATAGAGTGTATATTAATCTCCACCAAACTAATAATGAGGAACTTTTTCCTGCTCACCCCATCTCCACTCAAATTTAGGAAAAGCACATGGCAATAAACACTCAGATCACACTGTCAGCAAAAGCTAATTGGAAAATTAATTGGGCTGAAAAATGAAAAGTTTTCAGTGCTGAATGCACATCCTCAGCCCTTACAGCTCACTATAGAAAACTATTCTGTGTTTCTGAATGGAAAGTCATTATTTTGCAAAAAATCACATTTTTTTAAACCTATAAAGTTTGGTGGCTGGAGCTAAATCATGTGCAATTTAAAAATAAATGTAAATGTTTTACCTGTTTAAGTGAAGTAATCGCTTAATCAAAAATGATCACTCTCATTTGTCTCAAAAGAACGAGTATCAAATTCAGCAGTAGTGCAGCCTGACTATTAATGACTGAATCCTGTTTTCTAACTTACAGCATTTGGGGGACTCAGCCAATATAGAAACATTAGGAATCATCTTTGTAGAGCTGTATGAGACACTGTAAGGCAGGGATTTGCCCCAGAGGAGATGGCTGTGATTTGATAGTCGGAGCCTTCATTGTACTAGTGCTGTGTTTGTAAACTAAACCTTAGAGGTTCTCACTATAGCAGCACTGGCTGGCTGTCAGCTGGCCTAGCAGGGAAGCTTTGTATACACTTGTGGCTAAAACTTCTATTGTTCTTGGTCATGACAAAACACATTTTGCTTCACCTCACAATGATTGTTCTAGAAGTATCACGCTCATTTTAAAAAGCTGCGTTATTGTTGATCCTGAAAAAAAAACCTGGATGACCGGTCTCTGAGTGCTGGTTCTAATTGATACAAGGCAGTACAGCGAGACCACAGTATGTGCTGGAAACTGAATTACCAGAATTCATGTTCCTTTAAGACTTAAGTATATCTTAACTGTATTACATTGGCAGCAAAGAAGAATGCAGGTGTTTCTCTTCATTCTATAGTATGAAAAAAAGAAAATTGTTCCTAATCTCAAGGATGATTCTCAGTGATCTGAATGCCCTGGGACTGATGGGTACTGGGAAGTTCTTAAAAGCCCCAGTGCAGACTTCCCCACTGGAAAGCTATCCATTGTTCATGATATCATGGTCAAACATAACCAGAAATAAGAAACATCAGAAGACCACAAACTTTCTGAAATGTAACTGTATGTTTTTCAAGTGAATTTCAAGTAGCAGCCTTTCATCTGACTCCCCCAGCCTTTCCTGCTGAGTCAATGAAAGAGCAAAATCAATCCACTTTGCACACAAATGTAAAAATACCCCTGAAACGTAGTAAAACATGGTGTTGATGTTCTGACAGTTACCATCAAGTATATATGATGTTATTCTGTCTAAACAGCTGATTTTGGAAGAACACATAACTGGAAGGAACCCTCCTGGTTTGGTTAAGTCCAGTCACTTCTGCTTAAAATATAGCCCCCAGAAAAGCTATTCAAAACATTAGGATTGTGACAAATGTGCAAAAGAAGTATTTCTGATTTGTTCTGACAGAGCTGAATACCTGGGGGAGGACTTTATGTGGGTTAAACATCACCACTGCTAGTCTGCTGGAGTTGTGTTAAATCAAGCTTCCATTTTCCCCTCCTTCAGAAAGCTTAAAATAAAACATTAACATTCTTGAAGTGAGAAGTGGCATTGTTCAGTGTCCCAGGGAAGAAGAGTGGGTGATGTCCTGGAGTCCAATCTTGCACGCTAGATTTCCAGTGGTATATACATATACAAGTGGTAGTCATGAAATGGAACTACTTCAACACAGTACACTAGTTTTTCTCCCCACTGTAATGATATTTTATCAATACTTCCAGGTTTGAAAGAGCTAGATAGAATTCTGTATTCCAGCAAAAACAGAGCTGCCAAAATTCAGCAGCAGTTTTCACAGAGAAGTGTCAAATCTATAAACTGCTCTTGGAATTCCAAAACTCTCACATGTATCTTTACATGCTTTATATCCCAGTTGCTAAGTGTTGAAGTACTGCAATCTGAATTGCAATTGATCTGGAATCAAGAGCCACAGGTGAGGGGTTTTACATGGAACAGAGATCTATACAGAGATCTGGCAACACTTTCAAGCACTGATATTCCTATTGGAAGCAATTAATTTAGTACATTCACTAAATTTTCAGTCTAAATATGTTTCCAGGCAACACACACTTTTCCTCCATTCTTCCTCAGATTCTGTGGGATAACTGTTTAAAAAACTAGGAATTCCCTACATATACTTGTCTTGTTTGGCACTTGTCTCACTTACAGGTGTGTGCAAGCAAAGAGTTTTTGAAGACACAGAACCACTTGGTCTTTTTATGTGATCCATTTCTCCACTCTTACATTAAGCCCCTCGTAACATTGCTTTTAGATTGTTCAGCTTTTACTAATGGCATCTTCATTGCATGATTGCCAAATAAGCAGATAAATAGGGAGACTGATCATCTATATTTCATTTTTATTACCTTTTTCAGACAGCCCTTAGATCAGTTGGTAAATATTGTATTTGTTCTACTGTAAACCCCCATGAAGCACTCATGTGCAAATAGCATTTTACATATTTAGAATGCGCCAGAACTCCTACTATATGTGCTGAGACTAAGAGATTAAAATGAAGTGGGGTTTATTACCCCCCAGGTCTGCAATCCTGAATGCATGTAAATGCTGAAGAAATACTTCAGTAGGGTATCTCTAGGAACGGTAGGTAGAGAGGAATAGTATATAGATGCTGTCTTCAGCACCATTTCAATAACACTGCATCATTTACTGGATTCTGCCACAAGCGGGAATCCGGGAATAAGACAGTAAAAGAACTTTAAAAAAAAAAACAGCTGAAAATAAACTCTTGTGGTTATAAAACCAGCCAGTTGGAAGTGAAACACTGTTTTCTTAGGGTGGCAGAACAGTTGGAAAAGTTGTTGGATTACTTTTGGCAGTGGCCGGCACATTATAGCTCTATCATTACTGTTACTAAACTGTCAAAAGTCCACTGAAAGGGTTATTACTTTACTAGTGCATTCTTGCAAAAATATAGGATACTCAATCTGCTAGCGTGAAGCTTTGGATTTTAGAACTTTGTTTGACCTTTCTGACAC
Organism: Falco peregrinus; assembly: GCF_023634155.1. Classification (NCBI taxonomy): domain Eukaryota; kingdom Metazoa; phylum Chordata; class Aves; order Falconiformes; family Falconidae; genus Falco; species Falco peregrinus. The sequence goes on along the minus strand of NC_073736.1, from coordinate 8,081,372 downwards.
AGTCATACCACTGTAACTAGCTTAACTCCTAAATACTTTAACACAGGTACAGTAGAACATAAGCTATGATCTACAGACAGAGTAGATCCAAGGAGTGGCCAAATCATTGCAGAAGTGTTGCAAAATGTGATACAACAGGCACAAAAATGATTGACTTGGAAGATTTCAGTTAGATTTTTAAAAAGTAAGTAGCTTGTATTTGGATCTTGGTAAGAGCCAAACCCAATGGCTACAGTTACTGGCAGCCAGCTCTCCCATGGACAGAAATTGTGCAGGTGTAAAACGAATCCAGTTCATGCTTTTGTGTTAGCAGCATGTTCTCCTTAACAAATGCACCTGAATCTCCACACTGAATCCAGCAGGATCTTCTGCAGTACAGGACTACTTTATACTACTCTTAGTTACCTTATTACATGGAACAGATAAGCTATCCAAATATTTAAGATTAATGAAACACCATTCCTATCACTTTCAATGGCAGTCATGAAATTAGTCAGAAATGTACTCTGCTGAGCAGATGTCAGCATGCTGGATTTAAGTGGTGAAGACAATGATTTTGCTTTGATTTGGGGTCTATATGACTATTCACAGTGTAGTAAGACGAGTTATTTCTGCCTTTACAGTAACAAAAGGACAAGCATTTAATATGTGCTTTCATGCGTCTGCAAGCTTTGTATTTTCAGTAATTCTCAAGTATCAGCCACAAACAGATAATTCTCTGCCAACAAATGGCAATCTCTTACTCTCCTGATTATCTACTGAACTGATCAAGAGATTTCCCTGCTGTTGTAGTTGTTGCTTTCAGCCCATTGCTTTCCTCTTCTTCCCAAGACTTCAGCAGCTACCCTTATCTTCTGGCTAATTCCTCCTAAGTCCAGGAGCAGGTCCACAGTTTATGTTGCCTCAATGAAAAGAGTATCCCAGCCAAATACCTCATTTGGACCCACTCTGAATCACACACCAAGTTTAAGGCCTTTGTCCTGTGAAAGGTCTTCAGATTCTCTCCCAAGCCACGAAGATCTGAGTATGTCTCTGGCCCTCACCTGATTCCTGCCTGAATACTAGTGAAAAAAGGAAGCCTGCCTAGAAGAGAAAGAGGGTGACTCATTGTCTTTTCACCTCACCAGTGCTAGTTTGCCAAAGGTCTCGATTAAGAGATTCCATCAGATAAGGACACACTTGGTTCACCACCTAAAATGTCATCCCAAGCTTGTCTCCAAGTTTCATTTCGTACAGCATACTGATTTTCCGGTGTTTACCTAAAACTGCAGACATCCAGCACTGAGGCTGACCAGTTTGCTGGCTTTTAGCACCAGTGTCTTTTTGCCCTGGCAGTATAAGACCCTTATAACTTTTTTTTTTTTTTTCTTCTTTTTCCATGTGTGAATGAAAGATCTCAGTTATCATCTCTTCACTGAAACAGACCCTCAAGCTGCCTCTTTTGAAATTGCCCAAGTGGAACTTGCATTCCAAACAGTCAGCAGACTACTGTCACTGGACAACATATGAGATGTTGTCACTCCAGTCTAATGAGCTGTATGATTTATTTTTTTTCTCCACTCACCTCCACTGAATGTGACACTACTACAAAAGAGTCTAGCCAACCTTGCAACTGCATTTCTTCACACTTAGCTTAGACAATGATGGGGAGGCTAGAACTATCCTGTGGGCAGCTGGTATTTCATGTGGAATATTATCACTGCCAATATTACTGTATGCATTGATGAAAACTCAAAGGAGAAACTAAAGCTACTTTCCACTAGCTATTCATAATGTAGGGCAGTATGCACATCTGCAACCCCTTTCAGGGACTTCCAGCATTTGGGCATCATGAGAAGACAACGCGCAGGGCACGAGCCATGTAACTAAGGTGTGTGCATAGCAGGTTTGTGGAGAGGGAATAGACAGGTTCATGTCTTGTAGGTACTATAAATGCCTCTGGTTTTGTGTGCTTGAGTATTGACAACAGGAGTGCACCAATTTCAAGTACTGTAACAGAAAAAGGACACAGAAAAAGCTGGTGAAACTGCTGTTTAGACCAATCTGGACAACCACAAAGAGTAGCTGCCGAGTTATACCTTAGCTGCATTTGATGGCACACAGCTAGTGGTACCTTTTGTGTAACCAGATTTTCTTCCCAGACAAAGATGATGGGGGTGTGGGTATGTCTTGGTCCTCATTTATCTGTTGCTACTGTGCAAACTCAGTGTGTGACATCGGCAGGTATTGCTTCACTATGCTGCATCACTCCTGGTTTTGGTGAGCCTGGAAGATGCCTGAAAGGGATCAGGAGCAGCGGACTGTTAACCAGAGTCTCGTAAAGGTGCCTAATAAAGGTAGCTCTGTCTTAGAAATGCACTGCTCTTGAAAGTCGTGAACTGCACTTTAGACAACCTCTACACTGTAACAGTGAATGGGCACGCTTCAGAGAGCCAAGCAAGTAGATTTGTCCCTGCACTCCTACTGCCAAGCGGGGAATGGAACTGAAAACACTTATTTGTTGGCTATTTATTAAAACAAATACTTCTACTTCTAGTGGAACACAGAATAAGCAACTCCCAGACTCAGCTACGCAGTCGAACTGGCCCGATGGCATGCTGCAGCCAACCCCAGCTCAGCGTCTGGATGAAATAAAGACCTTGCTGGGGGAGCAATTTTTTGTGCAGTACACTCAGAGGTAAGCACAACACACACACACTCTATTCTCAGAGCAGACTGAACTCATCTATTGCCAGTATCACACAATAGCCTTAATAGCCATACCAGAAGCGTTTAAATGACACTTGACCAACATACAAGCGGGGAAGAGAGCTGTTATCGTGAACTTAAACAATCATTGGTCTGTCTATCAAAGAATGAAGTTGAAGACAGTTTGCATTTAATACTCTTCGTTTTGGAAAAGCTTAGTTCTTTGACTTATTAAACAAGCTGTTTCACTGATACCCGCTAGCAAGCTATTGTCTGGCTAAAATGGGAGTTTCCACTTACTTTGTCTTTTTTTGTTCTGTCTCCAGATGTTGTGGGTAATGTTTACTTATAATGAGAGATGGTTCGCTTAGAAGTCACAGTTCTCATTAAACATCCTCTGTTTTAGTGAAGTTTTTGTATTTTTGGCATTGAAATGCCTGCAACAACCTTTGTGGCCAATGTTACAGATAGCCACATGCTACCAGCACTAGAATTGGCAGCTGTGCATCTCCCTGGAAGTTCAGGCGGCTCCACTTGGCATGCACTGTGAACACATCTAGAAAGCACCATGAAAGGGTGTAGTAACTGATTATGTGACAAAGTTTAGAAATAACCCCCTCAAAATAGCCTGTAAAATAGCTGCACGTCAGCAAAAAAGTCTGCAATCCTCACTGACAAAGGCATACCTATTCTTTAAATGTTAACTTTGTTTGCTTGTGTTGTCATCAAGTCTAGTCCACTTTTTTAATCTGTCAGTTTCTATTCTCCACTAATTTAATAATTCATTGAAAGATTAAATTTTGAACCTTCAGGAAGACTACCAGGTGTCTCAAATACATTTTGTCTGTCTTTGGGCCACACTGCCCACAGAATGCTTTGACACAAAGAAAGGAAATACAAGACACGTTAAAAAAAAAAAAAAGGCGAGCAGGTGAGATCTTTCTGATTTTGTGTTAATGGCCTTAAAGCAGTAATCTTTGCATAGGCAACATAAGAAACTCAGAGAGGGGAGATAAATGTAGCTGCATTTTAGAGCAGTGAATCTTGTATAGCACAAAACCAGAAACAGCTCTTTGCTGACATTGCAACGTCTCTTTCCTATAGAAGGAAATAATAAAAAAAGGGTTTATGTATAAACACAATAGGTTGAGGCTGCTATTGGCATGTCTAAATTGTGCCTGGATTTTGTTCTGCAAACCTTTTCCATTAACATTTCTGTTGGGAAAGCTAACTCTTTAGAGATGTAATAAGCCATCTGATTTTAATTTGGTTGTAGAATAAGGGGTTACTCTGAATTGTGCATAGCCGAGCTATTGAGCTACGCCCAGCTCTGTTTCCTTATACAGATGATGATGACTGTTCAAGCACAAGCAGCATGTGGGAAAGCAGCAACCCTCAGCCTTGTTTTAAGCAAATTAAAGTAGCTTTGGAACAGTAAGGATTTTCTGTGAGATTTTACTTTCCTCATCATCATTTTATCCCCAACAATTCCAGCCCAACTGTTGTACAGACAACTGTTAATGTGGCTTTTGGCCTTTCTCTTCTTTTCTCCCCTTGATGCCGGGACTGTAGCACCTTCACCCCCTTCAGTCACTACCTTCACTTGGCTCCTTCTACTGATTTCTTAAATGCTTGCCTAGCCCTGCACAAACACCGCTGTTTATTTCATTTCAGTTCTTGTCCAAGATAAGGCTATCCACACAAGATCCTGTGGGACATCTTCAGGTTCTGCATTTTCTACAAGACTGTGCTCCAGCAAAGCTAAAGCCCTGGCTGAGTGCTTTAGGGCTGCTTGGGATTCTAGTCTGAGAAAGCCGAGCAGAATGAGAGGGGGAACTTCAACAGTAATTGACCCACACCCAGAAAAAACATAAAGACATGCTGGGAAATCACAGCGGAACTGCAGAGCCTGATTCCCCTTTTACAAAACCCTGTTTGTCCAGTCTCTGTGCGGCTGCCTGCCTGCTGGCCGGACACAGTGTGATTCGGGGCCAGCTGAGGCATGTCAGGCAAAACAAGGCAAAGAGACAGGGGAGGAGCCTCACTCAGTAGTTTGCTGTTTATACCTATTAAGTCTTCACAGAGGAAGTAAGTCTGCTCTTCAGTGCAATTTCAGATAATTTTTTAATCTCTTATTCCCAGGATGCCTACTGCTAATTTGTTAACCTAACGTGGCTGAATTAGTGAATACGTGATAGTTACCTAAAAAACTATTACTGCCGCTGGTCTTCTAGCATAATGATGTTCTCAGTGAAGTTTTAGGCATTTGTCTTAACGCTTTTCCACACCCAAACAGATACGCACGTTCTCCAGATGGAAGGAAGGCTAGCACTGGATCTGCTATGCCGTGGCATTCATGGAGCTCCCTGCTCATGGCATTCTGAAAAAAGGAAGATGCTTCCCTGTACATAATTCCCAGTACTATGTCCGCAGCTGGGTTTTACCTATGCTATACCCAAGATGCCAGTCCAGAAATAGCCTGTCACCACGGTGCTCCTATGTAATACCCATATTTGCCCTAATAGGCAGCTTGAACATGGAGAAATCCCATCTGCCTTTGTGACATGTGATGCCTGAGCTCTTCTGGAAAGGAGCCTGGGCTTTATCTGCCCCAAATCAGCAATGTGGTGCATCCTGAAAGGGCAGATAGGATAGATGGAGGCTGCTGGAGGCTGCTGAGCCAGCTAGAGTGGTGGGGCCTGTCCCCATGGCAGGTAAGCGTGGCTGTTGAGTGTGTGATAATGGCACAATTCCCTGGGGCTCCCTGCCCCTCCACAAGTATCGGCTTGGTAGTCCCCACCCTAGCCCCAAGGACACCTCTGCAGACAAATTAAATGAATGGACAGCTATTTTAGCCAAGGGACTGCTTCTGCTCTCACTCTGCCGGGTATTTGCAGCCAAGAGACCAGCCCTGGCCAAAAAGGTTGCTGCAAAAATCACTAGAGATTTCACTCCTGGGAACATGCTGTCGCCATATGGCCTCCACATTAACAACACCAAACAAGCGCTTCATAAACAGCGTTCTAATAACAAATACCAGAGGAATTAATAATAATCTAGCTATTATTTTCTAATGTTCTTGCTTTATTAAGAACGTTTATGCTGTCTGAATGAGCTCTTCCGGAAGAACAACATCTGGCACCCACATGAATACCTGATGAAATCCACACGATCCTGAATATCTTACAAATTTATTGTCAGCAACAGCATCTGTTTGTGCCAGCATGGCTTACAGTAACGTTACATTTTTCTTTTGTTCTAGGTGCATAGCGTAATGTCCATGCTGTACTACACTCTGATTATAGCTTTTTTGATCGGCACACAGGCAGCTCCAAAGACAGAGGGCAATGCTCCACTGGAGTATCCTGCAGAACACTCCCTGCTCAATACCCACCGGAGTAACAGACATCACATTCCCCAGGCAGCTCCACAGACGTCCCACAGCCACTCCACTTGGACGATAGGTAGAAAAGAAGCTATAAATATCACCATGGACCCAAAACTTTTTAAGAAGAGGCGGTTCCACTCTCCTCGGGTGCTGTTCAGCACACAGCGCCCCCCAGTATCAGGGCAAGGCCAGAATCTGGGATTTCTCAGCAGCGCAGGTTCTCTCAACAGGACTGCCAGGACCAAGAGGACCACACATCCCGTATTACACCGGGGAGAGTTCTCTGTGTGTGACAGTGTCAGCATGTGGGTTGGGGACAAAACCACAGCCACTGACATTAAAGGCAAAGAGGTGACAGTGTTGGGAGAGGTCAACATTAACAACAACGTTTTTAAGCAGTACTTTTTTGAGACCAAGTGCAGGGACCCTAAGCCAGTCTCCAGTGGGTGCCGAGGGATTGATGCAAAACACTGGAACTCTTACTGCACCACAACACACACCTTTGTCAAAGCGCTGACAATGGAGGGCAAGCAAGCAGCCTGGCGATTTATCCGAATCGACACAGCTTGTGTATGTGTGCTCAGCAGGAAGTCAGGGAGACCCTGAGCTGGATCTAAGCCCCATGACAGCATCCTCCTACCCCCCTACCTCACACTGTAAATTATTTTAAGTTATAAAGGACTGCATGGTATATTTATAGTTTATACAGTACAGAAACAACCTCATTATTTATTAAACTCTTTTGGAAACCTTTTGTGGTTTGCAATTTATTTACTGGCAAAACCCTTCAGAAGATGTTCACCTTAGTCCCATTCAGCCCTAGGACTCAGAAACGTTCACAGGGCTGCTGAACAATCTTTGCTCGCCATTCTACAAAAAGAACACATTTTGCACACCGTTTTCACACATAATTCCTCTCTTCCACAACAAAAGAATTTTCCTCACAAAACCCGCCAGTTTACTGTGAAAATCTTGTAGGTTTATTTTATATCAAGAATTTTTTTCCAGCTACCAAGAGACCGTGAAAGACTTTTCAAGACTTGCTTCCAGTTTTAGTAATTATCCATAAAATTATTAATCTTTTTCCGTCAATCATCTTAGTGAACTCCTGCTAGAAATACTATTCTGCATATTGCCAGATAAATTTCTAAGGTCTTTGGTGCATTTTTTAAAATTGCCAAATTGCCTTCACTGCAAAAATAATCCATTCTGAATTATTTTGGAACATTTGTCTGCACAGGAGTAGAATCTAGATGTATGTATTTTTGCATTTAAATGGTATTTTACAGCTCATTACTTATGAGCTGTATTAGACTGATGAGGTTGCAAATGTCAATACACATATAAAAATAAAAAGGGTCATGTGGCTTATAATTAAAATTTGAAAATTCTCTCAAGATAGCATTTTGGCAATTGGGGACTTGACATTGGAGCAAGTCTTTCCATGCATGGCAGAAGAAAATTCAAAATAATAATAAAAAAAAAAAATCACTGAGGCTGTGTTTTAGCAAGGACCCCCAAAATAACTCTATACTTATAATTTCTGTGCTTTGGGGGACATTGGTCTCTGGAAGTCCATAGCGGAGCCTGAGGCCTGCAATGGGTGTTTCAGTCACTGCACACTGAAAAAAGCTGCAGTTTCTCTCATTGTTTCCTTTGGAAAAGCAGCTGCTGCCCATTGCAGAAACTGTTTCAAAACAAATACCATTAAGTTTTTTCAGCTTGGTTTCTTCCAAATCATAGAGAGCACACTCTCACCCTTGCCTTCCCTCACGCACAATTATTTCTTTAATGAAAAAAACAAACCTGACATTTTCTTCCTCCACGTAAAAAGCAAAGGAGGGCAGCAGATCTCTAGAGAAAATGCACTGTGGTGAAATAGTACCTCTGGAAATAACCAATCCCAGGCAAGGTATGCTTTCTGGTACGATAGTGCCAGTCTGCATGAAGTGGAAGGCGCTGAGACAGAAACCATCCCTGATAATCACTAGCATGCCACCTCTCAGCCCTCTCTAGTAGGTGGTTATGGTGTGGGACAGCAATATTTTAGTGAGAATGTTTTGCTCTCTCCAGAAAAACGTATTTGCAATATTTGCATGAATAGTCAGTTATCTGAAAGGTCAAGGAGAGGGCTGGCTCCTGACTGTCCTGTGTCCCCCAAATAACAGTGACTTGTTCTGGAGCAGGGGGAGGCCAGGAAGACTAAGAAATACTTAAGAGTGCAATCATGTAGGCATCAGATGCTCTGACACAGTAGTAGAACACAACAGCAGTAGCAGCGACCTGCCTGTCATCACAAGAGAGACAGAGAGATCAGTGACACACAGTATTCTGAAGCAAAGAAAAACACAGAATTGGAGCAGAGTCCCGCCTGTGCTCTTTAGTGGTCATAAAGCAATGGACCAAAGTAATAAATCTGCTTTAGAAGTGTTCTTTACCATATATGACACAACACAACTAGGGAAAAATGAAGCTGCTACTCTCCCAGGACTTCCAGGTTTATGGAGCCTGCCATTATTTTACCACCGACATAACAAAACTGCAACTGAAAGCGTCTCATCAATGCATTTAGTAATTTCAAACACGTGTAAGCCTTGGCATTGCTTCAAAGAGCCTTGAAACTGACAACTTGCTTCATCAGAAAAGCTGGAAGAAACAGTTTACAAAGGCATGTCATGATAGCACAAGGGGGAATGGCTTTAAACTGAAAGAGGGGAGAATTAGATTAGTTATAAAGAAGAAATTCTTCACTACGAGGGCAGCGGGGCACTGGCACAGGGTGCCCAGAGCAGCTGTTGATGCCCCATCCCTGGAAGGGTTCAAGGCCAGGCTGGATGGGGCTGGGAGCACCCTGGGCTGGTGGAAGGTGTCCCTGCCCATGGCAGAGAGATTGGAGCTAGATGGTCTTTAAGGTCCCCTTCAACCCAAACCATATGCTATGGTTCTTAAAGCAATCTTGGGAGTTGACATTCCTTCCACATTCAGCCCACTTAGGAGTTCCCTGACTACACCTCAAAGCGCATTCTTGACAAGAACAAGGTACTACAACCTGTAACACCCAATCTGAAGGGCAAAGAGCTGTCATTAAAAGGTCTATGAACTACTGTTATAAATCTGGACCTTGATTAAAATCTCTATTAATAAACATTCACCTATTCATGATGGGAGGAAGGTTTATTTAGTCTTGCAGATATTGATGTGATCTAGTCCACATTTATCCCTTCACCTGATTTTTATTTTATGCTCCCAAGACCAAAACTAGACTACTAGTTCATCCTTCATGACAGTGATCTATTGCATTACTGACATTTCTTGCCTGTTCATAAAAAAGGTCTCATATGGGAGGGTGGAAGAGTGAAAAGGGCAGGTCAATGCATTCACACTTGATTTTGATCCCATTGGCAATTGCAGAATCTGGAACACCAGACTTAGAGCTACAAGCCCAAGACTGCAACTTAAATTTTAAGTGTGTACATTATTTCTCTCCTTGCACATATGTTATTACGTCTGTGTGACACCTTGACATGACCAACAATCTGCTGATAAGCGATTTCAATAAATTAAATCAATGAGAACGTGTGGATTTATGATTATAAAATAAGAAAAACCTGGAAACCTGCATTCTTAGAAAAAGAATTATTGCCATATTTTGATTTTTTATTAACTGTGCACTTAGGTGGTAAGATAAGGCTCCATCTCAGACCACAGCAACACAAACCCAATCTGTGAAATTGCCCCTGCTGCACTCAAACTTCATTCCACTTACAGATGTTTGCACCACATATAAAGACTAGGATTTAAAACAACAGTAGTCCTGCCTGTTCTTGCAGTAACTGGCATCACACTTCCCTGTTACCTCCAGCAACAAAGAAATACTCTTGGTAAAGCCCAAGCACAGAGTTTCATGCAATCAAAAAAGGTTAGTATCATACGATAAGGATACCCTGAACAACCAGAAATTAAGTACAGGACTGACTGCCTGGAGGTATAAGAAACTGCCATCTCTGGACACACCAGAGAACAGATGAGGCAAATATCTGCCAGAAATGCTTCTGCCTTGAGTGAGATGCAGAGACTACAGAACTTTCAGTGACATCTGCCACAATCTGCACGCTTCCAGGCAGGAGTTAAGTCATGTTCACAGCTGTCATTCATCTACAGAAAGCTGAGAAAGAACTTTAGAACATTTTCAGTGTTGTACATGGACACTGTTAAACATGGCAACATTTTTGGAATTTCAATATGTGAATGAGGAAGTACACAGCAATTATTGCATTAATTTTGTACAAACTCACAAATGCTACTCGTTTACAGTACATAAGGCTGGGTTAATAAAATCAGAAACAAAATAAAACCCAGGAGAGCATTTTTGATACTGTTGCTGGTACTCTGGAGGCTTAGCCTTCCAAACCATAGTGAAGCCAATGACAAGACATCTTTCATAAAGACCTTCTGATTATCTCAATAAAAAGTATCTCTTAGCATCCTGCATCAGACAGGTGAGAAGTCATGGAAAATTCCTCTACACAAACACACTGTGAGGGTATTTTAAAAGCCAGCGTTTCCCACATCATACTAGCAACTCAGTCTCAGAATGCGATGCCTCCAGGAGGTGAATCGCATGCATTTGTTACCGATTATCCTGGCTGCTCTCTGCTTCCTTGGGCAACAACTGGTATCTTAAGAGCAAAGAGCTACATCAAGATTTAATTACAAAACTAACTTACTGCCAAGCTGTTAATTTTTTGTTTTCCTCAGAGATAAAATCCAGCTAGAGATGCCCAAAATATCATCTCAGTTGAAGCAACTCGATCTTTGACATCATTAGGTTACAGTACATTGTTGTACACTTCTGTACAGTACTGTCTAGCCCGAGTACTGAAAAGGGAACCAAAACACCTGTCTTCAGCTTGCTCTTCTGGAAAGTAAACCCATGAGGAATATCATACCAACATATAAGTGACAGAACTTTTAGAGATTATGCAGATTAAATACAAACAGCAATGCAAATTTATGTATTCTAATTTGAAATATCTAGCTTCAGCGTTGAAGTAAGTAATTTTCCAAATACTGTGAATTGATTTAGTGCTGCTGTTTGGGAAGCTGTGACAACCATTATCAGCTGTCTACACAGTTGTTAAGTCTGCAGCTTGCAAATATTTCAGGAACTGTCCTTTATCATGGTTAGCTTTTTTCTTTCTTTTTTTCTCCAATCAAGTACGTGGTAGTCCACCATTTTATTTTCTGCAACTCATATGACAATCAACGTACAGAATTCTGTATTGACGCAAAGTCAGGTACAAAGAAGCTTGAGTGTCCTGCTTAAATGTCATTTTTTTCTCTATTTTTTAATTAAATTTTTTAATTTAATTAATATTTCTCTCTAATACACATTCCTGTGTCTGTGTTATATTTACTGACTGAGAAACTGTGTTTTCAACAGTGCCATCTCTCAGTGGCTTAGTTATTGACAAGATGGCATTACAGACTCATTTGCTGGAGAAATCAGCCTGATGGCAATTACAGCATATCAGACAAAGAGGTTATAAGTTGCAATTTGAGTTAAGATGGACAACAAATATTACAATACACCCATACTGATTAGTTGCAACGGCTCACTTCTCACGGTGTCTGTCACGGGGCACAGGCTCTCCCACTTGTTTCAGCTACGTTGGGTGCCAGTTGTTGTAGCTGGAGCCCAACTCAGGCAGCCTCACGCGGGGCACCCGCTGCTGCAGCACAAGCAAGCTATCAGGCTGCAACAAAGCTTTACCGTCAGTCAGATTCTACTGTCTGTGCTGTTTCTCCTTCCTCCAGAGGCCAGACCACACTGCTCCTCCTCCACCTGACCCCCTCTCCCACAATCCGCAGGGCTATTTAACGACTTAGCGGGAACCAGCTACAGCTGCACATCATCCAGTCAATCAACCCACTGCCTCTGAGGCAAGGCCACAGCTGCATGTTATCAGTGCTCATCAACCCACCACCTTCATTCCTCTACAGTTACACAGTAGAGCAATGGTGGAAATCTGTTTGCTGATGTGATTTTAAGGAAAGGGGAAAACAATTACAGGATTACCACTCCACAGGATCGTTCAGGATTCTGAAGAAGACCTCACGTGATCAAACCTATACCACAAGTGCAAGAGAAGGGATGAGGCACTGAACAGCCAGGTGTCATAGCTCAGCTTACACTACTGAAACACTGTTAAAGGCACCCAAAATGGCTTATTTTGTTGTTGTTCCCACTGCACCTATAGAATGACAAGAGTATCTATATTTGAATAAGTTGCTTTGATTTGTAATAGCTGCAGTTTAAACATATATGCTGATTCAAGACTGCAGTTCACCTGATAAGCCTGCTCACTTACTTGTCTAAGGTGACAATAACTGAAAAACCTGTGAGGAAGGATCACTACAAATCAAGTTTGTTCAACATAACTGCTAGCTTGCAGCACACTTCATTTCTCAAGAGCGCTTCTGGTACCCACAGCTTCTCCACTTCTTTTGAAACAAGGGCTGCACACCATTTGCTGGACTCTCCTCTGACTTCTTAAGAAGTCTGCCAATATTTAATTATTTATATGAGCTTGACAACTTGCTGCTTCCCTAAAGATAGTGGGACTTTATTTCTTCTTAAAGCCTTACTTATAAACACAAGGATTGAAAATAATTTCAGCTAAGAAAAAGGAAAGTGACTTCATACAAATTAAGATCAATTAGAAAGACTGCTATGAATCAGACAGATTTATTGCAAGAATTGCATAGCCACTATTACAAGACTCTGAAACTCATCTCTTTAGATTCTGAGGAAAGAAAAACAAGATCCTTATGTTTAAAAAGCAAATCATGCCAGAATTGGTTTCACCTTTAGCCAAAGGCCACATGCATGACACCACTGATTTCACTACTGCCCATTTGGTCTGACTAAGGAGTGCAGGTTAAATTTCACCTGGAGGAAAACAGATAATTCTCTAGAAAGATGAAGGTGTGGACCATAATCAGTTTCCATCACCTAATGTGCAGCTCATCCTCTCATCACTACTGTTATTACAGTTTTGGTTTGGTGGTGGTTTTTATTGGGAACTACAACACCACATCTGAAATCCTGCTGGTTATACAATCATTCCTCCTGCTGAGTTGGTGCAAAAGTTCGGAATGCCAGAAAGCCCATTCTAATGCCTAGACCAGCAATCAAGTTATACTTTGGGCCTTGCCTTGATTATTTTCACTTCAACTGCAATATAGATAGGAAGTTTTGACATTGACAGAGAAAGAGCCAGGTCACATAATAGTCATGCTTTGTCTATATGCTTCCTTTCAATCCTTACATGACACCACTGCTTCATTATCTAATCTTTTATTTAAACGTGATCAAAGAGAAACGCCATCAAAGCCAAACCCTTGCCAGCTTTTCTTTAGTAAGCAACATCTTTCATTAGAGCAATTACAACCACTGTCAGAGCCTGGAATCACTGTGTATTATATTATCACTCTTCTCTATCTGTCTTCTAGAGAAATTCTTTGCTCTAGAAAAGTCAGCTTCTACGTGCCTACAAAGAAGCTATTCTGATATTTTATCTCTAGCATTATATAACAGTCATTGGACCTGATAGGCAATCTTGAACTCCAGCACCCTGTATAACCATTGAAGATCACACATTGACACTTCAGTAGCCCTCTTCAACCAAGCTGCTTTACCAAGTTAAAGAAAACTACAAAAAACTAAGGAACACTGAATGTTGCAGGCCAAAATGGAACAGAATATGAAATAAGTACTATATAACAGTTGAATATTTAAAGAAAACAACCCAGCAGAACACCTGGGCACAGGGGGCAGGGTCAAAACAAAAAAAAATACAAGACAGAATTATCCAACTTCCAATCTGGCCAGGAGACAGTATCCAGCACAAGTGAATCATGCCAGGACCAACATTTTGTTAGAAAAATGGATGTTCCCTTGGTTTGGTTGGTGTTAAAAAGCAAAAATAGCTTCATAATGGTTTAAGGAAACAATGACATTAGCTGCACAACCTCAGTGCTAACATTCAGGGACATGCCTTCCTCAGCACAATCAGCTGACAGCTTTTGGTAATTATAAGAAAAGGTAAGGTTAACATGCAGCACTGAACAGAAGACAACATCCCAAGCATGACAACAGCAGACAAGAAGGGGCTTTGCAGGCAGGGCACGTTGCTTGAGAAGTTTTAATTTCTCCAGGATGGAGTTTTTTGACCAGAGGATCACCTCTTTCCTATGTGCACAATTCTATGGCAGGTCCCATACGCTAGCCTCCAGTTATCAGATCAAATACTTGGTTCCTTATCCTCCCAGGGATAACTGTTCCTGCAATGATTATTTTTACTTTATCAATCTAGTAGGAACTTCCTCAACATTTCTGAGTTTTTCTTAGAATCCTTCCAGACTTCAAACAGCACCAAATACTTCCTGATGGAATCTGAAATTCATAGCTTTTGGAAGCTTTTCCTAAACTCTCCAAGAAATTAAGAGGAAGTATGAAGCTGCAAAGTTTTACTATGCATCTTTGTTCACAAAAGCCATCATTTTACTACCTGTCATCCACGTGATGAGGACACTACAATCTGAGTATAAAGTCACTGGGGTGGGGTAGGAGGTTCTTCCATTGTGCTTCTACCAAAGTTTTCTGGAGGACAAGTTCTTCTTGGTTTACACCAAAAGAAATCAAAAAAACTCTCAAAAATGCCCATGTCCAAATCAGTTAAATGCATTACTACTTTAAATACCTATTTTTTTTTCTTTTGAAGCATTGCTTTTGGAATACATGGCTTTTAAATAGAATATTGCCAGCCAGCATTAAAGCACAAAATCCACCATATTTAGTCTGCAAACTGCTGCTTCACTGAATACTCAAATTCAATTACTGTGTGATGGCTCCTTCTGCCTGGAAAAGGCAAGCCTGTACTGAATGCACTGACTCAGGGATGGTCTCATTTTTATCACTTCTGTTTACATAATCCAGCATACACAGTGGCCCCTTTTCAGGCATTTAGCAAGATCTTGCCCTTAAGTGTGTGATCCAAAGCATGATCATTTGGGAAATGAATCATATAGTTGTAAAGCTACGCAATAACATTCAACCTACGTAATACCTTTAGCCTCTGATGAACACTGTGCAGATGCTTTCAGCATCCCTATGAAAAGCACGTCTACTGTTGCTACAGATCATATGCATCCTCTGGGGATTTTATTCTGTTTTCCTTTTTCCTCTTGAATCATGTGACTTGGTTAAATTCCAATTCTGCTGCACAGAATCCAGCTCTGAGAACAAGTTAAGCTGTGGCAGGAAGGAAGAAACACACACAATCTGAACTTCCTTGTGAGAGATCTACTAATCAATAAATAACAAGACATATTACAGGTTCTAATTAAACAGAAATTGTCTGATTTGGGAGTTAAACTGTGTACTAGTTTCAAAATTCAATTTGATACATTGCAGCAACATTTAAGCTCTATTCATTTTCATTTTGTATTGACTTGATGCACAATTAAAAAAAGGAAGGGGAAAAAAGTGTTCACATCACCAGCTGCAAATGATTGCTTTGGTTCTAAGTTCTTCACACAGACTGGATCTCAAATTTCTAAAATCACATGCACTGTGAGTCTTTAGACATCGTGGGATGACAGTTTCAGTGGGGTGCAATGTGCTGAAGATAGGAAAGAGCCACTAAATAGGTAAAATAATGAAAGTGTGTACAATTTGATAGACAATGTCCACTATGTCAAATCTATAATTGTAAGATCCAAGCTTTTATTCTTTTTTCCCCACAGTTAAGAATATTTTTCAGGAAGTCATGAAAAATAATGTCCTATTAAGGTAGTAAAAAAATGAGCAGACAGATTTTGTACAAATTTTTCAATAGCTTTTATGTCAACTGACAACAATCCTAAGAAATTTTAGCCATGGATATTGTTTAGCAAATTAGTAAAATTAGAGGCTTAGGTTAAAAATATTCTGAACCAGGACAGCTGTATGTAATGCTGAAGGTGACCAGAATGTAAAAAGTGTATGAAAAGTCCCTTGACCTCCATTAGTTTCCTGAGACTATAAAATCAGAATAGACAAGGAGAGCAAAAGGAAGATGTTGGTATCATAGAAATAAATTTAGGTGGTTAGCAACATAGGAAAGGTGGTATCTAATGGGAAAGTGCTGTTCTAAACTGGGACTGTTTGCTGCCTAACAATGGAAGTCCAGTTCTCATTCTAGGAAAACAAGAGTTCTTAAAGTTTTCTTTCAAAGTGCACTCCCAAAGCAGATCATTGAAGCTAAACACAACAAGCTTTGCAAGGGCTGTTGTCAGTCTGAAGCAAACAATTTTTCAGATGTATGACTGAAGCAAGTTATTAGAGAAGATAAATTCAGAATAGTTAGGCACTAACCATTTTCAACATCCATCTAACATGTATCTCTTGCAGAGTTATTTGCTAACTACAGTATTAGAATTACTACATACAACTGTATCATTGAACCTTAAAACCAGGCGAAACCCAGAGAACGTAAAGCTACTTTTTGCCACAAGACTGCTACCTACTTGGCTGTTGCAGAAAAGCCATCTGTAACAGACAATATCATCTTCATGCTTCAACTCCTTGCCGTGTAAGTATAGTGACCTACACATAATGTAGCTTACTATGTATTGAAGGTACTGTTACAATTAATGACTAATTGCTGACATATGAAAGAAGAAAAAATAGTTTGGTGTACTTGCACTTGACAACCTTCTGTTGGAAGTTTTCATGCTTCCTCCTTGCCACTACTAAGAGCCAGGAGAACTGTGGCAATAAAGCTTCTGAAAAAAAGGTAAGGGCTTTCTGCTCTGTCCTGTACTGAATCATTTACTCTGACTACAATTTCCACAGAGAGCACGAGGAGGAGAGTGGCACTATGAAAATTAAGGCCATACATTCCAGGAGCAGCAGACTTCTATATAAGTTCAGCACTACTGACAAAAGCACCACTTTCCATTCAATTAAGTCATATCAAGAGATGTATCTTTCTGAAACTGAAAGATGATGGTGTCCCCAGCAACTGAAGTTATAACCAACCTAGAAATTTCCTTCAAATTTGCACTTGAAATACTGAATTGCCCTCTATTTCACCAACGTTTTAAAGAGATTACAGGTCCCAATTTTCTGATTTGTTTAAAAATAATCAGATATTTCCTTGGAGAATTTAACATACAGACTCTCTTGTCTACAATGCATTTGCCACAAATTGAAACAATATTTATCCCTTCTTCCCTAAACTCAGGTCATCTTTACTTTATCGTACTGCTTAGACATTGTCTAATGCAGGTGAACTCATTCAGTGATTAATAACTTCCAATACAGCTGTCATCTGTGGCAAGGCTTAAACACTGACTTCTGAACATCAAAGCTATGTAAAGGCAAACAGGTGTAACCAAATTAATAAATGAGATTTTGCAAACCGGAATTGTTCCCAGCTTCTTCAGCACTAGACTGAAAAAGTGTTTTAGTGTAAGAGTTTATTCCTTACATTCATAATAACCAGTCATTCTTCAGATAAAGTATACATTTGCAGCAGGCTTACCATTGATCTCACACTGCAAGACAAGCCAACAGATCCTGGTTTTCAGTTAACTAGTTCTAACAGGATCTTACACTTGAGCACAAAAGGTGATACAACAAACATTTAATATTGCCACTTCTCAGCATCACCCTGTATTTACTTATAACTGCTGCCTTTTTTTAGTAATGTTAACGTACTTATGAAATAGCTGTACTCCTAAGCACCCAGCTGTAGCTAACAAAAAACAAACAGGCTGTCTTGCAGTTTGCATGTTTCCATTTTGTTTTAGCAGTCTCCATCCCATTCTTATTTCTCTTTTATTTTCATGCACTAAATTTTTTGCGCTCAAGATCTAGCTTTTTTTTTTTAAAATGCTCAACAGCAGCAGCTCTTATTCTATTTTTGACAGTTTTTCACAATATTAACCTACTTTGCATCTAATCCCATAAATCTTCATTTTCTATTATGCCACCTGTTTGTTCCTCAGATTGTCACCCTGATAAATAAGACACACAAGATGACAAAACTCAATCACCAGGCAAGTGACTACGCACAGTGGAGCCCAGTTAATCAGTCTGGACCTTCAAAACAGATACCATTCCTTACCTAAAGATCCTACCTGTCAACTAAAATGGCAGCTGGAGGCAGAAGCCACCAGGCCACAGTTTTAGCTGCTTCATATAAAGTAGTAGATGGAGCAATGAACACACATTTTACCCTCCAAAGCTCATGCAGAACAGGCTGCAACACCACCAGTGCTCCCGCCAACATGCCTCACTCTTTGCCTGACAGAGACTCTGTCGTCCAAGTACCTTAGATCTTTCCCTCAGATATGTATTAAAAGCTGTATTTTGCAACTTGAGCATCAGTTACAGTTGGACACAAGCCCACCACTCTAGAGTGTTCAGAGCAACCCACAGAAAGAGTAGGTAGGCTTTCCTGCTCATTTGCCGTTTGTATCAGAGCTCTGCAATTCACTGGAAAACTGCTAAATATACCTCTCTGCAAGGCTGACCATTTTCAGACACCTTGTAGATGTAAAGTTACTATATAGGAAATGAACAATGATTTCTGCTGACCTGAGGCAGGACTGAAAATGAACGAAAGTGTGTACACATAAGGCATTTATTTTATGTTTAACAGTTTCCTACTGGCAGTCTTCATGTAGGTACCACATCTCAAGCAATCCTTGTAAAGCCCTAAAATATTCTTTCAAATAAAATGTACATTTTTGAAAAAGGCTTTTTTGTGGGTTGGTTTGTGGGGGTTTTGTTGGTTTTTGTTGTTTTTTTTCATTTTGTTTGTTTGAATAAAGTGGCTACAAGGACAAAAAATGTTTCTAGGCTGACTCCAGTTGCTTTCCTGGCTTTTTTCCAATGATGTTCAAATCGGACATTGTTCAAACTAGCAAACAGTAGTCTTGTAGTTTACTCATACAAGAAGCTGGGAGCTCTGGTATTTTTTTAGCACATATTACTAACAGGGTTCAAGAGTACCCTCTCCTCTGTCATGTGGTTCTGGCTGTGCATAAATATTGCTTTGACCAATAGGGGCAAATTTAGATACTTCCCAGAACGATTTCTTGCATTCTCACGACAGTTGCAATCCCAGACTGGATTAGATCCAGTGGGAAAATGTTTAGACAAAGTACTGCTCCAAACAACACTCCTGAGACATGTGGCTGCGGTTTGCCTATAGCAGAAAGTAAGGTTACAGAAAGGCATTTTTAAATATCATGCTATTATTGTATGTTTCAGAGCAAATGACCTATTCACAAGGGGGTAATACTCCAAAGAGATTTCAGGCCAAAAAAACTGAGCATCCAGCAAATATGATCTGTAACACCAACCATTTTGTTCAGCTCTGTGTAACTCAGACATCATGACAGTCCAAAAATGCAAACAAGAAAAAGTAAGGAGGTACATGTTGAGACCAGAAAAGGTAGCTACCCGTTAACCCCCTCCTCCAAACACTCTCCCTCCTGACCCACAAGATTTTAGGTTCCAAGAGTCCTTAGGAAATATTTAGCTAAAAAGAGTATCCTCATTCAATGATCAAACATGAGAGGTAAGTATGGGAGTTGGAAAGTGCAAATGCAGCATGAAATTGGAAGCGGGAAAATGGCCTTAGCACCTCTACTGGGCTGCACTAGCCAGAGCATAACTAGCACTTGAGAGAAGCAACTATGCCCCTATATACAATAGCTTCCACAGCAAAGAAAAAAAGATGAAGAGCGAGACCATTGCGATCAAAACCACCACAGGGAAGTACCAAGAGAACACAGTCACTATTACTAGGTAAAAACAAACTCAGTGAGTGGCTGGCTTTGGATGCCAGGTACAGCCAGTCTGCCACTTGACCAGTTTCACCTCCTCAAACATTTCTTCCTGTCTTCACATTTTATGTTGCAAAATATGTAAGTATTTGATTCCTATTCACCGCAGAGTTATGCTGGAACAGCTGAAGTTCAACCATAGCTCCTTTTGCGCAGTCAGGAGCGACACAGTGTGGGCAGAGAGCTTATGTCCATCGCAACTTTTCATTCTGCAGTAATACTAATGGCTCCTTCAGCATATCAAGTATTCTAGAGACTTAGCTGCGATACTAGCTTAGGCCACAAGTTGTTCCACCATCAAGAGACAGAAAGCAAGATCATAAGACACTTCTACCAAAATATCTGCTTCCTTAACTGCAACAGCCTTTGCCTTCTCCCAACAATTCCCAACAATTAAACCTAGCTACTAATTTCTTCCCACCAGCTAGTATGGAACAACATTTCCAAACAGCTGCTTGCAGTTTTTTTCTCCTTCCTATTAATTTTCCCTTTCTTCATGTATTAGAGTTGTCTGGACTCATTCCACTTGTGCAGATTCCACTCAAGGCAACAAAGTTACTTCTATAACTCCTTACTCAAAACATTTCTACTCTCAAAGGCATTTTTGCCTTTGCCTTCAGCCTGCCTGATGACTACTATGCAAGATGCATAGCCTTGCATTTTTAGTCCCTTCAAGTGAGTTTTGCCAATTATTGTTATTGTTGTTATTGCTACAGCAGATTGCGCTGAATAGCAGTTACTATATGTGCACATTCACACAACACAGAAATAATGAATTATGTCTGAAAGTTTGACACACATGTTGTTAGAAGTTCATTAAAACTACATTCTTACAGTCATCTTGTGATAGTATGCTTATAAATCTATTTTCTGACTCAGGTGACATTATTATTCAGCTTTTCTTATACTGTTTGTTTGCTGGAATGTTATCTAAAGCTGTTTAGAACCCAGAAGATGTAAGAAATTGAAATCATCTGGAGACTGCTTCTTGTCTGCCACTGATCACAGGTAACATTACAAAAACTAATTCACTATTATTGTTAAATTACTGTTAGATGTAGTGCTAGTTACTTCCACTCACACCTTTGCTGTGAATGCACAAAAGATCCTTTGTAAACCAGAGACTAATTGACAGCAAAAAATAAACAGCCAGAATATGTAAGAATGACTTACTAGTTCTTAGACTTCATTTTATGTTTATTCTCTGTGTTTAAATTCACTTCCTCTCTAAGCCAGAAGTCAAAGTGAAATTTCTTGTATTTATTTTCTCAGTGTGATTGAATAAGCAGAAAGTCATGAAGTTACTTTATGACAAATCATGTTTAACTGACCATACAAACAATGGCTTAAGACTTTATGGCAGGTGTGTTTTGAAGCAGTAACAGCATAAAGCTGAGACCACTTTTCTCAGCCTGGGAAGCTGATAGTTGTGGTGTCTTTGTGGACAGTGCATGGACAGAATGGTTCATTTTATCAGGGTGGGGGAAAAAAAATAGAAAAACACAGCGACAATAAATAGAGGACCTCTGAGCCACAGCAGCAAAACCAAACACCTTCATAAACTTGTCAAAAACAGTTTCTATAGCTTTTATGACCTAAACAGGATTTTGGTATTACTGTAAAAGTATCTAAGCCTCTATTTAGCCTCTCCCTGTTGCATAAATTTAAGACACTGAGGGAGCTGGGAATGAACTCAGAATCAAATAAACATTTCAGCCTCCTGCATTAGACCACACCATTCAAACTGCCGGCCTTGCAATGAGCTATACACAGAGCCAGGGGGAACACTTAGCGTACCATGCCAGCTCTGAAAACACAGACTGTGTCTCTATGAAGCGGACAATGTTCTTACGTACAAAGACCTAAGAAGTGAAAGTGAGAGAACTCTTGCAAAGAGGCCTTGAGACTGGTTAGGATGACTCAGCAATATTGCTATGGGCTATTTTTATATCCCTAGATAAAAAGTAACATGTAAAACCAGTTAAAGCTCAATGGCTACTTAAGAAAATGTAAGGAGGCAGTTGGTTCCACCATGGTTCACCCAATGCATCTCATTTCTTCTATGTGAGACGAAAGGAACATGAATAGGAGTCTATTTCCAGAACATCAAAGAATTCTTTTCCTTCTTCAGAGAAAGGTATGTTTTTATCTACTCATGACTCTAAAAGACTGTTTCTTACACCTTTGGAAACTAACACCTACTCAAGATACCACCAAGAGCTGATCTTACTTAGCCACACAAACATATTCCAGGCCTGCACAATTAAGGCCTTGGTCACCACCTCTTCAACTCATTTACAAATCTTTTTCCGAGATAAATACAATTGCTTTAAGTTGAATAATATGCATAGCAGAAAGAAAACAAATAGAAGAAAAGCTGATTTAACTGAAAGAAACGAGTCCTCCCTGAAAATTCCATGCTGCCTTTAGCTCCAATGCCTGTTGTAAAAATACGTTTAAACCCTTAAAAAAAAACCAACTGATATATTCAAGTCAGACCCAAGGTTTGCTATTACAGCACCCTGTTCCAGAACAACGGCCAAAACTGGATGCTTACAGAAGAAAGGCCAGTATACATACTTGCTTAATAGCTAGTAAAGATCTGGATACAATTTAAGCCCCAAACAAAAGAGCATACTAAAACCCCTAAGATTCTGAGAACTATGAAGTCTGAAGACCCTAATCAATAGCATGTATCTTGCCACTCGATAAAGAAATACTTCTTACAGTTTTACAGGAAGAGGAATAATAGCAGAAAAAAATATTATCAAATCCCAGAATCTATGAAAAAGAGAAGGAATGCAGCAGGAGAAAAAGACTCTAGCTACCAGTTGCATTATTAAATTATCCTCATTAAGACAGCTTCACCAGGAGACAACTGCAAATTTGCGTTCATGAAGTTATAGGCTAAATCCCAGAGTAATAGATTTTATCAGCCTCCTGAACTCACAGATCATGGGTGTTGAGGCAAATCTCTCTCTTCTTAAATAGTCCTAGCGCAAAAGTAATCTATACACAGTATTATTCATTGCACTATGACCAAAAATGGTATGGTTTTGTAATTGAACTGAGGCTTAAGGATACACTAATGCCATCAGGAGTCCGGGACACGCAGATCTGGGAAAGACAAATGCACTTCAACAGCAGAAAGAGTTCAGTCCCTTCTGAATTGTACAGGACACGGCAATGTACATTCAGTTGCACGACACCAACCTACTGCAGCAGGAAGTAAAATGCTACAGAAAGTAATCAACTAAGAGACAAATACATACCACCCCTCACCATCTTTCTTGCCAGCATATGTAGAATGCATCATTATAATCACCCATTATAGTGGACTGCATATACCCTATACCATTATCAGCATGTATAGGCTTACATTCTGTCATATGTCTGATACTTCTGCTATAGACCACCTTGAGCTGTATCACTTGATATGTTAGCACTGTTAACCTATTATCAACAAATTATGGTGTTTGTTCAAAATGCAGGGCAACCTTTTCCTATTTTAAACATCAGTGAGCACTGTTCACATTGCTGGCAGCACTGACCATGTTGCTGTGTGCTGTTACAATACAAACAGTGGCAGAACATTAGCTTATACAAACTCAGAATGCTGGGTACGGAGGCAGCAGAGAAGCTTGCTACTGGCCACTGCTGTGGCCTGTAGTCCAAAAAAAACCCTGAATATTATCATTATATTACCGTTACATTTGAAATTTGGTTCCAGTTTTGCTGTCTAGTCTTTTCATTCCTCTTTCTCTTCTCTTAAGATTTCACCATCTTTTAATTTATATGCAACATTGAAGTCTTTATTTCAAAAGCATACATGATCTTGGCTTCTGAAAAATCATCAAGAAATCACCTTTACTTCCCACAATGTAGACCCAGAGTAAAGTATATTTCCTTCATATATTAATAGAATTCAGAAAGTTGCTCTACAAAATCCCTAAAAGAGAATCAGCCAAAGTTAGACTTGGCATCTGCACAAGTCTCAGTTATTTTTTTGAATACTTTGACAACACTCTTACGTTATTGTCTCCCGGTTCATTTTTCTGCTCATGTATTCCCCAAAGAAGGAAAGAATGGTATTCCTGTTCTCTGAAAAAGGACATATCTTGCTTGTTAGAGTGATTTCATTATTTATTTTCCCTTCTCCTTCTTGAATTGTTGGATCTTTGAATCTTGAAGCTTCAAATCCTTCTAACTCTTGCTCTTCCACATGAGGTCACAGAAGTCATCCTGCTGCCTCAAAGTAAGAGAAATGAGAACAAAATTTTACCAGCAAAGGAGACGCTTTCAATTTTTGTCTTTTCAGCTGGATACTGCAAAGAGAGCCTTCAGAGATCACAAAGCCTGCTAGTTTCCTAAATCTAATTTAGTAACAGACAACCTGAGCTATTCAAGGCTGGCATGAGCAATGTTGCCACAAGGCCCTACTTCATCTCACCTATGCACACCTAGAGACAAAATAAAGGTGGTGTGAATAGAGTTACTCTCCTATAAAGCTACTTCTGAAGGAACTCTGCAATCAATTGAGAACATTTTCATTTTCTTTCTTCCATTTGATCTTCTCTGCAACATATTTTTCATATTACTCCTCACATTTTACTTCCATCTGGTTTCAGCTTTTGATTAGAAACTTGCAAATTCAACAGCTCAGTGCAGAGACCTGAGCTGCTTCCAGCCATTTTTTCTCCTTGGAGAATTTTAATTCAGTCGTACGGTTTCTTTCACCGTATCTCTGCCCACAATGGAGGCTACAACCTTCGTAAATAGTTTGCAACTCCTGCAAAGAGCAAAAAGCCCTAACCTCTGCAAACATAGGAGGTTTTGTTATCCTGAAAGAAACAAAGCATACCAAACAGATGATACTGCTTTAGAAACATTGCCATACAAAGTGTCATTATAGGGAAGCTCTGAATAGGTTTATCAGACAGGATACAATACATGCTTAAATGTTAGTCAACAGTTTCACCAGTAATATAGGACCACGAGTACGTCAGATATCTGGACTCAGTCCAGAATTCACTACAGAGTCACCAAAAACCAATGCCCAAGTTACTGCTCAGAAAAAAAAGAATTTAAAACACTCAGTAATAAGCACTGTTTTGATGGGATACCCATGTCCTTCCCTGTGCAGGATCAAGCAAAGGTTACAGTCATCAGTTGTGTAGTCAGGTCAGGAAAGGGTGGTAGATGGTCTCATTTTCACCACTAAGAAAAACCTTTACCTTAAAGGCATTAAAACAGCATGCTAAGTCAGAACAAAGACTGATTTATATCTGCTCAGCTGTTTGCATCAGGGCATGCCTGTTAAGTATACAACAGACACACAACATAAATGTGGGTGTAAAGACAAGTCAGTGATTTGGAAACAGAGACTCTCCCTTAACATTTCAATTCCAGCAGAACACCCAGTACTGCTTAACTCCCAAGGACCTGTAAAAGTCATGAAAGAAAAGGAGATACAAACCAACATTAGAAGCACGAGAAATCTTGTGATTTCAAACATCTTCTGAACAGCACCACCAACAATAATTTTCAAAGGCATTCTGAATCACCACCTTCCACAAACATTCATGAAAAGTTACCTACCTAGCCTAGAAATGCAGAAGAAACCTGTAAAAAAAGGCATTCAACTACTAACCGTAAGAATCAAGGAAACTGACTTCCTACATTTCTGAGCATTTGAAACAAGACAGCTAAATAAAGACAGAAAGCGGTATTCTGATCACAATGCTATGAAGATGCAAGCTTCCGTATTCATATTGCCCTTGTCACTTGTATATTTTTTTGTCTACATTCCGAGCCTGATAGTACTTCATCTGGACTGTGCTTTAATATTATTCTTTGCACAATTTGCTTGCAGAGTTCACAGTGTAAAGATCTGAGACACATGTAAGACATATGCAGGAGATAACCTGGAATTATCTCATATTTACAATCCAAAGAGGGATTAGAGAGCTGAAAGTTGCTCTGGATTTTCCCCTAACAGTCCCCACCTTTCTTGGGGAAAAGAACCGATAACATACTGTGTGAGTGCTGATTGTCACTCATTGTTCATCTCACAAACTGCAATCTGTCCATAACGAGCAGTAGGTTTGCCTCCTTCCCTATAGCATTTTCAGTTTGCAGCATCTCTCAAATTCCTCATTATAGACCTTACCTGGCCATTTACTTCCAATGCTGCATGTGTGATGATGCTTATTCCTACATAAATGCATGTTCTTTTTTGTTATTATTAAGTTATAGCAACTGCTTTAGAGATCTTCTCTAATCTGTCAGTCATTTATAATTCCAGTTCTGTCCTCCTCCATTCTGGCAGCATTTTGCAGCTTGTTGTCATTCATAAACTGCTTACAGGGTTTCCATTACATTATCCAGGTTACGTTAAATAACCTGGCCAACACAAGTTTCATTGCCATTTACCCCAATAAATTCACTTGAAACATCCTTGCGTGCACTAAAATGCACAAGTAACTGATGCAGGTTTTTTTACTGAAAACATTCAAGGAAGAAGACTGCTTTCCAGTAACTCCTCACAGATCTTTCCTCATATTTGTCTTATTTTCTTCAGCAGCTTAGAGAAACAATGCCATACATAAGATCTGAAATGTTATTTTTTCAATAACAGGTTAAAATTTTAAGACCAGATTTGCCCATGCACAATTTTTTTTAATTACCTCTTGTCCAAATCAAGTCATATGTTGTCACATTATGTTGTCAGTAGGCTTTCTTTCTGCATGTTTTTCCACGTTCAAACAACTGAGCACTATTCTGCGACTGAATTGGAAAGCTGACAGTTCCAGACATCCTAAGGCTCCTACTCTACACAGTCAATCTCCTCCATGTTTGACCTCAGCAACTGGAGGGACTCATATTTTTATGAGGAGCTCAGGAAAGTACTGTTTATGTCTCTTACCTTCTACAGAAGTTTTTGCTCTAGTTCCTTCGTTCTGTCAATATCACCTCCTAGATGCACATGCAACCCAGCCATTTTGTTCAGTCTAATACTTATCATCCACTGTTCTGTTATTCTTCCTCACTTCTTTTTCTTTCCATATTCTATGCCTTCTCTGATGCCAATTTCAGCTGTTTTTCTAAGAAAGCTCATGTTGCTGACTGCAGACAGCAGCAGGCCACACACACACCACCACAGAAAGCCCAAAAGAAACTGTGGCATTAAGCAGCTGTTGTAGTTTAACCCCAGCTGGTAATTAAGTACCACGAAGCAGCTGCTCGCTCACTCCCCCTTCACCCAGAAGGATGGAGAGGAGCGTTGGAAAGGAGCATAAAACTCAAGGGTTGAGATAAGAACAATTTAATAGTTGAAGTAGAGTAGAAATGAAAGAACAATAATAACAATAACAGTTACAATGAAAAGGGCAACGGAAAGAATAACATCCAGAGGGAAAGAAAGAAAGGAACACATGATGCACAATGCAGCTGCTCCCCACCCACTGACCCATGCCCAGCCACTCCCTCAGCAACAAACTGCCTGCCTCGGCCAACCCCCCAGGTATATATGCCAGGCATGACATCCCATAGTATGGAATCTCTTTGGCTGGTTCGGGTCAGCTGGCCTGGTTGTGTCCTCTCCCAATTCCTTGTGTCTCTCCAGCCTTTTTGCTAGTAAGGCCTGAGGAACTGAAAAGTCTCACATCAAAGCCAAAACACAGAACCATACTAGCTCCTAAGAAGATAATTAACTCCATCCCAGCTGAAACCAGGACAGCAGCTTAAGTACTAAACTAAAGGATTGTCTTGGAAACAATCTAATTTAAGCTAAAGGACAAAATCATTAGCCCAATTCAGTGCCCTAGAATTCCACTAAACTTTAATTTGTATTCTCTATTCCACCAAGAAACACTAAGGAAGGCGGAAATTCACCACAAACTCCAAGTCATGTTATTTGCTTTTTTTAAAAAAAATTAATATATATATATTTGCAAAACCTCCATTCAGCAGAAGGAAGGGAATTTCTTCTTATTCCAGACATAGAAAGCTCCCCCTAGAGAGGTAAGCACTATTCAGTCTTAAAAGATAAGCTCCCTTTTCTACAGAGATGGAATGAGCTGTGCAGTAATATAAGAATGCAAGAAAACAATACAATAATGCAAGAACATAGTGAGCATTAACCAGTACCTTACACATTGGGATGAGTTAGGGAACATACTTTTATCTTTGCCCATGGCAGGGGGGGTGGAACTTGACCTTTAAGGTCCCTTCCAACCCAAACTACTCTATAATTCCATATTCTATGATTCCTGACACCTGTGGCTGCATATTCTGTAATCAAGTTTGCCAAAGATACAGCCTACATATCTCTGATGGCTGGTTCCTAGCTGACTGTCATAATCATATTCAGCTCTACAGTTTAGAAATTAATCAGTTCAAGTGTGATACAAGTATGTTTGTCACAGACTTCTGGAATAAGAAATCTTATAGCTTAAATTTTACACAATTACAGAGCAAAATAGTTAAGGAAAAATATATAGTGAAGTGTCTTGTGAAGTTACAATAATTATTTTTCTGTCTGATGGCTCTGGTGGTTACATTAAATGTCTCATGGTAAAAATAAGTTGTTGGTTTTAAAAAGAGACAAAACTTTCCTCTTTGCTTACCCAATTCTCTGTCTGAAGGTTTATTAAGCCTTAGGACCATACCTATTTACAATTCCCATTCACATTAACATTTTTTTTTTAAGCACTGCTTTTAATAAAGTGCAGGGATTCTTATGCCACAGACCAACCAAACTACAGCAGTGTGGGTCTACCCTGGCCTTACGGTAACTCCTAGCATCCAAAAAGTTAAGGAAGTAGACAGCCAGGTTCTCCTGTACATGGCACCATAACCCTTCATGAAGTTACTACAATTTGACACTTTTTATTACCTATAGGCTTGAAATTGTGATTACAACCAGAAACCAACCCTGCAAGGTGCTTCAAAGAGGAGCTTTATAAAAACTAATAAAAAATGGAGGATTCAGGTGCTCAGGGTTTCTACTGGTGTGCTCTTATGACATGGGTATACAGGATATACATGGAATGCAACATGCCTGTAGTAAAAAGGAGGTATGTGTCCCTGTCCACACTATTCCACTCAGGTTTTTGCACTAACCTTATTAACAATTTCCAGGCATAACCCAACAGCACCTGCCACAAGACATTCTTCCTCTTTCCTTGTCCATGGGAAAATGATGGAGGTATTCTCATTTCACTCTGTGCCTAGCTTGCTACTGGAGTCAGATCAAAAGAGCACACCTTGCATTTGAATGGAATGCAAAAAGATCTGAGCTGGTTCACAAATCTTGTGAGGGCTTGTCCAACAGCCTTCAGCCAGCTATTATCAAAGCTTTGTCCTCTGCGCACAGTTTTTCCTTCCTATAAGAAATGTCATGCATGCATTGTCAGACACGTCCTACCTCAAGCCACTGTGAACAGGATAAAATCCCACTATGACTTGATATGCATAACGAAACAAGTACAAAAAGTGATAGGTCAGCAATACAACTGTTGTTTTTTAAAGTAGCTTTTCCCAACTTCAAATTATCTAACTTAATTAAGGTAAAACAGCAGCCAACTAATTAAAAGCTGCCATACAATTCATCTGGCTCCCAGTATGGCTCTTGCACCCCTCTCTGATCAGAAAGCTGCATTTTTGTACATTTGTATGATGCTCAGCTTATCTGGAAGCCCATGCAGCTGGGAACTGAAAAAATGAAACTGCAGTTTGCTTGGCTCTGAGTTCCTCTCCCTAAGGAGCACATCCTTCAGCCAGAGGAGTCAAGCTGAGCATGCATGAGTGGATGTGGAAACATTTAAGGAACTGGGTGCAAGAAAGCAACCAGGGCAAATGCAGCTGGAGACAGGAATTGGGACCAGAAGCAGATGTCTAAATGAGAGGAAAAATGGAATAACTAAGGGCAGGGAGAATCAGGAATTAAAATACTCCACACAAGAAAGATTTGTAGAGGCACAATGGGAGGGAGCAGGTCAGAAGGACTGAGGAGTGGCCGAAGCAGGAGCCAGCCCCGCAGGAGGGACAGTGGGCTGCAGCAGGAGGCAGCAGCTGCACAGTCGCACCGAGCTGGTGGCGAGCCCAGAACCTTCCAGGACTGGCCAGCAGCATGAGCCTGGCACACACTAGCAGCCCTTGCTACCCCCACCACGGCCACTAGCCCACGGGCCACCCACCACTGCTCACCTGCTGCCACGAGGGGACAAGGGGGACCAGGCCAGGCCAGGAACACGTGGCCCACCCGCTCCTACAGGCCAAGTCTGACCTGGCGCAGGGGCTGCCAGTGCACAGGGAGTTTCACAGCGTGGGGGCCTGCCCGCCCGTGGGGGCCTGCCTGCCTGTGGGGGCTGTAAGAGTCGGTCTAAAGAGAACAGTATTGTCTCAACATTGCCAACAGAGACCTGGAGATGGAATGTGGTCCTCGTGGGCACCAAGACACAAAGACCCTGGGAAGGAGAACTGCACGGTACGAGGAGTACTATGCCGTTCCCTGCCACCTGGGATTGAAAGGACCAACTACAATAAGGCCGTGTAACAGCTGTCCAGAAGATGGATCACAACCGTGGTCATAACAACAAACCAGAAAACATAAACTTTAGGTGAACTTTCTTCATTATAATATCATTATAATACAAAAACACACCTCCTGGTCTGAAGCTACCTGCCTCTAAGGCAAACCACGCCTTGGGCACTCCTCTTTGGACATGTGTGATAAACTGGCTCGAGAAGGCGGAGACTGGCGCAGTCCATGGACCAGAGGAGGAGCAAGGTGTGTTGCTTGGCATAAAAGATGCCTTCTTAGCAACTGAACTTTGGAGATCTTCCTCATCAAGGATCACGACGATCAGAAGGACCGGCAGGACGCCTTGGACCCATGGTGGTAGCTATAATCCTCTTTCCTTTTCTTTTTACTTTATCTTCTCTTCACTTTCTGTCTTTCTACCTATCGCAAGCTGCTTTATGGGCAAACAATAATATTGTGCTGTTTGATTGAAGCATAACCCCTTGGCGTGGTCGCCTTGATTTTTGTGCTTCGAGATCATAGTTAACGAATGATCATGAGTCCACTGAGTGGACCGTGACAGGGGCCCACCTGCTGCTGGCAGCTGCCTGTCTGAAAGCAGCCAACGGCTGCAGCTGCCTTCAGCATCACACACACAGGAGCTGAACAGAACCATCACCTAAAGCAACAAACCCTTCGGACTGCCCAAGAGCCGGGCTCGACTTGTGAGGGTGGTGTAGAGCTGCTGCAGCACTTCTGTTCTGGGGCTCCACCATACTGGTGGGGTGCAGAGCTTCCAGTGAGGGCCCCTGCAAAACCTGAAAGGAGCTGAGCAGTGTGTGGTGCTTGTGACAGCAGGGGACTGTCACCTGGTGGAGGAGGAGGAAGAAGTAGTTCCAGCTCTGAAGAACAAATGAAATTACCTAGGGAGAAGTGTAAGGGAAAAAAAGGGGGTACAGGACTTGAAGAGTCACAAAAGACTGCTCCAGAGGATGCCAAAATGGTGGCGGCAGAAGCAGAACAATCCAGGTATTAAGATGTGAAAGAGGACAGGATATTGCAGCAGGGAAGGATGAGGACAAGAGGTTGCTTAAGAGACAGCAGACAGAGATGGAAGAAGGATCACTAGATTGGCCAGTATTTCCTCTACATCTGGGTGAGCGCAATTAGCAAAAAGTAGATGTTCCACAAAGGAGTCCATGTCCTTCATAGGAAATCTGACTCACTAGGAGGCCTGTAAATTGCCCAGAAACTCAATTGTAGCTTGTCGCTTCATTTCACCAACAACTGTGAGTGAAGGTGCAGTGAACTGGAGTTCCGTTGTGTCTGCTGTCAGGGCATAGGGAGAATTGTTTGAAACTTAGCCAGTCAAATACAGCCTGCTTTGGAGACAGCTGCCAATTCTCAAGCAAAGTTTGTTTTACACATAGATTACAATCATCTGCTGGAAATGAATTTTCAGTTGTACTGTGCAGCAACATCTGGAGTCAGCCGCCCGCTAACAATGGGTCCTACAAACAAGCTGAGAGAAAATAAATGCCCTGCCCTGGGGCCAAGCTCCAGAACTACAGCCTCAAAATGGTGGGGTGCAGATGCAAATGCTAGGGAGGCCTTAATCTCAGAGAGACATAAATTTTCTTTCTATACCTCCTAGGTAAATAAAACTCCTTTTTATTAAAGCCCAATTCATGGAATTTTATTATAACATTTTTTTTGTTTTGGTGAACAAGGCAAACTTCGGGTTACAGAAAAAAACTAGAAAATTTGATCTGCATAAACACTAAATATTCAAAAGGTATTTTTAACAGGGCCACATGTATAAATCATGATCTGATTCATTAGTTCAGAACACTTCGGCCAGGGGTTGTCCCTCAATTAGACGGAGAGTTTCTAAGCTCAAATACCTTGTCTTTGTTGCATGTTTCCAAAGAACAACGACTATTTTGATCAATCAAAAGCTCAAAACCTTAGTCAAACTTCCAGGAGTGTTTTCCACAATGGGAACAGATCATTATTTTTAAATTTTTTTAACCAAACCTCTGAAATTCTGAAGTGTGTTACTAAGTATTGGGGTCTACTGGCAGGCCTGTACTACCTTTCTAGTCTTCAGGTTTTATTACGGATACTTTATAGAAAGGCTGTCAAATGCTGTTTGTTCCATTTCCACATAAGCAATCTTTTTAGGCCATCACACTATACTTGGGGAGGGGACAGAACTGGAGTGAGAGCAATCCAGTGGGAGCTGATTCCAAATTGCAGCTCAACTCTTTGGACATTAGCTCTATTTGAGACTAGATTTTCTTTTAAACTCCCAAAAGATCCCACAAGTCTGTGGTTGATCCATGCAGAAAGACAAAACACTACTGCAATCAATCAGCAATCTTTAGATTGTTTCCTCCTAATTACTCACATTACCCTTAAGTGAAATTTACACCTGGGAATTTGTACCTACTCCCCCACAGTAGGCTGTTGGGGAAAATCATCAATTATTCTACCAAACTGATACCAATAAATCCTACTAATTCCCATGTTCAATTCTGTCCACTGCTGCTCTTGAGTAAACATTCTACTATTCTGACC
This sequence comes from Falco peregrinus, assembly GCF_023634155.1. Taxonomy (NCBI): domain Eukaryota; kingdom Metazoa; phylum Chordata; class Aves; order Falconiformes; family Falconidae; genus Falco; species Falco peregrinus. The sequence goes on along the minus strand of NC_073736.1, from coordinate 8,048,286 downwards.
TTTACCTACTCTGGAAGAAACAGCTCAACTGCCCTCTAGTGTAGTTTCAGAATATCTAGTCCAAGCTTCTCCCACTCTCGTGGGACTAAATGAGATGGGTTTCATTTGGTTTGAAACACTGTTATAGAGGCATAGAATTTTACAACATAAACCACTGTGAAAAATACATTGACCGAAAATTTGATGGTGACTGCAGGGTTGGTTTTTTGGTAAAATTGCTGAATAATAGTTATAGCTAGCTTCACAGGCATATTACCTGTTGTATCCCCAAAATGTAAAATTCATTAAATGTGTCTGAATTTTTCACGACCATTATATCTGCTTATGAAGTGATGCTGTTGTTGGGTTCTTTTTCTTCATATAAGTGGGTTTAGAGCATCAACATTCTGGAAAAAAATGTATGGTCCTTCTACTTACTTTTCCAGTTTCTTGTATTTCCAATCTTCTAATATATATTTATCAAAGTAAATTTTATTTTTCTTTCTCCTACTTTGAGCAGCTTTTTGGCCAAAACATAAGTTTTCTTAAATGATCAAGTGATTCTTACTTTTCTATTTGAATTACTTTCCCAGCTGAAGCAAACCCAAGAAATTTGGCCCCTTTAAAGCTATTCACAGTCTGAATAATGAACATGTTTAGATCATCTCAGAGCATCTGTTTCTGGAAGCTTTCCTGGCTGTGGTGCACAGTCTTTGAAAGAAGCTTCCTGTTTAAGCTAATAAATACACTTACTTAGCTTCAGTAGTGTGCACACCATGAAAGCTAATAGACACAGGCACCAAACGGGCTTGTTTTTTCCAAACTGAAGGTAGAAATGGGAAGAGTACAGGTTGTGGACTAATATAGTTGTTTCAGACATCTTGCAGAGTAGTGCAATTCTCAGAACTGACTTGAAAGAAATGCCAGATATAGAAATATATGTTCTGGTCATACCAACGGTCCATCTACTTTTGTCAGTAGCTGCCAGTAAATGCTAAAGGAAACAGCTTGAGAATGTAAGTGTAAGAATAGGGGAAATACCTTCCCAATATTAGCTTTCTGGAATCCAGTAATGTTTGTTTAAAAAAGAAGAACAGGAAAAGAAAATTTAGAGTGAGAATAATGGAAATAAAGGGCAGCCCAAACTATCCAGCTGTGGAATGCTTTCAAAGGAAGGGTCCTGTCATTTGGCTCATCTTTTTACACAAACATATTTAAACACTAGAAATGGATCTCTCAAATTCTCCTCTACAGTTCACAGACAGTAATGAAACTCCAATACCTTTTTCCCCATTTTCCCTAACCACTTCATCCTATTCTATTCCTAATGGCCTTTTCTATTATTTCTAAGACCTGGGAAAATGTAGAAGTCTATTTAAAACACTGGCAACTTTCCATTAGCAGCAGCAGCTGTGGCCCCTGACAAAAACTTTCTCTTGTTGCACACATACAGTATCACAATATGATTGCATCAATCTATTTCCTTCTAATTCTGTTTCATGTCTTTTGATCCTTAGCCTTATGTACCTTCTTTCCCCTGAACTCCTGCATATGTGTCTGTATGGCCCTTACAGTAGTATTTTCCCCTCACATCATGGTGTATCTCTCTCTTTATGCACACAGTTTTACCCATGCTGTAGCATCTTTGAGCTCAGAAATAGGTGAATTCCCACACCATGGGAATTTTAGCCATCTTCAAAAGTCAGCTAGTAACTAGTTCTGAAGAAAACCAGGAGTCTTCTGAGGAACAGCCCAGCTACCCTACAGCTGTTGGTGAGATGCCAATATTACTGATAAATAATTTAGTACTTTCAATATAACAGGATGGATTTTTTCCCTTGCCTGTTTGGGTTTTCCTAAAGCATTTACTTCATCAAAATTCCCTTTTTTAAGAATTCTGAGTAAGTCAGGTATAAGACTAAAGTTACCCTTTGGTTTTCTAGCTTTATGCCTGCGAGCAGGAGTTCCCATGACATGCCTTGTTCTTGTCATTTTTGTAACTATTCAACTCTATTTTTTTCCTGTGTTCAGTGGTAAGCCCTTGCATCCGTTTGATTATATGACTGTTACACATAATGGCTTTCTCTTCACTCTTCTGACATGCCTGAAATTGGTGTGAATTGTGAAATTTTCAAGCCAGAAGCAGAAAAGCAGTGCTCAGGGAGCCATGTGAATGGAAGAGCAAATTGGATTCTATCGTGATTGGAATAAGGATCCATATGAAATAGAACCAACCTAGTAAAAGTATGTCATAGTACTTCTGTGATTTTCCTTTTCCACACTGCAAATATTTTAACAGTCCCAATGAGTGCTTCTCACAGGGGTTAGTAGGAATTGGGAAAGTGGAGGAGGGTTATAAAACTCAGTGAAGTTTTGTATACTTAAGTGTACAATAAATAGCTTTTATAGACATGGGCAAATTTGACTTAGCCTGAAAAAGGAAATTTTGGTCTTAGTGGCGTGTTCTTAAGAAAAACATCAGTCACTATTAGCACCTGATTTCAGTCTTAAAATCGAAAGTATTTGACTTCTCTACCCAGATACAGTTGAACACCTTTATGAGTTGTCAGGTATTTCTGAATTTGTATGAGTATGTATGAATTTGTATGAGTATTTGCTGTGGAAGGACACTTAGTACATCTCTAATGTGCTAGCAGTTGTAACACATGCAACAACTTTGTACAAACAGAATAAAAATAGCTTTGGAGACATCATTTTTAAGAGTCCCTTCTCTTCTTAATGCATCTGCTTCCCAGCAAATTTCCATGAAAGTTGCATGCAAAACTCAGCACCATTTAATTTTATTTGAGAAGCAAGCATTCACATGACAGAATGAAGCTCATATTGGACCTTTCCCTTCAATTTTGTCCTTGGAAAGGAGTAACTCAGGGTAAAATTCAGATAACCTATTTAGACTCCTTGGTCAGTGGCTGAGACTGTTCCTCAGCAACAGCTCATCCTGCAGGAATAATTAAATTTCATTGGTGCTTAAACCCTGGACTACAAAGTTCCACCAACATTCATAGTGCATGTAAAGAAGCTGCTAAGTCAGAGAATTGGCATCTTATCTCTGGTGCACTCCTGTTATCAGCCTTTCACATGACTTGAGTCACACTACGGGAAATGGAGCCATTACCATTGGGTAGCCTGTAGAACAGATTAAATAGCAGAGAAATCTTCCGAAAAATTAATAAAATAATTTACCGTAAACTTGCTGGATTGAGGATTCCTTGCAACAGAAACAAAAACTTCTCTTAGACAGCTGAATTCTCTGTCCAAATATTCTTCTGCTAAAACACAGGCAGTTTTCCTGTGCCAAGAGAAAAATCACATTTTGTAGTAAGGGTATAGCAGGCACCATGGTGGTCTCCCAGATAAAACACTAACCAAATGCTACTAGTGGTGTAGCTTTTGAACACCAAAATATTGCTTGTCTGTTTGCTCTAAAAGCTAGCTTTCTTGATTGAAAGTCATCAAGCACTCAGTGAAACAGGAGAAAAAGAAAGGAGTTACTAGAGTTTCCCTTATTTTCTTCTATGTAACCAACAAAAAGAACGTATTTACATTCTTTAAGACAATAAACAATACACGTTTATCAACATGTTTTAGTGAGTATTTCTGTGATGCTGAGCACCTGCAGTTCATACATTGTCTGCTGCTGCTGTCATTATATAGTGAACTCTGAAAAATGCCTAAACCTCCATCAATTCCTAGCTTAAAGTAGTTCTGTGGAAGCAGACACTTCTGTTTAAGGACTTTTAATGTCTGCTGGGCTGCCCTATCCACCATCATAATGACATGCAAACCCTGCAAGTGCTACTCAATCCCTGCTACTTATGGTCTTCGTCTTACACTGCTGGAATGATTATGCCAGCTAGAGGTAGATCTGAGCTGATGCCAGAATCTGTTGGTGGGAGCATGCCAGACAATACATTGCTCATTCATTCGCCATCTGACCCAGCTTAGAGCACTCACTGGTGAAACTGTTATTTCTCATCATGTTACAAATCACTACTGTCCTTCATGTCAATAAAGTGAAATGCAGAAAATATGTGGCAGTTTTCACCACGAGGTTCTCTTATTTCACATTCCAGCCTTGATGCATTTTTTAAGGACCACAGAAATGTGTAGTTTAAAACCCGTCTAGTAAACTTCCTTGATCCTGAGGCATACGCTTTGAATTTAAGTAACTTTCTTTTTTCCATTGCCCTTTGGAACAGTTTCCTTTTCTTACTTGGCTCAAAACAATTTTCAAATCAAGACAGCAGCAACAGCACATTCCATCCTGTGATGCAGATTGTGAGTCAGGGCCTTTGGGAACTCCATGCTGACTGGATGACATTACATGTACCCCTGGGCAATTGCCCCAGGGGTATTCCTGGAATGGCTGGCAACGCTTGCAGTACCGTACAGTACCCTGAATTTCTGCTGTTGAGACACAGTACATGACCTCTGTTACTTCCCAGGCAAAGAGCAGAACTGCACACACTCCCCTGTATGTCACGTCATACAGCACAGAGATTAGCAGAGCTTTTGATAGGCTTTCTTTAATAAACAGTCCCAGACCACTATGAAATAAATTGCTCAGATCCTTTTTTATGTATTAGGTTTTAATTCCCTAAAGAGAAGAACAGATTTACATGGGACTAAACCACAAGGCTGAGTAGGACAAGCTCTCAAGAACTTACAGTTCTGGGATCACTCCAGTAGCCTGGTCTCTGCAGAAAATCTCCACTTTCATGCTGGGCCTCATGACGGTTGTGATACATGCCTTGTAGACTGGTGAAAGCATCCTGAAGCCAGAATAAATGAATATACAAAAGGCACAAGCTCTGGAAAATCCACCTTTTCATGTGTCACTGGGCATTACAACCAGGGATCACCGGCAGTACCTCAAGGCATTCAAGCTGTAAGAATGAAGATTATGTCAGTCCTTCATACTGATAAGTCTGTAAATATAGCAGAAAAGTACACGTGCAGGTATGCATCCACTTCTTGATATACGCAGTCCAAGAAGAATTTGCAAAGTCTGTAAAAGACACTGTTGATATATGCAGTCCAAGAAGAATTTGCGAAGTCTGTAAAAGACACTGTTGAATCCTGTGCTGTTCTTCCCTACTACACTCTTTTATTTTCACTTATGTCATGTTCTCCACCATGGCCAGGACACCATATTTGAAGTAAAAAATGAATTTTTAAGGCTTGATGCTTGGGCCATATTCTTTGCATTGCCTGAATATTATCTGACTTTGACATTACAAGAATGTATTTTAGGATGTTATAGTTTTCGAGCATTAAGATCTTACTCTATAAATGAGATGTACAGGTAAGGACCTTTATGCTTTTTCCAGCAGTGCATACAGCAAGGTTTCTATGCTGTGGTGGTTTTAGTTTCAAAGTGAAAAGCAGCACACTGATTTTGGAGGGACGGGGTTCAGGTTGAACAGGACACTCTTATTAGTGGTGGCAGGAATGCTAAGGCACAATTCACGTATAGGTGAACATACCACAAAATCAAACAAAACATGTAGTTGGGCCCTCTCCTTCTAGGTCATGGAAAAGTGTTTACTACTTCAAACAAGCACGTTCTCTGTTGCAAGCAGTATGGTGAAGATGAAGATGCCTCCTCTTGGAATAATTACCATGAAGAAATCTGCCTCAGCTCCAGAACAGTTTCAGTTATGATGTGAAAGAGCACACAGTCTCAAAAGAAATCAGAGAGAGGGAGTCTAAGGATCGCATATCAAAGAGGAAGTAAAAGAACAGGTAGGCAGTGCCAGGATGTGTTCTACTTCATGGAGAGCATCTCATCTCTTTAAATTGAGGCCCATTAAAGACTCATTCTACTGATGTCCTTTTCAAAACATTTTTTATTTTGTGTTTAAAGCTTGTGTTGCAATATGGCATATGTCCTAGAAATTGTTAGTTTATAAGGCAGAAAGGCCACGTGAAGAAACAGTATCTCACACTCCATTATTGCAGGCATGTTTTTTAAGCTATATAAGGGGGGGGGTGTTTTAAAGCATGGTAGGAAAGATATGTATATTCAATAACATGAAATCAGGCTGTGTATAGGCAAATGCCATTCACTTCTGTCGTCTAAGCACTCGTATTCAGTAGTTGGTCACACTGCAACCGACAGCGGAGACTCTTAGGCCTAGGCCAAGTAAGTTTATCCCTGTACAGCTGTTCTGGACCCACTATGACTCATCACAGAAGCAGTCCCGTACCTCATTTTCCATGCTGACCCAACAAGCTAGATTAGCTCAAAATTATCTTAGCCATCATACATAGCAGAAGAATTCCTTCTAATTAAATCTTGAGCAACAGTTTTGATAACCTGTTTTTCCTTAGTATTTTTCAGTGTGACAGATCATGTTATCACCCTCTAGCCCAGGTTTCCTGGGAAACAAAGCATCTCTTTACTCTTCTAATCCTTCCAGGGAAATGAAGCCAAATTACAACATTTCATGGGCATTTGTTACATTTTATCATAGATAGTTCATGGACCTATCAACGTCAACTGACCAGAACGGGCAGTTAGAAACTGCAGTAGTAGCAGAAACAACTAAACTTGCTTTTTGTAACAATCACTTCTTGTCCAGGGGCAACATTAACCAGGGACAAAGGGACAAAGCTTCCTTTCTGGGCAGTTTCATCCCAAATCAAGGAAACACTCCACCTCTAAAAACTGGATGTCGCTATGGCAAAAGTGAGCGAAAGGGGCTCTTCAACTCCAGCTTCTATTACATGTTTGTCTCCTTTGTTTTTCTTGAGGGGAACACGTTCTTCTAAGTTAGAGATGACAGCAGATTGTTGAGCTCTGATACAGAACCTTATTTCTTCCTTTGGCCAGGCAAAATTTAGTGGAAATGTTTCTTCCTAACACATGCAATCACATCTAAGAGGCTGTGCATGGTGTGACTGTTTACATAAGCCTGCAAACTAAGTCACCATCAGTCTTTCTGCAGATATGTCCTGTTCACTAAACTCACTCACAGGACGGACATTTGCCTAAGTATTTAGAACCGCTCATCTGCACCTTGTGGAGGTACTCACCTTAGTAAGAAGAGCTGCTGAATCAAAGTGGAAGTAACTCATGTAACTGGAAATCTACCTGAGTAGAGGGAAATTAGGCCCAAAGAGCAGAAGAAATCCACAAAGAGAAAAATTAACTGGTAATTTGATGAATGCCTGTCATTTGTTTAGCAGAGAGCTGGAAGAGGACTCAGAAAGAAAAACTGGGACTGTGAGCTGCTTACTGGGAGAGAACAGAAAAGAAAATGAGATATTCTTCTATCCTCTTTTCTATTTTGGCCATTAAGGGGAGATAGTTGAAATAACATCTGGATCATGCTTTGCTTGTTGTGGAAATTAAGTAGTTTAGAGGCTTCTGTGATTTTACAGACTTGCAATGCCTTTTCTGAAAAGCAGCTTTCAGAGATAGGCCAGGATTTGAAGCACAGCAAATTCTGGACACTCTTTAAAAGAGAAAATCAGGCCAGTGCAATTGTCAGGGGATCCAATCATAGTTCTCAACAGCTTCATATAAGCTTTGCAGACTGACCTGTAACGCAAGCTCCTGATGCAAAACAAGTAATTATATTTTAAAAAATTTAAAAAGTGTGGAAGGAAACAAAGGAGCAGACTATTTGCTCAGACAGTTGGAGAAGCACAGTCCCTTCTGACCTATTTTGTAGTCCAGGGAGCAATTCCTGAGCTGCATTCTGAGACAGAGGCAGTGTTGTCAGGCCTAGCATGCCAACAGTTACTCAGTGGAAATGGAAACAGCAATACAAATGCCAACAGTATGATGCAAGTTTCATTGTCCCTCTCAGAACAGGAGTCCATTATGGTTTCTGGGCTGTTTGCTTGGAATTCAAGGTCAGTTGTAGTTCCGTGTAAATAACACATTTAAGCCAGGAAATCACATTATTTTTGTAAGGGAGCTCCTCCTCATTCCCTAGTCTGTGCTTCTCTGAAAGGCTATTTTGGACCTTAAACAGGGAATTTGAGCTCAGCATGCATAGAAAGATCTGAGAAATAGGAAACAGATAGCACAAGGGGGGAATGGCTTTAAACTGAAAGAGGGGAGATTTAGATTAGATATAGGGAAGAAATTCTTCACTGTGAGGGCGGCGAGGCACTGGCACAGGGTGCCCAGAGCAGCTGTGGGTGCCCCATCCCTGGAAGGGTTCAGGACCAGGCTGGATGGGGCTGAGAGTAACCTGATCTAGTGGAAGGTGTCCCTGCCCATGGCAGAGGGGTTGGAGCTAGATGGTCTTTAAGGTCCCTTCCAACCCAAACCACTCTGTGATTCTATTCTATGATTCTAGGAAACCAGAACAATACTCTGCAGAGCTAAGAAGAATGCATATGAAAGTTTTGCTGTTCATAAAGCATAAAACTGCAATAACTGTAGGTCCATGCTTGTAAAACATTTAGGAAACAGCTGAACACCAGAGAGAAATAACAATATCATGCCCTCCTAATCTCTCAAAGCTCAATCATTTAGCAAGAGAACAATTTGGAAGAACAGACAAAGAGTAGGTCAGACCTGGAAGGAGAATAGTATTATTCAGGCCTGTAGGGATACATTTTAAATGTTTTAATTCTGAAGTCAGCTTAGGGGTGATCTTTATAGTATTGAAACCTCAGGCTTTCTTGTAATAATTTAAATTAAACAGCACTTGCCCAGGCAAGGATGGTTTCTCATCCATCTGTCATTACAAATAAAAGTAACACCACATGTTCACCAGTATCTAAATATCTCATGCTACCATTGGATAACACTTCTTTCAAAAGTTTGCCAGCATGCTCTGCAATGAGAAAGTAACCAAAACCAAATGGTCTTTGTGCCAGGATCTGCATAACTGTAAATCTAACCACAAAGAAACATCCAGATTAGAAAGCTGTTACAAACATCTACATGCTTGTTTCATGCAAGATAGGCTATGCAAGGGCCTGTGAGGGACACTTTGACAATAGGAGGCTTTTTAAAACGTAAAGCCATACGGTCCATGAAATTGGAAGCTAGATGTGTTCAAGATGGAAATGTCAGTCTTCAGAGCAAATCGGACTGAGCTAGCGTGGCTCAGGCAGTAACACTGCCTACCAACTGCTTACTTCAATCTGATAACCCTATTGACAAAATTACTATGTGTCCCTTCTTTCTTTAATTACATTGATTTGCTCCAAATAGCTTATAGACCTTAACGGACAGAAAACCTGGAAATCACAAACATCATGGTAACACGCCATGGCTGCGCAGCCACCAGCTACAGATGGCATACAGGGTGTGGAAGAACGGTTGGTACTTTGAGCACCGTAAATCCACTGGATTTGAGGCAGAAATTATGTATCTGAGGCGACGCAGTGTCCAAGCCCACTGTCACCGAGCCCACTCCCACCAGAGGCACGGAGAGGCACAAGCGCTTCACACTGCGGGGCTTCCCCTCCCCTCCCCGTGCCCGGCCCGGCCCCGCGAGCAGAGCGGCGCCGGCCGCGGCCAGCAGAGGGCGCTGCCGCACGCGTAGCGCGGGGACGGGACTGGCGGCAGCGCCGCGGGGCTCAGCCAGCCGTCTGGCCGGGGAGCTAGCAAGCCAGGGAGTCACCGAGCCACTGGGCCACTAAGCAAGGGAGCTCACCAAGCCACCAACCCAATGAGCCACAAACAGGCCAGGCCAGCAATGCCACAGGAGCTCACTGAGCCAGCAAGCCACGAAGCCATGGCCAGGACAGGCTGGCAACACTGCAGGAGCTCACCGAGCCACTGATCCGGGAAGCCAGCGAGCCAGGGAGCAGGGCTGGAGTGTGGGGTGCTCCCGCCAAGCCAGGGCATTGACTCCTGCTTTGTCATCAGCATCAGCTCCAGCAAGGACGCTGATGAGGGGTCACAGGCTCCCAGCCGTCTGGGGACTGGGGACCAGTCACTGTGCCACATCCGAAGCTCAGACCCTGGGAGGACAGAGGGGGTCTGAGGCTGAGCTGGCAGCAATAAAGGGCGGGGGAAAGCTAGTCCTGTAACTTGGACTTTCACAGAGATCTCCTGAGGTCCTGTGATACTGCTGGCTGTCAGCACTGCTTGACCTCAGTGGGTCATGGGGTCATTCATGGGGGCACAGCAGGAGGAAGCTGTGGAGCAGCAGGTAGGCAGTGACCTTCCTGAAGGCAGAAGGGTCAACACGGAAGGCTGGGGAAAAGTGCAAGATATGGACCCCACACATTCCCTGTCACTAACTCTAAATAATTTGTCTTGTCTTCATTTGTACCTTCTGTAGAGTAACTGTGCAATCACTTATTATATCTGCTCTCCTGCCTAAATCGGTTTTCTGTGGTGATTAAGGCAGCACCGATAGACTCTAGTCAGGAAACAGCTCTCCCCTCCAAAGTAAAGGGGTCCTGTCACGCAGCTCCTCCCCATATATTCACTCAGGTTCTCCCTTGGCCCTCCCAGATCTGTTTTACTATCTATCATCAGCCAACAATGAGCTCCAGTTAAAAAAATAAATAAATAAATAAAAGTACTTTTCTGAAAGAACGTATTTAATTCTAATCCTGGTTAGCTCTACCCAATTACCACCAATAAGAACCAAGACCTTCCTCCTCTTGGCTGCACATACATTAACTACTCCTGCCATGAAGAACATACACTCTGAGTAAGATGAAACAAATCAGAGCTCCCTGCTTAAGCCAGCTGCCCTGGATCATGCAGGGAGATACACGGCAGAGCTCAGCACAGATAGTGTGACCCTCCCACAACCTAGTTCATTATCCACCCAGGAAAGCTGAGGATACTAATTTAGGCATAGATGCCTCCTGTCTGTTGCTTACTTCTCTTGTCTCCTAGATTAAACATTTGGTTTTTATTGGGTTTTATTGACAGCTAAATTAAAACCCAAATGTAAATTTCATTTGGAACCTGGCTTGCAATTTGTAATCACAGAAATTTGCAAACACTGCTTATTCATATCCATTTTTTTGGTTTTAAATTGGAAAAAAAAAAAGGGGGGGGGGGGCGGGGATTTTCTTCATAGCTCCCCATTATTGAAAACTGTCTGTAACATCTAGGAACAGAGTTTGGTAGATCCAGATATGAAGGAGTCTAAAAATTCTGCCCAGAGCTCTGTGAGAAATTATGGAACTCTAAAGGACAGGTTTTGAAAGATGGTCTTTTGATTTGCTTTGAGGAAGAAGAGACATTCTGTGCTACAGAAGCTCTACAAGAACTTGTGCTCAAGAGGCTTAGTGACAGGGGTGGGACCCATAGTGAAGTTCGCCAGCTAACATTTTGTGCATGGATTTTTTGCTGGTCCCCTTGCCATAACCCTGGGAACACAGTTTAGAGAAAGAACAATGCAGAAGCAGCTAAATTACCATTTCTGAAATGCTTTTGAGAAAAAACAATCACAAAAAGATTGAATCAAGTCCACATTGAGTGATTCACACTTCCTGAGTACAGTCAAAGAGCCAGAGAAGAAAACATGCTTTTGTCACTGTAAATTATTTTCTTCCAGAAGCAATGGAGTATTAACACAAACGTATCTGCAACAACAACCAACCAGAAAAGCCCAGCCACACAGAGCAGAACAGCAAACAGATTCAGGACATCAGTTGAAACTGCTAGCTGGAAAGAGCAAAACCTTCCTGATAATTCTTGCAGTGAGTGAAATCCCCCTGAACTGCTGCTAAATTTATGTAGCAAGGAGACCTACTATTTCTCAAGGCAAAATGCTCCATTCCTAAACTTTTAGGGAAAATTAGCATGAAAACGCCTAGAGAAGTGGAGAAGCATGATAAAAGACTTTTTGAAAAACTTGTCATCATAAGCCAATGCAAAACTACTCCCTCTTTTAGATGTTTTATTGCTTCATATGTATTAGGAGATAACAAAGTATTTTCCTATTGTTTGGTACATCTCACTGGCATAAAGTTATTTTGTCTGTTCAAATGGATTTATGTTTTTGCTATTTTAGAAGGAATACATTCACTGGTAGAGTGATACTGCTTAGCACAGCGTCGCTCGGAAGCAAAAAAGGGGAAATGCAGGGGTTTGCTTTAAGTCATAGGTAGGTTGAATGTTTCTTTTTAAAAAAAAAAAAACTAATAAAGTGTATTTCATTGCAAATGGAACAAGAGATTCTTAATAAAACTCTGCTATTGCAAGTCAAATAAACTATTTGGGATGATTTTCCTGAAATGCTGCCAGGCTGAAAACAAACCACTGAGTGACTGAAAAGAGAAACCACCTCCAACATCCTTCGGTACGGCCAGATCATTAGGTGAGTGTAACTGCATTTGAAATAAGACTCAAGCATCTTTTCTTATGTCTTTTTGCATGGTTTCCACATACACCTTGGGAAAAATTGATTCTAAACATGAAAACAATCCAGAGAGGTAAAACCGTACAGTTACTTTAATGCAGCACAGAACAGGAAATAACTTTTATTCGTTAAACACTGAGAGGAAGTGTCTTAACATAGAAACCCCATTTCTCAAGAGACTCTACCTTACCTTGTGCTCCCTTGTCAAAGCCCCACAGGCAGCTTCAGGCTCAGACTTTCTGAAGACTGAGAAACAAAACAGCAGCTGAAAAAAGTTGTAAGAGAAGAAAGATCTGAGACTTTGGCAACAGAGTCAGCATTTTTGGTAAAATCTTGAGAACAAAAGTGGAAATATTACTGGTTGGAAAATGAATTTTAGGGGCTCTTAGTTTATGAGTGTTAGCAAAAGCCGCTGTAAGGAAAACGGCCCTTTTCCTGCTACCCTCGAACTTCCCACATCCAGTCCTCGAACTTGCTCACGATTCCACGGGTGCACATCCTAGCCTCTGCAAATCTGTGTCTTGTTTAAAGCCCTGGCCCGAGGCTCAGCCACGCCCAGGGCCGCCGGGGGGGTTGACTGCGTCCACGCGGAAAAAAGGGTGACAGGGGCTGCCACGTGCCCCCGACGGCCGCTGCTGCGGCGCCGACGGCACCGGCAGAGCCGAGCCGAGCCGCCGCCGCTGCTGCTGCTGCTCACACGGCAGAGCCCAGGCCGCGCCCACCCTGCTCCCGCTGTCGCCCGAGCCCCGCCCGGGTGGGACGGCCAGGCCCCGCCGGAGGGCGGCCGCCTGCGGGCAGCGGGCCCGGCCCCCCGCGGGCGCCCTCCCCGCCGCGGAGCTGCCCCATACCCGCCGCCCGCCGGGGCGGGCCCAGGTCGTCGGGGCTGCCCCGGCCCGCCCCTCGCCGCGCCCAGCCCCGCACCTGCCCCCCGGCGCCGCCCCGCTGCTCGCCCCGCCGAGCCGCCGGCGCGTCGGGCCGAGGGTGGGGAGCTGCTGCCGGAGCCGGCGGCCGCCATGGGCACGGGGCGCGGGGGGATGCGCTGCATCAAGATCCTGCTATGCATCTTCAACCTGACCTTCTGGGTGAGCGCCGGGCCAAGGGGGGGGGACCGGGCGGGGCCGGGGGGCCGGGCCACCTGCGGGGGCCCCGGGGACGAGGGCGGGCGGCCGGGCGATCAGCGGCCCCGCAGCCCGCTGCCTCAGCCCCGGTGGCGAGTGCTCTCGGCGCTTCTCGCTTCTGTAAAGACGCGGCTCTCCCTGGGAGACGCCGTGCCTGCTACGGCAGGCCACTGCTGGCGAAAGGCAACTGCCGCAAGCGCCGGGCTGAAGCAGCGCCCACCTCGCCACCGCGCCTGGCATCGCAGCCGGGCGGGGAGGGGTTCCCCCGGCGGTGTCCTCTGACAGAGCCTTCTCAAACCGGGAGCCAACAGGTGCTGCTTTTGCAAATTCATCCTAAGAGAAAGTCCTCGCATCATACTGCACTTTGCTGAAGCTGCCCTAATGACCAGTGTCTCGTGCAGAACCCTCAGGAGATGTGAAGAATGCTGTGTCCATTCTCCCCTTGTTGCACCTTTCTAATAGTCTTACAGTTCCGTAGCACAAATTAATTCAAGCTTTCCTTTTTTCTTTCACTTTCCCTCATGCTGTGTTCTCCCTTCCAGTAGCTTCCCAGCTTTTCACACCAGAAAACAATTAGCAACGTCATCTCCTTAAATGTCTTTTTCTTTCTTTCTCATCTACTAGTGGTTTTTTTTGAAAAGAAGTCACAAAATAATCCTGTTCAGCCTCTCTGGAGCAAGCATGCCTGAAAACACAGTTAAACCAAATGCTTTTCCCTCTTGGTGACAGCACTGCAATCTCCGGGTACACAGTGCCGCTGTGCTCGAGCCCCAAGAGCAGAGTGATGATGCCCAGCTGCAGCTGCAAGGCTGCAGAAGGACAAAGCTTTGTGTTATGTTGTTTCACAAAAGTGACAGTTACTGTGTTCTGCCTTTTCGCTGAGATGGAAGAAACCATCTCCCCAGCTGGACTGGGGGGCATTCATTTCAAACACATCCCAACTACTCGAGGTGCTCAGGAGGCTGGGCTGATGGTGGGGTCTCCTCGTGCTCTGGTGGTCCAAAGGCTGAGCTCATGCCTGCAAGCAGGGAGGTTCAAATATTATGGCCAGAGTGGCAGGGGACCCTCTGTGCTGTGACCCTTCTGTGAGGAAAGCCGCAATCCCAAGCTCTTCTGCCATGTGCTTGCCTGCTTGCTTTGCTTGCTGTAGCTATGCCAGATGAATCAACTGCCAGGCAACGGAGGCCAGCTAAAAAAGCACCACACCAGGCTGCCAAGGATATGTTAAGCCGCAGGTGTTTTGTGAATCTCGTTCAGGTTGCGCAGTTGCTACAGGCCTAGGCTCTGGGCCGCCATCAGAACAGTAGCAAAACATTGTGCCTGGTCCTGTAGGATGCTGAAGCTCTCTGCCAGGACACACACCATTGTCTGGTAGGCTTATAAATATGTTAGGCATGCGGTGGGTCTGAGACCACTGTCTATAGATCTTTCCCCTCAAACAACATGCCATAACACTCCTAGTCTTGTTTGCATTAAAGAGATTTTTTCCTTGCATTTGACAGAACCCAACACTTGCTTGTTAGTCATTTCTCTAGTCCAAGATACTGTACACTGTAATAATACTTTTACCTCCTAGTTCTGATAGGGGATGCCACGATGATTTACAGAAAAATGCCCTGTCATAGCTGACCCAAGCAAAACTTCAGCACATCCCCAAGAACAATACAAACCTCTCATTCTGGCAGGCCTCCAAACAGAACGCTTCTTACGACCAAGCAGCACCAGGAGCAATTCCGAAATGGCAAATGGTCTCCTGCAGTTTGGTGTGATGATTCAGGGGTCCAGCTGGTCTCTCTACAGCATCATATATCCTGTGACACTGCAGCTGGACCTGTAATACATACTGGGGAAGGGGGCACCTCTCAGCCCAAAAAGCCCTAAAACAGCTAGGAGGGCTGGAAAAAAAGTCAATTAAGTTCCTCCTGTCCTAAAAGTTTGGTGTGTATCAAGCTAACGGGGCTTAATTCTGGATCACACAGCACTTCATCATAAGATGCTTTTCCTACAGTAACAGCACCCAGACCCAGGCTCTGAGTGGCCTCCTGCATCCTGCATTACCACACACAGTCCTGAGGGTTAAGGAAGGAGGGCAGAGTGTTCCTCATGGGTTTTGCAGCCTGTCCTCATTGGCACTCGCTTTTCCCCCACAACACCCCCCCCGCCCCGCTCCCATTCCCCATAGCAATTCAGGCCAAGTTTTGATAACTAAATGAGCTTATTTACAAGGTTTGAAAGTCACTAGTATGTTCAGAAGCACCGCTATGCTGAAGGGCTAAAAGACAGACAGAAGGACATTGCACTTCATTGTTACCAAACACTGGCAAGTGCATCCTGAATTTTCTGACAGTGCAATCCTGAGCTGTGGGATTTCAAGAAAGCATAAGGTGCCAATGACACCTCTTTGATGCTCTCCAGCCAGTTGTTACCAAAGTATTGACTGGTCTTGCTTATCTTCCAGCTGGCAGGATTGGCTGTCATTGCCTTTGGTCTATGGCTGCGGTTTGGTGGGGTTATGGCAGACTTTGCTTCAGAGAAAAAGTCTCCAGAGTATTTCTTCATGGGTAAGTTAAAGTGCCTGTGATAACAGTAGCCTTTTGCCTTGGTTTCATCCTGGGGCATGTGACATATGTTATGCATTGAATTACCTGAAGGCCAACAACTCCTGGGGCAAACTACACAAAACTGGATGTTCTGGTGCAGTGCGTCATGTTGCATGATGGCTTTTGTCCTTTCTCTGCTTGGCATCAACTTCCTTAGGCCTAACTGAACTCTGCTCTCTGATTTGATCCAGTCCTCACATATCCTCAGTGAATTGTGCTAATACTGTCAGAACAGAAGCCGCGATGGGAACATGGGGCTCAGCAGTACATCCTCCCAGAGTTTTCTGTGCAGCTGCTAGCCAACAAAATAACAGTGTCATTTCTGAATGTTTCTAACACCAGTGCAGCAGTAACACTTTTGCTCACCAGTTCTCTCTGTGTCTCCACACAGAGACCCTCAGTGTGACTTCTGAGTAACATCAGAGCAAATCCTTCCAGGACTGAAAAGTAAAAGTACACCATGTTCAGTTATCTCAAGAACTGTTTGTCCAGCCTAGGCAAGAACCAACCAGTTCCCCAAGCCCACAGAACTGGTATTGGTTATATCTAATTTTAGGCATGTAACAATTTTTTTTTTTCTCCCTAGGACTTCCAGTTGGGTTTTCTGGAAACACCACCTGTGTTACATACCTATAGTCATCCTTAAATAGCTGCTGTCTAGGACTGCCAGCAATTGCATTTCTTTATCCATTGGCAACTGTAACATGTCTTTACACCAGAAAAGGCAGGGTTTTTTCTGTTTCAATATATCACCTCTGGAGATCGACTCACTCAATAAATCCAGCTGGTGCAAAGATTTTTGCCATCTACAAATGCCAAGTGTGAATGAGTACCCAGTCCTGCCTTGTCCATCAAGCCACTCTGACAGGGTGGCCAGGAATGGAGGTTGACTCAGTATGTCCTGTAGCAGTCAGTTATCCACTACAGGAATAGGAATATTGCCTGGGCTGTGCAGTTACTCTTAATACCCCAAATCGCTTAGTGAAGACCTTGGCTCTGATACACCAAAGTCCTGACCCCAAGCTTGTTTAATATATGCAACCAGACTAGAGACACAGAGTTGACTATATTGTATTGTGGGAATAGATAGGCAGAATCTTATGTCCAGCAAAGTTTCTGTGGGAGTTTATGAGGCTGAATAAAACCATTCAGATGAAAATTTGATTGGGACCTGAGGGTTACTGTAAAATACCCTGTAGGACCTCCAGTGACACAGGAAGTAGGATTTACTTTTCCTCTTACATCTGAGCTGCTATGTCAGCAGCATATTAGACCACCAGCTTCATTTCCAGATCCAGTTTATACCTGCCGAATTTCCTGTGCTGTTTCTTGGGACTCTTCCCTGCCTTATCCACTTATATTTGACCGAGGAGATTAAGCAAGACAGAAGGATGTTCTGGCCTTCAAAATCAAGTACTGTTGGTGTGTTAGAAACTAGAAAGTAATACATCCTGTGATGTGAATAGGCACCACAGTAATTTCACAGCTTTGCGGTACACACTGTAACACTGTGTAAACAAGATATTCTTTGGTGCCTGGGTATTTAAGTCTCAAAAAGATTTAATCTGCCTCAGTCCTGAACAGGAACTACAAAAGCTGTGGAATTGTTAATTTTGGGAAGTCCTGAGGAATGTTCTTGTAAGTTTTGTCATATACCATGACATTTAATTATTGAGCTGTGACATGTATTTATAGAGCTGTATGCTGTAATATGTAACTGCTAGCAGAGGAAGTGCTAAGGAATAGGACATAAATATGTCAGGAATTCTTTTAAACTTGCACTTTTGATTGAATTCAAAAGCAAAGTTTTGGCCCTTTTTTGTACTAAGCACTGTGCTCTGTACGAAGCATTCCTGTTAAAGAAGAAAAAAAAATTTCTGTGGCTATCCCTCATTACAAATCATGTTAAATGTTGTTGTGACTTGCGCAGCCATTCAGAAGTCTGAGGCCGTTAACAATCTGTGACTCAGGCGGTGGTAAAAGAATGGTGATAAGTTTAGCAAGGTTTGTTTTTTACAGCAGACAAGGCTGCCCTTGACAGTCACACTCTAGAGCTTTTACCTCACTAGGAGATTTCATTTCTGAGTCCCCCTTGGCAGCTGTGTATTGGGCCCTTCTCCTGGAGAGTCTAGGAGTGATGTTTACTTGCCTTTGTGTGTTTGCTCTGTAACATGCATTCTGGGCGACAGCCAGAATTTTGCATAGGAATTCTTAATATGGAGCACTGTTCAACCCACAAGGAGCAGCTGCCCAGAGGGCTGAAAGAGAAAGCAGATCATCAGTATGACTTGGAGATATAAACATATGGCCATATATCTAAAAATAATTCCTTCAGCTCTGTTCCACTGACCACTTTTGTGGCTGCCTTGTGATAACCCAAGCCCCTGTGATCAGATCAGCTTTGTGTCAGTGCTTGGAACAACACTGCAGCTGCATTCAGAGTTTGTTTTGCATATGGAAGTACTGTCCAGAATCACCATCTTGTGGAAACCAGCTAATTTTCTTGCTTCTAAAGAGCAGCACATTCTGCTGTTTTTGTACCTGGATTGAACTGCCAGCTGAATCTAACCAGCTTCTCCCTTGTGCTTCCCTATGATGTTTTTTTTCCTGGATCTGAAATGTTGTTTTAGTTTAAAATAATTGATAATTATATCCTTACATTTTCCATTAGGCCAGGATGAGTCTCCTTAAATAGCCTTGTTCTTTACCAGCAGTCCAGCTGTCTTTTCTGCCCCCTGGAATAGTTTAGGCCATGACTTGGCAACCAGGCCTGTTCATCTTTTCCAGCCACTGAAATGTTTTTGTTGGTTTGAGAACTTACAGGCAGCAGTGCTGAGGTCAAGCACATATGTGTTCTTTGTTTTCTGTTGCTTCTGGTTTTGTATTCAGTGATCCATATTCCCCACTGCAGCTTGCAGTTTTTTAGCCTACAACAGAAAAGACTGGAACTCTTTGACCCATGCAGTTTTCATCTACTTTACCAGATGTATCATACACTGGAGTGGCCTCCTAAAATTGGACACCATCTCCGTACAGCTCCCCAACTTTTGGAGTTCCCAGTGTAGTGGCAGGCATGACAATATTTTTATGTTACTCCATCTCATAGTACATTTCTTGTGCCTGTGCTTCAAGTGGTGAGGCAAAACTGTAGCTTTCCTGCTCTATTGCAGTTCAGCTCTGGTAGATTGCATGTATTCCTCTCTTAGCTGTACTTCAGAGGAAAAAAAAAAAAAGAAGAAAGAAAAAACCCCATAATTTCAGCAAAGGTCAATAGCTGGGCTCTTACCTTTTTTATCAAAGTTGTCTATTACACTGTACTGACCAAATGGAGAAAAGATCTGTTGAATAAAGGGAATACCCTCAGATTGCTCATCCTTCTTGAGACTCCTGTACCAAGACTCTGGAGAGTTTTTTACTGGACAGGAAAGTCTGCAACAATCGGAAGGAAAAGAGAGATGTGTGAACCCAAGATGTCAGTATTGCTGTCTCACAGTTAATTGGTCCTTATTTGATTCTTTGTAATAGTACTGTTCTTAAATTTAAAAATACCTAAAGCACAGAAGTGCAGACAAAGTGCCTGCTGAGCGCAAATTGAGCATTTGTGAAGTAAAAACTAACACAGGAACTTCTAAAGGGTCAGTTCAAGACATCTGTTCTCCCCCCTCTGCTTTTGGTGGATGAAGAGGAAAGTCTGTTCCGGTTCCTTGGGCAACACAGAGGAAAAACTCTCTGTATGCCTAATAAGAGAAGTGCAGAGGGTCATACCACTGCCAGTAGCAATAAAAATGAAGTGTACATACCCAACAAGCCTCATCAGGAATGGTAACAAAACCTGATGAATGTGAATGCATCAATTTGGATGACTTTCTCATAACTGGTAGCACTGAACCACTGCTTCTCCTGCACCGCCAGAGCTCACAAACTTTCTGCTATGTTACATTCTCTTTGTTCCAGTTCCGTGAGCCAATCCATGGTCCAGGCATTCATCAGGGCCAAACAGTTGTGGACAGAAGTTTCAGGGTGGCTCTGGTTTTTTCTTGGGGTCTGTGAGACCATGAGTGATGATGCTGGCTTTGAAAGGTACAGTTAGATGGCACATGCCTTAGGTATGAAGTCATGTCTGGAGTTGAAGGATATTAGTAGGTTTTCTCCATAGTAGTGGGTGCCCATACAAACAGGGGTTGGCCAGCAGTTAAATCCATGTAAACTGAAATTCTTTGCTGCTGTGCCTCATTTTGTTGTAGTTCTATTCATGTATTTTGGAGTCAAGCACTATACCCTTAGTCAACAGTATTTTCTCTCCAAATTCCATAGCCTCTCAAACTATCAGCCTTTCAAATGAGAGCTGTTGGCAAAGTAGTGTCTGTGTGGAGATGCAATACCACAAGAGAAGCATCAGATGGTCATACCATCAAGTGTATTGGAGAGGCTTTTAGTTGTACTTAAGAAATGAGCTTTTCTTTCTTCCTATCATCTTGTCTCTAGGTCTTCTCTTCTGCAGCTGAGGAAAAGTGGTTTAGAAAAGGCTGATAGTAGCCCTGAGTGGAAAATGAAAGTTGCTGCACTGGAAATCAGCTTAAAAAACAGGCCACCACCACTACTATCCCCAAAAAGAAAGCTTACTCAAAATGAGAGAGTTGTTCAAAAGTCCTCAGTCTCTGTGGTGGATCATAAAACCTAGCAATTAGCTCCTAAGAGTCAGTATCCCACCTAGCAGAGTAAAGCGACCACAGTTAGAATTCTGACAGAACAAGTTAATTAAGCCTAATGGAATAATGTATCCACCTGCCTCAGGCTGATTGTTTTATATTTGCAATAGGCTGAGATCCAGGAGGCTTTTTTTCTTCTTTTTTTTTTATTAATCATTTAAGCATAATAATGCACTTTATGCTTTTTGCCTGTTAAACTGTCCTCCTGAGTAAAGCTTTCTCCCACCCTACTCTATGTGTAGCTATTTAAAAGCTAGCCATTTCCACATAGAAACAACAGTTGAACTGCCAGTTACGCCATTTCCTTCTTTGACGCACCCTCTTCTTCCTCTAGGCAGCTGCAAGTCACGCTGGTGCCTGCACACTGGTCACATTGCTGCGAACACTGAACTCTTGCGAATACTGCTCACTGCATATGTGGGGGCTCCCTCAGCCTGCTTCAGTGAGCAACCAAGCAGTTGTATCTGGTTCTGCTCAGCCCGCCCATGCTCAGGCCAGAGCCCAGCACCACAGCCTCAACACTTCTGCTTTTCCAGAAACAGCCACCTGCAGCAAGGGAGCTAGGTGACGGGGATAAACCTGTCACTGGTCTTGCATGAAGTAAAAAGACATCAAGATGTTTCTTGCTGTAGCAGCACACTAAACTCCAGGAACGCTCAGGCTTTTTTGGTTACATGCTTTGTCCTTCATGCATACTCTCTTTAAAAGGACTAACTGCTCTAGATGCCACTCTCTAACGTAGCCTCAAGAAAAAGAATCAATATAACCAGTTCTATCTGAAGTGAAACGTCCCGTGTTGTGGTTTCATTCTGACAGAGCTGGAAATACAGTGGGGCTGTCCACTATGAAGCCATTAAGAGGAAAGCATTTTGTCTGCTGGAAAAAGATAAAACAACAAAAAAGCCCTTAGCTCCTTTTTGGGGTGCGTCAGTTGAAAAGCATCTACAGAGAGGGTTTTGACTGAGTTGGCTTGTTTTGTTCCAGCACTGACTTCATCTGCACTTGGATGGGTAAAGACAGTTATCTGCAGGGTCCTGACTGCTGCTGCTGTGGGAGCTGCAGATCTCTGTGAATGCATTACAGCCAGACTCTGCCCTTTTGGGTGGCTTGGAGCCTCTGTGTTTAAGCATTAGAAGCGTATAATTGTTGTTGATACCTGCATGGAAATGTATGCATACACACAGGATTATCCAGGGTGTCTTAATCTAAAGAGGATTGCAGAGAATTGTGAGAGGATTTCAGAATATCGAAATACTTGAGTATTAGAAAGGCAGATTGAAATAGAGTATCAATAATGCAAAGTGACACAAATGGTAACAGATAATCTAAACAGCGTAAACACTGGCACACTTCAAATTAGCTGTAACCACACAGGAACGTGATCTTAAGAGTGTCAGTTGTTCTTGACAAAAGTGCCTTGCTCACCTGCAGTCAAAAAGGCATATAAATGTCAGGAATTGTTAGGAAAAGAGAATCCGACTGAAAAATTTCAATGTTGTGTAAATTTCCAGTGCTTTCAGTGTCTTGAATGCTGTATGTGGTTCTGGTCAAAAAGAATGCAATAAAACTAGAAAAAGTATGAAGAAGTTTGACAAGATTATTATACTATGCACTATGAACAACTTCCCTGTTGGGAAGTTTTTCACACTATTCATTAAATTGTAGAATCCATTGCCACAGGATTCTGTGAAGTGCAGCTGCCATAGCACAGACCCACCTAATACAGGTATGTTGATTACATCTGATTTTGGTGAAGTTTGGTATAGGGTGAAGTAGATATTGACAGAACCACTGGAGACTACAGAGAAGGTAATAGCTGACGTACTTTGGCTTACGTGAATATGGGACATTAATTATTTAGGGTTGTGAGATGCATGGGAACAAGATACGTAACAAGTGCTGGTATTCTGCGGAAAATGGGGAGGGCTACATTATGGTGAGACTGCTTTTAAATTCAAATTTGTGCATTATCAGAAGCCTAGAAACTGGCTGGTATCTGTAATGCTTTTGTGGTTCCTGCATGATTAACCACAAAATACCTGTTGAATTCACACAAGATGTGATTATGTCTATGCATTATGCTCAAATTAAGGGTGTGTTCCAATCCTCCAGAAATTCATCTTCCTTCACAGTACTCTGCCTCTCCTCTCCAGTGCTGTAAATATATTTTATAGATAAATATACTAAAAATCTATTGACACGAACATGGTAATCTCTAGTAATAAGACTGTTTCAGAAACTGACTTTGCTACTATGTGCAGCATACACGCGTCCCTGTCTGGCCTGTTATTTCCAACTCCTACATGCGTTTCTCATTTTTTCCAATAGTGCATTTAGACTGCAGGTTCCTTGGTGCTATAGTGAGGGCTTGAGAGCCTCACAGCACATCTGCCTCCCAGACAGTAATGCACATACAGCCTCAGGAAAATCTCTTCAAGTCTGTGTTCTAGGACCGCTCTCATCACTGCCTCTCTATCCCTTATACCAAGAACTGAGTGAGCTGCTTGTTTTCTCAGTGGAATATGAACAGTTCGTGGTTTGTTCAGTGGTAGTTGCCCAGCCCAAAAAAGAAAAAGTAGAATTATTTCAAATGGAAAGTGATCATAGCAGCCAGGTAAACAAGAAACCCATGTGAAATAAAGCCAGACAGAGGGCCAGTGTCTGTTCCTGCTCTTTGCAGTAGGCTCTAGATGGGGATTTGTATCTGAAAACTATCAGTAAGATTTTGGAAAAAAAAAAACCAACAACAACAACAAAAAATATCAAAAAACAACTCTGGGAGTGAGTTCTATTCCAGACTGTGAAATCAGATCTCTACCAGCCTAGGTGGCCAGCAGAGTGTATCCAGTGGCGGTGGTGATGGTTCATGCATTGTCTGAAATTAGAAAGGCTTTAACCTTCACATTAGTGGGTTGCTACCTGTCTGGTTTATGTTGTAATGTCTCCTTTCTGTTCATAAACATTAGTACACGCTTCTGCCTGTCACGTGATTCTTGGCAATGGGAGCACAGAAGGACTCCCGTTCTAAGGACAGTTGTTACTTTGTCCAAGTGCCATATGACAGACTAAAGAACTGGTGACATTTCCTTTCAGCTTCGTAACGCATAATTTGCATTTACCTTGACAGCAGTTTTTAATTGCTCTAAGGAACAAAGAACAGATGTCTTGCAGATTTCACTCGTGATTTTTCTAAAAATGGGGCTGATCCCTGATCCACATAAAAACATTTTGCAGTTAGCAGCTATAAAATTCCATCCTTCTCTTCTACCTAGTCTAAAATGATGAAATTCTGTATTCGCTGCAAATCACAAAGGTTTTGTTCATCCAGAAATGACACAGAATTCCCTTTATCCTTCCTGAGGGTCGCCTTCACACTTGCAAATCCAAGTGCAGCCCCAATACGGTGTATGTGCTCATACCCAGAGGAAACAGCATCTTAGGGAATACCTCTGTGCCGTGAACATAGGTGCCAGTCTAGAGCTCTTGACTGAGTTGTGGATTTGCCATTCTTCACTACTGGGAGCCACAGGCAGCTCTGAGATTGCCAGGTAACTTTTTCATCCCCCTTGTAATTGCAAAGCAAGAGTCTGCTAGAAAATAGGATCCCTCCTCTTTGCATTTTCTCAGGGAATACACCCCTTTGATATTTTCCTTTCAGGAAATAATGATTTTCCTCACGGGATGAATCAAAAATCAAGTACGTAGAAAAGCTGCTGCTTTACTGCTTTCCAAATTTGTTTGTTCAAAATGAAACAATGGCTGAAGTATGGGCTTCCCCCACTCTTACACTCTCTATTTTTTAGTCAGAAGGGAAATCAATTTGTTATTAGGTGTTCTCTCACCTGACTTACTGCAAAAAGCAGAAGTGTTAAGTTTCTTTTCACAGCTTATAAAAATCTGCGTATTTGTATGGGGAGAGGATGTTTTAGCACAGCTAAAACAAAACAAGGAAAAAAAAAAAAACAAAAAACCCACCACCCCAAACCCTATATCCTTCAAAAAAGGTCAAAAGAACAGGCTTTCTCCAAAAAAAAACCCACTCCGATGACACTTCATTATTCATCCTCTTGGGTTTACAAAGAAACCTGTATTTACTTCAGCACACCTCAGTGATCGGTGTCCTGGCTGCATCTGCTCAGATCAGCCAGTTTTCTGTTGCATTTTGCACGTGGCTTTTAATTCTGTGGAACGTGCCTCTTCATCCCTTTGCATTCAGGGGCTAAGAGTGACTTGGTTTGTGGACCCTGCATGCAGGTGCAATTAATATTCCCAAGTTGTGGGCAGTCACATAGATGGCAGGTTTCTGCCGTTAGGTCCAGTATCTGTCCTTAATGCCACAGCAGTGTGCCTCTTCTTAGTAGTCTCTTCTGTTGTCTGCTCTTGTATAGGCTGTGTGCTGCCAGTGAACTCGGAGACTAGTTAGTTGTCAGCCCCTCTCTCCTCTTCATTAGCAGACATAGATCAAAGTAACAAAACTAGGAATCAGCAAATGCACAGAGGCAAAAAGAGGTAAAAGGAAACATTTCACACAGACTACAAACGCTTGTTTCCTTTCTACCTTGTACTTTTTTACTTCTGCTTCACAAAAAGCTGCAGCTAGTCTTCTCAAAATTTTCCATTCACCGAAACAAGCTCTCTGCCTTGACCTGACTTGCAGACATCTTTTTGCCATGCTGAGCTTTGTGGTGAACTTTTTTGTGTCAGTTTCTAGGTATCAAATGTATTCCATTTTGTGACTATAAACTAAGTGTCTTTTTTGTTTCTCTGCTGTGCTGTAGATGCCAAATTGGAGGCCATGCCAAGGCTTTGTATTTTACAATGGAAGTGCTTATGAATAGAAGCTGATCAAGGCTGTGCTTTCCATCCTGCTTTTTTGAAAGGAACAGGCTTTAGTGAAGCTTAGTGTTGTGGTTTAACCCCAGCTGGCAACTGAGTACCACACAGCCACTCACCACACACCCCACAGCGTGATGGGGAGGAGAATTGGGAAAAAGGTAAAGCTCATGAGTTAAGAAAAATTTAATAATTGAAATAAAATAAATAACAAAAACAACAATTGCAATTAAAAGGAGAGAGAAGGAGAGAGGGATAAAACCCAAAGGGAAAAAAAACCCGAGTGATGCACAATACAGTTGGCCCAACCCTGCTAACCGATGCCCGGCCAGTCCCCCAGCAGCAATCAGCAGCCCCCAGCAAACCCCCCCAGTTTATACACTCAGTGTGACATTCTATGGTATGGACTATCCCTTTGGCTAGTTCAGGGCAGCTGTCCTGGCTGTGTTCCCTCCCAAGTTCTGGTGCTCCTTCAGCCTTCTCACTGGCAGGGCCTGAGAAACTGAAAAGTCCTTGATTTAGTGTAAACATAACTTAGCACTAAAACCACCAGTGTGTATCACCATTGTTCTCATAATAAATCCAAAACACAGCATCATACCAGCTACGGAGAAGAAAATTAACTCTATCCCAGCTGAAACCAGGACACTTAATTACTTCTGACACATGATACTAATGCATAGTGATGTATGACATTACCACCACCAAACTGCTGGATTTGTCTGCTTTGCTGACCCTCACTGGGCTAATTTTGATGGCTATCCGTGCATGATATTTCTAGGTAAGACTGTGATTCTAAGGGGTGACATACATTGTCACCCTTTTCTTTTTCTTTAGATTGTCTTGCTTTTCAGTTTAGGTCTATTCCTATTAACGATTTGAAGTGATCACGCCTACACTGCTGCATATGGCCCACTAAGAAAATAAATACTAGCTAAAATGCTTCTGGTTTTGTGGAGTATTTTTAAGTGTCATTATTTTCTGTCCAGAAATAGCTTTCTGAGTATCAGCAACTGCTAGTCCCAGGCTGAGAAAGGACAAAGTCTGGACTGAACTCTCCTGAGCAAAGATGGAAGAAGGTGGATTTAACCGCCCGGCTGTGGGGCCAGATGCACAGCAAGCCCAGCTCTGCAGCGAGTGGCATGAGTTCTTCCTGTAACTTGCCTTAAAAGGGAAGCTCTGACTGAGGTAGCGGTTCAGCTGTGAGTCATGGAAGTGAAATGTTAAGTCTGTTTCTCAGACAAAAGCAACTCCAAATTCCTGAAAGTGGTCTCACCCCTGAGCCTCAGAGAGCTTTGTCTTTGCTAGCTGGAAACAACAAGAAGAAATGGGAAGACTTCTTTCCAGTCTTCTTAATCAAAAAGTGTCTCTGTTAAGTTCCCTAATAAGTAATAACAGAGACTGGAGTAGGGAATGACATGCAGAAAAGGGTCCAGAAAACATCTTAGTAATTACACTGTTACCACGGAGATCTCAGGAAATGGCAGGTTTGCTGTTTTGCAGTTGAACAGCAGGTTCTGCACCTGCAAGAATTTGTTTGTATTTTCCGATTCGTCTTCCACAAGGGGCTGACCTTTCTCTTCTGAGTCACATATGTCTTTTAAATCCCTCCCTCAGTAAAAAACACTGTGTTGTGAATATGTGTACAAGTATTAGCCTGAAGAATGCTCAGTCCTAGTAAGTCACAAGATGCCAAAACCTAAAAATCTAGCAAATACAGAGTATGAACAACCAGCACAGTCAGCAAGCAGCAAATCCCACGTATCTGGCTTCACAGACCTGACAAAGCTGTATTAATTATAATTGTTTTATTTCTGTTTAGCAGAATGTATTCCTCAGCAGTAGTCCCTGGCACAAGAAAGGTACCAGGGCAAGAAGGATGGAGGGGAGGAGAAGGATCACAATAGCTGGGATAGATATTGGGCTGATATATAGTGGTGGACAGGAATGTGCCAATGAATGGACAGCAGGCAAGAGTTCGCTTCCTCCAAGCAGGCTGCGTCTGTGTGGCAGAGTAGCTAGATGCTCTGCACTAATAGATTGATTAATTGTTTTTTCATTTTCCTAGGAAGCATTGCAAACTGTTATTTGTAGGGCTTTCTAGTCTAGGTTATACAAGGCCTGCTACCAGTAAATGCCAGTAGCCCTGATAACCCTAAAGATTTGGGTCAGATTTTAAAATAATGTTTAAATTGGTAATTAAGAATACTAAACATTCCCATTAAAAATTTGTGTAGTCAAAGCTGGGAGCAAGGCTCACTGTGCCCTCTAGCGTACAGTCTGCAGCTCATTTCCAGCCCCGAATGTCACAGAATAAGCCCTCTAGCAACACTGGATTTTTTTTGCCTTTTGTTCCTCGCTGAAGAGTTGTAAGGCAGTTCTGGATGGTGTGATACATGTTCTTCAAGGACTGAGCTGCCCTTGAGACAAAAACTTGGGAGGTGGAAGTTTTCTTATTTGTCTTCCTGAGATCCTCCAAGAACTCTGAAGAAATCATTGGTCTCCTTTTGTGGCAAGAGAAACTTTGCTGTGTAGTAGGTGTTCTTTGTGAGACCCAGAGACCATTGTTACTTATAAATGTGTGGTTTTGACAAAATAGGTAGCAGACTTTGGGAAGAGAAACCTTAAATTCTTGTCTGATTCTGATTTTTCACAGGACTCTATGTATTGGTGGGAGCAGGGGCTCTCATGACCACAGTTGGATTTTTTGGGTGCTGTGGAGCAGCGCGGGAGTCTCAGTGCTTACTTGGAGCAGTAAGTAAAAGGTTTCAAGGGCCTGGGATGCACAGGAAAATCATTCAAAAGCATATGCATTATGTCACTAACAGAAAGATCTTTATTGTCCAAGACCTGAAATGTCTTATGTCCTTTTACTGGCTAATCTAACAGCTCTAGCCACTGTGATACTGCAGAACTTCCATACATGAAGTTCCATTGCTTGTCTCATGTGATGTATTTCCTGGAATGACCTTCTGTCTTTTCTGAAGCTACCATCTGAGCCACATCTTTGCTGTTTCCACCTTTCTTTCCATATTACAAGCAATCTGACTTGACACCCTTGTTAAGGACCCTGCTTAGCAGCTTCCTTTCAGTTACTGTGTGGGCTGTTGAGGCCTGGGCAAGAATGAGGGGACTGACTGGCAGTCCATATGAAGCAGAATTGCGCAAGGTATATTAATATAAGATTCTCTTCTTCCTCTGCAGTTCTTTGCTTGCTTGTTGGTGATATTTGCAGCTGAGGTCACTGCTGGAGTATTTGCCTTTATAGGCAAGAAAGTGGTAAGTAGCATGAACTTCTAATGTAGTAACAGGGCAGTTACGGATTCCAAAGCCAACTGACCTACAGTCTGGCTCTTGCATAGGAAAACTTTCCGGGAGAGTTTTCCCAGGAATACTCTCTGACATGCTTATCTGGAGTCAATGAGAGCTTGTGTTATCACCAGTCCAGAATGGGGTGCAGTTTTTGCCCCCCTGTAGTAAAGAAAATCTGTAGGTGTGGTTCAACCTTACATCCATAAGGAACATCAAGTGGAACAGTATGATAAGAGGGTATTGCTTGGGAGAAGGGCAAACAAATTCAGGCACGGAACTTCTCCAACAACTAACAGTGTTTAACCAAACACAGAATACAGCATATGCACATTCTGACCCATGCAGAGTTCCTCTGAACGCCATTACGCCACAAAACCTTGTATATTTCCAGTCATGGTACTGCAGTTTACCAGGTGTCATTTTCTGCTCTGGAGGTTGATGACACAAGCTGGAAGTCTGCACTGGATTGGGAGTAAGACTTACTTGCCACTCACTTGGAAGGTCTGATTTCTACAGGCAATACAGGAAGCCCAGAAAATCTATGAAGACATTTATGATGACTATATGAAAAATCCAGGGGGGGAGGTCAACAGGACTATCTTTCGCTACCACTTGGCTGTGAGTAGTCCTCCTGAACTTTAGTACCTTGCACTAGTACTCTGCTGTCACATTACCTTTTAAAATTCAAAATGTCTCCCACTGAGGTATGAAAGTATAGAACTGAGTATTACTTAAAATGGAGCCAGAGGCTCACATCCCAGTTTCCCAATGGCTCTGTCAAAATTCTGGTTTCAGATCACAAGTGAACCCTACCTTTGAAAGTGAAAATGGTCAGGCTTTAATTAAATTTCAGGCTGATGCTTCTTGTCTTTGTTGTGCAGAAGATACAACTATTATGGCCTTTTTGAATATTAAAATCCAAATATAAATACTCACAAATGCAGAGAGGTAGAAAGGTCTGAATCTGTCTGCATTTGTCAGAGAAAAAACTGTGACCTGTGTCCCAGGACATACAATGTGGCAAATCCTGCCACTGAACTAAGTAGGTAAAGAACCAAAAGCACATGTGACTCAGTTCAGGCCACCCAAAAAGCATCTGAATCAGAATTAGAACCTGTGACTTCCTGAATCCTATTTGTGTCCATCCTGTATGTACACTGCCTCCCACAGAGATCAAGCCCAAGCTTTGTTGCTCCTTACAGCATTCCCACATTCTTTAGAACAAACATTTCACAACCTCAGACCCCTTTTGTCCTGCTCCCATAGCTGTTATTTCTGACCCAAAGAGGAATTCCAAGCATTCTGTGGGAGATAGGCAAACAGGAAAAACAAACCCTCTGAAACACTCTGATTTATTACTGTCTCCAAACCCAGAACTACATTTTGTCAGAAATAAAGATGCTAGCATTCTCTGTTGTAGCTTTTGTGCATTGCCCTTAATTCTGTACACACTATTTGACCTTTCTACTTTCTCCCTTTAACTCCCATTTCCTTGTATGCCAGGGATCTGCTTTTCCAAAACCCAATTGTTGGCTTTGTTATGAGATACTGTGATAAAAATCCTTTCTGGAAGTTGTTGTTAATACAAATTTGTCTGTTTGCTATGGCTTCAGACAAACTGATTTTTGAGAAATCTGACCCACACAGCTGGAACTCCACGAGAGGTAGCAGTTAACGTAGGGCATAAATTTATTACTTGATCTATATTGTTTCCTTTTTTTAGTTATTTGTTGTCTCACTTTCAGTATGAAACAAGCCTACAGTTTGCCCTTCTTTGATCCTTCATCTCTCTCCCACTCCCTCTCTCTCTCTCATTTAGCTCCAATGCTGTGGTAAAGATAATATGGAACAACAAATGGGATTACCCTGTCCAGAGAATATCCAGATGCCAAAGGCAAGTGTGCTCTGTTCTGGTTGTTCTAATCACCTTTTCATGTCAATTGTTTCGTAAAATTGGAAAGAATCTGTAAGAAAGGAAGAACTTCCTTTTTACCTCTGAAATTCCACATGAAATGGAACAGAGTGGAAGCAGAAATAAGTTGGACATCATATGGAACATGCCCACCCCTCAATTTCTGAAGCCTGCTTGTAGCATCCCATGGTAGCTGAGAAAATATTACATCATCTGAAAAGTGGGAAGGACATAGCAGAACAGGGGTTCTAAATTAAAAGCCCTATGAATGCTGAATTTTGGCAAGTGTCTGCCTTAATCACGCATGGAGACTCCTGACTAGAAACTCTGTTGGTGTTAAGGAGGACACTGTTGTTTCTGTCTTCTGTGGAATCTGCTTGTGAGTACAATGTCAATCTGAAGGGCCAAACTTCTTGATTTAGCACAGCCTATCTTATAAAGGGTTTTAAATCTAGGGAAGAATGATAGTAAGAAAACTATTTGTATGTGTCAGCCTGTACAGGCAAGTGGTACAGAAGTCTCACTAGAAAAGGGAATATGCTGTGAAAATCATCCAACAAAACACAAGGCATAGATGCAAGAAATAGGACAGTGATTGCAATAATATTCTTCACGTTCATCTGTTGTCTAGTGAGAACAGCTGATGGAGTTGGTTGGAATATATTTTTCTAGGAGTAAAACTCTTTCCATTTTGTTTTTAATAGAACTGCCTGATTGAAATCCAGAATGTAATTGATGCTAATCTGCATTTAATTGGAATTGTTGGAATTGCAATTGCTGGCATCACAGTGAGTAAATCCACGTTCTCACTCTCAAATCTATATTTGAGCTCAGTACCCTGTCCCTTACTCAAAGCTTTACAGAAGGTGTTTTGCAGCAGCTGATGAGATTCCTCCGAGGTGTAGCTGTTCTTGTCACTTTCAGTGTGTCCTCTCTCTGGAAACTGCCCACATGGGCGCAAGCAGACTTGTGTGACTTCATTTTATCAGTTTCTTTTGTGTCTTTAGACAGGATCTGAAGTACCTAATGGTAACCTTATTTTGTTTTAATAGCAGGAAAGCAGAATGCACATGAACCAAACTGAAAAGCAAAAGGCCATAGCAGCATTTCATCTATTCCAAAACAACTGCAGACTGATGCTTTAGGCCCTTTGAGGATCGATTCCTTAGATTGCAAAAGGAATAGAGAGTACCTACCGTTTGTATAGAAATAGCTTTCCAGGAAAATGCTGGCTGTAGCATTGGTTCGATATGAAGGATAGTTTAGAAACAGACTTTCTAGGCCACAGATCTTTTGTTAAAGGAACAGGATTTAAACTGCCGAGTTTTCCAAACAGCATTTCCTTCCTAAAGGCGCAGGACCTAGTTACAGGTAGCCGTTTCATCGATTTGTGTCATCAAAGCACTGACACCTTTCCTTACAGCCCACCTTCTCCCTCAAGTGTGTATGGTATTCCCGTGGTCTGCTCCTTCACGACAGAGCTGTGACCAATAGATGTCACCCTGCTGCCAGGATGTGCAGGAACGGGCAGTCTGTGTCCAGTGCAGGAAGCATTTCCCAGCAGGCGTCCACCACGACTTCCTTCAGACTCAGAAACCAACAGCAGTCTGAAGCAGCATGAGGAGCTAGAATATTATTAAAGCTGCCCCGAAGAGCAGGAGGTTTATGTGGACACTTTAAAGCAGATGAAGGTTTTATGGGTGTAATAGGAACCGTGGAATGGGTAAAGGGGATTAAACAATCCTGTGATTAGTATAAAACGTGAAGGTGTACTCAAAAATACAGCAAAGCAACATCGGTGGTAAAGAGTTCCAATAACCTCATTGCTCTACAAGGGTACACTAGAAATAGGAACATCTCTTCTATGGCTTCCCACCTCACCTATGGCAGAAGTTATGAAATGATAACCTCTTCAGCAGCAGAAACATGTCTGTACATTTTTCTGTGCTTATTTCTGACACTTCATGGAGTGTGACTGGTCAGCTGTCTCCTCCTTCCTTAGGGAGGTGTGTAGGGAAGGGATTTAGTGGTTTTAACTAATAGTTAACTCAGTGGTTTAACTGCCTGATAGTACCGCTCATCTCCCATCATTAGCAATGAAGCCTCAGGAGGTAGCTGCTACCTGCTTTGGAGAGTCAGCCTGTGGCAAAAAAAGAAATTTCTGGAGGCTCTGGCAACACCCACTGTTTTTGATTTAACATTCCCTCTAGTTAATTAGTTCCCTAACACAAACAGAGTTTTATATTTAACATATAGTCCTGGTCTTGAGTAGTAACTGTTAAGAGCTTGGCTTTCTCTGTAAAATCACAATCCTCAGCACCAGTTCCAGAGACCTGGGTCCTCTGGAATCGTCCTCTGTCTTACTCGAACATGTGTACAATATTCCATGTGGAAGCATTCTGAAACTCAGAACCTTTTGGTGCAATACTAAGCATAATACCAACACTCACAGTTATCAATGTCAGTGAAATTAATGTTAATACTACTAATGTTTGGGGCTGTTATGCTGGCCTTGACATTTAGAACAAAGAATAGCTAAACTACTCTGAGCAGATAAAATCTTGGCTTCAAATAACAGTGAAATTTCTATGTTAATTGCCTGATGTCTTGGGGTTTGTAGATGGAAGCAGCCACTTGCTACTCTGCCATAAGAACCTTCAGATTGTTCTGATATGCAGACAATTTTATAACTGTTTTGTAAGTGGATCCCTAAATCGCATCCCTTCTCTTCTAGATCTTTGGCATGATATTCAGCATGGTTCTGTGCTGTGTGATCCGTAACACAAGAGACATGATCTAAAACTTTCACTGCACAACTATGTCCCAGGAGTTCCAGACTAAGCTTTACAAGAAGTGCTCTTCTACCCCATTTAATAATTGTAATGCATTTTAATTAGTGTTTTAACATACTGAGAGGAAAATATCCCAGTAGGTGAGCAGGTGAATTGTATTAGTTACAGTAAAACTGAAGTGAACAAAAAATTTAAAATGTCCTTTTTAATGGAAAAAAAGCAAAGGTGCATCTAAGACTAATACGATTTTTAATGTTTGTATATGTGCAATTAAGAGTTTACACATTTATAGACATTGTGTAAGCACATGCATATTTCTTCTTACAAATATATATGCACATGAGTAGGTACCTGTATATGCAGTACCTTGTTTAGGTAAGTATGTGCAAATGGAATATGTTGTGTGTGCACGTTTGCATGCATATTCTTCCAGAGTCTCACTGTGTAAGAGTGTGCACACACCCGTAGGTATACAGTGCTTGAAACCTTTTCACACTAAGCCCCTGGTTGCCAAGTATCAGCAGAGGAACAAACGCCATTTTAAAAAGTAAGACCTATGATCCATTTTGTAACTGTTCTTTCCAAAGCCTAAACAGAGTAGAATTAATAAAACTGGACTTTATTAAAAAAAAAATAATGGCTAAGGGCCTGTTCCCACAAACTAAATCATGTGAGTAGACCCACCGACTTCACTGTCATGCAGAGACTGGATTTATTTATTTTTTTTAGGACTGGACCCTTCATGCAAATACAGAAAGCTCTGGGGGAGGAAACATGTCCAACGAGATCCAGGCTAAAGGAAGAGAGGGAAAGAGGTGGGAAGCTGGCAAGATAATGCAGTCATTTGGGAGCAATTGCAGTGCAAAGTGTGCTTAAGCTTCCCAAGCTAGCCTGAGACACGCACACACACCGCTCTACACATCTTTGAGTTAAAGGGGCCACTAAAATCTTTATTCAGAAGTCCCTTTATCCTGCAAGACTCTATATGGTATATATGCTGGTGCAGGAGTGGAGCCTATATCCAGAAAAGCAGCAGTTTTGTCATACTCTGTAGAATCTGACCGGCCTGTGGAAGCCAACTGAAGTGTGCAAATGGACAGGGAAAGACTCACAGCACTTTAATATCCTCTGTTTCTGCTTCTGTGACTATCACAGCTTCCATGGGGCTCTTACCTCAACCTCTCACCATTTCTTGCGGGTGTAAGGCAGGAAAGAAAGATGGGACCTTTTTACAGAGCCATAAAGTAAATTTACATACTGGTACCTTTAGATTGCATGTCAGGTATAAAAGTTACACTGTGTGCTTGAAATACCTCAGGGCTTGAGTTTACATAAGTTTGTTTCTATATTTTTATTTTTCTATTTGCAATATTTATTCATAAGAGAATGTTCCTTTTAAAAGAGCCTAGAAGGGAGAAAGGTTCTCCCCAGTAGGGGAAAATAAATTACATCAGAGGCTCAGAATCTATTAATTTTTGGCTTACTGGAGATAATTCATCATTGCAGAGAACAGCTTTTTGCTAACAATATCCATGTAGCAGCTCTGTCTCTCTGATGACAACTAGTTCAGATTTCTGATGCAGTTGTTCCATACGTGATGGGGAAAAGTTCAGATAAACTATGTATCTCATTGAAATGGTCCATGATGTCTAACAGGACTTGGCATTTACAAATTGTGGGGTCTTTATTCCACTGAAACACAATGGAAAGGAATGAGATTACAGAAAATGTGTCCATTCTACTGAGCATGTTTGTGTGGAATATATATCCCTGGTGATATTTCTCTCATTTTCCTAAGAAACTCAACCAACCATCACTTTTCTGTTACTTCACGATTGGAAACAGTATGGCTGTTCTATGTATCTGATTTAATTGACGCATCTTGCTGTGTTACACAGATCTCTCTTTTCAAATTGTTAAACCACAAACTGCCACCAAGACAGCTGCGCACGAAATGCTCGGTAATGCAGCAGGCCCTGCCAACGGAGCAGTCTGTGCCCAGCTTCAGGTACCCAGCTGACAGGGATACATACTGTACACCACAGAAGAGTTAGGCTTGTATCCCTCTGTTCACAGCTGACTAGCTATGGATGCCATGTAAGAGTAGAGCCTGGAACCTCATTCTACAAGCATCAGACCAGGAAACAGGGCCCCCAAACTGCTGTCTGCTCCTAAGAAAGGCTCAGTTGGGAGAATGACACTGGCAGTAAATGCATGAGGGTCTCAAGCTGAAACTACGAACGCTAAGTTTCTCACAGCGGGCAACTGACATAGCCAAAGCAACTTCCTGGATCCCAGGTACACTTGAAAGTGTCCCTACGACTGGTTCTGCTCCAAATAGCTAACGGAATAGTATACAGCTATTTTCTCCCAAGGTAATACTGACAGAAAGAAGAAACCTGTGTATAGTGTCATTTTTGCCATTCAGAGCAAGAGTTTTCCAGGAAAAACAGCACAAGGAAGCCACTGGTTCAGGTTCCAAGGGATTGCCCTACAGGGATAGCTTTATTTGCAATTAATTTCTATTTCCTTCTGTTACACTCCCCCTTGTAAAGACAGTATCTTATTTATTTTAAACACATCTACATATAATTGGATTTAGTTTCTCTGATTTGTAGCACCAGAATGTAATTTTAGAACCAGTTTACTTCTAGAGTATACTTCTTTGTTTACTGTTTCTTGAGTAAGTCGGAAGATGCCCACTCCTGCTTTAGAGATGCACTGAATAAAAAGGCAGCTTGCAGAAGCCTCTGTTGCTTCCCCAGCTCCCCCACTTCCCCAGAAATACAAAAACATCCAAGTGCCTTATGAAAACAGGCAAGAGTGGTACAAAGAAACCTTCTACAAATTCAGACTTGAACAGCCTAACTTTCTGCTGAAGTGTTTTGGGTTTGTGGGCTGGTTGTGGGGTTTTTTTTCCTTGCTCTGAACAGTGCATTTGTTTTTCTGAGCATAATTACTGCTTATACTGTAGGGTTTGATGCTATTTAGGTATATGGGATACTTGCACTGCATATCAAGAACAGAGTAATACCAATTACTGGTTTAATTCTGTAAGTTATTGGTATAATTTAAGCTGGAAATCAACATATTATCTATCTACTAGTGGCTTTAACAGAATCCAGAGATACAGCCCCTCTTGTTTCCTGCTGTTGTGAGGTGCATAATGTATTTGCAGTTTTCTCTGCATTTTAGTAACAAACTTTTTTTTTTTTTAACTCATTCAGGGACAGAAAATACAACTGTTCTTTCCCTGTCAAAGCTGTAAGAATCCTTTCCTGTCGCTTTTAGATCATAGTTAACAACTCCAATTTCCATTAACTAGCTTGAGCAGCCCTTCTTAAATGCTCAGATGTCACAGGCCGGGTTATGGCTATCAAAACTGGATACATAGTGCCCACAGTTTATTGTGCTGCTGCTCTTTCATTTCAGCTTTTGGAAGTGCAAAATCGTTGATCATTGGCAGTACAAAATAATTTCCAAGCAGCTACACCGAATGTCTTCAATAAGAAACCTTTTCAAAAGTAACTAAATCCAAACCAGTACCTAAACTTCCTCAACACAGTTCATGGTCCAGAGTTGCGTGCCAGGATTTCATTAACAGACTCCCAGTGCTGGTATGCGCCAGACCCATAGCAACTGCCATAAAAATCAGCAGGAGTACCTGTCGGGTCCTGTCCCTTGCACCCTTTTGGAGGAAAGTGACAAAAGATCAAATCCCTCCAGGTGATAACTCTGAAAACACATCACACATGTTTCTGTCTTCTTCTGCCAAACAGTTTGTTCTAAAGCATAAAGATGTAAATTGTCGATGCCATTATTGGTGATTGCCTCTCTAAACATCATTATTCACGTTTCCCTTGTCTAATTTTTCTAACTGACTTCAGTGGGAGCTTCACTTGTTACAGGAAAACCTCAGCCAGTTTTGATACCCTGCAGAGATTGCACAGAAGCTGACAAAGCACAGCCCTGTACAATCCCTATGCTGAACGTTCATACTTCACTTCTGTTCATACTGAAAGTGACAGATTTTATAGCAAAATATATTTCGTATGTATTGAAAAATAGATTGATTTATCTTAAACCTTCAAATGCTATATTTTACAGCCTTTGGAGGCTACTGATTAACAGTATCAGATACTGTTCACAGAAAATGTACATAAATAAAGCTTTTCAATCTTATTTTTTCCTCTCTATTGGTGCTCCAGCCGCTGGGTTCTCCAAAACACAAGCCCCTTCCAATGTAACATATATGTTTCCATAGCACAAATTCTAATACTGGACAGAACTGGCGCATCAGCTGACGCTGCAAAGTCTGTAGCAGAATTACCTCGACGGCAGCTTTCTTTGAGGGAACCCACACACACACCTGACTCGCGGAAATCGGCTTCCGCTTCCTGTAGAGTCTCACGCGTTCTGAAGTGGCGTTTTATCCGCTGTTCTGTCTTGAATTTGAAACAACTTTCCAATAAAAATAACCTGAGATAAACGGCTACCAGAGAGAGTTCGCCTCTGTGCCCTCCGCGCGCTGCCACGGTCGGTCCCCGCGGAGCCCCGCGGTCGCGCAGGGAGGTCCCGGCGCAGAGCCGGCTCGGCTCGGCGCTCCGCCACCCCCCGCCGCAGCCCCCGCCTCACCTTCGCATCGCGGCGCTGGGGGCAGCCGGCGCGCCGTGGCCGGGCGGTCACTTGGCGGCAGCAGCGCGGACCCGCGGGTCGCCGGGCGAAGAATTCCCCAGGCGGGGCCGCGAGCCAGGCCGCAGCTCGCCCGCCCCCCTCGGCGGCGCGATTACCTCGGCGCCGCGTTGCAAGCAACGGAGCGGGCCCGGGCCGGCGGGGAGCCGCGCTGCACCGCGCCAGCGAGCGAGACCAACCCCGACCCAGCGGAGCAGCCGCCGCACCGCCAGGGCCCGCCTCAGGAGCCCGCGCGGCCGAGCGGGACCGCCCACAGGGGCGGGGCCGCGGGCGGAACTGGCTCCGCATTGGCTGCCCGGTGCCGGTGCTCCCCCCGCCCTGCCGGGCCCCCGTCCGCGGGAGCCGCTGGGAGCGAGCGGCCAGCTGTTGGGCCCGGAGCCGTTAACGGTGCCCGGCGCCGACCAGGCGGGAGGCGGCTCCGCGCCCCGCCACACAAAGGGCGAGGCCCGGCGGGCGGCGGCGCCCCCTGGCGGCGGGGCGGCACGAGGTGGCCGGGGGCAGCATTCGCATCCCCCGGTTTCAGCCATATTAGTCCGTCTGGGATCGCACTTCCCAAAGCCAGCCCCGGCGCGGCTGTGCCCTGTGCCCAGCTCCCCGCCCGGGGCGGCCGCGCCAGGCCCGGGCGCTTGGCTCCGAGCTGGACAGCAGTGGAGGTGCCGCGTGGCCTGGCTTTGCAGCCTCTCCTGGGCGGGAGAGGCCTAATGCTTGTGATAGCAGCACCGAAGAGGAGGGCGAGGACGTTCAAAGGAGGAATTTGCCTCAGCGTGAATCAGGCCATCTGAGCCACCACGAGCACCCTGGGCATCGTGTGCCCGATGCCTTTCTGTGACCTTCACGCTGGGCGCAGGGTGCTAGGGGTGGAGGATATGTAAGGGTTGTCTGCAAACATGGCTTAGTTCTGTGAAAAGGCATCTTAAGAGAAATCAAATGAAGCAAACACCTGACCGTAAGGAACTGCCACCTCAAGAGGTTGTTGCCACTAGACCTGAGGGTTTTAAAAGTTGAACACAGGCACTGCTGTAAGGCCAGCGGGACAAACTGCTCCAACGGCCTGTAAATGCATATTAAAATAGATGTGTTCACACACCCGATACATGTTAAATTGTTTTTTTCTTAAGTGAGAAGAAGTCTTGCTAGTTTTTTTCTTCTCGGTGATGTTGCGCAGGTGCTAACCACAAAAATAGGCTGTTGGGTTTTGCGTACATATGTTCATAGGGAAGGCAGGTCAGTCAGTCCCAGATGTAAGGGAGGATTGTGATAATTTTGCAGCATTGCTTATTACTGTAAGTAGGCCTAGTTCCCTTTTTTGTTTTGCTAAGTGCAAGTGCTGTTTAATAGTACGCTGACTTAAGTTCTGCAGTGCTAAATACCCTTTTTAAAGGCTCAAGCAGCTTGAGAATGCTCTGTCTGGTCTTAAAGCTGAAGATTTTGTTTCTTTGCCATTTACTAGGTAATAAATTGCTGCTTTGTTGGGTAAATAGCCACTTCCCAATTTTTCCCTGTCATTCTCTATACTCTTCATAAACAAGAGACCAGCAATTCATGTTGCAGCTATTGGCTGAGAACCTGGGAGCCCACAGCAGTTTTGCATGCTGTCACGATGGAGTTTTTACAGTTGTGTCAGGGGCTGGGGAATACCAGACTTTCTCACCACCAGAAAGCCTTTTTGTAACTTAATTGAAACTAATCTCTGTTAGGCTTGTAGTAGTCTTGTATATATCTAGCCGTGACTGGATTGTTTAAACCATAGGTGTGGGGGACACATCTTACAGCAGCAGGGATCCTACTGTTGCTGCAAAATGCTCTGGATTTTCAGTTAATTTTAAATGGTGCTTTGGGAGAACTTCAGTTTTCAAACCTTGCCTGCAAAGGCATTTCTTTATCACCAAATTACACATATGACAAATACAGTTCATGCCTTGTGTAGAATCCATGACAAGCATACAAATGCTGTCAGCTTATTATTGCAGTTGCCCTGGCCAAAGCTTTTGCTATTATCATGGACTGGTTGAGGTTGGAAGGAACCTCACCTGGTCCAACCCCCCCCACTCAAGTTGGACCATCTAGCAGATTCCCTTAGTCTTTTCACGGAGGCTCTACTGCAGCTGCCATAAAATGAAGTATCAGATTCCAGGAACATTCATGAAAACTGCAAAATTGAAAGCAAGATTTTTCTAACATTACATTTCATATTTGTATCCTGTGAATTCTGGCCGGTTCCTTTATTTACTATTTCAAGCAAAGTGTGAAGGGACTACGTCATTTCTTGGGAGCCACAATTATATTTCTAAAAAATAAATTTGCATAAACAGAAAAAATCTACCTTGCATCTCTGCGGTATTTTTAGGTATTGCTGTTAATTTAACCCTGGTAACTCATGAGAATGCAGTCAGGCAGACAGGAGATTACTATTTCAGACCCAGCTTTGTCAAGGATGGGAACATTTCTAATATTCTAGGTAATTAATATTTTGTATATGTCAGAGGTTTGATTTTTCAGCTCTTTAAATTGTTTTAAGTACTTTTGATTCACCTTAATGGCCTTTCTGAATGTAACATTTAATTTTAAAATGGAAGTTAGTAGAATTTTATAAACATGAGCAGCAATGAGTTTACAGCAGAGTATGTAGTATTAATTAGGAATCTGATAGTTTGCCACATACTGACCATTTCTTTGTCTGTCAGTATATGCTTTGCATTTCAATTGGAGTAAACTTTGGTAATCAGGTTAAAAACTCATCTTGTTGGTCAGAAAATATGTTTCCAGACTGATTTGTTTCTCTCTCATGCTTTGAATACAGTTTGGATTAATTAACCTGTTTAATAGATGATAGTGGCACAAACAGGTGCTGCGAAGGTTGTAACTGATGCAATACAGTGTAGGATAAGAGCTGGGTAGTGAATATGTCAGTAGGCTGAAATTACTGTTTAGGCTTGGCTCCTGTACCTGGGAATAAGGTTACATGTGACAAGCACGGCAAACTGAAATATTTTGTCTTTATGATTCCTGCTGCAAAGAAGAATAATATTACTATTTCGTAATCTTTTCTCCCTCTGTGCTAGAAAAGGCATATCATATGTAAAGAGATGGTGGTAGGACATCGGTGCTGAAACGTGCCAGGTCGTTATCACCTTTCCCATGGAGATGCTGAAAATTCAGTTACAGGATGCTAGAAGAGTGGACAATTGAATCATCTTCACAGAGTGCTGTTTGGTTCAGGTATCTAGTTCTAAATATGAATTATTTGGTGTTTCTGTGTAGAGGAATGAAGCTGGGTTAATTAGCACTGATAATATACAACTGTGGGCTGGCTTGGGCGGGGGGCAGGTTGGCTGATGTAGACAAGGTGTAGATGTGGCTGGTTCTGTTAAGAGGTTGGGCAGCCAATGAAGAGAGAGGGAGAAAGGGAGAGAATTCTTGAGATGAGAAGGGGGCAGAGAGCTGGTCATTGATGTCTTCAGTGCTAGTACCCCATCTCTGTGAGGTATAGGTTAGTAACTGCTACTTTTCATAAGAGATTGCATAAGTGAATGGAGATACTGCTATGGCTGGTGGCGGAAACTTAAAATATTTCAGTTTCATCCTTAATAAGGGATGAGGAAGAGCAAGAACTGGATTTTCAGAAGAAAATGTAAGGAAATAAGTTACTTTCTGCTTTGTTTCAGCATCATAATGCCTTGTGAGTAAGATCTGCTGTGTAGTATTTGGTTGAAAGTTTGTAGATACTAACCCACTGCTGGCTAAAGTGTGTAATGTCAAACCTGCTGTGCTCAGAAGAGTGGTGCACTCAGCAACTGGGTTTGTGCACATTGAGGCCGTTAAAGTACTTTACAAGAGTCTTAGATCCATCTTGGAAAGATAGGACATTTCTTATTTTCTTTTTGATACTCCTCATCTACTAAGTATGGAATGCAGTGTAAACTTAGCATATGCTTCTCTTAGGACTGTTCCTTTTTCTGTCATGTACTTTCCCTTGTTTACACACTGAGTAGTATAGGAGACTAAAATTTTGGAGGAAGGAAGAAAAAAAAAAAACCACATCCAAAAACCCCCACGGCCTGCCCTGTTGATTTTCCCTAACCTGTTATGTACTTGTCTATGGATGCTGTTAACAGTCAGCCCCTAAAATGAGCTCTTCAGTAGTTCCCTGCTTGACTCTGGGCTTAGCTATATGGAACAGCACCTTGTGCTGCTCCATGAAAAGCAATCAAGTGAAACTCTTAGGAAGGTCGATTAACAGTTTGAAGGTCTAACTGGTGCTTATCAGCACCATGAGGCTTTTCCCAAGAAGAAATACCAATGTTTACAGTAACACACAAGAGAATTTTAAAAAGTCAAAGAATGCATAGCAGATGTATGCAACTTCCCTCCCACACAAACAAAACTGAAGCTTTACGTTAATCCCAACAAAGCAGGAGTATGTTAGTAGGCGAGTCATTGGTTTTTGCCACCTTTTGGTTTTGCCAGAAGCAAAAATAAACAGAAAGACAGACGAATAAGAGAACTATGCTAACAGATGGATGTACAGTGGCTCTGAGGGCTATCAGAAGGTTAATTCTCCGTGGGGCCGTGGCAGTCTGAGCACAGCTGCCAGTTCAAGCTGGGCATAACAAGCCGGTGTTCATCTTCCTGGCTCTGGGGTTTGGTTGGGTCTGTTACTTGCCAAAAAAACCCAAATCCTCTGTCTGGATAATTCAAAAAGCATGAATGCTGTTTTCATGGTGTGAACCTTGGGATAAATCTGTTCCATTTAATACTCCACTTTAACAGTGAAAATTGTTTTTCATAAGGACACATTTGCAATCACTGAACAACCAAGAGAGCCACCACTGTGAAGTAACCCACTCTACAAGGCAAAACACATGGCTGGGAAGGGGTGAAAAAGCCTAAGCGTTTGGTGGTGAATTGACATGTTAGTGGCGTCTATTACCTGAAAATTGCACTTAATGCGGTTTTGAACCTTCAGTGCATCTGCACAGAGCTGCAAATTCTTAGCTCTGAAATAGGGGTTTTTTTTATAGTTACATCTTGTTAAAAATCCTTTTACTATCATTTAAGGTATTTATGCACTTAATTTTTTTTCTACCTACATTTGCAAAGATGTGCAGAATGGTAGTGCTGTTCCTTAGTCACAGAAGCATGGAGAATTTAACTTTTTGTCAGCCCTGTACTGTAGCCTTCACTGTAGCCTTGCTGTGCTGTCTACATTACTCCTGCATCATCAGAGAGGTTTACTCCACCACTGCAGAGACCTGAAAAGTATGCCTAATGCACACGGGTCTGGGCACACTGGTGATGACATAGATCTGTAGTGTAGATAAGCAAACTGTATGTGCTTAGTCCCAGTTGGCTACACTGAAGGGTCCTCAACAACCCTAATATTATGTATATGGAAAAATACCGTTGCTAATATGAAGGCTGTAAGCATATGTCAAAATCGAAATCTAATTAAAATGTTCAATACTAGAAGTATGCGTTGCCTTATTTTAACTCTGAAGTATACAAAATGTTTTGTCTCCCGGCATCTGTTCACAAAACACCTGGGATTTACAAGCAAAGGCTTATACAAACACATAGTCATCTCTCCTTCTTCCCCAAAGTAAATC
The DNA here is from genome assembly GCF_023634155.1 of Falco peregrinus. NCBI lineage: Eukaryota > Metazoa > Chordata > Aves > Falconiformes > Falconidae > Falco > Falco peregrinus. Next base: position 8,004,410 of record NC_073736.1, on the reverse strand, counting down.
ACAGGTCAATTCTAAACACAAACCTTCAGTCCTGTGATTCTGTGTTTGTGCATGTCACAGAACATCCAGTTAATTGAAGTAACTAGTGATAAAACTTTAGAAAAAAACTTTGTGCACACCAGTTTGCAAACCTGTTATGAAATACACTTTTATTTATGATCAGCTGTGAGCAAAGAGGTACATTTCAACCACATTCTGTTGGAAGCTTACATGTTACGAAGCTTCTGTGGTTTAGTGCAATAGTTTGTCCTAACCTTCTCATGAACACAGTCACTATAATCAGTGTTACATTTACCACACTTGCAGCTCACAGCCACAGGGTAGGAATAATAAGGGATGGTGTGATGAGGACAGCCAGGAATCAGTGCTGTTTGATACAGCATCTCTTTATATGTGCACACGTTCTGGGACAGAGCACTTTTGAGTAGCAGCTTCTTGCCATTGCTGTCCTACAAAGAAAACAGAAATGCATTGTTTCACTGAAGCATACCTGAGTGCCAGAAGACTTCCTCTGATGTTTTCTCATACGCGTGGAAAGCAAACCTCTTTATGCTTAGACTAGCTCTGATATTTTCAGTGTACTTCTCTTCAGATCTGTAATTTTGCATGTGGTTGGGGCACTCTACCCCTGTGGATATGTTCCCCTCGCTTATATGTTTTTAACTACTCCGCTTGGCTCAGAGTGCGAACAGAGCTTTGTAACCTGTATTGGCAACCTGCTGACCAAGGTTGAACTTAAAATGCTACATTGAACAGTGAAGCTCAAGCCTAGTGTTTGGCGTGTCTACTGGCGAGATATTCTTCACAGATAGCTGCCATAACAATAGTAGAAGTTACCCAAGTCATTTACATTAAATAAGAGTGGCTAAGTACAATCTGCTTCTCACCTGTTCCATCCAGACCCCACAAACCGACTACAGAGGCCCTGCACTGGCAGCAGCAGTCGGTCCTATGCTATGCCACTGACGTTATAAACTTCACAGTTCCAGAGGCTTGGCATTACTCATCCATACCTTTGCAAAAAGCTAACTTGAAAACATGATGATAGTGTGATTTTTCTGTCTGTGACAAACACTGTTAGAACTGGATCATTCACAAACAACTTTCCAGTGAGATTAGGCACTTGCAGTGATGTCCATTATAGAAACAACTGCCTAAAACAGAGTAATGCCTTGTACCCGAGTCATGCAAAATCCAGCGCAGATGGTGGTGTTGATGGCCAGGCAGTAAGCACATTCCCTTTTCTCCACATGGATTATATACTCAGAAGGAGCACAGAGTGACGCTGTTTGACCGACAGTCAGGCCAAAGAGGAGAGACATCACAAAGAAGGGACTCATGCTAGATGGGGGCGGGGGAGGAAACAAATAAAGCAAACCCTAAGTAAAATTAGATTTACCTTGCACTCCTTTTCTCAGAATTTGACAATAACAGTTATGATAGACACAGACTAGAAGTAATCTTAACTTTTTCAGCTCCAGCCTGACAAGTTCTTTCCCATTTCAGACCTTTAATTGAAATAATACTAACCACTAAACAGAAAAGAAGGGTAAACAGGCCATTAACAACATGTAACAAATTCACTTTTTCCCCACTAAAATATATTACATGGAATTTTTCACTACTGAGTGATAAAATGCTGACACAGAAAAATAACAGGAGCTAAAGGACTTGAAAATGTGACATATGTAAAGGAACATGAGCTCCAGAATTAACAGAGATGGTGAGGAAAAGAAAAATCTCACCGGTTTAAAAATAATCTTCTCAAGAAAACATCTTATAAAACGTTCGAGAAAAAGAATGCATATCAGGCATACCACTGTACTTTTTACTTTGCAGTTGGCTTAGAAGCATGATGAAATGGGAACACTGCCAAGAATTAAATAATAGATTCAAGCAAATTACAATAAAGAACATCAGCAAAGAGTTCAAATAAATGAATCCCCACTTTAGTTGCCTGTTGTGCTGACCTCATTTCTCAGACCTGCCGGGGGATCCCAAGAACAAAGCTCTGATTAACTCCAAGACAATTCCAGGGTCTACTCTATAGCCTCTAAAGTACAAACTTTAAATGACAGTGTCTACAAACACATGGACATCACCCTATACTCTCCTTCCAGCTGCCAGTTTCCCCCAGCAAAAGCCATTCATTACAGTCTGGTTTACCCTGTAGCTGCAACAATGCAAGTCTGGAAAGACCAACCTCTTGTCAGCTGAATTCTTCCCTATCACAGGAACCTGATTCTGCCTTGAGCTGGGAGAGGCAGTGACCCAGCACAAGCTCTGTGTGTGCTTTATACTCTCCAGGCTAATTCCAGGCTGATCTTACTGTTTATATAATTGCATCTGAATTGCTGCTTTCTTATCACAAAGTCATCTATTGAAAATTCATACTGAACCACAAAGCAAATGTGATAGGAACAAACGTGTCCATAATATCCTAAACTGGAAACTGGAGCTGGAAATCTAATTATTTTAACAGTCATCCTCCCCTCAGGATTTTAAACTAACCACAGCTTTAAAAAAGTTATCATTGATTAATTTAATCGTTACATAGGACAGCAACATCACGACAGGAAGGCTAGCATAGAAATCACATATGACTAATTCTACACATATGTTTTGTGAAAGTTTAATGAATTCTGGTTCACTCCATTTGCTCGTTACTAGGCAGGCACAGCCAGGAGATGCAGTGCTGCACACATGAAGTAAGAGATCTCAGATCAAAGCAGTTGCTCTGCAGTGTGGATAGGTACAGCCTGACTTACCTGCTCAAACAAAACACACGGAGAAATTATCTCGCCTTGAACCTACTCAGCAAATATTGAAGTAACAAGCAAATTCACTCTGAAATACTGTGATAGGGGGAAAACTTGAAAAACTTACGAACCTACTCCTTGTAGCACAATGAGAAGCAAAATACTGCACCAACACCAGTGAAACAGATGCCCACAGATGGGGGAAAACCACTCACATTTAAGGCTTTGTGGAACACCTGCAAGGAGCAAAAGCAAGAAAGGGTCAATAAAGCTGCTGTCCTTCACTGCTTCATCAGCATCCTCACTATGCTGATTCACTGAAGCTCTGTTAACACCTACCCTTTCGCTTAATCACGGAACTGCCTTTTGGACTTTGATCTATGTCTTTTGCAGGTCAACCACATTCTTGGTTTTAGTAGCCATAAGAAATATGATAAAGTTGAGTTTGAGCTGGTAAACATGGTCACTTTGTGCTGTTGGAGGAGTGTTCCAGTCATTCCAGACTGATGTTTAGCTAATTCCTGAATAATATTGTCTTCTTTTCCTGTGGTGGCAAGCTGCTGCACACAGCTTTGTGTCCTGGACTAATTCTCCAAGGGTTTTTTTTGATATCATGACAGAGTTCTTGTTCTGTTAAGACTAGCCAAATGCCTTCTGTTTTCATGGAGTCTTTTAATTCTGGGTTAATTTCCACCATATAACTTCTCAGGAATTATATATAACTCTTTCTGGCTTACAAACATGAGCAGAGTATTAATTGTACTCTCAGTAACATCTGTCCATCTACACTTAGCAACAGAAGTATAACACTGCTATTTTGCTACTACTGCAATACATTATTTAACTCTTTTTCTGACGTATTTTAAATGCAGTTGAACACACAGGCTATAAGAGTATACATATACATAGACCCATATGTAGATAATGTGTATATATATATATATATATATATATATATATACACACACATGATATATACACGTGTTTGGTTGTTTAAAACTTTAATCACAGAAAATAATGTTGTTCTTGGAAAATCTTAGGAGTTTTTTAAAGGAGACACTGATCCTGAAAGGAAAAGGAAGCAATTCATAAAACCAAATCATGGAGAGGACAAAAGTGCCCAAAATAAAAGTAAAAAACAGCATTCCTAAAGCAAGAATATCACATGCAACCCTTGCATGTACAGCTGATTCTTTTCTCTAAAGATTTCATAGTGAATTAAAAGCATAGCTGTAGGCAATTGGAGCCATATTTGTATACACTGGTCTGGACAGGAAGACCCCCACATCCAGGTTTGAGGTGTCCTCAACATATCCTACAAGAATATAGGCAGAGGACAGATCAGGGTATGAAGGCATATATCCTCTGCTGCTTCAAAGTGCTAATTTCACTGATTTGAGAAGAAAAAAAAAGAGGGGAGGGGATTCAGATTAGGATAAAAAAGGCTTAAGAATTTGCTTTAACAAGATTTAGGGAAATGTCTGCAAACATCAACTGTGAAGAAAAAAATTATAACAATGCTTGAAATGCTATCATAATAAAAATTAAAAAGAATGCAACAATAAAAACAATAGCAATGAAAAAAAGGAAAACAACAATCACTGTTGGAAGTGAGAAAAGGTAGAAAAGTTGCATGGGGAGCTGGAGACTAGGAAATAAACTTCTGTCAGGACAGAGGCCAACAGTAATGTCAAGGGACATTACTAGATGAAGACAAGCTGTTGATGCAGTTAAGTGCAAAGTCTTCAGTAAGTACACACGCATTTGAAAATGCAGTGGCTGAACAACCAACATACACATTTGCAACAAAAATTATTAAATAAATTGTGTAAGGAATAAATGTTTTAAAATCACATCATTAGCTACCTAATGCTAATTTCAACAGTCTTGGAATACTGATGAATTTTCAAAACATTAAGAAAAGTGCTAATATTATGCCAACATTTAAAGAGAGAATGTTGAGCCAGCTAACTCTCAGCCAGCTAGCCTGACATCTATCCCTGATAAGCCAGGTAAAATAACAGAAAGTTGATACAGGATTTGAGCAATAAAGAATTAACGGATGAGAACATAATTAATGCTTGTCAAGATGGTGTTACATAAAGTAGGTCATGCCACCTGATTTCATTCTTTGAGGCAATACCAATTTGGTTGTTAAGGCAACTAGACAGATGCAATGTCCTTAGTTCCATCTGTCCAGAGCCCTACTGTCACCAAGATTTAGAGCTATTAGGTAGAATCCAGTCTGGTATACACTGAATGTCCAGAATTATTAATCACATGAGCAGGTAGTATAATTTCATCAGTGCATTTAATCACTGCAACTTTTTTACTCAGTCTCTGAATGCACTGCAGTGCATTACAGAAATACTTGCCCAAGTATTAATAATGAAAATTCATTTATCTGGAAGCACAATAAATTAGTCTGAGTGGACCTTGAGGCCAATGTGACTCCTGCTCCTCATAGTCAGGTGAGCTCCACAGTGGTACAGACACAGAACCTCTTGGCTACTACCTCCTCTTTGCTGGCACCACATTAGCCTGCCCATCTGTCAGAGATGCACTGAGCATCACCAGAGTGATACACACCCATTCACATCTCTTCTGTAATTTACACAAACTATTAAGACTCTTAAGCTGGTAGAAATACTTTTCCTTCAATTGTCCTTCTGGATATGACCACAGAGTTCATTCACTACTGACTTCTCTGGACACTTGATGGGAGTGAGGTCCCGCTACCTACTGGGAGCAGCAAGACAAAAGGTTGTGGCAGGACAATAAAGCCCGTTGTGGCAATCTGAGCACCCAAGGCTTCTTTCATAGAGTTTCCTAAAATCCATGGTTAAAAGTCTGACGCTTACCGATCCATTTCTTTGGTTGCCCCCCTGCTGACCTGCAGAATATTCAGCAATAGAAATTTTTAATGTGCTGGTATAGCCATTAACTTTGTAGCCCTGTTCTGGAACAGCCAGTTACACTGTTAATTATTTATCTTTAACCTTTCTGATAACTAAATCAATCCATTGCCTGACATCAGTTATTTTACACTTTCATTAAGTGAAAGGCAGTATGCTCATGTTCTACAAGAAGTGTTTTAAGTGATGTCTGTAAACGGAATTTAGTAAACATAAAATTCTTGGGTTCATGACCCAGGAATCTCTGTAATGAGCTAGAGAAACTTAGTGCATACCAGCCCTTTATATGTAAAAGTAATTTAATAGGATTGTCACTGACCAGCACCTAAGGTAAAAGTAGTAACAACGAGGAGAAGTTAGCACACATTGTTCCTACTCTTCCCCTATTAGTAGTACAACACAATGAAAACTTCGTGATCTTACAAGCAGGTTAAATTATAGAGCAGAGTAACTCTTGTTTCCACTGCATATAGTACTGTGAATGTTAAAATAAAAACATGTCCCTGCTTGCAAGCAACAGAGAATTAGCAGCTATGCTGATGAAAAACAGACAAAGCCAATCAGGTTTCTGAAAGATTAGTATTCTGGCAGAGGAATTATTTCCAACCCTATCCTGTTGCAGACCTCCACTGATAAAAGGAAATAAAATCCTAATATGCTGCCATAGAAACAAGTGTTTTTGCCAGGTTTTGCATTTAAACACACAGTGGCTGCTGAATTTTCAAGGCTAATGTGTATACTGCAAGCCTCTGTAACAGCCTGAAACATTGCTCTTATCTCTTAAAATTTATAGATTCACAGATGACCGCTGTTCTTCTTTCCTAGGATTAGCTGCAGCATTTCCTATCAACCATCGATGAAAGCAGCAATTCTCTTTGCTGCGTATCATATGCCAACGATCTCCATTTATGATCTGAAAATACTTCATAATCTGTTTGCTGTTTGGCTCATATGATAGACCACTTTGTGCTAGATATTTCTGTTATTCTGAGACACACAATCACTACATTGAGGATGAAACTGAAACAATAAAAACAAAGACAAGGCAGAAGCCTCCTGCAATACTCCTGAGGGTGAATCACTGACTACACCGACCCAGTATCACAGCAATGCTAAGGGGTAAAGTCACAGGCACTCCCCAGTTTCGGAGGGTTGTAGTGTTTTGATCTGGCTGGCAGTCTGATAGGCAGTCAGAAGCAATCAGACAAGACCTTGACTGATGAAGATCTGGTACGGAGACTTGACACTATGCATGTACAATTGACTTTTTTAGATCAGATTTTAAACTAATTATATATGCTCAGTACATACTCGGGGGTACGTTTCTCTCGCCCAGCATGCCTGCCTCTCTCAGGCAATCTCACATCCCCACCTGAAAAAGAAGCGGCCACCAGAGCCATGGCAGCTGCGAAGCCTGCCAAAGCAAATGCCTCGCAGTGAGGAAGCCATTCTCAGATTCCAAGCAAAAAGCAAAATGGCTGTATGGAAGGAAAAGGGAAGACTGCTCTTCCTCATGAAGCCTCCCCACCAAGATACTTCTGGTAGAAGCAAGGGAAACTGAATTAAATACATGGGTATCTAGGGGCAGAACAGGTTGTACCAATAACACTGTTACTTGTACTGTTTGGGGTGGTGGGTTTTGTGTTTGCTTCTTTGTTTTTCTTTTCTTTTTAGAGACATCTAACTCCTGTGGCAATTTTTTAAAGAATCCTTTTAGTGTAGAAATTTAAAGGAATATTATTTTTACTGGTTCAGAAATACTTGTCCTTCATAATAACTATCAGGAATACTTGAGGATTTTTTTAATGTATCTTTTTAATTGCAATTTTAGTATCTTCCTTACACATGCTTGGGGAAAACTGTTTAAAGCAATTCTTCCAGTATGGAAAAAGCCACTTTTGAAAGACACTGTGAAGTAAGATCAGCAACTGCCAACACATAGCATTCCCCTTCCTCTCACATTACCCAGTCAGTTTGGATGAGGTGATGTCAGCACTGGCTAATCCCTAACCCCAGCGCAGTTTCCCTGGTTTCCAGAGAGATGTTCCACCCAGCCCCTCAGGGAGGGCACTGGCGTCCCAACCAACCGGCACATGCTGAGACACCAGATCACTTACTCGGTATAACCTGCAAGTCCATATACTCCTGCATTTGTTAGCTTGGGTGAGTCCTAAAAGTGTGATTTTCTTAAGATTTGTTCTTGGTTCCTGCATTCTGTTTTGCTCTCTCTGCTCTTGCAGCTTTTACACAAAATAAATTCTTAAGTACCATTTGGAAATAACTGTCAGCACTGTCGAGTGACAGTTACAGTGCACCTGTAAGTGCCTGCATATGCCCAGCCTGCACTGTAGTTTAAATTCAGGCAGTGGCTACCTGAATTCAGTATTCTGCAAACATGAAATATCTTTCCAGCAAGAAAAATGATTCTAACTTTTCAGAAAATTTGCTGGTGTAACAGATTCCACTTCCAAATATGGTGAAAAAAACCTAGTATATCCTTTCATATCTTTGGAGAATATTATTTGTCAGTTACCTGCAATAAAAAATCTTTATTAATATCACTGCTCAACAGATCAGGCATAAGGAACCTACACGACTAGCCTATACCTAAAATTGATACACAAAAAGAATGAAATACATATGTTTTGCCACCCACTTCAGATGAATCCAGGATTTTGATTTTTCATATTTTAAGATGTACCTGTAGTTTTCTTGTTATCACTAGGCTCTGAAGCAGGTTGTTCTTGTTGTGAAATTAAGAATAATCAAGAATTAATGCAGAAATATATGTTATTCTAAACTATTCTTATGCTTATGCAGCAGAAACTGTAAGTCCTTAGGAAGGCCTACCTGCTGATTTATATCTATGTTCTAATACATAAAGCCACAATTCATGTGTCAGACAAACAATTTAATGACATCTTAACATTGTTTTTACAGTCTCAAAATGTGTGCATATTTTATTCCCTGTGAAGCTGAAATATTTTTAAACTGAAGTAATTCTATTAAAAATTCAATTTTAAATTTTCAAAACTTTTAACATACTGAAATAGCATCAACTGAAAACAGTCTAAAAAGAAAGTTCTAACAACATTTAAAACATTTAACATTTGAAAAAACAAGATGACTTGAGATAAAAGTGCATGCATTTTAACAGCTTCAGTATTTCTTTCACTAAATAATACCCTTCCGTGAATTATGTATTAAGAGAGTACATTTATAAGAACAAAACTGAATTTCTTTAAAACCAGTATTTCTAATGACAGCCTTTTTTTGTTTTCAAACAGCTTTCTGAGTAGTTATACTTATTTCAAAATTCTAAATTGGGATCATTTGTCTCCCAACTTTTTATAGCATAGGGGATGAAATGTAGAAAATGTTCTGCAGGTGGACGTAGTTATGTATCTATAAAGTTTATGTGTACAAAGGAAATTAATGTAGTATTAAACGTATCTAGTATGAAAAAAAATGCAACAATGTACTAACCCTGAAAGAATAATACTGTGGTTATACTAATCAGATAATGTTAGGGCACTAGTCATTTTTTCATTTTAAGTGAAAAGCCTTTCAGCATCTTTAATTTTTCTTTTCCTGTCCATTTTAGAAACTGCAGTCCAACCAGCCTCACGCATTTTTCTCATGGTTGTAAGTTTCAGTACGGAGCCTGGAGTTTTCCCATTTGATGTAGCTGGTTTCTAAGAAGGAAAATAAAGCCATCCATTAATTTCTATAATCGATTTGATTAACTGTTTGTTTTGATCTGAAGAAAAGCTACAGTACCTTTTTTGGTGTCATGGCATATAATTGTGAAGCTTGAGGATAATCTTTGTACAATTTTTTAAACATTTCTTCCTCCGAGACTATGCTCTTAAATTAAAAATAAACAAGTTAATCACACTATATTAAAAGATGTATTTTCTTTCCCCCTAGGAATACTGAAGTATGAAAAAAAAAAAGTTAGTATGTTACTATGAAGCCTCAACAGTTCAATAAAAACAACATAAAAAATCAATGTAAAAGTTAATATATATACATATATTTTTATAGTGGTACTCTGTTTGTCATATAGTTACTAATTATGTACAATTCCAGAAAGAACCATAGAAATAAAAATAAACCCATTAATATTGTCTTGGATACAGAACCCCACATGCTTTATATACATTCTTGGATATAGCAGTGTGCATAAAAATCGGTTAAGTACACTGTTTGTTCTCTGATTTTTACCAGGAGGTCACTGTGTTCAGAGCTATCTGACTGAACATCCAGCTGTAGAAGCACTTTTTGCTTTTTCCTCATGCACTGTTCTGAAGGCAGATTTGTCCTTTCACTTTGCGGTTTATGTATTGGAGGAGTCTTTATCATATATGTCTGGGAAAGAAAAAGATGACATTTCAAACTGTATTTTCAGTAGCAATTACAGAATCTAAACCCAAACTCATAACCCAGTTTACAGATTGAGTATCCAGGAGGACACTAGAGAGATGCTGTGGAACAATTATCTTTCCATCCAAAATGTGAAGCAAAGACCCAAACAAAGGGGAGGGGGTAGAAAGGGGAAAAACCCAAAAAAACAAATCCTTTTTTTGTTGCCAAACAAGAGGAATGTACAGGAAGCTGTGGAAAAACTGAGTTTTATGGCACACTATATCTAACTTCTTCAGGCTTATCTGCAGAAATTCAGGTTATTCTGCACTGTAGTCACTACATGCAGACTATAATCAGCATTTAAGAAATTGCAAACAAACAAAACTGCAGGAAAAAGCTTTCAGCAAGACACAGTGGTATCAAGAACATGACTGTTTTTACTTAACTAGTTATTTCACTAGAAGTTAAACTTCTCAGAAGCATTGCAATGGAACAAACAATGCAGTCCTTTTTTAGCAAGGATAACATAAAAATGGTAGTTGTTTCTGTTGTTAAGATATACATCCCATGTAAGCTTCTGACAGGGTAGAAGTGTAACGTTTTACAGTTATGATGAAGCAGTCAGGAATACTTTGATAATTTTTACAGCTACACAAGCTATTTTCTGTTCCATAGAGAAGAATGTGCCTTTACAAACAGACATCACTTTTCTTTTAAGACTACATAAAAGAATTCTAGAGTCTTTATTAAATTCACAGTCCCTCTACGACAGGAATTATTACTGATCAATGATAACAGACAAATTAAATAACTGAGCAAGAAAATTACACCCAGTGGGAGCCCTTACACAAACTGCTTTCTGTTATCACTGTGGAATACTTTTGTGTGTGTGTGTGGCTATCACCTTTTAAATCCCTGCTTATCACAACAAAAAATAAACATGCACCTACAGAGAAGTAAGAAATACAGTCAGAAAAATAAAACAAGAAAAATTCACTCCCATGGGTTACAAACCTTTAATGATGGACTATCCAAGGGACTTTTAGCAGATACTGAAGGCAGTTTTTTCTTTTCCATCACGTTGACTTTTACAGGAATATCATTTGGAGACTTTTTATTTTTTAAATTAATAGATTCATAGTCCAGATCAAAGTGAGGTTTAGGAGTCTCAGAAAAATGAGTTTGTACTTTCTAAAATTAAAGAAGGTTTAAGTTAAATGCATTCCAATGTCTTTTGTTAAGTGTACGTACTTTGTCATGGAACTTCAATTCAAATGCATACATATAAATATTACCAAATTCTAAAATTAATTAATGATAAGGTTAAAGCTACCTTGTACTTTTCATTTTCAGGAACCATATTTTGGGGATGTTCTTTTGCAAGATTCTCCTAAAAAGAGTTATGTGATAGGAAGTAAATATTTTGTTTGAATTCAGTTGTTAAAAATCTTGGTATAATTACAGAACACAGTCCTCAATCATACTCTGTTACAAAATTCACACAAATATATTACCCAGATTTAGTCGAACTGCAGCATTCAAAAGATATTACTTTTCTATTCAGTTTCATTTCTTATACAACTTCTCCCATCTCTGCTAAGGAACCTACATAACATCTCTTTTAATACAATTTTTATCACAGCTGTATTTAAAAAAAGAAAGAGCTCTATTTTCTAGTTATTGCCTCATGCAGTGAACTGGAAGCATTCTTGTTTGTTCAAGCAAATGTCCCTTTGCTGTCTTTTTAATTCTATCTTGCATTTCTTTTGCCAACTGAAGAATACTATGTTGCAATCACAAAATCACAGAATTGTTAAGGCTGCAATGGACGTCTGGTGATCATCTACTCTTAACACCTCTGTTCACAGCAGAGTGAACTAGAGTAGGTTCATCATGACTGTGTATTAATACAGTGCATAAGACCAGGCCAAGCATGTCACCCATACTGCTACATTTAATAAAGTAAAATTTAAAACAAACCAGAAAAACAACCTTCTCTTCAATTGCTGCTTTAAGTTGTTCCTTAAGGGATGACAGTTCATTTCTCAAACATGACAGCTCACTTTCCTAAAAACAATTAGATAAAGGATAGGGTTAACTATGCTTAACCTGGAAAAACAAAAACAGTCCAAAATGAGACTGTAATTAATATTCATTATAAACAAAAGAAAAATATGTTTGTTCCAATACAGCTAACTTATCCATAAAGTGAGCATGCTGAGAGGTATCTACAGTTCATTTTCAGAATTATTCAATCACTAGAATAACAGGTGATCAAAGAAGCGGTTACCAAATTAAAAAAAACCAACATGAGGACTGAAGTCACACCTTCTATTAAAAAAATCTAACTCTTTTAAAAGCTCTGCAAAGAAATATTCTGTGAAGGGAAATGTCAGAAAAATACTGCATTTTAAGTATATGCTGTAGAAGTACATTTCTGTGAAAATCTTGAGGGGATGTTGTCTCTCAGAATACTTCTCAAAACTAACCTTCCCAGAAAGGGGGGTGGGGGAGAAGGCGACAGGGAGGCAGCCTAACTCTAGACTTGAAGTTTTGTTTTAGTTCATTTTAGAAAGAGCTGAAGTACTACTAAGAAACAGGTATTTGACCAAAATTGTTCAAGGTAAGAACTTCAAACACTTGCAAGAACAGAGGGCTGGGGGGCAGAAACCAACTATTTAATACAAAGGTCAGAGGTTAGAACATGACACACTATCAGGAAAAGTAGACAGAAAAACACAGCTATGCTAATTTATTTTTAGAAACATCTGGATTTTTTTAATGCACATAATAAAACCTGTAAGAAAATAACTGTAAACAGAAATGAATGCATTGATCCCATCAGGGTTCAGTCCTACTAAAGCAGCCACTTACACACACCCACCCCCTGCCAAGTGTGATACTTATAATCATATTACACTTTAAGGACAGCAGCCCTTCCATTTAGTTATTTAATGCTGAAGAGTATGCCTTACCAATGATCTTTTTGATGATAACTGCTCTTGTTCTTTTATTTTATAAAGTTTTAACTCTGTATCTTTTTCTTCAACCATTTTATCGTATTCATGCTGTATTAAAAAAACACCAAAAAAACAGACTCAAAATATTTGACTAAATGTTACAAGTACATATCTACCCAGTCTTAAAACATTACTAATTTTTTCAAATAAGACACTTCTGAAGATTCAGAAGGTACTATGAACAAATATTGATGCTTCAGCAGAAACTGCAAAACAGAAAATGCACAAGCAGCATTATTTTGTGGGCTGACAGAGAATGCTTTATCTCTAGGCAGTGGTATGGGTTCCAGCACATGAAAACTAGCCATGTTATTTTTATTAACAGTACCTGCTAAATATACTGCAAACCAGAGTAATATGGAATGTTTAAAATATGTTAAGTTAAACTGCTGAAGGTCACTAAGTAATCTCCTCATAAACGAAGGCTCAAACTGACACTCAGAACACTGCATTAAAATGGTATCAAAGGAAACCTGAGAACAAAAAAATTCCTAAAAATTTAGATAAATGTAATTCATCTGCCAGTAGACCTGTTTTCAAAATCTGAAGATGGATTTATTTTTAGGTGATAAAAATTAAAGTATGTGTTCAACTTCATTTTCCTAGAAAGTGAATCTTCATAATAAAGACCTGAGTCTAATTTCTATTATTCTAGTTTTGAAAGGTGTTTACTTAACATAGTATCAACACATTACAATTACTGAAATCAGTAATATCTCTTACCTTGTGTTTTTCCATAAGTGCCATCATTTCAGTTATCTTGTGTTGACATTTTATATCAGTTTCTCTCTGTGTTATCGTTGCTTCATCAGCAAGCAACCTCATCTTTTCTACCTAAGTTTAGTAGAAAAACTTAAGCTTAATTTAATTCATGAACAACTGACATATTTAAAAAAAATAATCTTAATTTCATTTCTTCTTACCCCTGTGGGTACAATGTATATATAGTTTCATTTGGTGTAGTCTTCACTTCCTTTCAGGATGCTTTTCAAATCCTGTATCTTTTATACATATTGGTAAAATGGATGAATAAACCTAGATTAAAAGTACACCCATTCTTCCGTGGCAGATAAGTGTCATTTCAAACCACAAGCCACTTTAAGCACTCTACCCTAACATTTTTTTATATTACCATCAAAAAAACTGTGGGCAGGAAAATACTAACATGGGAAAAGTTGTAATCTAATTTGCTTACCCTGTATTTATACCAAGAATAGAATTTCTGTGAACAGTATCTTGAAACAAGAAATTTTAACTGGGTTCTTATTTTTAAAGGCATATACAAATACTTCAGCTTCAGGATCTAATGCACTAAAGCATTGGTCACATGCATACACATTCTATTTATGTTGATGAGACTGCTACATAAGAGCAAGGACTCTGGCTGATACAGCTTCAGAAAAAAATCATGCATCAAAAAATAATTAAAAGTTACAGTAAAAATTAACAACTCTCACCTCTTCAAGAAGTTTATTTTCATTTACTTTTTTTGTTTCAATGTCTTTTTGATAGATGTCAACTGCTTCCTTATGTTGCTTGTTCATATTTTCCACTTCTAACTGTAATTTATTCACCTTTTGAGAATGCAGAAGTAAAAAAAAAAATAAATAAAACAACACCTTTGAACTTTGTCCTGAAGTGAGTTAGAAAAAACTGGTAGAAACAATGGCAACACCACAATGGGAAAGGCAGCCCATACCAGTTTTGTGCACCCCCGTCAATAAACCAGTCCTAAAGCTAGAGGCTAGTCAGTCATAAAGAATCATTCCAATGCATGGGAAACATCCATTAGCAATCTCACACTATTCTGCCTTTTGTACAAAAGACTCTTCAGTACTGCAGCTATGGAATGCAAAGTAGGAAAATTAAGCATAACTGATAGTCTCCTAAGACTTAGGAATACGACTCTATGACTGTATTATGTTTACAGTCAAATCTTTTTTATCAATTAAGAAGAAACAGTTTCTCTAGAAACAGTTTATTTTCATAATTACATTTAGTTCTGAAAAAGATTAATTCCTTTTAGCTGCTAATATTAATGAGAATTTGGTATGAAACAAATAGGAAGAGTCTATTCCTAAGCAATCACCCTAAATGCTGTGAATTCTTCTAAAAAAAGATACAGATGGAGATTTTATTCCCTCCCTTATAAATCTGTTTAAGATTTTAACTGTTTTTTGCTATGTTTTCCTCCCAAGTGTGCATTTTGATTGTATTTTTGCCTTTTAAGTTTCTCCTAAGAATACCCTCAAAACAGTCCACACTTTTCTTAAAGTGCAGTACCCAAAAACTGGACACAATATTCTAATCAGGGACTTATCATTGCAGAACACATGAAAAGAACTGCTTAAGGGGAATAATATTAATATATGCATTTCCTTTAATTGCTTCTCTGTTTCAATTGGTTGGCATATCTGAGTGATGACCAGCACCCTATTAAGCAAAAAAGAAAGGGACTGATCAAGAACATAATTCCTTGAGATGTGATGCCCATCTCTTACAAATGTCTGATTGCCCAGTCAGTGCCCAATGATTAAAAAAATGGAAGGATCTTCCAAAATGTATGAGCTCATCCCTGCAAAATCTGTATCCCAGATCCATGAAACAGTTCAGAATGTGCTTAACATGTATTATCTTACACTGGGACTTAACAATGTTTAGTCTTTGTGCTTTATCCTCATGTTGTACGTGAAGTTATTTAAACCTACCTTCCCTTCATAAATACTTGTTTTCTTGCTTTCTGCAGTAATTTTCTTTTTCAGCACCTTGTTCTGTTAAAATAAAGAAAAACAAACGCTGTATTTTAAGAAGTTAATAGAATTATGTAATGATTTAACTGCATCAAGCAGGTTGGAATCGTCAAAATTTCAGCTTTCAGCAAGTGAATAACTCTCTTTTTGTTGTGCAGTTCAGGTTCCAGATCAATTCTCGAAACAAGAGTGCTCAGCTACTTACTTTAATAATACTGTTACTTCATGACCTTATAACAGACTCCTCATGGGCAACATCAGAGAAAAGCAAATGAGGGTGCAGAATGGGAAGAAAAACTAAGATGCTGCTGACAGAAAATGTGCAGATATCATGATCAAAAATACATGTTATATATTTTTACAGTACAGTTATTAACTATTTTTCCTAATCACAACTTTTTTATACTATTGGTAACTGGGAGAGGTCATTATTTCAAGTATATCAATGATACCATGTACTAAATGAAAACAGTAAAAGTTTATTAAAGTTATTATTTCTGTAATTGTACTTTTCAAAAGTAAGAATAAATTTACAAATCAAGTAATTCCAAAGGTGACTCCTTAATTGCTCAGAGTTAGGATAAGAAAGGAAATGTTATAAATTACATAGGTATATCTAAGATACCACACCAGACAAACACTGTTGAAAAGTAAGGTACCACAAAATACCTTGGTTTAGGTATTAGTGACTTTTAAAAACTGTACATACCTCCTGTTGCAACTCTTCGATGCATTTGGTTTTATTTTCCACCTGTTTCTTCAAATTATTCAACTATAAGAAATATTCCAATTATTAATTATCAAACATAAAATCAACTCCTAAAAAATTACTCATTGTGTTAGAGATTACTGTCAACATACTTAAACATGCATTTGCACAAGTCTGATTACTTCCAATGGGACTGAAACATGCTAACGTGTTACAACGATTGGAGTTTTAACCATAAAGTACTACAAGAATTTTGCTAGCCCAGTATCATCAACATTAATAGCAGTGAACCAGTTCCTCAGTGGTTGTAGAGTTCAGAAAGAAGAAAATTTCAAAAAGTTACTTCACAATTTAAAAAGTAATCTTGTATGAAGTTCTCCACAGTCCTTGAAAAAAAAAAATGCATACCTTATTTTCTAGAATCTTCAACTGCTTTTCCTTTCTTGAAATATCATTTTCAATACTCTTAGCCTGGAAATATAATTGTAAATCATTGACTTATACAATACAATTTTGAATCCATTATGATGTTAAAAAAAAAAAAAGAGGTATGCTTTGAAACTACAGTAAGAAAATAAAAATAACTGACCATATTTAAACTAAAACTCTTGTTACGTTTTGAAAGGTAATCCATACCTCATCCATCACTAAGTGGGTATGCAGAAATGAAAAAAAAGGGGGTTCTCTGTTTGCCTGAAAACTAACAAATCTGGACTTTTACAACTCCATGTAAGACTAAACATCCCAGTGAAGGTCCTTGCCTTTTAAAATAAAAGGGCTCAGCATGGTAGCAGCACTGAAAGAAGAAAGCCTTTTTAAGACATTATATCCCTAGGCAGAGCTTTGCAGGAAAAAAAGGTGTTACATTTAGATTTTGTCCTACAGGTTATGTTATACATTTTCATGATAAAGCACATGATATGGCATACATTTTCTTCTCTTTCATCCAGTTTACTTTTAAACTCTTCACCTTTCTTTGCCATCTGCTTCTTCAAAGACTCCAGTTCATTTCTAAATGCCAAATTAACATGCATTAGTAAATATTTACTTAATAAATTGTTTTCACTACTGCTAAATAAACCCATACTTTATTTTCTAAAAAGAACTGCTAATATTGATGAGAACTTCATAAGCTGTTCAATCAAAATGTTCTTAAAATTATGCAAAGTGACTGCAAGTTTATGTCTGACCTGTACATAATTTTTTTAAATATGGAAGGATGTTCCCCTTACCTAAGTAAATACATTCTAATCTGTAATATCATAATGTGTCTATGAAGCATGGAAGGCTGCCTGTCTATTGGGTTAGTGGTACAAATACTGCTTCAGAGACCAGTTTCACCTTTTCACATTTAGTCCATAACCTTTAACTTCTATTTTCATTTCCTTCACACCTAAGATGTTAATGCAGAATAGGATAGCTCTCTATATGCAATACAAAGTTATGGCAAAAAAATTCTTCCTGTAGCAGCAGTTATAGCAGTTTGTAGAAACTTCTACATGGCCTACATCAATACTAAAGTTTCTATTTAGCTATATAACCCAAAAAAAAGTATTAATCTAAAAATCACAGAAAGCAGTACATGAAAACAACATTTAGACTAACTGTGAAGGAATCAAGTCTCCTTCCTTCAATACTATTGTACATTAATATTTGTTTTTTACTTGCCTTAGCTGGCCATTTGCTTCTTCCAGGTTTTCAAGTAATTGCTTTGTATTTTCTTCTTTTTTTCTACTATCCTAAATAAAGACCCACATAAGTAAAATGAATAAAATTCAAAGTGACATTTTAAAAAATTCAGTGACATCTTAAGCAGTATCTTGATCTGCTCTATCCACAAGGGTAACTGCACTTCCTTTGCATTTTAAACATAAAAAATGGTTCAGATATTCTACAGAGCCATGTCAAGTTGCAGTTTACCACATTATCTGTATTTTGAATTGTACATCATCCTTTAAAAACAGCTGGATGTTTACAACTTGCCTCATTATTTTCTCCCAGTTTCTTGATTTCTGTAGCCATACCACTTTTCTCTTGTGCTAGTTGTTCTTTTTCTAATAAAAGCTTATTGATATACACTGTTAGTTGATCATTCTTTTGCCTAGTTTAAAACAAATGGTCAAGAGAAATAAGAACATGTATTTCAAATTTTCCTTTCAAGTTAAATTTATCTGTTACAGAATTGTTACTTCACACGGAAAAAAGTCCAGGCCTGTAGCTATGAATTTAAGCTTTGCAGCAAAGTTATAGTGATGCAAAAAGGCAGTGGAAGGAAGAAAATGAGAGTAAACTTTTATATAAATATAATGGTTGTTGAAGATGATGTAGTTCAATATCCAGCTTAAAGCAGGGTTAACAATGAATTCAGAAACTTTCTCTTCATGTTAACCCAACTAAATCACAGAGATATGGAACAATTGCATACATACAAATACAGAAAATGTAATTTATAAATGTAAGTATATAACAGATGTCATACTGTGTGCATAGGTTCAAATTTTTCATTAGAAAATCATAAATCATTGTATATTAAAGTAATTTTCATAACACAAAAAAATAATATTGTATTTTCAAAAATTATCATACGCCTCTTGTTCAAGATCTGTATTCAGTGTCATAAGTTGTTTTAAATAATTTTGTTCCTTTTCAGCTGTACTGGTCAGTTGTACTTTCAAATCGTGGATTTCTTTCTGCAGAATAAAAAGGAAGTGTTTTGAGTAAAAGTCATGAAATCTATCAGAAATGAACTGACAACACAAAGCTTTAAGATTAAACAAAACAGCATGCATGCCATAAATTAACCAGACTGTATCTTTACATCTCTCTGGTGTGATGTGGAAGTAGTGTGAGATATTGAACTCTGATATGAGTGCTAAATGTGTCCCATACTGTAACTAACCAGTCTGCAAAATTACTGACAACATTGGATTCCCTTGAACATTATTTTAAATGAAGACATTTGCTTCAGGTATCACAAGCTTTCGTATTCACCTAATTAAAAAAAATTAAAATACTTCAAAAAAACCCCAACCACAGAATTCCAGTACTATGTGATAGGATAGGCACATATTTTGGATGCATTCCAAGCCACAAAGCAAAACTCTTCTCTCAGGAATTTCCTGCCATTACAAGATAAGCAAGCCTTATAATGCACAAATGCTTTGAATACTGTTTTCTCCAAGTAACTGGTGATACACTGATACCACAGGCACAGGCACTTGCAGGCAGGTGGGGAGTCGAGGGCGACACGGAGGAAGAGAGAGTGTGATTCTTTTTTAAGCACAGCATATAATGAACTTCTGGAATTTCTTACCACAGGCAGCTATGGAGCCAAACAGCACGAGGGGGTTCAAACCCAGATGAGACAAGTGAACATGAACAAGTCCATAAATGATAGCAAAGGCAGCTGACAGGCATGTACGTGTCCTCTAACATCCTTAATGCAGCTACTGCAGCATCATGAGGAAAATGGACCATAGCAAACAGCCAGGTTCCTCTATTACATAGTATCTTCTGCTGTCATTGTCAGGAGCAGAGCAGTGCATTGGGTAGAGCACTGGTATGACTATGACATTTCTTATGTTCTTATATACAAGTTATAACGTGTAACAATTATTTATAAAAGCATGTTACTATCACCCTTTATTCAGACCTCTCTGATCTGGAGAGTATTTTCCATTTCTTTTTCCCTTTCCTGCAAATTTTCTACAGTAGCCTCAAGATCCTTCTTCTTCACTAGAAGTCCTTCAACTTTTCCCTGTTTAAGAACATTGGTGAAACTCAGTTCAGAAAATTCAGTGCACAGTATATAAGGAACAAATGTTCCTTATATGGTACATGGTAAAATGCAAACTTGGTTTCACACTATCTTATTTTAGCTGATGCAGTTTCTTGCTAGACTTGTAAATACAAGATCATAACTAAAATAATCCTGTATTAAAAGTGTACTTCATATAGCTTAGACTTCTGTAACAGAAAATGGGCCTGTGTCACAGTTCCATAGGGTTCACAGAGACCATAGCTAATTCCCTCAGGAAGCATCTCTATAGGCAAGAAAAGAACAGCCAGTATAATAATGGGAGTGCATGGAACGGGGTGTTATAACCCAAAAGACCTTTCTTCAGGCTCTTAAGTGTTTTCTCTGAATAGGGACATGAATCAACACAATATACAATGCTTTCTGGATACTACAGTAGGGAGGACACCTCACCATAACTAACACACCACAAACAGCAAAATAATCAACAGATTTGTGAAGTAAGAAACCTATGAAATGGCTTATTTGTGTCCTTATTTTGTCATAATAACCTTTTCACAAATTTCACTGCCTTTTCTGAGTGGTGTCAGAAGCTTGGTTATCCTTTAAACACCAAAATTAGGTCAGCCTTCTTAAGGCTTAATTTTTAGAAGATTATTATGAAGAAAGCTAGTCACTCAAGGAATTATCTTTACTTTCAAAAACTGGTTGATCCTTCAGCCTTAAATTTCAGATGTGTGGTACTTACAAGGTTTGAGCTGATGTTCATCACCAAAAAATTAAAAAAAAAAGTATTTTTCAGAAAGGTTCAGAACAAGGAAAGAGTGAGTACTAGGCATAACTAAAAATGCAAAATCTTTATGTCCAGAGGAAGTGGCATTTAAATAGGTGTGAATGAAGAAGAAAATGACCAGAAATCTTGACAAGGAAAACGAAAGCAAAGCAGAACAAACCAACAAAAATCAGTGGAGAGTATCAATTCCTTCAAAGAAAGCACTGAAATTGTCTAAAAGACAGGTAAGAAAGTTTAGTAGCAACATTAAGGCAGATCAGACAGTGTTTATATATGGCATTTAAGATACGAAGGAAGAGAGACTTCATATGAAAAGTAAATGCTGGGAGACTAATAAAATGAACATTTACCAGTGTTTCTGACAGCTCTTCAAGTTTCATTTCTTTGTCACATTTTAGTTTAGTCATCTCTTCTACAGCACATGTAAAATTAATTGAACAGAAATAATTTTATATATTTAGCAGGCAGTATAAAACATTTATCCCTTTGCAGTGCCTAATTTTCAAAATTTGTGGGATTAAATTCAGAAGTTTTTAAAACTAAATTACGACTTAATCTAAATGTAGTTGAAAAAATTATTCAGAAAGACATTAGGAAATACATATCTGGACAGAAGCTAGTAATTAATCTTAAATAAAATTCAGTCTATTATGTTTTCCACAATCATGGCTTCAAAGAAACCATGGACTGTAAAAATGGAGTAATGTTCAAATATTGATGCATATGCATCTTTTCAGAAAAAAACCCTGAACTGCTGAAGATATTCACATGGATATGCTAAAAAAGGAAACCACTTGTTAGTAACTTCACAATGTTTCCTATGTGCACATTCACATTACTGATATTTTTTGCAAGTACTGGACACCAAACTCATTTTTGCTCTGGAATCCTCACAGGTCACATCTCACCTTGTTCTAGACAAGCATTAGAAGTTAACTTTTCAACACTTAATCTTTAGATGCCTTCAATACATACAAGGACATCACACTGTATTTCTCATCTATCATATCAGGACTGGAGGCATATGCTGCACACTGGGAAATCAGTGCTAAAGATAGACCTCTTACTCTGGGGGCTAAGAAGCATGTATCTAGAAATCACAGGATATCAAAGCAATATTTAAAGCTAACCACTGTCAGTGTGACTGCATCAGACATGGGGAGAGTGGTCTGCAGGAAGGCTTAATGCAAGTGTTTTGTCTCTGCTACAAGCTACAGAAATAATTCCTGGAATCTACTGTTCAGCAGTCTAATGCTACCTCTCAAAGAGGTCTTCAGTGCGATCAGTCTTAACTGGAAGAGTGTAGAGAAACCAAAATGACTTCCAGAAGAATCTATGCATGTATGGTCTTACTATTGGAGGTCTGCACAGCACTGCTGACTGACTGTTGCCAAAGGGAGTCAGATGAGTAAAAAGAAATGTAAGCATTCCTGATAGGTACAGGGTACTGTAAAACTATTTTTCCTAGCAACAGGGACAATCCATTTTCAGAAAACAGCATAAAGCATTTTTATTACTACTTAGCTCATTTTCTTTCTACAAACCTCACCCAGTTCAGCAGACTTATTTCTGAGCTCCAAGGTAAGTAGCTTTGACTCATCTTCATATTTCTCCAATCTAATAAAATGGTAATTAAAAAAAAAAGTATAGTACAAAGCACTGCATTTGAAACTCAAGGGACAATAAGAAGAGGTCTATCACAAGCATTTTAAGAACATTTGCCTTTCAACAGGCAGATGATATATCTGCCTGCAACATGTATTGAATTTCACTTTTACAACTTCAGAACAGCAGACATAAAAGTAAACAAATATACACATACATAGATCTGTATTTCTTAAAAATATCACTATGACAGTCAGGGGGAGAGGGAAGCAAAAATTTACTTTTTTATAGACCAGTATCAACCAGCAAAACTGAAAAAAAATGCATTAAATTATCTGCATTTAGACCACTGTGTCAGAAAAACTAATTTCATATCCCTTCTTTCTTCCTGGATTTGTCATAAACTGCAACTACTTAGGAGACACCTTAATGCCACAAACCCAAAATCACTGCTTTTTTAAAACTCATCTGTGATATTTTAAAATACATCTTTACTGCTCTGTTCTCACTTCTAGAAAGGTTGGCTTTAGTTGCTATCAGGTTTTTTGACGAATACAGTTTTTAAAACTAAAAAAACCCTGAAATACATTAATAATAGGCACTGGTATTAAGCATTACTATTATCACATACGGAAGAGCATCTTCCTCACTAAAGGTTCCATTAATAAGGAACTGTCAAGTACTAAATGAGATTACTACTTCCTTAGTTAACAGCTGCATCTACACAAAACCAAACAGTGTAACTGTCTTCAAGTGCTAATAATTTCAAATAACGAAATAGGTGAAGGACTTTAAAAATAGTTATTAGTGATTACAAAAAAAATGCAGGTACATTTAGGTTTTATTCCAAGCATCTTGGTAGTCTAGTATTTTACCTATAAAATTCTTTGAATTTAAACTGTTTAATTTACCTATTTTGCTCTTTTTGCAGCAAGCTTTTCATATTGGAAATAGAAGTCTCATATTCCTCTATCAGGGATGCATGCAAAGCCTTAGCTTTTTTACATTCTTCCACCTGTGCTTCTTTTTCTCCAGTGACCTGAATTAACGCATTCACTGCAGTCTGCAATTCGATTTCTAAGCTCTTTTGAGTAACCTTCAAAAAAATTGTATAGTTTCTAAACATTTTTTGCAACAAAGAACTACAATTGTTTCATATCTAAAGTATCAGTAATTATTTATGCAATGGCTCATCTAATCTATTTATACTGGAAAATTATAAGCAAGCTGTACCTCTGTTTTTTGCAATGAAACTTTGGCCTCTTCCAGTTCTGCCCTCAAATGTTCTTGATTCATCTGGGTTTCCCTTAACAGTTCTCCTTCATGTTCTAAGGAAAACAATACATGCTTACATTTAAGAAAAATAGGGTATTTACTAAAAAATACTTGCATTTCTATTTTACAGATAAATACATTCCTAGAACTTAACCAAGTTACATAATATATTCATGTCATTGTTAAGGAAGAAGCCTCCAAGATGATTATTCAACCTACTAAGTAACAGTATCCAAAAAGAAAATGACATGTATTTATAGAATTTAACAAAATGCAGCCACTTACATGTATCTGGCATAAAAACTATGCTAAAACCTTCCCCCCACACTCCCCAGGGAAGGGGAGACTGAAAATTGCCTCACTTCTAAAGTACTTGCACCCTATACTGTAAATATTTTGTAATATAAATGGCTTAAAAATACTGAAAATCAAGTTCTGAAAAGTAAGTTTCCTCAGTGGGACCTGAGTATAAGTTTTCAAACTCAAGCAATGTTTTTTCCCCTTGCAATCTTCAAACACTGTCACTGCTTGACTCACCCTTAAAAAAGAACCCTTCAAAAACAGTTAAAACTTCAAATGCCAGTCAATCATTTCCCTATTCGCAAATAAGATTCTGTTTAAAAGCTGTAATATTTTGGGGTGCTATTTAGCAAAGATGTCAAAATATGTGTTGTTGAACACAGAACAAGGCTACTATTTATGGACTTCTGAACAAATATTATACTTTGAAGACCCTTCACTAACTTGGTTTGAAACAGATCAACCCAGTAACCAGGAAAAACACTTTAATATTATTGTGCCATGTCTTCTGTACAAGTCCAACAGGAATGGAAAAAACTCTATAATACGGGCAGGGTTATAGTGTCCTGGTAAAACTTCTGTTACAGAAAAGGAATGACAGGGTACATGGCACCTTTGTAAGTAGTACAGCATGTTCACGCTAGAGTTTATTGAAGACCAAGAGAAAAATCCCTCACAATGAAGCTGTCATGTCAATAAAAAACCAAGGTGTAGTCTAAGCCTAAAGGGAAAACCTTGGTTATGAAATACAGGCATAGATTTTATACTTACATGGATTACACTACCAGTCCTGATCCCAAATCAGCAGCTTCTGTTCTAAATGAAAACATGGCCTGCAAGGCCCTAAAGTTCTGCTGCTGACTAGTAACAGGGTAAAATTACCATGATCCGGTTTCCTACACATCTATAACCAATTACATTTTAACATAGCAGAGAGAACTCTTACTTTTTGCTTCTACAAAGTCAGCAATCTTATTTTTTGCTTCCTGCAGCTGAGTCTTGATGTCTCTTATTATATCATCTTTTTCATCACTCTGTATGGTAAGAGCTGAAATCTAGCAAAATTAAAATAATACCATAATGAAGTCTAGAAAAAAGGACAGATTCTCATTTTCATTTGTGCACCCTGTATGATTAGCATATATACTGCTGTCATCCATGTTACATAAGATAGTCAGTCTTAGCCAAATATTGATCATGTCATATTACTCTGGATGAAAAAGCTCTTCAGTTCAAAACCAAAATATGAATTCCAGTAGACTAAAGATACTGGAACATCGCCAAGATAGCAGAATCTGACTTAAATGTAGCTCCTGATGATGCCCAGGAACACTCCTTCCCCTATTGCAATGTCACATCTATCCTCAGAAAAACAAACTTTTGACCTTCCCAGATACAGATGGATGCTCAGCTTCTCAGAGTCCTGCTTACAAACTAAAAACTATTATGACAACTAATTTCTTCAACTTAATCAGTCTTCCATCACAGCTACCTCATCACCACTACAAAAAAACTACTCTCATCTCAGATTCTTAAACTCTTTTACCAGCCTGTGGTCCAATACGCATTACAATCCTTTTTCCCACCTTCCTTATTACCAGATATGAACTATACCTTTCTTACCTATGACGAGCGATGACTGCTTTCCTAATTCTATGCATCCGCACAAGCCACTTTATAAAGGCATACGCACAGAAAACAGAAAGAGTACTCATTGTTTACATGGTCCTTTTAAATCTTATCACCAAGATCTCCCTTTGTCACGATACACTAGCCTAATTCACATTTTACTCCAAAGAAGTAACACGGAAGGAACACCCCATCAAAAGGTCATTTGCAATATCAATTTCCATCCTTCCAAAACACAAATATTTCACAAACAACCAAGTGTTTTTAAACTAATTATTTTCATTCATCAGTGAGCCATGACAGCAAAGTTCAAACATTAAAGAAACTAAAAGATTTGTTTCAAAAATAAAGGTGTACATAGTAGATTGTAAAACTGAGCAAACCTGCTTTTCCTTCATACTGACTTCCAGTTTGCATTCTTTTTCAAACTTATCCACTTTTTCTGCTTCTTCTTTCACTTTGGAGATACAATAATATCCAAAGTTAATATACTAGCTAAAACATACTTCAGGTTAAATACAATGTCCAGTTCAAGATTGCTTATAATTATACAGCTGAACAATTTGTTTCCTAAAGAGTAATTTATGAGGTCACGTTAGAAACTATTTTCTAATCAGACAAAATAAAATTTTTTACATCAGCTTTCCACAGAATTAGTCCGCTATTCCATGTATCACTTAATAGTTTGTTATAAGAAACTAACAGAAATGCACATGTAAAAATTAAACAGGCACGTAGTAGTGTAAATAAAGCTGATAATTAAAATTTCTGTAGCTATACACTAGTGCATTACCATTTAAATAAACAAACTACATAAGTAGTGATCTCTAGACTGTACTTCACAGTCAAAACTTATTTGAGTGACTTTGAAAAATAAAGTTCCAAATCTGATCCAGTGGAAAAACCAAAGGGCTCAGGCATTTAATAGCTGGCAGCATGAATAAAAGGGGGTCTAACAACTGTCACAGCGTTCACCACTCTAGCAATTTGTATCTTTCTGGCCTGAAACTGCATGCAATAAATCTATGATTAAGCCTGCAGCATAAACGCAACAGAATTCTCACATTTGAAACACATTTCCAATCTAGTGTTCTCTGCTTGTACACGAAGCTCTTCAAATGCCATTATCATTCTCTAAAAATAAAATTCAATACATATGTTCATACAAAACTAAGTACTTTCAGTAATGAACAATTATGTTTATGATTTGCAAACAAACAGTATTACAAGCTCATTTATATTTGTAGAAGAAATGTTGTTAAAAACAAAATTCAGAGCACAAACATATTTTGAGTTAATGTTATAATTATACAGAGCTGGTAGTTTAAGAATTTCTGTACTCAAGATCTAAACAATTTCAAGGATGAAATACTTTTACTGGTCCATGTTTCTACATCCCTAACACAATGGGGGAGTTGTTGTGCCTTTCTTAGTTGCTACAACAACCTATAGTTAATATTTAACCATTACACCTTGTACTCTCTGACTCTGCTTATCTGTTTTATCACTTCCTAACAACAATGCCTTACATTTCTCTGTTATAAATATACCAAACTCTTATCTTCCACACTGGAATAATTAGTAACAAAAATATGATGAACTAATTTATTTGGCAAGACTGCACTTCTTTAACAAAAAAAATGCAAACCCCCTCTTTAAGTTAAGGCATATTCACACCTTATGCTTTCTATTCCACACAAAATCACCAGTTTCAGTACTGAGCTTTCTCGTTCTGTGTCACACTCAAAACTGAAATTAATTTTGTTTGTTCATCTTTATTTTATATTGCACTTTACATTAAATAAAGCTATCTAATAGAATAACCCTAATATACCTGACCCCAAAACCTGACTGAACACAGCCCTATGCAACCTGCTATAGTTGGTCCTGCTTTTAGCAGGGGAAGTTCACCAGATGTTCTCCAGAGGATGCTTCCAACATCAGCCGTTCTGTGAAATCACCAGATTGGTGAAACAGAGTACAAAAAGAAGACAGAAGTTATGGCTGCCACCTGACACTAAGCAGGTCATACATATCACACAGATCCCATGGATCTACATCCCAAACACTGTTGCATTTTATCTAATTAATGCTCTATACAATACAAAAATAAAGGGACTGAAAACCTGACTTCCTGCGTCACACATGACGGTTCTAATTGTTTTATCAGAGAATGTTCTTCATACAACCAGTATCTCAACATATACACATAACTCAGATAGCTCAACATATCCATGTAACTGGGATCACATCTGAGCCTTTCACAAGCTACAGCACTTACTTCAATGTTGTTATTAAGTTCCACATATACTTGTCTTGTTTCTTCTCTTTCATGTTCATCTATCAAAGCAAGAATGTATCATAAAGTTTTCCTTTTGAAAAAGAATGTCAGTTGTCCAAGCCATTATGCTTAAACAGCATAATGAACTGAAAAAGGAATTATAGGCCTTTTCTTATTTAAAAAAAATCATTATGAAGCAGGATGCCAAAAGTTACATCATCTGAAGAAAATGTATATTCCATTGGAACATCAAGCAAGCTCAGCTTTTCAAATTTTCTCCCAAACCTTACTTTTTCTGTGAATAGTACGATTCTACATCAACTTATGTACCTATATTAATTTTGACATTATTAATATTGTTGAATACTATAGTGCTTCAAAAACTGCAACAGGTTTAGCACCGAATTTCTTCCCATAATCAGAGATACCCAAGACCACAGAGCTGTCATTACAGAATTGTAACAATACTCTTATCTCATTCTTTTTCTTTTTTTTTTTTAATTGATATTATTTTCCCCTAAGAAAACAGTAAGAAACACAGCTATCAAATAAGTACAGTACATCTATACACAGGTGTTTGTAGAAGCAAGGCTAAAAAGAAACAGACATTCTTAAGTATCTGGGATCAATTCTGCAAAATTTTAAAGATTGTAATAACAACTCTGAATTTCATACAATAAAATCCAAAGGCAAAAACGTATTTTAAAATCTCAAGAATTTAAACTTTGTTAAGTTATGCAGCTATCTTGGCTTGGTCAATTTAGTGAGAAGAATGCTAGTTACTCATGGTGTCTTGGGATTTGGACCTTTTTCCTCCATGAATCCATAACTGCTCTAAATAGGATAACAACAACTCTGGAAATTTGTTATAGTGCTAGGAAAGGTCACTAGAGTAGATGCTACTGCCTAAACACAGACATGAACTGCCACCTTCTATGTCATAATATACTCAAGGTATCTGGATGGGACTGAAAAACATCAATGGACTGACAAGACTTCCTGAGACCTACACTCGCTCTGGAGTGGCTGCTAGTGGCTAATCGGGGTTGCTTACACTACCTTAAACTTCAATCAGTGTTTAGACATCTAAATAGCTCCCAAGGTTTGTAATTTTCCAGCAAACTATCCACTGACTTCAGAAACCCTCTAGATTTAGCTTTTCAAAACAGACAACTATTAGACTTATGGCTTCACATCTAATTTCACTCTGATGCAGAGACACATACAGTTTATCTCAACCAGAGAACATACTTGGAACACAATGATAGCTTTTCCTTCGTGAATTTAGAGAAATCTAGAAGTACATTTACTCTCATAAATCAATTTAAATAGCGTTTACATTTGGTGGACTTCTCTGTGAAGTGAGTACAGGTTTCCTTGAGCAGATTACACAGATGCCTTGAAGCGTTGTTTCTAAAAGAGGAAACAATACCGTAATAGGTCGTCACAGGAATGCATGGTACTTTGCATACCTAAGTAGTAACAATGTAAATGGCCTGATGACCTTTACAATTTAACAGCTGTATCTAACTTCCCATACTAATACAGTTCTCAGCACAAAACGTAATTATTTTCACAAAATATTTGACTGTATTACTTACTCTTTTAAGAGATCTTTATTTTCATTTATCTCATCTTCCAGTTTTAAACTTAGTTTTTCATTTTCAAACTAGTTTAATAGGGAACAAATACGAAAACACATTGTTATTGAAAAACACACTAGAAATACGGTTTCACTTCTCAAATCTCACTTGAGAAAGTAATTTTCTGCATCAGAAGACAGAAATCCATTTTACCTGCTATTATATGCCATCTTTTGTTACAGTTTGCACGAAAGACATAATAATAAACAATAATTATCAGCAACCAAAATGCTTACAGCATTTGTTGTACACACAGTGTTGTACACACAATCGCATACTACAGGTGTGCACCCCTTCTCAGAATAACCATCTTCTCAAGGCAAAAGTCAAAACATTCAAAGATGACTCAGGTTACAAAAGCCAACACAAACAACAAACAGCACCAAAAAAAGACCGATACATTTTTAAAAATATGTGTTTCAGCCACAAAGCTGTCCATCACTATCAGCGAGATAAGAAACTGGGAAAACAGAGTGCACTACTTCCACTATGTGTTGAATACAGAAATATGCATAAGCATACTTTACACATACCAGGAGGATGAAAACTTACTCAGTCTTAAACAGGTTTCTGCAAACCCACAGTATGATGTCACGTAAATAATGCAAAGATAGAAGTGCATTGTTAAAAAGAGGAAAACCATTCTTAGAAAACAAAATGTTACTTTTTCCTTTAAAAGCAGTAGAGCCATAGGTCATTGGTATCTAGCCAAATGGCTTCTTTGAAGTCATCACATTAATAGCTCAAAATTTCTTTAACCTCTGCAACATTCTTTAATATTTAGTTGTATGAATAATATTCTCATACTAAATCAGGAAGAACTTCCTCTTTACATATTCATTGTATATTGTACAATACTGGCCTGCAACTCCTGAATGGCTTTACGCTGTGCTTCAATAATCTTTCTGTTTTCTTGCAGTTTTCTTTCTTTCTGCTTCAGTTCTGATTCTACAGTTTGTTTCCACTGCTTGATCTTCTCAGCCTCTTTGTAGAGTTTTGAATACAATTCATTCATTGTTGCTATATTCTATTAAAACAGGTTCCACAATTTAATCTCAAATGCTATTTAATTAGTAATGTTGTAGATACATATTTATCTCTTAGACGTATCACAAGAGTAATTTTTTTTCCACAGATGGTGACACAATCAGGAATCAAAGTTTAAATCTTCATGCATTCGCTGTGTATGTATTACAGAACAAGTAAGAGACACAAACATGAGTGAAAAATACCCCACTACCTTCAGATATAGGGACATCACTAAACAGATAATCTTAAAGATATGGCTAACTGCACTCCACCAGAAGTCAATACAAGGTTCTTCACACCACTGCCCTCCTTACTCTGACAGATACTGCTGAGTTAAGTAAAACCAGCTTCAGAGATCTTGTCCAAGACTACCTGCGATAGTTCTTGCAGTTGTCTTACACAAAGGAGGAAGAAAAACCAACTAACCTTGTGCTCCTAGAAGACCTTTAAAGCACTGTACAAGCAGCGCTTGATCAGTGGTTTAGGCAGGTAAGAGTAGGACAGTAGGCCACAGGGCAGTTCTGCAGTTTGTTTTAGGTATGATGTCACCTAATGCTATCCTTGTTTTGGCTGCATCATATTATTACAATCCTGCCTGTACTTTAGTATCTGCCAGGCCTAAAAGAAGTTTAACCCTCAGGGATACGAAAATCAAGAAATATGTTCCATTTGTTGCAGCAAACAGCATTTCACATCTGGGAAGCACAGGAAGCTACCACAAAAAAAAAAAAAATTAGCTTTACCGAGTTCTACTAAAGCAGAAAAATGTTGGTAAAAACACCATGAGAAGAATCAAATGCTTGAGGAAATCACTGTACCAAATTCATTGTTTTATAGATACAATAAAGCCAGACAAGGCAAAGAATGCTCTGACTTCAATCCTTCTGCCTTGCAACAGACTATTCAGAACCAATCCCACAAAGATATTTTAAGTTCCTAAATCTTATTCTGAGTAAAACTCCCAGACTTCCCAGGTACTTTAAAAAAATAAACAAAAAACAACACAACAAAACAACAGCTTGGAAATCGCCTTAATATTGAAAGGCATGTTCACTGAGTAACAAATACCTCTTCTAAATGATTCAGCTTTAAAACAGGACAGAAAATTATCATTCCCCTTTGACTACTTCCTTTGGCCCTGAAGTATCTACCGAGTACTGCTTTAGGCACTGTTTTGGGAACAAATTAAGAGGCCCTAAAAAAATTAAGATATGCAGAGTTTATACTTAGCTGACCTCTTCATCTGCCTCAGAGCAAAGTTTGACTTGCTGTGAAATCGCATCTGAAATATGAAGAGATTTTGATCAATGCCTTTCTAAAAAATAACAGTGGAACTGTATTTAACAGTGTTACAACTACAAAACTGTTAAGCTACTCATGAAAAATGTCAACAACACTAAAAAAAATGTAAAGAATATGCAAGGTAAATGCTTATTTCAGTCTTACCTGAATTAGTGATCTCACCCCGGTTTGGTATGCTCGTTGTTACAAATGGCAAATTAAAATCATCATCTGGGCATTTGTTAAAACCCTGCACAAATTTAAAAATTAGTTTCCTATTTGTAAGTAAGGAATAGAAAACCCAGAAAAAAATGTACATCTAATGTGAAAATAAATTTTTCCATTAATAAATCAACTACCTACAATTTTCAAAGCCCAGGGTATTGGTAATGGCTTTGGAATTTCCTTGCTTCTTACTTCACAGTGGCTTTGCAAACTGCTGGTCTTCTGTATTTTGATTTATAGACTACACTGTGGCCAAAGTGGAAGCTTTTGATGACAAGAACTTACTAGCTATTGCATGCCTGTACACAGCTGCATAGTTAAAGATTCATTAAGCAAAATGATTTCTTTCAAGTCCAGTACTTGATATTTATTTTTTGCTTTACTCCCAAGAGTACTTCTAAAACATATCTGATTATGTTTCAGTGTGAAAATTTCATTTTACAAGGTGTTTTAGAATTCACAGGGATTTGTCTTGTACAAGTGTACTTCCTCTCCTATCAGAATATCACATCTGAATCCAAACATATTTTGTAAGGAGCCTCAACATGAAAAATATCTTGTTGAATTCACATAACTCAGCGCATAGCGACACAATATTTTCACTGCACACTTCATCTGGTGGGACCAACAAATCAATGCCAATGAGGTGTCCGAGTGGCATGTTTCCCACAGACAGTTCTGAGTTACCCATACCCAACATGTATTCATCATCGGTGGTGTACAGTTAAAATATATAGCAAATGCTCAAAAAGATGATTCTCTTCGGTTTTGACAGAAAAACAAGTAAAAGTCTTTGCAATTAAAGGCGTATGTGTGTTGTCCCCCCCACAACCCAGCACCAATCTGAACAGTTTGCCGCAGCCAGGAGCTCGGTGCACTGGCACGCAGGTGCTTTCCCGGACAGAGGCTGGGGACTTTGCCCGGGGAACCCCCGGGGTCGCTCCCCACCGGAACCCCCGGACGGGCCCTTGCGCTCTTCCAGCGCCCTCGCCAGCCGTGGTAACACTGCGCAAGGCGGGCAGCAGCACCGCTTTACCTGACAGAGCCCCGTCGCCCGAGTACTAGTCTGGGGTTTGACTGCAGACACCTGACCACCGCTCGGGCGCGGCGGCACGAACAATTTAAACGGTTTTTCTTTTTCCATGGCCTCGGAGCAAACGGCAAGCCTCCGACCCAGCACCTCACGACGGACACGCTAACGCCCCGAGCCGGGCAGCTGCTGAGGGAGGACAAAAAGGCGGGAAGAGAAAGCGCGCGATCCGAGCGGGAGGGGCGGCGGAGCCGGGGCGGGGCGGGGCCCGGCGGTGTAGAGGGGAGCGCGGCGGCGGCGGCGGCGCCTAGTGCAGGTCCCACATCTCGCAGAGCAGCGAGGTGAGCCGGGGGTCTTTCGTCCGCCATGTCACCAGCACCTCCGCGTGCGTGTGGTTGAGGGTGCGCAGCTCCGTGAGGCGCCCGATAAGGCGGGCGAAGTGCTGGGGGTCCTCAGGGTGATGGATCTTCGAGTACTTGTAGAGGATGCCCAGGAGCGGCTCCTGCAGCTCCTCGACGTGCCGCTTGTTCCTCAGGAGCGGGCGGTCTGCGGGAGAGCGCGGTTAGCGGGGCGGGGGTGCGGCGGGCGCGGCCGCAGCGGACGGCTCGGTGGCGCGGGCGCGGGGCTGGCTGACG
Organism: Falco peregrinus; assembly: GCF_023634155.1. Lineage (NCBI taxonomy): Eukaryota > Metazoa > Chordata > Aves > Falconiformes > Falconidae > Falco > Falco peregrinus. Next base: position 7,970,406 of record NC_073736.1, on the reverse strand, counting down.
CGCCCCACGGCGGGTCGCCGCCCAGGTTACCTGAAAAAAACACGGTTGTTGCTACAAGCAGGGCGTATTCGGTCTCTGTCACTTTCAGTTCCCCCATGCTTCTGTAGAAGTAAAACAGTGCGGTAATAAACTCCTCGGTTATACCTTAAAAATGAAATAAAATAAGCAGAATGTTACTTCGCTGCAGAAACGGGTACCGCGGTTAGAAATAATCTTTGTACTAATCTTTTAAGGCTTCAGGCCATTCCAGTCCGTGAAATAGTTAGCAAACTTGTGTAATCTAATTTCTAAAGTAGTAACAACTGTTTTATTGCAGTTGTACCGTGGAGCTTTTGGTACATAAACTCAAGGCTTTGTGCTGGGGTGTCGGCAAACGAACAGCACCCCTTGCTTCCCTGGGGCTGTCACGGCGCCTAACAAAGCGGGAGGGGGAGAGAATGAGCAGCAGCCACACCGGCAGTCTTGCTCAGTGTGATCAAGAACAGGGCCAGCAAAGCAAAAGATTCCCAACAGTTTTGGTTCTGAGACCTCCGTTACCTGTGGTGGTAGTGGAAGTTGGACTCTCTTCATTGTGAGACATTTCCATGGAATAAATGTTTTTATCAAGGTTTTGAACATGACAGCATGTCCTATGATCAGAAAGTCTTACATGACCTGGAACAATACAGATGACAGTTCTCAGCCAAGCTTAATGTGACTTAAAATATTTGTCTGCATCTGGTTTGCAGATACATACCTGAAAATCTGTGAATTTTCTATGTAGGTAGAAAAACTTGTTCTTTTTGATATCCAGCACCAAGTTGACTGGTTGCATGATTGTTGGTCAAAGTCTCTTGTGTTAAACTTGACACAGTATTTAATATGTCATTAATATAGCTGATACTATCCATCCACCCCACAATTTGTAGAAACACTTAAAAAGGTTGCTCTTTTTTTGGAAATAATGGGAGGAAAAGAGAGATCCAATTCTTTCTAATTTTGGTCTTTACTATTCTAAGTACCACTGTGGTTGGATAGGAAATTATTTGAGATTAAGTGAATTAAAATAAATGGAGGTCATTTCAAAATGTCAGAACCTGAGACTGGTGTTGATAGAAAGCTTGTTAGTCAAACTTACTTTCACTTGTTGATGGTTGGCATTCACTAATTCTTTGGTTATATATTTGGGCTGAATGCAAAAACATTGCCTCAACTGTTGATCCTTTTAGCAGCGCGATCTGATCTTCGCTAGCTAAACTTTCAAATCCTGCAGAGAAAGATACATGTTAAGAATCAAGGAAGGCTGTAGCTGCATTTAAGCCCCTAACATGTGTTGATAAAATGAGTTTTTTAAGAAATGCCTTTACTGGAAAGGAGAAGCCATAGTTAATGGCTGTATGTACCAAAGGCTATTGGGATCTTTCTTGCTAGTTTGCAGGTTGTAGGGGACACGGGACAGACACAACAGTTGTCAGTGTCCAGTGTTAGAAGATTCACAGGAAGATACAAGTAAAAATTTTGGGACTAAGCAAGACTTTATTGAAAAATACTTCCTAATACTTGAATTATATCACATAGCCTAATACCTTATAAATTTGCTACATTGCTTAGTGACTGTGAGCATATTCCTTATTAATCGATACCTGATCTTTTTAAAAATTGTGTTCATCTTTTGACAAACTCATTATCTACACTTATAATTCAAGAGCAAAAGAACTTCATTAATTATTTTCTTAATCCTGATCAAAGCAGGATATGTAACATAATGGGAACAAACAGTTCATCCATTCTTTCAGATCTGTTCCACAGTAGTGCTCAATTACATCCCATATCAGCTTTAGATATGTTGATTGACTTTTGTCAATACATTTTACAATTTAATGAAAAAAATATCACCCTCTCTGTCAAATGTTATTTTATCAGCTTTACATTGAAATGCAGTGAATTTAATTGTATGTTCCTTTGTTTTTTATTAAAGGAAAATATGAATAGGAGCACCTGGTTAGTCCCTTCTGTGCTGCCTTTTCCTTTGAAGGAACATCTGGGTTTTTTTCTCTGACGATGACAATAAATCGCAAACTGAACTGGTTTTCAGAGAATGTGTTGAAATAGTAATCCACTCAAGATGGTATTTTGAAGTCCATGTACTTTCAGAAAAAGTCTCCACTCCATGTCAGAAATGGAAAAGAAATGTAATCATAGCAAGCTTTTGAAGTGAATGCTTCTAACTTGTCCTCATGGCAAGTAAATGGTAACCCTGATTGTTAGAGTTGGGAGAAAAAATAGTTGAATGGGAGTTTTCTTAAAGCCTGTATTTTTCTCGGACTCATGCCATCAGTATGGTTTCTGCCTTGGACGGAGGGGAGGTCACACTATTCTGTAATACTTCCCAAAGGAAGAAACTTACCTGGCAGTCTTTTTGTGAAATCCACTAACACTTGTACATGGACAACTGCTGTCTCAGAGAGACGGAGAAAACTTTCCTCAGGACTTACAGTTTCTTGTAGCTGCATGAAAGAGCGTTTAGACATCTGATATAACCAAGATACAGTACTTAGGACAATAATAACTTAGCAATGCAGGCTGGTTGTTCTGTATACGTACAAACTTCTTTGCTTCCTCAAGGGGAATGGTGTATTTTTGGTGTGCTGCTACAATGTGGTCAAGAAGCTGATGTTCCCCTGGAGTAAGTTCCATCTTCTCTGGGATCTATTAAAAAGATAAACCAATCAAGTGACAATGACTTGGGGCAAAATGAAATTATAAAAAGAGATATATTAAATAGAAAAATATCCCACTTTTCCAGATCTTGTTGTAGATGATACATGCTTACTATTCAGTCCCTCATCTTCCAGTTTTATGTCACAAAGAAAACTGCTCTTCTGTTTGAAATTCTTCCTGAGTCGCTTTGACTTGCACTGTACTTCAGTCAGCAAACCTGTGAGGCATGGAAGTGTGTATCAATATGTACATTTTCAAATAATTACAATTTAAAACCATAATTTTTACTGTTATTGATAACACGAGTCTTGCACCACAGGAGCTGCCACCTGTAAGGAACTATGCTTCCTTGAGGATATGGCAATGTGTTATTCATTAGCGAGTTAGGTTCAGTATCTGCCAAAGACCTGAGTGTTTGCGGTTCTCTTACGTTATCTCTTGCTTGTGGCTCTGTGACATACAAGCACGAGAATTTTTCATGAAAGACTATTGTGCAAAATCCACCCCCCACCTGCCCAACAAAAAAGCGTGTGATATGCTTGCTGCCGTCCTGTCAAGGTTCAAGATGTTTAGCAGTCTCATGATAGTACTTCCTTTTTTTTCTTGTGAAGTCTTTGAACAGCAGTCCTCTTAACTTCAGGAAATACTTCCCAAGCATTGGTCATTTCTGCAGATGAAGACGCTACAGGTGCTATGGACTCCAAAGCTAAATTTTCCTACAGCTAAATGAAGTTTAGACCAATACCATTTAGCTCTAATGAGGAGAAGGGATTGACTTTGGAAGAGGTTTTATCCAAGTTGATCAGCAAAGTAGCCAGCATGGAAGGAGCACTTACATTCTGCTAGCATTCCCACAGCTTTACACTTCTTCAGGCGACATTCCTGACACTTCCTCCGCATGTACATGTCCATTTCACAGTGACCACCATTCTTGCATCGGTACACTGCATTTTTGGTTATGCTACGTCGGAAGAAGCCTGTAGACAAGGATCAGGTTATGACTGAAGAAATCTAAGGCACTGTATCTCATAACAATTTGAAGAATCAGAGTGTCTTTTGGGTTTTTTTGTTAGACTGGGTTTTTTTTTACAATGGAAATACTACCTTGATTTTAAATTTGATTATTAACAGCATAGTTACGGCTTGTCCTTTCTGACTAATATTAATCACTGTTTTCCTTACCTGACCAAGACAGCTTCCATATAGCAAGTCAAAATGTGAATAGAAATTATTACTTGTGTTTATTTAATTTTAATAAGTATAATTAAAAACACTGAAGTACATCTATAATAAATGTGCATGAGAAAATCAGCACCTGCTTAAACAGACACTATCCTAGTGGATAATCAACGCAGAAATGAGACGCATGAAATGCTCATATTAAATACACAATGTGAAAGTATTTCTTCAAAAAATGTTATAAAAATGTGAATCTGGAGTAAGCATGTTAGATAAAGGGTTCCAAAATCCTCTGTAGCAATGTCAGCTTAAAAAATCATGACATCTGCTTAAACGGCTGACATGGAACATTTTGTTGAGCACTGTGGGGCACTGTGGGTAAGACCCAGATCAGCCTGTTCTCTTACCTTTACAGCCTTCACAGGTAAGCGCGTTGTAGTGATAGCCTGACGCCTTGTCACCACACACAACACACAGCTCCTCCTGTCCCTTCAGTCTCAGAGAAGAGTGGTTTAATCTGGGCCGCTTTAACCCTTGGTATCCACCATCATCATTGTGGGGAGCCACAAAGGAGGGTTTGCTTAATTCACAGCTGCTGGTGGTGCACTGCCCGTCGCTGTAGGGAGAGTCCAGGCCGTACGTGCTGTACTGGGGCTGGGAGGGCTGTGGCTGTAACACCGGAGGAGGGATCTGAACAGCCGAGTACTGGCAGTAAGGCGCAGTCTGGTAATCGGTGTCTTGCAGCTGATAGTTGATGTGCTCCGGTAAAACATCTAGGTACAGAAGAAATTGAAATAACAACCTGAAGAATATCTCGACATCGGGTACTTGAAAGTTTTAACATGTTTTAGAGATTAAATATTTAATCACAAATATTAGAGGAATGCATTTTCAGAAGGGCAGCCTGACACATTCTTCTTACATGTAATGTAATGTTTTCAGGTTAAAAACCTGTAATGTTTTTAAGTAAAATCTTAGGTGTAAAAAAAAAGTCTTGTGACAGTTTGGGCAATGTCATGTGGGTGCCACTTGATTCTTGTTTGCATGTAATTGTCTGTCACTTGCCAACTGATGATGACACCTTTAGATTTTGCACTCAAAGGTAATTTTTATTAGTTGTCCACATAACAGAAGACTATTTTCCTGTAAGTGAATTTGTTGATGAGTGAGGTTTTTGTTATTGGTACATATTTCAGGCATAGTTTTGAAAATACTGCACAGCAAAAGTCTGAAAAAGATGGTGCAGAAATTATATATGGAGTGGTAAAATTACTGTGACAGTTATTCAGTAGAACAAAAAGCAGAGGCTTGCTTTATTTAGTATTTTTCCACATTGATCCTTTATGAAATTTTATTTTAGCAAAATGTAGGTACAGAATTAATGAAGAGAGCTTGTTCATGCCTTTCTGTCTGTAGAGTTTTAATTTTATCCAGCCCCCCTTATATGTACACACAGCTGTACTGAAGAAAGCTTGTGCAACATGCATCGTGTTTCATTCTTCCTTTGGGATTGTTCAAATCTCTGTAAAAACAAATTTTGGGTTTTTAAGCAGTTTGGAGGTCTTTTGCTCTTTAATGGAATTTGGGTCCTGCTTTTACTCTTCCAGAATCAGATTAGTTATTGCAATTACAGGTACATAAGATACAGAATAACCATTATCTATTTATAACATACCTGGAATACTGTAATAAAACCTGTGTCTTCTTCATGCAAGTCAAAGGGAGACAGCACCATTAATGTTTGTATGAAACGATCAGTCAGTGTAATCACATCGTTTACAAAATCTGCATGAGCACATTCTAATATATTTCAATACACTTTCCATATTGGCTTGATAGTCAAATGTGTAGCTTCTAAAAGCTTGTGAAGATAAGCTAAAATGAAGAAAATAATGGGAATTCCCACAGGTGTTCATTTTACTATACTGCTTTTTCATAATATGAAAAATTCACTTTACTCACCGTAATACTGTATGGGCTCAGGAAGACAATACCCATCAGGTACAGTGACAAATGTATTTGCCATGTTCTGCTCCCAATTGCACCGTTTCATGCAGTTTGCTCTGTGATAGACTTTCAAGAAGGCAACCTAGAGAAATGGAGCAGTATGAAAAGCATCATATGAGAAAGAATTGCTGGCTAGATTTAGCTACAGAGCTAAAACCAGAAGACTTCAGAATACGGAACAGTCTGCAGATCTGAATAAAATCAGAGGTATGTGCAAAGTCACATAGTACTCTCAGTGAGGTTGCAAAACATTTGATTGTCCTAGTAGTACAGATTCAGGATAGAGTTCATTCCTAAATTTTCAGCTTATATTTAAAACTGTTTTGCTCTGGATTTTACACAAAACCATGTGGGGGAATGAAACTAATTGTTGGTAAATTCTGTAATTCAGGAAGCAATTAAATGGAGCTTCACTGGATAGAAAAAAAACTTGCTTTCAGAATGAGTTAGGGCATTTGCACTAAGCTAGATGTGGCAGATGTTCTGTTTCAGCACAAAGATGGTCTTTTAGTGAATTTGCTTCATTCACTTTTTATGCAATTTTGAATCAAGTAAATATAGGAAAATAACCTGGAAAGGCCAGTATAGAATATTTCTTCTTCTCCATGTACTCTTTTATGCAGTAATAGTCAGCTTTGCCTCTCTTAAGTATAGCCCAATTTACATTTAAGAGCTTGCATTCCTTTAAGAGTACAAAGCATCCTGTGAAGACCAAAAAAATCAATCTCATATAGGATGTATTACCCTCTGGAGAGTTACCCTGTCCTTGATTATTGAAGGAACCTGGGCTTCTGGCTGGATGCTTTGATGTTCACCGTAATAAAGTGTACTGAGAGCTCACAGTGGCAGAGTAGGTGCAGAGTAGCTATTGTGCTTTGAGTTCAAAACTTGCCTTATTTTTCAGTAATTTGACTTTATGGAGAGGTTCTGGAAAAGTGTGTTCTAAAAATTCCTAAAAGAGTTTTATAAAAAAAAAAAAAGCATGTCTATATGGACACTAGCATGAGCCGGGTTTGAGTTTAGGTATGTGTATAGACAATCTCTGGTGTGGCTTAGCAATTGAGAGGTAATGGAGCAGCCATTAGAGAAGTAAGTAGGAAATACTTTCCTTGCCCCTTTGTCCCTCTGCATGCGTGGAATGCCACTGGTTAAAAGTATGTTGTATCTGATGCCCATTGAGTAAGGTCTTTACAAGACAATTCGCCAGTGAACAACTATTCATAGGCTTTCCTGAGCAGAAGGGAAGGACAGAAAAGATGAAAAAGGCAAGTAAGTATTTGGAAAGTATAGCAAATCAGCAATGTGTGTAACAGGATTCTCTGTATGTGCCTCTTGCAGAAATCACAGCAAATTAGATTTACAGATCTTCCTTGAAAGACTCTCATGTTGGGTTTTGTGCAATACCTATACCTAGCTACAGCTGAGAAAATGAATATATAATTTCAGGGAATCTGAACTAAAGTAATGTCTTGAAAGACATACATCCTTTCCTCGCTAACTGGACGTGTCTTTGAAACCAAACACTTTCTCTTCATGTTGTCAGCAGAAGGTGAAAAGATGCAGTGAGGCTGGAATGCTCGGGTTTTTTTGTTATCTCTGCTAGTAAATATTTGTTTGAGAGAGAAATGACTCATGAGGTCCTTATCAGCTAGATCAATTTGGCCTGGGCAAAGTCTACATTTTTCCTTAAAAATGTGGTTTTGCTGAAGAAATGTGTTTCTGGATTCCAGCAGTTTCTTCAAATAAAAATAATAAAAGAATAGTAGCTAAAATAAAATTGCACTGATCCAGTCTGATAAAAATATTATATTGGGAGTATGAAGCACGTATTACCAAATGCAAGGTGGTCAGTTGATTAAACATTCTACATCTTGGAAGCAGACTTTCATTTGGCAAAGTTTCCTCAACTTCGGTATTGTATGAGAATAGATTTGAGGATTTAGCCCTTCTTACTGATTTCTACGGCAAATAAAAGTTATCAGTTGCAACCACAGAATTCCCAGTTTAGAATGAGACTTTGCAAATTGAAACTCTTAAGTTAAGAGAATGTTATAACAGTATGAATAGTAAATCCAGTGTTTATTTGAGAAATGCTGTAGTGTCTTGAAATGAGACTTAACGGTCATACCTGTGCATGAATGTTAACAGTTTCATTTTCTAACAATTGAGAATTTAGCATTAACAAGCTTGTTCTGATATAAAATAGAACTGGGCTTTTAAAAAAAAATTACAAAGAACAGAATAAAATATGTAAGGAACTTAATTTTTCTAGGACAGGAAGGTTTTGATTATTGATAAGATTGACTGCCTCACCCTTTAGATATGGGTCAGTCAGCAGCAGGGAAGCCTACTCCAGACTTTAGGAGTCATTGAAATTTCATGCTGGTCTCTCAAAAGTTCAGTAGCCATGCCTGATCTCTCACACCTCATGAGAGTGAACCATGACATTTCTTCAGCCCATACATACATCCATTAACCCTTTGCCATGCAGGCAAGTGCATTCTGCATGCACACAAAGTTTAGCTACACACTGTAAAGCTGTGGAATCCTTACAGAATGTAGCATTCACGCCCAATCGTAATTTTCAAAACATTATAACTTGGACAAAGTTGAAATAAGATTGGAGGAAGAGCTGTGGGTGTTTGGGATAGTTGTAGTCATGCCATTTCCAAACCAAAATACTCTGTGCCTGTGTTTTTCTCTTCTCTGTGTACTAAAAATATACCCTTACATTTTGTGTATGTGTGCTTTAAAATGGAAGCAAAAGAAAGAAATACAGTCCCAGAGATGATGGATAAAGGTCTTTAGCCTAAAAAGTCGAAATAACTGAAAAGGAAAATCATTTTTTAGTAACTTGTTTCATAGAATCACAAACTGTAACACAGTTAGGATGAAAGTCTTCAGTCCTTAGACAGACAAACTGACCTGAAAGAAGATGTCATCTGCGCAAAGGCACATGCTGTTCCCTGCTTCTCCTTCTTGGTTACTTCAGAGGTGCTAATTCTGCTGGCTGTTTTCACGTGTGAAATCCTAATCATTGCAGGGGAGGGGAGTGTTTGTTGGTTTTTAATTTTAAAAGCCCCTACAAGCAGGAGGTTTTGATTTTATTTTTTTTTCCCCCCAGAAGAAGATGTGACCTAGACTGGAGGCTGCTTAAGCGCATTGGAAAATGTTGCACTTTTACAGGCTTGGTTTTACAGTAATCAGTCTTTTGAACTAATAACGTTCAATATAAACTGAAATGTATGTTGATTCAAGGGGTTGGTTATCCATCTAATACAGAAATTCATCAATCTTAAGTTATTAGTCCTAACTGAAACACTTCCCAGTTTATCAAAGATGTAAGCTATTAACGGGGAAAAAAAGTGCCATTAACTGATAAAAGTAAAGTACAGTCACAAACCAGTCACTTAAGAGAATATATGTATTCAGACTAGAGCACTGTACATCTATTTATTGTTATTTATGGTGAAATATGTTGGTTTTATCATTTTTATTGCTATAAAAATATAAAGTAACATATCATCAACTTATCAAATTTATTAAGATGCAAAACATACTTCTTGTAGAAGAGGCTTCAGGGAGCTCTTTAAGAGGTATGTATTGGCAGTACTTTAACTGCTATCGTAAATATTTTGACAGTTGAGTCATAGGGAAATTTCTTGTTTACAGGGAATTTTAGGAACTCAATCTGAAGGTCTTCAAGTTTTTTTCACCTTGTGGCATATTAATGATCACGCAGTGGAACGAGATGGCACATTTCAATCTCAGCATTAATTGCTGTACTTCTTTTGCTTCTGGGAAACATAGCTTAATTTTTTAATTTGTGGCATTTAAACCAAAAACTGAAAAAAAAAATGTAACAGAACACAGTTGGTGGCAACTATGTGCAATGCTAGGTGATACATTGAGTTTCACTCAAGCAATTCAGTAACCACTGATACTGTAATTAAAGAATGATTTTGCAGGGGGAGTTGTAGGATTGCTTGATTGATCCTATGCACATTGTTAAGGTTTTACCTGTTTCTCAGTTTTAATGTGCCAAGAAGCTCCACCAAAGCTGCTGTTTGAAGAAATACCACTTTTGTTCTCATTACGTGCATTCCTTCCTTGTCATATAATAACCATAAAAAGAATTGGCTTATTTCACGAATGGACTGTGTTGCAATTATCTCGAATTGTTACCCCATAAATTATTAATTCAAAGGTATAATTTTTATACATTGTAAAATAAGGGGTTAGAGATTGCTCAAAACTTACAGGTTTCCAGGTACTTCGGGGAAGGGAAACAAATAATTGAATTTTAAAATCATTTTACTTCACTCTGTATGTCAAATGAAGTACTGTTGGAACAAATTCTTGGCAGTAGGATAGCAAATTTAAAAGTGCATGTTTTCTATTTTCATTTAGACAGCCATTTAAAGAGAAAGAAAAAAAAAAAAGGAAAAAGAAGAAAAAAGCCCAATGCCTAAAATATTTTCACATGGCAAATTGATTTATGGCTAGAGCAACAATTTATAATTCCAGAGCATTAAGAGAAGTAAAATACTTACGGTAGTTCCAGAGAGTTTCTTGCTTCCAGAGTTGAGTCTGCTGGGCTGTAGCGCTGATCCTAGCTCTCAGTCCAGCTGGAGCAAACTGGGCCTTTTCCCTATTTATCAGTTTCTGTGCATACACTAGGCTCCAGACACTCAGCAGAGCAATGCTACAGCTCTGAGACACAAACTTCCCACACAGCCTTTTCTGGGGTCGAAGCAAGGGCAGCTGCAAGTCCACATAAATCAAATAATAACTGGGTCATCAGGGACAGAGGCCATGGGGACCCTCACGTCACTGTTTCCCAGAGTTCTCCCTGTCCGATTACTAAATATTCTGCTTTCTTGGTAGAATTTAAAATTCTCCTATTTTGGTTGCTTAACATTGACATGTCTGAGTGTTAATGGATAATGTTCATTTCCTGGGTGGAGAAAATATTGCAGTAGTATTATTTGGACACAAGAATTGAATTTGGAAGCACTTCATTAGGCCACTGTCTCCAAACACAAAACACTTACCTTGTTCTCCCCATTCTGACTTACCTGTGCTGATGCAGCGTATGTAGGGCCATGTGTGCCCCCAAAACAGACAATTATTGTTAGCCACTTTTGTTGCTGCTAATTTTGCAACATTTCATTGTTAAAACGCCAAGTATTTTCATTATTAATAATGTCATTAAAAATTGAAGTTTAAATAATTTCCTAGATAAAAGATGCAATGGTTTGGACAGGGCATTTTCTTGCTAGCTATCGTGTCATTACACTTGCTTCCTAACATGATGCGCAGCAGGTTGCAAACACACTAACTCCAGGAGGAGATCACTTTTCTTCTGTGTAAGAGCAATTTACTTCAGGAAAAAACTGGTTCTGTTGTGTACTTCGCGGAATTAGATTGCAAAAGGAAAAAACAATTTCCTGTTGCTTATCTTACTGCAAAGTCACTTAAAATAGTCTTTAGGGACAATAGGTTTTCAGGGATCTGTGGCACAATACGCAGCAAACTGACATGACCCTTCAAAGGAGAGTCATATTTGTGTTCCATAGACTCCAGACAAGAGCATGCTACTTATTTCCATGTAATCTGGCACCATTTAGGAATCTGTTAGTCTTTGGAGGTGGAATGGTTGAGTCTGGCTTTCAAGAACAAAAAAGATTAACTCAGATGTTTTTTGAGCATCTTATGGGACCTTTTGAGCTTTCAAATGTTCTGCATTGATAATGTGTGGTGACAGAGGGCTGAAACACATAGATTATGCAGTAGAGACAAAGGTAATGATCTTGTAAATTTAATTATGTTCAGCATTTGTTTTTCTGGTAAAGCAGCCTTATACAGCAACTTACTAAGATGTCAAAAAAACTTGAGTGGTAAAAATGAAGAATTTACAGTTCTTGGAACTAAGATTTGTTTTCATAGCAGTATCTCTTTCTCACATACCTTTGGCTTTTTCATCCAGCTTTGCAGCCTTTCTCATGAAAGATGGAAAAAACAGCAGAGGTTTGTGAAATACTGTCTTTAGCTTTTACATAGTACTGACTTTTTTTAGTACTCTTTCTGATAGAAGATACTGTACTGGTAAGCTGTTCAGACATACCTATGGGATGTGGGTATTTAAAGCCTATTTTCGGGAAACTTAAGTCTGAGGCCCAGGTTTTTAGAAGATATCTAATCCCCATTCTGTTAAGTGTTATAAAACTTACTGGTTTCAGAGCAAATTCAATTTCTAAAGTAAGTGTAGAAGAACCTAAAACTTAGTTGTAGAAATTAACTGCAGTGCCACGTTAAGTATTATTAGCCCATGGTCATTAACTTCAACCTACATGCTACTTTCATAGCTGTGGTAATAAAACTGTTTTACATAGTCATCCAGTGATTCAGACCAAGTGTCTAGTCCATGTTAAATATATGTATTTACATTATTTTAACAGATCACTTCTATTCAAAGCTTAAGGTGACAATAAAAATGGGAGACCTGAGAGCCCACTAAATCACAAGTGCTGCAAAGAAGAGGAAAATAAACCGTGCTTGTAAAGAACTCAGAAATAAAGAGCTTATTTAGGAGTAAGGAAGATTTAAATTAGGTACTAAAGAAAGCAATTACAGTGGTAAAAATAGCACTGGAATAAGTTGCCCATACAATCTTCATCACTGGATGTTTTGAAGATCAGTTGGGCAACCTATAGAACTTACAAATTGTTCTCTCTGAGTTATTTTCATGGTATGAAGGAGGAGAAAGGAATTTTGAGATCTCTTCCAGCTCTGTTTTCTGTTATTTTTCCTTACATATGTCAATTTTGTAGAACACTGTTAGTGTCTGATCAGTAACATGCCTAGTGCCATTTTAATGGGCAAAAGAAATAATCATATACTTCAAGCATGGTTTACTAGAGGTTAGTAAACACAGCATTACTCATAGACACAGCCTGAAAATATTAGCTGAACAAGCTCATGTCGTGAGCCAAAATCTAGGAGTGCCACTGAAGTGGACAATGAGGGGCATGCATGTTCTCTATAGAAAATGATCAGATCTGATGATGTCCGTCTGACCTGAACACCTTGTGTTGCAGAGGTTTTGCAGCCTCATTTTAATCATTCGTGTAAACTGTGAGCTTCCCTGCAATTTGAGCTACACAGAATGTCTGCCTTTACGCAGTTAGGTCTAAGAATCTGATGAGTGATGAAACTGCAGATAAAGAAAGCTTTCCTAGGTCGATACTGGTTAAGAGAATTCATTTTCGAGCTAGTAGAATTCTTTATTCATCTGAACTAGAAATTCTAGATCTCTGTAACTTGCTTGGTGTCTGAATAGTTAAAGGAAATCCTATATACTCCAGCTGGATCTTCTCTACATAACTGACCCTTTGGCTTGATCTGGTATTGGATTGTTTACGTAACTTTGGTAATTAACCACTATCAGCCTCATTAATGAAACATAAACCACCTCTTCTGCTCATTTATAAAGCATTTGTCAAACAAAACTTAAACAAAGGGCAGAATCTCAGTGAAGTAACAGTCCTTCAAAAGCTACTGAGACTCTGACTACAAGTCATTTGTTGTTGTTTTTCAGTAAAAACGAAGCAGAAGTGATGGCATTGTCTATTGCTTTTGGCTAACTTTTCACAACAACATCTGAGATCTGTCACATGAGGGCAATGATGCCTGGACAACTATTTCAGCCATTTCAGTACAAAATACTGATGTTCCAGCTCATTACTGTAAATCACTAAATGATGAAAGCAAGAGTCAAATACTAAACAACTGGGAACCTTTGGAAAACTAGTTGCTAATTACAGTAATCAGTGTTATATGTAAGTTAAAGGTTATACTGAAATACAGATTATTTCATTGTTGTATTAAGTCTCTCCTGTTAGTAAACTGTTCTGAACAACATTAAAGTTGAGTATTAACAATACAGTTTATGTATTAAAATTAATTAACTTACTCTTTACGTGTTTTTGGTTTAAAGAAATAAAATGTTTTATAGGCATAAAATGCACTGGCAGACAAATACATCCCAAAAATTTACCATTTGTTAAGGCACTAATGAAAAAAAGGCAATCTTTCTGTTCACCCTCTCTGGATTTATTAATCTTCAAAAAGTGCAGTGGTTCTGGCACTGTTTGGATTTTCTGCATGGCGTGGGTGAATCTAAGCCCCAGGTGAGAAATGGCACAAAGCCTCGTGACTAATATTTTTGTATGTTGGTGTTATCTTGCACTCGTGGCTGTCAACAGAGAAAGATTTAATTTGAATAGAATGCAAATCTGTTGCACAGGGTGGTTTCCATTGTTGGATCACAGGTTCCAAGACAGCATGGGGTCCAGAAGCTACAGCAGTATAGGGAGTTGTCTCTTGTTTTATTCAGCACATTCACCAATAATTTGGATGTAAAACTTGAGGACAGGCAAAGGAAGCTTGTGTGGGAATGGTACCAAACTGTCTGTAGGCATCAGTTAGAGGAGGGTTGCAATGAACAGAAGTGGCATGGGATTGCCTGTCAAAGGTAACTTGGCTTACTTTATGTTCACCTAAAAGGTAATTAATCTAGAATTTTGAGAAATGTGCTTGTTTTGATGTCATTGTTTGCCTATTTTGCCTGCAGCAGAGAGAGAAACTTGGCTGGTTCACTTGAAACTTAAGAATGTGAGTGTAGTAGGTCAGAGACTGTCTTCTTCTGTGTACATATATGGCCTCTGCTGAATAGGGCCCCTGCCAGACTGAAGTACTTAAAATCCGATGTAATACTACCACCAATAAAACAAAACATTAAAAAGATGCTATTTTGTACTACAAGTTCATGCAGTACTTCCCCCCTTCTGTAGGTTTTAAGCATGTTACTCAGTTTTGTAGCTTCAGGCCACAAGGTTTGTGTGTCATTTTCTTTGAGCACTGGTTTGCAAAACTTTTATCTTCCCTACATGTAGCTTTTTAGAGCAGTACAGTTATTTGCAGAAATTAAAGAGAAATAGTCTTTACAGAGCAAAACTGTACGTTTCAGCAGAGGAATGAGAGTGAGATGAGTCAGCGAAATTTCATTGGGCAGCACTTTTCAACCTGAATTTATGGAGTGTTCAAATATGAAATTATTCAACTCTTCCCCCAAAAGGGGTGACAGGGGATCTATACAGGGAACAGCCCCCATTTAGCATTGCAGAGCATCTGTTCATTCAGCTGGTTTAGTGTTAGAGCTAATGAATACTCTCCTGTTTTGCATCAGATCTATCAGACATCATCATAGTCAAATTAGAAGAGTAGTAACTCAGGAGAAGATGACAGTTCTCATTTAAGTTCTTAAATGCTTTCATGGGGTGAAATAATGGGAGATCGTATCAGACCAGAGAGGGAAACCCAATTTTGGTCTTTTAAAGACTTACTTTTTTTCTTAATCATGAAGTTGTTGGTTAGTTTCACTATGCATTTTCTTACAGGCTTTTCACAAATCTTGAAGAGCTAAACACTTATGTTCAATTTTAATGCAAGAGCCAAACTGCTTTAAGCTTACTTGAAAATCTCAAGACAGCCTACAAAATGTTCCCATTTCTTCCATGCATTCTCTTGAGGTTGGTATGCAGAGCAATCCCACTACCTTAAGGCAGAATAGGTATGAATAAGCCCATCCATTCAACCTTGACAAAATATATGGTATCCTTACATATCCATCCTTCAATAACCTGTGCCAAATGTATGTGTTTCTCCTTGGCAGGAAGACCAAGATTTGTCGATAAAATGCTCCAGTGCATCGGAAGGCACAACGTGGAAGAAAGTAAAGACGCCAACAAAAATCTCCTGCAACGATCTCAGAATTGGTAATTCATAGAGATACTTGTAAATGTAACTTCAAGCATTGAGATTCTCAAATGACTTCTTGGTAGGTACAGCAAAGAGAAGCCAAGTCCTGGGTCTGATTTCCATAAAGCAGAATATCTGGACACTCTGAATTAAGTGTTACAAATTAATTATTGTGGAATCCCTTGGTCAGCATTTTATCGACAGTGAAGTCTTGCTGCTGAGAGACTGAAATCTGGATTTATCCATTTATCAGTGATAATGTTTTCCCTTTTTTCCAGCCTGGATTCCATCTTAAGGACATTTGTTTTAATAGTAAAAAGAATATTAGAGTCATAAATGTGAGTGCTGTGGTGCAGCGGGTGACTCTTCAAGATTTATCAAAGCAGGGTAATTAAGGTGAACAATAAGACTGAGTACCTTAGTAATAACTTTTGTCACAGAACAACTCTGTTTTATGCAATAGTAATCCACCTTGAAGTATAGGCTAGGAAACGCGGTAAGAGGATTCCCTTGGCCTCCTGGTCTGTGAGTCTCTGTGCTACAGATTTTGTTGAGGGCAATACCAGTAAAACTGTGACAGTAGCTGATGATTGTGTTAACACCATTACTTAACTCTAAAAGCAAGCAGTCAAAAAGTGTCAGTTGGGGGGTGTGAGAGAGGTCTGGTTTGTTTTTTAAGCAAGCTGTAGCTGCTGAAATATTTGGCTGTTAGACACCAGGTTTTTCAGTGAAGAACTGTAGTGGAAAAGAGAAATGGTCACATTCAGCTTTTGAAAAGCTGGTGTCTGCTGCATTACTATGTGGGGCTTGTGCTTTCAGAGATGAGACTGGGCCAAAATTTTTCAAACTGTGCTGACCACACTTAGGATTAACATTATTTTACTTGCAACGCAAGAACTACCCTAGAAACTTACCCTTTATTCTTTCATCTACTTCCAGCATTTAGATGCCACTCAGCCTGTCACAGATGTTGCCTTTTTCCACCGGTCAATTCCTCTGTGCATTATTACCTGTTCACTGCCAGTTTCTGGGTAAGTTACGGGCACTGCCTGGTGCACATTGTTTCAACATGCTCAGTACTGATACCTGAAGTCACCCCAGGTTTACAAGTACTGTGTTGTGGTCAGGATTCTGTGCTGTGTCTGTTACCAGTCTCTGCAATTACTTTTTCTGTGCTTTTGGTCTAAGTTTCTTTTCTTTTTGATTTTCCTACTATGAGCAAGAACCTCCTCAGCTATACTAGAAATGCTGTTTATTTATTTATTCCATCATATATGTATTATATATAAATTCCATTATTTATGTATTTATTCCATCACAGAAATACTATTTATGATTTTTCAAAGATGGCCAAGAAAAGGTTTTGGTTTCATAGCAGCTCTGCTGTTTTGGAGAGCCTCAGTATGCTTCTATCGTATACTTTTCCTGCTACAACAAATCTGTGTTCTGTTTGACAAAATACAGCCATGTGGTTAAGAGTTATTAAAAGCATTAAAGCATTAACCTCTTGTAACCTCATTTTTCACTTTGTACACATACATAAGTGTTTAATTGAATTGAAGTTAAACACTAAAAAGTTTGAGAGGCTGAATTTATACATTCTCTTTAGTTTATACAGAATTGATGTGATAAGCCAAAGGAATTATAAGACACCACTACTCGGAAAATGCTCATCCGTTGATTTGTTTAAGCTCTCTTGCTACACACTAGAAGTTTTGGTGACAAGCATTCCCGGCATTTAAATGGAGGAGCTTTGTCCTACTGAGATCCGATCTGTGTTCTGGTGCCACACTAGCTTACTCTACTGTCCTTTGGAAGCTGAACAAATGATTCTGTGTCAAAAGATCTGCTGGAGAGGGGGGACACACATCCTTGAGTGAGAACACAAGGCTGAGCGCAGTGTGGTGGTGGTATCATAGACTCCCGTCATCTTCTCATTCTGCAATTTTATTTCAAGCAGCCAGCATCCCACAGAGGGACTGCACCGATCCTGAAAGTCTGATAGAGCAGTGTTGGCCCTCATCTCTCTTGCTTGTCTGTACTTGGCATGAAAGGCCAGGATGTCACCTCTGAAGCCAGGGAAAAGTGAATATAAATGCACGGAACAGAACAGGCCAGAGGTTCAGACAACAATCCAGGTGCAGCTTCTGATGAAGTGTAGTGGTCCTTCACGCCGCACAGACGGGTTGCTCCTTCAGCCAGCTTCCTGGTAGAGGTGAACTGGGAGCTTCCAGCGCTTCGTTTCTACATGGCTCATCGAGTGCCTCCCCGCTGTAAAGCTGAATCGAGTGGAGCCTTAGAGATTGCATGTTTCACCTCACAGAACTTGCTTATGTTGAATAAGGTGAAAAAGGGGAAGATACCTGTATCATTCTCTGTAGCTGCAGCAGGCCTGCTCCTGCGGGGCTGCTCAAAGGCTCTGTGGGAAGGTGCTGGCAGAAGCATTAAGGACAGCTACGGAATTGGGAGCATGAGCAGAGAGAGGCGACAGTGGGTGCAGAATGCCACAGGTGGGGTCATTTGAGGATATAATAGTGGGGACAGAGTGTGACAGGGGAAACAAGCACAGGCTGCCACTTCAGGATGGCATGTCTATCTTATTACAGGGCAACCTTTTGCCAACTGGTTCCATAACCAGAATAGTAAACTTTGTCAGTTTTCCAGATGTTCATTTGGACATCATTCACCCGTTATAAAAAAGGAATTGTCATAACGAGTTGTCTTAACTTTTTGGTGTGCTCTAATAAGAAAAACAAGGAAGGACCGGAAGGTAAAATGTGCTATAGAGCATGAGCTAGATGTTTAGTGCCACACAAGTTACTATAAACCAGCATTACATTTCCCAAATGTGCAAAATGTATCTTACTCTACTAATTGATGTGATTCTGATTAAATAGTCTAGATGCAGCTGCTTACCCTATTCTCTTCTGGATCGTGTGAATGTTTTGAAATTGTTGCTTGTATAAAATCATCATATCGGCACTTATGCACTGTGATTGATTATCTCTGGGATCGTAAACTTTATCTGATAAGCATCCTCGGGTTTTCCTATGTGTCCTCTCTGAACAGGGAGTTAAACTGGAAAGATGAGTTAAGTCAAAGGGAGTCCTGTTAAAACATTATTGTTGGTAGTATGAACTGAGGAAGCTCCGGGGCACAATGTTAAGCAAAGCATCAAGGACGTGACAGAACACTGACAGTAGCTTCAGTGAGCAGATAAAAGTTTCAAGGCAGCGAGTGCGCGCTGCGGAGCGCCAGCAGGGGATGTTTGCTGCCCAGGGGCCACGCGGGAGCACCAGATAAGGCGGCAGCTCCACGGGTCGCAGCCCCGCGTTATCGCACACCGTGTGAGGGAGGGTCTGAAACGATAACCGGCCCCCGGGTCAGGGACGCGCCCGCCGCACACAGCCGCGCCGGGCAGGGCCGGGCCCCCCGGGCACTGCGGGCGGGAGCGCGGGCCCGCGGCTGGGGGCGGCGGGGGCCGGGGGCGGTGGCGCTCCCGCGCCGCCAGGGGGGCCCAGCCCACGACGCGGCGCTTGAGCCACGGACCGCGCCTGCGC
This sequence comes from Falco peregrinus, assembly GCF_023634155.1. Taxonomy (NCBI): domain Eukaryota; kingdom Metazoa; phylum Chordata; class Aves; order Falconiformes; family Falconidae; genus Falco; species Falco peregrinus. Next base: position 7,951,138 of record NC_073736.1, on the reverse strand, counting down.
GGCCGGAAGCGGCGGGGGCGCGCGGGGAGGGGCCGGCGAGCATGGCGCCGCTGCGGGGGTGAGGCGGTACGCCGTCCGGCTCGGCGCCCGCCATGAGCTGCACCATCGAGAAGATCCTGACGGACGCGAAGACGCTGCTGGAGCGGCTGAAGGAGCACGACACCGCGGCCGACTCGCTCATCGACCAGTCCGCCGTGCTGCACCAGCGTGTGGCCGCCATGAGGGAGGCGGGCGCGGCGTGGGCCGAGAAGGTGGGAGCGGGCGGGGGGCAGCGGGACCCACAGCCGTGTCTCGGCAGGGCGCGGGCGGGGGCGGCGCGGCGGGACCCACAGCCGTGTCTCGGCAGGTCCCCGGCGGCGCGGCGGAGCGGCCCGACCCGGCCCGGCTGCGGCCTCACGTGCTGCTGTCCCAGGAGAACACGCAGATCCGCGACCTGCAGCAGGAGAACCGGGGTGAGCCGCCGCCCGGGGTTGCTGTGGGCAGCCGGGGGGGCGCGGGGCGGGCGGGCGGGCGGGCGGGCGGGGGGGCGCGCCGCCGGGAGGGGCCCAGGCGGGCGGGGGGCGCGCCCGCCCGGCCTCTGGCAGGGCCGCTGGAAGTGGCAGTCGGCGCCCGGAGGGCGGCCCGGGCCAGGGGAGGGGACCTTCGCCACCCCGCCCCCTGCCGGCCCCAGGCTGAGCTGCCCCGGTGCGAAGCGGGGCAGCCGCCGGCACCGAGCGCCTCTGGGCAGCCGCTGCGGACCGGAGGTTGTGGCAATGCCGCGCCGTGTCTTGCAGAGCTGTGGGTCTCGCTGGAGGAGCATCAGGATGCGTTAGAGCTTATCATGAGCAAATACAGAAAACAGATGTTGCAGCTTTTGCAAGGGAGAAAGGGCGAAGGTGCAGAACCAGTCTTGAAAGTTCATCGGTCAAATTCTCTGGTAAGGTGGGATGGGGATGCAGGAGGGCTCGAAACCCTTGTTCCCTGTCTTTTGCTTGCTTTCGTACAGCCTTTGTTTCCATTCATGGAACGTCTCTGCTTCAAAATGGATTTCCTGAAACCCTTGTCTCCCTTTGCTGGTATTTTTCTCTCTATTCCTTTCACAGCACACAGGTTGTAATAGCTATCACTGAGGACGCTGCAAAGCATAGCCCTTTGATGGCCCAGGTGAAGGCTTGTTCTTTATGCTAGTGCATAGTGGTGGTGAATTCCCTGGGTTAAGCTTAATGTGCATGATTCTCTGCAGTAAAATCAAAGGCATCACGGTTGTTGTTGTTGTTGCTCCTGTGTGGTAATTGTAAGAAAGGGAGAAGAACCTCCTAAATCTGTGTGCTGCAGTATTGTCTAATCCTTAAGAGATCATCACTCCCAGAGGTTTTTAAATTTGGATACTCTGTGCAGTGGCTGAAGTGTGTCCCTTTGTCCATGTTGCGCGCAGTGACTTCAGAACACTTAAGTTATGGCTACTGATTATAATACAATAATATTAAATCTCTATTTAAGGCTTGTGAATTAAGTTAAGCATTTGTTAAAATGTGTTTTTATGGGATTGGAGCCAGCCTAGCTCTTTGCATATATATCTTTGCACTGTTATGTGGCAACTCGTTTGTTTTGGGTTGCTTAGGTCCTCTGAAGTTAAGTAGTGTAGCAATGTCTTGCTTCCAGTGCTTGCTTAAGTCTTGATAAACAGAGCAATTAATGCACTTAATATTATTCTCTGGCAGTGCTTTTGCTCTGCTTTGATGGCATGGAAACACAAAGCTGAAAAGCCTCTGGGGGAACCTTTGGTGGAATGTAACCAGCCTATCTCAGTATCTAGGCAAAATCTTCTGTACTCCAGATTAAGTCTATGAGTTTTTTCCTACGAACTACCTGGAGAATAGTAACAACCTGATAATATCTTTTAAAAAGCTATATTCTTACTATAAGCATCTTTCTGTTTAGAAAAAAAAAATATTTATTTGCAGTTGAAGTTATCTAAGTCTTACATGGTCTAGCTCTCTTCTAGATGCTCTGATTTTTGCCCATATTTTCTGAATAATGGAATTCAAAGCTGAATTCCCTGCTCAGGTGACACATTTATCTTCCAGAGGCAGTGAAATAACTAGTGATACTTAAGAGAAAAGAAACTTCACCCTATAATGTTATCTGATATTCCTCAAAGTGCTTTGTGATAACCTTGTGGTTTTATGTTATGTTAAAAGACTTCAAAAGCTTCCAAATTCTTATCTTTCCACTACTTGCCAGTTAGTGACATTTCTGTGTTTGCACGTTTGAGTTCCTCTCCAAATACTGTATCTTGAAACGGAATGCTCTTCAAACAGGAAGTGTTGCTACATTACATGTTGGAATTTTTCAGCATTGATTATATGTGCATTTGTGAGCTTCAGCAAAATGCATCTTCCAAAGGATTAGAGCGGTATCCAGACAGACTCTGTAATAACTGCTTCACAGGGTTCTGGTTTTACTTATTTTAGTTTTCTTGCTTGGCGTCCTTCTGAGGTGAGGCTGTTCACTTTGCACTGTTACTTACTCTTGAAATCTCATTTGCTTTTATGTTTCTCATTCTTAGAAATTCAGTCAGGCCTTTCTAATAAAGCAATATAAAATTTGCTGCACACTAATCATACTCACATGAACTCTGTTGTCTCAGTCCTCATCACACTGGAAATTACTTCTGTCTTGGTAAGTAAGGGTGCCTTATCTTGATGATCGATGTAATTCTACACACTGTTTTATTTGATGACTCATGATAATGGACAGTAAGGCACATGTTTTCATCTTTACATATACAAGGTAGAAAGGATTGCAAGTGCTTGGGAGAAAAGGATTAAAATTCAAAACAGGAAAATAATCTGAAATCAAGAAAATTAAAGCAATTTATTTAGAAGGGATAAATTACTACTGCTTTTGCCTGAATGTATTGAAATTATTGCTTTTATATCTTTCAGGAAATTGAAAGCCAAATAGACAGAATACGTGAGATGGGAGAGGTGATGAGAAAAGCTATTCAAGTCGATGATGATCAGTTCTTTAAAGTTCAGGAGAAACTAGCTCAGTTGGAGGTAAGAACAGATAAAATTGCTGAGGATAGAGCAAGCTTTGGGAGTCTCGAGACTGGACTTTCTCTGTATATGTCAACGATTTATAATGATCAAAAGTTTGAAGGGGGCCAGGAAATGAAGAACGTGATCTGTTATTTTCAAGTTCTTAATGTTTGTATTTTATGTATTTTTATAGATATATATGTATACACGAAGCCAGAAGCAAAAGATAATCTTTAAAGGATGTGGTTCCCCTCTTGCTAGCACTGTATTAATGCTTATGTTACAAAATCGGTGTTTTATTTAGCTGTGAAGGAGTGGGGCTAAAGATTATTGTCCTTTAATTGTGAATTAGCTCATTTCTATTTCAGCAAAAATATTGATTTTGCAGCTTGAAAACAAAGAGCTGCGTGAACTATTGTCAATCAGCAAAGAATCTTTTGAGGTGGGGAGAGAAGATCTGCCTGACTGTGAAGCTTAGGTCACAAAATAACCTTATCTCCAAATCTTGACTTCAGAGACTATTATGAAACTACCCTACAGGGATGGGTTTTGATTTGTTCTTTCAGGTGTTTCCTTGTATGTTTGTTTTATCTTTCAAAATGTGAGCTGTTACCACTGCATTTTTCTGAAATTACGTGTTGTTGATGGCAAAGGCTTGTGTTGCTGCGCTGTCTTAGTAATTGCAGCATAGAAATGCTTAACAATGAAGTATGTTTGATGTGTACTCCCTTGTGATAGCTTATTTTCTCTCTTGTGTGTTATTTTTTATGAGCTTTAGTTAATAATTCCAGCTGTGCAGATGGCATCTAAATCCACCTTGTCAGTAGCTAGAGAAGATAATACAGGTTGGGATTATTTTATTTGAAAGAAGGAATAGGAGATTATTGCAAAACTACACTGTAAATGGCAGGTAACCATTGCGCTCTGCCTGCACAAAGCAGGCACTGCAGACCTTTTGTTTCGCTTTGAGGAGCTAACACTGGGTACTTGGCTGGGTTACCTTTGTTACAGGGACAGCTGCTTAGAAGCAGGTCAAGAGAACAGCAGATAGCCAGTAGAGCACTTATAAGTAGTAACTCCTATAAGGAGCACAGTTTACCTTGTTTTAGGGGTGAAAATCAGAGCAGGTGACCCTTTCTGACACCTATGTGTTTTTGAAGGACATTGAGGGTTTTTTTACAGGTAGACCTGTTCAGGATTTATCAGTGCTCCAAGGTATGTGGATGCTGGCTAGCTCTGGTCTGAAGGCGGTGCACTCAAACCCTGCCTGGAACGCAGCACTTTCAGATCAAAGCTCTTTGGCCTCCCAGCACTATGGACTTCAGGAAGAGTGAGTGGAGGTCTGCCTCAAACCTAAACCAAAAGCAACCATGTAAGACAGGTTTTTAATGTTGCATCAGAGGTAAGTCTGGTGACAGATGTTATCTAGTTACAGCAGAGTCCTATATTAAGTGAAATTAAGAGTTGCAGTGTAGAGGAATTTATCAATATTGGGATATTTTTAATGACAGTTTTATAGAAAAGATTTCTGTTTTACCTGTGATCAAAGAATAATCCTCAGAGAACGGTAAACATCTCACTTCCAATGTTATTTTGAATTTTTATGCTACTATTTCCCCAAGTGAAAATTTTGATAGATTTAAAAGGTGATTTATGTTCCAGTGCTTATTAAAGACATCTTCTTGCAGCCATTTGGAATATCCAGCAAGATTGTTCAGTACATATAAGTGATTTCTGTACAGGAGTATTCTTGTATGCAATCCTTTTCTATTAGAAATTGTTTGAGAGAATAAAAACACCCAATGAACAGTTACTTTCTCAAGTGTGTTCTGTTTTGTGCATCCTGGGGGTAATTCCATTGGTTCTACATGTACCTGAGCCTTTTGCACCCCATTTAGTTTTTACCCTACCTGAATGAAACAATACAATGACCATAAATCTTGCATTTTATCTCTTTTAACATCATCTGAAAGGCCTGTGATGACGCATTTTTTTCCATCATTATTGTAGTGAGGGTTAACGTCCCCTAATTGGCTCATTGCTGTGCAGCCTGGAAAAAATGGGAAACCAAATAGCTGTTGCTTTGACTGAGTTCATTATTAATTAGTGGTGGGCCCTAATTAGCAGGGGAAGTTTAAACATGTGCTATTTGCTGCTGTCCTATTCTGGATCTGTAAGTATGGAATCTGTGACTAAACGTATGATTGTATCCGATCCGGGGCATTCGCAGAACTTGGTCTGCTCACGCTGAAAAATCGATTCGGGCCTCAGGACTGGTGATTTCCTCCGCTTGTATCTGAATCTAGACACAAAGCGTCTCCCTCGGTGACAAACTGAGTCAGCGGGGCGCTGCCCGCCGCTCCCCCCGCCTGGGGTGGCTAAAGAGCGGGGCTGCCCGCGCTCCCCGGGGCGGCCGAGGGACGGGGCTGCCCGCGCTCTCGCCCCGACTGCAGGGCGGCTGAGGAGCGGGGCGCGCCGCCGCGCATGCGCAGTGAACAGGCGCTGGCTCCGCCCAGCGCAGGCGCGGCTCCGCCCGGCGCTCTCGCGAGAGGCCGGGATTTATTCCTACGTGCTGTGCCGTGCTGCTCATGGCGGCGCTGGAGCGGGGGCGCTGAGCTGTTGGGGTAAGTACGACTCGCGGCGGGCGCTGGCGACTCCCGCCGCTGCCCAGGCGGCGCCCGCGCAAGCGAAGGGATACCGGGGCCGCCCAGAGGTGGCGGGGGAGGCCGAGGGCACCTCTGTGTCCGTAAACCGTTTATCGCCTATCTTAGCGGCGCGGAGGCGCCCGGGACCTCCCCGCGGCCGCGTGGGGGGCGGCCGCCCGCCTGGTGGGTCGCGGCGCCCGGGGATGGAGTTGCGGCGGGCGCGGGCTGCTGGGCCGCAGCGGCGGGCGCACTACGCCTCCCGGCGTGCCGCGGGCAGCCGCCCTGCCGCCGGGGCTCTTGGGGGCCGCAGTGCCGCCCGGCCGCGGGGGCGGGGCTATCGCGGCGCCGGGACTCGCTCTCCCGACGTGCCGCGCGGCGCAGCCGGCTGCGGGGCCTGTCGGGGCCTGCATGCCGAGAGGCGCAGAGCAGACAGGGGCGGTGCCGGGGGGGGGGACTACGGGCCCCGGCAGGCCCCGGGCGGGGCCGGGCCGCTGGGGCCGCTGGGGCCGGGCCTGCACGGCCGCCGGGAAAGAGCGGTGGCGGACCGCGGCTCCCGGCATGCCGCGCGCGCAGCCCCGCCCGACGCAGGGCCTGGGCCCCCAGCCCTTTGTGTGTGGGGGAGCGGCCGCCATCGCCCCCCTTTGTGTGCGGGGAGGGCGGCGCGGCGGCCACTCCCTCCGCCGGGCCTGCCTTTCGCTTGGGACGGGCGGCAGCGGCGCCTGGCGCGCCCCCTTTCCGGCCTTTGCGCTGTCATAGCGTAGGCCGCGGCCCAGCGTGCTGGCCGCCTCCCGCGCGCGGCAGCCCCCGCTCGGCGCGCTGCGGGCTGGGGCTCCTGGCACCGCCCCTCGGCGGGGCTCGCGACTGGTTTCCGCGGCCTCCATCTTGCAGCAGCGCAGTGAACAGGGCCGCGGCAGTGCCGCGCTGGGGGCCGGCCGTGCTGCAGGAGCCTCCCGCTGGCCTGCGGTGGGTCCCTGCCCGTCGGGAGCCGCTTTTCCGCTGCTCGCGTTAGTGACGGGCGCAGGGCGGCCCCCCAGCGCCAGGCCCCTTGAAAGAAAACAGATTTCTCTGCTTACGTTTATTTTTTTGATTGATTCTGTGTCTGTACATGCCTTTACAGATGTCCTTGGGAGTTCTTTAACTTTTTTTTGCCCCCAGATACGTATTTTTTAACTTACAAGTGCCCCAGGGAACGTTGGCAGCTGATATTGTAGCTGTGGCGGATCGGTCAGGTCAGGGTGCGTGAGCGCTGATGTTCGGTGCTGCCTTCCCGATGAGTCTGAAAAGACCCAGAGTAGCTTTACCTCGAGTATTTAAAACCGTGTTGTGCATGCGTACTGAAAATAACAAGTTGTATCTTTATTAAATTTAGTCTTAGCCATGTGAGAAATGGCTATTCCTAGAAGCACATTTTCTGATCAAGTGAAATGCGTGTTCTTGCACTTGGCTCTTTTTGTGGAGAAAATGGGAATCAAAACAGCATTTGTAACCTGGCAGGTTCTGCTGCTGGGCTGTACGGGTGGTTCCTAGCTGTGGACAGCTTGCTGTCATTGGGCAAAACCTGCACCTGAGGGACTTCAAGAGCAGGACTTGCACAGCTCTCCCCTGTCTTTGCATTAATCCTTTCAGCTGTAAATACACAAATGCAGAACCCAGTGTGACTTGGGGGCTGGGCAGCTGCTTAGGGTGTTTACTGTTTGGAGGAGTATTTATAGTAGCTGAATTAAAAGTAAAGAATTTGAGGCAGACACACAGCGTGAGATTTTCTTTTTAACTTGACTTCTTATTTGACAACCCCATTGTTTTAATAAGTGTAGTAAGCCAATCTTCTTATCAAATGGAGCTAATTTTTAAGGGAAAAGCTAATGCCTTATTTCTTTAGCTGACAAAATTAGCTTTAGTCACGGTTGGGTAGAAGAGGTGTTTTGATTATTTTATGAAAATTTAATATATTGTGTGCCCAGAAAAACATGAAATGTGATACGATAGAAGTTACAGCTGCGGTAGTGCTCTAATAATACTGGTCTAATTAGATGAGGAGTACACAAATAAGAAGATATTGAGTGTCTCTGTGCAGTTCCTGTGATACAGTATATGTTTGCTTCATTTCTCCTGCACTTGGTTTGGGGAATGCTCATTTGAGATCTGAAATGCCATCCAAAAAATAACACTACCGTGAAAGAGACTGTGGTAATGATGCCCTGAATCTAATATGGAGGTTATCTGAAAAGTCTAGTGATCCTGTTATTTTTGCAGTAGCTTTGTGTCTTCTGAAATTTTTTTAATTTTATTTTTTGTAATTGAATCTTTCACTGCAAACCTTTCATAGCAGATTACTGGTTTGTACTGTCCCTCATCCAGTTTCATCTTTAGTCTCATTCATGTGTGTGTAAGGGTCTCACAAGAAAATTTATTTCAGCTGAAAGTTTTTTTCAAAGTGGTGACTAAAGTAAGATGCTTCATCTGGACGAGAGGTCATTGCAGTACAAACTTCTGTGAAAACTGGGTGATGAGTTTGCATACAGCCATTGTGTGCTTTTGGAGTTTAGAATTCTTACTTGTAATAGCTGACTGCAGTCAACATTTTCACTATGATGAGAGTTAAATGTCTTTGCACTTTTGTTTCAGTCACTTAGGTTGACTCTTTCAAGTTCGCTAAAGGGAATTCAAAGCTCAATGTAAATTGAGAAATTAATTTTCCTGCTACAGTGTAGAAACAGGCTTGGTCCATATTTTTTCTCATCTGGTGTGGGACTTGTGGAACAACTTGGGGAAGAGTTGTGCTCTGATGCATTATAGCTTTAGATTACTGCATAATGTGCTAGTTTATCTGTAGATTCATAGCTGTGTTACTACTTAGCAGCTTCTGTCCACGAAAATCTGTTGTCCCCCCCCCTTCTTCTCTATATCTACTGAGTAAGCAACAAACTCAATTCAAAACTTAATTTTATTTATTTTTGAAAAAAGCTCTTGTTTCTGTAAGGTTTTAGTTTTATGTAGTTGGTGGCAGTTTGTCTAAACCACTTTCTCAGGAAAGTGCCAAGTGGTACTGTTAAACTTTAGGAGGGGATTACTATCTAGTTACTGTTGCAGAGAGACTTCTCTGTTATGTTATCTACACAAATATTACCTATATGTAAGCAGCATTTTGCAAACACTGTTTTAAGTCTGGAGAATGGCTCTGCAGTTGTTTACATGCAATGCCAGAGTGCATATGGTCTGTGTAGAACAGGCATACAGCATCTGTACATATAATTAATAAGTTTATTTTAATACAAAGTTAAAGCTGCTTCAAGTACTGACTTTTGAAACAAAAATCATCAGGAAATTCTAATTTCGCTACACACATACACCCTATTGCCACTGTGAAGGCCTGTGCAAGCACTTGGTAATTAAATTATGAGATGACAGCCATATAAAGTTAGTGATAGGAGGACTAAGACTTGGTTAAATGATGCTGCTATTCATCAAAACGAAGTTGCTGTTTTAATCGTACAGACTGGGATGTTTCCTGAAATGCCTTTACTGTCTGAAGAGTTTAAAATTGGGAGCACTGTATCACTGACTGGAGGTAATGTTTCTTGGAAAACAAAACTGAAAATGGGCATGCCAAATAATCGGTAAAGTCTTTCCTAGCATGGATCAAACCTACAGTATTAAGGTAGAGGAAATTCACCTGTTGGTAGGAATACCTAAGACTGATGTATAATTTCTTTTCAAGTGATATTTAGTGTGCTATTTTTTCCTTTCTCCAGTATGAAGTGGAACAGAACAGAATTTACCACCTGAAACTGCTGCTTCAAGTTCAGATCAGGAAAAGAATATATCACATCGTAACAACAACTCAAGACCAAAGAAGAGGAAACGTACACTGAAGATACAAGGCTTGATCTGAAACAAGAAGTTTGTGCCTACTCAACAGCTTCAAAAGAGCACGTCCCAACGCTGCTAGTAGTCTTTGTTTTCTCCAGTGCTGTATTGAAACTGCCCAGGGCAGCAGCACTTGTATTCTCTATTAGCTTGATAGATCACATTTTCGTGCTGTCTTTTTTCTTTTTCTCTCTTTTTTTCTCTCTCTCTCTTTTTTTTTTTTTTAATAATAGCAGTCTTCATTCTTAGTAACTTGTGCTGAAACAGAAGAATCGGCTAATACTACTGAAAGTGCAATATTTGAATATCACTGCGAGGTTGGTGTATGTGTTTATATAAAAAGTTATATATGTATTTCTAAACTTAATAGGAGACAAATTGCCAACAGAAGTGTGTGGGTTTTGTTAAGTTGTTGGAATTTTTTTTGCAGTTTTTTCTGTTATGTTGGTTTAGTAGCAGTATGATGAATTAACAGTACATGTAAGATGTTCTGTTTAACAATACTTAATAACCCTAGGGAGCTGATTGTTAATGTTTCACTCTTCTACTAACAGTAATGTTGTGGTTTCAGCCTTTTTTAATTTTAAAATAACCTCTTTAGTCTTCTTTAAATCTGACTGCACAGTTTGGGGGGTTTTTTGCTTCCTCTGAGTACATGTATTGGTGGGGCTTATAGTTCTTATTCTTGTAAACCGACAGGTTAGCTGTGTTAAGTCAGCTGTTGAGAGTGAACCATTGGTAGTGGACACTACTGCCAGGTAGTCATCATGGGCCAGTATATAACTGCTATATTGCAAGTATGAGCAAGTCTTGTTTGTGCATTAATAGGTTATAGCCTATTAGTAGAAGATTCTTAAAGAACAGTTTTATGATAGTACTCCGGGTGATATGTATAAACGGGCATTATGTTTGATTTTTGTTACGCTCTGTTACAACATTATGTTTGAACAGGTGTAGGAGTATGGCAAATATCTGGAAAGACTGCATATACTATAATGTATCTTTCTCCCTACAGCAAATTTTAGTGCCACCCTGAGGAGTCTTATCTGTGAACTGAAGTCAGGCTTTAGACGATTGATGATGAGTCCTTTGTGCTGTACTAGTAATACTCCTTTTAAAATCAAACTGTCCAAAAGTTATGCAGTGGTAGTCTCTGAGCAAGGGGTGACAGTTGTATTGTTTTCTAACCCTGAGATAGGCTATTCCGAACTTGATTTTTAGGTAGACTTTTGTCATTTTCTGTATCTGATACACCTTTAGTCTATTACTTAACATCTGTGGCAGGGGTGCGTATGTGTGTTTGTGTACTTGTATCAGAGATGTGAAGTGGCCATTTTGTAAATGACTCACAGAAAGCATTTGTCACACTCACTTGAGCTTTCACAGTGGGTTAATAGTCTTGCCTATTATTCTCCTGGGAAAAGGTATAATAATGTATCATTTTCCCTTCCCCCAGCCTGTCTACTTGCAGGACCAATTTGTTTCTGAAAACTATTTCCAGCTCTAGGATGGCTTAAAATCAAACACTTCAGTGTTGCCATCCCACAAGAGTATCTTCTTGTGTATGGAATGCCCCAGGGGTTGCCTTCCTCAAAAGATGAGGGTTCATATATTGGAGCGATGCTGGCAGGAACTAGTCTGTAACTCTTAACAGCTTTGTATGGCGCTTTTTTGTCAGATGCTCTGAAAAAATGTGCCCTTTAGAGATAATCCACTGCATAAAAAAGATGCAACTGCTGTGGCTTTTGTCCCTTGAGCAGTTTAGGCTGGGCATGAGGGGAAGACATCTTTCCTAGGAGAGTAGCACAGCACTGCAGCAGTTAACCCAGGAAGGTGGTGGAACTTCTGCCATTGGAGGTTTTCAAGACTCACCTAGACAAAGACATGGCTGCCTTTGTCTGTCCTTGGCAAGCCTTTCAGGAGGAGGATGGACTAGGGTTTTCTAGGGATTTCTGGCAGGGGTCATGCTCTCTGAATCAGTGTTTTCTACTATGTTAGTATTTTATGACTTGCTTGAACATGTAAGAGTATTGATTTATGCCAGCTACTCTACAAACCTGTGATATCCTGATAACTTGAGGGTTTGTAATGTGGAATAAGAGGGCAGTATTGATTGAAATCAAGGGATTGAGTAACTGCTTGTCTGTTATACTGTGGGTTATCATGCCACAGTACAGACAGTACTGCATTTTTCTGTTTATTTCTCTTGTTCTATAAGACCTTATACAATGAAGTTTATTACTTAATTCTGGGACAGTAGGGAGGCTATCAATCTGAATATGGCAGCAATAAAATTCTTACCTAACTTGGCTGTGAACAGCTATTCACATAGTAGTTACTTGATATTTGTAAACTGCCACATTGTAATGTTTTCTTGCACTGGTATTATGGTTTTCTGTGAAAACAGAATATTTTTATTCTCCCCAAGTTTTTGACAGCATCAGACATGCCTGAACAGACACATTTCTTAAGCTGTAGCAAAATTGTTGTATATTGCATTAGGTAAACTAGAAAAGGAATAAAGGTTTAAAACAATTACAGATTAAGTTGGTTGTAGGTTGCAGGTCCTCTGAAAGTTGCCTGCAGGGTGCAGTGCAGGGAGATAGTTGTCATCTGTAACTTCTATTTATTGTAAATGGGGATCTTCAGGTGAGTTTGCTCTCACCTTTAGTTTGCTCTTGACAAAGGAAAACTCGTAAGTTGTGGAGAATTACTAGTGAATACAATGAGTGAGGCAGCTCAGATGTTCCTAGAGAGTTAGGTTTTCCCATTCTCTTCAGCTTAATCTGCTCACACACAAGAACTGCTGTATAGCATCGTACATAACCAGACTTGGGACTCACAGGTTTGGACAAATGCTAATTTGATGGAGCTAAGATTAAATCCAAATCAATATCCTAATTAAATATTTGTACTCTGATAATTATACTGAGACCTCTGTCAAGTTATGTGAATTTACTAATAACATAATCTAACAAACTTAAAAACTAACTCCTTGGTTCAACTTCTTTAGCCCTCCCTTTAAAGTATGAGAGGGGAAGCTGGGTAGTAAGGTAGTCCCTTCCTTGCAAGAGTTTTTAGTGTGTGGGAAGAAGCACAGCACTGAAAGAGACTCTAAATTAGGCTTTTAGTAGTTCTCTTAATATAGCGTAACAGAACATCGAGCTTTTGTAGCTGTTTCTGCATCAGGGGTGTATATGTGCACACCTTTGCCTCTGGTGCGTTTTCCCATTGAGGCTTGGAGATTTTGTGCAATAGTTGGCCATACTACAGTTACTCATTTTAAAAATGGAAAATGAAGAGGTGTAAACCAAGAAAATAAGCAGTGCATATTAGAGAAACTGTGTCATTTCTTTTTTTAATTGTATCAATCATATCACATGCGGGTCTTAAACAAAAGGGTACTCCCCTGTGCCAGAGATCCTTAGGTCAGGGCAGCAATGTCAACATGTTTCAGTAGCACAGGATGCCATAGGTTTGGTTACCTAGTGAATGTCCTCTTCACTACTTAACCTTCTTAGTATCAACAGTTTTTTGCAAATATGAAGCATTTGGTCTTTTCCCAAGCAATTATGAAGTATCAGTTTTGGGGTTTTTTTCTTGAAACTTTTAGAAATTCTTCCATCAAAACATTGCTTCTTCCTGCAAAATGAAACCAGTGAAAATACCCCTTAGGTTCTGGTACAACATCCTTTTTGCATTAAAGTCTAAATATGTAAGCCATAACATGAAGGTGGAAATGTTCCAGGAAAAATACACCAGCATGGGTTATGCTTATAAGTTTCACCATTAACCAGTACCAGCATCTTTTTTTGGAACCATTTGGGATTAATGGTTGAAGGCTAACTAGCATTGAGAAGTTGCAGAGTACAATGATGTGAGGACTGATGTTTTCCTTTTTCTCTTGGAGGTCAGAACTCTTTGTCAGTCCTTACTTCTTGCAGTTCTTACCAATTTATTTTTTTAATGTTGGTCTCACTTGAAATAAAGATTTCTGCCCAGAAACTTCATGGCAGGTGATTTTCAGTGCCCTCTGATCACTTTTAAACTGATTTCCAGACAGCATAGTAAGACGTGTTGTAACTATACCTTTTTAATACGGTCAGTAACTCAATCTCTGTACTAGAGTAAGAAGCATGAACGTTTTACAGGTTGCTCGGCTGTCTTTTATCTCCACTAAACATATTGCTGACTAATTTTGAATTCGTTCTGCTTGATGCAAGAAGAAAGCAGAGAACAGATAGTCTCATTGTGTTCCAAAAATAAATACTCTGGAAACTACAGCAAATAAAACCCTCCTAATACTGTGTTTTAAGATGCATGTTGACTGTTTGGGGAGGGGGAAGGGTTGCTTCAGTAACCTTTCTTGAATTACAGTGTTTAGTGAGGTTTAAATCAGTTTCAACTGATTTAATTGCTAACCTGTAAATGGAAGAGACTTGAGTATTTCAAGGTTGAGTCTGTACCCTGGAAAGAGAAAGACTGCTGCTCCCCCCCCCCAGATATTCATGGCTATAAGTTAACAGTTCATTACAGCTTTAACTTTTTTAGTTTAATGCTGTTTTCAAATTTTTTCAGTCTGTCTAGCACTTGGGCTCCTATGCCACAGAAGCGTTAGTTTAAGTTATAATTCTGGGTATAAATTCCATAACTGTAAAAATGTTTAAATACTTTAAACTGGGGTTTTTTTAGTATGAAAATCTGAACAGACAAACTGGGGGCAAACTTTGCAGGGATGTGAACCTGCTTCTGTTGGTTCATAATAGTTGTGTTTTCTGAATTACCTGTTTAATTTGGAAGAGCAGGTACTTTCAGGCCCTGGTGTGAAATAGTGAATGTGAGAGTACTTTGAGGTATAATACATAAGAAAGTCAGAAGTTAGTTTTGGTCTGTGCAAGCTTTATTTCTGGCCTGTGTTATAAGTGTGTTGCCTGTCTAAATTTTAAGCATTATTGGTTTACAAAAGCTTTGTATATTTTGACGTTCCTTCTCTATTTTAAAAATGGTTAAATTTGCTTGTCACAATACCTTCCACAAGCTCTCATTTCTGTTATGCTGTTACGTGGGTATGGAAAAACAGAACTTACTTTAATTAGCGTTTTTGTCTTTCCCCCACTTCTTTTAAACAGATGAGCTTTGATCCAAACCTGCTCCACAACAATGGACACAACGGGTACCCCAATGGTACTTCGGCAGCGCTGCGTGAGACTGGGGTTATAGAAAAACTGCTGACCTCTTACGGATTCATTCAGTGTTCAGAACGGCAAGCTAGACTGTTCTTCCACTGTTCACAGTATAATGGCAACTTACAGGAGCTTAAAGTAGGAGGTAATTAGGCAACTTTCAGAGCTTCTAGGGTGAGTGAAGACCAGTTTCTTTCACTTGCCATAGAACATGCTTTTATCATATGGCATGAACAGATGCATGGTGTTCTGGTGGGCCACAAGAGACACCTGAATAATCTGCCACTCCTAATGAGAGACTTTTACAGCACTTAAACTTTGTGCAGCTTTATCAATACAGTTGTGGCCATTCTGGAATAGGTCTGGTGTTAGGTCAAACTTATATAACTGAGGTGGAAGCAAGTGCTTAAACTGTGGAAGAATTTACCTCACATGCCTAGTATTTCTTTTTTTAGAATTAGTTTGAAGATGGCCAGGGCTTTTTTTAAGAATGGGGAGGCAGCTACTTCACGCTGCTAATTAATATGGCAGTGAAGTTTCTAAACTGTTTTAATGGCATGTGTTGTGTTGTCTGAATTTCAGTGTGAAGTTCGCTGTATAGTGAGAGGGGCAGGTGGAGGGAACTATTGAGGGACAAACCATTACAATAGAATAGTTCATTAGCAACGGGAGTGAGTAAGTAGAATAACCAGAGAAATACTTTCAAATAGAGTGTCCTTCCTTGGTAACAAAAGCACCTGAGTTTTACTTCGTTGTGTTTGGTGACAAGCCGTGAATTATCAAATGTAACCATGTAGTGATTGTAAAAAACCAAAACAAAACATAAAAACCCAGACAAAACTCTGTGATGCCATTATCATGTTTGATTGTCTTATAGACGATGTGGAGTTCGAAGTGTCTTCTGATCGCCGAACTGGAAAACCCATTGCTATTAAATTGGTGAAGATAAAACCAGAAATACTACCTGAAGAACGAATAAATGGACAAGTTAGTGCCCATTTTCCATAAGGCATAGTTTCCATTCTTTACTGCAGTACAGAAGCCTAGATTGATTTAGCATGCATATTAACTACATACAATATACAGTTACACTGAAATGTATTTCTGTTGTTCTGGTAAAAATTCAAAGGTTCAGTTTGAGCTCTAGCTTGGCTCTAGGCAGTTCTTAAAGAGTCAACAGGTATTCTGTAAGACTGAAATTTTGCAGCATGACATTCCGGGTTGAGTTACACTAGATGAGTGTGTGGTAGAGGATACTGAAATTCATTTTGTATTGAACAATGCTGCTCCTGAAATTACTAGCAATGGAATTTTATTTTTTTTTTGACTGGTAGGTTGTGTGCGCTGTTCCTCACAATTTAGAGAGTAAATCTCCAGCTGCCCCGGGTCAGAGTCCTACAGGGAGCGTATGCTACGAACGTAATGGGGTAAAGCTTATGTGTTTTACTTGAACTCTTCACTAATCCATCATTGTGGTCCATGAGCAAAAACAAAAAAATTGATGCAACTTAATGTAAACAGTTGACACTACCAAGTTCATGGCACAAAAAAAGCATGCTTTGGTAATTACTACAAACAGAAATATTAATTTGACAGCTTGCTTGCTTATATGCATGGAGAACTTTATATAGAGGGAAATAGTTGTTCTTTTCTAAAACTTAATGGAGCTGGGTTTTGTAATGTTCATGTATCCTTGACTTGAACTTTTAATGTTTAGAAATTGACGTTTAAAGATGGCCACATATAAAACCTTTCAACTTAAGTTGCTTGTTACAGACTCATCAAAACAGCACAGTGGAAAAAAGAATGCATGTCATGTTTGACCATTCTCAGTTTTCACACTAAATTTTTTTGGTAGAAGATAACTGTTCTTAAACAAAATGGTGTTAATGTTTCTTTGAAGCAACTATTCTGCAAATAGAGTAATATTAGTCAATGTTAATTTACAGGAAGTATTTTACCTGACTTACACCCCAGAGGATGTTGAAGGAAATGTACAGCTGGAAACAGGAGATAAAATAAACTTTGTAATTGATACAAATAAACAGTAAGTTGGTGTTGCTTTTCTGACTTCATACTTTGTTTTTGTAGTCAGGCAGAATTCATGCCTGTTCCAAGAACTGAGATGATGCTGTGAAAATCAATCTTAAGTTTTGCTGCAGTTTTGAGTTGTTTCAAGTTTGCTGTTTTCTTTTTTCCCCTCTAGTACTGGTGCTGTAAGTGCTCGTAACATTATGCTATTAAAAAAGAAACAAGCCCGCTGTCAAGGAGTAGTCTGTGCCATGAAAGTAAGTGATAATTTAGTTTTAAAGTTTCATTTGAAAATGAAATGCTGTTCTGAGAAGTTATAAATAATATATTTAGGTCTTTAAGAGGTATTAATAGTTTGTAGCTGTGGGTGTAAACAGGGTGAAACTGTTTAAACAGCTGATCTTTGATACTACTTCTTTCCTTAACAAAGGAAATCCCATTTTTTTCTGTTTGTATGTTTCTTCTGGTAGTCTGTTAAACTGTGCACTCATAAGTCTGCTATACTGGTATGTCAGTGTCTTTTGTTGTGTTTGATAGAACCTGTAAAATTTTGTCTTGGTATGTTAAGAGAATGGGCAATTTATTAAACACTTTATTCTGTTCTTAGGAAGCCTTTGGATTTATTGAGAGGGGTGATGTCGTGAAGGAAATATTCTTTCACTATAGTGAATTTAAAGGTGACCTAGAAGCCTTACAGCCTGGTGATGATGTGGAGTTTACAATCAAAGACAGAAACGTAAGACGAAATTCATTAAAAACTGAAGACAAGATCCTAGGGCATAACTGGACAGCTGTCTGTTTTCTCAGATAACTTGTAAAAAGAAGGGGGGAGGAGGTTCATTGGAAAATGTCTGTTACTTCACCTCTTCTCTATGGGTGTTTGACTAATGTTGTACCTTTAGGGTAAAGAAGTTGCAACAGATGTTAGACTGCTGCCTCAAGGAACTGTCATTTTTGAAGATATCAGCATTGAACATTTTGAAGGAACCGTAACCAAAGTAATTCCAAAAGTACCCAGCAAAAACCAGGTAAATTTCAGTATTTACTGAAGTTTATGTGAAATGTTGTATTGATTGTATTGAATTCCAGTCAAGCAGTACGAAGGTTGCCCTTTCCCTGTTACAGTCCGCCACATAAGCATCCTGTCAGAGTAAAAGGAATAAGCTTGGACTTAACCTGTAACAACCATTGATAGCAGTCACAGTATGCAATTTTTCTAAAGGTTGTAAAGAGCAAGAATTAGGGTACTGGTACATTGGGGAGTATGTGTTTTCTTTAGTGTTTCAAATACTTCCTATTGAATTTTGTGGGTTTAGGATTTATCTTTAAAGCAAAAGCATAGGGAAAAGGGGAGAAGGTATTTGCTGGAATAGGCCTGATTACGGATTGCTCTGAGCATTGACAGTTAATGAGGCTGACAGAGAGATAACTTGACATTCAGTGTTTGGCTTTTGAGCACTTCCCTTAAGGTTTTAGGTGAACCTGTGGTGTTTCAGGAAGATTTGGGGGGGGGGGTGTTTCTGTGTGTTTTGGACACTTAATAGGGAAGATGCTGACTTTCAGATGTGGTGCTGTAAATATGGTTATAAACTTAGTTCTTAGTGCTTAAAAAAAACCCTTCAACCAACCAACAACAACAAAAACCACCTTGGATTTGGCTGTAATATTATTTGGGCAATAAATTGCAGATTAGGAGTGGTAGAAGTGAAGCATAGTGGTCTGAGTCCAGCAGGCATCTGGTGTCATCCACACTTCTGTTAGCAGTAGTAGTTCTGCCAACTATTCTGTCTGGTTACGCGGAGTCTTGTAGGTGAACTAACATTTTTCTGTTGGGGTTTCTGTCTACTAGAGTGATCCATTACCTGGCCGCATCAAAGTTGACTTTGTGATTCCGAAAGAACTTCCATTTGGAGACAAAGATACAAAATCCAAGGTGACCTTGCTGGAAAGTGACCACGTTCGATTCAATATTTCAACAGACAGACGTGACAAACTGGAACGAGCCACCAATATTGAGGTTCTGCCCAATACTTTCCAGTTTACTAATGAAACTAGGGAAATGGCAAGTATCAATCTTCTGAAGTTTTTAATTCCTTAGGGGAAATTGAAAGTAAAACATGGGGGGTTTGTCTTAAACAATAACTTAATGTGAAAGTCCCTAGTGTCTTCCATTGCCTCTTCCAAAATCCAGTCCTCAGCTGTACACTTTTAACAAAGTGCTTAAATGATATAAAATTCAGAGTTAATGCTGTGCATCTTTCCTTTAAAAGAATTAAGAACTGAATTACTGAGTAAATTAAATCATATTAGAAAACTAGACCTTAGCTGGCCCTCTTGGAGGGGATTGCTAGCTGCTTACAGCAGGCAGAGAAGTAATGCAGCCTCGAACTATTGGTTTAAAAATTCACATTTGAGTCTAAACGGGTAACTACTCATGTTTCTTGGGAAAACTGGAAGAGCCTGGGGCTACTCTGGGTCAGGTAATGAAAAGTCTTAAGAATCAGAGGAGGTGCTGTGTGCAGCTTTTGGGTCTCATGCTTTCTGGCCTGTCTCTGAGGGTCCAGCAGAAAGATGGTAAAGAGCTGCATTCTATCACATACAGAAAACTCTTTGTGGATTACAGGGACTTTAAGATGGACGTGCTAATCAGTATTACAGAGTATCTTTCACTCCTGTAATTTGGAATATTGGTTCTGTTCCAGCTAGGCTGTAAGTGCCTTATTTTTCAATTGGAATCCAGTTACAGTGCTATCACATCTCAGTATGCTGTGAATTACTAGGGACCCTGTGCTTTGAGGAAAACCACAGAAATTTGACTTTAGCCTCTCAATTTTTGGCATTCTATCCTATAGACTTCTTGTATTTCTACTCTGGCTAAATATATTTGCCTGCCTGAACTGAGCTGTCATTGACGTGACAAGTGCTGGCTGCTTCTAGAAAGGTTAGCTGATTTTCCTGAGCTTGTGAAAGCTATATTAGAGAGGAATGGTCGTAAAGGTGGAAAGTATCTTTGCATTGTCATTCAAATCCTATAAACCTTCCCTGAGACTTGCCAAAGGCTCTGTAGTAACTGGGCTGAAATGAGTATGTTAATGAATTCTATCTTCCTCAATGCCTCTGGCATGATCTAGTACTAGTTCTTCCTAAATTGTGATGAACTCTTTCAGCAACTTTATGGAGCCTCTTTCCCCCTGCCCCCTCCATTTTTCTTAACAGAAGTCAGGGTGAGAAATGGATTTATTTTTTTCCCCCTTTATTTAATTTTACACTTGATAGGGCACAGTGTATTCTGTTCATCATTCAGTATTCCATTTCTAGTGGTTACCAGGAAGGCCACTAAAATACCATGTAACATGCTTAATGTTACTATGCTTAATACCATAGTATACACCCATGGGTATGATAGTCTTGTTTTAACAAACTTGTTTGTAAGAAAGCTTTTTAATTCCCTCATTTGTGTCTGGAAATCTTACGGTTTTTCTCTCAAAATTCCCTCCAACCACTGCTTTTATTTCCTGTTTATATAGGTTCTTGTATGTTTATGTGTGTTTATGTACATGTTACGTACTTATATAGATGATGCATGTATCTGTAGAGTTACCCCCTTCAAGAATGGGTGTAGTAGTAATGTCAGGTTCTTGAACTGTAGTCCTCCTTGTTAATGGCTTAAGTTCTTATGAAGAGTAAAGTGGGAAAGATTAATTGATATTGAGAAACTAGGTAAGTACAACTTGTTTGCATGTCATGTTGACCGTAGCCGTTAGCACTACAGTTTGCAAGGAAGCATATTGCATTAATCAGGAAGTGTTTTCGTAGCATTCAGGCCTTGTGTTCAGATTATTACATACCCCACAGACAGATGTTGCATACTAGTAGTAAAACTGTACTTGTCCATTTAACTCTTCTCAGGGTGTGATTGCAGCAATGAGAGATGGCTTTGGCTTCATTAAATGTGTAGACCGGGATGCCCGCATGTTCTTTCACTTCAGTGAAATTATGGATGGAAATCAACTCCACATTTCTGATGAAGTAGAGTTTACTGTCGTTCCTGTAAGTGAGATTAACATTTTTACAAAATCTTTGTTTTAAAAGAAATTACGTGCAGACTGTCTAAAATCTGATTGATCTTATTTTTCAGGATATGTTATCTGCCCAAAGAAATCATGCTATAAGGATTAAAAAGCTTCCAAAGGGCACAGTTTCTTTCCATACCCAATCAGATCACCGTTTTGTGGGCACTATAGACAAAGAAGCCACTCCAGCCAAAGCCACTAGCCCAAATAAAGG
Organism: Falco peregrinus; assembly: GCF_023634155.1. Lineage (NCBI taxonomy): Eukaryota > Metazoa > Chordata > Aves > Falconiformes > Falconidae > Falco > Falco peregrinus. The sequence continues at coordinate 7,930,102 of NC_073736.1, read as the reverse complement.
GAAAGAGAAGGTAACGCTGCTCTTCTACTTGTGAAGTTCATGTTCTGTGTTCCTGGCTTTGGAGACTGAGGCTGCTTCCTTAAAATCAGTAATTCAACTTTTTGAAGCACTGTTCATCCTGTATAAATGTGTACTACATTGAATAGCTAATGGCAGCAGTCAGCAAAAACTAACTTGTGTGAAACAGGATAATACAAGCATTGTTTGTGATCATGTTGAGGATAATGCCTACTACTGCTTAAGGTGTAGATAGCATTGGTTAAAATTAAGTTTCTAGGGCTATAGGAGAACCTCTGTTGTTTAAAATGGCATGACAAATCAATGCCAGAATACTTAAACTTCCAATAAATACCAGTAGGAAATGGTGGTAATACTTTCTTTCCTTTAAAAGAAAGTATTTTAGTGTCATTCAAAGCTTCTTACTCAAGAGGTGATTGCTTTGTTGTGTGTTTCACCAGATAGTGAGCAGTTACTGTGAGACCACTGTGGCTTAAATGAGCAGTGCTTGAATTATACGCAGTAAACTCACTTGCTTACACTGATTGCTGTATTCTGATGTCTTGTTCTTTAGGAAGCTGAGGATGGAATAATTGTTTATGATGACTGTGGAGTAAAACTGACCATTCCTTACCAGGCCAAGGATGTGGAAGGATCTGCTAATCCCCAGATAGGAGATAAGGCAATATACCTTAGTGTACCTTTAGGAAATATTTCTCTGTGTGTTGTGAGATGTGAGCTTCTTTTTGCCTTGTTACTGGATTTGTTCTCCCTGTCGAACAAGTGAAGGACAAGGCATCTGTGTAATGTTACCCACTTCTTTTCTTCTGTCCTAGGTTTGAGCGGCTTAATCTTCTGTATAACAAAGAGAAATATCCTAAAACCTAGCGATACGTAAAGGAAAATAGTGTCATACTGTCTAAATGATGCTTTTTAAACAAGGAATTTTTATCATTAAAACAGTGGTCTCCACTTGTGAATAATCAAGAGGAAATCAGCACAGAGACTTTGAGATGGATGTTGAATCGGGATAACATAACCGTACAAGCAGATTAGCCCGAGAGACAGTGGGAAAAGAGAAAGAATTTGGAGATCTGGGGGAGCAGCCTAAAACCTGTCTGTGTTCAGGAGCCATGCTAGGAAGGCACTGATTAATGTTTATTAAATATCTGAAACAAATGAGTTCACTGTGGGCCACTGGTGATTAAGTGTAGTGAAAGGAGGGGAATCACATAAAGTTTCTCATCTTAATGGATAAAAGCAGCTAAGTGCTAGGGGCTGTCTTGCCTTGCAGATACCACTGGTGTGACTGCTACTCTTTGGAATGTACTAAATGTCATAACAGATGTTTTTAGGGAAGTAGTGGCTAGAAAATTACTTCCATGGTGAGCTTAGATGTTGATTACAGTGACACAGGTTTGAAATCAGTTGTTTTGAGGTGGTTTTGTTGGTGGTCGTGGTTTTGGTGGATGTGGTTTTGGTTTTTTCTACCTAGTATTGATACACACTTCTTCAACAGGTTGAGTTCTGTGTTTGTGAAGTGAAGAGAACTGGTCTGCAAACAGCTGTTTCTGTCAGAATGCTAGGACGCAATTACAGCTCTAAGAGGCTTTTGGGATACGTGGCAGCCCTGAAAGATAACTTTGGATTTATTGAAACAGCCAATCATGATAAGGAGATATTTTTCCACTACAGGTGCATGACAGTTTTATTATTTGTGTGTTGGTGGGAGGTGGGGTGGCAAGTGTTCTGTTCGAGGAGAGGATTTCTTGCCATTGACTGTTAAACCCATGTGGACTTCATGTGCACACGTATATACATGCTTGGGTGTCTCGAGTTATATTTATCTCTGTTGGACTGATTCAAGCTTTTCTGTTAGTCAGAAGTCTTGGTGTTCTATGCCTCTGAATCCCAGGCCAAGAACTACAGCTGTATATTTGAAACACTTTGCTTCCTTGAATAAGGATTTATTGAAAATGTGAAGGGCTGAGCGGGTTAAATAGTTTCTGATCTACTTACATGAATGTTGGATGACCATCACTGTTACGTAACTGAAGGCAAATTTTACATAATTCTATTCCTGTAGTGAATACTGTGGTGATATTGATAGCCTGGAACTTGGAGACACTGTTGAATACAGCTTGTCAAAAGGCAAAGGAAACAAAGTTAGTGCAGAAAAGGTGAACAAAACACATGCAGGTAAGACTGTACCTGGTACTTTCTGCTTACGGTGCTCTTAGCACATGCTGGCGGATAAAGGTTGTTAATAATGTGTTTACAGTTGGAGCTCAGACCAAGAAGACGATGCTTAATCTGGTGATCATTGGTTTCCTAAAAGCTGTTGTCTGTGTTTCCAGAGAACAGACAACTGCAGACCAACAGTCCTGTAGACAGTAGCAACTCTTGGACCTTTACTGTACTCTGTCCTCTTCAGGTGTAGTGTTTTAAGGAGAGGCCTAGTGGCAGAAGTAGCCACACAAGTGCGTGTTGTGCTGTACCTCACAGAAGGAAAATTGCAGGAGGAATGCAGATAGATGCAGGGGCTATTAAGGACTTGGGGGCAAAAAAAAATGCATACTTAAAGGTTATTGAATGGTTCAAGTGAGCAGGGAATGGGAATGCAGTGGAAGAGACATGAAATACTTTGATTTGCTTTTCAAGTTCCATGGACTCTAGTTGCAAGAGAAAGTAGTATTCTTCTACTTCTGTGTTTGAAATGTTAGTTTGGCCTTGGTTAGAAAAACCGTCATGACTTACTGTGTTAAAGCTGTTGCAGTTCTACTGAGTGATAGAGTGCGCTGCCTTAGGTGTCTTGCAGTGCAAACTGTTGACTCCTGGTCAATCTGCATCACTAACTCTATTTAAAATAAAGTATGACTAGAACATCCTGGGTTTTTTTCAGTGAACGGTATCACTGAAGAAGCTGATCCAGCTGTTTACTCTGGTAAAGTAATTCGTCCTTTGAGGAGCGTAGATCCCACACAAACGGAATACCAGGGCATGATTGAAGTCATGGAGGATGGTAAGATTTGTTTCTTTTAAATTATAGGTATTCCTTTCACAAGTGCATGAGCAGCGTAAAAGTTCAGTAATCTGTAAGTAGGTATTGAGTATTATAGTCACACTACAGACTATATTTGTACTACTCAGCTGACAATAATGCTGCAAATAGATTTTGAACGCCCTCAGGTAGGAAAGGAATCTTCTCAGTTCTGTCTTGCACTTTTTCCTCCACTAGGTGAGATGAAAGGAGAGGTCTATCCGTTTGGAATTGTTGGAATGGCAAACAAAGGTGACTGTCTGCAAAAGGGAGAGACAGTAAAGTTTCAGCTCTGTGTTCTTGGTCAAAATGGGCAGACAATGGCTGTTAACATCACACCGTTCCGCAGAGCCACAGTGGAATGCGTGAAAGATCAGGTGAGCGGCTGCTGCTGTGAAGATGAGATGCATATTAATAGAAAATCACTGCTTGTCTTGGCGTAGAGCAGATGAGAATCTACCTCGGCACTTGAGTCCAGGAAGGTTGCTGGGCACAAATGGTTCGCTTTGTACTCTGGTTCTAGGGAAGTAGCTTTGTGTGACCCAAATACTGGTTTATGAAAGCCTGTGTAACATGACTTTACTAAACGTGAACTCGGTACTTGGTTTGGTGCTGAAACATTGGTAGTGCTGGGCAGCAGTTCCTGCTGTGGTTGATTCTGAAGATATTTTTCTGAGATGTCCTAGAAACAGATCTGACTGGTTTCTGCTGAACAGGACGTTTAAGTGTTTAAAAAAAGAAACAAAACTGTGCATACTTCGCTTCTAAAAGAAGCTTCTTCACAGCGTTAAGCAGTCAATAATTGTAGTCCTCCTGAAATGTGAGGGCAGGTCATTGCCCTAGTTAGTTGCTCTCAGAATGATTAGAAAATTAAGTGTTGTGAATGCTTTCTGATTTTATATTTACTCTGCAGCACTACACTGTAATAATTTAGGGAGAGGTTTAGATGAGGTTTGCCAGCTTATACATGAGTAAAGGGTAATGGAAATAACCAACTTCTTACACTGGCGGCAGACCGAAAAAATTGAGTGGTTTCTGCTGTGTAACTTTTTAAGGTGGGGTCTTAAGAACATGCGACAGCGCTCTTCTCAGTTTAATGCAACTGCAAGGGCTTTGGCAGCTTTCAGAACTTTTCTATAGACGCTGGGCCCAGGAGGAGTGCCTAGGCACCCAGAAGCATTGCTCCCAGACAGAATGTTCTGTTCAGTGTAGAAATTGTATTTCGACTTCTGTTAGGCACTTCAGAGTTTTTTCCTAGAAGTAGTTAAACTGCAGTAATGAGTAAGTCATTGCATTGTTTGGATCAAGAAGAAAGAAATAACCTTGTGATGTGTTGGTTTTCAGTTTGGTTTCATTAACTATGAAGTGGGTGACAGCAAAAAGCTATTCTTCCATGTCAAAGAAGTTCAGGATGGTGTGGAACTACAGGCTGGGGATGAAGTGGAGTTCTCCGTAATCCTGAACCAGCGCACAGGAAAATGCAGTGCCTGTAATGTGTGGCGTGTCTGGTGAGGATTCAGAATTTCAAGTGATTTGATCTGGCACGCTGTCTGCATCACAGCAGCAGAGTGCGCGCTGCTTCTAAATGGAGCTGGCTTTTCCTAGAATGGCAGCTCTGAATTACAGCTGGCTTCAGTGAGAGCCTCTCACCTGTGAGCTGCCAGCACTTGTAGCGTCCTGTACAGTGCAGCAGCAGCACTCTTAGTTTTTCTTAATTACAGATAGCTTGTTCTTTTATTAATTTGTTCTGAAGAAGCTCCCCCCCCCCCCCGTAGCAGGAACTTGGATACAGCCTTCTAAGTAGAAATTAATGAACAATAAGAAAACTGATGGTATTCCTATGTAGTTGCTGGCCTCTCTGGGTGTAGTCTGTAGTACTTCCAGCTGTTCCTGAAGAGCAACTTGAGTTTTTAAATACAAAACCAATGTTGTTAAAGCACCTTTATTCTTTTTGGCACACCATTTCTTACAGGTGGCGGGGATGGGGGGGGGGGGGTTTGCTTTTGAACTACTTAGATGTTTTGAAGAAGACGGCACAATTTGGATTTTGCTTAAGCTTGAGATAGCACTTCAACCAGAAGCTAAAATTTAATTCTTTTTTCTCAAAATTCTCTATTCTCATCATCTTCAGAGATGTTAATGCTATACTGTGTACTGCCAGCTTTAAGTCTTTTATTGTTGCAGTTAAAGGGAACAGAAATGTGGGAAATACTACTTAGGTGTGCATGAAAGCAAATGCAACACCTCTGCTTGCTACAGAATACCCTTCTGAGAGCTCTGTTTTCAGCTACTGCTGTTTCAGAGTCCTGTGTTTAAAGTCCTGGGTTTGAGGCAGATGTAAGTGGTATCATCCAGAAGGCCCACTATCACACGAGACAGATTATGTTAATGGATTAATGGGGAAAGTGACTGTAAATGAGGTAGCTCACACCATCTCTGGGAAGTCATTAGTGCTCTTTGGTTGGCTGTTACAGTGAAGGTGCTAAGGCTGTTGCTGCTCCGCGTCCTGATAGACTTGTTAATCGTTTGAAGAGCATTAATCTGGATGATGCCAGTGCTCCTCGTCTAACAGTTCTTCGTCAGCCTAGGGGACCGGATAACTCAAAGGTATGTAAAATACGAGGCGAGCTTGCAGAGTAACTGCAGTTTGTGTTTTAACTTGGATAACATAATATTGCTTCCTGCTTTCTCTGTTGGGAGCCTGAACAGTTTGAAACATGGTGTCCACCCTCGTTCCATAGTGACTGTGTGAGATGAGATGATTTTTGTGCAAAGTCGGGGTGCTGCACTCTGGGTCAGTATTGTGTGCTGTGGTTTCAGAGGAGCACGTGGTACAGAAGCAACCAATCGCTGCTTGTGTTCTAGCCTGTAATGCCTACCTGGGTTTGTTTTTTCTTTTACAAACCTCATTACTGTCAGAGGCAGCAAATGAAATCACTTTACCTAAACTTGGCTTTTGCATAATGTTCTTCCACTGCTTGATAAGCAGGAGTAAAGCATCTGGAATATGTGATGTAGCTAGGACTACAAAGAGCAATCCACAGAACCTGTTTTGTTACTGACTTGGAGGACAGAGGGGGGGGGGGGGGGCGTTCATTAGGAATGTTAACTCCATGTTGGTGGGAAGAGGACGGACGGGTTCCCTTTGAAGTGTGATGCTGGAGCTAAAGGTTTGTTTTGTTTTCCTTGCAGGGATTTGGTGCAGAGAGAAAGATCCGTCAAGCTGGTGTTATAGACTGATCTGCAAAACCCATACTTGATGTACAACAGCAGTGGGGGCTGGTGAAGGGTACTGAATATCTCCCTATTCATCCCTTCCTCCAAATTCTAAGAAGCTATTACACCGGTTTTAACACCTTCTCATGTTATGTTTAAAATAAATTTATGAAACCATTTTAAAGTTATGCACAGTTGCATTCTGGAGAACTTAAAGGTGGCGCCTTATAGTATCACATTTTAGAAGCTTGTTTTGAATGGTGCATTTAACGCAACTGGTAACTGCAAATCTACATTGCCTATGTGAGTAAACATTATAGACAGCTCTGTGCTGGTAGACCTTACGGAATTCTGCACTACAGTTCTTTCTGCTTTATCTGTGTTATTTTGGCCAAGGTATTACTATGCCTTAGTGCTCCGTTGCGTTGTGTCTTTCCTTCCAAGTGGAGGCGGAAGGCTTACTTCAGCTCGCTCTGCTCAAATTCTGAGGACCATTTGAGAGTGGAGTAAGTTCAACTTTATGTAAAATCTTTGCGAACATTCAGATCACTTCAGCTGACGGCCAAACGTTATGGTGTTTTCCTATTTCATTTAATTCAAGTCCTAGCCAGCAAAGTTGTTAGAGCTCGGTGAAAGTCTCTTTCCAGGGTAGAGTTATTTTTGTAGTGTTCTGAAACATGCAGTGCAGAATTTCATAAGGCTGAGGTGTGCCATCAGTGTGGTAATTTAAATATATTTAAAACAATGCACAAATCTGCTGCTGCTTAGAACACTGCAGCTTCTAAACCCAGTTTCTTTTACTGATTTAAATTTAAAAAGAAAGAAGTTGTGCCTGAAGTGAGTACTACTTTTTTTTTCTCTTTTCTTTTTTGCAGCCAGCACCCAGTGTACTGTAAAAGAATAAATACTTAGGCTTTCCATAGCTGTATTGAGACTTTCATCAAGGTGAAATAGTTGATGTCTGTGTGCTTTTTTTTTTTGCCCCCTCTCCCCTCCCCTTGCCCCCTCCCCCCTCCCCCCATTTCCCCAGTCACACTTTATCAAGCAAGAAAACGGAATGATTGGTCTAAGTATTACTTTAACCAAAAAGATCAGGAGTTACTTTCTTTGAATAGAGGGCAGTACTGTGTTTGGGGTTTTTTTTTTTTTTTGTTGGTTTTTTTTTTTTCTCATGTTACCTCTATTCTCAATTTAGGGTTTTCTTCTCTGGGAGATGCATTATCTTTGTAAAAGAAACATTGCTTTCTCCAATTTTTTCTGTTAATGGCAAAGAATGGAAATAGAATAAAGTTTTACTGATTTTGAAAAAAGCTTCCCTCCTGGCCGAGTCGTCCTTCCGGGGCGCCGCGCGCACGGGCCCGGAAGTCGCGGCGTCGCGGGTTTCCGGCGGCGGGTGATGACACGGTGCCGGGACCGGAAGCCGGAAGCGGCCGGGCCGGGCGTGCCGCGTTCGCGGGAGCGGCGGGGCGGGGGCTGGCGGCGGCGGGAGGGCGATGACCGAGTACAAGCTGGTGGTGGTGGGAGCCGGCGGTGTCGGCAAGAGCGCGTTGACCATCCAGCTCATCCAGAACCACTTCGTGGACGAGTACGACCCCACCATCGAGGTGAGCGGGGCCCGCGGCGCCGGGCGCGGGGTCAGGGGAGTCCCGGGGGGCCGCGCCGGGGCCCCGCCGCCCTCGGGCAGCGGCCGCGAGAGGCGCCGCCGCCGCCGCCCCCGCGGGCTGCAGCTCCCGGTCATGCCGGGGCGACGGTGCCGCGGCCGTTCTGCTCTGCCCGCCGGCCGGGGGTTGTGCCGAGGAGCCGGGTCGCGGCCTTTCCTGAGCGAGGGGCCTGGCAGCGGCTGCAGACAGCAGCGTTCTTCCCGGGGGGGCTCGCAAGGCTCCTGCGAATCTGCGAATCGTGCTCTTGGTCTTGTTTTTCCTTAATAATGCTTGAGGTGGAAAGAAGTAGCGCAATGTTTTCCTCATCTGAGACTCGCTGGTGCGTTCTGCAGGACTCGTACAGAAAGCAGGTTGTCATCGATGGGGAGACCTGCTTGTTGGACATCCTGGACACGGCAGGGCAGGAGGAGTACAGTGCCATGCGTGATCAGTACATGAGAACCGGGGAAGGATTCCTCTGCGTTTTTGCCATTAACAACAGTAAATCGTTTGCTGATATTAACCTCTACAGGTACTATCAGGGTCTTTACCGCACGGAGGGAAGGTGGGAAGAGGCATCAGACCCATTTGCTGTTAGACCCAGTGAAGACTAAATAATAGGCAAATACTAAATCTTCCATTTCTTGCAGAAAGTTTTTCTCGCTTATCTATGCTCTGTGTCAATGCATTGTTAGTCAACTGAGTGGGACAGTTACCTGGGTTGTTGTGTTAATCGGATGATATTTTGAGCATACAGAATGTAATCGCTTAAGAAAATGGGTAAGAAGGCAAATAGGGCAGAGTTATACACAGACTAGAAGATGGAGTTTATGATGTTATTAGGCATACTGCTGTAGGTTAGAACCCCTGAGGTCCTGTCTGGCTTTAATATGTATTTTTGTAGGACACGGTTGTTTGGATACTGAACTAAAACAGTTTTTATATTTAGCAAATAGTTCTTAATTTTTTAATTATTATTTTTCTTTTTAAAGAGAACAGATCAAGAGAGTGAAAGATTCAGATGATGTGCCAATGGTGCTAGTTGGGAATAAGTGTGATTTGCCCACAAGAACAGTAGACACAAAACAGGCTCAAGAATTAGCAAAAAGCTATGGAATCCCTTTCATAGAGACATCTGCTAAAACAAGACAGGTAAGATGCTTCCCCTCATGCTCTGACATCTTCCTGTATGCTGAATGCAGAATGGTCTAACATTTTCCCATGTACTTTCTCTCTTACCTACAGGAGTAAGCATTTTTTAAATCTATTTGAAATGTTTAGCTTTTGATTTCCCCACTCACTCTTAGCTTGAAAGAGTTCTGGGTTTATCGCTGGGCTAGGCCAGCCCACAGATCATTCCAAACTTTTACTGACTTTCTTTCAAGTGAGTCATGTTTGTAAGAAGAAGAGAACTTTATCTGCTTTTGCTGAGAAGTGGTCAGACTGTGTGGTTAGTCATCCCAGATCTATTCCGTTTTCTTGGCTTCTTAATGAAGGCTAATTATAAGATTATGTTTACAGAAAGAATTCCCCAGACTGGACTAATAGACTTCTTCAGAGCTGCATTGAATATGCGACTCTGTCTGGTCAGCGTGTGTTCTGCCTACGTCAGTGTGGAGTGAAGCAGAAAAGGTGCAATTACTAAGCAGTAGCCAGAAAATTCTAAGAATTCTAAAGCAGAGGTGATTAGTAAAGAAGTAGCTTGTTTCCTGCATGGGGCCTCTCCACAGTTACATTTTGCCTTGTTTCTTTTAATAGCTCTTGCCCTGGCTGTTTGTCTCAGAGAAAGAGGAGTGTAAGTGGAAAGTTTTGGACATAAGTGCTAGTTTCTTCCTCTTAGGAGCTATGGGATAAGCTGGCTGCTCTCCTTCCTGTAGATGCATGTCTTTCAAATCATGTTAAGGGATTCTAAGGCTAGTGATCTCAAAAGCTTCAGGAAAGAAAATAATTTACCTGGATCATTTGCATTCAGGGTGTGGAAGATGCTTTTTACACGCTGGTGAGAGAGATCCGGCAGTATCGGATGAAAAAACTCAACAGCAACGAAGATGGCAATCAAGGCTGTATGGGATTGTCTTGCGTTGTGATGTGACAAGGTAAGCTGTAATGTAAGTTTTTCACTGACAACTTCTCCGTACATCTCTCAGTTGTTGATAAGCATGGCTTAGAAATACTAGCTGCTCTAGGTGGTTTTCTTCTCTATTATACGACCCATTGACACCCAGAAGTTTAGAATCTACAATTGTTGGGTTTTTTTCAAAAAAAGGGGGTTTTTCCTCTCTAAGTAGTTAGCAAGGCTTAAGAAAGGAAATTATATTCACAGCAGTGTTTTGACTGTGGCCACCCGAACTAGAATGAGGAGTGCGCATAGTTCTACAGTTGCCATTTGCTGATGGTTTGACTTCTGCGCAGCTTCTCTTGTGCTGTGTTCCGTTGGAATACGCACTGTTTGAAGATTAACCAAATAAAATAATTTAACAAAATGTATGAGTTCCCCGAGTGAAATTCTTTTCAACAGTTACTTAAAAGAGATTGCTCATCACTGTAAAAACAGGTAGACCAGTTCAGGACTTGTACTACCCTGTTGCACTGCCCGTCCATCACAGAGTTGGACAGCAGCTAATTAGAGATGCCTTTCTGTTCCAGATGCCAAGAATATGCGGTTCAGATGTAGCTGCTGGACGAGTCTCAATGCTACTGTATTGCATCTCATGCTGATGCCCTGCAGTATGTTGGTGCCAGTGACCAGAATCTTCGTACCAGTTAATTAGCACAAGGTCTTTTTCTGTGCGCCATCTGAAGAGGACATCTGTGGCATCTACCTCCTTGCTCAGCTAACAGAGCAGTCGCATCTCTTGATGTACTGGGATTTTTTTCTCACTGTGTTATCTGGGTTTGTTCAAGAAGAAAACCAGTCACAAGTGAACTACAGAGACTAAATGCTGTGAAAAAGATGACACTTTACCTCTAGAGTAAAAGCTAGAAGTGATGTTTGTCCCCTCTCTATTGGATTCTGATTTGCAGTGTTGTCAGAGGAGTGGCACTAATTGCTTGACAGGTAATGTCAGAAATGGTTTTGCACCGTGAATGCTCCTGTCACGTATCATACTGGTATCCGCTCTCTGTGCACCTCTGCAGCATATTTTGAACATCTCCTTTGTGCTAGGAGTACCACTTAACTGATCATTCGTTTTCTGTAATAAAAAGGAGGTATCTTTCCTCACTTAAGTGCCTGTTTGCTAAGAAGATTTGAAGTTGTCTCTTGTTCCCTTGGGTTGAGGAAAACCCCGATGACTGGAATTTCTTGGGAGCTAATTCTCTTAAGCAGGCAAGTCTTGTGTGGGTGATCTCTTTGCCTGGCAGGATACTAAAACAGGAATTAATTAGCTGGAAGATCCAGCAGGCACTTGTAAGACTCTTGAACTAGGGAGGGGGACGTACTGCATCTGTTTTTTACTTTCTTTGTTTCTAGAAAAATAGGTGGAACTGTTCCTATTCTATATTGGTTTTCTGCAGCATTCAGATCTCTTCCTTTTCCAAGTCGGACCAAATTAGTCAGCTGTTCATTTTTAACATTAACTGCCGACATTTATGGGCAGCTTCTCGATAGTTAATCTAGTAACTGGAGGTTAGTTAGTTTGGTCAGCTGTTATTCAGCTCTGTGACTTGCAAATTATTTTATTCTGAAATATTTTTCTTACTACCAGATTGTATACACAGTCTCTTCAAAATTTCTCTATAAAGTGTAGGTGGAGAGTCTCCATGTCAGGGGAGGAGTGTGGGATTTCGAGTTGACTGTGTTTGGTGCAGTGGTTGTCATGGCTTAGTCTGTCCAGACAGAGGGGAGAAGGTGATGAGCTCTAACGGAAACCTGAGCTACCTTCTGATTGCAGCATCCTTGCAAAATGAGGGAGAGAGTTCAGTGCTGACCACACAGAAGGCATATGATGTACTGATGGGAATTCTGGGCTTGTTCTACAGGCCTCAAAGTATGAGAGAATTGCTACTACATAAGCTGTGCGAATACTTCCTAGAACAACATTGTCACCCCGTTTAATTGGGACGTAACAAGTGTGGTCACTGTTGCAAAGCCTACTGGTGTTCCTTGTAATACTGTGTCCTTCCCTAGTTCCTGTGCTGCTGATGCTGGGTTCCGCTCTGTGTGGTCAGACAGTGTATCCCACAGCAAAGCTGAATTCCCAGTTGCTCTCTGATAGGAGAGTAACGGGCCTTCGGCCAACAGAGGGAGCGTTCCGTCAGTCTGCCAAACCAGCGTGAGCAGAGGAATTGCAAGAGGCTTGATTTCAGTTTGTTCATGTCAGTCATAGGTCTTAATTTGGAGTTCTCAATTTCAAATGGAAATTAAAAGTCAGTAAATACTGAGAGAAGAAATTGTTTCTGTTAATAATGCTTCCTTCACTACTTACATTCTTAATTCTCTTCTTGGAATGAAGAGGATTGATCTGCATCACATTTTATCTGTGATAATCCTACTAATAACTTTCTGCAATTTATTTTACCCTTGACTGATGAAACACTGATAAGAATTAAAACCATAATATTTTTACATAAAACAACATTTTCTAGCAACATACACAATGGTGGGCAGCATTATGGATAGCATTGGCCGTGACTCGAGTCAGGTTTGTTTGAGGATGATCTGATGCCTGCAGATTAAACGTGGCAGAATTACTGCCACTGCAAGCTGACATGTCATGAGCAAGCAGTGCTTTTCTTTGGTGCAAAAGAGAAATTATTTGTGAAAGTACTCTTTGAGCACTATGGCGGGAGATGACTGTCTGCTTCTAGATGTGTGACACATTATTGTTCACTTGATAAAAATAGAAGTGGAAAATGATAGCTTTTGGGATATGCATCTGGTCACATAGGCTCAGCATTTTGGAAAGACAGCAACGTGGAATTTGCAGTGTGTTGGAATGGTGAGATCTTGTCATCTGGGTGCATGTATGTTTTTTAATTATTTGGGAAACTTAGGAATTTCTTTCCTGGCAAGCTGTATCGCAGAGCGTGACTGCCTGCTGCCTGTGGCCATCGGACACCTTTTGCAGCTGGCATTTGATGTTTGGGGGTTGTGTGGTCAAGTATGGAAAATTATTTCTTTTGGATAGAGGTTCATCATATCAGTTCTCTACATTGCATAGCATGTTCCAGTTGTCATTAAAAATGTACTAGCTGTAACCTCAAAAGTTGTGAATTCTCAGAATTGTATGGGAACTGGCAAATGCATCTACTTTGTCTTTGGCATTCCCTTTCTCGTGGGCTATATAAAAATCTCAAAAGGGAAGAAGACCTGGTAAGAGTAGGTGAGTATGTATCTCACCTTTGGAACCTTAGAGGGGACTGCATCGGCTTTCAGGGTGCTCAGAGCTGACCTGCACAGGTGGCACTCCCATCTGCATTATTATAGTTTCACATCTAGCAAGTGATACAGAATCGGTATTGTGCCGATCATGAGTATGAAGTAAAGGGTCATACTTTGTTTCCAGCTGTCTATGTAAGAGAACCCTGATCTTGGTGGCAACTGAGAGAGAACTGTGGAAGGACAAAACCCCAAGAACGTTTGGCAGAATTACCTAGAAGATAAGCACATAAGTTTTTGCACAAGACAGATCCCTAGGAAGGGTGGTTTTGTAGATTTACTCCAAATGTTATTTAGAACTAACAGCACAACACCATGTTAGTGCCAAGCTAACTTTACTATCGTGACTGCGAAGAACAGGCATAAACAACTTAGATGTAAAATATAAAAAAAAGTAAAGCTCTTGTTCAAAAATTACCAGTGCCAATAACTGAAATATTTATGTTGTCGCAGACTGCGAACAGCTGTGTAACGAGATAGTGTAACTCTATGGCTTGTTACTGTTGATGTCCCTCCTCCATGGTCTTGTTCAAACAGCAATGCTCAAATTTTGTTCTTATTGTCATCAGTAGGACTTTGGATAGTAACCATGGTAATTTTTAGTACAGTTCAATGACTTAGAACTGCATTTCAAGCAACTTCAGGCCTATGGGGGGAAGGAAAGTAGTGGAAGTTTGAACTGCACACTGATCCTGTATGTGGTCCTTTACTCCCCAGGCCTTTTTGTGTAACTTCCAGGATAGTAGGGAACTGTTGGGATCTGGACTTTTTATCCAAGGGCTAATTTTTGTTGTTACTTTGTATAATTATTTGCTTTCAATAATGCATCTCTTTTCATTTGAAGTAAATTATTTTGCTTCTTAATAAATTTTTTTAAGGAATAAACTCTGAATTCTTTGGTCATTCCTTTTGTGGTAGTGATCTGGGCAGGGGGTCCACAACTGGCTTACAGAAAGCTTGTCAATGCTACGTGCTTTCTCTGTGGGATCTAGGTTCACTCAGATTGTCACATGTAACATGGCATGAACAGCTGTATCATATGTGTCCACTATAGCATGAATAAGCAGTGAGAGTGGCTTTGAGACATACCATAGGTTTGTTCCAGAGTCCATTTTTAATACTCCACCAATCTGTGCCATGTCGTGCATCTTGCCTTTGTGTTCAGTCCCTGTATTTGCAGTGGGGTCCCTCATCATATTTGTGCTGACTTTGCCCTTGGAAAGGATGCTTGCTAAGTCAAAAAAAAGGGGGAGAGGAAATTTCTTTACTTGATATTCCAAGAGTGGAATCAGCTATGAAGTTATTACTGTGTCCAAATCATGCTCTCTGTTAGACTTTTAAGTTGCTTAATTTGGTCTTCTAAAATACTTCTCTGTTGCAATAAGGCACTGTGTTGAGCAGTGCAGTAAGTGTGCTCTAAGTGCCTTTCTCCTAAGACATTGTGTCAGGCCTGTGGAACCCAGAGTCCGACCTGTTAACTGTGCAAGTAACTTTAAGGACAGACACCTAGCAACAGGGCTCTGAAGCTCCTTGCGCTGTGCAGCTGCAGCAGTTGCTGCCTGTTCCAAAAGGAGAGATCCAGAATGTGAGTACAGATGGGTGCTTAAAAGCAAGTGTTTTCTTGGCTTATTAGGAAAGCTTTCCACCAGCCTGATTGTTACCTGTAACCATCTGTTCCTAGAAACTACTTCACACCTGAGGGACTTACTGGCTTTTGTTGCATACTGGAACAGAGACTGATCTAAACAGCCCCAGAGGAATCTGTGTAGGGAATTACTAAGAGCAATGTGGGAGAGAAGAGCTTGCCGAGGCTCTTAATGCAAGGTGCTTTTGTTCAAAAGGCACAACACAAGGAGTGCCCTTCTGAGCTTACCCATTACCTTCTCTCTATTAATACTTTTCTTCTTCAGGAATTGAAACCATTTTCTAGCAAAACTTGCCCCTAGGCTTATATTTGGACAGCTACCCCTGTGGCATGACTGCTCTGCTAGGTGACTGAGAGGAAGATCCTGCTAAATACCTGAAACTGTCAACTTTCTGGCATGTTTGGGTATTTTGCTTTGACTAGACCCAGGTGGAATGAAGGCAGCCTAGAGATAAAAGTGTGGTGGGGTTTTAGAGCCACTTTGAAGCCTCTGGGTGTGAATCACTCACTTTCTGGCTGAAAAAGTGTGGGAAGATGACTTGTTTGTAGTCGGCACTTCAGTTTGTAGAGGCTGTAGATCTAACTTTAGCACAGCATACCCAAGCTTTACTCATATTTCTATCATGAACCCACATGAATTGATCCTGTGATTTAAAAAGCTAGGGGATCAAGAGACCTCTAGAGGAAGATGACCTCTGCACCCTAAAGGTTAATTTTGGTTTCAGATGTGAATCCTAAGATATTGATATATCCAGAAAGGTTAGGGGCAGATATAGTCCTTGTGGGAGTGCAAACAAGCAGGAGCCCGGTTTTATTGACCTTAAATTAAACAGTAACAGTAACATGGTGTTGGGGACTCACAAACTGGGGAATGAGTAAGAACAATTCAGAAACTGAAGACTGCTATCAACATGAGAGAGGGGACCAGGTTTTAGAGATCAAGACTGTAACAGCATCCCAGCTTTGCCCTGTTGTCCGCACCTTTGCAATTTGCAGGGGTGGGGGTGGGGTGGACCAATTTATATTCTTGGGGAATATCTGGGAAGTGGGGCTAAAACTCCCTGAGTTCTGGAAAATTTCTTAACTGTTACCCAATGTGTTTTGAAGTTGTGCACATCAAGCAGTGATGTTTCAGAGAGAGTTTCTGGATGCTCTGGAAGTTATCTGAGCTGGACATGCTGCACCAGGTCTCAGCTCACCTGACTTCTCTGACTGGTAGTGCCACAAGCCTCCCATGTACCTATGGACAAATTCTATGGCTTGTTATTTCTAACTCTCTATCTTGTCCAAGCAACTCTTTCACTTACTCTAGCCTTCTTTTGGGACAAGGCCTTTTCATAACTGTTCCTACAAAAGATAGCACAGGAAGCCCTTAGGTGCACATGTCATGCCAAACAATGTTGTCTTTCCTGGGGTGCTAGTTTTTCTGTTCCCTTCAATCTTCTCACCAAAGTCACCTTTTAAACTAGCAGCAAGGCTGCTGACGATAGCCTGAATGCTTAGCTTGACTTGTGCTGATGGCAGTGCAATTTTTCATCTCCATCAATAAGTGAAATATAAATAAACAGGAAAAGACTCTGCTTCAAATCAAAACTATTGTATCCTGCTGACCCATTTAGGCTTCCCACTTCCCACCAGGAAGCTGAGTCAGAAGCTCAGGGTTACCCTGGCAACACAAAGGGCCTACAGGTTCTGGGCATTTTCTTCAGGCAGGAGCTCTTTTCTAGCTTCATGTGAGAGATCTGAAGTAGGTTTGAGGAAACCCTAAAGGACTGGGTACAGCCCTCAATGCCTGTATGCTAGAAAGAATCTACTTAAAAGGTACTTCCCAAACTGATACCCTGCTCTACCAGATCCAGGCCAGGGTGTGGAGCTTAAGGGAGGAGTTTCTTGCCACACCTGGGATTGGACTAAGGGCTGGTCTCTGTAGTATGTGCTTTGGTTATGGCTCACCACACGCAGAACTGAACATCACTTTACATTATGATACTAAGTTTTATAAAGGCAGTTCCTGAAAAGCTCAGGAATTAAATATAGCTCCTTGCATTTTCCTTCTGTTTGTTTGTTTGATTCAGCTGGGAAGATGTGAGGACATCTGTGCAACTCCTGTTGCTAAAATCCAGTCTGTTAAGCAGACCCCTCTCTCAGGAAAAATCTTCTCTGAATAGCACACTGATTGGTGAGAGCACGTAATTGTTACCTATCCACAGCTCCTGTTCGGACGAAAACATCAGCCTTGTGCCTTAGGGATTTCCTTTATACCACTGGTTCAACACAGAAGACATCAGTTTTAGTCTCTCTTAAAAGACTGATTTCCACAGTCCACTTTAGAAAGGTGCAACTGTCCTGGGAAGTAGCAATCTGACCAGACAACAAATGAAACTCTACTAAATGTAAAATGAAAGCCTAACTGAAAAGGGAAAAAAAAAAAAAAAAAAAAAAAGAAGAAAGTTAAATTTGAGCCCTGCTTTCATTGGTTTCAGTGCAAGTGCTTGTGGTTGCACTTTAAATAGTCTTACAGATGACCTCTGTTCTCCTTTTAGAGTAGGAGAGTCTAATTACAGGGAAGGGAAAGCAGCAAAAGTAGTGTTAGGCTGTTGTGCAGTCAGTCAGCTACTTGTGCTCTGTTACAGTAGGGTGTTACTTGAGGGTCTCCAAACTTGCTGCAAAGATGTCACGGGTGAAAATTCCAGGTAGGTCTGAAAGACAAGGCTCGTTAGCCTGTAGCCTCTGAGATTTTGATAGTGTGGTACCTTTGCAGTCCAGGGGACCTCACTGGGGGCTTTGAGTATTTTTATTCCTGCTTGGAGACATTTTTGGGTAGTGCAGCAAAGAAATAGCATTGTTATTTAAATCTTGCTCTACTTGTACTGAAGAAAAATATTGTACCTCGGGCAGTGTAATGTGTCCTGTAAATGTATCCTGTAGTGATACCATGAAATCACTGTGAAAGGGGTCAGAGAGATTTCAGGAGTTTCTGGTCGACCTGGCTAAGCTCAGAAGATGTGGGTGCTGCAGGTCTGAGGGGATGGGGAACACAAGCTAGGCAGCAGGAGTAGGGCCAGCCAGGCCTTGCAGAACAGTACAGAGGGACTTATGACGGCCGTTACAGAGCCCTGAAGAATATCGGCACCAAACAGTTCTGGAAAGAGCGTGTTTACAATTGCAGTGCTGTGTGGTGTGATAGACACTGTCCTAGTACATGAGGCTAGTATTAAAGCCCAGCCCTGCAACATCAGTGGGAGTTTGTTGACCTTCATGAGTGTAATTTTCATCCACTAAAGAGATGAAAGGTCAAACTAGGCATTTCTGGGATGCTTAGTTTGCAAATGAATATGTGGAGTTCAAATGCCAGGAGAGTATTGCGGCCGGATTTTGGGAAGTCAGCAGCTGGTGACTTGTGATGCCAGAGCTCCAGTCTGAATTTTCTGGGTCAGATGGAAAGGGCATGAGTTGCACCCCCGAAATGCTGATGCCACATCGTATGACCAGGAGTGAAAGTCTGTGGAACTGCAGCGTCTCAGCTGTCTGATCCTGTTGGTGAATAAGTGGAGATGTGACCAAAGGCAGCGGGAGGATGAAACTTAGAATCTTTGAAACAACAACCCATCCTGATCTTCACAAAGGGTGGCGAGTCACAGATAAAAAATAGCAAAGCAATCCAGTGTTGGCTGAGGTCATCTAGGGTAGAAAATGCTGTTCCCTTTGGGCAGCTGCAGAGAAACCCAGAGACTGTTGTAAAGCAGGAGCTCTGCCAAAGGGCCTCAGGGTGAATGGTATCTGCAGTGTGGCTCATTTATGTGCAGGCCACTCGTGCACAATCAACACTGAACTTATATCTTTGTATTGTACACTGTGATAAGTACTGTTCTTTGGTAAGTAGAAGGCTTTGGCTAAACTTGTACCTTACTAATCCCTTTTTAATCACTGGTGTGATGATTAGGCAAAAAGGCTTAGATTTTGAAGGGCTGATCTGTTGGGTTTATTTTGTTTCTGTTTTATTTCAAACAGCAGAAGACAAAGGGGAATATTGGTAGGCTTTTTGTATGCTGTGATACTGGCCAGACATGATCACTGGAAACAAACAGCAGTTACATGGTCACAGCGATCTTTCAGCAGTTTGAGAAGATGCTATTTCTCAGCGGTGCTAGCTGTGCCCCTCGCTGTTTCATGGAATGGTTCCAGCTTTTTGGTCCCTTGATACGTGAACCTGCCATTTGTAAACTCTTGTCCTAGCACCCCTAAGCTCCTGCTTAGCGGATAAACTTTTCTTAGTGGCGTTCTTTTCTCTGTGGCAGGAAATGAAACATTTCGCAGTTTCCCTTGCACTTATTCACACCTTTATTGGTTTTTAGGGTTTAGATTTTTTCCCTTTTTTTTTTTTTTTTTTTTTTTTTTTTAACCAGAGATCCAGCCTAAAGTAACGGCTTTTGAATGCATCCTGCTCCCAATGGATTTGATCCATGAGGGGACAGATCCAATACTTCATCTCCTTTATTCATGTTGAAGTCCACAGTAACGGTGCCCCCTGCCCTCGTCTTCCTACTTCATGTTTGCTGAGGCCTTACATGTCAGCAGAAAACTTTTCTTGCTGAGACACCTGTCATCCCAGAGTCCCTAACACTGGGAAATAATGGGATAGTGCAAAAAAACCTGCATTTTGTGTTCTAAGAAGCAGGTTGGGGCCTGTTGATGATACAGCAGCTTTACAACAGCAAACAACTTTTGTTACTGAAATCCTCTTTTTGTGACATTGCACTGCTAAGAAATAGACCTAGGGCCAGAATTTTCCCATATATTTGTAACTCAGCACAAGCCCTTTTGCATTACCACATAACAGCAGGGAAAGGAAGCCCATGTTACGCACTCCCACTAACCCACAGCTAGGACCTTGGAACTGCAAATTCAGGGCTACAGGGATAAACTGGTTTGACCCCACCAACACTGTGTGGGGAAAAAAATGGCTAGGGTCATTACTGAAAATCTCTTTTAGGTCTGGCACACTTCTGCCATGCGTGTCAGTCCTTTCCACTTTGCCCCTCATCTGCTGACTGCATCCTCCTCCTGTCTGACATGTCAGTGGTGTGGTCCAACTTTCAGCACTGATCCTCACTACGCTTCATGCTGAGCTGCCAACTGCTGGTGAAACCTGCTCGATTAGTGTCCATATACTGCTGTGCAAATGTGTGCTTCTGGGAGATGTCACCAGAAAAGCCCTTGAGTTCTTGTTCTGCGGTATTTTGTTGGCAGTGGAAGAGCTTTTAACATTCTTTCTCCTAGTTCATAAAGCTCCAGCCAACTTGTGTCAATGGTGACTTCCACAGGGCCATATTAGCTGGCACATCTGCAGCATGCTGCACACAATGGATGCCTAGCTAGGAGCTCCTCAGCTGCACTGTGGTGGCAGGAACTAAGTGCTTGGGCTGCTAGCTCTGTTCACCTCCATCTATGCCTCTGTGTTCATCCTGACTGGATGCTTTGTGGAGTAAGTGTGTCTTAGACTTCCTAGAGCTGGTCATCTTCCCCTCTTCCCCCCACTGCATGTTCTCATAAGTGCCCTTCCCAAAGACTTGCTTCTTTCTGGGCCTTTTTGTCTTGGACTGTGGGTTTCAGTTACCTTTTCTGGTGTACTGGGGGTGTTTAGGTATGTCTCCACCCACTATGTGTGGCCCAGGCTCTGTGAACTCGTTGCAGATTTCAGAGTTTGCTTAAAAACTTCCAGGCAGTATGGAGGTGGAGGTGTCATAAGGAAATGACAGCTGAGCGTGAAGCTGACCACAAGGGGCACCTGCCTGTTAGGGTGGCTGGGAACCAGATGCCTGTCTGACCCTGCATTCTGCTTCTTCTCCTTGCAGAGATGAATGAGGCAATGCGCTCCTTTGCAGAGAAGGTGTTTGCCTCTGAGGTGAAAGATGAGGAGATCAGGCAAGAGATCTCTCCTTTTGATGTGGAAGAGGTATGCCCCATCTCACGCGAGGAAATGAGAGTGCACATGATGCTTCAGGAGAGCTCTGCCACAACAGAAAAGCGGTGAGCAACAACCAGAGCAGTTGGGGAAAGGAGAGGAGCATTGCCTGCACAGCCCCAGCCAGAGCTGGAGGAAAGCAGGGGGAACATAAGTTAAGGCCTGTGAAAACAGTTTACCACACCCACGGGATAGACCCTTGGTAATCCCAGGGCATCTGCCAGGTACTTCAGGGTTTCCTCTCCAACGGTTCCCACTGTTGGACAGAAAGGCACCCATGGCCTGTTCCCTGGGTGTCAGCATGGCAATGGCCACAGAGCTGTTGGAGATGGAGGCCTGGAGACCTTTCTCTAGAAAGGTGCGACTGGCAAAGACTGTACTTGAAAGTCCATGTACTTTGTGTGCTGTGGCCGCTACTCTTGGTAGTATCAGAAAGCACCAGTGAGATGACTCATGTTGTGCACAGTTGGAACACAGCTGTGGTAAGTGCCCCTGACCGTGCACCTACATGTGGCCATGGAGTTGGGGCTGTTTGCCTGAGGCTTTCCTTCCTGGCAGGAGGAAGCGCCTACTCCGCCTGAAGACAATTGCATTGGCAGTCCCGGTGGCTCAGAAGTCTATAACCAGCCTGTCTGCTCTTGATGAAGTCATCTCTACCTCCCCTGTGTACCAGACTGTGCCTGACTTCCAGCGGGTACAGATCACAGGGGATTATGCCTCCGGTGTACGTACTTGCATGGCTGTACCCTTCCCCTTGCTGAATACCACTTCATCTAGTCCCTGCCTGTCCCTCAGTAGTGACCAGTGTCACAGGAGCATGTACCAGCTGCAGTGGGGATAGACGGTGTCTTCCAGCTCAGTCCATGTCTCATGAGCATCTGATGGTGCCCTGCTGCATCCCTGGAGGATCCAGAGCTGAATGCCTTAGAAGAGTCTGTGTGGTGCTGCATGCTTCCCATGGGATTCTCCGGACAGGGCAGAAGGGAGGGCAGGGTGGGGTAGCCTATGCTTATTCTGTCACAGCCTGCTCCTGCTTGCGCACAGCTATATCTGTCTGAGGTTTGTGCAAGTCACAGAATCCCAGAATAGTTGAGGTTGGCAGACACCTGCAGAGGTCATCTGGTCCAGCCCCCCCTGCTCGGGCAGGGTCACCTAAAGCCAGTTGACCAGGACTGCTATCACATCCTGTGCTAATTCCTCCTTTTACATCTGTGCTGCTTCTGAGATACTGTTGGCAGGTTGCACCCTCCTGGGCTGGAGGCGGTTGCTCAGCTTGGAGTTGCATAGCGGAGGAGCAGTTAGGGGAAGCTGAAAATCCCTCCATGCACAGGCACATTCCTTCTGCCATGACTGTAATGAGCTGCAAGTACTTCATGGTATTCTCCCATGCTGCTCCAATGTGACCTCTCTTCACTGCCCAAAACACTTGTCTGTGCAGTAAATCAAAAATTCTTGACACATTGGGTCACTGTATGTTGTTGATCCTGCTTCAGTTTCAGTCTGGGCTCCAAAAATAGCTTTTAGTGTTTTGCGCAAACCTGGCTTCCATTTCAGTGGCAACTACAGTCTACAGTGAGGAATGTAAGAGGGGATGACAGCTGGAATTCATTGGTTCTGGTGTGAGGAACTTCCCTTTGCCATGTCTAGGACTTTGCCTATCATCCCTTATTTGCCCTGCTCAGGCAGAGCAGCAGGAGGGAGGGAACGACAAGATACATACCTTGCCATGAACAAAATTGTCCTTTTTACATCTTCGTGCACGGGGGTGTCTCTCGGGCAGCTAGGTTCCAGTTGTGTGGCTGTGTTCAGCAACAGCCCTCTTGCAGGTGACAGTTGAAGATTTTGAAATTGTCTGCAAAGGCCTGTACCGTGCCCTGTGCATCCGGGAGAAATACATGCAGCAGTCTCTACAGAGGTTCCCCAGGACCCCATCTCAGTACCTGCGTGCTATCGAAGGCGAGGTCTGGAGGGCGAGCAGCACTGGCCCAGGTACACTGAGGCACCTGGAGGGTTTTCCTCTCTGGCTTCAGCATGGGGTGAGCAGGGGTGAGAAAAGGGTTGTGGAAGTGCCCCACAGGGGAGTCGCTTGCTCAGGCCTCCTCTCTAGTGTCACAGTGGCAGTGCTGTCCCTGCCCTCTGCCTGGGGTGGAGGAGCATGGCAGGCTTGCGGAGTTTTGGTTGGCAGCCTGTGCCTCATGGTGTTCTCATTTTGGTCCAGTGTTCACCCCACCAGTGAAGGATGGAGAGGATCCCTTTGAAACTGGGAATCTTGCCGAGGACCTGGGATACCATGTCCAGATGAAGGATGGGGTAGCCTACATCTATGGAGACAAGGCAGCGGCTGGCAGAAATGAGCCAAAGGACCTGCCCTACCCCAGCCTTGAGGACTTTGTTGATGACATGAACTTCCTCTTGGCCCTGATTGCACAGGGGCCTGTGTAAGTGCACAACCCAGCACTGCTGGGTGCAGCTGAACAGATTCTGCCGCAGCAGGCAGAGGGAGGTCAGAGCAGAGCCAGAGTTGCCCCCTCCTTTTCCTGGGAAGAGGGAGGAACCTACTGATGACATACCTGCAGCCTGCTGGCTACCAAAATGTCCTTAGCCCTTGTCAGCCACCTTGATTGGGGTCTTAAGTGAAGTAACCATTCAGGGACTGGAGACAAACCCTGAAGGTATGCTCACACCTGGCCAGGCCTTCCTTTGAAGCTCTGTAATAGAGCCAGGAGAAGCACCTTAGGGAAGCAGCCCAGGCCAGCATGAGCTCCTCCACCTCAGGTGAAAGCTGCATCCCTGTTTGAAGGGCCATGCCCCTG
The DNA here is from genome assembly GCF_023634155.1 of Falco peregrinus. Classification (NCBI taxonomy): domain Eukaryota; kingdom Metazoa; phylum Chordata; class Aves; order Falconiformes; family Falconidae; genus Falco; species Falco peregrinus. The sequence continues at coordinate 7,906,406 of NC_073736.1, read as the reverse complement.
TGTTGAAGGATAAGGAGCCCAGTCACTGTTCTGTCCTTTGCTTTCACTAGTAAGACCTACACTCATCGGCGCCTGAAGTTCCTCTCATCAAAGTTCCAAGTACACCAAATGCTAAATGAGATGGAGGAGATGAAAGAGCTGAAGAACAACCCCCACCGGGACTTCTACAACTGCCGCAAGGTAAATGGCAAGGCTTACAGCCACTGTGACTCTGAGGACATCTTGATGCCTTCCCTTCCCAAAGAACTAGATATTACAGTCAAGGTCTGTGGCTCCTCCATTGTTCCTGCTAATGGGGTGGTGCTGACTGGGCTGCTCTTGGCCCAGGCCTGTTGTGCTCATCTGCTGGGCTGAGCCATGCTCCCCACACAACTTGGGCTTGCCTAAGGTGTTAGTTAGCCTCCCTGTGAAGGTACCTGAGCACCCCAACTTGAAGCTAGATAGCTGTCCCTCTGGTTTCTCAGGTGGACACACACATCCATGCTGCAGCCTGCATGAACCAGAAGCATCTTCTGCGTTTCATCAAGAAATCGTACTGTGTGGATGCTGACCGTGTAGTTTATGATGCCAAGGGCAAACAGCTCACCCTGAAACAGCTTTTCCAGCAGCTCAATCTGCACCCCTATGACCTGACAGTGGATTCCCTGGATGTCCATGCTGTAAGTGGTAGGGAATTTAGGGTAAGACCACCCTTGGGTACTCTCACCCACCCCTGTAGGCATGGCTTTTCTCCTCCCTGTGTACCCCTGATGTGCATGTTAGTGTTTCTGGCAGGGTGCAGCAGCTCCTAGCTTTCCCATTGTGGGTTGTCTGGATCAGTCCCTGCTCAGCTGGTACGCTTGGGCCCAGTGTCTGTGTGTGTGTCTGTCTGTGTGTGTGTGTAGTATTTGCCCCTGACCCTCTCTGATCCTCCCTTCTCCAGGGGCGGCAGACATTTCAGCGCTTTGACAAGTTCAATGACAAGTACAATCCTGTGGGTGCCAGTGAGCTACGTGACCTCTATCTGAAGACGGAGAACCCTATCAATGGCGAGTACTTTGCTACCATCATCAAGGTGAGAATATAGGGGAGGAGAGCTGTTAAGCTGTGGTGCTGCTGTGCCCAGTGGCTGCAGGGTCCCCATGCCACCATCTGTTCTGGTTTGCAGGAGGTTGGCTCTGATCTGGAGGATGCCAAGTACCAGCACGCAGAGCCTCGCCTCTCAATCTATGGGCGATCAGCTGAGGAGTGGCACAAGCTAGCCAGCTGGTTCAACAAACATCGGGTCTATTCCCCCAACATGAAGTGGATGATCCAAGTACCCAGGATTTAGTACGTGCTGTGGGTCTGAGAAGGCACTGTGCCTTACAGTGCACTATACCTCATCTTTTATCCTGAAGGGATTGTGGGGACAGTGGGTCATGTTGTTCCTCTGCTAGCAGCTAATCCTTGTCTCTGTCCACAGTGATGTCTTCAGGTCTAAGAATTTCCTCCCACACTTTGGGAAGATGCTGGAAAATATCTTTGTTCCTGTGTTTGAGGCAACCATCAATCCTCGAGCCCACAAAGAGCTGAGTGTCTTTCTACGCCATGTGAGTGTCACCTGATGATGTTGTCAGGATGTGGTGAGCACTGACATCCCTGTTTGTGCACAAGAAATGGCATATTTGCCCTGATATGGAAAATGTCATCAGTGGGCTTGTGGCCCTACTGCCGCATTCTGGGAGAGGGGGTATGTGTCCAGAACTGCTGGGAGGGGTCAGACTCCCTGAGCTGGCTGCTGTGGGGCTGTGAGAAATGCTGCCCACTCACCTCCTGGAGAAGTGGTTTGGGGTGAGCTTTATTTCTAGCCCTTGATAAAGCTTGTGGGGTTGTGAGGAGCAAGATCTGCAGCCTTGCCCCTGTCTCTGCTCTGGGGTGGGTCAGGGGTACAGGCTACAGCTGGACTGTGGCAAGCTGCAGTGGGGCAGGGTGAGCCAGCCTACCTGGGCATGACAAGGTTGGGGAGCTTTGAGATGCAGCTTTTTTTTACCTTGCCAAGCAGATCACTGGCTTTGACAGTGTGGATGATGAATCCAAGCATAGTGGACACATGTTCTGCACTAAAAGCCCAAAGCCAGAGCAGTGGACTTCTGAGAAGAACCCATCCTACACCTACTATATATACTATATGTATGCCAACATCTTGGTGCTTAACAACCTACGCAGGTAAGGCCCAGGATCTGCTAAGGGACCTGCAATGGGCTGGCAGAAGCGGGGCTGACTCGTGAGTTGTCTCAGCAGTTTGATTGTTAGTGGCAGAAATGGGGCCCTCCTTGCTCTGCCACCAGCATAGTTTGGAGCTTCATGTCCCACAGCAATCCAAACGCTCCTTGGTAGGAAGCGTGGTGGACTGGGGTGAAAACTGCAGAGATGCATCTATTGTGTGCACAGAGGAGAAAAGAGAACAAGTAATGCGTTCCTAGGTCAAGCTGGATTCTTGGGGACCCACTGGCAGGGGCAGAGCTGGAACTGAAGTCAGGGAATCTTGCATCATATGCCACATAACCCTGCTGCTTGCCTGCTCTGAGTCCTTCTTCCATGTGCCTAGGCAGCGTGGTATGAACACATTCCTCTTCCGCCCACACTGTGGGGAAGCTGGGGCCATCACACATCTGCTCACAGCCTTCATGACAGCAGATAATATCTCCCATGGTCTCAACCTCAAGAAGGTAAGTGGAGTAGTCTGCCACAGAGCAGCCCAGGCATGGAAGAGGAAAAAAGCGTGTTCACAGCTGGCCTTCACTAAGCTGACAGTTAATTGTGCCTCTGCTGTAGGCTGACACAGCCTGGCTTCAAGCAGATGTTACAAACTCTCTTGAGTTTCTCCAGGCATGTTTGGGAATGTAGCTGAGAAACCTATTCAGACTTCAGGGGTTCAGCCTCACAGGCCTATCATTGGATAAGTCTGTTATCACGAGCCAGCTAAGTTCTGAAATCAGACAGGTCTGAACTCACTTGGCCTCTCACTCTCCAGTGGGCCCTGGAGGATTGCTGCCTTGGCTGTCTCTTTTTCTTGCACACACGTGCTCTGAGGCACTGAGATCTCTGAGGAGTGACCCTGGAGAGGTAGAGGGCGCAGCAACTTTTTCCCTAACCTGGCAACTCTGCTCACCTTTGCAGAGCCCGGTGCTGCAGTATCTGTACTTCCTTGCCCAAATTCCCATTGCTATGTCCCCACTCAGCAACAACAGCCTCTTCCTGGAGTATGCAAAGAATCCATTGCCTGACTTCCACCAGAAGGGCCTCATGGTGTCCCTTTCTACAGATGACCCCATGCAGTTCCATTTCACCAAGGTACAGTGGAAGCTGATCACCTCCCGCTCTGAACATGGGGCTGGGATGGTGTGGGCCTCATTGCTCAGGGAAGCCAGCAGCATTTGCAGCCGATCCAGCATGCTGGGCCATCATGGGCTGTGCTGGCAGAAGCCAGTGGCCTCTAACACAGCCTGTGGCTGCAGGAGCCCCTGATGGAGGAGTATGCCATTGCTGCCCAGGTTTTCAAGCTCAACACCTGTGACATGTGTGAAATTGCCAGGAACAGCGTTTTGCAGTGCGGCCTGTCCCATGAGGTAGGTGCCCCTCTGGGCAGGCGGAGCGGGCCTGCGCCTGAAAGGGGCCAGGCCAGGCCACCAGCCCCCTCCCCGCACTCGGGGCTGCCTCCCAGGGCCTGAGGGAGCTCGGCCGAAGCCAGCGCCTCCCCCGGGTGCCGCCAGCCGGGGCTTCTGAGGCCGGCACCGCCGCCCTTGTCTCCGGCAGGAGAAGGCCAAGTTCCTGGGTGAAAACTACCAGGAAGAAGGACTCCAGGGCAACGATATCCGGAAGACAAACGTGGCCCAGATCCGTGTGGCCTACCGCTATGAGACCTGGTGCTACGAGCTCAACCTCATCGCCGAGGGCGTGAAGGCCGACTAGGAGCGGGCGGCGCTGCGGGGCTGGGGCGGGCGGCGGGGCCGCGCAGTAAAGGCCGCTCTGTCAGCAGCTGCGTTGCACCCTGCGCCGGGGGCGGGGCTGCCGCCTGAGTGACGGCCGCGCGAGCCAGTGGGCGGCAGGGCGGGGCGCGGCGGGAGCGTCCGGCGAGCGCGGGGCCGGGACCGAGCCGGGGCTCAGCGGGTGAGAGGGTGCGGGGTCGGTTCCCGCCGCGGGGGCAGAGCGGGACCGGGGGGCGGGGCCGCGCGGCGCGGCGGGGCTCCTCACCCGCGCCCCGTCACCAGCGGCTCCGGAGGGGCAGCTCGGCCCGGGGAGGGCGGGGGCTGCACGCGGAGCGGCGGCCGAGCTTGGGGCCGCCAGCGGTGCTGGTGGCGGCGCGGTCCATCGCTGCCGGCCCCGGCGGGAGCCCGGCGCAGCGGGGAGGCGGGAGGTGCTGCAGCCGGGCGGCGACCCCGCCGGTGCCTGCGGGGTCGCCGGTACCCGCCAGCCTCCGGGGAGAGCCGGTGACCGGGCCGGCTGCGTTCTGCCCCGGGGGTCCTGGTGAGCCGCCCCGGGCGGGCAGGGCCGGGCGCGGGCCCCACGCGGGGAGTAGGCGGCTGCCCGAGCCCGGCGGCAGCCCCGCGGGTCACCAGCCCCGTGTTTCGTCGCGGTTCCTCGCCCCGCGCAGCCGCGGGGAGCGGGCGGGGGGACGCACCTTAACGCGTACGCACGCCTGAAGGGGGGCTGCGGGGCGGGCCCTGCCGCGCCGCTCCCCGGGGCGCCCGGAGACGGTCTAGGCGGGCGCACGGCAGAGTCCCCCGAACATCAGGAGACTCTTTTCCACCCTGAGGGCGCCCGAGCACCAGCTCGGGCAGTCCCGGGGGTGCCGAGACACCCGGCAGCCGCCCGCGGTCCTGGGCAGCTCCCTTCCCACCTCAGCCCCTCAGGAGTTCGTACAGGCTTTCTATGGAACAGCTTGTCTCCTGGCAGGCTGCGATGTTTTCGGTAGCGCTAGTTACTTGTGTTGACTTGCACTGAGGAGTTACAGAGGTCTGCGATGGCGATGCTGTCAGAGGGCATGAGCTGCAAGCCAGCATTACGCTGCGCCACTCTCCCCTTGCCTTTTCTGGTTCGTGGCGCGGACCCCTCCGTTCCAGTGACCGTGGCCAAACGCAGCCTGTCCGACTGGGCACCTGGCTACCACGACCCTCATAGAGCCCTAGTAGTTTTGGGAGCTCTGTTTGACAGCTGCGATGTGCATCGACCCTAATGACAGAAGAAGAGTAGGAGTCACAGGAAAAACAGCCCCTGGAAATGTGTTTGTGCAGTGCGGGATGTGGTCTCTTCTGTCCCTGGCTGCTGGGGTCATGAAAGGGGGGGATGAGTGCGTGGTGACCTTGCTGCATGAGAAGGAGAGCGGAGCTGGGAACAGCGAAGCTGCTGAAGGAGCCTGTGTGCTGCCCTGCCAGGGCTCTGTTGGCTGGAGGGGATGTGTGAGCGTTTGGTCCAGCGACCCGCTCCGTCGCAGGCAGGCAGGGCCCTAAGCAGGTGTTTGCTAGTGTCCAGAGCAGGGTCAGGAGCCGGGTGGCTCCCCGGGGGGGTGATGTGTCTCAGTCCCTCCTCAGACTGGGTTGTCCCTTCAGGGGCTTGCAGGCAGGACTGGGTGAACTGCTTACTATCTGAGCATTCAGAAGTTAAACTGCTGGAGAGATAGGTGAGTGACAAAATGGACCCTGAAAGACTTTGGGCACCCTGTCCCAAAAAGCATGTCTCTTGGGCAGTGTGCTCCAGTTTGCCCTTGACAGGAAGGTATGTGCAGAGAATGTCTGAGGGTGTCAGGTATGGGGGGAAAAAATGTTGGTGGTGGTCTTGTGAAACATTCCCGCTTGAAACAGCTGGCTGGAAGTATCTGTCCTGGAGTGCCAAGTCCTAGTACTGTGCATTGCTGCTTGGCAGAATTCTTACATCAGTCTTCCAGGATGGATATGGCTCATTCCCTGTGGCTCTTGGAACTTTTGATCTGGATGTATGTTGTTTTCTGGTGCTACCTTGGTCTGCGCCCTCTGAACCTCTTGGGGCAGCTGCCTCCATGCTGCTGAGACTTCCAAAGGAAAGTGTGGCTGGTGGTTGTGGCCTACACAACCTGCCTGCGGTGGCCACCGTCACATAAAGGTGGTCCTAGCTTTATGGTGATGTCAGCCCTGGGGGAAGCCTGGAATCTCATCTCAGACAGTTGCACCAGGAATTGGCTCCAAGATAACGGCTGTTTGAGTTTAACTTTTTTTTCCATCTCCACCTTGGGTTTGATTTCTTGTGCGAAGCCTGCAGCATTCCTGGGGCATGCAGCCAGCCTTTGGTGTAGCGCCTGTTTCAACTGCTGCTTTCAGTATTGGTAACCTGAACATCACATACTGTGAGTCAGGTTAAAACCCCACAACTTTAAAAACAGTATATTGTGGGTTCTGTCTGTGTCCTCTGCTATAAAAGCCTTCAGGGCTTATGTGTTTAAAGTGGTGGGGGGGTTTAGCACGAGGAAAAACTTACTTTTAAGAAGTTGAATTCCATCACTTCTGACTGAAAGTTGAAAGACCCAGATTCATCTTTCTCATCAGTATAAAAGTCTTAGCAACCATGGCAGTGGTCAGACTTAACTTCCTTTTGCCATGTAATTAAGATTAGCATCACATTTACTGTATCCAGGGGCTGCACACTACATGGCCATGTATCTGATGAGGTGGAACTCCATTCCTCAGCGTGATATGCAGAAGCTTCGAATGAGTTAATGACTACCATTGCTTTGTATCGAGATGGAAATGAGTAAGCATACCGCATTCCTGAAGTGTTACTTATTTTGCTATAAAATCTGCTTGTGTGGTACTGCCCATGTCTTTCAGGCGTCACATGGCAGAGTTTTGCTTAGAAAAGCTGCAGGTTTGCTCTAGAGCCAAACAGAATGGCAATAGCTGAGAACTCTGGAAGGGGTGCTTGCTGCTGTGCTGTCTCCTCATCCCCCCAGGACTGAGCTGCCAGCATCCCTAGACTTCAGAAGACCAGTAACTGTCTTTCACTTGGCTACCAACACAGGAGAATGGGTGACAAGGAGGTCTCTTGGGTGGTTTAGAACTGCACAACTCTCATAAAAGGAGTGAAAGATTGCTTCAGAACTGCAAGGGCTTGCCAAGTCTGTGATATGTGTGTTGTCATGCCTGTTGTGCAGCAGAATAAGGTAAGGTCGTGTGTTAGTGCCTTTCTTTAGCACCTGTTGGCATGGGTGTGGTATGGGGGTTGTGGGGTACCAGCCATGCCTTCAGTGGGTGGGCTTGACCTCAGCATTGAAGAGTATCTTATTCTTGAACAGCACTGGCAGCATTCTCTCCTTGAGCCGTTTGGAAAGCGGAATTTTCTTGAGACTTTGCATAGAAAATGCTTAGCATGCTCTCTGGCTTTCAGAATTGGAAAAAGAGTCAGGGCTACCTGTCATGTGCGGTGAATGTGCCTAATTCTTGTGTTTGGGATAAAGATACGGAAGCTGTCTTCCAACAGTGTGGGTTGGAGAGGCTGTCTCTTTTGGGAGAAATATGTGATACTTTGTCTAGAAATTATTTAATTTCTCTTCTCCCAAAACTACTGCTTTCAATGAACTAATTCAGTATTCTTGACTACACCAAACTTGAGCACACTACACTACTAATGCGGTAGGGATGACAACTTTGGCTTCTGTGGAAATACTGGGAAGCATATCAGAGTCGCTGGGGGAGTTTGGAAGGAGGGGTCAAGAGAGAAACAGTCATGTTAAGTCTGGTTAGTTTGTGAAAGGTATGGTGCATGTGGTCCCTGAGACGGCAGTGCTGGCTGCCTGGCTCAGGTGGTCTCTAGCAGTTCTGTGTCTCTAAGCTGTGCTTTGGCCTATCTCAGACTTGTCTGATGGTTACTTAGCTTGGATCAGGCCACCCCAGTCTGCTCTTTCTTCATCGAAGATCAGTCTCTACTCTCGCTCTGGCTCACATGATGAGCTTGGATTAAATACCTGGTTCTTGGTAGCAGCCACCTGCCTTGCAAGCCTGGACAGGTGAAGAGCTGCATTCTTCTCCTCCTCAGATGATTATTTTGGAAGACACAGTTCAGGGCTGTGGCTGGCAGAGCAGCACTGAGCAGGAGAGATTGTTGGGTGCTTTCTCTGCTATCTATGTTTAAGGTGAGCCAGGAGCCATGTGTTTCTAGTTGTATCTGATAGTTCAAAGATCAGTGACATGCCTTGGGAAGACCATTGCTATTGCACTCAAACCTGTATGACTTCTTAGGTGAGTGAAGCTTATTGCTTAACCTTCAAAGTAATACTGCTTCTCAGCCAGTGCATGGAGCTTCACTGGCTGGAGAAGTAATACTATTTGTTAGGTTTATGCTGAAGGAAAGGAAATAAGACTCGGTGTGGATCCAGTTTCTGCATATGGGTCTGTGTAGCTCTGGATGCCAGAGTCAGGTAGTTGCTTGAGCGCTGAGTGAACTGCTTGAATCTGGGCATTCATTGGTGAGTGGGACCAGAGGCAGCACTGCAGAGACCGTATCACCAGTATCTGTATGCTGGCTGGGACTGTGCTTGTCCACCATGTTTCTCAGTTGCTGGTTGTGCTTCATCATGGAAGCACAACTGTGGACAGTAGGAGAGGTCAGGGGCATGGGGCTGACTTGGGCCATGGCTGTATATCAGGAAGCAGAAGTATGGCAGGCTGACTGGGGAAGGTCCAGCAAAGCACTCTTTGTTGCACCCTTACCAGCGTGAGTCATAGGAGGAAGGATATGGGGCAGGCTGGCAGCCAGCAGACCTGACCTTGAGCGCAGGCAGCTCTGCACGCTTTGAGGATGAACCCAACTAGAAAGCTGAGCAGGGCTCCTCAGTCTGCTGCATGCAGTAATTTGCCCTCACGGATGCTGCATGCAGATGTTTTGCCAGACTGCTGGTCTGAGCCTAGGGGCCGCTGGCAGCTGGTGTATTCAGGGAAGGAAGCTGCCAGTGCTGTTGGGAAGCAAGGGAGCCTTTAGCGTCACGCGTGGGCTTGCTGTCAGCGTGGAGCTGCATGTGCTCTGTGAATGCATATGCTGCTGGCCTTGAAGTGCTTAGTCCTGTGAATAAGCCCACAGTGCTGCACCACAGGGTCCTTTGGGGGCCCGTCCCTGTACGAGTTCTACATCCAGTGGTCCCACACTTGAAGACCTGGCAGGGAGTAAAGGTGCCGGCTGTACTGGCTGAGAGGAGGTTCTTTCACCCCTCTCCTGGCCTGGCTTGGCTTTCCCCATAAGAGCCTTTGCTGCTTTGCTAGCTTGTCCTTCAGGTCCTCAGGAGCATCCCTGGGTGCTGTTGCTGTAGAGTAGTTGCAGTGGCATAGAAAAGAGGAAAATTGCTTTCCTGTTTGCTAATCAGGGCTGTGCAGACAAGGATTGAGGAAGGATGGCTCTGCTCTGGCTCAGGATGTTTTGGAAACAATGCCTATTTATAGGAGAGGGTAGGGCCCCTTGCTGCCTGGAGCAGGCTGGCCATGCGGGAAGAGGGCCTCATGGTGGGAAGAAGGTCTTGCGGTGGGGTGTGGTGGCACTGCAGTGCCCTGGTCAAGGGAGTCCAGCAGAGTGGGGTTGCCAGTTTGTGTGTGTGCTCTGTCACTCTCAGGCTTGTTCTGCTCTCTCTCTGCCCCTCTGTGAGGGGGTCAGCACCCTCTTCTGTTTGCTTGTCCCCTGCCTGCACCTTGCCACTGGCAGGAGTGGGGAGGGGGTGCTGTGCTGTGCTGGAGCTGGTGCTGGAGCTGTAGTGCCACCTGCATGGTAGTAGCTTCACCTCACAACTTTGGAGACTGTGCTGGGTGGTGGTCAGGTGGGGCTATGAAAGCGCTGAGGACAGGGTGGAATGCTGATGATGGAGCATATATCCCCAGTTCAGTTGCTAACTCAGATAATCCAAGTTTAGCCCATTTACTGCGGAGTGGGAGAGTTGCTGGCAGCTGTCTGGGGCAATGCACTGAGCAATGCCAGACTGCAAGAACCGACGCTGCTCCCCCTGGAGACAGGCAGCAGTGAGCTTCTTGCCACAGCGAGCAGTGCTGCTTTGGTAGAGTGTGAAAGTGCAGCAGAGAACCAAGGCTTGGTGCCACGTGTGCCCAAGCCATCACCAAATTGCTTGGGGATCCCTGGGCTGTCCAACGACAATGCACTTTGTCACTAACGTATCAGGGAGGTCTGCCAAGGCTGCTGCTTTTTTTTTAATTGCACCGCAAATGTCTCTGCTGAGCAGATCGGCAATGCCAAGAATAGAGCCAGTAGCGCTGCAGCCCTGGCATTTGCAGTGCCAGGTGGGAAGGATGAGAGGCTCTGCTGCGGTGGGGGCTCTGCATGCCCAGCCTGGTGTGCGGGGCATGAACCTGTGCCGGGCAGGCTTAAGCTCCTCTGTCTTCCAATGTGGTTTGCTTCCTCTCCTTGGTTCTGCAAATTGCTGGCGAGTCAATGAAGCCTGGGCTTTGCCATAGCAGCTTTGGAGGGTATGTACCCACATTTTTGCCGTGAGAGCAGGCTGGATCGGTCGGGTGGAGCCTGAGTACGGGCTTTGTTTGACTATGGCCTGTGTTCCCACCTGAAGCAAGTCTGGCTTGCTTTCTGCAGGGTCCTCTGATTTTGTCACATGTGTGGGATGGGGACTGCTTGCTGCTCTTGTTCTGCCTTTTGCAGGGAGACTTCTTAGTGCCGGGGGGATGTTACTGAAGCCAGTGTGGCTTGCTTCTTGGCAACCAGGCCAGAGTCCAAGCTATCCCGAGTGATTGTCTTCTAATGCAAATGAAGAACATTAAGCAGACTCAGAGGGCTGGAACTTCTGAAAGGGGGTAACTGCCTGGAGAAAGGGAGGAGCAGTGCATGTTAGAGCTTATGGGCTGTTGTCTTCTGTCCAAAATGAGTTTTCAACCACGCTGGCATATCTGAGAATATTGGGTATGCCTTGTGAGCTACAGGTAAAGCCGAAGGGCTCGGAGACTGCACATACAAAATGTCTGTACTGAGGTCACACCAGACCTGTAGGTGCTGGGTCTTACAGCCACCCATGTTCTCCCTGGCAGCTTCACCTGCCTGTCTTGCTGCAGCACTGTCTGGAGGATTGTTTGCTGTATCCTCAGGATTATGTGTTGGGAGTAGTCTCAGCTAGCATGGCTCCTGTTTGTGCAGGCTCTGCTAGGGTAGAAGTCATAGTGTTTCTTTAGCATTATTTCTCCTCCGCTGGTCTAAACACTGGGCTATTTTCTTCTTGAGAATGAGAGCTCACCAGTTTCCTCTGCCTTTTGGCCTCTGTTGTATGCCTTTTAAAACTTTTCTGGGCTGCAAGCCACAGGCTGGGCACCACTGCCCTCCAGTTTCTCTGATGACAAATTTAAGTCAGGTATTGACAAGCAGAACATCAGAGAGGTTTTTACTTGTATTGTGCAGCAGGAGACCACTTCTGGGAGGAGGAGTGCAGCTGGGCTCTTCTCTAGTCATCACAACTGTCCTAGTCCTCCTGTGTGAAGCAGCAGCTGTCCTGCTGTTGCTGACTGCTGGGAGAATTAGATGTGATTCCCTTTCTATACCTGGTGCAGTATCTTGTATCTTGCTGTGTCTCTGCTTTGCTGAGAGCTCTGGTAGAGGTATGGTGCTGCGGTGGTTTGGCTGTGTGCTGCCTGAGGTGCTCTGAGCAGTGCATAGAGCATCAGGAGGAAGTCGTTACCCCTGCCTGGCCCACACTGGTACAGGCAAGCAGCAGAGGGGCTGGCTGAGAGCGCTGCTGGCAGACAGGCCATGCTGCTGTGTTCCTGTGCCATTAAACAGTTTCCTTGAGTCTGGACCCTTGGGATCCCTGGCTGTGTTTTGTTCCTGTTGTAGTGTTTTGTTTGGTTTTGAGGCCAGTGTGAACTTTACTTCCTTTTGTTAGCCCTCCCAGATGTGTGCTATAGAAACAGGCTTTGTGGAGAGCGTGCTCTGGAAGCCAGTCTTGAACATGTGATTTGGGGAGGAATGTTCTTCAGCAGTTGCCAGAGAGCAGCTGGCAGTTCCTGGTGGTGTGTATGACTGGAGTGCAGCTGATGATTCTTTTCTTGTTTTCGTCCGCAGGTTGTGCTAGCAGGCAGTCCTTGCAGAACTGACGCCCAGGGGCTCTTGGACACCACTGGCTGCTTTGGAGCCTCATGCTAGCTTGATGCGTGCAGGACACGCGTGGACCCGGACAAGGGTGGAGATGGGGTGTTTGTAAGCACATTGGCACTTACCATGCACCCAACAGGGTCAGTGGACAGTAGCTTCTCCCGCTCTGCTGTGCAGACCCTCTCCCGAAGCCACTGCCGCAACATCAAACAGAAGATCTCCCAGTGGGAGGGGAGGACACGAGGGTGCTCCAACAAGGAGAAACAGCAGCTGAAGGACTTTGGAGTAAAGTATGATCCCAGCTACAATGCTCTACCCAAAGTGAAGCCAGAACATGCAGAGAAGGGCAGGAAGACTGGGTCCAAAGATCCAAAGAGCCTGGGTTTGGACTTCAGGGAATATGCACAGGGCTGCTTGCAGACTGGGGTCTCTGGTGACCTCAAGCCCTGTGCGTGCAGCCTAGCTTCCCAAGCCAACCAGAAAGGAGAATGGCAAGGAGGCTTCCTGGACCGAGGGGCAACACTGCCCCCAGGGAACTTCTATACCTCACAAGCTCTGTGGAGGAGAGTAGATCCCCTTCTGCCTGGCAAAGCCCCATCATTTCCCTTAGACTTTCAGAGGAGGCAAGGGATCTGTGGCTCCACAGAAAGAGAACTTGAAATCAAGGGAATGGACTCTCTCTGCAGGGCAGAGAGGAGCTTAAAAAACATTTACTCTGAGGCAGAGGAGCAAGAGAAGGAGCTAGCTGCTGTCCCACCACCCAAGCCCCGTAGGACTTTCCGCTATTTTGCAGAAAAGGGTGCTAGTAGCTGTAGTGATGCCAATGCTACCAGGGAAGTTTTCCTGCAAAAGCAGCGTGGAGGAGACTTGGTGTCATCCTCCAGCAGTCCTGAGAAGAAAACAGCCAGCAGGAGGATCAGAGGGAGAACGCAGAGGTACATTGCTTCGTCTCTTGTGTCTGAAACACGTTTCCTTAAATCAGTTTCTAGATGAGTTTGAACAGCTTGCTTGCCATGATACCCTTGTGGAGGTGCTAGTACTGATGATGCCTCTGCTGATGTGGAGAGGATATTTCTGGATGAAAGTATCCTCTTTCCAGCATTGCATATGCACTGCTTTTGCTGCTGATAATCTCACGAAGAAGGTTAAAAGCTCCGAACAGGTGTCAGTGCCATACCATAAAACAGAGTTGAGTGACAATATGCTGGCCCCAGGGAGAGTGCTGCCTGCTTCTTGCCCTGAGCTTGTCCTCAGCTGCAATGGGTGGATTACAGAACAGCTTTCTCTTGGGGCAGTATGACTGCTAAATGTTCCAGCTTTCCTGTGAGTGAAAGATTCTCTTGTTGCTTAAAGTTGTCTGTGGCTACCACTGTTGCAGTAGGTTTGGGTTTGGCTGTTATTACCTCTTTCCTGTACGTAGGTCCCTGTTACAGAGTAAAAAACCTCTGAGCTAGCTTGCTGCTAGTTCTGCTTACAGATGAGCTGCCTAGGGCAGCCATGCCAGAGTGCTGTGTATGTCATAGGTGATGTGGCTAGGACTCCTGAAACCTTTCACTGTGGCAAAATGTGCAGCAACAAACCAAATTTTATCGTGACAGGCTAAATCCCTTCCAGCTCCTTTGTGGCCTCTGTGCCATAATTTTGAAATGAGGCCAAGTGTATGAAAATGCAAACTTGCAAATGTGGTAACACCCTTAATGTGAGCAGTGGGAAAGGTGCGATAGAAAGCAGTGCTCGAATTCTGAGTACTGCTGCCAGTGCTTAGTCTGCAAAACGTGTTTTGGGTTCTGCCTCAGTGACAGGATGGGACTTGCCATACCTGCTTGAAGTGTGCTTGGCTGTGGAGCCTCCAACTTGATTTTTAATTTAAAAATCTCCAAGAGTGAGTAGGACTCACTTGGTGTGCTGGTTTTGGCTGGGATAGAGTTAATTTTCTTGATGGTAACTTGTGTGGTGCTATGTTTTGGATTTGTGATGAAAACAGTATTGATAACACACCAGTGTTTTAGTTATTGCTGAGCAGCGCTTACACAGAGGCAAGGGCTTTTCTGCTCCTCACCCCACCCCACCAGTGAGCCGGCTGGGGTGGGCAAGGAGCTGGGGAGGATACGGCCAGCACAGCTGACTCCAACTGACCAAAGGGATGTCCCAGACCATACAATGTGCTCAGCAGTAAAAATTGGGGGAAGAAGGAGGAAGGTGGGGGACATTTGGTGTGATGGCATTTGTCTTGCCATGTCACCATTACGTGTGATGGAGCCCTGCTGTCCTGGAGATGGCTGACCACCTGCCTGCCCATGGGAAGTAGTGAATCAGTCCTTTATTTTGCCTTGCTTGCATGTGCAGCTTTTGCTTTACCTATTAAACTGTCTTTATCTTGATGCACACATTTTCTCACTTTTACCTTTCTGGTTCTGTCCCCATCCCACTGGGTGGGAGCAAGCGAGTGGCTGCATGGGGCTGCACTGCCAGCTGGGGTTAAACCCCAACACTTGGAAATCAGAGAGTCCAGAGTGGAGCATCCACATGCTTGATGGCCCCAAGGAGGACCATACTCTCTGTGGACTGGAGACAGCAACTCACTGGTACATGCAGGTGCCTTTAGAAGAAGTTACACTGGTTTTCCTCTAGGAAATCTTTTGAGTTTGAGGACATCCAGGGCTTCTGCAACCAGAGAGCAACCACCAACTCCCACAAGCTTCGAGAAGAGACAAATGGCACTACAAGATCCAGGCTTGTCTACACACAGTCAGAAGACAACATCTACGAGGACATTATCTGTATGTGCCTGTGCTTCTGGGGGGGGTGCACTCCATTTAAGGGTAGCAGGTTTTCTGGGGAGGGAGGAATGAAGATGAGAATGCATTGAGGCTCTTTCCAGCTCTGACTTTTAAGGTCTTTGCCATCTGGGGTTCTTTGATGTCAGTAACTATCTGCGTGTGAACAGCCTGCTTTCAGATGTCATGGAAGGTTGCTAGAACTGGTGTGCACTAAGCTGATTTCTTTACTAGCTTTTCAAGTGCTTTGCTCAAGTGCTGCACAGAGATCAGCGTGAACACTGACAAAATCCACTGCTTTGCAGTAGAGCTACTTTCCTCTGCAGTGGTAGAAGTGTTTTGTTTTGATGAGTCCATTACAGTTTGCCAAGTGGATGGTAGTGGGTTAGAAGGATCTTTGGGTGGTGGGAACCTAATCCATCTTAAAACAGTTCTCTCTCAGACCCCATTAAGGCTTGACAGACAACTGCATGCTCTCCCTGCTTACATCACTTGCAAGAATGCAGGACTTTCTCTCCTTTCATAAATGCCCCGTTCAATGCTTTTTCCAGGTCCTGCAAAAGAGAACCCATATGAAGGTATCAGAGCACTGCCCTTACCCCTGTGGAAGGTCCCATCTGTCTGGAAGCTACCACCCCCCTGGAGCACCAGTAAGGCTCCCAAGGTAGGGTGAGGGGATTAAATTATCTTGTGTTTACACGGAGTCATCCTCACAAGGGCCCTACTTGTGCTCCCCATATTCTCCACTGCTACATCATTGGCTTTCCTTAATTTTTATTGTTTTTTATTAATGTAAATGATAATGAACAGCCACAGCAGTGGCAGTTGATTAAGCAGCTAAGGAGCAAAAGAATAGGAACAAGAGAGTGTTGATGAGATGTTTGAGCATGTGGGGTGGGGGGTGGGATGGAGAGCTTGGCAGAGCAGGAGGCTGCAGCAAGTTTATCTTTTATAACCTGACTCCTTTGACTCTGAGCCTGGACCAAAGCTGAATCCCAGGCTTAATCATCTCTTTTGATTCTGTTTTCTAGCCTCTCCCAAAACCTCCCTTCCTCAGTGGCAAGGCTCTTGAGCTGAAGACCTCCCAGACAAGTTTCCAAGGGAAAATGGTGAAGGACATAACCCTGCCTGTCACACCGACTGAGTGGAATCTGTTCCGAGCAGTAGAGGCTGCTAGCAAGAGAAAGAACTTGCCCTGGGTGAGATTTAAGCATAAAACTACTTCTTGCATGGTGTTTCAAACTCTTGCTGCTTTGTCTAGCACCTTCTAAGTGCTTTGTAAGTGGTCATGGAGCTGTGTGCCTGGCAGGTGAATGCTGGTTAGCACTGCTGTATGTGCTTGACCCGTTTCCCCTCCAAGTAGCAGGGCAGGTATTCAGGGATCAAAAACCAGAGTGCTAGTTCTAGCTGGGGCGGCAGTGGTTTTGTTGGCCAAGAATCCGCAAATGGATTATTAGGTGTTGACGTGGGTACCAGTCCTGTGTGTGAATACTCGTGCTTTGTCGTTTAAGCCTTGTTCCCAATGCTTCCATGAAGTATGATGATGCTGGGTTTGTGCAGGAATGCAAGGAAGCTCTCTGTGAGCTAAAGGGCCAGCTCTGTACAATTGTGTGTACGTGTCCCTTGCTCCTGATGACTTCTTAGACTGACCCCAATATTCTTGCTGCAGACGCTGTGTTGTTAGACAACCAACAGTGTGGGGCTGCTGTGGGGAGCTGGCTGGGCCTGTGGTTACTTGACATGTTGGCTTGGAGTTCTTGATGCCACCAGGAACATACCCTTGCAGGTGTTCCGTAGTGTAAAGGCGAAGTGCAGCTAGCAGTGATAAGCACGTTTCACAAAGCCTTCATACAGTTCCCTCTGCTGCCTCTGGCTGCCCCGTCCTGCCTGTGTGCAAAGGCAGATATATGTCTGAGGCCAGAGTAGCAAGAAAGGCTTTTAATCCACCGTCATGGTAGAGGACTCTGTTGTAATTCTCATTTGGTATGTTGGGGAATCTTTATAGATACTAGTATTGGTTACCAGCTCATGTCCCTCAGTAATAAAATGCAGCACGTGCTCTGGAAGGACAGCAGCAGCTACCGCTATAGTGGTCCTTTGTGTGTAGGACTCAAATTCCAGTTATGGTAGCGGCAACAACTTACTTTTGCTTTGGTAAAATCATTTAACTTTTTTATTTATGGTGAAAATTGGGTGTATTTGCTCAAGTTGCACGAGACTGTGAGGTAGAGTTGGACAGCTGCAGAACACTTCTAGGAATGTTAAGTATGTTAGGATAGCAAGCAACTTCTGTGTGTGTTTTTAAACAAACTGTAGGCCTCAAAAAGCAGGAGGGAGGTGGCAAGTTTATAAAAATGCTGTGATGGAGAGTATCTTTCATTTGGAAGGGGAAAATAAAACATTCTGCAAAAGCAAACCTATTCAAAAAATCTGGTAACAATTTATGTGCAGGAAGCACACTATTCTTTTTTGCTCACAAGGAATTGAGCCAAGATTGCTTGAGAGATTGAGAAAAGGATCGGAGTCTAGAAAGAAGGAACTTAACTCATTGCTTAAGAAACACATAGCTGCCTTAAACACAGCCAGTATCTCTCACTCTTTGGTGACTAAACCGCACAAAAATCAGAACAGAAATGGAAATCCTCTAGGTAAAGCTGGATGGTAGAGGGGAATGAAGGCAGGTTTTGCAAGAGAAGCACTACTTTCTGCTGTGGGCTGTTTTCTACCTCGCGTCACCTCGTACTGGCAGGGCTGGCTAATGTAGGAAATGGGGAGAAATAGATCCGAAAAGGAGAAGAGTGTAAGCCTAGTTTGCTGAGCTGGGGATAAAGCCTTGAGCTGAAAAACAGGTTCTCTTGCTGAATATCTTTCTTTTTATGCAGTATTTGTGGTGAGAAATGGCTGGGCCCCACCCTCCTATATCCAGTAGGAGCATTTAGTGAATTCTTGAGACAAGAATGAACTTGACCTGCTCGCTGCACTTGGCGTAAATCCTTCTTCACAATGAAGTGATAGCCGTCTTTGATGTGCAGAATCAAGGAGCCATGGGCAGCATCCTGTACCTGGCAGCTGGGTGGGGGGAAGCAGTCCAGAGACACCTGTGGCAGGAGTAACAGAAGGCAGTAGGACTTCGGTTTTAAGGCCGTTGTGACCAGTGGAAGGAAGGTTAACAGCACTGAATGTCTAAATGGTGACCCTTCTTTCATGTCTGTAGCTTAGTCTGCATTGCACTATGGTTTTTTTCCAATTTTTTTCTTCCAGTGGACCAGTCTGTGGTGTCCCTGCAGCACAGACCCATTATTCTGTCCTGCTGTCTTTCTGCACCTATGCAAAATGAAATACATAATCCTTTCTTTTTAGTGAACTACCCTGGGACAAGGACTGTGCTTAGAGCAGCCTTGTTCTGTGCCTGACTTGGTGCTTTGGAGAACTTACTGTAGCTGTCTGACATCCAACTACAGCAGCAAACTTCAAAAACAAACAAAAACCAAACCCCAAGCTACACTGAGAGAGCTCTGCTTAATCTGGGCTTGGAAAGAATTGGGATGCTTGAGAGCATGTGGAGTTCAGAGTCCTTTGTGATGGAGGGTTTGTAAGATATTCTTGCAAGTGCCTTTGCAGTTAGCCTCTCTAACAGAAAATGGAGATCTGATACCAGAGAGTTTGCCACTTCTGCTCTCTGTTAAGCAAAGTATGGTAACTCCTAACATGCTTGTACAGCTTGGTGTCAGCTCTGAACTGCGCTAACAGTAGTGTCTCTCTTGTAGTTGGAATTCTGTGCTTATTCATGATCCAGTGAGCTGTGCTGGAAGTACTCTAGCAAGCAGTGTCTGTGCCAGTGCCCCTGGCAGGACTCGAGCAGCCTTTCACAAGTCTTGTGGTGCTAGAAGATAGCTGTTGGGCTGCAGCCCTCCTGGCACCTGGATCCTTTTCTGGACTCCTACATTAACCTCAGCTTCTGCTTTGGATTTCAGCTGGTACTAAAAATACAGAAGATCTTTGATTCTAAGCGTGGGAAGAAGAGGCTGAAGTTGCTCAGTCCTGCGGGGAGAGAAGCGCCTCCAGTGAAAGGTACAGAGCTCTCCAGTACTGTTTGCGTCACTATAAACCTCTTGAGCCGCACAGTTCCCATATGTCCTTAGGCACTGTTATTGAGTCCTGCACCATCGGCCCCTGCAGCTTGTGCTGTGCTGACTTGACAGTTCTAAACCCTGCGTCTTGCAGCTGGAACTGTTGAGCTTTCAGCACTGCTAGGACTGGGAACACTTGCCAAGTTTAACACTGTCACAAATGGAAGATGCTGCTGCGATCTGAGCCTGAAGAGCTGGGCTACTCATTAAAAGTGCTTTTCCAAAAAAGCAGAACAAACCCAAAAATTTCCTGCAAAACCACTTGGCATGCAAACTTCCTCTGACTACTCCACTCATTGCTTTTGTGCCTCTGAAGGGCATGATGTTCTTGTGTTCTTCTGATTTTTGTAGCCATGGTATGGCTTTTATTTATAGTATATTCTGTTCAGCAACTTTGTTAATTTTTACAGCAGTATCAAGTAGCCACCGGGTTTCTGTTCTTTGCCTGTGTTAGCTAACCTTCAGGTGGTTTACTGGAAACCGTGACTTGATATCAACTCTACTTTTTGAAATTTACTGTTGTAGCACATTTGCCAGTACCAGCTGTTCTTTGCTGATTCTTTGAGCAGGATAGGTGGGCAGCCCTGAGTGATGCTGGTCTGATGAGTCTAACCTTCTCTCTCTCTCGCCCAACTTTGGGCGTTGCCCATCTTCCTTCTGCATGGCTAATAAGTGAAAACTATGTGTGTTTCAGGTGAAACCAGTGGGAATGAAAGTGATACAGAAGGTCAGCCAAAAAGTGAGTGAATCACAGGGGCTGGTACTGTCCTCATAGCACTACACCAGGGGTCCTCAAACTACGGCCCGTGGGCCGGATACGGCCCCCCAGGGTCCTCAATCCGGCCCCTGGTATTTACAGACCCCCCCGCCCCCACCCCCGCCAGGGGTTGTGGGGGGGAAACCAAGCAGCCGCAGATGGCTGCCTGCCACTTCATCCGCGCGCCGGCCTCATGTTTAAAAAGTTTGAGGACCCCTGGACTACACATACGACTAAGGCTCTAATGGGATAAGCATACCGACTAGCTGCAGCTTCTGCTGAGACAGAGAAAGGGAACATCTAAGAGGCAGCATGGCCAAGGCTGGGAGCTGTTGCTGTGACAAATCAACCTGTACTTCTGCCGCTTCTCCTGAGCCATTGAGGTTTAACGCTGTTAATCTGCCAGTTGTAAGAAGTAGATTCATTTTTGGGTTGGTAGATTCACACTTAAATATGTCTTGCAGGAGATTGTCCCTGGATCACCTTTGCTTCTAACACTTGAGGTTATTTTCCCCCACTTCCTTCCCTTCTGTTTTACATGTATGATGCTGTGAAATGCCCTTTCCTCTGGGGAGAAATCACTTGGCTATTTGTCTGGTTCCACAGTCCCGAGTTTGATCATAGGCCCAGACTACAGACTTGAAATACTTGGTTTTAGCTGGTGTGGGAGGCACCAAAGGGGTCTTAGTTTCTGTGCTGATAAGGTTTGAATGTGGAATGGTAATGGTTGGCCAGCAGCCCTGATGACTGTCATGTCTCTAAGCCAGCATTTAGTGAAAAGGACCAACGGAATTGTTTTAGACCTTGGAGGTTGGAGGGAAGCATACAGAAGGCCTTAGCCTGGCGCAAATAGTCAAGTGCCACCTTTTGATGTTAAGGAGAGTAATAGAGAGTGAAGAGTCTTTGCAGAAATACAGTGATAGAGTCACTGCCTGATTTAAGGTTTTTTTCCAAAGTGTCCAGACTGTGTCGTGGTGACTGGGCCACAGGAATTTCTTACATCAGAGTGCTGTGCTTGTCCTTGTGAGTCTATGCTGCCTGTCAAGATGTCCCAGCCTGAGGTTTCTTGGCCAGGAGACTGGCTCTGCCTCTCGTGAATGCCCATGCTGCTTTACTGGGTAGCTGCCTGAGGCCAGGCAATTGCTGAACTGCTGGAGCTGGGCTTCTTCTCACAGCCGAGCTTCCCTCATTGTTACCACGGCGTGTTGCTCTGAGATGTGTGGAAAGAATGTCAGGACAGCAGGAAAACGCTAGCTCTTGGTTAAGAGGGATTTGCAGAGCTGCTGCAAGGCCATCGCTCACCTATCTGGAACAGCCCTGTGCTTGAGGGGCTGATGCAGGAGTCCCAAGTCCTGTGGAGTGCAGCACTGATGTTAGGCACATGCACCCATCTCTTTTCCTCCTTCTGAAGTTGGTGACGAGTCCTATTTTGTGACCTGTAGGTGTGTGACAGTATAGCCACAGGCTGGTTTGGGGTTTTTTCCTTTCCTCAGGTCAACACAGGTGCCTGCTGCAGTCGGCCTCCAAGAGGAACCCACGCTACCAGACTTTGGAGAGGGATTTGATAGAGCTTCAGGAGCAGCGGCTATTTGAGCTGTTTGTGGTGGTGTCCCTGCACAAGAAGTCACCTGAGATGACCTACACACCGCAGATCATACAGCAGTTTCCCAGCAAGGTAGGAGCTGCATGGAAACCTGCCCACAAAACACACTCAGCAGCTGTTTTATTTCCCCTCGCAGTGTGTATCCTTCCTAAACTCTGTTCTGGTAAAGCTGCCCCGCTGGTTAGGGTACAGGCTTGGAATATAAAGCACCTTGCTTTGTACAGACCTAATGTATAGTGTTGGGCAGTTGTGGAATATCTTTCCTGATAATGAGCTTAGCGTCTTTTTTCTGGAACTAGGAAGGCTTCTACTCTAATTGCCTGGATATATCATAAAGCCATACTGTACTGAGCAACACTGCTGAGACAGCCTGCAGGAGGGGAAAGGGAGTGCAGTGCTCTGTTCCCAAAGCTGTCATGACCTCATCCTGGTAGTCTGTGATTTATAAACAAGGGGTGAAGCAGTGTAAATGATGGTGCACAGGAACGCAAATCCCAGGGCTTTTATGCTTATCTATGCTGTCCTGGGAAAAAAACCACCCTAAAATGGCAGTGCCATGTGTACTAGCCCCCAAAAAGCTGAGAACTGTGGAAATTAAAGTACTGTTTAATTTTACTTGTAGAACAAACCATTTGGGATAAGATTTCTTTCTGTCTGTTCAGCCCAAATGGATGATGAGATGTCCCAGCCTGAGGTTTCTTGGCCTCACATAAGTGTACACCATGTCATAATTCAGTCACAGTAGTTACTGTGAAGCTGAGAGGATGGAGCCTTAATGCTTGCTTCTGTGGTTCCAGATTGAAATGAATATTCAGTTGTCACCATCGAGGCTTGTACCTGTTGCCTTCTTCTAAAAAAACAGAACAAACCTAGTAATTCTAGCCGTGCAATCAGGAGTAAGCCAGAGATGATTGAGGAATATGCATGTCATCCAAATGGAGAAGGAGTTGTCAGACTCAATAAAGGGAGGTTACGTGGGACTCCAGCAGGACCCATAGTGTCCAGCTGCATAAGGCTTTTGTGTGCAAATAACTAATGTCTTAAATATGTAAATGTTTGAGATTCACAAAATGAATAAGGGACTACAGCCGGAAAGAGTGCAGAGTCTTAATTTAGCGGGTAAAGCTGAACATATGTACATAATATCTACTAAAAGCGCAAACTTCATGGTGTTAGGAGGAAGAAAAGAATGTAACCAGATTTAGTTTTTCCCTGGTGCACCCTCTCAGTCTGCTCATTGCCTTTGGGAAGGGCAGCACATTGTTCTTTTCCTGCTGCCCTAGCAGGCAATCAGACCCAACTGTACCATGTGTCTCTTTACTGGCTTTTATAAATGCATTAAGAAAACAAATTGTTTTCTTAGTGTTTATTTATCCTCTGCTCAAATCAAAGTGTTTTGGTGAGTGACTTTATATGGGAAAGTCTATCATGTTGGGATTTTGCAAGAAACATTGCCCAGTAATTATGGAGGTGTTCTGATTACAGATTTGTCTCCCTTCTAAAGATAGCCTTGTTTCCAAGTAATCTGCTTGTCATCCTCTTTTTTGGGCTGCATGCCCAAGGACATCAAAGCTTTTGTGCAACTGTTACTCTGTGAAAATGCTGTACTGTTTTCCTAACCGCTCCTTCCATGCTTTTGCGCAACTGTTACTCTGTGAAAATGCTGTACTGTTTTCCTAACCGCTCCTTCCATGCTTTTGCAGCTTGGGACACTGGACTAGCCTAGATGTGCTGATTGAGTGTACAGTGTCTAAAATCAGCTTTATGCAATAAACTCTCCTCTTCTCAGAGGCATATCCTACTTAAATATGAACTCTCTTATTTGAAAACCTTCCTTTTGCCCCTTCTGGGCAGTTCTGAGCGTGGGACATTGTCCTGTAGCCTTTGAGGGATTTGACTTGAGCCCACACATGGGAACTGGGACATGTGATTCAGATGCACTGTTTTTGCAATTGAATTATGAGTGATCTGCACATCACAAGCTGAACACTCTTGTGTTCCCAATTCCCATTTCTCTTAGGGCCTTCAAATTTCCTAGGAATAGAACTGAGGTGAGCTGATGCAACCATTGTTTGGGGGGTCAATTCTAGCTTCATTCCCCAATAAACTTGGCCATGCTTGTAAATTCTTACTCAGTTCTTACCAAGATGAGCTGGGTAATTTTACAAAGGTCAAATCAGCCAGAAGGGTACAAGAGGGAACTGGCAATCTGTTACAGTCAGAATCTATGTTATTCTATACTTGTGCATTAGCTATCTGATGGTTCAGCGGGAAGATACTGTCTCCCATTGTTTTAAATGCTGCAGCTGGCAGCTGTGCACCACACTTCAGTGACTTCAGATGCAAATTGTGTTACCCCTCCAGCCTGAACATCCCTTCAGACAGTCCAAGGATACTGAAGAGAGGCTAAAGGTCATTCCCAAATTCTGCTTTCCAGATCCCAAAGACTGGTTTCCTACATCAGACCTTAAAAGGTAAAGACTTGTGCTGAAAGCTTAGGTATGTGCCTGTTTCCTGGACCAGGGGAACTGCAGCCAGAGCAAGGGAAAATGGGAAAGGCTGAATCCTTAAACCCTGTGATACAGAAAGATGAGACATGGAGGTGGACTCAGAAGTGTTGCTTCTGCTCGAGCACCGTCTTTCCTATAAGAAGGAAGTTTGTAACATCTGTTCAAGGCCAGATCGCAGGGCTGCAAGTGCTTCTGTTGCTCCTTGGCAGAGTGGAGAAGCAACTGGGAAGGAAGAGCTGCAGTAGCTCAACGGGCTGCAGGTTTTTACACTGGGTAGAGCCTAAAGTAGCTTGCTAATCACAGCAGGGGGTCTTCAGCATGACCAGAAAGAGAATGGCTTGTAGTCTGTAGCTTTGTTTGTCAGTCTCTTCTCTGAACTGTGTGGTTAATTTAACCCTGACTGTTCTTTGGCTCCCCAGTGAAACGTTTTCTTTTGTGTTGACGGGTGAGGATGGCAGCCGCTGGTTTGGGTACTGCAAGAAGCTCCTGGTAAGCATCTGTGTATTGGATGGAGTGTAAAGTGTGTATTGGGTGGAGTGTAAAGTATGTGTTGATAAATGCACAGTCAAGTGCAGGATGTGAATCAGCAGCAATTTCCCATGTGGGTTATGTAGTGCCTGTGCTGCTGCCAAGGTTACCAGCCCTTTGTATGCATAAGGGAGGGAGCACGGTGATGACCAGAGAGACATTGAAATGGGCTCTGGGCATGAAAGACAGCTGCTGGAACTGGCCATTCCTCAGGAGTCTTCTAAGTCAGAAGAGTAGAGGGAGCTACAGCAGGAGGAATTCTGTGTATTAGCTATAGCATAGGTGCAAGGTTGTTTGTTGCATCCCTGCTCTCAGCATAACTGTTCCTGTTGCCTTTCAGCCAGAGGGGAAAGGGAAGCGCCTTCCTGAGGTATACTGCATCGTTAGCCGCCTGGGCTGCTTCAACCTCTTCTCCAAGGTGAAGTGGGGAAAGCCTGTTACTTCTTACCAGACTTGAGTCTCTGACAACCTGCCAGCTCCAGAAAGTAACTGGATGCTTCTGTCCAGTCTAGAATTGCTTAGCATTTGTAACTCATCCCAGGAGAGTGGTGCTTCCTTGCTGCCTTTGCTTTGACAGGGCAAATAAAATGATACTATTGCTGAGACTTCTCAGCCGATACATAGACAACTATTCTTTCAGGAAATTATTGTTGGGAAGTGGCTTCTAATAACCTGGTATTACTGATGGTGCCCCTTCACCCTCTTCTTCCGTGACTTGGAAATCGAAAATTAGTTTG
Organism: Falco peregrinus; assembly: GCF_023634155.1. Taxonomy (NCBI): domain Eukaryota; kingdom Metazoa; phylum Chordata; class Aves; order Falconiformes; family Falconidae; genus Falco; species Falco peregrinus. The sequence continues at coordinate 7,881,289 of NC_073736.1, read as the reverse complement.
GAGCTGGGGGGCAGATCTCGGCGTGTTTCTCTTAGCACCATGAGGAAAGTAGATAAAGAGGTAAAGACTAGGAAAAACTACTGCAGGTAAAGGGCAGCTATTGCAGAAGAATACAGGGACAAGCTTATGATGAAAGCTGATTCCTAATCATTGAGCACAGAGGTTCTAGAACAGTGTTTCAGATTTCCTGGGGAAGAAGATGGGATGTTACTTTTCTTCTCTTAACTAGTTGTGAGAATTTGATTACACTATACAAGAAATTTCTTTGCAGTAGCAGGAGACTGGATTTGAGAATGGAGGGTTGTACTCTCATGTATCTGTTCCCATTTGATTGTTCAGACATTTGAGAGGAGCTTCAGGGGTTCCAAGTGAGGGGGAAGTGGGCTGTAAGTGTGCTAGAGCCTTCAGATGTAGCTATGGCACAGGATACTCTGAGGCTCGTACCTCCTCTCGTTCGCCAGCAGGCATTGAACCGATGCCCTGTGTATTTTCTTGCAGATCTTGGATGAAGTGGAGAAGAGGCGAGAAATGTCCCCAGCCCTAGTGCACCCATTCATGCGTAGTGTGATGGAGGCACCCTTCCCGGCTCCTGGGCGCACCATCACTGTGCGGAGTTTCCTGCCAGGAGCGGGAAATGAGGTAATGGGAACTGGGAATGGCTGCGCGGTGGAGTGATGCCGCCTGTAAATAATTAGTCTGAAGATAATGTCTGAAGGAAGGCTGTTGCAGAAACTGGCTTCCTGTTGAATCGCCCACTGTGGAAGTGATTCCCTGCTTTTTAAGGAAACGCTGCTTGGGGGTCCTCTGCGATGCCCTGCACCAGCTGCCCAGGCCACAGGGCTCCGCTTGTGAGGAGCCGCCAGCACTGCTCTCCTCGGCCCGGTCCCATGCTGTGGCGTTCTCCTGCAGCACCCCGCGTCTCTGCTTGCCTCTCAGGTGATGGAACTCTGCCGTCCGCTGGATTCTCGACTTGAACATGTTGACTTTGAATGCCTGTTTAAGTGTCTGAGTGTCTCTCACACGATTCGGGTCTTTGCCTCTCTCCTGCTGGAAAGGAGGGTGATCTTTGTTGCTGACAACTTAAGGTAAAAAATGAGTCTGAGTGACTAGTCCTTTGTGAGGGATCCTGTTTTTTCTTCTGCATTTGGGCTTGTTTCATGTGCAAGCTTCTCTAACTTGTAAATAGTTACATTTGAAAGCTTTCTGCAGACATTCCACACATGTGCATGCTTAGAATTTTGAGTATGCTCTTTTCCCAGGAGGACATAAAGGAATGCTTCCTTTACCTCTTTAGCCTGGGTTGATGCTGCTCCTAGCTCCCCATAACTGACTTTAAAAGTGGACACATGGGGCTTCTGGTGATGCACAAACAACATACATGAATTACATTTTCCCTGAGCATTTCTAACCTGTCTCTGTAGCCGAACACTGAACGAGACATTGACAATCCACTCTGTGCTTCTTACCTTTCTAGCACTCTATCTAAATGTGGCCACGCTGCAGTTGCAATGCTTTATCCCTTCACTTGGCAACACACCTACATACCAGTCCTGCCAGCTTCTATGATTGATATTGTGTGCTCTCCGACCCCATTCTTAATTGGCATTCTCTCCTGCTCGTTACCACAGCTCCAGGACCTGCCCATAGAAGAGGTGAGAACTGGGTGAAGCTTAGTGGAGGGACAATGTCAGTGGTATGAGGCTGACCTCTCTGGAATAATCTCTGTGGATTCTGCCTTCATTCTGTCTTAATACAGACTCTTAAACTATTCTGGGACAGTTGGTAAACTTGCCAGATATATGTCATGGGTGTTCCATTGTAATCAAAGATAAATAATATTCACTGTTCTTATAGACGGGCTGCAGCTATGCAAAACTTATGTTTTGTGTGTGACATCCCCTGCCACTGAGGATATTTGGGCAGGGGGTGGGGTGGGGGGGGTGTCTGTGTCTGTGTGTGTGTGTGGGGGGGGAAGTTTTTTTTTTTTTTCTGTACAGCAGCATACCTGGTTATAAGTGAGTGTGTCTTGTACATCTTTCCCCAGGTTCTGATTGTTGATCTTTGCGCTGACAAGTTCTTGCAAGAGGTGAGTGAAATAACAGTACCAGTCACTCATAGTTATATGCCCAGAAAAGACATCAATGAAAGAAAATGAACATAAGAAATCGGCAAAAGCTAGTGTTTGTATGTAGACTCCAGTGGCTGAAGAAGTGTTTTGATTCCTTTTTGACCAGTGGAAAAGGGAACAGCCTTACAAATCCTTGTTGCAAGACTGAGGTTGCATGAGGTACAGAGCTCTGCAAAACCAAAGATGCTGCTCATCTGAGCTGAATTTTAAACCAGGTGCTTAGTTGGTTCATTACGTGAAGTGGACCACTAAGATTCTTTGCTGCTTTCTGTGTACTTGTTCTCTGCAGGGTGTTCTCCTCTCTTGTCTAGCTGGGGTGTTGGTTTTAGTTTGGCTGTTTTTTTTCCAGGAGTGATATTCTAGCAGACAAATTATCATGGTTTACTTGTGGTTTGCTGCTGAACTTCACCTAATGTGCTTCTACATCACCAGAGAAGTAGCTGTAAACATACTGTAGTATTACTAGCTCAGGAGGATATTTGCATCTCTTTTTCCTTGCCTTACTGTTCTATTTTGCATTGCAGTCTGCAATTGGAGAAAGGTATTAAAGGATGGGGGTTTTTAACCATAATGTTGAGGCTTCTCATATTTTCTCAACAGGCATTTGTTCTTGTGTGTTTCGTCACTGGTGTAATAAGCCTGAGTTTGTGTCATGGATATAGTGTACGTTGTTCTGTGTTGGCCAGTTGCATGTGTGACTCTTAATAGTACGTAGTCAGAGGGTGCTGTGCATGTGTTTTCTGTGTCTACAAGGCATATGTATTGTCTCCACCAAGATATGCCATATCACGGAGTAACTTCCCTGTTTAGGCATGTTATGAGTATTTCTCATGTGTTCACAATGAGAAGGTTCAACTGATGATAGAAATAACACAGAAATGCTTTCATGGCCATTTTTCTCTTTAGGCATCAGATGAAGATGCAATCCTGCCTGATAAACTCCAGGCTGCACTTGTGCAAATCTTGGAAGAACGAAGTGAAATCCTGTCACATGTGCAGAGTGATACACAAGGTACTTCTATGGAAAAGTGTTTTCACATTAGCAAGTTTCTACAGCTTCCATTAGTTGGTATGAAAATGAGCAAATGGAAATAAACACTAGGAAGTGACATTTTAGAAAGCTATTTTCCTGTGATCATCTTTCTTGTGAATGTGTTAAGAAAGAACTTTGGTGTCCCAACAATTGTTCCTTTTTTCACAAGCAGTACATGGAGAACTCTAGTTTTCCTTGACCAAGTGCGTCAGTTCCCATGCTTTGAGTTTTTTCAAGTGGCAGAGAGAATATTTTTTCTTAAACAGGGAATGCAGCACGTTTCTGTGCTTTAGAGAGTAGTCTGACAGATCATTTTCAATTGAGCTGATTTATGCATAATCCATCAGATGAATGTGAGAATTTTAAAAAGCATTGAGCAGCTTGAGAGAATGGTGTTGGCAAATTACATAATTCCACACACATCAGAAGCAACAGTTAGTTTTCCAGTGCGTTTCTGTTCTGTAGTTTGCCTAATTCTTTAAGAGAATTAAACTTAAGAGTGCTATGAGCTTACAGCTTATTAGACATTGGATGTTTTGACAGTGAAAAGAAATTATGAATGCTTTTAACTACTGGAAGAGCTTTAGAATGGAACTTGTCTCAGCTGCAGCAGGAAGTTGACATGGGAGAGAAATCTTAATAGTTGGGCTATGGCTTCTTTGATATCAAACACTCCTCTGAAATGTCGTCCTAGTCTGAGACACCCAGCTGAAAAAGTAACTGCTGCTCCTTTTTTAGAAGAAGAGTGACCAAAGTGATGAATGTAGGTGGAAACTTCTCCTCTGTCGTCCTCTTCACAGGTGACATACCTCTTAACTCCCTGGTTTCTGAAGCTTTTGTGCAGTTCTTTGTGGAGATTGTTGGACACTACTCCCTGCACATGAATGTCACAGAAAAAGGAGAGCGGGTGTTTCAGCGGGAGCGATTCCGTAAATCCCACGTGTCACGCAATGTGCGTCACTTCTTGCACTTCTTCATGGAAACACAGATGTTTGCAGGATTTATACAGGATCGAGAGCTGAGTAAGAATGTGGTCAAAGGTGAGGTCTGATATTATTGTCTTGTTTTACAAAGTCACTTTTCAAAGTAACTGTCGTGTGACTTTGACTCTTAAGAAGCCTTTTGTCCTGATGAGTTATCCTGTTGGCATTTTGGCATATGTCATAGTTCCATGCCTTTCTAATTACTCAACAGAATTCATGTTACGAAGCAGAGAATTTCTGTATCTCTCCTTTGTGGGCTTGATCCTGCAGCTTCCATTACATGCCTGATTTCCTTTTCGTAATGTCCTTGTTAATGATGTAAGATGCCGCCTGCTAAAAGATGGAATAGCTCATCTAGGTGAGGGGATTTTTTAATTTTTATTTTTCTCTTTAGGCCTCTTTGAGGTCCGTGCCTTGGAGTATTTGGAGAGTATTTCAGAGACAGAACCAACTGGAATGAACAAAATCCTTCGCAACCTTGGTAAAATGACACTGTTCCTTTCAGTTGATTATTTTTTTTAACAAGTTTGGCTGTTGAACAGCTAATTGCATGCAGAAGGAGAGCAGGGCTTAACATCTGTCCCTTCAAGGGACGCTGAACGCTTTGTACGATTTTTCTGTTTTTTAAGCTTTTGCATGTTTAGATAGAGGGAGCTGCCCCTCGGAGGGCTGTCTGAGCTGGTTTCCTGGCTTTGGCCGGGCTGAGGGGCAGCGGTGGCCACAGTGAATCCCGCCGCACCGCAGCCCCTGATGAGGTTTTTTTCTCCGCAGGAAGCAAAATGAAATTTCTTCAGAAGAGATGAAGGAGCGCGGCCGGCGCAGGCTCCGCCTCCCCGGAGCCGGGCTGCGCTCTGCCAGGGGCCAGGCTGTGGCCGCGGGGCCCCGCCGCTGTCGCTGCCGCCGCCGCCGCCAATACGGACCGCTCGGCTCAGCCCGCTCCCGTGTCTGCGTTCCTGAGGGCGTCGGGGGGGTGGGCGGGGCGGGCGCACGTCACCGCGTGGCCTGTGGGGTCCCGCCGGCGGGCGGGGCGCGCAGGCGCTGTGCAGGAGGGCGGGGCGAGCGCACCATGGCGGGCCCGGGGCTGGTGGCCGGGGACGTGGTGGTGGACGCGCTGCCCTACTTCGACCAGGGCTACGAGGCGCCGGGCGTCCGTGAGGCGGTGAGGGCGCGGCCGGGCGGTGAGGGCGGGCCGGGTGGTGAGGCCGGGCCAGGGCGGCGTTCCCGCCTGACGCCCCGTGTGCGCTAGGCCGCGGCGCTGGTGGAGGAGGAGACGCGGCGGTACCGGCCGACGAAGAACTACCTCAGCTACCTGCCGGCGCACGACTACAGCGCCTTCGAGGTGAGGCGGCCCGGCCCGGCCTGGCTCCCGGGCCAGCCTGGCTCCCGGGCCGGCCCACACCCCAGTCGTCTCCAGGCCCGGCCCGGCCCCCACCCCAGCCGGCTCTAGGCCCGGCCCCTGCCCCCACTCCGGCCGGCTCCAGGCCCGGCTTCCCGCGCCGCCTCACCGCTGCCTTCCCCGCAGACCGAGATCATGCGCAACGAGTTCGAACGCCTGGCGGCCCGGCAGCCCTTGGAGCTGCTTAGCATGAAGAGGTGAGGCGCGGCGGCCGAGAGCTGCCCGCCCCCGTGGCTGGGCTTCGGGGACCGGTGCCCGCCGCACCTTCTGAGCTGGGCGAGCGGCCTGTTGCAGGTACGAGCTGCCGGCCCCCTCCTCTGGCCAGAAGAACGATATCACGGCGTGGCAGGAGTGTGTGAACAACTCCATGGCGCAGCTGGAGCACCAGGCCGTCCGCATCGAGAACCTGGAGTTAATGTCGCAGCACGGTTGTAACGCTTGGAAGGTGTACAACGAGTAAGGCCCTTCGTCTGCTTTGCTCAACCTGGTTGAAGTTCTGACTTAAGTTTCTGCGTATTTCTCGTGTTTTCCTGTGTGAGTCCGATGGGGATCTTTAGAACTTACTGAGAAATAACTGAGCCCCTTTGAGAGAGTTATATGTGGAAGAAAAGGAAACCGATCTGAACAATAAGGACTTGTCTCAGTGGCCAAGAAATAGCCTATGTTTCAATACGTCTCAGCCATGAATTTTGTGTTATTTTTTGGGTAGCAGTTGGTGATAAGGTGCTTTAATTGAGAATAATAAAGGGGCTATCGACAGCCTGCAAAATGATAATTCAGTAGTGGAAATAAAGATGACTTACTACTAATCTTGCTCAACCTGGAGCCATTATTAATAAAGTTGTTGCAAAAGCCAAAAAAATTTGCAGACAGTATGGTTGCAGGAAGCACCAGGGCTATTTCAGTCGGAGAATATTAATTACTTTCGAGAAGGGTTAGTTTAGCCTTAGGTAAAAGTGTAGGCAAAGGGAATGTGATACTTATTTTTGAGCAAAGGTGAAGGGTTGCTTAGCTTACAAGAAGGGAAGCATATAGAGGAACTTTTAGCTCGCACATATGTCAGGAATCAAAGAGAACTGTGCTCTGACAAGGTTATATCATGGAAACAATAAAAATACGTTACAGGTAATTTTAGAGTTAAAACTAGAAGATGGGTGATAAGGTAGGGTGATGTTACAGTGGCATTCTAGTCAGAAAAGCACAAGCGTACAGTAACAAACTTGAAGATAGAACATCAGCTAATGGATGTGTTTTTATGATACTGTCGGATGGCTGATCATTGTGTCTTAAAACAGTATATGTTACAATTGGAGTGTTTTGGAGTGAAGGGCACAGACTGCACTGAGAACAAGCTGTCTGGTGTTTGCATTGAAGTGGCTTGTTGTGTTTCTAACTCTGAAGAGTTAAACATCAGATTAAACGCGTCTGAACAAGCAATTCAATGTTTTCCTAATGTTTTGCTTCTGTTCTGCTATTAGACATCTGGTTCATATGATAGAACAAGCCCAGAAAGAGCTTCAGAAATTGAGGTGAGTCGTTCTTTTTGATATTTTCATACTGAACTTAGAAGGAAAGTGAACACCTCCACCCTGCTATATAAAGGCTTGCATATATGTTGCTGCCATGGTCATAGGAGAAAAGACTCAGTAATAATAATAATAATAATAATGAAGAAAGCTGACCCTGCCGTGCCCCCCCCCCCCCCGGCAGTTACATTCATAATGCCTATTCCACTCAAATTCTATGTTTGGTTTGGTTTTGTCTGAACCTCTGCTTTGAACAGAGTGGATTGTTGTGGAATCCGCTCTGAAATGCAGTCATATTTTCTTTCGCTGACCATAGGCTTCTATTTGATGTGCAGTTGTCTCCACAGAGACGTGTTCCCTGATGTTAGGTTTGGCCTGTCATTTTAAGGTGGATGCTTTAATCATGGGTGGATAACTCAGGGATGGAGGTTAAAGTATATTGAAGTGATGTGCCTTCTTAATTCACTCCATTTAGATGGCATGCTGTGGACTTAGCAAGTAAAGCTTTTCAGCTTTCAGATTTAGGTGAACTACTGTCATTTTCAGCCTGCAGATGGGACTGTGTACTGGGATTTGGGTAGAAGGCAAGTTGCATGTTTAGATTAGCTGGAATTGCAGAACTGAAGTCCGGAAGGCTGAAGGAGCACTATGACGTATGGCATGCAGGCATTAGCAGTGTGAAACAAGAACTACTTAAGAGACCAAAGTATTTTAAATATTCTGCATTTCTTGGGTGCTTCATGGAATTACTGAATTTTGTGAAAGATCAGTAGTTTATTTTTTCAGAGAGAACAAAACGCTTCCTATGTGCTGCACTCATCCAGGAGCAGTAGGCTTGAATGTTTGAAATTTTGCTTGTAGTAGAGTGGGAGGTTTTTTTGTTGGTGCTGGTTTTAATATTTTTTTTTATTTATTTTATTTATCTCAGAGTTCTGTTTGCAGCCCTGTACTGGGATTTGTCCATCTGTATGTCATAGATAACAGTCCTGGCTACATAAGTGTTTTCTGGTAGTACTTCTAGGGATTAGGTGTATTTCGAAATTATCAGCAGATACTAAAATTTTAAAGAAAGGAGACAAAATTACATAGATCTTTTTTCTTCCTAGAAAAAACATTCAAGATCTGAACTGGCAACGAAAGAACATGCAACTCACAGCTGGGGCTAAACTACGAGAAATGGAATCTACGTGAGTATCTAGAATTCCTCTGCTAAATCTTCCCAAGTATATCTTTTGCTTGAAATTCTTCCATGCAAAGCACAAGTGATCTTTCAGTACTGTTGTAAAATGCTATTGCCTGAATACTGTTGCTTTGTGTCATGAGCCAACAGCCTTCTCACTCCTGTCATGACCCAGCAGACTTCACGCCTGCTGCGCAGAGCAGGGAATCTGCTTCACTGGTTATGGGCCCAGGCCAGTACGTACAAACACTGGGACTCACAGTGTGATTGATATGATCGCTTTAATAAGCGCCATAAATCAATGCCCACAAGTAAACCGCTTTTCCTATTAATGTGATGGAAGCCGTGATCATATGTTGATCACCCTCAATAGCGTTATAATAAGCAACACGCAGAAAGGTAGGAAAAATAGACCACAGAGTTGATTAAAACAGTGTAGTAAGCTACCAGGGAAAGAAAGTAAACAGACATAGGACCTGCTGGGGGGGAAAGCATGGTGTGATGATGGTCGGGAATCTCAGGCTGGCTGAGAGGGAGCTCCATCGAGCACTCTTGAGTTTATATTTTATACCCTTGCATAGGCTTTTTGTATGGATCATTTTGATAAGCAAGCCTTTTCTATCAGTTTTGACACAACATGAGGTGTGACAGCACTGGATATGTGCTCCCCCTGAGCAGGCAGAGTTTTTATCTTTTGGGCTTTGTTCCCTTTGAGGTGGCGGGTGTGAGTGAGGCAGTGTTATCGTATATGCATGGTAGGGATGAGAGCCTCAGAAAGGAGGAACTACCCGGGCTACGCCCGGTCCTGCTCCTCTCTTATGGCTTCAACAGCAGTTTCCCTTCTTCAGCACAGCACTTCTTTGTTTTTCCCAAACTGCCTGAACCTCACACTTCGCGCAAATTGTTTTAAAGGATTTGTAATTCAGGTCTACATAACAGTTACTATGGTTGAGGGAATCAATGAGCAAACTTTGTGGAAGGATGTGAAAAGGAGGGCATATTATCAGCTTAAAATTGCCTAAATTGTTTCTTAAACTCTTTATCTAAATGCTGGCAGTAAGTGGGTTTCAGTCTAGTAAATTAAGTTTCGTATGTTAAGGTTTAACAGGGTTAAAAACTACTCTTTGTCACTTTGGTTGTTCAAATTACCATTGATATCAACTGAGGTTTATCACGTACTTAGAAAAATAGTGCTTTATTTAGTGTCTTCAAGCTTTATTGGTAGCAATAACCATCTCTGATTTTAAAACAGAGACTGTTAAATAACACTTGAAAGCTTTATTTTTCTTTTCCCTTCCAGATGGGTTTCTCTTGTCAGTAAAAACTATGAGATTGAACGAACTATTGTGCAGCTAGAAAATGAAATTTCACAAATCAAACAGCAGCATGGGGAAGCAAACAAGGAGAATATCCAGCAAGACTTCCAGTGACTTAATCTTTACTGTCTTACCACAGCATATGTTAAAAAATCAAAAGTAAAAATCTGGAGATGCTCTGTGTTTGTGGACACCTCTAGTTGCAGTTGAGTAAGGCCATAAAAGGGTGTTTTCATTGTTCCTTTTCCTTGTTTTAAATTCTAGGAGTAGGTAGGGTGGACTCAAAATGTCCAATTTGAATGTATTAATGGGTGTGGTTAAATGTACTGTTAATTGTTTCACTTTTTATATACCTAAGGTAGGAGCTCCTAAAAAAAAAAAAGTTTCATGCTTTTGTGTTTTCCCCTATGCCTTTAATAAATATTGTTTTGCTACCTGTATGGCTTCATCTTCACATTCAGAAACCGGCCGGTGTGCTGTCAGGGAGGGAGGCTTTGCTGTGGGAGCCCACCTAAGTGTGCTGTATGGTTGTTGTGTGTAAGCTTGAATCCAGTGTGGGAGGCTGTGTCTGAGGAAGAGGCTGCCTCAGCGTCATGGGGTTTGTAACACGCCCGTGCCAGCCCAGGAGGGAGGCTAGGGCACAGTGTGCAGCCTTGCAAAGGGAAATACTTGCTTATGGGTGTCGTGACCTGACAGACTTCCCACCTGCTGCACCGAGCGGGGAATCCTCCTCACTGGTTATAGGCCCGAGCAGTGCAAACAATGATCGCTTTAATAAGCGCCATAAATCAATGCCCACAAGTAAACCACTTTTCCTATTAATGTGATGGAAGCCGTGATCATATGTTGATCACCCTCAATAGCGTTATAATAAGCAACACGCAGAAAGGTAGGAAAAATAGACCACAGAGTTGATTAAAACAGTGTAGTAAGCTACCAGGGAAAGAAAGTAAACAGACATAGGACCTGCTGGGGGGGAAAGCATGGTGTGATGATGGTCGGGAATCTCAGGCTGGCTGAGAGGGAGCTCCATCGAGCACTCTTGAGTTTATATTTTATACCCTTGCATAGGCTTTTTGTATGGATCATTTTGATAAGCAAGCCTTTTCTATCAGTTTTGACACAACATGAGGTGTGACAGCACTGGATATGTGCTCCCCCTGAGCAGGCAGAGTTTTTATCTTTTGGGCTTTGTTCCCTTTGAGGTGGCGGGTGTGAGTGAGGCAGTGTTATCGTATATGCATGGTAGGGATGAGAGCCTCAGAAAGGAGGAACTACCCGGGCTACGCCCGGTCCTGCTCCTCTCTTATGGCTCCAAGGGCAGTTTCCCTCCTCCAGCACTCTGTTTTCTCCAAACAGCCTGAGCCTCCCACCGTGCCAGGGGCACTTTGTGTGGCGGTGACACGAGCTGTCTGATCACCTTCTGTGGCGTATTGCAAATGACGGGCTGTCAGCGCGGTGACTTGGGCTGTGCAGCCCGGTAAGACCCCAGTACCCTCGCAGTGCCCCTGCTGACCCTGCCATCCCTGTCGCCAGCTTCTGCTGCGGGCCTGGTGCAGTGCCCGGCCGAGGCTCCCGCAGTCCTCCCGGGATTTCGGGGCTTCTTGCCACGGCCGGTGGCTTGTTCTGCGGGAGGAGCGGGGGACGGGCCCTGGGTCGTGAGGGAGCTGGCGGCTCCCCTCGCTCGTGGTGTCTCCACGGTGGACAGCGCCGCGGAGCCGGCTCCGTGGCCATCAGCGGTCTCCCGCGTCGGCGCGGCGCTGGCGGGGCGGGGTGGGACGTTCGCGGGCACGGGCAGGGTTCTCCGCCCCGGCGGGGCCGGGGCCCGGTGCGGTGCTGCTGCCAGAGCCGGGTCGTGGCCGCTGCGCTGCCCCGGGGGCGTGGCCCGCCCCATCGCTCGCTCCGCCCTGCGGCGATTGGTTGAGAAGGCGCCGATGCCGGCCAATGGACAGTCACCGCGGGGGGCCGTGACGGTGTTGCGCCACGCCCCGCCCCGGCCGCCGCTGCGTGACGTCACGACTCGCCTCTCCGGCCGCCCCGTCAGGGGGGAGCACGCGCCTCTGCGCCAGGCCGCGTGGGCTGGCGGGAGCGCGCCTGCGCCGGCCTTGGGCCTGCCTCTCTGCCGGGCGCGCGCACGGCGCGTGGTGACGCGCTGCGTGCGCGGAGCGGGGAGCTGGGTTCAAAGGAGGAAACATGGCGGAAAACAAAGGAGGCGGTGGTGGCGGGGAGGGGGCTGCCGAGGCTGGACCGGGCGGCGGCGGCGGCCTGGAGCCCGCGGCCGCGTCCCCCTCCGCCGCCGCGCCGCCCGAGGAGCGGGAGAGTCCAGGGCCGGTGGCGGCGGAGCGCGGCCTCGGGGAGGCCGAGGCCGAGGCGGCGGCGGCGGGGCCCGGTGTCGTTCTGGGGCCCGGCCCCAGCCCGGTGCCCCCGCTGACACCGGCGGCGCCGGGGCCCTTCTCGCTCCTGGACACCTGCGCCGTGTGTGCGCAGAGCCTGCAGAGCCGGCGGGAGGCCGAGCCCAAGCTGCTGCCTTGCCTGCACTCCTTCTGCCGGCGCTGCCTGCCCGAGCCTGAGCGGCAGCTCAGCGTGCCCGTGCCCGGCGGCGCCAACGGCGACATCCAGCAAGGTGAGCGCGGAGGCCGCGGCTGCGTGGTGCTGCCCCTGCCGCCTCCCCGCGGGCCAAACCCCCGCAGCGAGTAGCCGCCCCGCTGCCCGCGTTTGGACCCGGCCCCTCCTCGGCCTCGCCTGAGCGCGGCACCGGGCTGAGCGCGCCCGCGGGCCGCCGGTGCTGCCTGGGCCCGGCCTCGGGCCGCCTGCACGCCCGGCCCCAGCTCGCGTCGTACTTTCAAGCGACGGCCGAGGCTCGGGAGGTGTTGGACGCGGAGTGGAGCCGCAGCGCCCTGCGCTTGGTGTTTCGCCTCGGCCTTCGGGGGTGCTGCGGCAGAGACGTGCCCGCGGAGCGGTGCTCCTTCTGCCGCGCTCGCAGGCACGGCTGCAGCGCGGAGTGCAGGGCCGCGGCGTCCGCCCGGGGCCGGTGCGCGCCTCCCGCCTGTCCCCGCGGCCGGTTTCCGCGGGCCGGGCTGGGCATCGCCGTGCTGCCGGTCCTCGGCTTGCCGCGCCCGCACTTCGCTTTCGTGGCACGAGGTGGGCGCAGGCGGCTCCTTCCCGGTGTTTTTATTGAGATCACAGCTTGGTTTTCATTTTTTCATGTTCAGTGTCCGGGGTGGAATTGAAAAGCTTCTGGAGCTTTTAATGGGGTGTCTCACACGTTGTGGTCCGTGGACCAAACCAGAGCCCTGGCAAGTGGTTTTGCAGGTCTTAATCAGGCCTTGTGGTCAGAGACCTTGTTTGGTGGCACCTTTCTGGTTTTAGCAAGGACCAGAGCCTTTCCTGTGTTGCATAGCGAAGGAATTAACCTAGCTCAGCAGTGGTCCTTTCATCCAGACTGTTCAGGAGCGGTTCATCTAGGATGTGATCTTAGAAAGCCCATCAGTTTTAAAAAGATGATGCGTTAAGTATAGTCCATAAACGCCCTAACTGAAGCACTCAGTTGGTCTTGTAATCCTTTTTGTTAAATTTCAGATTCTACACTTTGCATTATGTATACAGAACTTGGAAAGCCGGGTTTCTTCTACTAGCAATTAGCAGGATTATCTTGAATCTTGCTATGTCTGTTAAGATACAAGTATGGCAACAACATGGAGTGTAGCTTCTGAAGCATATGAAAACCGGAATATCAATTCTTGTTCTGCGTGTTTTGAAGAGTGCTTGATGGTGTGCTTTGGTGAAATAAGAATTAGTCTTTGGATTGCTGCATCAAAAACTTCTGGGTGATGTGAGCAAGGTGTGCATGTGGGGTCCAGGGGAGTAAACTGGTAAAGGTGTGTGTGATCTATCTGTAGTGGCAGGTAATTCTGCCTGACCAAAGGCGTTACCCATCAGGTCAGTTAAGAATGAGACCCTGACCAACCAGAAGGTGCAGTTCTGTGGATGGCGTGCTCTGCATGTTGTAAATGGGATAGGTTGAATGGCATATGAAATACCAGTAAATCGGGTACAAAATGGACATTCTCAACGCATGGAGAAGTACCACGTTGCTTAGTCATGCAGGTTCCTTCCCCGTTGGCATGGGTTTTGATAGTTGTGAAGTGTTACTTCCACTTCTGCTGCTTCTCTAGTCTCTTTAACAATGAGCAGGTGTTTTTTCGTGAAGGAAGAATTGATGGGAAGTGGTACCCATAGCTTTGCCTGGAAACAGGTTGCACTTAACTGCAGGCTCTCACTGTTGGATTATATGCTCTACTATTTTATAAGCATTTAAATTTGCCTGCTATTTTTCAGTGTCTCTGCGCCTAGAGAAGATAATTACAAGTGCTGTGGAAAAGAGCTGAGTTTTTCTTTTGATATTTTCCTGGTTGCTTTCTTAATAAGTTTCAGATTTTGCTCTCTAAGTGTTGTTTGTATTTAAAATAGTAAATATGTGTATTTATTGGGTAATACCTGTGGAAGCTACTTACCAGGAGTTGAGTGCGAGGTTGGTACCTACAGGGCAGTTCTCTGAGTGACAGTACCCTTCCTTTCCTGATGAAAGCACGCTGCTGCTCTGGTGGGGAAAATAGCAAGGATGCTTGGGGTGTGTGTCAGCATCTCTTCTGCCCTGTTGCCACTCCCTAGAGAAACACAGCTAATGAAGACAGCAGAATGGTCTCAATTCATAAAGTTTAAAACAATTATCTAAAGTTTTGGTTTGCTGTATTGTGAAGTAGCACTGGTGAAAGATTTTTTTGTTGTTTGCATTTCTGTTGGAGAAGGTTTTTGTTATATGTATTTAAAACATACATATTTTTATGTCATTGATTTAATGTAAAGAAATAGTATCAGTTTAATAGCATCGTTCAGTTTAATGACTTATTAGGTCATTGGAATGTGCGTTTTATTTGGTGGATAGATGACTTCTTAAGACCTGGTGTTCCAGCTGTCCAACTGGACCTTTCCTTGCAGATTTGAACAGGTTGTGAGAAAACACCTTCTTGTATTTGTATGACAGTATTCTGGAAACTGTTTATTTCAGAGTTAGACATTTCAGATGGTTACAGATACTTTTTATGTGCCAACTGCAGCTTCTGCTCCTGGGAAGGTAGGTTGTTTTGAGGTTTCACTGCCTCACAGAGATACTTACAATCCCTCTTAAGAAGATTATCTCAATGGAGAGAATGTGTGGCTTTCCCAGCTCCTTGTGAATGTCTCAGTCTTCATTAGGCTGAAAAACTAAAAAAAAAAAAAAAAAAAAGCTGCAAGATACTTTCAGAGAGCTCAAGGGAAACACATACAATTGGTTAATATGCACGTATGTATAACTTGAGAGGCAATAAGTTTACTAGTGAGTGCTATACTATATAGTACCATAAATTATATTGATACACTGAATTCAACTCCCGTACCCAGTGTTTGTGTATTTAGAAACCGTGTATTAATCATACCTTAAATTGTGCAGTAACTATTTTTAATTTACTTTGGAAGGGGGACATAAAAATGGTAGGATGCCTGGGAGAATGTGACATATCACTTACATTGAGTTCAGTAGTAGTTACTGTATTTTCAATCTAGAAAGCTGAAAATTCTTGCATCAACTAGGTTGCTTAAGCTATGTAAATGCAGGCGGTGTGAATTTCAGTGAATGTTAGTACATGTCATCTGAATTCTCTTGATTCTTTAGCTTTCTCCTGTGTTGATGAATGAGGGTCATGAATAATATATGCTGGAGCCCAGCAGAGGCTGGGTTCTGGAAGGTGTTCAGTTCATACTCGTATCACTGAAAATCTTGGTCTGAAACTTCAGTCTAAATTAGTAGAGTATTTTAAAATAATGTTTTTAAAGTCTGAGAACGTTCTAGGCATGTGTTATTTTTATAAGAATTGTTGTCTCACATCAAATGATGTGAAATTTATGTTTGTGACTGTTAGAAATGGGTTTTCCTTGTTAAATATGATCTGTTGTCCATTCAGTGCATGACAGTTGTGATACAAGCAAGGATGGTTTGTCAAAAAAAACCTCCCACAAACAAAAGCAAACAACTGAGTTAGGAATGGACCTTGAAAGCAGTTAATTAAAAAAACCCAACCTATTTATATTCTTACAAATTTCAGTCTGATTGTGTCACTCTCTTGATCTGTGAGGGTTTATTTTGCGGTCTAATCACTGAAACAGGAACAGGGGGTTTGATGGTATGGCCATGCTGAAATATACTTGGACCTTTACACTTCCGAGAGAAGTAAATATTATGCACATGCAGTAACTACTATTGGTATTCTCAACTGATAAATGAAACCTGGCAGAGATTCATTCCTTAGAGGGCTGCACACATGCCAAGTTTGAGCTTAAAACGGAAGTTTGAATTACAAGATTGCATGAGTACTTGCAAATATTTCCTGGACTGTGCAGCTTTATCATCATTATAACAATGTAAACATCTGAGACGATTTTGAATTTTCTTATATTCACTTAGTACTTTTGTGTTGGGAATCATCCTGGCGCATTTTAACCCAAATCGAACATACGTGTTTAAAACCAGATGTCTAAAAGTATGCTGTTCGCGCAACAGTAATTACGATTGTACAGGGTTGATGACTTGATTGTCAGTGGATGATGCAGAGTTTTAGGCTGGTGCTAATTGATGCCACATAAGTATCAACAGAAAATCTAAGCCGCTTCTTTAAAACTGACATTCTGGAAGCAGCGTGCGTGACACAGGTTGGCGGGGACTGGCAGGTGTCTGGCTTACTCTCTCGCTCTCAGAGGAGCTTCTTGGTTTTGCCCAGTGACTGTATGCTGGGATAGCAACTTCACAGCTTCTCAGAGCCTCCGTTGCAGCGTTGGACCATCCTGGCCATAGATGTGAAATACATGCAGCCTCGCAGCAAGTTTTGCCTTGTTCCTGCTTGGGTGTGGTGATTCCTGTCCTCTTACTGTGCGTCTCCGGGAGGAGTCTGCTCAGCCCTGTGCCCTGGCAGGGGCTGCAGCCTCTCCTTGCGCTGAGTGTCTGGCCCTGGACACCTGGGTCACCACCCCAGGCTTCGTCCTGTCCTGGGGAGGCCCGGTCCGGGCCCAGTATTCTGCAGCGCTGGACAGGGTGAGGATCCTGCCCGGGACCTGCTGGTTGTGCCTGCTGGCACAGCTGCTGTTTGCTGGAGGGGCTACCCTTGGCTTCTGTTCAACTTCTTGTCTGTAAGGTACTTTAATACCCTAAAATCAATGTTTCAAGTGAGGTCAAAGTTACTTTTTTTGTGTGTTCTTAGGGTTTTATTACTCTTGAATGTCATGAAGCAACTAAAGAATTGATAAAGATTTTCATATTACAGACCAGAGCTTATGTTAAAGGAGTTGAATCTCATGGAAATATGAATTTTAGGATGTAAGTAGGGATAATTAGAAGTGCAAGTGTTTTGGTTCAGTATTTGAATAGACTTTGAGAGATACTTTGAATTTCTAATTTTGAACTGCAGGCAGGACCCCCTGTGCCAGTGCAGTGCTGGAGGGGCACCAGTGTTGAATGTTGAATGCTGCTGAAGTGAATGTGTAGCATCTTGTCCCTTGATCACGTAAATTGTGTGCGTGCCATGCCCTCCCCCATTCAGATCGATTACCCCTCACCCTGTACTAGGTTTTGCGTAGCCATTTTGCCTGGCTGGCTGTGACTCTGCTCCCCTTCCCTCCCTCCCCACTTGCCCCTCTCTAAGGCCAGGGCCACGGCCACGGCCACGGTGCTGGCGGCTCCCAGCCAGCTCCTCCAGTGTCGGTAAACAAAAAAAAACCAGATTGAGAGGATGGTAGTGTGTGCGTTTGGCTAGGAAGTAGGCTAATTCTCACTGGCTCAGGAAGCCTTGCTCTTACAGGGGTGGCCTCTGAAACATCTGATGAAATTCCAGAAGGGAATTTCTAGAAGTGTGGGGTAGGGAGCAGAGAAAAAGATTCAGAAAATTCCAGGTTTTTTTCTTCTTTTGCAAAAGTAGGTATGAGTTGAACACGTGCCCTTGTGTCTTGCCTAGCAAAGATGTACCAGAGGCAGATAAGTCTACTTCATCTTGTGTTAAAAGTGCCAAGAGTCTGAATTCCTTAATATCAAGCTGGAGTGGGGATGATGTAGGCTTGACATAAACTTTCCCTGGAGGCGATTTTTCTGGTTTGATCCCACAGGACTGGAAGTAGAGAGAATCAAGCCTTTGCGCCTCAATCTCTGTAGCTCTCAAGCATTTTTAAAGTTTGGAATAGTATTTTAGTGTTGTCAGGATTAAGATGTCAGACTGGGGAAGTGAATTCTGAGCAGACTTTTGAATAAATTTGCTGTTGAAACTAGTTCAAGATGAAGGTTTTCATAGTTATATTAACCTGTTGAAAAAATTGCCTGTTTTGAGATGCATGCAAAATAGCAGTCAGAGAAATGTTACCCTTGGGAAACTCTAAACATAAATATATACAAAGTATTCTCATAGTTCAGAGTTACAATGAAGAAGAGTGGTAGTGTTGCAGCTTTAGATGTTAGCTGGCAACGCTAGATTAAAATCACCTTCTATTTGAAATCTTAACTTCAAAATGTTGCATTGTGGTTTGCTGCTGTATTATATTGCAGGTTTTTTAGCAGCCGTTCTGTTCTTATGAAAACTAAATTACTTTTTCTCCTCAGTTTACCTCAGTGTTGTGTTTTTCGACATTCTGTGATGTATCTGTGGTCTAGTTTAGTGCGCTTTATCCAAATCATAAGGAGTTAAAAGGATTACATAGATGCCACTCTCATTAGTGTTCCTAATAAAGGCTTTGTCTGACAAATAAGAACATCGAGCGTGCAACTAAGGAAGGTGTGACTCCTAGCAGTTGTATAACTAATGGTTCAACATGTGTTGCCTAGTTAAACTTGTGCTGCGTGCCTCTGACAAAACTCCTCACCTGAGGAGTCGCGTGTGCCCTTAGGAGAGCGGGGACAGCCCCCGCAGGAGCTGCCGGGGGAGCTGGAGCCGCACGGCACATCCGTGGCTTTGCGGTGCGATGTTCGGGGCAGGAGCAGCGACCGCCCTCGGGCTGTGGCCGGGGCTCCCGTCCCGTGCGCACACCGTGGGCGGTGCCTGGAGCCCCGTGTCCCGGGCTCGGTCCCTTGCGGGGATGCGGCTCTCCCTTATGGTCCTCAGCTCAGAGCAGTGTCTCGGGCAAATGGCTCTTTTGGCTGTGTCACGAGACTCCTTAGGAGTCTGTCACAAGGAATCTGGGAGTCTCTTTTCTCCCTCTGTTGCAGGCTGTGGAAACTCTGGTAGGGAGGAATGGCTCATGGTGTGAGAAGATGGCAAGTGAAACCTACCTCCCTTTGAGTGGGGTTGGCAATGCAAGGCAGGCTTTTCCTACCTGCTGGATTGGTGACTCTCAAACCAAATTTCCAGGTAAGAAATTATTCCTGCTTCTCACTTAAATCAGCCTTAGGTAGGGTAAAAGGAGAGAGAGAAACCTCAGTTTAGGCTATGTGCTGTGTGTAGTGGTGGATGGGGGACAGTAAACATGGATGAGTGAAAATGTTTTTGCTGCTCTGGATAACGTGGGGAGAAGTGTGTGTCAAAAAGTAGAATCTGATCTGAACTGCACAATAAATTGGAAATGGATTGTAATTTATTTTGGCACAGTGCTGATGGAAACGACAGGGAAGGGAAAATTAGGCACATACATATAGCTGTGTATATCGAGTAGAAGAGAGGTAGTAAGTATTTGTGCTCGTGGTTGTTACAGGTCTTATACACTGTGGGGTTTGTGATGCAAGTGTCAAAACTGGTGATGTCGGTGCTCCTAAACGCAATGTGAGAAGCTTGCAAGCTTGCTCCTGTTATCTGGTGCTCTTGTAAAACAGTTCATTGTTTTCCATGGCCTTTTAGGTCCACGGGCTAATTGTTCTTGGATTTCTTCATGGAAGTATTTGCAGGAGCATCTGTGGATGGCTAGTGAAGTTTGGGGGGGCGTGTGGTTGGTTGTTTTTTTTTTCTTGGCACCTAAGGTATGCCTGTGTTCCTGCAGTCAGTGCTGTTGGCAGTGTTTTGATGATACTGTACTGTAAGTCAGAAAGGAATGGCCATTCAAAACGTTTTAGACCCTCAGTGCAGAGTCTGTTGTGACGCAGTCAGTATTACTATTTCTTCTAATATTTTTGCCAGGAAAGAGGCATTTGCGTTTTATGGTTAGGTGAAACCAAGCTATATGGGATTTGAAATGTGAAGTCTGAAAGAAGCTTCTTGATTCTCAACTCTTTGCTTCGGTGCTGCTGTTAACTTCTGGAGTACTGAGTTGTGGCTTCAAAATAAACTGAAGCCATCTTTGAGAATGTAGGAAGTCTTTATGGTAATAATTAGGACTGGGGGGAGATCATAAACTAGTCTGACATTCATCATTTCTATAAATGTATCTAATTCTAATTCAGCTGTGGTTTAGAAAATAATTTGATCTTTTAACGATATTTTTTGCTGTGTGCTGTTCCTTGGAAGTAGTTATGTGCCTTTTCTAAAAGCAGTTACAGTGGCAATGTGTGTACTCTGTGTACTAGGGCTAACATGTTTGTTTTGTTGGAGGTTTTTTTTTTTGAGGAGGGGTTGCTTTTTTTTTTTAAACAGTATTAAGCTTCTAATTTTAATTGCAGGAAAACAATGTAGGTAAGTTCTGCTGGAGTATAAGTAGGATGATATTTTTACTTTTAATTTTTTTAAATAATTTTTTTGGACTGAAACTGGCAGTGCAACCTTGTTCTAGTAAATTATATAAACACCTGAGCCTTAGTTTGTCCTAAAATATATTTCATTAAACTTTTACCATAAACTTCATTAGCTTGCAAATTATCTCAAGTTTTGACAAATAAGGATATCCTTGGTTTTCTTCTGAGTAAATGCTATTTCAGTGTGACTTTACTTTTCCCTCTCTCTTCACAAAATCAGCCACATCCGTATCTTTTCAGTAATGCAGTCAGGTTTCTAGTACAAGTGATGCTGCATTAAGTTGTTTTATATTAGATTGAAAGACTGGGACACGAGTGAGTAAGATGGCGTATGTATACGATACATATCAAATATTGAAAAGCTACTGTTGGAAATAGTGGGTATACACACAGCCAAGTGTAACGTGCTGAATGAGAATTGCAAGACTTGGGATTGTGATCTGTTGAGATGCGTGCAGAACACTGGTGGTTCCTTGTGTGCAAAATGTATTTGAATATGGAGGTGGCAGAAGTGGATGTTTGACTGTCAGAGCAGCGTTTGTGGACTCCTCATTCCCTGTGTCCTGTCAGACAGAAGCAGCAGACAAGATGGAATTACCTGCGGTCAGAATCCAGCCCATGGGCTGCCAGTTGTATTGCTCTTTTGACATCAAAAGGCTTAATTTTATTCAAGCCTTCGGTGATTTGTCTAATTTAAAACCAGAACAAAACCTGCCTTACAGGAAGCAGTTTGCATCTGTGGAATTTGACTTTGTGCTGTGTAAAGATTATAGATCTTGGGCTGCTTTTTTTCTTTTTTTTTTTTTTTTTTTTTTTTGGTGCATGTTATTTTGTGTGATTAACCCAAGAGAGCCCTAAAATTTGGGCTTGGCTGTGGCTGGTTTAAATGCAATAGTTTTAATGGTAAACATTTGAAATTTTTGTTCTGTGAGAATATAGATGTCAGCTGCTAGGTGGCTTTTGTATAGTATCCCCTAAATAATTTTGTGTCAGTAGGAAGAAAATCTCGAGGTTCAGCCTATGGGGGAGGCTTCATTCTTTGTATGAAAGCTGTTGTACGTGTAGGTACTGAAATATTGGTATTTTTTCACATCCTGCCTTTGAAGTGTGTCTGCTTTGTTGAGACAGGAAACTTTTAGTTGGATTATTGCTGCTCTGCAGTGAGTCTTCTGTGTTCTGAAGCCATTGTTAATTTTAGCACTTGAAAAAATTAATGCTAATTTACTACTAATGTAATTAATCTCCCTGATACAAGTCCTACTGTTCTAACTGAATATCCACAAAGGAGTTGAGCATCATTTAATTATACTTACTTTTCAAAGTAGTTTCAGGTGTCCCAGTGTATAAAACCCCCTCAATTTCTTTGAAAGCTTCTTGAAAATGACATTCACAATAAAACTGTATAGGAACTTGCTTTAGGACTAGGTGACACTTCTGGAAAAAAAGTGTTAACCACTGCCTTAGTGGTGAATACCTTTTCAAACCTTTAATGTAGGTTGTTCATGGAACATCTTTGAATGTCAGTTTGGTTCATGTAGCAACTTCTTTGCAGCTCCACTGAGGATGTGAAACTCTAGTTTAGCAATTACAGAGAATAACAAAGCAGGATACTGGAAGGGAAGTCTAATTGATATCCAGTGTTAAAGCTATGCGTGTACATTTACATCTACATATGCCAAGTGCTGTGTGTGCTGCAGGAAAAGCAGTTGTAGCTGGCACAAGACCATTTTCTGCTACTGACTCTTGGGTTTTTGGTATTAGCCTTCCCTGCAGAACACTATTTAAAAAAACCCTGAAACCTTCAGATCATTCACATTACTGCATCTGCCTCCCTGACCTCCTGGAAGAAGGTTATGTTAGAAAATATCCTCTGTTGTATCTGGGAGAATATTGTGACACACTACTGCTTTGGTATTCTAAGGAACATCACTAAAGTCACACCTGGTTCTCGCGCACCTCTCTTAATGCTTGTCTTGAGACAGACTGGATAACAGGTGGTTATAAGAAGTAATTAGCAGACTCCTTGAGTTTAACAAACTAAAATTAGAAGGAAAAAATTACTATATTTGCTTGGGGAGAGAAAATGGCTTGGCTAAAAACATATGTTATTTTGGGAAGAAATCAGTAGGAAAAACTGAGTATGATGTAGAAATTACCATGACTTCGTTCTAGGCAAAGGATCTTTTCCCGAAGAGGTGTGTGTGTGGTTTTGGGGTGTTTTTGTTTGTGGTGGTATTGCTGGGGTGGGTTTTTTGGGAAACCTGTTTTACATGGGTAATGGCTGGTTTTTAAGGGTGATGTCAGCTGTGGAATCTGTTCGTTTACCCAAGTGAAATGAGCAGTCTGAGGATTTTGTGTTCATTCTTGTCATCTTTTGATTCTGGGTATGTTGATTTTCACCCTCTTTTTCTTAAAACTGGGAAACTTTTTCTGTTTTGCAGTTGGTGTAATCAGATGTCCAATATGCCGCCAAGAATGCAGACAGATAGATCTGGTGGATAACTACTTTGTAAAAGACACATCAGAAACACCAAGCAGCTCCGATGAGAAGTCAGAACAAGTATGGCGCTTTCCTGCTTGCTGGGATTCATGTGCTGTTTTTGGTTTTGTACATGTTAGTGCTTTCCAGGAAAATAATGGTAACTGACTGTTTCCCTTTGCAAGGTGTGTACAAGCTGTGAAGATAATGCTAGTGCTGTTGGATTTTGTGTAGAGTGTGGGGAATGGTTGTGCAAGACTTGCATAGAAGCTCATCAGCGAGTAAAATTTACTAAAGATCATATGATCAGAAAAAAAGAGGATGTATCTTCAGGTGAGTGTTTGGATATCACTTATTCCTACCTGTAGTAAAAATATTTTCTCTTTGAGACATGTAAGAAGAGAGGGAGGATTATTTAGGTAACAACTAGCTGTATGGCTTTCCCCAAAGATGTGGGGAAAGTTTAGTAAAAAGTTACCAGTGCAAAATCAGTAGCTCTAAAAATAGAGACAAAAATAATTTTAAAACTAAAATGGGTTATTTGCTAATATTTTGTACAGTTTGATGTCCAGTGTAAAACAAACAAACAAACAAAACCCTTAAGTACAGAAGAAAGAGAATGAGGCTGCAGTCTTTGGGAAGGATTTAGATCCATTCTTGGTAATCCTTTTATTTAGTAGAGTAACTAATTAAATGGAGGGGTTCAAATCTGGAAAGCACTGACATATTGGTAATCATCTCTACTGGCCACGGAAATTAAATAGTGCATTTTGCAGTACTTGATTATAAGGAGCAATTAAGTTCTCCCAGGAGAGAAGTACGTACAGATACGCTTATAGTCATACTCAGTATGATGCTGCTGTTGCATTGACATTGCTGATTAAATGTGGAATTTGAATTTATTTATTTTAGGTTTAACATCTGTCAGTTAGCAAAATTTAATGTGTGAAGTGTGCGTACAGTTTGTTTAGCTTTATTAGAACTTAATTCTTAAACTATCATTTGACTATATATTGTTTGTAACCTACTGAGGTAATGTGGAAAACAAAACAGGTAGAAAGTAACTGGATTTTAGCTTAGGAGGTTTTATTTGTAAATGGGGTAAAAGTTCTGATTTAAAGTCCCATAGGTTCTAGACAGTCTGGATGTATATGAAGACTGATCATATCGAGGAGGGAAGATTTTGACGTGTTGCTCTCTTTACATTTTAAATAAATTAAGATCTTCGTGATTGTGTCATCATGCTGTTTCAAAGGAGTAATGCTTTGCTTTCTGCCAGCTGTTGTCAGAATCGTATTAATAGTTGAAAAGTTTGCTATTGAGTTTAGTTCGTTTAGACAACAACCTTAATTCACTTGCTCTATGAAATTAACTTTGTTTTTGGAGAGGTTTCTCTGTATGTCTTAATGGGTGTTTTTTAATAAGAAATATTACCAATGTAAGTTAAAATGTATTAATCCCAGTAGATGAGAAACCCTTAAGGTGAAATCAAATTACAGGGCGCTACAAAGAGTTACTAATATCTGCCTTAGGAGTGCTGTATTGTGTTTGTCAAGGTGACACTATAGCTCCGCTTCCTCCTCAATAACCTGAGTGGGGAGGTGCTGAAAAATGGCTCTTCCAATAAAGTAAGCTTTCTGTCAGGTTTAGGATGGTGTTCATGAAGATGGAAGCCCATGTGTAGTCAGTATGCTAGCGTATGGTGAGAATGTCACCTGCCTTCGACCTGCTGTACAGTGATCCTTAGTAACTCTCTTGACTGTGGGGAATGGCTATTAATTATTTTCTTAGAGGAGCTTGTGCCCTTCTTTCTTGTTAGACTTTAAGATATGTCCTGGAGACTTTAAAGTTCTATTAAGGAGTGTAGATCAGCTGTAGATTCATGAGCTCTCTTTCTTTACAATAACTTGCATGGTATAACAAACTTCAGAAACGTTGGAGACTGAGGAAGACATTCATGTTTTAAACCTTACCTGCTGTATCTTCCAAAGGCTGCTTTCCTCTGTGCTAAGCTCGAAATATCTTTAGAAGACTGTGCAGCACTTCTTAGTAAACTTGGAACTATTTTTTGACATTGTCTGTTATTTGCTTAAGTGGAAAAGTTAAGCACTTTAGCTGGGGTTTAAGGAACTCTTAATGCAGGCAATGTTTGCTTTGCGTTTACCACTTCAGTTGCATATGACTTAATGAGGTTTATAAAGACCTTGAAGTGATAATTTAGAAAACCTCTGGGTGTCTGACAGTATAAAGGTTTGCAAGGTTTGATCTATCCTTCAGTGTGTCAGAGATGAAATTGCATATCATTCAGTTTTTAAACTTGTGCACACTGTCCTGATGTTCGTGAACAGTTTCAATGTTTCTACAGGTGCCAGTGCCTTTTGAGGGTTTGTGACAGGAGAGGAGTTCCTCCTCCTCCTTGAATACAGTAAAGTGGAAACAGCTATAAACCACTGGCACTGTAAATATTGCAATGAGACCGTATTCGTGGTAACTTTAGGGTGAGAACAGGCCTGTAGTTTGTCCAAATTCTTGGTTATTACTTTAGCTTGGAAGTTAGTCGTTTTGCTCTTCAGATTGTCTAAATTTTATTTTAAAATGCAAAAATGGTTTATTTTTAAAAACAGAGGCCGTGGGAGCATCTGGTCAACGTCCTGTTTTCTGTCCTGTCCACAAACAAGAGCAGTTAAAACTTTTCTGTGAAACATGTGACAGGCTGACATGCAGAGACTGTCAGTTACTGGAACACAAAGAACACAGGTACAAATATTACCATGTCTTAATTCCTGTGGTGCACTTTCTTAGAGAATGAAATGACATTGATTTAAAACAGTTATGTCACCAATACTGTTGCATTTACTCTGTTGGACTGAAATGATCCTTTGCAAAGGAGAACCTGTGTGGAGTGCTGAAAACTTTAAGGGATCAGTTAGTTGAGCTTTGTCAAGTATCTTAAGAGCAGATTCAAAACAACGTGGTCTGAGGCGATTTGGTGTGATTAAGGTGCTAACTTGCCTAGCATTTACCAGTGCTGTCACTCTGTTCAGGACTTGAATAGAAATTGCTACAGCCCTGAACACCTGGTACTGTAAAGAAGCAAAAGTGATAGTGAGTCATGGATGAGGTAATTTTTTGAAAGGACATATTTTATTATGCAACAGTCTCTTAAATGAGGGTGATTTTGTAAAGGAAGGTATAAATTTTGCCTTGTAGATTAGTATATTTTTCTAGCACAGAGGGAAAAGTGGTTTGGGTTTAGTTGATTGAAAGTTGCCTCATGCCAAGTAAAAAGAGATGATGGGTTTTGTCTCTGGAGCTTGCTTTTCTTTTAGCTGCTGGAAAAAAATTGGAACCTGTTAAGATACATTAAAACTTCCTGCTTTAGCAGCTCTGTCAGACCATTGTTTGACAAAGTATTTTGCAGTGTTATAATAGAAAATCTGGGAATAAATATGTATTAATCGGCCACTGCAGCACTGCTTTTCCTAGTCAGTCTACAAGTAGCACTTGCCTTGTAAAGGTGCTTGACAGTACATTGCAATATTGATTTTAGTGGGTTTTGGTTTTATTTTTTCCCCAGAGTAGTGATTACTTTCATTGACTGCTACGGCAGCCTAATGGAGAACATTTACTTTTGAAATTAGTGCTATTAAAATATTAACAGCCTTGAATATTCCTGCTCTGTTCTTTCATAGGCTTGATCATAAGTATCCTGAAAGACACACTTGTCCAGAAAGCGTGGTCTCCTAGGATATGTTAACTAATTTTTTCTAGTTCGTTTCTTTGCATCTGTTTTGTGCATGATGTGAACTGATTAACAGATATATCTTGTTCTACTTACCTGTTCTCTTCCAGTAAGAGAAGACTTTGCTATTAACATGCTTTATTGCAGAGTATTGTTTTAAAACTGTTCTGTGTGCAGATGTGAATTACAGTAGTACAGAAAAGCAGTAGGGCAACTGCTTCATCTGCCATGAAGTACAACTGAGAGTTTTATGAAGGTCACTAAGTCATTGAAGGGAGATCATGCCAAGTGGAAACAACAATTGAGTTTAATCTCCTCTTTACTTCTACCTGAAGTCCTAATAGTTTGCATCAAAGGAGGATGAATCACCATTTCAGTAGCAACAGGGTCCAGTCTTCAGTTTAGAATTCCAAGGGAAAGAATTGCAGGAGATTCTGTAGAAAGCTGACATTCTTTTAGCAGCCTAGCATTGTGCAATCCCTCTAAGTTTTCAGTCCATGCACTTTGGAAACCAGAGGTACAATACAATATTAAAAAAAAAATAATTGGCTGTAGCAGGAGCTACAGCAAAATTTTAGCAGTATTTAGGTAAGTGTAGATTTTTTTTCTTTTCCTCCTTAAAGTGGAAATCTGATTTTCAACTTAAAATAGTTTTAGAAGATCTGCAGATCTCTAAACATTTCACGTTTTGTGGCCTTCGGGCTTTAGTAATGCTAAGCTTTGAGTTATAGTACTTAAAACCTTGTGATGTTGGCTGTCTCCAAGAACTTTAGACTGTTCTTGAAAAAGCAACTTTTAACATTGAGACTGAGGAGTCTAAACTCTTGTAGTTGAAACTTGTCTATTGCTCATACAAACAGAATGAACAGGAGCAGAGCAGTTTCTGTTGAGAGTAGTGTCCTCCTTGCCGAAGTCTCTGTTGCTGTAACTGAAAGTACTTTGAATCAATAAACAGTGTTACTGTAAGTTTCATCATGTATCCAAACAATCTTCTCCTGTTAGATTGTAATGCTCTCTTAGGTTTTACAAAAGATGATGCTACTTTATTTTTCAGTTGTGGTTGGGAGGTAGTATAGGTTACTTCTAATGCAGCTTATAAGATGCTTCACTTTAATTGTAGGAGTTTTCTGCCAATTTGAATGTTGAGATTTAGTGTAGTGAAGAAGGGAAGGCATTCTGGGAACTGACGTTTTGTCTGTTGTTAACAAATCGTGTTTCAGAAGCATGGAGTTTACTTACTGCAGAGCCAAGGGGTGGCAAGTGACTGACAGGAATCTTGGGATTTCGGGTAATATTTTGATAGTTGATCAGAAAAGATGAAAACTCTTGGAGCTGCTTAATTCCTCTTGCCATTTTCAACTTAGGCATTTTGCTTCAGTTGATTGTTAATTCCTCTTGTGATGCATAGTATGTTAGGAAAATGCAACTGATTTCATTATTTTCCTTCAGTTGTAGCTACTTGCACTCTTTACAGATGAAATAATGGCAGGTAGCTGTTTGGTCAAAGGACTTGGAAGGGAATTATACGCTCTTCACTTGGAAGTACTGGGGGGGAGCTTTTTTAACAGCAGTATTTTCTTTTGAATTGAAATAATTCAGTCAAATATGAGCTGTATATTCTCAGCTGAAAAAACTTTTTCTGGAATAGTTTCTTTTTTGTGTCATTTAATGTGTGTTTAAGCTATTAGTGCATTTCCCTCATCTAACGTTAACAAAATGATTTGTCAAACTGAAGTTTCTGGTATCTCCTTTAGCTGGTGTTCTGTAGCTTGCTGCTTTGTGAAATAATGCACTGCATTGTCTCCCTGTGTAGTTAGAATTCATAAGTGACCCATAGAGGTTCAGTCTTCTGGACGCTTACAAAAATTTTATCAGTAATGAAACATTTTGCACACTGATTGGCATATGTATAGTTCAAATTTTCTGTGTGCTTTGTCATATTTTTTTTTTTATAACTTTACATCTAAATTGGGAACCCTTAGTTTTGGCCCATTGCCCCTTGGTAATTGGTATCTATTTTGCATGTTGAAAAGGTATCAGTTTCTGGAAGAAGCTTTTCAGAACCAGAAGGGTGCAATTGAGAACCTATTGGCCAAACTTCTTGAGAAGAAGAACTATGTAAATTTTGCAGCTACCCAAGTTCAGAATAGGTAAGTTACCCCCAAATGATTAACTGTTACTATTACATTGCCTTTTTAATGAATGACAATAAGATGAATGATGGGATGGGACTAGAATAATACTTAAGTTCTAGTTGATTTTGTAACTTTAGTTGTATTGGACTCTATTTTTTGAAATGTTTTCTTCCCTACAATATTGTGCCTTTTCTGGAAGAGAAATGCCAAAGATGATGTTTTTTATGGCAACTTTGAGTAGAACCAAAGATGTGACACTTCTATTACATTTGAGGGAGGGGAGAGTAAAAAAAAAAAAAAAAGCAAGGCAAACCCATCTTACGGTTTCTGATAAGTTCAGCTCTAGATGACAGAAGTATTGGCTGTACAGGAACAATTTTTTTCCTGAAATGTTTTTGTTTCATATGAATGCTTCTTTGATAATTGTATAACAAAAGCTTGTTTTGAAATTGAATAGGATATTGTTTTTTTCTTTGGTTTTGTTTTGTTTTTAATTAGGCAAGCAAAACTTAGTGTAATTACCTGAAAGGAAGCTTCTCCTTAGATAGTTTAAGAATTCCAGGGTTAGCTTAAATTCAACGTCATGTAGAATATTGAACGTAGACGCAGAGAGAGGACCTGACTGCTGCTGGCTTTTCACCCACTTGTGGTGGTGTGGTGTGCTGGAGGTCAGGGAAATCTACTATGATTCTTGGTGGTTTTGTGAGCCTTCTGCAACTTCAAGTCACTTGCAAAATGACAGATCATCTGGAGATGAGAACTACAAGGGTACAAGGAAGTGTACTAAAGATAAAAGAAGAAGTTCTGATGCAAATTTTTAACTCCTAGTGGTACCATGTACATTAAAAAAAAAAATTGTAGGGGAGGGAGAACATGTGATGTGACAGAGGCAGATGTGCAAAGATGGAAGCAATGGAAATTTTTGTGTGCTGATTTGGCATGGAATTCTTTGAAGGGACCCAAAAGACAATACCATCGTGGAGCAGGACAAGCTGTAGAATTGTTAGATGTTTGAAGAAGAGACAGAAACCCAGTTACATGGGAAATAATTAAATGGAAAGCTCAAGAATTGTCACAAAGCATTCTCTGATAAGAGTTCATGGCCAATAATGGGTGGTGCATACAGAAGTAACACATTGTAATGTTTTTTTTTGCCTAAGACTGTCTGGCTTCACTGAAAATCTAAGGAATTTCTGCAGCATGTTTCTGGGTAGTGTGGAGATCGTGATTATTTGCTGAGCCAAATGGGTAGTGCAAGTGAGACGATAGTTTACTTTGACATGCCATTCAGTTCCTTTGTTGAAGTGTAAGGTGCAAAATTCATTATCATAAAAACTTCAGGAAATGAAAAAAGTGTATTACAATAATGTTGTCAGTGTTAGCAGATGGTATGAAATTGCTATCGTATGTGATCGTGAAGCGTAAAACAGCATTGAAGGAGTAGCTGCCTACTGGAATAATTGTCAGGTGCCAAAGCCAAGGATGGATGCCTGCTGACTTAATGAAGGGTTGGTTGAATGTGTGTTGGAGTAGAAGGCCAGGTTGTGCTGTCACAAAAAAAAGCACGTGTCCCACATGTGTCCAAGGTGCCTTAAAGGGCATTTGACACCAACACTGAAGGCAGTCAGACAAATGAGTATTGGTCTTGTGATCATGTCAGGATGGAGGACATCACGAGTTCAGATGCCTGATCTAGTAGTGAAGAAGCCCTTTAGAAAAGGACAGTTTAAGTCTTTACACTGACTAGCCCATGGCAAGGTATCGTGCTCTGGCTCCTATGAGCGAAGGAAAGAATCCTGCTGCAATGCGATGTTGCCATTAGATTAAGGCAGCACAGGATCAAATACATCCAGAATTTGTAACAGAGTTTAAGAAACGCTGTATTTCACATTCTGTGGACAAAGCTCAGGATGATTTGCTTGAGTCTGAAGAAGGTAAGAATGGTGAAGACAGTAAAACTGAGGAAGGATGACAGTGATGGAGACAAAGTGTGAGGTATTAAAAAGCCCAACCAAATGGCAGTAGTAGTGAAGCACAAGAGAATAAAGGAAACTAATGTCTGGCAAAACATAAGTGAAACTTTTATATCCTTATTGTGTATTGATTACAGGTATGTAATAACCTTTTTGTTACAGGATTGCGGGGAGGAGTTGGAGGGGTCCATCTGAAATTCAGGATTGACTTCCTTTCTGGTTAATATACAGTAGCATAAAAATTTAAGGCATTGTATATAAATTCTTCATAGCGAAAGAGACGTGATATGGAGATAAATGTATATGTGTACATACACACACCTGTGGTCTTGGCTGGGTATGTCTCTGTGTGTGTAAACATCTATTTAAAGTGTATAAACCACAAGGACTGTTTCATACTATTTTAAATAAAACACAAGTTGTTAAATGAGATACCATCTTGATATGAGACTGTAAGATTTTAATTTCCAAAATGAAATTTTAGATTACTTTTTCAAAAAAGTTAATTAATGAAGATTTCTTTGTTAGAAATGAAACAAGCTATAAATTTTGCTTGTCTCGGAACTTCTTCAGTACAGAAATTGCTCCTTTGCTGTTCAAGGCTGGGCAGATGCCTGTGGTGTTTGGTGTTTGGCAGCATAGTATAAAGTGATTGCCTGACAATACATGTCTTTTGTTTGTTTTTTAGGATAAAAGAAGTAAATGAAACTAACAAACGAGTAGAACAGGAAATCAAAGTGGCTATATTCACCCTCATCAATGAAATCAATAAAAAGGGAAAATCTCTCTTACAGCACCTTGAGGTACAGTTATAGAGATACAGTAGTGTTGTTCACTGTTTCTGGTCTCCTATTGAGAGCTCACGTTCCATGTCTGAAGACGATTTGTTTGGTGTGACTACAGGTGTTGCAATACTGCTCTTGCCTATGAATAGTGTGTTGGAGTTAAATCTCGTTTCTCCTTTCAGTAACTAGAGCCTGTGGCTCCTTTGGTTTTATGTGTATGCCTCGGATTCATTCAGAATCAGGCTTATCATAAAGGAGTGTCTGAAAATCTAATTTCTGTGTTCTATTTGCCATATTTCTTTATTATGACATAATTCAAAGGTGTGTATAATCTAGTCTTTTCCTCAAATAGCTTTTTAAGGCTCATGTAACTGTGTTAGCACTGTTAGAATTGAGTTGCTTCTTTTTGTCTTCTCCTGATAACTCATCTAGAAGTTTTTTCTTCAGAGTGTAAACTCCTAGAGCCAGGTCTGCACTTTGTCTTGAGCCCATAACGAAATGATGCAATGTGTTTGATGCAACTTTGTTATGCTTTGCTCTCTTGGTTGTGCCAGGTCATTCAAATCGGTTTCCCTTATTTTGCTTGTGTAAGGTGGTGGCAGCAGGGAAGCAGACAGGCTGGTATTAATTTTCACCTCCAGTGTAATGCTGACTGCTTTGCCTCTAAGACAGCGGTGGTCCTAATGGCAGTTGTTTGTATTTATTTCCTTGGTAATTTTCACAGCTGGTGTTGCTGTCTAATAAATCCTGACCCTTTAAGTACACCTAGGTTTTCAAAGACATGGTTGTCTTACATATTTGAACATGAAGGTGTAAAGCTGGTATTTTAAGTTGTATGGATTGGCATCCTAAAGGAGGCAATGACTTTAAACATACTTTCCAGCTAGTGCATTCTGAATAGTAATTATATTCTGACCTTTATCAGATGTGTGAAAATTTAATTTACATTTACTTTTCTAATCTGAAGAAAGGAATTCCATCATATGAAGTTCATAGCATATTGTCAGTCTGCCATAATGTAACTGAAAAATTTAAGATCAAGTTAATTACATTAGATTTCTTCTGGTTAAGGAACAGTTATTTGGCAATGAAATGGAGTATCCCTGGAAGAAAAGAGTATTTGATCAGGAGTGAAATAAGTTTTTAAATTTAAAATTACATGAGTAACTGAACTCTGGCTTTTTTTGTTCACCTAGCATTTCTTACAAGCTAGAAGTATTCCATTGCAAACTTCCCTTTTTTGTGAGGTTGTAACAGTTGCCCAGTCATGTATTGTTAAATTTGAATCCTGAAGATTCAGTACCACAACCCAGATTTTTAGCACAAGGTTTGCAGCTGGCAGGGTGTCAAGGGCTGAAGACTTCTCAGAGATTGGGCTGCTGAGTTTACCTGCCGTACCTGGGAGGTGTTTTGAGGCAGTTTCTGGTTGACACGGTATTCTGAGTACCTAGGCCACTGCTGTTGCTGCTCTGCAGCTCCGGTGGTGGCAGTTGCGGGAATGCCAGAGCACAAGGATGGACCTGGCAGTTCCATTGCGCCCCAGTCTGGGTTGCTCCCCAGTTGTCATGCTGCTAGGCCTTTGGCAATGTGAGAAGGAGAATTGGTCTTGTTTTAATAGTTAATATTTTCCTGGGATAAAGCAGAGGCTCTTTGCTGAGCTCGCTATTTTCCCTGCACTTTGATACATTTGGGGAGAATGGTAGAGTGGAATAATAGAGAATTACTCCTTGATGGTTCTAGCCACATTGAATGTGAGCATTAGGATAAGCTGCTTTGCCTATGACGTTTTTCTTTTGCTCTAAGAACTGTGATTAGCTGTTTACATTTTCCCATAAATCTGAAGCCCCCTTTGTAATAAAGTTTTTGGTTTTTTGTAGAACGTAACAAAGGAGAGACAGATGAAGTTAATACAACAACAAAATGACATCACTGGTCTTTCGCGACAAGTGAAGCATGTGATGAACTTTACTAATTGGGCTATTGCAAGTGGCAGCAGTACTGCTTTGCTGTACAGTAAACGGCTGGTAAGGAAGCATCCTCTAACTTGTCTGTGCAGTGCAGAGAATGTTTAGTCAAAATAATTCTCTAAGTTTTGTGTGGCTTCACTAGATTATATCCAAGGAAGAGACAATGAGTTTTTCATGCTCCGTTTAAAAAACAAACCAAAATACACTTTCTGTAATAATGGGATAAATTTCCCAACTGTACACCATTTTTCATTCCTAAATTAAGGACTTAACAGCATTATTGTAGAAGGAATGGGGTCAAGCTCTGTACAGGCACCTCAGTGTCTTACTTGAGTTATTGCAGAAGTAGTATTATTGTGTTACAGTACTACTCTGTAGTCCTTTTTGTTGAGTAAAATATTAGTTGTACGATGGATGATTTTCCTGGTGATTTGAGTACTTTCCAGGCTACTAACCAAACTTGCTATTGACAGTCCTTGTTGGTGACCCAGCAGTCTAAACTTGCTGGGCAAATGCACACTACTTGATGTTCTTATTTTTTATTTCATTGTCATCAACAGTCTTGTTTTTGCTTTCCGTTAGATAACATTCCAGTTACGTCATATTTTAAAGGCACGTTGTGATCCTGTCCCAGCTGCCAATGGAGCAATACGCTTCCATTGTGACCCTACGTTCTGGGCAAAGAACGTCGTTAATTTAGGTGAGACAATTGTGTGTGTGTGTGTGTTCACTTGAAAAACTGCATTGAATTAAGTGTGCTCATCCAACATGAGTGAGTTGCAGCACAATAAATCTGTTAATGCAGAAGATCAAAACTCTCTTGACTTAAACCATGTAGTCCCAATTACCTTCCTTATCTGCTCTGTCTTTTCTATTAGTGAAGCTTTCTCTACAGGTTTTGGTTTCCAATGGGAATGGTTCTAGCAATGGCCCTTTTTTTTTTTCCTTCCTCTTAATGTGGTTCTGATGGTTATAGTATAACACACTAGTGCTAAATGGGAGCATCAGTTTCTGGAACAAGCTTTTTGGGCAAGTAAATAGAATCAGTTTTGTCTATCTGAGCTTATTTAGCTGTATATGAGTTAATACTAGATGTCTTAATGTGTTGGAAGTTGCATGAATAAGCACAATTAGGACTGTTGATACGAGCTAAGTTCATGACTAAGTACCAAGCTAGTCCATGTGATTGCTGGGAAGTTAAGTGAATTAAGAAGCAATGTTTAACTAGTTTTGTATTCTGAGTATGTCTGATGTGTTTATAAAGGTGAAGAAAACCAAAGCCTCATAATGGGAGATACACTGCCCTTCCTCTGTGTGCGATGCTAGCAACTGCCACAGGGTGGGTTATGGCACTGTAGCTGTAACCTTTTATATCTGAAGTAGTTTTTTCAGTGCAGCTCTTTATTCCTCTTTTAATTTACAAATACTACATGTTGTTGGCTGTTATCAGATGTGGTAATAATGTGCTCTTTTAAGGACATGAGGTATTTAATTTCTTTGCCTCTTTACTCTTGTCTTATCCTACAGCAGTGTAGTGTGACAGTTTTTCTTCCATATTAATCCCCTAATCACACTTTCCAAAGAACAGGTTTTGAATGAGAGAAGAGGAGGTGAGCTAGAGTGGGGAGAGCACAGTGGGACTGTACACACAGAATGTCTGTTAGCACCTGCTTGTGAACTTTTTCTATTGGATAAAAGCCTAATAGAAAATCTCATAAAAGTACTAGCTTTTCCTGATGCTATTGTGTGTAGTCACTTCTTGCTGTTAAGTCCACTAGCCAGGTTTTGGTGTTCTTGTCTTTAGTCAAGGTGGTTTATGTGCACAGTAAATAAACTTTCCATGTTTGTTTCAAATAATGGTTTAAAATTGACGCTATTCCTTCATCAGCAGTTCTTCAAGCAATTTTTGAGTACTGTTACTTTTGGAGATTATTCAAGAAGGAAAAAAGCGAGGCTTTCCAGAACGGAGCTTCAAATGTTGTTTGGCTAGGAACCCAGGGCAGCTGGGGGAGGCATATATAGGAAACAGAACA
Organism: Falco peregrinus; assembly: GCF_023634155.1. NCBI lineage: Eukaryota > Metazoa > Chordata > Aves > Falconiformes > Falconidae > Falco > Falco peregrinus. The sequence goes on along the minus strand of NC_073736.1, from coordinate 7,845,881 downwards.
GAAACAGAGGTCAACCTCAACAGAAAGTGAGATGCAGATTCAAATGAGTACATGTGCAAAGTACTTTCTGCCTTTACCTAAGGAAGCAAAGCCCAGGAATAGAAACTTTCTGCTCAGTGTGTCTTTTTGCTGTTGTCAATTTGTTGTGAACACAGAGAAGTCACCTGTGTCTGTCTTGTCTTTTATGCTGTGCTGTTCCAGTTCTTTCAGTCTTTCCTCACAGGTCATGTTTTTAGTTTTGCAATTTCTTCTTCTTGTAGTCTGAGTATTCTTTTTGCTTCTCTCATGTGTGGTTATGGAGACTTAAAAAAGAAAATTTCAAACTTAAATTGCTCTGTTACTACCCCTGAGGAAACTGAATTAGAAACATCTGAGTATACTGTATTTATCAACCTTTGGATGATGATGGAGACTTAACTGTTCACTAGGGGGTTTTTTTGTCTTGTTTAGGTAACCTCGTCATTGAAAATAAACCAACTCCTAGTTACACTCCTAACGTAGTGGTTGGACAAGCTCCTCCAGGAACAAACCACATCAACAAAGCTCCAGGACAAATTAATCTAGCGCAGCTTCGACTTCAGCACATGCAGCAGCAAGTGTATGCCCAAAAGCATCAGCAGCTGCAGCAGATGAGGATGGGACAGCCAGCTGGGTCAGTTCCCAGGCAGACAAGTCCACAAGTCTTACAGCAGCAGGTAAGTCTCTCGTATGTGATTATTTCACCTTTTACCATAACACCAAGACTTAAAATTGCCCTATCAAATAATGAACTTACGAAGCAGTTAAATGCGAAAATCTTTTGAAATTTGACATACTTTATATGTGACAGGTATTGGCTTTTCTTGATGTTATGTAACTAGTAAACCTACTACTGTGGAAACAGATTGGCTTCTTTTTTCCATGTTAAAAGCAAAAATTTTAAAAAACAAAAACCCTTGCAGCCTCCCAGGTTGATCAGCATGCAGACCATGCAGAGGGGTAACATGAACTGTGGGGCTTTCCAAGCACATCAGATGAGAATGGCTCAGAATGCTGCTCGTATACCAGGAATACCACGCCACAATGGACCACAGTACTCCATGATGCAACCTCACCTTCAAAGACAAGTATATCCTGTGTACACGCTTCATTTGTGCCATTGTGCCAAACTTTCATTACAATAGATATACCTCCAGCTGTAAATGTGTTATTCTGTAACACTTGTAACAGCAGCTACACACATTTATATGCTTTTTCATGTTGCGTACTGTACTGTGACATTTTTGCTGAACATAAGAGAACTCAAACCTTAACAATGAAAATTAATTCTGATGTTTGTATTGCATTTTAGTACTGGGAAACAAAACATTTCCCTTTTCACTGACATTCAGCTTTTGGGTTTCTTAGAGAATAGTCAGGAATAGTCAAGTTCAGAGTGAAGTTGTGAGGGTTTTTAATGAAACCAAATTCTAAAGTGTTTTTGATTTCAAACCTGAAGCGTGATGCAGAGCCCTGCATAGTATTAAGAATAAAAATCCTTGACAATGATTGTTAATGTGACTGGAAAACCAAAAATGACTTTGTAATACTTGAAACAGTTACTCTTTAAGACAAAAAAAAAAGATTGTAGACAGACATGTGGACTCTAAAGCTGTCTTTGGCGGAAGTAATTGCTTTAAGAAAATATAACTATGTATGAAAATAATTTGGTGGAAGATGTGCTGCATATTTAAATATCTAGCCACATAAAGTGTTTTTTCCTTTCAAGTAAATAAAAATAGCAGTTGCTTTGCATTCAGTGCTATCAGGTTATGTTGATAGAAATGTGAGTTTGTATGTTCTTTGCCCCCCCCAATTTTTTGTTGAGGACTGTCACATAAGGCACATATTGCAATCTTACCTGCAGTCTGATTTGTCTGTAATGCAGTCATGGTCTCTTCTCTTTTGCTTACAGCATTCTAACCCAGGGCACGCGGGGCCTTTTCCAGTTGTTTCTGTGCACAACACCACTATTAATCCAACTAGTCCTACTACAGCGACGATGGCGAGTGCAAACCGCGGTCCAACGAGTCCATCCGTTACAGCGATCGAACTCATTCCTTCTGTAACAAATCCAGAGAATTTGCCTTCCCTGCCGGATATCCCACCCATCCAGGTCAGTGGAGAAGATCAGGTACTTAGGCTGTGGGTGAAGTAATGACCTGCTTTCCTTTCTGTATCTTTTTACTTAAGATGCCAGTACTTGTCTCTGGAATGGTATAGTTAGTTATTGTTTAAAGCTGAAGAATTATAATCTTCAGCCCTTGACTTGGACATGCAACTATTTTTATTGTGTAGGGCTGACCTGCTCAACCTGTGTTAACCTTCACATTAATCAGTATTTAATAGCTATCCTATAATAAACCTGACACTTAGATCAGTTAATTGCAAGTACTGTGTTCACTTCCTTTCTTCCATAAGACTATCATATGGGAAGATATCACTAGAATAGTTTAATAGTTGTGTATGTAGAATGCCCTGAATGGTGATCCATTCAGAGTTAAGGTTGCCTGGGACTTCTCTGTGATGTTCCTAAATGTTAACAGTCAGATGCAGGGAGTACAGGAAAAGGTGTCCCACTGCCCTACTTCTCTCTGTCCTCATGTTTCCCCTGCGCCCCAGCAGTGTGGCTGTCATCATTCCCATGTAATTGCAAGCTCCTGTCGCATACATCAGAGCCAGAGCCTGTAAGGTGCTGCAGAACACCTCAGCTGACCTCTGTGATTAATCTTGAGCTGTGGTGGTGTCTGCCTGGAGATTCTTGCTTGCGTGAGTGTGACTCTTGCTGCTTCCATTTTTTTTTCACTTCATCTGCACACTGCTGGTACTCACCAGCTTGGTGTGCGGTGTGCCTTGTATTCTTTGCAGTGGATAGTACTGCACACAGGCGGAGGTAGATTTTGGTGAAGTCAAGCTCATTTGGAGAGGTCGGAAGCATAATTTAATGTATGAGTCGAGGCAAAGAAAGTAAAAGCAGGATGTTTTCTGCAGGAGTGCCTGGGAGGCCAGGGACGGGAGGATGTGTACATTGAAATGCCTGTATAAAGCATGGGAGATTTGGTCATGATGCAGGAAACAATTGCCTTTAAAAACAAAACCTAAATTTCATCCAAGCAGATGGTCTGCTGTAAGACCAGCAGCACCTTTTAAACTCATCTATAGAGTCATGTTCAAGGGTTGTTTTTTCATGAGGCTGCAGGTAATTTGCTAACATAAGAATGGGGGGGGGGGGGGGGTGAAGGACCACATCTCTGAATGTGATCAACCTGCAGTGCTGAAGCTTTTTGAGTCGTTAAAACACAAGTATAATTAGTTATGACTGATTCAGCTGTACATGTCTGAGGTTCATGATAGACTGGGTTGATAATAGTTGTTAGTGGTACAGCCTGAAACGTAAACATGCAACTTCTAGGTGCACTGAAAATGCAGAATTCTGTTAAGATGCTCTTTTTTATACCTGTTCATCCAACAGCTGTTAGGGGTTTTAGCTGATGAAAGTTAGATGGGAAGCTATCAGTCTTTCAAATTGCTTGCACAGCCATAAAACCGCGCTTTGAATACAGTGCATTTCAAACATGTTATTTGCAGTTAGAGTGTCTTGCAGTTAATAGCTTTAAGCAATTAAAGTAATAGGGTACCTGTTTCCTTATTTTTAGTAGGTACTAAAATCTGTTTAAAAAGTGAATAGGAGGGAGGGAGATTTCATGTGCTAAGCAAAAACAAGTTCATGGTTTCCCTTAATATCTTAATTGTGGAATAATGTGACTAACACAGTTTGTGTGACTTACACACTGAACATGCGGGAACCAGAAAGTTTGGAATGACCTAGAGTAAGTGCAGCCTATGACCATACTGGAAGAACTCTGATATTTAGGAACTCTTGAAAAATCTTACTTTAAGTTTCTGACTGTGGGTTTCTGTTTTGAAAGACTGATCTCTGTATGAAACTGATAAAAATGTTTGCTCATGCCCTGAATCCTTCAAGGGGTAGTGAACAAATCCAGTAAACATACTGATCGCAGTTTAAAGATGTGGAACTATTAAGAAACTTTAATTAGACCTCTCTGATTCAGACTTTTGTTTTTGCTTCTTAGCTTGAAGATGCTGGTTCAAGTAATTTAGATAACCTTCTGAGTAGATACATTACAGGCAGCCACCTACCCCCACAACCTACAAGCACCATGAATCCCTCCCCGGGACCTTCAGCTCTGTCTCCAGGCTCATCAGGTAAATGTGATGGGTATTTAAGTTGAAAATAATTACCTACCATTTCCTGCCAAAAGGGAAGTGATATTTTATTAGTTTAAAACTTATTTTGCTCAGAAATAAATTCTTCTGGAAATTTAAATTTTACCCTCCTTCAGAAATACCTTTATAGTAACAAATGGCTGGCACATGAATGCAGTACTCCAGGTACGTGTATAGACTATATTTTTGTCCTGCGTTACCACAGTCGTTTTTTCTGGTTTTTGTGCATCAGCGGAGGTAGTTCAGTTATTGCCCACAAATGATGACTGGCTAGACCATCCTGAGGTTTGGGAAATAGGTTTATAGACTAGCTTAGTTACAGAAAAAGTTATACCCAACAGTCATTTGAGCAAGGCCACACTAAGTATAGCCAGTTGATGATAAAGCTTTTTATACGCATATGAACAACTAGAGTTCCTAAACCCTAATGTTAAGTTATTTAAACACTGAAAATGTCCCATTTCAGTTAGTAAGAAGCTGATTTCAGTCATTTAATAGTGTTTCTCTTTCTCTTCTCTCTAAGATTATTGTAGGATTCTGTGAACGAATTGTTGCAGCAGTGGAACTGACTATGTTTCTCAACACCTGCATGTGAAACATACAGGGTCTGCTTTTCTGTATTGGTGGATGTCAGTGGATAGATTTTTGAGGATTTAATAGGCTGGGGATTATAGCACTGTTTGGGTTAGATGAAATAATTATTGGGTCACTAACAGTGTGTTGTCCATGTTTTTTTAATGTGGTGTGCTTGACCTTTGTTCTGATCAAATGACTGAGAGGGCAGCTGACTTATGTGAATTATCAAATTAGGATATTCTAGCAGCACTTCTGGTGTTACTCAACACTAGTCATATATTTTACTACAGAATGTAAATTTGTACCAAGTCAACTTCTACACTTCTTCACAGGTTTATCCAACTCCCACACTCCTGTGAGGCCACCTAGTACCTCCAGCACAGGTAGCAGAGGAAGGTGAGTACGTTACGTTAACACTGCCAGGCTGAAAAGTCAGACATGAAAAACTAAAAAAAAAAATAAAATAAAATAAAAAAAAAATTTGCAGTGGGTCAATAGGGCTTTGATAAAACTGTGACCCAATAGTGGAAGAATGCTTACATGAAGAAGATTCCTGCCCCCCTCCCTTCACTATGATTCTCTGCTCTCTTGTAAACTTGAGCTATCTTGTAAACATTCTGACATGCTTGGCCTTTGAAATCGTTCATGAAACGGTCACTTAAATTTCTTTGCTCTGATGAGTTGTCCTCTTATTTATATGCTGGTGTTTTTCTAGCTGTGGCTCCTCGGGCAGAACTGCTGAGAAAACTGGCATTAACTTCAAGTCTGACCAAGTGAAAGTCAAGCAAGAGCCAGGGACAGAGGAAGAGATATGCAGTTTCTCAGGAACAGTAAAACAGGAAAAAACAGAGGATGGCAGAAGGAGTGCTTGCATGGTAAAGTTAGTTTGTGCAACAGTATGTTATGGTTTTCCTAGCAGCATGTTTAAGAATTTGGAAATAATAAAACAATTTTACTCTTAAGCCTTATATTCTGTTAACAGCCCTGAAGATTGAGAAGTATTTCGCTCCCTTGCAGTACATCCGAACTTTTAAGTGTGGGCCAGCTCGAGTGTTGAGCTGTCTGTAGTACTGCTAAGATTGCTAATTACTGGCAGTTGTGACATAGGTACTAATAAGCTGGCAGTGTGACTTAGACATTAGCTCACTGGCTTATGTTGAACAATTAAACATTAAATGGTGGCAGATGCTTCCCTTCCTGGTTTGGACAGGAGTTGACCTACTGATGTGGATGCAAAGCACAGACAGTCCTTGTCAGTTTTATGTTATTACACGTAGTTGCACACTGAAAGTAGTCGGATCGAAAACAGAACTTAATCCGTTTGGTCCATGTTGAGGACTTATATATATCCTTTAATACTGTGCTCAGACAGGAGAGTCTGTCATGTAGATTTGATCTTTAGCTATTTAAATGAAATAATCTCCAGCAGTGTAGTGTTTGCTGCTTTTAATCCCTAACAAAAGCTGTAAAGTCACCCATTAGTAGCTCCTGAACATTCATACGTATGTTGAGAAATCTTCCAATCAGTCAAAAATCCTTATGCCAGAGCATAAATAAAATATTTATGCAAGTAAATATTTTTCAGTGTTTCCCAGTTATGCTTGATTTAATAGGATTGTGTACTGGGAGCAGGGTGATGAATTTGAGGATTTTTCCTAATGACAGTGAAGGTATATTTGTAACAGTCTATCAGTGTGTTTGGCTTGAAAGTTTGTTTATTGTATTGTACATCAGTAGAAGTGAGACTGTTCTTGAAAGGATGGTCTTGTGAAAAAGTAGTTTTCAGTACTGTTTGCAACTCAGGTAATTGTAATGATTTGCCACATATTTTGGGAAATGAGTAGAGTACCTTTAAATGGTAGATGGCTTTTGACTTCCAACATATGAAGAAAGTTGCCAGTGTAAAACTGACTCTGATTTTCATGTTCTACTTTCATTTCAGCTTAGCAGTCCTGAGAGCAGCCTGACACCACCACTGTCCACTAACTTGCATCTGGAAAGTGAATTAGAAGCATTAGGAAGCCTTGAAAATCACGTAAAAACAGAACCAGCAGATTTAAGTGAAAGTTGCAAACAGTCTGGACATAGCCTTGTCAATGGCAAATCCCCAGTGCGGAGTCTGATGCACCGATCGGCTAGAATTGGAGGAGAAGGCAATAACAAAGATGATGATCCGAATGAAGACTGGTGTGCCGTATGCCAAAATGGAGGGGATCTGCTATGTTGTGAAAAGTGCCCAAAGGTGTTTCACCTGACTTGTCATGTACCAACACTCCTCAGCTTTCCAAGGTACCAGAAACAGTGTAATGGTTCCTGAGAACAGCTCTGTGGCCTCATTCATATGGCAGATTTCAACACAGTACCGAAACTGGTGTTTCATCCTTAACATCAGCTAGTTCTGGATGATTTCCTGTCAGTAAAAAAATCTGACATTTCAAAGGCCTGCCTGATGTAATTGGTCAATGTTTATCTGATAAACGTGGTCTTTCAAAAGTCATGGTGATAAAGCTGTTGTAAAATATTAAAACATAGTTGGAAGAAGAATATGAGAGCGGGAAAAATGGTTGTGATCGGCAGAATTACCTTGAGCATTAAGGGTTATTCGTTATTTTTGGATATCCAGGTCTTTACTGTGGTACAGTGTAAGTCTGTAAGAGCAAATAGAAAAATCTTTATAGTCATCACTGATGAGACTTTGTCCCTGGATATCTGAATAATTCTGTTTATTTCTGTTTAGTGGAGAGTGGATATGTACGTTCTGCAGAGATCTGAGCAAACCAGAAGTAGAATATGATTGCGACAATTCACAACACAGCAAGAAAGGGAAAACAGCACAAGGCTTGAGTCCTGTGGACCAAAGGGTACGTGTCAGATCTGTAGGAATCAGTTTCCTAGAAAAAACTGCTTTCTGACATTAGCTGTCCCCCACTGTTTATTGAAGATGGCTTTGCTGTGGCTGTAGCAAATTAAATATAGCTGTGGCTTTTGCAAAAAAATCAGAAATGAGACTTTTCTTGCTGTGACCACATATCCAGGTGTTGGTGACTCTGTGGGAGTGAGTACTTCGTTACATTGGGACTGTGTCACCTAGTAGCTAAAACTTCATGTAAACACATATTCTATATTTAAATGCATCCTTTATCATGCATTAATCACTTCAGTGTTCTTAATTAAAAGTTCTTTGCATCTAACATTGATATAACCTTCATAAAATAGTTATGTAAGTTTGGTGTGTTAAGTTCATGCTGTGAGAGGTGCTAGAAGTATTTAGGTGCACTCTTGTGGAAGGTGTAATGACCTTGACAGTCAGAATTATTTTTTAGCTTTATCGATCAGCCTGTGCATAAAGTGTTAGAGCACTATCAAATCAAATTCCTCCAAAGGAATTAAAAGGAAAGGAAAGAAAAATATTTCTACAGGGAATTCATAGAAACACTGGTTTCGGTTTCAGATTGTTTAGTTTTGTCTTGTGGGGAAGAGAATAAAAGTCTGCAACTTGGTCCTTTCCTGTTACATGTAGTTACGGTTGGACAAAAGTGGTTGTAGCTTGTGGTTTTGTTTTTGGGTTTTTTTTGTGATGTGACTGTATATTGGGTTCCTTCTTCATGTGTGACTGTAGCCCCAGACTTTTGTTTAGAAAGAAGAAAGCAAAAAGGGAGTATATTTCTGCTAAGTGAATAGTAAGGTGGTGGTCTACCCTCTCAACAATGTCCTCCTAAGAATTTTCGATTTTATAATTAATCTTGTGGGGATTACATTTAAATTTTTTAGTACTAAGCTGCTAAAGTACAAACCTGTTTAAAATAGGGAGATATGAACTTTTGGGCTGAGTATAAATTAAGGATATTGACATGCAGCTGTTTATTTCTTTGTAAGAAATGTGAACGTCTCCTGCTTTACCTGTATTGTCATGAGCTGAGCATTGAATTTCAAGAGCCAGTCCCAGCCTCGGTGAGTCTCCTGAAAAATAGTTTGTGATTTATTTTTTGTATAACATCTCTGAAAGTCTAGAGTTGAATTTGGGAAGGAACTGACTGCTTTTACTTGAAGCATGTTCCCCTCGGTCAGAGAGAGACAGAAGCTGATTCTGTAGCTTCTCCCTGCAGAGGGTCTGCTCCCAGTCTCAAACCCAGATTTTAAAGAATAATTTCAATTAACAGTTGTTGAATTGGAAGAGGATGTCTCAGGATACCTGTGACGTTCAAAGTGCTTTAGGAGAGCTTTTATTTTTCCTTTGGACAACTTCTTAAATGAGAGAAACTGTTTTGGCTTTTTCCCCCCGCTGTATGTATAACTATAATGAAAAGCACTGTGGTGCTTGACGGCCACTGAAGGTTAGAAAAAATTTCTAAAATAGTTTGAGGAGAGGAAATTGTTCTCACTTGATGAACATGCATACACTGCTTGATGAGATTAGCTGATTGGTGTTTTGATAAGTGAGGAAATTAAACTGCTTCTGTGAACTATGTAGTCATTGTAGTGATCGATCACTGCTTGTTTTTACAGATACCAAACTACTATAAAATTATAAAAAAACCAATGGATTTATCTACAGTGAAAAAGAAACTGCAAAAGAAGCATTCCCAACACTACCAGACTCCTGAGGATTTTGTGGCAGATGTCCGGTTGATCTTCAAGAACTGTGAAAGATTTAATGAAGTATGTTAACTTCCAATCTGTATACATTTTTTTAGATGAAGATTTATTTCAACATGTTTGTGCAGCTTCTGCAATTAAAGGCTCTGCTTCCAGTTGTAACTTCTGCTTATGGAGCAGATGCTGAATCAGACACTTGAAACCAAAATGAATGCAATTACAGAACTACCTCTGTTTTAGTGAAAGGGGAGGAGGCTGGCCTTTGACAGAGGGAACTTAAAGTGCATCCACTGGTATGGATATATGACTGAGGAACAGGGTGACCTTGTTACTGTACATTGCATAGATTGTGGAAGTGCTTAGGAAGCGTGGTAATAAAGACAATCAAGCAGTCCTCAAAACTGTCTCAAGCTATACAGGTTCTTACACTCACGAAACGTGGTAGACCTCTATTTGAGGAATCTTCTACTGAGGAAAAGTGCCTTTCTGAAGAATGCTGGTTTAGTACCTCATGCAGGCTGAATCCAGAAAAGCACTGTGTTCATTGTGGCTAAAACTAAGCTTAGTGCTTTAGCTCCTAGGTAGTTGGGCGCTCTCAAAAATCAGTTTTCAGTAGGTAATTTTTTGTGGAGTCATACTTTTGATGAATGTGGAAAGTTGACTTGTTTAGCAATGAACCCATCTGATAATGAAATATTTGCAAGCTTACATGTGAAATGTGACTTGGGGAGATAAATTACTTAAGTGTTATTACTAGGTGGAGCCATGAAAAAAATATTCTGAATGTAAAAAAAACCCCAGTGTGGTATTGTGCTGAAACAGAGTAGGAGCTGAGATACGAGGGTATCGTCATTTCTGAGATGCCTTTTAAAGCAAGGATGGCGGAAAGCCCTGGGGAGAAGGCATTGCAGGGAGTGGCTTTCTTCTGACCTTAGAAATGCGTAAAACAGCCGGTATTTTTCTGTAAAATGTAATCTGAGTTTTGCAGTGTTTGGGCTGCATTTCTGGCTCTGTGAAGAGGTAAATTGAAGGAAGTACACAAACCTACAATTAAAATCTCAACTGTTTCACAAGTACACTAGTAAAAATCAAGGTTAATGATGTAATGCTGTAAATGCCTACAAGCATTTGGGACTTTGACACCCCCGACTCCCTTATGTCTCTGTATTAGGTGGAGGTTAATGAGCACTGTGGAAGAAGGTGCAATTATGTGAACTTCTCAATCAAGGGAATTAATGAAGCATCTACTATAGAGGAAAACATGCTGCAGCTCTTAGGGACGAGTAAAACAAGGGAGCAAGGACTGATGGATGTGGCGGCTTTTTGCTGGGTTTTGGTCTTTTTTTTTAAAAAGGTGTTTCAGACTTGCCTCACTGTTTGAAATGCTGGCTCATGACAAAAGATGAGTCACCCTGACCTCTCGTAATAGCATCATGCCTTTAGCCTCTAAGCCACATGCTTTTAAAAAATAGACATCAAAGTGGAGTAAGACCCCCAAGACTGTAGTCTCATGGAGTGCTTGTTTCTAAAGTGAGACTTTTCCACAATAATGTCAGGGCAACTAAAATTTATGAAGAAAGCAGTCATGAGTAGAGTGCAGTTTTGAAAATGACTGAGACACGCTTATTTGTACAAAAGTTGTGTGCTTTGTTGAAGGTTTATTTACCTCATGTCACCCTCCTAAGACTGTTTTAAATTTGCTTCCACTAAGTTTGAGAACTAAAGAGGTGTAGTCCATAACAAACTGTTTTGTTGTTATGGCTGACTTTAGTCATCCAATCCTGTGCAATCTCATAACTTTAGAAAGGATTATAATTTCATTTTTTTTGACTCTGGTATCCTTTTTAGATGATGAAAGTTGTTCAAGTTTATGCAGAAACACAAGAGATTAATTTGAAGGTAAGCGTTTCAGACCATGCACACTTGGTGAAGGGATGTGCATTTCCAACAGGTGAATATTCCTGTCTTCTTTTATTTACAGGCTGATTCAGAAGTAGCGCAGGCAGGGAAGGCAGTTGCATTATACTTTGAAGATAAACTTACAGAGATCTACCCAGACAGGACCTTCCAGCCTTTGCCTGAATTTGAGCAGGAAGAGGATGATGGTGAAATAACTGAGGACTCCGATGAAGATTTTATACAACCACGTAGAAAACGCCTAAAATCAGATGAGAGACCAGTGCATATAAAGTAATCTAACGATATGGACCTAAAATTTATTGTAAAAACTGTTATTTAAGTGTTCCTGGAATATTATCATGCCTACAGTGGCCATCTTGAAGAAGCTGATAGCTTTTTAAACAGTATTAGATTACAAAAAACACTTGTACAGAAAAGCATTCTCATCAAAAGGGGAAAAAAACTGTATTGTAAATTTTTAGTGTTTGTTTGGGTTTTTTCCTTGATTCTTTGCTATATTCTTTCTTTTCCTGATGGAGGGGACACACTCATCCTGGTCTCACAGATAGAGGTGGATGAATGTTGGAGAGCAGCAGCTTTGGTAAGAGATGTTCCATGTACAGATGAGACTGCTTAGTAAAAAGTTCCGCAGGACTGGACCAGTACAGTTACTGTATCTCGCATTCATGCTGGACTGCAGTGCAAACTGTAAGCAATGTTCCTGAAATCCCCTCTTTGTGTGAACTTCAGTGCGTGTTTGTCATTGCTTTTATCATCTCATTTAAGCGGTATCGTGAATAACTGATTTTCAGTGTTGATTGAATTATCAAAATTTGACTTTCTTTACTACATTTTATGTATAGCAAAAGGAAAAACAAAAATCATTAAACTGTTCTGAATTGGCAAGTGCAGGAGTGTGAGTTCTTGACAGATGAAAAGAGTAAACTGGTGGCAACGATCTCTCTTCGGTAGAGCTAGGTATATTTCTATCATGAATCCTGTACACAGAACATTTTAATGGCATTCATGGCAGAAGTCAGCATTGTGTCATCTGTCCCTGATCCCCCTAATGAGGTAGAATGTTAATCTCTAGTATTCATTGTCTAATTTTCTGTACTCAATACATAGACTGAAGAGGTAATAACTGGTTGAGGTGTTTTTCCAGTCTTCCTAAATATCAGTTTCTAATAGACCACTTGGCAAACAATAACCTAGTAACTACCAAATGTGTAAAATTTCCTGTATTCACTTTGTCTTATTTGTAAATACTGAATTGAGATTTCTTGCAGATCAGCAATATTTGCTGAACTGTTTTTAAGCTAATATGTATTCTTATTGATTGTTCGTATCAAGAAAAGATTTGTAATATATGCTATTTCTAACATTGCATTCATTTTGAGGTTCTGTCTTATTTTTGAGTACTACTCAGAACTTCCTTCAGAAGCAGCTTATGAGCGAAATGTCTAGAAAGATTGGAATAAATCTGTTGATATTGGATTACTTGTCCATCCATTGAACAAAGCACTTGCACAGACCAGGATTTGGCTTTGAGTGGTTTCTGGTCAAATACTGAAAACAGAACAATTTCCCTGTTCCCCTAAACCCTCTGGCAGGCATCTCTGCAGTGCTTTCCTGTTGCATGCTGCCTTCGTTCCAGCATTTCTGGCTAGAAATAAGGTCATCACAAAGTAGTTATACTTTTCCTTTATTGACAGAAATCAGTACTAGAAATGATAAATTTAATTTCTGGCCTTCATGTAGATCTTATTTTAACAAGATGAAGAAATCACTCAATTGGATGTGGTCAAGTTGATAGACTAGAAATTTGCCATAAGACCTTGTGTGAATACAGCAATTCTGTGGTAGATCACTGGATTTTTGGTATACTCGGCATGAGCAATTCCTGTGACATTGTATACACTTTACCATAATGGTAAAGATAAATATTTTAGCACAATGTATCAAATTGAGATATGCTCTTAACAATTTTTATGCAAATCACTTAAGATTTGATTTCTTTTTATAAGAACAAAGTATATGTACATTGTGACTATACCTCTCACAATAAATGAGGGGACTGAAGGTATTAGTAACTTCAAGCTCACTTCTTTAGATTATGCAAACATTACACTTAAAACTCAAGCTGGTTTTTTACCCCATTTCTCAGATATTAACATAGTGCCAGTTTAAATTTATTTTTTACCAGGTTGTATGTGAAAGGAAAAGTAATTATACTTAAACATTAAATTGACAAATAGCAAAACTTTGCCCCTAGAAAGGATGATGTGTGTGAATAGGACACTCATAGTAACAAAGGATCGTTTAATGGCTCTGTGTATTGCCTATTTATGCATTTCTAGTTTCTCAGCTTCATTTTGCAAAGGAACATTATTAAAATTATCATGAAAATAAGATTTTTGTGAATTCTCTTCAATTGGGGTTACTCTTTTTATGGCGCTTAAGCACTCCAGGTTCTGTCCCTTCGGGCTGCAGCTTTGTAACCGTTTGCTTTGTGAGGCACCAGTCATGGATTCGAGTACTGCAGATACCCCCTGCCCCAACTGGAGCACAGGACGAGCATGACGGCACCCTAGACTGGGTCCCAGCATGGGGAAGGACCCTGCTGCAGAGCTGCGGTTCGGGGCACTGCTGCAAGGGCTGTACCGGCTGTTTGCACCCAGACCCAGAGCGGGTCTCTGCGCGCTTTAGAAGAGTCTTTCTGGTGAGTTTGCTTCTGTGGCAAGGTAGAAGAATTGTCAGATGTTGTAGGCTAGTGACTTGGCCTGTATTCACCGTTTCACCTGCAAACTACAAGCGATGCTAAGCTTTGACCCTCATAAGAGCTCAAGCTTTACTCTTGCACACAACCCACTGAACTTCTGGAACTGGTCCTTCTGTTCAGCTCATCAGTGCTCAGTAGTATTATGTGGAGTTTTGACTTGTGTGCAAGAAATATTAAGTGGTTTTTATATAAAAGAAACAAAACAACATTATCCTCCCCACCCCCGCCCCTTCATTTTGGAACTACCGGTACAGTTCAATGATTGGAAATCAGCGAAGTTCTATTCAAAACTATTTGAAGGGATTAGATAAGCTCTGCTAATACGTTTCCTGATCCTGTAGTCTGTATTTGGTTGGCATAGGGCAGGTAAAGGTTTGCTCACTCAAGGCAATTTTTTGGTGCCACACTATGTAACTTGTTCAAGAGCAAATTCATGGGGTTTGTATTAAGAGGCCTTTGTGTTACTCCGAGCATCTGCTCTGTGCCAGACGATGTGTGTGCGCTATGTGCAAGTGGTGGTGTGTTTTACCCTGGCAATTAATGCGTAGCTTATATCAGTAAAACCTGCAGCAGGTAAAATGTGATGGGTGTGCTCAGTCCGCCAGCTCCTCTGGCTGTGTGATTGCAGCGTTCCAGTGTGATAGTGAGAAGACAGTCTGGTGCTTGATGTAGCTGTGCTCTCATTTAAGACTCTTGTTAAAAAGACCATTCATGTCCTGATTTTTGTTCTAAATGACCCTGAAGTTTAAGTTAATCCAAAGAAGTAAAAGGCAACTTGCTTTTGAAATGAGTGAAAAGTGTACAGTATGCTACTTGTGGACTTCTCAATTACCTCAGCAGGTATCCTGCCATGTAATTACTAGTGATTAGTGATAATTTAGTCAGCTGAATAGGTTCAGGTCTTTTATTTAACTGTGCCCTGGAATTAAGTGGCCTATAGCATAATAAGGCAGAGTTACTATCCAAAAAGGATGTTCCCCAAACTTTTGAAAAGATAAAATACTCTGTCAAAGTGTAGAGAGGTTGGTTGGTTGGTGGGTTGTTTGTGGTTGGTTTTTTGTTTTGTTTTGTTTTTTTTTTTTTAATGTGGAATGTCACCATTGCTATTACTTGTGACATTTGGCTGTGTTGGCATGCTGAACACTGGATCGTTGAAATGTTTTATAAACATTTCTGCAAGCCACTGGAACAGAAGTCCTTGAAATTTGCCCAAATTTATCACTGTTGTATAACCTAGTTTATTGGCTGACCTCTAAAAGGTTAGGCAATGGCAACAGTATTTTAAAGCTATGTGTATGATGTACTGGAAGTTGGCTTTTTCTTGTTTTTCTTATTCTCTTCCTTGGAAAAAGCAATAAAACTGCTTTGTCTGTTGCCTATCAGCATGACAGGAATCCTTTCCTTTGGATAGTGATTTTATAGGAAAGTTTGTATGCATATCACCAAGTCTAGCTTTTAAAAACAAAGTGTGCAGGAGTTATTGACAATATAGTGTGGCATTTTATTTTAAAAATTGGGGAAAGTTACATATTTTTTTAAAAAGTAGGTGTTTGAGTAAATAATGAAGGTACTTTTTTAAAAAAAAATTTATATGCCACAGTTTACATAGACATATTTCAGATAGAACATATGCATTGTATCTTCGGATATGGCAATTCCTTTTATTTTCTCAAAGTGCGTGTACAGTAACTCTTCCATCTAGTTCCTGTGTTGCTTATGGGGATCCCTACTTTATATGCTTTCTAATGTAACTGAATTGAATTGATTTTCCAAATCGCAGTTCATTGGGTATCTTTATTATAAGTGAACTATTAAATGTATGAAATGCAGTTTTGGCCTTTTCTATTGAGTGATCTTACAGCTCAAGGCTGCTTTCTTTAGAATTCATTGAATTTCTACAAGGAGAGGTACTAAAATATTTTATAAGTTTGACTTGTTGCAGTATTCGCTCTAGAGTGAGCTACATTTAAAAAAAAAAAAGTGCGTGTCTGCTAATGCCCTGCAAATGGAGGTATTTCTTAGGTTCAGAACACCATGAAACATGTATATAAGCCTATAAAGATTTGTGTGGTTGAAAGCCTGTTTTACATGTAAACGTACTCATGGAAGGGTTCAGTTCATGGCATTCTTTGATTCTTCGATTATTTCTTGCTTCCAGTAATGGAATTGGTTCTTTTTTGCACATAGTGAACTTTGCTCATCTTTTAATATGATTCTTCAAAAAAGTGCTGTTTCTGTGGTATTGTATTATCTGAATAATCATATTTAACTTTTTTTAAACAAGGTCACAATTTCTGATTGTTCTGTTCCTGTGTTTTTTGCTGGTGTGTAATAAAAAAAAAAAAAAGTTTTTCTTTACATGGTTATTTAATACATTAGCTGCCTGTAAATATTTCTTGTTAAGTACTCTGGAATGTGCTGTAGAAGTTGTATTGGATCGGTTTAAATAATTGTTTGAAAGCCATTTTGTTTTGGTTATTTCTATTAAATTAGAAAAATTACTCAATTCGAGTTTCTTCTTTGCACATCTGCATTAGGGCATAAGATGCTGGTTCACATCTGGCAAAAGATTTTTCTGGTAGTGTGGAAGTCCCGCGGTGACAGGTTACTGCAGCAGCCAGAGCGTGACCACCCGAGGCTGCAGCACCTGCAGCCGCCACGCTCAGGGCAGCACGTGCCAAAGCCTGAACCCGACTCAGGCTGGGAGGGAGGTGCTGGGGTGGCAGCACCCTGCGCTTCCCCACGGGATGACCTTACATGCTTACCCACACCCGGTAGGTGAACCACAGCTGTGCTGAGGTTTGCTCTGGGGCCCTTTGTGCCACTGTCGGCCGAAGCTCGGCAGTGGGAGGTGTGAGCGGGGGCACGGGCCGTGGTGGGGCCAGGGTGCCCCGGTGCAGGCAGGATGGGGATGGCTCTGAGGCGCGGTGCCCGGTGGGCCCTGCCCCAGCAAGCGCTGGAAAAATGAAAAGGAAGCTGAACTCTGTTGCTCTGTAACTCGTTACCGCTCCAGCCACAGCTGTATGATGCTCCTCATCTGCCGTCTGTCTGTCACGCTCTGCTCTGCACGGTGGTCCCTGCGTTCTGCCTGTTGGAAGTGAGTCTGTAGTGAATGCAGAGCTCCCACCGGCGTATGCCTTTGCTCGGTGTGTATTTCACTGTATCGGCAACCAGATCCACATAGGAACGTGGTGTGTGGCCCTGTGCTCGGGTGCCAGGCATGGTTTGAAGCCCCGGGGAGCGACGGCAGTGGACGTGATGCTGCGGTGCGGGAAGTGAGGTTGCTCATCTGTGAGGGGAGAGGAGGAGGAGGAGGCTCCCGCATCATCAGCATTTTCTGCTTGCAGTGAAAAAGCTGTGCACATGTAGTGCTGTTGTGTTCACTCACCTTTCAGCTGCAGGTTAGTGTATATGCTTTGAGCTGCTCCCTCCGACCAATAAATCCATTCTTTGTGCTGATGTTGCTATTGGAGCGGTCTCATGACTTGCCATATCAGAAGTAAAGGCAGAACCGAGTTTACATGTCTTGGGATATGGCCCAGTTCAACTACAGATTTGCAGCAGGAACTAACTAGTCTGGTTTGTTTTAACAGGAGTCAGATTAAGTGCTTGTGGGTCCTTCCAGGCCCCAGTATCAATTGTACTCCAGCTGACCTTGTAGACCTGCAAGAAGAAAGTAAAGTGAGCATGCACATAAACTAGAATCACCTCTGAGTAATTCTTCTGCAAGCAATGGGAGACAGGTCTAGTAACCTTGAATGCCAACCATCTTGAAGATGTAACCCTTGCAGCTGGTGAAGGCTCTGATGCAAGCGTGTCTGTTGTGATGAGAGAACTAACTTCAGGCTGTAGTTTGTAAACTGGATTTTTCTCGTTCGCTTATTCTTTAAGTGCTTGTCTTGGCTTAGTATCACAGAAGCTTCCTGGTAAGAGAGCTGTCTTCTATGAAAAGGTTTAGTTAACTTCACCAAAGTACACGTTTGTTCTTGCTAAATTGAGAGCACTTGTATTTACGAGCACTTGAACGCACGCTTGTCTTTTGCGATCTGCAGCAAAGGAATAGATGGTTTGAACCTAAACCATTGCACTTCAGAGGGATTTTACTGCCGGTCTGAGGCGATGCTTGCTCTGCGTATGCTTAGCACAAACGGCTGGCTAGGTGCCCTGCTGACCCTTCTGATTCCTCTAGAGCTGGAGTTCGGTGCATTGCTGGCAGAGGAACGATGAGGAGTTCTCTGGGTGGAGGTTTCATCTCTCTTTGCCAGGCACTGTAACACAGCCGTACTGTGTCCAGAGCAATCCCAGTCCTGCCTTGTCCATCTGCTCCAGCTTCTGACAGCCCATCTGCTCTATCCCTTTCTGAGACACTGGTGCTGGCTACTGGAGTGGCTGGACTGCCATCTGTCATTTTCAGCACCTCTATTTAAATTTGCTCGATCCCCTGGGTTTCCTCACTAGGCATGCTTGGTTTCTCTCCCTTTGTTTCCTAGCTAAACTTCTGGCTTGCTCCAGTGACACCAGGGTATTCACCACATCACAAAGTGCCACAGTTCAGTTGCCAATTTTTTATTCCCCACCCCAGGGGCATATCTGAATCTCCTCTCTCCGTCCTGAAACTCCAGCAAGAGTCAGAAACTATGCTGCTAGTATTTCACCATTTGCTGCCATTGTAGAATTTGCACCTATATCTATAGACGAGTATGTGATTTTGACATTTTTGCCACCTTCCTCTTGAGATTATAAGCCTGTATCTGCAGAGCACTAGCCTTTCCCCTTTTTGTTAATCCACTGTGTGAGCAATTTGGATCACTTCACCTGAACATGCATACCAGGGCCGAACGGCATTTCATATGATATTTTGCACCATTCTGTGTCCTTTGCTCTGTGTTAGCGGGGCAAGGCATGCCGAACAGAGTGCTTCACGCAGAGCAGAACTGCTCTTTGTGAAATTACCTTCCACTGCGTTCCAGGGGCAGCCGTTGCAGCCAAGTGCTTGGTGATCTTCATGTGATTTGGCACTTAGGAACTAGGATAATGTTTGCTAAATTAGTGGGGATTAAAACTGGGGATATAAATTCCTGCTACTTTCATTAACGCGTGCTAGGCGCATAACTTTACTTAACAGATGACACAGGACTCACAAAACATGGTGCTGGGTCCCATCCGCTGAGGCTGGTGGTGAAGGCTCCCCCCCAAGAAACAAGCAAGGTGTTTTATGGTGTGTAGCGGTGTACCTGGTGGTCCGTGGTGTATCTATTGCTTCACCCTGACAGTGATGTTCTTCACCTGCTGACAGCCCTTTTTGCATGGCGTGTGGCTTCAACAAGACCCACAGCATGGCTCACAGGATGAGCTTGCTGCTGTCAGATGCAGCTCAGCGCCTGCCCTCCCTGGGGGGAAGCGGGTCTCTGCAGGGTCAGAGGCCGGCCAGCTACAGAGCGCATGGAGGCTTGTTTGGGTGCACTTATTTCCTTAGCTAGACCTGTGGGGCAACTGGCTTGTTTGGAGTATCTTTGTTTTTTCATTTTGTACGTCATGTCGGAGAGAAACATAAAAGCCTTTCATGGTAGTGGAGTTCCTCAGCAAATGTTATGTAGCTGGTGGGTCACAAGTGATCTGGTGTGTCATAACTCTGGCAGCTGGAAGTGTTTGGAAATCACATCTTTTGAAGCTTTCCACCACTGCAGGGAGTGTGGTGCTGGAATACAGCATGCAGGCTGCTGAAGCTGTGAATTTGGTGCTGAGATCCACGTGGCAGTGTGTATCTGTTTCAGGCCGCTTTCCTATGAGGAAAGAGTTGGCTGTGAAAGTGGCCGAAAACACCATTCCTTTGAAATTGTGTTTGGAGACATGCTTGGTGCCGTCCTGCAACTGCAACCAGGCGCAGCTACGGGGTCTGTGCCATGGATCTGAACGGTGGGTTTGCAGCTGACTGCGGACAAGATGCAAAATGCCAAACTGAGGTCTGTTTTCCTCTTGGAAGTCATCTGTGTCTCCAGGCAATCCCAAATGTAAGTAGTTTATCTGCTCTGTTGGCCCTAGCCTGTTTTCAAAGGACGGAGATGTTGCAGCGACAAGTCCTTCTGACAGCACATGATAGGGACCATGCTCAAAGGTGAATCCTGCTTTCTAAATGAAGGCAGATTATCTGCTGATCTGAGGTTTAATCAGCTCAACACATCAGGGAAGTTGCATGTAACTCAGAGAACTGCAGCAACTGTGTTTGGAAGCACGGGGCGGGCTGGGAATAATCGGCCGTCGGTCGCCGGGCACGCACCCTGCGTCAAGGCAGAGGTCACGGCCTGTACGTTCTTGCATCATTCTGCTACGAATTTGTGAATTAACTGTTCATTCTTTAAAATTTCTAGTACAGAACATGTCACCAGGTGGTGCTCTCAACACGGCCAGTCTACGTGCTGGTCTCAGAGAGCAAGTAGTTCTGCCTCGGGTAGCGATCCTCGGGCAAGGGGCTTCGGCTCCTGCGGGCCGAGGTACCCAGCTGCTGTGGGCGAGGCACGGGCAGGGTGCCGAGCCTTGTACCCTAGGGTCAGCGCTGGCCTTTAATGTGGTCACCTGTGGACTTCAGTCTCATTCATTTCTCTCTCCACCTTAGCCTTAACAGAGCGCTGTGCTTACTGCCTGGACGTGCGCGCAGAGAGCTGAAGGTGACGCGGTCACGTCGCGCAGGGAAAGCTGGAAATGACTGCACTGGGCACCGCTCCTGCTGGGGGGACACTGTGAACCTGCCTGCTGGGAAGGGGGCATGTAGGAGCAGCCTCAGCTGGTGACCTGCCTCATCTGCCCCCCCTTCGTCTCTGTGACTGCAAGGCACGCAGGGGTCAGGGAAGCTTTCAGCAATTAGGAGCTACTACGATGGTGATCAGGTTTGTTCCCCTGTCTCTGGTCATTGCTTCGAGCACTGTTGGTGCCAACCACAAAGAGCAGTGGGGCTTGTTGTTTAACCAGGTGTGTAGCATAGGCTCTGCCCTGCTGAAACCTATCTAGGAAGGAGGTGCTCCTCAGTCATTTTTGTTGCTAGAAGTTGTGCCTCAGGGTGCTTTTCATGAGCAGAGCAAGTAACCAAGCTGGTAACCACAGCTGCAGCCACAGCTTCCTGGGAGGTACTGAGAGGAGCGAGGGCTGAGCATCACCTGTAGACAGGAGCCCTGTGCTCTGGTCCTACATCTGATGCCATCCCTTGACGCCGAGCAAAGAGTTGAGACTAGGTGAGATCCGAGCCTGCCACTGATCCTAGCCCTGGATTTTTGTGCCAAATCAGGCCCTGTAGCACGTGCTGGGTATGTTCAGCCTGCTTGGGGCTTGGGCACAGCTGTATGGGAATGCCAAGTGTTAATAATGTCCATGACGTGGGCTGGATTTTCACCGTTGTCATCTCTTCTCCTGCTGCCCTGCATCAAATGAAAAGGAAGGGTTATAACTGCCCAGAATGAGTTAAGGAACAGTATTTACTGCTGGAAAGACGGGCAGTGCTGAAGTGGGTAATACCAAGGCATTTGGTAGGCAACCGGGAGAGCTGAGTGGGGCTGTGGAAAAACTGTGTGTGGTCTGTCTCCTGCTGAAGCTGCAGTATGTTCTTGGGTTTTACCACCCTTGTGCAATGCCCTCCTTCCCTGTGGAAAACATGATTAATTATAATGTGTTGTCAGCATTCAGTGCTCCGCTTGATTATTTGGAAGTTTTCTTTCCCTAGTTTGGTGTCCAGCACTACAGCATGATCTTTTTTAACTCTACAGTTTCTCAGTTGCCTTTCGCAGCAAGTGATCTGGCAGCTTGCTGCTGGCTCATGGGGTGACTGCTGACATGTCAAAGAAATTTAATCTGCTGCCCAATTATAATCAATCTAATTCTCCTCCAGATAGACACAGACGCAGTACCCTTTTAGTGTCTGAGCAGAACATAAATGTGTCAGGCCATCTTATTTGCTGCTCACTGTTGAAAACTAAATTCTGTAGAAAGTGATTCAATAATGCTGTTGTTGGGCCTGGAGACTCTTTCCTGCTCTGTACAAGCAAGGAGCCCTCTCTCTTTCTTACCTTTACTGTATGATGAGCGTGGTGACTGGCTTCACAGAGAAGGCTTTCTGGACATGTGTGTCTGAGGCATGATATATGGGGCCACAGTTGTAGGTGATGTAAGTTGACAGAGCTTCATCAAAGTCAGCAGAACACCTATACCCTTGTTCACATGGTGGGTTAAACTAAACAATGTTCTTTCCTGTTTGTTTCAGAGCTCTAGTGCTCATGTGTAGAGATGATTTTTGCAGCATGACCCTCGCCAGGGCTCTGGCCAAGCAGTCGTGAGGGACTGGACAATGTCTGGGGCTGGGACTGGGGGCAGCCTGGGGGCCCATACCTCAGGGACAGGGTGCTGCAGGCGGTGGGTCCGTCACCCCCTCTGCACTTCTGGGCTGCCCGTGACTGGGGTTATTGCCTTTGGCAGCACTCTGCTACAGTGAGGGAGGGCGCTTCACTGGCTGAGAGAAGTGGTGGGGAGGATGTTTGGCTATTATCAAAGCAGACCAACTAAGTAAACAACTTTTTGACAGCACTAATGGCTCTGTGTCCTTGCCTCTTGTCATTTAGAGCTTTGGGAAATAATGTTATCAGTAAGTAAACAGATTTAAAAAAAAAAAAAAACAAAACAAAAAAAACCCCAAAAAACCCCCCACAACCCAGTGAAATCTCTTGGCCCTGATATTTGGTGCTGGCAGGAGCAGCAAACACCCTGCGATGAGGCAGACGTGATCCTCTTATCCCCGCTGCCCCCAGGCAAGCCCTCGGGTGCCAGTGGTGCGCTCTGAACCCTCCTGCCTGATGAGAACAGCCTGTTGCTTTCCTTCTGCTGCACTGCTCTCCTGCTCTTTCCATGAGCAGCTGGCAAGGACAGGCCTTATTCCAAACTGCAGGACCTGATGCACCTCCTTTCCCACAGCTTCATATCCCCCAGACAGAGGAGCACAGCTAATAGAGGAAGCTGGTTACGTTTCTGTATGAGGAACCTTGGGAACGGAGATGATTGCCAACACATGTGTCATTTAGGATTAACTCTTCTGTCCACTGTCACCTGTGGAAGGAGTTTATTAAGCTGTGAAGTGATCAGCAAGGGTTTTCTTTGTTCTGTTATTACTGATAGGAGTATTGCAAATGCTGCTTTGGGCTCCCAGGAGAGATCCTTGCAGAGGATGCTCTGAGGGTAAGCTGTGCATGTAACACAGATCTTCCATGCAGAGTTGTGTGTTTCTAGCCATAAAATCGCTTGGGTTGCTGGCTCTGGATCTTGTGAAAGAGGTTTGCCACCATCATCCAGGATGCGCTGGGACTGTCCAGGCAGCAGCAGGCAGGCCTGGCAGCAGGACCTCCCCCCCGCCTGGTGTCCATGAGGGCAGGGAAGTGCCTGGGGGAGTAGGAGAGAGGCACAGATTCAGTGGCCAAAGATGCGGTGCCAGGCTCAGTTCAGATGGGCTGGGTACTGCAGAGCTCAGCAGGCGAAGAGCCGTCAGTCCCTGCGGGGCTGAGTGGTGCAGAGTGACGGGGGTGATGCCATGTGGTGTGGGGCCATGCAGGGCAATGGGGGTGATGTGGGGCAATGCGGGGTGATGCAAGTAATGAGGGTGGTGCGGGGAGATGCAGGGTGATGCAGGATGATTGGGGTGATGTGGGGTGGTACGGGGTGATGCAGGGCAGCAGCACTCGGGAGCGGGGGCTGCGCCTGTCTGGAAAGCACCGTTTGAGAGAACACTCACATCCTTCGGAGTGTTGGATGGAAAGCATCGGGGTGGGGGAGCAGATCCTGCAGATCTGTGGTGCTGCTGGAGGCTGATAGAGCAGGTTAATCAAAGAGCTCTCAGGTTTCTTTTCACATGTTAATTTTCTCCTGAAATAAAATCACTACAGCATTTACTCTCAGAGGCACAACTGTGCACCATTGTTTTTGTTTTCTCTGTTTTAGAAATACTGCTATTTTTATTACTTGTATTTCCACCGAGAGGGATAAAAATAACTAGAATATGGCAAATACTTTGTAAGCACACTGAGGGGTAAAAAACCAGCTTATACCTCCTTATTTTCCATTACAGATATCAACTTAGTTTGTTTCTTCCAGAAGGTTGAGGTTAAATATATTCTACTTTGCTTTTCTATTTCCATGAAAAAAATGGTTGTTAAAGCCTGTGTTAGTTCCGTGGAGAGTTGGGCTGGCAACCTGCACTCTGCCAGGTGTTACGGCCTAAAGCGCAGCAGAAAGGTGACTGCAGATGGATGTGTTCCATCTCTTACTGTGCTGTACAGATGTGGGATTTTTTCCAGATTTTTTTATCCAGCTCTTTCGGTGTCTAACTCTTCTTTCCTGAGAAGAAGCCACATGTGGTGCAGTCTGGGGCTGTTTCAAATCTAAACACTACCCACCTGATGGCTGCTAGAGCGGTGTGCCTAGGTGGGCTTCAAAGTGCCAGGTGAACTGTCAGTGGAAATCACCAACCAAGCCCTTGTTCTGCTCTGGAAACACTTCATGCCATCAGGGAAGTCCTGGATGCTATCGTAGTTACGCTGCAAAGGGGCTCCACCTGCTTCCTGGACTTGCAGTGGCTTAGGACTGTGCGAGAGCAAAGGCTTTTCAGGAATCTTTAGCACTTTATTACTAAAGACAAATTTTAATCTGCCTTCTGAGTTCTGACACCAGCATTTCATTGGCCTTCAAGGAAAGTGCAGTCTTTTTAAAGGAAATGATGCAGTGATACCGGTAATAGTGTCCACAGCACAGAGGGCTGAAATGAGACCCTAAAAGCAAGTTTTTATCTCTTAGAAAAAGAGTGTGTTAACATCTGTTGTTAACATTTATGCTAGCTCAATCCTTCCAGTAGCTATGTATCAGACAACAGCCACATCTGAGGTTCCCGCAGCATTGCAGAAACACGCTTGTGGCCTGGGGGGACACAGTAACTAACTTCATAAATCAGGTTGAGGAACTGAAATGGGTCTAATCCCAGCCTAACCTCACTCCTGTGAGGCCATACCATGTTCGGGTAACAGGATTTGCTGCCATAATCTTCCTGAAATTTAGGTCCTAAGTAACTCTTGCCTGTCAAACGGCTGGGGGGGCTGACGGGTCGTTGTGGCACCGTGTGTCAGCGGGACCCTGCACACAAGGCTGGGCGCAGCCAGGGTGCCAAGCCCACCGGCAGGGACCCCCGTGTGGGGCCCAGGCTCTCACTTCAGTAAGTTTATTGAGATTGTGCCTTGTGTTAAATGCAGATGTTTGGTGCATGGAAGGTCAGAGGTCCCCCAGCTATTTAGCTAATGGCTTTTGAGCGTGGCTGATGGCTGCAGTACTCACTCGCAACCACATCTCTCTGATACAATCTCATCTGATGTCTCTCAGCCACGTGATGCTATTGGAGCAGGAATGGCTTTTTAGAGCTTCCAGCCCTGCGAAATCACTCTGTGACTGTTCACCTTGAGGACATACAAAGATTCCAGATCAAGAAAATATATTTCAGAAGTCCCATCACCAGAAAACAATTTTTGATGACAGTCCTGCCCCCCTAGAAAGCTTCTTGTCTGGATGCACTTGGCTTCAAGGAGGTCTGTCTTCAGTGTCCATTTTGTTGTGCAATAAGCTGCAATGCGTCTTGGAATCAGGATTTTCAGGACACCAAGGCACCTTTTCTTGCCATGAAACTGACAAAGCCAGTGCTACCCAGCAACACCCCGCTGACACTTGAGGGCAGGAGCCTGCGGCAGGGACTGCTCGCCC
The DNA here is from genome assembly GCF_023634155.1 of Falco peregrinus. Taxonomy (NCBI): domain Eukaryota; kingdom Metazoa; phylum Chordata; class Aves; order Falconiformes; family Falconidae; genus Falco; species Falco peregrinus. The sequence continues at coordinate 7,819,990 of NC_073736.1, read as the reverse complement.
CTTGCCGCCCTTTTGCTGCGCAGGGGCATCATGTGCTGTGGAGTGAGCGAGTTCATCCTTAAACTTCCATCTCAGAGTTTGCTTGCAGTGCAGTCCAGGGGCTGTCACTCTAGGCTACAAATTCAGGGTTAATTTTCTTTCCCTCTTCCTTGTGTCACCAGGATATTCAAGGAGAGGTGTGTCTAAGACTAACAGCTCTCAGGAAAGCTCAGCTGGGGAATGAGCAGCCACCGTGCAGCTGGGAGAGCCTCGGTGCACACAAGTGGGGACCCAGCATTTCCTTCACGTTTCTAGTCTTATTTTGTGCAATAAATGGAGCCTGGACAAGTTCTGTTGCTAAGCAGTATGAGGGACCAGGGTCCTGGAGACCTTGGTGTCAGTGAATGTTTCTGCTGGAGGTGAAGAGAGGAGCAAACAGAGGTGCCGTTTGTGTGAAAAAAGTGTAAATCTTTGGGGAAAACACGGCCCTGCCTGCCTGCCCTCTCCACCATGGGAGGCGCTTTTTTTTGCAGCAGCTGCCAGCAGCGATGCAGAGCTCTGGCTGCTCCCCAGGGCAGGGGCAGGAGGCTGCTGCTGCCTGGCAGCTCTGCCCTGCACACAGGCACCGGTACAGATCTAATAGGTGGCACAGAGCTTGTTTAAATATTTTTTCCTGAAGTTAGTTTGAGCTCAATTCTTGCGACTAGCGTTGGATTTAAGCTCATTCTTAAAGCTCTGTCTCCGTTAGGACAGGCAGGGTCACCTCCTCCCTCTGCACGTGCCGGTGGGAACAGGATGCTGGTTTCATTTGCCGCTTGCACCCCATCAGCCACCACAGAAGATCTGCAGATCAAAGCCGTGCGTGAAGGTGCGCAGCAACACATATTACATTTATACACAGATGGCACATTGCCGTTGCCAAAGGACCCAGATCAGCGTCTTTTTTCCTGGCAAGCAGCTCTGAACAATTTTTGAGTTATTTCCAATTATATTAACTGGAAGAGTAAATAATATAACACTGTTAGTCACACTAATAGTTAGGACTGACACAAATAAATGCTGCTGCTCTGTCTATAGACTTGATTATTATTAAAAAAATAAAAATCACCTTCAAACACATCCTAATCCAAATTAAATGAATAGCATATTCTGTCTCAGCTGGACAAATGTGTTTGTGATTCTACCTTAGTGGCACACATTCCCATAGGTGTGATCAGATACATTGCATAGAAAAAAAATTGTACATATAGTTAGCCGTGTTAGGACTCCAGACGTGAACAGCCTACAATTAGATACGTATTGAACACACTCTCGTTAATCCAATTGCAGTATGCCCAGTTCCTCAAATGTTTATGGTGAATTGTCTTTGGTGATTGTCTTCTGCTTTAGTGAAGGGAAAATTGCCATCCTTTCTCAAGCTGCTCATTCTCGGATTATGGCGTGTTTTACTGCTTTCGGTCCCGGTCACCAGGCAGTAGGCAGCCCCTAACTGATGCAAGTGACCGCAGCGCTTCCACTCGCTTTGTGGTCTTGGTTGAAGTGATGATTTCAAAGGTAACGCCAGGGCTGGGGTGTTGCATGTAATGCATTTCTGTGTGTGATCCAAGTCCATTGAGCCATTTCCCCCTAACATTTATTCAACTCTCAGTCCTTCTGGGCTATCTACAGATGCAGCCTTTTCTGCCTAACAGTTTGTTCTGCCTCTCGATGTGACATCAGGCCACTGGACAGGAAGAAGATAAATGCTGCCATGGGAGAGGAAGGCATGCCGTGCTTGCCTAAATGCCATGTGAACGCAGCTGCAGGGAAAAGCTTGCCAGGCACGGGAGTCTGAAATGCCAGCGTGGGTGTGGGGGAGACAAGCCGCTGAACCCCTCAGAGACCATCAGCTCTGCCCGGGGGGTGGGGGTGGGCTTGCCTCTGCTGTTCGTGCTGGAAGGTGGAAACAGGACTGAGGGAGTGATGTGCCCTCCGAGTACAGGTCAGTGCCGAGGCAGGCTGTGCAGGACGCGCTGCAGCAGTGCAGGAGCTGCGTCTGGCACTGGTGCCCACCCTGTGTGCAGCGCAGCTGCAGTGGGGCCGGGGGCACCAGCAGCCCGGACATGGCAGTGCCTGGGGACAGGGGTCCGGCCCCTCTGGGGCTTTCTCTGGGCAGCTCCAGGGACAAAACTGGAGCTTCCCAGTAGGATGCGGGTGGCATCATCTCCCATCTGGGTGGCCGTGTGTAGGGGTACGTACGGGAGGAGAGAAGTAGGTGCGAGAGTCCTTGCCTGGGAAAAGCAGCGGTGGGATCAGCAGGTGTGGCAGCTGCCACCTGGCTGTTTTCCAGCTAGGAAATGTAGGACAGCAGACGGTGCATATGACATAAATTCAAAGTTACAAGGTGCAAAAAAAAATCTGGCTTTCCATTCCAAAGAAATATTTGTTGGGAGTATGGACACTAATACCAGGGTCTCCTGTTAGTGTTACCCAGCAAGCCTGGAGTCCTCTGATATGGAAATGAAGGTGAATAATTGACCCAAGGTGACTTTAGGTTTAAAAGTAAAAAGTTCTTGGTATTACATTTGAAATAAAATTAGCTTTTTTTCCAAATAATTGAATTCTATTATTGATTTCTGTGTTATAAGCTCTCAATTGGACATTAACCTTTTTCTAAGGGTTTGGTTCATGGAGTTTTTGTCTGTTGAAATCTCTTTAAGGTAAATTACAATTTCAAATGCAATACTTGACTGATGTGTTCCAGAATGTTGTGGTTTAACCTGGCAGGCAGTTAAACACCACACAGCCTCTCACTCACTCACCCCTGCCAGTGACATGGGGGAGAGAATTGGGGGAAAAAAGTAAAATTTGTGGGTTGTGATAAAGGCAGTTTAATAGGGCAGAAGAGGAAGGGAAATAATAATAATAACAACAACGCTACTACTATACAAAACAAGTAGCGCACAATGCAGTTGCTCAGCACCTGCTGACGCATGCGCAGCCGGTTCCCAAGCAGCGGCCCCTGGCCAGCCCCCCTCCCAGTTTGTATACCGAGCATGACATCATATGGCACGGAACATCGCTTTGGCAGGTTGGGGTCAGCTGTCCTGGCCGTGCCCCCTCCCAGCTCCTTGTGCCCCCTGCCTGCTTGCTGCCTAGGGTGGTATGAGAACCTGCAAAGTCCTTGACTTAGTGTAAGCTCGGCTTGGCAGCAACTGAAATGCCGGTGCGTCACCAACATTCCTCTCAGCCTCAAGCCTAACCTTAGCACTGCACCAGCTACCAGGAAGAACACAAACCATCCCAGCCAAACCAGGACCAAGGAATTCTTCTCTTGGTGCCAGTTTTGGTGGCTCAGGCAAGAACTGTTGCTGTGCTGGGGAGACATGGTGATGGGACCATTAGCCAGGGGCACACTTGCATCCCCTTTGGGTTGGGGACTCTGGGCCACAGGTGCCTGGAGAAGGTGATGAAGGGAGGAGCAGAGCAGCGGTGCTGTGCCCTCACCAGGTCCTGGTCAGCTCCTCTCTTGCCTGGCTGTGAGCATGAGCACCCACCGCTGCAGCACTGCTGGCAGGCACGAGCTGATTGCCAGCAGCTCTTGCGAAGCATCATCTGAGATGCCGGTGCAGGTGGCAAGGCCAGCCATGTGTCTAACACATGGATTTCAGTGGTGCAGGGGGAGAAACTGCTCCATTTAGAAAAACCTTAGGAGGCTGAGATGAGCGTTGGTGTACTTACTCCTTGCTTCTTGCTGGTATTATCTTGTATTTTGAAGCTGGCTCACAAGCCTGGCACTCTTCGTTGCTTGTGAGCTGTAGGTGGTCACTCGGCACAGGAGTTCGTCTCTAAATCCCCATGTACATGACTTCCACTGATTACCAGGACATGGATTGTGCAAACCATAGCTACTTGTTCCACTGTTTTGTCAAAGTAAATTGGGTGAAATCTCTTTTTTTTTGGGGGGGTGGTGGTGTGTGTATCACAGTGACAAATGTAAACTTGAGCCTACTTCAGTCCCCTACTAGAAGCTATGTGAGCCTGGTTCGGGATGGTATGATGCTCTGTATGCATTTCCCACCCCTGTTTATTAGAGTACCAATGGCTTCTAGGATATATGGTGTTTCATGAGGCCACAGAAGCTATAAGAAGGCTGGATTTGCAGTGCTCTCAAATTTAGCATGGCTTCCATCCTGACCCACAGAACAGCCTTCCCCAGCACTGGGGAATCAGGTGCTGGTGTTTGTTCCCTGCCCTGCCGTGGCCTCCCGGACACTGCATGCACCTGAGTTTCCCCGAGGAGGGTAACATCATCCTGAAAGGTGGGGGTTGTTTTGCTAACCTGTCTCTAATGACTTCTGCATACCCCAATGGGGTTCCGGGCCTGCTGCCATCAGCAGAGCTTTCAGGCAGTGGGCAGCAGGCCACTGACAGAGGGAGAGCAGCTCTGTGGGTCCAGTCACCCAGGGGAAGACTAACAGGGAAGCAGCAGCACTGGCACAAGGTGATGTAACCTAACCTATGTAGTGTCTTGTTTGGTTTTTTTCCTTTGTATGCTGACTGATGTGTTATTAATTTGCTCAGGTGAGCAGCACACTCATTGCAGTAAACCAGTTAAGTTTTGTCACAGTTGCCGAGTAACATCATCTCTGATCCTTCCAGCCTCACCACAGAGGTCTTGGGGCCCCAGCTACGGCTTTGCCCTGCGTGGGCTCTGGCAGCATGCTCTGGGGACTGCAAACCCCCATGCTCAGCAAAACTGTATCTGCAGGGTGGACGCAGCTCAGCCCGTGTTCTCTTTCTCGTGCATCTTCTCAGTCACAGGTGGAAAAAATATTCTGCAGGACCTTCTGCAGTGGCCCTAAGGTTCTTTGCATACCTGAATTGTGCGTGTACAAGTTTTTGCTCTGGAGCAGGAGGCAGAAATAAACCAAATGTTCAGCTTTGGAAAAGGCTGAATGCCTGTTGAAGCAAAACCATTGTTAACTCCTTTATACTGCAGTGCAGCTAAAAGGCTGCAGCAGGGGAAGGCACAGCCCCTGGCAGGTGTTACATGGACCCAAATCAGGCAAGGAAGGGCTCTACAACCTCAGGAAAAATACCGTGAAATTAATAAGGAAAGATGAAGGCTGGGCGTGTGTGTCAGTGATGAGAACAATTTGGGCATAATTTCAGTTTCAGTTTTCTTAAAAAGATAAATAGGTGGGTGGTTTTCATGAGTTTGCTGTAGAAATGTGATGCAAACCATACCTGAGCTTGAGCTCCTGGCAAATTACTGGTTTGGCTTCCAGCCTTGCACAGTCTGGAATCTCTGCTCAGTAAACACAGAGCTTTGCAAGCCATGGTGCTGCCAGCAGGCAGCTGGTGGTGTTGATGTTTGCTTGCATGTGGTAAACACTTCCAGTAATACTTCCTCATCTGCAGGTGTGCCTCAGACTGTTTGCAGCAGAAGGTTGTGTAGCACTGACCGGATGGTGGTAGTATCTATTTAAAAGTGTCTCTTTGTGACCAGCTGTAGGATATTGCTGTGTTAATAAAGATTTCACTCATGTTGTCCTGGCAACAGAAGTTTTTGGGAGGAGAAGTGCTTAGTAGGAAGTTGCTCCTGCCCAGAGGGGGGTTGCCATGCTGGCTAAAGCACCGTGGCAGAAGCCCAGCAAGCCACGGTGCGGTGTCCCAAGCGCCTGGCGGGGCAAGGAGGCAGCAAGGAGCGGCGTGACCCAGAGGGCGCCGGGCGCGGCCCGGTGCTGGAGCGGTGCCGTTGTGTGGCGGCCACACGCCGCCGCTGCCGGCCACCCCGCCGCGCTGGCAGCGAGTCGCTGACCCAGCCCCTGGAGGAGACGCAGCACGTTTGCTGCGGGCAGCGAGGGAGCGGCCAGTGCCCAGGGGGCTGTGGCGTGGTGGAAGGGCAGCTCGGTCCCGCGGAGCACCGGGAGAGGTGTGGGCAGCGCTGGGTGCCCCGTCCTGGTGGCGCTCAGGCTGCTCCCAGGCAGCAGGAGCAGGCAGGAGCAGGCAGCGCGACGGGCACCCGGGTAGGCGCTGCAGCTCCCAGGTCTCAGACACAGAGCTTTGGGGAGGGTCGCTGCCCTACACAGCCAGGGGCTGGGCGGCGGGGCGTGCTAGAGGACCCACGTTCCAGGGGAGCCTGGTGCTGCGTCGGGTGCTTGGGTAACTCCTGGGACTCACGTGGCGTGATGGCTCAAAGTGCTTCAGCAACTAATTAACAAAGAAAATAAATACAGTGGCATGAATCTAAGCATCCTCTATGGCAATGTGGGGCTGAGGGACCTGTGTAGCTTCAGCCCTGGCTCTCTGGTATGCTCATTATATCTGTACTTCTCTGCTCCAGAAGCTGCAAGAAACCATTCTGCTGTATGTAATTTTAATTGCCTGTTACACAATTGCTTCTTTTCCCATGACTGTCAACTATATACTCTGTTCAAAAGTGTAGCGCTACCATGAGGCATGACCTGTCTGCTGAATTAAAATAAGAATAAAAAAACACTGCAGAAAATAATAATAAAAAATATCTTATTATAAAATACAGTGGCATTCTCAATCTCTATTGCTATTTGCAGCCTGTTGTGTTAGGACCAGTGCAAACAAATCAACAGAACCTGCTGCTTTTCTTACGTTGCCTTTAGCCATTGTAAGTAGTTTGTGCAGTGTTCATGGCAGCAGTCCTGTTTCTCTTGTCTGATGATGTGCCGTCCTCAGCCAGAAGATTTCAGCATTCACTTTATTTGCAAAATTGTGCTGGGGCTGGGATTTGAAACTCTGCACCTGGAGAATGGTGAAGGGGCAGCAATGAAATGGTTAAAAAATTATCTAGGCTGCAGCACGAAACTGAATTGGGTAGGAGGTTCTTCGTCTGGAACCCGCCTTGGCAGTAAACAGCTCTCTGATCTCAGAGGCAATAAGGCATCAGGAGCACTGGCAGGACTGCAGGAGGCTGGTTTCTGGAGGCTGACCGGAGACTCCCTGCTCTGGATGCCGAGGAGGGTTTGTAGAGCTGGACCACTGCCTGGCACAGGGTGTCCCTTAGGGTGCTGCCATGCCAGAGGGTGGAACCGGTGTGGATCTGTTAGTGTGACTGAAAAAACCCAAACCCTCTTTTCCTAGTTTGACTTTCTTAGACAGCAGAGGGGGATAGCGGAGAATGCAGTGTGGGAGATGAGTGGTACCAAGGATGACAGCCGTTGTCAGAAGGCAGTCCGCATTGTCACCGAGCTGTGCCAGAAGAAAAGCCTGCCTAGCTTGGACCTGGACACTTGCAGGGAATTCCTCCTGCTGCCTTCCGACCAGAGCCTGATTATCTCCGAGCCAGGTACAGTACTCTGGTCCTGCCTGCTCGAGTGGTGCTTGTGAGTGCCAGCAGCCAGAGGAAGGCAGGAGGACTCTCACAAGGGGAGGGCGATGTTTGCAACCCCCGTGCTAGACTTGGGGAGACTGGTCTCAGCACGCATCGCTGCGTGGCTGTTTTCCATTACACGTTCCACTGTCAAGTTTTGGGTGCAAGTACTGCCTCACCTGTTGAGGCGAAACGGTGTAGCCTGATGGGGGTCGCTGCACGGAGGGGACAGGGAGACTGTTACGTGATGGTGAGGACGTGGTTAATGAGATAAAGTCTCTGTGAAAGTTCCTTATTTAAAAAAAAAAAATGGACCCTTTGTCCTGTAGAAAAAAAGCAGTAAAATGCCTGTTTAAGTAACTGAGATGACAGGAACTGATCACCATTATCCCAGTTTGAGAAAAGGAGGGACTCGCATGGATTTTTGTCCATCAGTCAGGGATCTAAATGTACTTTCATGTATTGGTTTTACTTTCCCTAAGACCTGCCTGAAGCTGTTCCTTGCCAGCTTACAGAGCTAGGGAGACACGCTGGCATGGCAGTGATGAATCAAGAGCGAGCATACTGCTCTTGGAGCGAAGGAGCATTTCTTTGTTGCAAAGAGGTTGGTTTTCTGTGCACTTCTGCTCACGGCTTCATGTTCCAGAGAGGTTCTCTTCTGCTGTAACTTCAGAAGACATTGGCAGGGGGAGCTTACATCCCGGGCTCATACACCAAGGAGCAAAAAACAAAATCCTGAGCTTTTTAGCGTTATTGATAACGTGCTGTAAGTTGTTTGCATATTAGAACATTTGCACAGAGTGCTTCTTTTAAGGTTTCTGTAGATAATGATCTACCAGCCCAGCCTGATTTTGCAGCATACATTTTCAGAAACTTTCCTCCTCTTCTTCCAAGGACACCTGTGCATAGCCCAGGTAGAGGCAGTAGCCTGTCAATCCCTGTCCAAGTCTTTCTGTGCCATCATCCTTCAGTTTCTTCTGCCTCTCTCTGCTAGCATCTTGCACCGGGATGCGACTGGCACCCGGGGCATGCTGGCAGCTCTCTGGTTTCGCTGGTCTTCTGCCATCTGTCTGCTTCCACCACTGTTTTGCCAGTACGTCCAGCCTGACACCTTCCTTTCACATCCCACTCTACTTGTAACTTAGTTGTCATCTTAAAATGACTTATCCTTATACCTGCTTGTTCTGAAGGCCTCTTACCACCGCTGCTGGTACTGTCCCTATGTGGTGCATCCAGTGCAGCTCTTTCCTCTATAGCAAATAACTTGCTGCATTGCTTCGTAATTTTTTACCTTGGTACCAAAATCAATGTTTTCCTGACTGTGCAGCAGAAGTATCTGTACTGGCCTTGTTCTCTCCACCCTGATATGACTGATTCCCATTTGCTTGTGCAGCCTGTTCAGGACCTCATTTTCAGGTCACCATATGCCTTTAGCATCTCAAGTGTTTGTCTGCTCTGATCGCTGCTCTAAGTGTCAGCCTCTACCCCAGTGCCCCGAGCAAGTCATGCTGGGCTGGCTGGCTGCACTGGCTGCGTTAGCAGCTATCGCCGCTGTCTCTGCTCTGCACGGCTGGGCCCATTTTTATGTCTAGACAGCACAGACGACACGGCTGAGCCCAATGGATAGTAGTATTTCTCAAATGCCTGGCTGTAAAATTGCTCCAGCAAAGGAGAGAAATCTATTTGCATTAAGTGTTAACGAATCTAACAGCTACAGTGGTGAGATACCTTTCCTATTAGTGTCTGGATGTTTATTTAGTTATCTGCACTTGTGCTTTGTCTGTTTCACACTGAAGACTTACGTTAAGCATATTTGCTGTTGGCTAGCTGGGGTCCTATGAGCTGGCAAGTCCTTCCTCATAAGGATACACAAATAAAATGTGAGGCTGTGCACAGAGGAGCAGTGATACAGCCTCGAGACAGGCTGCTGTGCCAGTGCGGGCAGGAGGGTCAGCGGAGCCACGCAGCACCAGGACTGGGTCCTGCTGAGGTGTACCTGTGCTGGGCAGCACAGCCCTGGCCACTGGGCTACCAAGTTTGCTGGACTAAGATGGGGTCTATTTGGCACCATCATGTGAAAGCAATGGCTTCTCTGCTGGTTTGTCACCTCCTGGGTAAACCCATTAGCAAATGGCTGGATCAGCTTGGTTTGTCAAGTATCGCGATGAAGTCTGTGTCGTCCATGAGCAGGCAGATGAAAGCACTCCCAGGCCTGCTTCTGCACAGCTCTGCTTGCCGTTAAACCCTGAGGGGTGGTTTGTTTTTTACTGATGTTCCATATATTAATGGAGAGCAGTATCTTCTGAGGAGCTGTGGGGTTGCAAAGGAATTAGCCAGGTATTAGTAGCCCTCTTGACCTGCATCTGACAGTGGAAAAAAACTGTGACTATAGAAATATTAATGGATAGTTTATGTAAGAACATGCCAGAGTATGATTTTATGCAGTGATGATGGAGTTTTAACATTTTGGACTGAATGTGGAAGGTGCTACTGTGTGTGAAGCGGATGCTCCCCTACTCTCTGTAGCCCGGGTTATGTAACAGCTGATTCTCCTGCTTAAAGCAGTGAGAGAAATGGAGCTGCAGCATTTCCCCAGGATGCTGTACATTACTGTACATCCAACAAAGGAGCGTCGCAGGCTGCTGCTGCTGGATGGCTGCTGGCTAGTAATCCAGCAGCTAAGTATGTCAGAAAAATAAGGTATTTGGATGAAGAAGGTTTTGGTATCGATGCGTCAGTGGATATGCGAGCATGAGCTTTGCCTGCAGTTTGGCCTGTGGTGGTGCCAGGAACAGAACTGATCTCTTGGCTGTGGGCCCTGAGATCGAGCAAGATGCAGCATCTTTTTGTTGTGCCTCTCTAAAATCCTCCCCCGTAGCTCCCTCCATCTGATAGCTCTCTTCCCTGCCAGTCCTCAGCCATTGTGCAGCAATGCTGTGAGTGTGACTGTGTATGTGGGCATAAGCTCTAGACAGTGGAAATGCCTGTGATACAGGGACATTTACCACTGCGGTGATGTGCCTTAAATAAATGGATAAATCTTTCCTCTGCTCTGGAGGTGCAGTGAGTGCTCTAGGATATAGCTGAGAGAATTTGTGGACAAGCCTTACTGAAGTGCTAAGTACTCGGCTGGCGATGCAGGGGGTGCCAGACCCCACAGGATGGCTGCAAGCCACCCCACGTCACCCGGTCCCTCTGCCCCTGGGAGCAGAGCCGCTTGCTGGAAAGTAACAGGCGTCAGGGTCTTTGGGAAACAGGGTGCCAAATCCTGCTCCCCAGGGCTCGCTACAAGCTACTGCGGTGCAGTGAGCTCTTGCCTGACTGCTCCTGCCCAGGGTGCTCCCAGGGGCATGAAGCCTGTGGTCCTTGCTGCAGGCAGCTCAGCTCCAGCCTGCCAGCATCCCTGGGTACCAGGCATTGTGCCATGCCCTGGGCAGCTCTTGCCACCATGAAGTGTGCTGCACGCTTGTCTGCATGGGCAGGTTGTTGCTCAGTTTGGGCTGAATTGTGTTACTGACTCACTCCCAGCATTTGCCTGAACGAGGTCCCATCCCATGGGGCTGCGGTGCCAGGTCTGGCCCTGGACAGAGGCTGCCAGCCCATCCTGGGAGGTTGTGCCAAGCAGGGGATGGTACAGATGGTGGGAGCCTGACTCCACAGAGAGATTTAAAAACAAAATGATCATTCTGAAATGAGTGTGCAGAACTGCTGGGGTGTGACTGGAACCTGTGGCTTGTGATGCTTGCTGACCTTAAAGGACAGTACATGGATACAGGAGAAATTTTCACTAGGATCAGAGCACATCCAGGAGCAAACCCCCAGGTTTGATTCCTAGCTCCAGCACTACTCTGTCGGAACTTTCTTTAGATAACATAAGTGGGGGGGAGGGGTTTGCCTCAGTGTATTTTTTGTAAAAAGCTTCACTGCCCTGCAGAGTATGTACAGGATAGAATGGATGATGTGCAGAGGTGTTGCAGGCTTTACCCAGAGAGTTGCTATAGGATTGCATGCACAGCAGTCCCTGTTGGTCCCGGCACAGTTTGTGTCCCCTCCTCAAACCCTTCCTTATGCACTGATTCATCCCAGGAAAATGCTCTAGTGCTTTCCTAGTGCAGGGTGTGAAAGCTGAAGTAAGAGATAGAGAAAGGATAGCTGGGGAAGATGCAAAACCAGGAGAGACTTCACGGTATTTTCTGTTCCCTAGCACACTGTCAGCTGTCCTTCTGTGCTCTAATCCCACAATAATTCAGAGCACATGTAGAGTTTTGCCCTTTGTATGAACTGTTCTTTTTAAACTTCATGATACAGGCAGTACATCCTGTACAGCACTGAACACTCTCCTGGCACTTCGCAAATACTGTTAAAATGTTAAACCCCCAAGTGTTCTTGCTGCAGGCAGAAAAAGGAGTGAATTTTTGTGCAATAGAAGTTCTTTTCATTGCAGGAATGTTGATGCGGAAAGATCACTTTTATATGGAGAAATTGCACCTGGAGTATTTTTCTTGGAAAACAATTATTCCTCGATAGGATCATTTGACTAATGGGAAAATTAGTGACATGCCCATTCACTGATATGGCATGCCTACAGCCACTGCCTATGAAATATGGGCAAGTCTTGAATTTACTTACCAGCTGTAATAAGACACTTTTCTGAATCACTGGTCAAGTGCATTTTAAGTCAATACAACAGTAAATATGTTTAAAACCACCCAGGCAAAGCTAATATTAATCACTGAAGCTTATGCTTCCTGAGGCCAGGCATGTGAGGAGCAGCGCCTTGGGGCAAAGATCTTTCTTATCACGGAGTAATGCACTTGCAAAATGGATCTTGCCTTCCTCTGTGAGTCTCTGGTCCACCAGCAGGAAAAGAGCCAGCTAGAGCTGCATGCAGCAGATCTGCTCTTTAGCTCAAGTAAAACAGGTTTGTGCTCTGATGCTGTAGGTGTCGGGTTCAAACCTTGCTACCAGAGGAAGGTTTGCAAAACTGAATTAAAATAAGGTTAAAACCAGCAATGTACATCCAGGAAAAATGGATTATATAGCCATGTCTAGGGATATGTGTCTCTGCTCATGTATTGCGCGTGGATCTATGACTCTACAGCTGTCTCTGGCTATGCCCTGTGATGGTCCCAGTAAATAAAATGCACCTATGGAGCTGTGTGTGTGGGGTGTGTTCAGGAGCTTTGCAAGTACCTCTCTGCATAGATGCAGGTTTGCATCTGCCTAATTGCTGTTGGTTGATTCATTCCTGAAGCAGTACAGGGAGGCTGATCATGTTTTAGGTTTTTTTGTGGACCTCGGAGCCTATTCCATTGCAGCTGCAGTAGCCTCATGCATAGTCAGGGATCAGCATCTGAAACTCCATAGAAACAGGCAGCCAGATTGCTGCTGGTGTTAATTGAGTGTGTGAGCAGGCTGAGGACAGTGACCAGGGGCTGAGCTGACGAGCAGTCACCTCTTGGGTAAGTCCACATTTCTGAAGTTACTTTGTTCGGGTTTTTGCCTTTTTTTTTTGTAATACAAAGCCTCTTTTCCTTAACTAACATTTTGCTTCAGCCGTTTGTTGTTTGCTGTTGAAACATTTTCTTCTGCTTTCAGGATTGTCCCTACCTTTCACTGAAACCAAGCATGTGCTTTTAGCTGGTTCAAATCAGGGCATAGCCTGACTCTTATCTTCTCCATTGTTTTGTGGGATCCCTCAGAGAAGCTGGTGGATTTGTGTTTGCAGGTGTTTGTTGCTTGACATCTTTGCTTTGCTGAAGTCATACTAGTGTGATGTGCACAGACTGCTGCACATACCATGAATTCACTGATAGTCATATAGCTCCCATGTGTGCATCCATTGTTCAGAGAGGAAAACAGAACCATAACTGGATCTCACGTCTGATACAATTTTCCATTTCATTATTGTTTCAACTACCCTTGTTTTTCTTAACGGTTTCTTCTTCTTACTGTTCATTTCCCAGATACAATTGCATATTCTTCCTTAGGACCCCAGGTTTCCATGCCACGTTGGTCAGGCAGCTTTTTCTAGCTTTAAGATTTGTTATTTCTTTTTCAGAGATGAAAATGTGGGTTTTTTCTTCTTATCCTTATATTGTAAAATCAGGAAGCTTGTCTGTAACAGCCCTTATTGTTTCAATCCAGTGGGCTCACTAATGTAACAGTCACTTAGGCTGACAGTTGTTTGGGAGATGTGATTTGTCTCTCTGCTATGTATTGTCTTTAATTATACTTGTACATTGCAAAATGGCATCCTAGAGGGACAGAGAAGGGATATTAGGTGTGACTGTATGTTAACTGTATATTTTCCATGTCTGTGGAAAAAAGAAAGTTATCCTGCAGGGTGTCATGTATATAGTGAAACTGCAGATGCTAATTGAGGCTGCCTTTATATTTAGTTCAGTTTGTTATGCTGTAGCAGGTTAGTGTTTGACAACATCACAGAAACTGTGCAGCGAAGGCTAAAGGCAGGATGCCAGAAGCTCACAAGCCCTTTCAAAACCATCATTAAGACATACAGTCCCAGAGTATTTGGTTCCATGGAATAATAATTGCCCAGAAATTCTAGCACACCAGTGTTTCTGTTAATGCATTACTCTGATTTTCTATGCACGTTTGTAACTGCTGCACAGAAACACATGTGCTCATGTAACAGCACAGTGTGAGAGGAGTAGGGCGAGCACCCCCGTAAATGCATGCTTTCCATACGCAATACTTCATCTCTCGGATAGCTGCGAGCATTGGCTCAGAGTTATTTGCTCAGTTCCAAATCTGGTCTCTGGTCAAAATGTTCATGCTAAAAGGGTTCTGAGCTGCATGGTTTGGAGTGATACAAGTCATTGACACGGGGGAAAAGGAATCCCAGAATCCATTTAATAAATCTGTAGGATCAGGCATTCCAGCCTACCCAGGGGGGTGCTGTGCAGTACATTTTAGGGGTTAAAGATCTCTGTCTTTGTTACAAGCTAATGGAAACAGCAGCAGCAGCTAATGACAAGAGCAGAGAGCCATTCAGGGAGGAAATTTCCTGATCATTCAGCAAAGCTTGAACAAAGAAATGCTCTTTTCATAACCACTGCATTTTAGTGCAGGGTCTCCACCGTACTGAGCAGCCAGTCCCATGCAGGTGGGCGGCTGGTGGATCCCCCCTAGCTGCTCTGCATCCCGCACAGAGCCCGCTTCAAACAACCACTGCCGTTTTGCCAGGCAGGTCAGACTGGTTTTTGTGTGCCAGGGGTTATCAGCGTGACAAGTTGAGAGAGAGAGAGAAAGAGGGCATGTCATGGGTTTATATGGTCATACTGGGTCTAGATGTCTTTAATGGGTGACCTGACCTCCCGAGGACATGGACCTGTACACCACCCAGTCTTTGCAGCAGCTGGAGCTGGGGGAGCTCTGGATGAATCCCGCATCTCTTGTGTTGCCTTTCCTGTGGGGCAGGTCCAGGCAATAAGGCTCTCCCAGCATGCTTTCATGTAATCAAGGGGGTCCCTTGCACTGGGGGGCCTTCTGCCCCTGGGACGGAGGGCACTCTGCCAAAGGGAAGCCTTTGTCCCCCACATGGGGCCTTCTGCCCTGTCTTGGCTGAGCTCTGCTTTTTCGGGCTCACAGGCTGTCCCCCCGCATGCCCCTGGATGGTGAGCTGGAGGCTGCCTGCACCCATGTGGGGGTGAGGACCAGCACTGGCGGCAGCGCCCATCCCTGCAGGGGTGCGTGTTGGGATGGGGAGAGACCCTGCTTCTGCTTCTAGCCATGCTTTAGCTTCAGGTCTTTTCAAGGTGGCCTGAATCTAGGTCTTTTTCAACAAAAATGGAGTCAGAGCGAGCCACAGGGAAGCATTTCCCCAAAACTGAATCTCACTTTCGAAAGTGAAGGGCAGGGGGATGGCAGCAGTGTGGCAAGCCTGGACACCGACGTGCTGCTGACCCTGGCCTCTGATGTCTCACAACAGTTGCGGCTTTAACCACATTTTTGCAGCAAAATTTTAAGATCCAGGTCTTTGGTCACCTAAGGGAGATAGCGTGACAGTGAAAAGCTTTTGCTTGTTTCATTTGCATTGCATCTTGAAACACAATTGTATTTCTGCGTCCGTCCCAGAAGTGTCCATATTATAGGGTTTTGCACTCTACCCAGCTCTGCTCAGCTTCAGCAGGTCTGGATGAAGACCTCCCGTCCTGTGTGGAACAGCCTCAGAAAGGCCAAGCCCTGGTGCGTCTTCAGGGCTTGGCCCAGGACCTGCGTGTACAGGGTCACATCATGGGAGGAAGGTGATGCTCAGTGTCAGTTATCTAACCTCAGCCCAGGGACACCGCGTGTGTTCAGCGCTGCCGAGTTGTTTACAGAT
The DNA here is from genome assembly GCF_023634155.1 of Falco peregrinus. NCBI lineage: Eukaryota > Metazoa > Chordata > Aves > Falconiformes > Falconidae > Falco > Falco peregrinus. The sequence continues at coordinate 7,804,334 of NC_073736.1, read as the reverse complement.
GTTGCTACAGCATATTGTGGTAAAGTATCGTGGGATTAGCACACAGCTATGCACTATAATTATATGCAGTATGGCTTACAACAGTTCGTTAGATTGTCATCAGTTAGGCATAGAGCAATGACAACTCTTACTGTCTCATTTATAATACTCTAGAGAACAGCTGTTTAAGATGCAAAGCAACCTAAATCACTGGGGAATGTTTCCTTCAGTTTGGAACAATTGGGGTTTTTTCTTATTTTTTGTCACTTTTGAGAACAGAAATGCTGCGTTCCCCTTCTGGTTGCACACGCCAGCAAAAATTTGAGTACCAAATGTGCCTCTGATGCAGCCTGGAGGGAAAGTGCAAATTGGCAGGCGGGTCAGTAACCATTGGACACCAACATACCTGGTCTTTCTCCGGTCCAGCTGTTCTGCTGGGGCATGGCCATTTTAATGTGCATTAGTTATATTCTCTGGGTATTGGTATGGGCTTCTCTGCACTGTGTATGAAGCCCGTTGTCACTAATGGGCCAGGCAATGGTGGAAGGAGGGACTTTCATGGCCAGGTCCCAGCTGGGAGCCCAGGCTGAGGACAGGTTAGGGATTGTCGTTGGCAGAGCTAATTCCGAGGGGGGCGACACTGCCGGGGATGTCCCTGTGCTGATCTGGCCACCTGCTCCGCTCTGCCCAGCATGAGCTCTGCTGCCACGTCGGCTCTGCAGTGTGACCGACCCTTGCTCAGGGCCCCTGATTGCTTCTGCACGGTGTCCCCTGCAGCGTGCCGGAGCTGCGCCTGCCTCTGCATGGCTGGCCAGGGAGGAGAGAGCTGCAGCAGCTCCCGGCCCTGGGGACCACCCGCCATCAGAGACCTCCTCTGCCAAAGCTGTCTGTCCTTGGGCATCCTCTGCAGCTGCCCCGGGCTTGGCTCCCTTCCCACATGGGGGAGCATAAAGAGGAGGGAGGGGGGCTCCCCAGCTGTGCCGGGACCCTTTCGCAAAGAGCTGCTCCAGATGTTGCAGGGGCTTGTGCCACATGGGCAGTGTCACTGCTCTGCCTGTCACTTTTCTAAAAGCCCTGCAGCCAAGGTGATAGGCAGCACGTTAGTCCTGGCTCCAATACTGACCTTGGTGGTTTAATACGTTTTGGCTGGATCTTCCCACATGGATTTGAGATTTTCCCGTTTCTAATCCATTTCCACGATCTGACCTGGGGTTTTAAAGACGTTCAGCTTATGTGGGCTTTCACTGAGCGACCCGTCACCTTCGATCTGAAGGATGGTGAGTAAGGGAAAGGAATGGGCTTTTTCTAAGCTCGAAACTCTGATTTTCTTTCCCCTGTAGAAGGTGGCACTGGATCCACAAGTCCTGTGGCTGGAAATAACTTTTTGTTTTGGCCTGTTGCCTCGAATATGTAAGCCAGGAAAAGGCTGTAGGCAGAGGAGTGCCTGACCTGTGGTGGGTAGTAGGCAAAGCCCCTGGCCACAGTGGTGTGGCATTCCTGGTGTTCCCGGCACGCCCAGCTGTTCCTGGCGATGAACACCGGATTGCAGGCACCTGAGACTCCTTCAACCTGCTTGGTATTGTGGTTGCCACAGTCTAAATGAACAAAGAACCAGGTATATCGTGCCACGGCAATTCAGCAATTCCCGTGGCAATCCCTCTCACCCATAGTTGGCATTGCTGCTCAGCAGAGATTTCGCTGAGCTCTTGTTGTGGGGGCACGGTGTTTCATAGCTGTATTTTGGCTGTCCAGAGCCTGATACGGTGGAGCCTTCTCCTGTATGTAGCAGGCATGCAGACATCTTTTGCTTGTCAGCTGTTCATGATCTTTCGCCTTTTTGGGGGGCAATTAAATCTTTCTTCGTTCTGTTTCAGTGAGCAAAGCAGAAGCTCCAGGCTACCAAGGTCTTCTCCTACGTAGCATTCTTTTGCCTGGTGTATTACATATTTTCATATGTATATGGGTTTTTTCTTTTTTTTAATATATACATACATGTGTGTAAAGTACCTCATTGTTGACTCTGCACTTGAAAATCACCTTTGGGTGTTTCCCTCTGAATTACTGTTCAGATTTTCTTCTGCTCTTTTAAGCTCTGCCTGGGGGACTGGTGCACCTCCCTCTCCTGCATCTGAGTGCATTTACCGCCTGCTCCCTTGCTGATAAATGTTCCAACCCATAAACTGAAAAATGCCAGGTAGTAAAGGGTATGATAGCCTCTATTTCCCCCACCTTTCCCCTGTTTAATGCACTTGTGTGATCAGCTCTCCCAGACCATCAAGTGTGAAGGACCCTGGCAAGGGATGGGGTGCCCAGGTGCAGCAAAGATAAGGACAGCAAGCATTGCCCTCCCTGAGGGAGCGAGCAGCTCGCAGCCCTCCCACCGGCGCACCACCTTCCTCCAAGCCATCGCTGGAGCTTCAGCTGAAGCCTGGATATGTAAGCAAAAATAAGAACAGCTCTCTTTTCTTCTTGCAGGCAGTGCACAAGGCAGTTAACTGCTCAGGGGGTGTCTCAGGACCCTGTCTTCTTGCAGTGATGGGCTGCCACAGTCTCCATCACGGCATGGGAAGGGTGGGTCACGTTTGCCTGCTGCACCCACGGCCGGGCTGCTCCTTGCTCCTGTGGCTGGAGTTGCTGGAATAGTTCTTTATTCCATGTGCAAATTTATTGTTTAAATGTTTTCTCCTTAATTATAATTTGAACCGGAGTTTATAAAATTTGTGAATTTGCAGGTACTGTCACTAACAAGCTGATAGCTGGTTTCCAGGACAACAAATTACTCAACTGTTAAAGGAACAAAACTTTGCCTGAAGTTGTCCGTGTCTCATGTTCTAGTTATCCTCCCAGCTACAGAGCCGCGTCCCCTGAAAAATTACAGTAAACGGTGAAAAATCCCTGGCTTTGCTTAACCGAGGAAGTTTTGTCTGGACAGGAGTTATGAGGTTGCTGTTGGCACTTGGACCATAGATCATAGTTGCTTTAAACACTGGATCCCTGCAAGGTCTCCTTATGAAGCAAGTTTCTTCATACTTAACATGCAATAATGAGATGGTTTGAATTTTATACTCTTATATAATTACTCTCAAAATAGCTTCTGATTCATCCTTCCCTTTGAAGCTTATAGTTTGCATTCCAATAAGCTCTTCCATGGCAGGAACCCTGTGGTAGTGGCAAATTAATTTTTAAGAAGTTTTCTTTCTATCTAGCTGATAGAAATGCCACTTTGGGCATTCATGTCTCTGTCTTCTTGTAATCCGCTACATAGCTGGGTGCGCACAGCAGACGAGGAGCCTCTGTCTGGGTTCCTGTGGAGCCCGTGCTTGCAGGAGGCTGGTGGGAGCTGATAGCACAAGATGCAGTGTCCAAGGGCTGAGGAAGCATGTGAGCAGGGTAAACCTCCTTTGAGCTTCATGCGGGAGGAAGGCTGAGTTTGCAGAGCTTCCAAGAGGGCAGTTCAGAGACTCTGTGACTGTCTCAGAACATCTGCAGCGTTCGTCTCATGAGGATTTCCACCCCTCTGCTGAGTTGTGAGAGGAGTTTGCCATTGAGCTACGTATGACGAACAGTGTGTGAAAGCGCTGTTCGTCTATGAAAACTCTTCCTGCTTTCACAGCGTTTTCAGTTTGCTTTCATTGCACTGTCTTCTGTGGGATTGCTTGTGGCTGACATAGCGTAACAAAACAAGATACGGGCATGCTTCACAGCAAAAACCAGCTGGAGCCACTGCTTGCCTTCACCTAGAGAAACTGTAAAGCATGCCAGGGTCAAGGGAGTGTGCACAGTGCAGGGATCTCTCATGGTCTCTGCAGATGTTTTGTACCATTGTGGTGCACTGGGCAGTTGAGAGGAATCATCAGTGAATTTTTACTTACATTACGAAGAGGCAAAACCACCCCGCTATCTTTCTTTCTGGATAGGTCGTGGTATCAAATATTTCTGTGACTTCGTTTTCCTCTCCCATCCTCTAAGGATGTGACACTCTCCTTGACTGGGAAACACTGCTGTCCCCCTGCAAGGAAACCTGACAAGCAGCCAGGGTCTGGGCAGGGAGTCAGTAGGAGCAGGCAGAGCCAGAAGTGACAGCTAAGACTTGCTTCTGTTGCTTGGGTCACTCCCTGGATAGGAGCAATTTGGAGGCTCTAAGAACATGGGCTTATAACCCGTGGACCTGCGGGTGACAGATACCCTGGTGCTCCCTGGTCTTGCTGCCTGACTCGCTGCTGTGCGAGGGCTGCTCTGCAATCCATATCGCCGCCTGCAGCATGAAATAACGTCTGAGGGACAATGGAAGCTCTGCTCAATCCGTAATTGTTTTCTGACCTGGTCCTTTAACATCTGCTGAGAACTTGATGAAATACTTCCACCTCACTAACGACCCACACCTCCCTGATCTTGTTTGAGCAGCAGTCCCTGCTGCAGTGCTTCACAACGCATCCAGCTCCTGTGCTGCTGCTTGTGAAAAGCAATTTGACTGCAGTTAGACTTCGAAGTGACAGCTGCTAATGACTTGTCTAGCTCAAGAATATTTCACGATATACTCCTCCTAGCTGCACAGAGAGCACCACCAGCAAATCAAGAAGAGAGGTGTTGCTGAAGTTTCAAATGACAACCAAATGGCAGCGAGTTGGCCTGGAGGTGTGACACTGGAGACACCAGCAGAGGACTGGCACGCTGGGCATAATCCCAGGAAACAGAGGCAATTAGTAAGCAGGCTTGCAATGCTTCCCTCTTGCAGCCATGTTCTCTGCAGCCCTTAGCTGCAGGCTTGGTGAGATATTGCTGCTTGCTGAAGCTGCACTGGGTGACACGGACAATCTGATCTTTATCATTTGCTCTGTTCCCATTCCCAGCTGTGGCATGTGTGAGGAGGGGATGAGGAGCTGGCTGAGAACCACACGCTGCTGCACTGCAGCTCACCTCTCATCCAACACAGCATTTCACAATTTAGAAGACATCCAGTTTCCTTTTCAAAATTCCTGTTGCAAAGTGCTCTGCCTGCTGCTGGAGCCCTGGCATCTCGCAGAGTTTGCTCGGAGCTATATTCCCATAGGGGCAGTTCCCGCGATCTGCCAGGTTTGGGTTTGGGTTGTGGTGCTGCTGGATGCTGTGCTGCTGTGTTGGTTTAGCATTCAGTTTCTGTTCCATCCAGTCCCTGCTCCTTCCTCTGTGAAGCTTCAGAGCTGAATAGCACGGCTAAATAAACGTGACTACAGCTAGGATTTAATGGAAACCTCTTCCTCTTCCCCTGATGTTGTCCTGTGCTCTCCCCTGCCCCCACCTTGGGCATCTGAGATTCACCAGTTTCTCATGCCCAATTTCCAGCTCTCAGCTAATCAGACTTATGTTGCTGATGCTTCTTAACTGACAGAAAATTAAATCAGTAGTTGGTGGGTGCCTCATGTGGCTCTTTGTAGCCCCAGAGCTGCCTGTCTTCTCCTCCAGCAATAACTCTCGTAGTAATCCATCATTTGAATGTGTGATCTCTACAAAGCCCTACAGAAACAGAACAATATATTCTCACAGGCACTGTTGCAACAGAAAAACATAGCAAAAATGGACAGAGAAGCCTGGAAATATCTCCTGGCGTGGTATGAGCAATGGTTGATACATTACACTGGAAAACCAGTCCCGCAGCCAGTATCAGCAAGGTTAAGGTATGTCACCATCACCCCGTGCCTCTGGGCTCTGCCATCTCCTCTAACTGCTCTTCCAGGAACATTAGCTCTGGCAAGACGTTACATGCTCTGAGTCATGGCTCAGAATAGCTGGGGGCTGAAGGAAGCCTAGTGGGGAACAAACCAGCCAGAGCTCTCCCTGGAGCTAAGTTTTTCCAGTGACCACCGGGAAGCTTCCCAGTAAAAGCCCCTCGCAGGGAAGATGTCCATCTGCTCTTGGCAGGATCAGGTTCAAGGCTTTGTCCGGCTCTGCGTGTGATGACGGAGCTGTGGGACCCAACGTGCCGTGGTGGTGGTGCTGCCAGCACCCCACCTCAGCACCAAGTCAGGGCAAGGTGCCCGCACTGCTTTGGTGCTTCGGGTGCTCTAGGGTCTGCAGAAACGCATCTGCCCTCTTGCAGGAGCCGAGGGGCTTAGGAAGGGGACCACCAGGTGGTCCTGGTGGCTGGTGTCCACTGCAGCCCAGGCCCCCCAGCATAAGCCTGGCCCACACTGGGCCGCAGCCTATAGTATTTAATTTTTTCAACCCCCTTGAACTTCCACTTCTGGTATTCAAGGTTTAAATCCAACAGGTAGCAGGAATGACTAATAGGTGCTGGAAGCACTGAGAGAGCAATGAAACATATTTTGTTTTCTCTATGGGCAGTGGGTGGAAGGAGAGCTAAATTATGTCTTCAAGATATTAAATATAACTCTTCACATTAAACTCAGAGTTATCCATGAATCTTTTTAATGATAGTGTGAGCTACTTAACAGTAATAAAAGTCAATGTTGCCATAATTAGACCAGTATTGTCTTGCAGTTAACAGACTGTTGTAATCATGGCTTTGTCATATCATTAATCCTTTTCTGTTTGGACTTTGCTAATTATCCCCTTTGGTAACTCAGTTTGGGTATTATGAAGTCATCAGGGACATAAAGCTGAAAGGTAGTTCCACCGTATTCTCTTAATTACTTCCCATCCAAGATGAAACAAAATGGGTAGTTGTGCTGATGAGCTGCTTTCTGAGGGCTGGGCACCAGAGCAGGGGAGGGGCTGGATAAACCAAGAAATGACCCCCCTTTCCCAAATTTGCTTTCAGCTTTGCAGTTTTAAATCACTCCACTGTCCCTTTGTCCTGCCCTGGGCCATCTCATCTTTTATTTGAAAGGCAGTAGAAAGTAGTGACCTTCTCAGAATTTGTATTGCTTTGAGCCATTCTGTGAGTTTTTTGTAAGACTCAATAGCAAGGTTTCTAGAAGTTACAAAAACACTAAAAACACAAACCAAGAAGTCAAATCAAAAGAGAAACAAGATAATTTGCTGGTAAAGTTGATGGGTTTCAGATCATCTCCTTTGTGCTCTTGGCGTCACCATTGCTTGCTGTCGACTTCAGGTCTTTTCTGCAGTGAGATTGTTCTGTCAAAGAGCATTTTGCTCCTTGGGTCCTCCACCAAACATTCACAGTCCTGAAATGTGTTTCTGTTTAAATTCTTGAATATGATCTGGTGTCTCAGATTGCCACTGACTTGGGGTGTCCCTGCATGTCCACGTTGTCTTGCTGGGCTTGCCACTGCTCCTGATGGCTCCGGGAGACCGATGCTGCCCTTTGCCATGGCAAAGGGGCAACCCTGGGCCCCACAGCTCCTAAGCATCACGCAGCCAGCTTCTCGCCGCCCTCAGCCCCAATTCCTTCGTCCATACCTAACTGCTCCTGCTGCAAGAAAACCAAAGCACCGTGTTGGTTTTGTAACAACTCGGCCAAAGCTGTTGATGCAGTCTCTGAAGTCTCCGATTCATTTTTTTCCCTTATGCCAGACTGCAGGTGTGGGAGATCAGTGTCTCCGTTGACTCAGTTTTGACATTTAATGGTACCTCCTATTGCATAAGTGATGATAAATGATCATTTATCATGAGCATTTCAGGTATGGCTTGCTTTCTCCTGTTTGCCAAAGGAAAGCACAGCAAAGACCATGGTCTGTGGGCCTTCCTGTGCGTATGTTTGTGTCTCTCCTGGTGGCAAGTGGCTTTCTGGTTTAGAAAGCTCTGTTTCTCTCTCCATCGGCTGCTGTGATGGGGAATCTGTGGCACAACTCATCAAAAGTTCATTCCTGGCTGAGAGGAGCCTATTGCTGGTTCTCCTGGCAGGGAAAAGCTTTTGGTGAAGGTCTCTGCTTTGCAGCGAAGGGCCAGGGCTGCTAGTGGTGGCTGTCAGTGGTCATTGTTGGGGCGCTGCTGGGGGATGTGATGATGCTCTGTGTCTGCCTCAGTTCAGGTGCAGATGGAAACATAGGAGGTCACAAATTCACAATTTCTCTTTTGTTTTACATACCGTGCTAAACCTCTTCCTCAGAAAGACCTTCTGAAGTGAGGCAGACCATCCCTGAAGGAGCTGTCTGCATTCCACTCGGTAAATGACTTATGCTAAGTGTATCAGCTTGTGCAGGTAAATGTTGATGTCCGGTCCATGTCTTTGCTGTTGCTTGTTCTCCCCTCCCTCCTTGTTAGTCATGCGAGAGCTTTGTCATTGCTGCTCTGTAGCAGTTTCCAGCTGAGGGTTCCTTCGGGAAACAGCTCAGTGCTCCCAGGGGGGTGCAAGACTGGAAAATAGCCATATTAATTTGTATTCCACCTCCTCCTTTTAAGCTTTATCCTTCCAAATTACAAGTTGCAATAAAATCCGTTTTCCAGCATGGCAGTTTCTCCCGAGTCTCTCGTGGGACCTGGGCTAGGATGAGGTCCCAGCACCGAGTCAGAGAGGAGCAGGGTGGGGAATGGCTGAAGCTGCTCTGCACTCCTATGGCCTCGCTCCCCTGGTGACAGGGCAACAAACAACTCGCTGTTATTTTCTTAGAGAACGGAACAGAAAGAGAGTCCTTGTACTTTTCCTCAGACGGGCTGTTTCCCAGCCTGCCGGGGCCGGTGGCACCGTGCGCGGGGGGGCGGCCGGCGGGCTGGCTGGGCACGAGTGCTGGTGAAGCCAGAGTCAGCTGCGGCCCTGCGGTACTGCCGCCTGCGCTGCCCTCCTCACTCTCCACCCGGGCAGCCTCGGCTCCAGGCGTTGCGTGTGGTGGGACAATATAAACCCACAAGTTGAGGTGCCCTTTGGGTTTGTTCTGCCTCTGGCGAAGCCTTTGGGGACGGGGCCTTACCTCCGTCCGTGCCAGCAATATCCAAGCAACCTTGGCCCTGGGGTATCTTCTGTTAGACGAGGAGTTACCTTGGTTTTTTCTCAGTTTCTTGTAAGTTGAAGGACATTTAAAGCGTAACATTTCGAATGCTAGGAATGTTTTTAAAAAGTAACTGGTATTTTCAAATTCATAAGAGAAAACTCATTAAATCAATTAAGGTCAGCTCTGTCCAACTGATATTTAAATTTAATAAGTCACGAAAATTCTTGGGGAATTCAATGTCATCTTCAGAGAAACCAATATCCTTCTCAGGCAGATGCTTAAAAAATGTCTGTAAAATCCTGATCCTTTATACTTGTACTTTATGTGAGCTGTCAGAGGAAAGAGTAGGAGGTCATGCATAAAAGTATCTGTGAATCCTGTCAAATACATTACGAATGCCAGCTCAGCAAGAAGTGACATGAACTAAGATCTTTCTCAACCTGGCAATAGGTTTTCGGGGGGATAACCGATTATTTCTGATCTTTTCTGTTAATGAGTCTGGTGTGCTGGCAGTCATGCATGCTACATCACTTCTCAGAACAGGCAGAAGTAGCTTAACAGAAACTTCTGCCACAGAACAGCTCCCAGCAGCGATGGGTTCTGCATTGCCACTGTTTCCTTTGCAACAACACAGACATATTTGCCAAAAGTCCGGGTTCTTGTTTTCTTGTGAAACCGTTTGACGGAGTTTCCTGGGCACAATTCCAACACTTAACTGAAGGTATGGGAAAGTGGTACCTCTGTGCGCTCCACTGCAGTGAGGATACATTTAGCCAAATCTCTGAGGAAGCTCCACCACTGACTTGTACAAAGCAATCCCATTTATTATTGAGTAAGATGGGGCCTATTTATTCACCCCAGTAGTGATTTGTAGTTCCACCTTGGAGCTGCAGCAGAAAATAAATGGTGCAGTCTGACCTGTACAGGGGGCTGGAGAGGGAGAGGAAAAGCTGCAAAAACCTGTGGATGGCTTCTCTTCTTCCCTTCTGTACCTGTGGGCAGCCTCCAGCCCTTCCTTTCGAGTTGGAGAAACTGAGGGCAGTCAGGAAGCTTTTACCTCAAGCTCTTAGTGAATTTGCTAAGCTAGGTAATTTTGTGGAAAAACACTGCTTTTCCTCTGGGATATCCAAAACAACATATGGTTTCCCAGGTGTTCAGCAGAACTGTTCTGGTGTAGATGTGGCAATTTGCATCTGGTGCTTCCTTGAGATTTCACTTATAAGAACTGATGTGAAAATCCTAAATATATAGTTACTGTTGTATTCCCAGCTAGCATGTTAGCAAAGTTTGGCGGTATAAATGGGTTCCTGAATACTTTGCTGTTACGATTCATCAATGGTGGTTGGGGTTTTGTTAAGTTTCTCAAGAATTTTTTAATTCAGCTGTTTTGTCAAGGTAAAAATTTAATCTTTCCTCACATTTCCTCACACAGATTTTTCTCAGCCTCAAATATTAAATGTCTTATTACAGCTGTACGAAAGTAAACTATATCAACCAAAGGAAACAGAAGGTATTCTGGCTTCTGTTTAAGGTAAAGCATATGTGGGGGATCACACTGACAGCAGCTATGAGGACGCACAGGTGCGAGTTTCCCAATTTATCTCCTAAGAGCTAAACTTCCTGGTAAAGGTGGATTTTGTGGGAGATGGTTGTTTTAAATGCAGTTTTTGAGTGAGTCTAGCATTTCTTAGCACTCATGGAGGCGAGGAGGTGTTTTCTGTAAGTACATTTACACACAATCTAGAGAGGTGCTGTCAGCTCATGTGGACAAAATCCATACCCGCAGCCATGAACTTCACTTTGAAGCAGCTTTGCCAAAGGGCGGGCTGGTGTGGCCGTGCGGAGGGAGGCCGTGCAGGCCCCAGGAGCAGGAGCAGACCTGGCTGCGGGGATGCTATCCCACGCCTCCCAGCTGGCATGGGCTGCGTGCTGAGGAGCGGGGCTCAGCCCCGTTTAGGAGCCAGCCCTGTGCTGCAGGTGTCCTGCGAGTCCCCAGCCACACATGAAGCACTTGCTTTCCAGCAGCTACACCTGGTCCTGCCTCCCTTTGGTTAATTTTACAAGAGGCTTACTCACTGGGAGTCACTTTAGCTGTGACTCCTTACACAAGTCTGAAATACGCAAGGCACGAGCCCTGATCCTCTGCTCTCGGGTAGGGGATTAAGGAGCTGCTGCCTGTTTCATGTGACAACACAACATGTTTATGGTCCAAGCATACACGTAAACGCAGGCAAGTGAGCAGCGATGGTTATCCTGCATAAACTTTTGGAGTGTTGGATAGTTTTTTGCCTGTCATTCTGTCCTGGCTTGCACTTAGGTAATTTAAGGAGTATGGCTTTACAGGGCACTGCAAGGAAAACAGCAGGCAATCAAAGAATTGCCTGTGAACTTAGCAATCTGTGATGGCAGGCTTAACTCCAGAGCAAAACCTGCCTTCATCTTCTGGGACAGGATTTCTTTGTGATTCTGAACTCTTGGTATTTTAGTTTGGGTGGGAATCTGGGAATTAATACACTGTAAGAAAGGAACTAAAAAGAGCTAATGTTTTTTCTTTTTGAAGTGCTGTGAATCATTTCACAGTCTAGATCGTGTGTGTGTATATATATAAATATACACGCATCTATATATATGTCTCTATATCTATATATATCTCTCTTCCTTTTTTCCTGATCCTTCAGCCGTAGGTATGGGAGCTCTTTCCTCTCCAGAAAAAGATTGAAATATGCTGAAATACATAGCTTATGAGGCAAAAGTGACTCAGAGAATCAGAGAACATACACAGCTTCTGTGCTATTCAGAATAACGAATAATGTGTAGTACTTTCTGTACAGCCTTTTTCTATATTTAGTTTCACTGCATCATCAGCTTGTGATATTTTATTTTTTTTTGTATTGGTGTTTACTTTTTGTTCCCTATGGGCACATCTGGACAAGATGTGAGCTTGGGTAGCACAACAACAATCTGCTTCCAGGATCATGGTAGATAGATTATTTATTTTTTAATATACAGTGTCTGAACACCTGTGGTATGAAGCAAAAAAGTAGTTTCTGTCGGTACTGGAGCATGTTTCTATCATACAGTTCTGCAATTCTTCTCAATTTCAGACTCAGCAGCTTGCCAATGCCACAAAACAAATCAAGGATGATATTTTATAGCCAGTCTAAGCATCACAGTGTAAAACTTCATAGCTCTGGCCATCTGGAGACATGCATTTCTACCCAGATGTGTCTGGGGCAGGAAGTGGTCCTGAATCTGTCAGGGGATGCTCACTCAAGTTTGACTCTTGCTTGCAGAACTTGCTAGGAGTTCTCCTTTAGTCATGATTTAAGTCAGTTTGGACCATTTCTTCCCTTTACTTATGGTTTTCTCTATCTTTCTTTTCTTTTCTCCTTTTCTGTTCCCACCCCCTCCCTATCGCTGTCACCTTCTCTGCCCCTGTAGAGCTCTCCGTCAGCCTCCTTGCAGTGATAGTTATTGTGTGTGGACTGGCCCTGGTGGCACTTTTTCTGTTTCTCTTTTGGAAGCTGTGCTGGGTTCCCTGGAGGAACAAGGCCATTCCTTCTAACCTGGCCGTCTTGCAGAGCGAGGCAGGCTGCAATAAGGAGAACATGGCAGACAAGCTCAAGGACACGGGTGCCCTAAGTTTCCTGGAGGCAGCAGTGAAGATCAGCCACACATCACCAGACATCCCGGCGGAGGTCCAGATGTCCATGAAAGATCACATCATGCGCCGCACGCGGATCCAGAGGCAGACAACGGAGCCTGCATCTTCTACCAGGTGAGCAGGAGCGAGGCCATGCTCCGCCGGGATGCTGTGCCCTGCACTGGCTGGCAGGGTGGGAGCAGCGCTTAACGCAGCCTCAGGTTCAGATACCCTTGCTGTCTGTATTCGGTGTCTTTGCTAAAGAAAGCACTCCCACCTCCGTGCTGGGTTACTTTCCAGAGACTGGTCATTAACCAATTAATGTGTTAAGACTGGCTTACTGTGGGCGCTTTTAAAAAAATTAAGGATTCAAGGCCTATTACTGTGACTTGACCTCATTGTGTCAAGGCATCAGTATGCTTTGGCCACTTTATTTTTGTACCAACATGAAAGGCAGGCTGAAGTATCAATGATGGTATGCTGTCAGCCAGAATTAGACCTTTCTGCCCTCTCTTGTTGTTGTGGCTCCTAGCAGAAACAATTAGATAAGCAGAATTGACGTCTCGCTCACTGCACAAGCTTAGAACCAGCTGCGCTCCGCACTGGTGCTTGGTGCGTGTCTCTGTCTCAGCCAGGGACAGAGATGTCAACATCATACTCAGTAAATTGGGGAAAGGCTGTACGAACCCCGGGACACCTTCTCTGCAAGAATACTGAGAAATATGGTACCTCTTCCTTGACACAGAATGCCGTGAAACTGGGACGGGAAAGGGTGATGGCAGGGGCCTGGCTGCACCCCAGCACTTCTGCTTGCTTTGCTGGCCCTGCCCATGATGTGCACGAGAGTGCAACTGTGAAAACAGACATTGGTAGGAAAACTGGCTGCAGCATTCCAGAATTAATAAGGCACCGATCACAGCCTTCTGTTGGAAGAAGCCAGAGTTAAAAGCAGCATGGTGCCACCCACAATTGTGCCATATACTCTGATTTAACTGCAGTGCTTTGTGGAGAGCTGATTGCCTCTTGGCCACGCACAAGCTCATTCTGCTTTTATTACACCTTTCTGATGGAGGAGAGAACAAAAGCTCAGCCTGTCTGAATTAGGAGAAATAAAGGGGGATTTGGTTGCATGTGGGAAAGTTTCAAACTCACTTTCTCAAGCAAAAGAGCCCAGCATGAACCACGTTCAGGCAGCCAGGTCCAGGGACACGAGGGAACAGCCTCAGCGGTTTGGGACCTCTGACTCATAGCCCAGGCCAAAATGCCTTTGAGGAGTGAGGTCTCTGAGCACCACACGTCACCTAAAGCTAATGCTCTGGCTGTACAAGTTCATAGTACGGTTAAATAACTCCATATACTGCTCTTGGAAACGCCAGATAATCTGAAATAATGCCCTGAGCCTGCAGAAGGGTTTTATGCTTTGCTGAGGTAAAGCTTTGCTTACAGTTTCCCTTGTGCCAAAGGGGAGCCCAAGGCAGGAGTCGGCTTCCTGATGAGGCTGTGTGGTCCCCCTGCCAAGAATTATTTATCAGTTTCTGAAGAGAGTCTGCTGGAGACATTTGGAGGCAGCAATACCCAGAATAAAACCTAACTCTGTGATCTGGTTGTGGTTCTCTCACTTTAAAAGGGTTTCCCCCCCCCCCCCCCCTTTTTTTTTTTTTTTTTTTTTTGAGGGAAACTTAGTCCCAGTATCTTGGAAGTGTAAGGACTGAGGGTGGAGAAGAGTCTCCGCACTGGGTTGTCTGTGGCTTGGCTAAGGAGTTGTTTGGTCTTGTATATTTAGGTGTGGACTGTTACTTGTGCAACAGGTGAAAAAATGCAGCTTGCTGCAAACACTCCAGAAGTTAGGAAATTTGCTGGATCGGTTCCTTTTGACCACTGGAGGTGTTCCCTTGAGTGTTCATTTCCATCACATACCCAGTTTCTATACAGAGATCAGGAGCGCCTATTGCACTCATTCTTGTGCTCTCCCTGCTTTCCTAGCATTAGTAGTCCAGGGGAGAAAAAGGATAGAAATGTCCTTGGAAAACCATACAGCTGCTGTTTTTCCTCCTGCAGGCACATCTCCTTCAAAAGGCACCTTCCTCGGCAAATGCACGTATCCAGCATGGACTACGGCATGGACCCGCCAGCTGTGGCTGAGCAGCCGACCAGCATCGGTCGCATTAAGCCCGAACTCTATAAGCAAAAATCTTTTGACTCTGAGGACCCCAAAAAAGAAGTAGCAAAAACTTGTGGGAAAATTAACTTCACTCTCAAGTATGACTATGAGAACGAGACACTGACTGTCCGAATTCTCAGGGCTTTTGACTTGCCAGCCAAAGACTTCTGCGGCAGCTCAGATCCCTATGTGAAGATCTACCTCCTGCCTGACAGAAAGCGCAAGTTCCAGACACGAGTCCACAGGAAGACTCTGAATCCCACCTTCGATGAGTCCTTCCACTTCCCTGTGCCCCATGAGGAGCTGGCAAGCAGGAAGCTCCACCTGAGCGTCTTTGACTTTGACAGGTTCTCCAGACACGACATGATAGGAGAAGTTATCTTGGAGAACCTGTTTGAGGCCTCAGACCTTTCCCGGGAGACTTCCATCTGGAAGGACATTCAGTATGCAACGACGGTGAGTATCTGCTTCGGAGGGCCATCCCTGCCCTGGGAGTGCCGGCAGCGTGGTGCCGTGGCGTGGCCATAGTACCGTGCGTGCAGAGGACGGGTACTGAGAGTGTGGTGAGCGGTGCCAGGACAGGTTGGTATTCTTTTTTTGGCTGGACTGCCTAAAGGGGTAAGTCCCGCACAACAGGCATCCGACAGGTTTATTGCCTCTGGGCAGATGGTACCATTAGCCCTGGGGACCTATGGCCATCGTGAAGGCTGCTGTACTCAGAAGCCTGTCAGCTTCACCTGAATCCCCATTTACTGGAATTTCTTCTCCTTACTCAGTGAGGGAATTTCATCCCCTTGCTGTTATCTCACCCACAGCGAGTCTCACTGGTAACAGGTTTGCTAAAAAACAACTGAGGGGTCCAGTATGTTCCCTGGCTGGCCTCCCACTGGCACATGAAGGGTCTCAGGTTCTGGCTCCCTGCCACGTGCACATGATAACAGTAAGAAATAGCTCAGGGGGCCACTACCAACCCCTCGGTGGTACTGGGCTTTGATGTACTTGAGAGTGTTGTCCGGTTCGTGGCTGGCAACTCTTCCAGAGCTTGATGTGGGTCTTTTAGTAGTTCTGTTGAAATCCCTCTGAAAGCGAAGTCAAGTGTCAGAGAAGGAAAAGTCCCAGCCACCTTCAGAGTGGCAGGGAGTTGGCAGGAGAAGCCACCTCCTCACATTGATCGCTGAGAAGCAATGACATTAACCTGTACATAATAGCTCTCCGCTCTTCCACTGTCCTCCCAGGAGGGCCTGGCTGGTTCTAAGGGCAAATAAATGATTGAACTGCTTTGCAGTTGAACCCAAACTTAGTTGTTTTCTTTGTCATTTCATATTGTTATTTCTGAAACTGGGATGTGAAGTGTCCTTCACCTCTGTGGCTGAAAGCACAGGCCCTGTCAAATCCTTCCTAGTGATTGGCATAAGCCCATGACTTGCAAAAATCTGTTCTGCAGTGTAGCTCATCTCATCCTTTTGCTCTCCTGCTTTCTGTATGGGGGAATGAACTGTCAAACATAAATATTTATTGCATTGTGGTCAGCAGTATCAGAAGACATTCGCTTTGTAACTCTCCGCAGCTTTCTTCTCAGTACCACGTTCCTTAACAGTTATATACTTTGGTCATTACTATTAGTGCTTGTTCTTTCATTGTAGCGTGTTTGTAACAGTCTAAAAGAACTGTGAGGTCTGATACACGTGCCACAGCTGGGACTGGGTGCAGGAGCTCAGCGCCTGGGCACGGTGGGGAACATGGTGCGCGCGCAGCGTTTGGCCCTGGTAGGCAGCTCTCAGTCTAGCAGCTGCCCTGGCAGGGTGCAGAGAGTGGCCGTCATGCTTCTGCGGCTGTGCAGGTTTTACTGTGCTGGTCTAAGACACCGAGGTGTGTGTGGTGCCTGCCAAGTGCCCCAGGGCACTGCTGGGAGCACGCTGCGAGCTGCACCTGTGTTGCCTTTTGAGCATCTTGCCTGCAAGTGAGGTGGGAGGGAGGCACAGGATCAATCACAAGGAAAGTCAATGGTATTAGTTAGCAGGGTGTTTACAGCTCTTGGCTTTCCGTCCACAAATAGCCACATCTGTTATGATTAATGGATAGTAATGAAAGGAAAAATGCTGGCGAAGAGGCAAGCAGGCATCAGGCACATCCATTTGCCTGGCAAAGGTTTACTAGGAGAAAAACAAGGTGCATCACACATGCAGATGCCTCTTGGAGGCATCTACCTGTTTGTATCTGCTCTGGCTCTGAGACCTAGCTTGCTGTCAGCTCTGCCAGGTGGGCTGTGATGTGCCGTGGTGCTGAATCCTGCTGTGGAGCCACTTGTGCGGTGGCAGGGAGTTACCGTTTTCCTTGCTATAATGTCAGCACACAGTGTGGTGAACCTCAAGAGTTCAGAGGGAAAAGACCTGTGGGCGGAAGTGGGCCCGGGAAGGGTAGCACTTGGTCTCACTAGAGGAAAAGCACATAAAACATGAAGCTGTAGGAGAACGTTGTGGAGTTTTTAATCTGTGTACGTTCTGTGTTTTGCTGGGATGGTTCTGCAAGAAACAGTGAATGTTTTCCTAGCTAAGTAAATTAATTTAATGGGACTTCCCCCCCCCCCAAAAAAAAATACCCCAAACCCAAAACAGGTGAAGAGACACCAACAGAAGGGTTGTTGAGGGAAAAGCCTACAAAGAAGGTGTGAGAGGAGCAGAGCCAACATCATCCCCAAGACACTTTGTGTAGCAGTCCCGTAGAGCTCCTGCAGAAACATTGAGTGCTGCATTTGGCTCCATCCCCTCCTTCTCTCTGTGCCATTCTTTGGGAATGGGCCAATATTGGTACATCTCAGCTGGTTGTAACACACCCAAGGACATTTCTGTTTAATCAAAAATGAGAAGGGTAAATACAGTTTTCATAATACCCCCAGAAAGCTCCTGGTGACTAATAATACATTAGATCAATCGTGTGGATAAGAAGATCAGAACACACTTAAGCAATGATATAAGCTATTAAAATAGCTAGCACTCAATTATTCAATTAATGATTGTACAGCTTGTGAATCAGTGAAACATTTTTGGTTTCAACTCTGCAAAGGTTATGGATTCAGAGCTTCCATTATTTCCTAAGAGGTACTGATAGGAATTTTGGAAATGTCCCAACATCTATAATCTGCAAGAAAATAATGTACCCACAGGACACGTTTTACTCTCTTGTATTTATGGTTGCAAAGAAAAATCTCTTGACCCAATACAATGAGGTCAAAGAACAATTTGTGTTAGTTTTATACCCTGAACAGATCCTGTCAGTGCAAGGAGAGGAATAGAAGATGAGATGATGCCCAGAGGGTGGCCCCACGATCTCATATAGGGCTGCTCTCTTCTGACACTTGTGTCCAAGGTTTCCTGCTCTCGTCCCTCCCAAACCAACATGAACCAAAGCCCCTGGGAGGACAGACCCAGCCCAGTGTGCTGTCTGGATGCCAGGCACCATTGCACCATGCAGCGGACACAGCCTCCAGTATAGCCGGTCAGATTTGGGTGCTCATTTCTTTGGGAATAGAACAACCATTTCTAATCATAATTTCAGAATATTTATTTAAAATTATTTTCTATTGTCAGTAAGGTCTATAGGTGACACTGGTAGATGCAGTGTCTGATTGGAGCTGGAGGCACCAAAGTGAAAGTTACACTCGCAGTCCTCAGGCTTAGCTCTAATGCAGGGCAGTGTTTGTGGCAGGTTCCAGACTCTCCTTACAAAGCACTGCCTCCTCAGTGCAGAGTTCTTTATTCAGGCTCTTCGTTATGTAAAACAATTCATCTTAAAAGAGGAAGAATAAGTCTAGAGGTAACAAGTGCCATGTTTTAAAAAGGAAATTATAATTTCAGGTACATGGGTTTTGAGCAGTCATTTAAAGACACTGTAAATGAATGAGGCTCCATAAAAGGCTGAGCCCCCTGGCCTCCGAAAACTGGCTGTGCTGGGGCAGGCCCAAGTCAGCTCAGTTCTCAGGGTGCTGGTAACACCAGCGGTAAAAGTGCCAAACGTTTTGGAGCGCTCAGAGGTCTTGCTCATTGCTGCTGTGCCCCCGGAACAGCAGCCTGGCACGGGGGCACACATGGTGTTCAAGGTGCCACAGCTGAAACGCAGTCAAGGGTTGGAAGCTGACGGGGGCTCTAAAGGCGCTTTCATGTGTGATGAAACTGATCCTGGTACCTTAATATGGTACCTTTAGTACAATATTTTGTGAGGCAAGAGATTTAGCTCCCAGTAGAGACATCGAGAGGCACTAAAGGTAGAGGAATAACAACTCAGTAAATGTTTCCACATCTTCCATTATTGCTTAGTGATGATGAGGCTGTGACTCGACATCATTTTGTCACACTGGAAAGGAAGCTGTTTGGGATGCTGTTGGCTTATTAAGATGAGCCAGAGATCGGAGCAGGAGCTCTGAGTGGGTGAGGGTATGAAACTGTTATCTACCAGCAAATAGCAGCTTCTGAGGCAATGTTTATTTAGGTACTTACAAGTCCACTCATACATTGCTGTGTCCAGGAAACATTTGGCTGCCACTGTTTCTTTCATACACTCTGTGCTTGAGATTTTCAATTTATTTGCTAGGCAAGTGAACTCTTGTCAAGAATCAAGACTTTCATATAACGTTCATTAGTATTCGGCATGTCTAGGTGGAATATCTATCCTTTGCCTTACCAGAGAACAAGAAGGAAATAATTTGGCAAAAATCTCATCTATCAACAAGATCTATTCTTCTAACACTTAGCAAAGCTTTAAGTGCATTTACTTGTCTTTATAGTTCCATCGCTCTACTACTAGCAGCTACAATTTCTTTTCAGCAGATCAGTGTATCATACTGAAATGAAGCAAACACTATGTTTCCAAAAATGAATGGGTTGTTTGCTCTACAGATGTGGGATCTGTATGTACAAAATAAATTTTATTTCTTTTTATTCCACTTTTGGAAGTTGCTTGGAAAATTTCTGCTGACTTCAGATGATAATGTTTTCTAGTTTAAATAATACTTTTGGATTCTTTAATTTTTTTTTCATGAATTCCCGTGAGCAAGGCAATGATGCTTATCAGGAGATAAGGCTGCATGTACAAGAGGGCTGAGTGACGTGTGGAAGTTGTTTCATGGGACACTAGGAGAGTAAACTGTATTGGCCTCTGTGTAATCCAGAAACTACCAAATGTTGCTGAGTGCCATCTGCTGGTTAATTCACTATTTATATACATACATATATGTGCCTCACGCTGTGTTAGCTCTCTGAAGGCATCTCGGAGGGGTCGGTTGTCAAAACAACAGCAAGCCTGTCACTCAGTTGCCACTAAATGGGTCCCTTCATGGTTCTCTTCTGTTTTAAAGCTATGACCCCCGGGTCTGTAACTTATCTTGTAATTCGTGCTCAGCTTCAAAGAAAATCACCATGTTACTCTGAGCCATCTGCACTCTCTGCAAAATGCTAGGCACCGACAAAGTCCCTGAACCTCTATTACTGAACCAGTGGCGCCGAGCGCACTAGAAAGCCATGAGTGGGCTTGTCGCCGTGTCCGGGCAGAGAACACGGCATGGCTGCGTTCTGCCGTGGTCTTGTGCTGGGTTCGTACTACATTCCTTCATTTGAGGAGATAGATGTTTGTGTCACACCCTTGGCACATACGTATTGTACATTCAAGCAAAACTTGATACTAATATAATTTCCTTAATGGCCTTCATTTGATGTTAGATATCACTTCACTTCTGCGTAAGAAATGGAGCTGAAAAAGAGGCATGCATTAGCTGTGATGTTGCAGTAGGACTGTGCTGTGGCAGTGCAAGGTGGTCCTTCACTATGATTTGAAGCTGTAACATGTGGACACATGGTTTTTTTTCCTGTTCTCTGTATTCATTTTTAGCCAAACAATGGCTGGGATACACTAGAAGCACTGCCATATAGCAACGTGTCATTCGCTTGAAAATGTCAGGAAGGAGAAATAGTGTGAGTGCTGCCTGAATCCTGCCTGAAATATCATGGTGGAGCGTGGAGGCAGCCTTGCTGGTTCTTGCATCTTTCCAATATAATGTGTTCTCTGTTTTATTGAAGGAAAGCGTGGACCTGGGAGAGATCATGTTTTCCCTTTGTTATTTGCCAACTGCAGGTCGCCTTACCTTAACAGTCATTAAATGCAGGAATCTCAAAGCTATGGATATCACTGGTTACTCAGGTAGGTGCTGGATGGCTGAGGACCCCACTGCATCCACACTTCTTCCTCCTCCCTCAAGGTAGTCTCAATGAACAGCAGGCATATGACTCTTGATGCCAAGGATGTATCATCATGGAAACACCTGACAAGCTTTTGTCAAGTATGAAAAAAGTGTTAAAAGTAAAATTATATTTTAAAACCATTCCCAAGGGCATGAATCCAGGGAAGGGGATTATACAAGAATACACTATTCAAGGAGATGGCCAGTGGCTTCCCATCCCTATTGAAGGGTTTGCAGGGCCAAAGCTCTGCTCCATCTCTTGGTTTGGAAGCTTCAGACCTGTTGCAGGTTCTGACCCCAGTAGTTTTACGTTAGTAGGGAGTTTTCCATCAGATAACCCCCTATTGCCAGAATCCATCATTTCACCCCAAGATTAGGAAAGGATCATGGTCCACCTGGGCAAATCCCATGTGAATGTACAGTGGCCAGTACTTAAAACTTTAGAATCAAAGTCACCTGAAGACTGTATGCATTCACAGTCTCAGAGAGTTGGCTTGCAAATTCAGCATGCACAAATTCTGGATTTCAACATAAAAAGCAGTTTCTTTTCCAGAAATCAACATCGTAGTATTTGAATTTCATCGGCGACTTGTGTAAAAGGCAGTAGCAATACAGTAAAAGATCTTTGCAGAAAAAATTTCTGCTCAGCTGGAGCTTGATGCCATATGGAATGTCTCAGAACTGAGACTTCAGATTAAGCCAGCTCAGTGTTTCTGTAATAATACATCGCACGTTTACTGTTACTTGAAAATGCATTGAACTTGCCTGGGCAGCCGTTTGTAACTTCAGGGCATTCTGCCATGACCAGCCAGTGGAAAGCATGTGAAGCAGAGCTGCCCTAATACCTTTTCTTTCTGCTGCTCTCTGACATTGGGGAAATGGGGTTTAAAATTCCTCTGCTTGCTGTCACTCTGCTATGTCTGACATTGGGGAAATGGGGTTTAAAATTCCTCTGCTTGCTGTCACTCTGCTATGTCCTGTTAGCAACTGGATAGTTTTGGTAGCAGTGCAGGAAAGGATCCCTGTAAAATAACCACCTCTGCCTGTTTGGACTGCCAAAATGCAGCATTGCATTTTGCTCTCTTAGGCACATTTTGAAAAAGTTGCAGTTGCTCGCTCTGCGAGCACAAGTTGCTGCCTGTGGCCATGCAATTAGCACAAGCTAGGGTGCCTGAGTCCCCATTACCATCTTTGGAGGAATATTGGCTTATGGTTCGATGTTGGTTCTTCTTACACTTGCAAAACCCTTACCACAGCAAAACTGATGGAAGCGGCTGATTTTTCCTTGCAAGAAGTCTGCAGTACTGGTTCCTCAGTGCTGGAACCTCATGTAGCACTCACACCAGTTCAAGAAATGGTGGATTCAACTGGTACACAGACATGTACTTTTTTCTAAAAGTACATTTGAGGAGTGCCTTTGGCTCATGGTAGCTCACAGTCTGTGAGCTACTATTTCGATAGTGCTGTTTCTGTATTGTGATGGTACCAAAATAACCTTCCATAAGCAGAAGGCCTTTTCCTATCTCTTCCTCTCCAGATCCATATGTCAAAGTGTCATTGCTCTGTGATGGGCGAAGACTGAAAAAGAAGAAAACCACCATAAAGAAAAACACACTTAATCCTACTTACAATGAAGCAATAATCTTTGACATTCCCCCAGAGAACATGGATCAAGTCAGTCTGCTTATCTCCGTCATGGATTACGATCGGTAGGTGGGAGGCTCTGGAGAGCAGGAGGGGAAAACATCCCACTGGTTGCAGGTTTTCCAGCTCAACAGCCGTTTTCCTTAGTATCAGGGACTCGATTGCACAACTCTGTGGCATCAATCTGTCTCTAGCGATTTATTGTTGAAGTGTCATTGGTATTTATGGTTATGGAAAGTTACCTGCTGGAATAGTATGGTAAAGCTGATCCTTTGCTTTATGACATTTTCTTGAATGAGTACTGTGTTCCCCTTTGCTATTTGCTTGTCCTGCAAACCATCGTCCTATTTTAGAAAGCAAATAGTCTCATGCTAAGCAGCAATTGGTGTAGGAATTATCCATTACTGAACTTGTACTTATTCTTGCTGTACACCACTACACCACACAACCTCCAGATTCTGTATCTGGACTGATCTGCAGTTCAAATAATTTTAAGGCTGTTATAATTATCTCTGGCAATAGCAGCCCCTCACGGCGCTGAAGGCTGCATGCACTGGCAGTGGCAGACAAGATCTGGGTGTCGTCGCGCAGCTGCGACAGCCCGTGTTCACCAGCACCATGCCTTGGGGCACTCTGACAACATGGGGTCAGAAGCCTCGGTTAGCCAGCACACGGACAGTCTGAGCGAGGGATAATCATGTTTCTTTTCTGTTGTTCTTCAGGGTGGGTCACAATGAGATTATTGGGGTTTGCCGCGTGGGAGTCAGTGCTGAAGGACTGGGCAGAGACCACTGGAATGAGATGCTGGCGTACCCACGCAAGCCCATCGCACACTGGCATCCGTTAGTGGAAGTAAAGAAGTCTTTCAAAGAGGTGCGTGGAGTTATTTTTCCTTTTAATGCATGTGTTGAGTATGAGTGAGCTGGTTCAAGGCTTTCAGAGAGCTTCTACTTCAACTTGGGATTTTCTGACAAGAGCTGAAGGAATTTTCTCACTAGAAATAAACTCCAGAAAACAAGCATCTCTGTATTGTCTTGAAATAGCTCCTTGAGCTTGCAAGCAAGAATGAAAGGGACTGTATTTACAGATGTGACTGCTACCGTATTGGTTTTTCTCTTTTTCTTTTTTTCTTTTGTTTTTGCTTTTGCTTTTGCTTTTTAAATTGGAGACCAAGAGCAGTAAGGAAAGAGAATGCTGTTCTGATGGCAGAACAAATTGTCCAGGGATATCACCTATTTCAAGTTTAAATTTTTTCTTCCTAAAAGATTTTTCTGTTGACTCATCTTCAAGCTTTTGATGGAAGAATAAATAGAACAAATGTAATTGCTCTAAGCATCTCCAGAGAAAGAGATTCACTTGATGCAGCCCCAGATGATAAAATGGGGCTTGAATGCCTGGGTACCATTTTGACCGTCTCTAGCATTTTCTTTGTCTTGGCACTCCATTTTGTCACCCTTCTGTAGAACTCTTTGGGTTTTGCTGATTTAGGTCGTAAATTCTGCAGGAGAGAGATGTGGGAAATGGAATGCATGCTGTTGACACTTCAGGTATGAAAGGAAAGCCAGCATTTGCAGCCAGTGATAGCATCATAAAGGCAATAAAACCTTCCACTCTATCTGGGGCTAAGGAAGCATTTTCCCTCAAAGCCGCAGACTAAGTGCAGAAAACGCATCTTATTTTCCCCTTCAAGCTCAGATACTAAGCTCTACTGGAAGGCAGATACAGAGCTTGGTGATCTTCCACAGCACTCTGAATTAGTATGCATCAAGCCCTATGTTTCTTTGAAATCTGCTCTTTAACAAGAATGCAGTTTGTGCTCAGCGTGCTCTGTCCCATCTCATATTCATCAGGCTGGTTTCTGAAATTCAGACGTGCCCATCCCAGAGGCAGGTCTGCTGCTTCTGTGGGTTTCTTTCTTTCTCCAAGCATTTGTAAGCAGCAGCTGTGTGAGGTGATACCAGCCACCCCGGCACAGCTCTGCAGCAGTTTTCATTACTGCTGCATCCCTCGGTGGGCATTTCTCTATCGCAGATGAAGCGCGGCTGTGGGGCCCTGTGCAGAGCCAGGGTTTATCAGAGAGATATACTCACTTCCCAGACCCAGGCCGATTACACTCAGTGGGAAAACCTGGCAATTAATATTTTAGTTTAAGACACAACAGAGGTGCATAGATCAGACAATGGAAATCTGAAAATTCACAGTTACTTGTATGAGGCTTGTGTTGTATGAGGCATGTATGTTACATATCATGATCTCATATTGCACCAATGTAAATTGGGAGTAACCACCTAGGTCAGCTATGCAGAACAGGTATAGATCAAAACAGAATTAAACCGACGTGCAAATTGTGTATGTGTGTATATTTATATATATATAAAATGGTAAATACTGCCTTTGGGTGGTGAGCAGTACCAGGTTTTCATTAGCCTTTGCATGCTAAAACACTGGCATCGTACACATGAGCCGTAGCTGTTTGGGCAGGCAACACATGCCATCTCACACCACCACTGAGAGCTGGGGATCAGCGGCCGCTGAGCTTCAGCATAAATGCTTAGTGATCTACCATTTCATGGGTTAGCTCAGTGTCTGTATCATCCGAAGCACCTCACAGCATGATACCAGCTGCCACACCTGACCCAGGGGCAGGAGTTCCTTCTCCAGTCTGTAATTTATGACTTCATTACACTATTTTTCAGATGCAGGTAGGAGTTTGAAAGAAAGACTCCTGTAAAGTTTTTGATAATCAATAGGAAAAAAAAAAAGCCATAATTATTGTGGTGAAACTCAGAGAAACAAAGGAAGGCATGTAAGATGACTCACCTTCTAAAATATACTTTGAAAACTACTGCTGAGCACGCAAGACTTTGGAAAAAAACCTGAATGAATCATTTCACCCCCCAGTGTACAGGTCAGGAGCTCTGCTTAAAAGAAAAGAAGAAAAAAAAAAAGGCAAAAAAAAGCGCCTCTGATCATCTGTTCTGGTATTTCTGCCACAAGCTGGTGCACAGAGCCAGCGAGCAAATGGTCCCTGTATTTATTTGCCCTTTTAAGTTTTAGCACTGCTGTCTGCAAATCCCTAGTGAAGCTTAAAAAAAAAGAACAAACAGAAAAGGCACAGGCTCCTGGAGAGAAATCCATGGGAAATGGTGTTTGTTGGTTACAAGCAATTGCATCATCTTTTCCATATGTGTTTGTGCATTTTTTAAAAGCAATCTGGGCTTTGTATCCTGTGTCATCAGCTCCAGGTCCCCGCACAGACGGAGGCCGGGCAGCAGGGGCCGATGGCTGTGGCGGAGTTGCCTGCCAGCTCCGCGGTCCAGCCCCGGGGCTGCCAGCCCCCTGCTCCATCTGCCCTTGACTGCAAGTGCTGGGGTTAAGCTGCTCACACTCCATCCCTTTTTCACCCTCGAGTATTCTTGGAGGTGAGCTCAGGTTGTGCTGGCAACCTGAGCGGTCATCTTCATATTCACCTTCAAAAGCATTTGCTGCTGGGTGCCAGCAAATGGAGTGTTTGCTTTCTGGCTGATCCTTGTGATTGTCCTCCATTTGCTCCAGTGGTTAGTGATGGCCTCTGCTGTACATCAGTGTCTTTCCTGATGGAGGGCTTGATCTTAAGCTGAAAGCAAGAGAACTGGGATTGAATTGTCTTTCTGAACGTATAAATTGAGCAGTGGATGACTGGAGCTGTTAACCTAGGAGCTGCTCTGTGCCTGCTGCCACCTGCCCACGCTGCTCCTGGCTGGCCATGCAGCTCAGGGCCACAGGAGGGTGAAGAAAAGAGGCAACCTGGAATTTCTGTACTAGCCTATACGCCTACTGCCCTGCCTGCTATGCCTTGGAAAAACCCTGGCCAAAAAAGGGGGCTTCCACCACATTGTGGCTGAGGGAAGCTCAGAGTTGCAGGTTCTGGTGGAGTCCCCAGGAAAACCATCATGTGTTGCACCAGGAGGACCAGCCGCGGCCCTGGCGCCAGGACAGGCAGATGGGTGCTGGACCACCGCAGCACAGCTCCCGAGCTGTCCCATGCGGGGGCCTGGGCCGAGCCGAGCCGGTTCCCCTGGCCACAGTGCGCTGATGCGCCCCCAGACCCTCGTCCCTGG
Source organism: Falco peregrinus (assembly GCF_023634155.1). Taxonomy (NCBI): domain Eukaryota; kingdom Metazoa; phylum Chordata; class Aves; order Falconiformes; family Falconidae; genus Falco; species Falco peregrinus. The sequence continues at coordinate 7,777,750 of NC_073736.1, read as the reverse complement.
GGGGGCAGCTTGACCCGTGTCCTGCCAGCCTGCACCCCTGTTGCGCTTTTGTCTCTTCCATTGCCAGAGCCTTGAGGGGAACTTGCTTCTGTTACATTTGATGTCTTTGGTTGCTCCACTTTTATCAACAGTGAGTAGCAAACAGTAATGACTGCACTTCTTTAATGACCATCGCCATTAGAAAGAGAGCACGTGCAAATGAATCATTAATTACAGACTTCTAAGTACTATCCTCCTCACACAGTTGTTTAGAAGAAGAGCTTGTAAGCAAAGACAAGAATCTCACTTAGTGTTGCATTTTGAAGTTATTCTGGCAATGAACTCTTGTCCTCAGCACAAAGCTGTCCCTGTTTTTCAGCCCCGAGGTTCCGCTTGCACCCGCTGCTGTGGCCTCGGCCGCCCAGGTGTGCCTTGGCCACCCCCCATCGCCCATTCTTCTACATCGCTCAGAACACCCATCAGCCAGGTTAAGTGATGTGTCTCTAAAAAGAAATACAAAATTTCTTTCTGGAAAGACTTTGAAGGGGACTTCTGGAAACTGGAAATTTCTCTGTTATCTATGAAAGACAAACTCTTGTCTGATATCACAGAGTAGCATCGTCAGTGCAGTGCAGAATGGGTCTTTGATGTTGCCGAGTATGTCTGATATTCAGCATAGGAGCATTTATTTGTTTTAAACATTTCTCCAGATAAAAACTGGTAACTTGGCTGAGAGCTAAGTCATGCCCATAATGAAGAGCAATCATTTATCTTTAAAGACATGCAAAACCAGCCTCTTCCAGATTTGTGGGCATGTTTGACTTTCATTGAACTGTTTGTAGCTTCTGACTTCTAATTACTAGTTACTAGTTGGTTTACCTTTTCTAATTAAATAAGGGAAAATATCATCCTCATGGCACACTGGTGTCTTGAACCTACTCTCAGAAGAGTTTTCATCATTATTTTTGGAGTAGCAAACATTGTCACTGTAACTGCAGGCAGATCAATGCGAGGAGCATGCGGCGGACTCTGCCAAAATCCCGTATCTATTGCAACTGCTGCTTATCTGCTCATTTATTGGTAGTTCGCATGGGAAGGCTGTATCCATATTATCAGTTCCTCAGGGATTTCAGCAAATATGTTTGACATGAGAAACAGAATAAACTGTTTTCTTACCTTAAGGTAGCTTGTTTGGATGGACAAATTTTCCAGCTTCTTCATTCATTAATTTCTGCTCAGCTCTGATGAAGTATGGCCCATATAATGCAAACCTGTGCAGTACTTTACAGACTGGTCTTTTTGGGAAATTGGCCGAATTCTTGACCCTATCTCTGCCCCTGCTTTGTAGCTGGCCTTGAACGAACATGAAGGTGCTTTGTGCACTGCACAGGCAGGGCAGACCCAGAAAGGGCTGGCGCCCATGAGCAGCCATGCCGTGGACAGCAGACTCCATAGCACGTCACCCACCATCATCAAGGGCTGCCTGCAGGGTTGCAGCCTGTGGCACACAGCAGCCAGGGAAGCACTGGGATGCAGTGGGGTGCACCCCCAAAGCAAGAAGAGGGCCCTTGGATGCAGTGGGATGCATCCCTGCAGCACGGAGGGGGCCCTGGGATGCAGGGGGATGCACCCCTGGAGCAGGGAGGGGGCATGGCCACCCCAGCCCCAGGCCCTTTGTTATTGCTGACACCGAGAACATCTGCAGACGGCTACTTGGCTTGCTCAGCCTTCCCGCAAGCACCATGCTGCCTGCCTGTTCTGTCATCTTCAGTTGCATTTCATCTGGAATGCCTTTGCCGAGCAAGGGTGAAGTTCAATTTGCTGAATGAGTTTTCACCCACAGAAGTGAAATTCATGCACGCTAGAGCATTAATATTAGCCAGCAAAGAGTTTCAGCTTACGTAGGAGAGGAAGGAATTGTTCCAGAGGGAGGATGGAGCAGTGGAAATACTCTGCCTCCTGTTGTCTCTAGGAGATGTATATCATTTGTCATTTGAATTTAATAAAATAACATAGTGAGATGGGCAAGGGTTCAAAAGCTTAAGGAATAATGGGTTTGAATTATAATAACAGACCCCAAGGCAGATGGCTAGTAATTTATGATCCCATAAGTATAGCAAAAAAAATGTTTGCTACATCCACTGACTCTCTGATCTGGTTTTCACTTTGAGAAATATCTCTGGCACTGTGGACATAGTTTCTGTGGAGTAAAATTACCAGACTGGAAAGACTTGAGTAATTTGCAATTAGGCAGTATTTCTAAAACAAAAAGGCAACAGCATGAAACCAGGAAACAGCAGAAAGCCGAACTGAGAGCAAACTTTGTCTTCATAGCACACCCAGACACCGATTATTTTTCCTTTTTTGTGAGCACTCTTCATGATTGTGAATTGATTTACAAAGCAATAAAGTAAATTGTTCAGTAATTCTTCCTGAGTGGTTAAACGCAGGCGTTCAATAAGTTGAAACAAGCTGTAAGGCAGATGAGAAAACTGTGGAACAGGAGACAGGCAATGCCGTAAGGGGACATGAATTTCAAATAATCTCTCCCATTTGCTGAGACGTTCTTTCTTTTTTCTCCCACCAGTGGCAAGGCCGGGCAGCGAGCTTTGACAGCCAGGGCTCCTGTCCCTCACCTAAACCACCACCCACACCGTGATCCCAAGCGCGGCCAGCGAGGTGGGACTAAACCAAGTTATTTTTGCACTTGGCCTACAGTCTCAGTAATTTGTTGCTGAGTGGCAGTGGCAGCAGAGAGACTTTCCAGTCTAGTTGTTCCCGCGTAAGTAAAGGCAGAAACCCGTTTTGTGGTCAAATATGTCTTTGTCTAATACGTCTCCCAAGGTGATTTTTTTTGTGGCTTTTACCGTATGGATCTGTTTCCAGAGGAAGAAGGTGGCCTGAGACATGAGCTGGAAGTTAGGTCTGTAAACTAACATGTAAAATAGTTTTTAGTGTGTACAGAGGCTGGAAAAGTGCAAAGATGCTCTGAATGTCTACAGACAGCCTAGGTGGCCAGGAGAGGGGACATGCGGACCGGCCCTGCTGCCCGGGCTGTGCCTGCTTGGAAAAGCAGCAGCAACAGGCATGAGAGACTTCTGATCTGCCAGCAGCTCTTTACTCTTGTGGTCAGCCCAAACCCAGCAGCGTGTTCACGGGATTCCTGTTCTTGTAGAGGTGTTCATGAGCTGTTAGCAGTTTGTGCAGTGTGTATCCCAAATTCCTTTTGTCATATATAAAAAATGCCGTTGATTCCTCAGGGGGGGGGAACTGGGTTTTTTTCCCTGTATTTGAAGTCTCCCTAGAGCTACTTGCATGAACGGTTTCTTGAAGACCCCTTTGTACCTGCTGCTTACCCCCCTGTACATCGCCACGTCGCCTGGAGTGCAGTGGAGAGAACTGCGCTGCCACGAATGGGGCCCAGATGTACAGAGGGAAAGACGTTACAGAAACAGGTGACCTCCTTGCATGAACACTAGATCTTTATTTCTTATATCACCTTAGTAATAAAGATGGAACAAAAGGGTAAAGGGGAATATAGAAACACAACCAATACTAAAAAAAACTTCAAAAGTTTTTCCTTGAACTATCAGCACATCCTTACTGAAAAAAGTTTCTAAGGCCCAAACCCTGGAGGAGGATCAAGTTTTGGAAAAAAAAAAAAAAAAAAAAAAGAAACTTTGCTGGTCTCTTGGCTGCAGAGGCCAAAAATGAAGTTATAACATCCCAAGTACTAGCTTTGCAAATGCAGCTAAATCAGCTGATCTTTATCAGACAGCTGCAGATTTTGGACACTTTCTCATTGTGGATTTTTCTCTGAGTTAATAAGTACATTAGTGTTGTTTGTTCCACTGTAATTAAATTAAGTAAATGCAAATATTTTGGTTTTGAGTTAAAACGAGACTTGCTAGCAAGGCAGCCATTTCTCCTCACATCAGGTTAGTGGAACTGCACGCATAGGCCATGATCTTCAGGTCAACTTCAGTTTCCACGTTCCTAAATGTCACAGCATCAGCCTTCACTGAACATCATGACTAGCAGAGAAGGGTATTTGTTTGCGTTGTTTTTCTGGGTAAGACGAATCCTTTGTTCAGTGAAGGATAAATACATGTTTTCTCATCACACCTTATGTCTTAATTCTCTTTATGTGCCACATGCTGTAGAAGCAGAAACTCAATAAAATTATTTTATTTGTAAGACTTGCCTCGCGTGGTGAAATATTTCCTCTTGTAGTTATGTGATTTTGGACAGTTACAGTAACCACAGCAGATGCTATAAAACGTGGCCACACCAGCCCCCCACGTGGTGTGAGGCACTGCAGGGGCCGGCTGCAAGACACGGAGCAGAGGCTCCTTCAGCCATAGACTCTGCAGGTCTTGGTTGCCCTGGGACAGCAACGCACACACCCCACCCCACCCACCCCCGGGAACTGCTGAGCACTAGTCACAGCAGAAAAATATATATATCAAGCACGTACACTTCACTGAAATAAAAAGGTAGTAAAACTGCATTAGCTTTGCATGATAAAGAGCACTGTAGACTTTTACTAAGGGACATGGTTGAGGGCACCCCTTTTTGGGACACCCGTCCTTTCTGGGAATGTTCCAGGTCTTACTATAGGAAAGAGTTCTAACTGTTCAAAATCATTGACTTACAGGGGTGGATGGTTCAAAAACTGACTGCAAGCCCCCTGAACCTTGACCTGGGCTGCACTGAGCCGCAGGTCTTCAATGCCACAAGCTGGAAGGGCCCCTTGCAGGTCTGCAAATCAAAGTACCCGTAAGGCAAGGCTTACCCAGGAGAAGCTGCCGCAGACCCAGCTGGATGCAAGGATGGCACTTGACAATCATAGATTGCACTAACCCACTCAAATCCTTTTCTTCTTTAATCTTGGCTTCTTGGGTTTTGGTGTTCTCTGTATAATCTCTGTCTTTTATCCATTCTTCTTGTTATGTTGGATTTAGTCAAAACATACGTGGGATTTGACACAAAGCTTCTATTTTTAATCCTTGCTTCACACAGATAATCAATTTCCACTCAATACTGGCTGTCACTCGCATTGCTTGAAAACTGGATCTCACGCTAGTGACTAACACCCATGCCTCGATGGCTCAAACCCCCTACACTTATATTTTAAATGCTGAGATTTTGCCACATCCCTCGGTGACAGGATAATCAAACCATTGTGTGTTGATCGTTGCCTCGGCACAGCCACTCGAGAAGATTGGTCACACTAATGGAAACAAGATATGCCATACAAGTGCAAATATTTCCCTTTCATCTAGAGAGGGATTATAACTCTGAAAAGGAGCCGAGTTTAGCACAAGTGCCATCCCAGGATTAGCTAAATTGCTTTCTTGCTCCTCACTTTCCATGCTGCTCTTAACTGTATAATCGTAACCCCCAGAGAGGTTTAAATTATTACCAAGCAAAATAAGGCAGACCACCACAGGCCCACATCCCATGGGAGATGCCATCGTGGGACTCGCACCCCTTTGGAACTTCTGCAGAGGTGAATTTCCCTGGCCGGGGAGGCTGCCTGCTGCCCTCCCTCTGGCGTGGAACCAGGCAGCTGTGCAGGGCCCGCTGTGCCGTGCCAAGCCGGTGGCAGCGTGCGTGGGAGCCATGCTGGGTGGCCGGAGGCACCTCCTGGTGCACGGCTGCTGGCCACGTGGCCAGCCAGGGAAGGAGACGCTCGCAGACCCCTTAGTGCCTGCTGGGCACTTTGCAAAGCCTGCAAGCAGCCACAAATGAGTAGTCTATTTTATTTTGAGTACTGCAAGCAAAATAAAAACACATGAGCATTCCCAGACCTTGGGTTCTTTTCCCCACCCCTTTTTAGTTTTAGTCTCAGTTTCCAATTTTGTAGAACAATGGCTGACTGCAGGAAAAGAGACACTGAGGTCAGGGCTGCCACAGCGACTGCTGGTTTAATGATGGGGACACAGGGAGGAGGGGCGTTGCAGGGGTCCACTGCACTGCTCGTTACAAGGGGTCAACTTGTAGCAACTGTCCCAGCCAAGTGCTCTCCCACCGACTGGAGAACAAAATAACTTGGTAGATGAGGAAAAAAATGCCTAAGTGAGTTTTAACTAAGAAGTTAAAAATGCCTAAGGAAAGTGACTTCAGCCATGGTGAAACTTTGTTCTTCGTGCTGTGAAGGAAGCTGGGATGGGAAAGGAGGGATTGTTCCCCCCCGGGTGATGGCCATGGCCATGTCACAGCTCCCACAGCAGCAGGAATCCCCTAGTCCCAGCACCAGCGGGGGGCTCTGAACAGACCCCTTGCTTGGGGAGGCAGCTGTTGCCCTGTGCGCCCGAGAAGCCCACACAGCAGCGCACAGTGCCCGCGGCTGCCCTGCGGCGCCCCGAGGGTTGCAGGGCTTCTGCTGTTGAACCCAAGCACTGAGCACCGCATCCCAGTGCTGGGACTGGTGCTCACCAGCAGCAAAGGCTGGAATGAATCATCTCTCCAGCATCCCCCCTTGAACAGTCCCACAGCCTCCGAACATTCACTGTATCAGGCAGGTGCTCAGCAAACTGCCCCTAAGCTGTGCCGCTGGGGACATCAGCAGCAGCTACCGGCGTCTCCGAAAAGCCTTCACCTCCTCCGGCGTCTCCAAAAAGCCTTCATCTCCTCCGGCGTCTCCGAAAAGCCTTCACCTCTCCTGCTCCTGGCACAGAGCTGCGTTTTCAAGCAAATCCCAAGCACTGTCCCTGGCAGAGGTGTTGCCAGGATGGAATGGGCTGTTCTGCGCTGCCAAGCAAACGGCCCAGGTCAGCAGGTGCTGAGAGGCGGCAGGACAGCTGCACTGCCCTGAGCAGGGTTCAGTCCAAAGCTGCACCCCAAGCCTTCCCTGGCGTGCCTCAGACGGCTTACTTGGCATCGCTGCTGGCACCAGGGAAGCACTGCCTGCAGCTCGCACCAGCCGTGTCCCCCCCCACCCTCCCCGCCAGCTGGGAGCCCTGTGTCGCTGCAGGAGGGGAACCTTTAAATATATTTGCCTTTTCAGTTGAGGAGCATACACAGGCTCTTCTCTGATATGGGTTTCCAGGCTGATTACATTGTTGTGTGATTATTTTTTTTTCATACATCAGTGATGCATGGTTTGGCAAAGAGAAGAATCTGTGATAACAATCTAGAGTTATTCTCCAAAAGCAACCTTTAATTTCCAACTATGGAATGCTACTCACAGGTAGGCAAATAAAATAAACAGTGATGAAGAAAACAACCGGGGATTCATAGGGTTTTAAGAAATAAATAAATAAATGCTCTGTAATTATCTTAGGAAAAAAAAACCCTCACAAATAAATTTAAACTCAGTACTGATGCTTGAATGCGTGTGTCACAACTGCCATATTAAGGATGGCCCTGTGTCCCCACCTTTTACAGCTGGGGATCGCTTATTATATAGGAAGTTTTTGTACAAATTTGGGCAAGACTCACAGACTCCCCATGGATGCCAGGAGCCAGAGGGAAGGACTGACAGCCTGGGGTGTTTGGACTCTGGATCACAAATCCCTTACCACCGTGCAGCCTCACTGGAGCCACTGGGACGCTGGCAGTGGTGAACAGGACAGGCACACAGGACAGGCACGGGGGGTACTTGGGATACTCACTGTTCCTGCTCACCCAGTGGTTGCCTCCCACGGTGACAGCACTGGCCACTCCAAGGGTGACTCGGCAGCAGCAGACGTGGGCTCCTGGGCAAGTGGGCAGCTCGAGCTGACCTGTGCCTGCCACGGGCTCAGCAGAAACTCTCTAGCAGGAGCAGCTTTGTGTGTTTTGTTTTAAATTCTATTGTATTTCTTTCAAAACCTTTTATTTACACGTAATTCTTGAGTAGCCTATAAAGAGTATGTAATAACATATACTCAGTCCCATACATGTACCAATCCTGCTTTAGTCTTTAGTCCAAGTATCTTCAGTCTGGATACTTTTGTCTTCATTTATGCAGTAATAAATTAAAAAGAAAATTATAGTTCATTTGAGAAAAGTGCAGCCCCATTCCTTGAGATCCTTATCTCAGTTCTCTGTTTGTTCTTTATTTTTTCTACTTTCAGTATTTGCCCTCTTAATTGTGTCTCTAATCTAGCAATGCCAGACTTCTCCATCTCATTTTGCTGGAGGTTTTCTCCCCCCAGGGCCCTGACCATTCTTCCTGCCAGTAAGATTATATATGTCGGTATAGTTGTGCACTTATTTAAATGCTGGGTCAGGAATCTAATTACTGGTTATAATGCATCATGCAAGGATGAACTCCCTGGGACTGGAAGCTCTGTCATTTATACGGAGTCACAGCTCCTAGATGCATAAACCCAATTGCTTTACTGTCTTTGATCTCTGCTTACACAGCTGCTGCCAGGGCATACCCCCAGCCCCGAGCGGTGGTCGTCCTGCACCAGCTCCAGCTGCCACCGGTCCCAGTGGTCCAGGAAACCTGGGTCATGCCTGCTTCAGCATGGTGGGCATCCCACACAGGGCAGGCTTTTGGCCGATGTCTGAGGAGCGGCACCAGTCACAGTGGAGCTGCTCATGCCCTCAGGGAGGACGCAGTCCCGAGATACTTGTCTTGGACCAAAGATCTCATGGTGCATGCGAATACACTCAGCGCTTGGTCACTCCAAACAGACAGGGAAGAGGTGTTGGGTTTTTTTAATTTTGCGCTGATGGTTTGTTGTTTGTTTTTTTTAATGCCCCCACAGAAAAAAAAAAAAAAAAAAAAAAAACCACCAAAGAAAACTAGTCTTCATTTTGCAATAAAAGGTAACATAGCCTGCTTTTTTGGCGGGGTGAGCATCACCCCAAAATCAAGGCTGCCAAGAGGCCAGTGCTCAGATGAGCCTGGGAGAAGTGCAGTTTTGCTCCTCTTTGCAGATGGCCAGGCTTAGAAAATTTGAATCTTTTTGTCCAAATGCCAGAGGCTTACCTGCACAAGCCTCTGCAGTCAGCCTTCAGCAGCAAAGTTACTTGAATGTTCAAGAAATGTTGGGGTTTTTTTCCCTGGATTTTTCTCGAAGATAATTTGTAATTATATTTTACAGCTTTGTATATATATATGGGTTTTTTTAAGACAGTGCATTAGTCACGCAAATATAATTATGTATCTTATGTTCCCATGTAATTTGTAATTAAAAACATGGAATTTAAAGCACATATTTCAAAAATCCAGTGTAGGCTTCTATTAAAAATGCAGTTCATTAAAACTAATAAAGTACCTTAGAATGGGTCAAGGCAAATCCAGCGCACTTTCTGTTGCCATGGCAACAGCCGGGCCCAAAGCCAAGTGCAGACACGGTAACCTGCAGCATCAGAAATAACCGGCAAAAATATGATTAGGAGCGAAAGCTGCCCCAACCCCAGAGCAGCATTTTCCTGTCCGTGGTGCCAGCCTGCTGAGATCCTCACAGTCCTTCCCGGCACTGGTGGAACCGTCGGGACCTGCCGGCCCCACAGCCCCACCGTGGGCTTGGACCGGGTGCGGGGCACAGTGCTGCACCCCCAAGGAGGGGTCCTGTGGTGGTGGGGAGTGTAGCAGCCTGGGGGTTGTGGGACATCGGCTGTCGCAGGGGCAGCAGTGTCAGAGGCACTGCTGGGCCCCTGGCAGGCAGAGAGACATCCCATAGCAGAGCTGTGACTGGGAAATGCGACCCAGTCATCAAATTCACAGCTGTAAATACTTTCTGCATTGTTAGTTGCTTCCAAAGTAGAAGACTTTCTTCTAATCTCCCATTACAACTGCACACTCCTCTCCACCCCAGATTGCTTTAGGAGATGAAGGCTTGTTTGCTGCCATGAGGGGCAGAGTGGATGAGCAGTAATTAATTTAAAAATGAAGTCCATTTTCTGGCGTTACTCTTGGATAGCTTACATAAACGAAGGAGGATTTTGCTCATTGCTCCACTGATTTCCTCCTGACACCCAAGACCACCCTACCGACCCCTCCAGCCCCTCAGTCCCCAGCCATGGATGCTCCACCAAGTCTCCCCCTCCCTGCTCCGGCAGCCCCGCTCTCTGCCTCAGCCCGCCGGGGGCTTTGACCCCACAGGGCTGCTCCGGCGCCGCAGGACCCCCCCCACCCCCCCGGTAGCCACAGCGCAAACCCCCTCGAGCAGGTCTGCGGCCCCCACCCACCGGACGCGCATCGATGCCGTTTTTCCAGGGCAGAACAGTTAAAGAGACCAGCAGGGGCTCTCCGCCTGCTGCAGGACCTCAGCTTTGCCTAATGAGCCTCTAATCGCTGCGTGCTGCGAGAGTTCTGCAGCGCTGCGGAGCCCCCTGCCCCCTCCCTCCGACGCGGCAGCCCCGGCGCCCGCAGCGCGGAGGCAGCGTGTGTCCCCGGGCCGGCGTGGATGCGGGGACCCGGCTGCTCGGTGCGGGGCCGCCGGCCGGGAGCACGCGCGGCGGCGGGGACCGGCCCTGCGCGCGGACCCGGCTGCGTACGACACCGCGCGCACGCGCCGCCGCTTCCCCGCACGGCGCCCGCCCGCCCCGCGCCTGGGTGCGAGCCCCGCTGCAACCCGCGTCTGCGACGGGCGTGCGGGGCCGCGCGGGGCCCGGCTCACCCGGTGGGACGGCGGCGCTGCTCCCGCCTGCAGTCTCAACAGGAAGAGTATCGCGAAGGCCCCGCACAGCACCGTGCAAACAGGAACTGATGTTGTGTTTGTTTTCCAGATAAATGGGCTCGTGCTGGTGTGGGAGAGGGTCCCCCCAAGCTCATCCCCCCGAGGCAATGCCGCTGGCGAGGGCTGTGCTGCCCCTGGGGTTCCTGGGGACGCTGCTGCAGCGCTAAGAGCATCTAACGTCATTCCCAAAGTGAGAGCTCACAGCAGCAGGAACAGAGTTGATGATGCAATGAAAACAATTCTTTTCTAAAATTTCATGTTCCTCTAAACCTATGAAAGGGGCTGTTGCAATGAAGGGGAAAATGGAAGAGCCAGCAATGCAAATCAGTGGCATGTAGTTGCCTGGCTTGCCTCCTTACAGCTGCACAGCACGAGGGGTACCGCACAGTCAATACATGGTGCGGCGACACTGCGCCCCAGCTGCGCAACATTTCATGGGGTTTATTGGTACTGATGTCTCTTGATTAAATTATATCTCTTTCTTCATTTTTTCTGTAACAAGCTGAACAGTTTCAGTTTCTGAGGATTGGGAATGGAAGGAAGCAGGAGATGGCAGATGATGCTGACATCAGAGGTGGCGCAGTCGGGGAAAACTGGTTTCCATTTAAACCCCTGCTTTCCTGAAAAACTGCAGTCAAGGAAAAACTGACAATTTAGAGCAAAGCCGTGAGGAGTAATCTTCCGCAGGAGCCAGTTACAAAGCACAGCACTGGTCTGTGGCCTTCGTGTTTGGCTCTTAGGTGTCCTCCAGGCTGCAAGGCTTGAAGCGGATTTTGGGTTAAAAGGGAATGAAAACTAAAAGACGGGAAGGACCGTAAAAGTCATGGACTGGACTCCAACATTTGGCGAGGAGCAGTTACCTGGAGGTCAGGGACTGGATTTCCATTGCAAATTAGTCGATGGATTAACATTTATTCCTTTGTTCTCATTATCCCCTTAGTGGCATGTGTTAAAAACCTTGCTTTCCCATTCAGAGTTTGCCTGTCATCGCTGCTGCTACTACCCCATTCCTGCGGGACCCCTGCCCAGTGCATGACTGGCTGGTGGGCTCCTGCTGCCCGTGGCCACCACCGCTGCCTGGTGGGGGGCTCTGTCCTGCTGCCACCTTGCCCTCCCTGCCGCAGCACTTCATCTCTGTTCACTCAGAGCCCTGGTCATCCTCTGCCATCCCGGGGCTGGGTAATCTGAAAAACACCGTTGCTCTAAATCAACACTAAAATGTCTCTACAGCCACAGAACGTTTATAGCTTGAATTAAGAGCTATTAAGCTTGCTTCTTGGCAAGGGACGAAGAGTGAGGCATGTTGCTTTGGGGGACTGACAGATCAGTGTTGGTGGACTTGGGACCACCAAGTGCCCTCTGGGATCAGAAATGGGGACACACCAGGGACATGCATGTCTGTGGCCTCTCACAGGCGGGTCTGGAGAAGGACCCCGCAGCAGCACCGGCACTACGGGCACCACTGGGAATGGCTGCACCAAGCACCCACCTGCACTGCTGCAGATGCTCTAGTGCAGTCAGTCCCTCAGCACACCAGTCCCTGTAGCACGATGGGCTGACTGCCCCTCTGCACGCTGCACCTCTGTGCCAGACATCTGGTCTCCTCGGACAGACGCTCCTCCAGTGGCTTTGCCTGGTGGATTTAATCAGTGCTTTCATTTTTCTTTGCCTGAGCAATTCCATGGAATGCTAATCTTTGCATGGGTTTAATTTACAAGGGTTAGTAGGTAATTTTGAAGAAATCCATTTAACTGAGCAATTACTGAGTCAATAATACACTTCTCTATTTTATTAGAAACAAAAAAATTGGTAATTTCTGTTTGTTTTGACCCTACCTCTGTAGTAATGGCAGCAATTTTCCATAATAATCACAGTTACCATGGTTATATCTCCCTCCAGGTTGTCAACCACCTGCCACAGCAGGACACTGTCTCTGCATGAGCACTGCCAGGGGTGCTGCGCTGTGAGGGCAGCTGCTCCAGCCCCCCACGGGGTCCCACATCCTCATGTCGCGGGTGCAGCTGTGGGTGCTGGCTCTGCCAGAGACCTTGGGCAGAACAAGGCACGTGCCTCTGCCAGCACCGCGCATCCTGCCCCAGACGGCTGGTGGGAAGAGGGGGGGGCTGGACACCCCAAACGGTGGGGGTCCCGGAGCAGTGCTGCTTCAACTGCCACCAGCCAGGTGTTTCAGGAAGGTGCTGCTGGAGGTTGGCAGCTTGTGCCTGTTGATGTGACTAACTCTCAGGGCACAGCTCCTGCATGTCTGTGGCGAATGGTCAGGTCATTGGTTTCCAGATGTCCATACTAAACATGGTGGCTGTAGGTGTGAGTGCTGCTGCTAGTAACTACTACAAAGGAGAAAATTTCAAGAGATAATATGATGAATTTTTCCTAGTTGAAGTTGCTTTCACAGTTCTGTATGATTTGGAAGCTCTCCTGACAATCTGGTGTTTGGGTTTCATGGGATACGTCAGCTCATCTCTTCACAAGTGTGAGTTGCTGCTTGTAGTCAGAACCACTCTGTATTTCTCCAGACCTTTATCCCTCTTGGTGTACATATTTTCAGTTTCTTAGAGTAGTTTGGCTTATAAAGACTCTCCTGCTATGGAGGATTTGGTGTATAAGATATTTGGACCAAGAAAAAACCTGGGGGTTTGGTGGTGTTTACTGCCAGCCTTTTAACCGTAATGTCAGAAATCAGTTTAAAGATGTTCTGCTTTGTGGAAGAACTGGACAGATTTACAACCTCTCCACAGGCAGGTATAAAAACATCGGTTATTCTTTACTTGTTATTATTTTCTTATCATTGATAAGAAATTTTTTTTGCCATTGATGGTGGAGCTGGCAGCGCTGGGTTAACAGTCGGATCTTAAAGGTCTTTTCCAGCCTAAATGGTTCTCTGATTCACTGAGCCTCAGCTAGGGGTGAGGGAGCTGGAGGCAAAGACAAACACAACTTTATCTCATGTTTCTTGGAGCTGGCCCACAATCCCCAACCTGCAGCCAGTGCTGGGGCAAAGCACTGGGGAGGGAAACCCAAGCCCTCCTTTGCACAGATGGAATCGCTGCATCCTTCAGCATTTTTGCCTCAGGAGGATGTATTAAGTAGAAAACTCGGATCTGTTCCAGAAAGGCTCTGGGGAGCTGATTTTTCAGAGAGGAAAGAAATTAAAGAACTGCTTAGCTGAATAGCTGAGCTAGTATTTTTTTCGGTCCTCAGGAAACAACTTTCATGATAATAGCATTAGTAGTAATAACACCTCAAAGAAAATCTGAGTGAAATCATGTAGACTACAGGATGCGTGAAATCCCTGGGATGGTGTGAGCTGCCTGCATGGGTCTTCCTCATGTCAGTGCTATCCTTGTGGCTGGAGACGGATACGTTATCACAAAAGGGAGCGGTGCCCACGGAGGAACCCATCTTGACCAAAGTACTGAAATAACTGCAAATTCTGATCACAAATGAAACTGTCCAGAAAATGACGACACTCTGTGTGTGTCACAAACAACAGCTCCTCTGAGAGGGTCATGAGCTCCAAATTCAGACGCTTTATTTTTAATCTTCCTGTCAAGAGGAAAGGAAGGAGCGGGCACCCCAGCACCTCCAGCATTCAGGTGGGCTGGGCCAGGTGGGTAACCAGCTCTGCAGGGACCCTACCATTCTGCAACATCCACCTTTCTAAAAGAAATTTTTGTTTCTATCCCTTAGAGCTGCAGCACGCCTCCTCCAGCACAGCACATGCAGCAGTGAGAGAGCGTGCGAGAGAGGAGAGAGCAGAGAGAGAGAGGAGGTGCGAGTGCTGTGGTGGTTCTGGGGGGCTGGCAGTGGGCAGCACAAGGGACAAGGTGCAGCTCCATGCTGCCAAGGGTACAGCAGGAGCCACGTTTGGTGTTTGAGGAGGAGAAGCAGCACTGGGGGAAGTGGGGGTAGACTGAACGCAGCCAAACGCAGCTATGGCCTGATGTGCTCATCCTCAAATCTCAGCATCAGCATCTCCCCCAGGCAGAAACAGCTGTGGGTGAGGGGACCCCCAGGGACACTCCCCAGCCAGGCTGAGCACCCCTGGTTGGACCATCCAGGGCTCAGCCACACTGCAGGCAAGGGACATCCCTCCGGCTGGACAAGCATCCCAGGAAAGCCTCCCCCAGCACCCTCTGCAGACGCCCCACTGCACCCCCACTCCTGGGGCTCGCCTGTCCCTGATGCCACAAAACTGCCTTGTAGGTCCCTGAGATCACCGACGATGTGAAAATCAGAAGTAGCACAGAGCTCTGATTAAGCACACACTTCTAAATCCCTGGTATTAATCAGAAGATCCCACTTTCAGTGGAAGGAGACTATCGATTTCAGAAAGCAACAGCCCGTTGTCCTCACTGTCAGCACATCTGGCCAGCTGCTGGCCATGCTCGGCAGAGCTGGATTTAGCTCCAGCCCACACCAACACCAAGCCACAGGCCTGAGCTCTCCCTCTCTGCAACAAAGCTCCAAGCGAATATTTCTGGTGAATTTGGTTTTGCTGCTTCTACATTTTCATTGTGCAAAGGACCACAAGCAAGCTGCTGCCATTCTGCGTCCCTCTGAGCACATCCGAGACCATCCCAGGCTCCAGTGTCCTCCCACTTCTGCTGCCAAGTCCTGGGTAGAGCGCTTTGTTGCCTCCCAATTCATGTGTGATGAGTTAGACCTCAAGCAGATGTTACGTGGGCAGGAATACCTATTTGAAGTTAAAAGCCTGTGATTATTCTTGCCAACCAGCCATTAGGAAGGTGTTAAATGGAGAAATTATCCCTCCATCCCTTGTTTCAATACAATAGCATCTTTATAATACACTTAAGTTGTCTGCTTTTTAGCTCCCTTGCTCCTAATAGTACATTTCACTTTATCAATAGCTCCTGTGAGCTGGAAAAGAGTCAGGGAGGAAAAAAAACCAATATCCTTGAGAATTAGACAAAGGGGGGGATATTAGCCAGAAGATCTTGCTTTCTCTTTCTTGCTGCTAACATAACTTCTCAATTTACCAGATTGCCTTCTAAAGAGAAGTATTTTTCAAGAGGAGCGGAGATGAAAGGGGTTATTACTTACAGAGACTCTTCTTTAAGGAGATAAAATATTTGGCAATTAAAGCACAAGAAGCCGTGGACTCACAAGGAAAGCAGCCACTCCGCTGGAGCAGTCATATTAGCATATTTTCCACTAACCCCTTGCTACGGAAAGCGATAATGCTGCTGCAAAGCGCTGCTGCTGCTGCTGCGGGACTCCCCCGCCCGCTGCCCAGCGCGGGTCAGGGCACAGGGCCACGAGCCCACAGGCAGCGGGGGGACATGGGGAAGGGCCAGCCCTTGTCCCAGAGCCACCTCTGTCACCTGGCTGAACAGAGCCAAGGGCTTGGCAATGAGGATTTTTATCAGCCTGCTGTGGGGAGAGGGCCTGGCTGTCCGCAGCGGCTGCAGGGAACCTGCCCAGGGCTGAGCTGGGGACGCGGTGGGGGTCTCAGCCACCTTGAAGTCAAGGCTGAGCTGTCCTGAAAATCTGACAGCTCAGCGGGAGCGGCTGGGAGGGCAGAGACCGGGGCAGCTCCGGCGCCGGAGCTGCGCAGAGCAACCGGGAACAGCATCAAAACTGACAAAAAAACACATTTCCACAGGGGCAGAGGGGCTTGGGGCAGCCCCGCCAGGGGTCCCTGCATCCCGCCGCTCCCACGGCGGAGGGGCTGGCTGGGCAGCACAGCAGGTGGGGCTGGTGGGAGCAATTAGCACTAATTAGGGCACTTGGGATCCCGACAATCCTACCAGCTGTGGCACAACCTTTGCTTTCTCCTAATGGGGTTGATAAATACTTAAACAAGAAAAAAAGGAATCAATAAGCCCTAGCAGGAGACGAACTCCCACCTTTGCCAGCAGCAACACCCGCGCGGTGCGTGGTGAGGTGGCCGGAGGGGATCGGGGCAGGAGCCCCCAGCAGGTGGGGGAGTGTTTCCACTCCACAGTAAATACAAATGGTAAATAAAACCCTAAACCTAAACTGAAAAACTGTAAATAAAACCTGAATCTCTGCTGCTGTTCTCTCTGGTGAACAACCTTCTCTTCCGTGGGCTGAGAGCGGCTCAGGCAGCCCGTGCCGTCTGCCCAGCCGGGTGGTGGCGGGGGCTCGTCGCCAGCGGGACGAGGGGGTGCCGGGCGGGGCCGACCTCATCCTGGGGGCAGCGCAGGGCCGGTCCCGCCGCCCGCACCCGGGCTGCAGTCACCCTCCCGGGGAGGGCAGCGGCCGGGGGGCCGGGGGCTCGCCGCGGTTCGCGTGGCCCTGCGGGGCCACGGCGGGGCAGCCGCCGCTCTTGGCCCCAGCTGCCGCCAGCCATCTCGGCTGAACCACTTCTAATGATCAAACTCGTGATTTTTGTCAAAGTGTTTGTCGGCAAACGAGGATAATGCCGTTCTGCTTTACGGGGGCTATTCCAGGCATTAATTAGTTGATGTTTCTTGAAGCGCTTTGAAGATGCGGAGTGCGAGGTAAGTGCTGCGCCTCACAGCCCCATCAGGCAGTGCAGTTCGTTTTCCGTTTTGCTTCTCATTCCCAAAGCGTTTGTACAAAACAAATCCCACCAGCATGTGGTCACTGCAGGCGCTGGTCACGTCGGGGCTCTGCCCCCCGCAGGGCTGCGCCTTCCCGTGCTCCTGACCGCGTCCCGGAGGAGAGGGGCCGGCCGGCCGCGGCCACGCGCCCCCACGGGACATCCCCGCCGGCACAGGCGGCACCGTTCGGGGGTCCAGCGAGGGACCCTCACGGGGGTGCGAGCGGGGGACCGCACCGCTCGGGCAGCCCGTGCAGGGAGATCCGTTTTCCTTCTGCTCCACGAGCAGATCCCTGGCAGCGGGTGGCAGCGGCGTCTCGGCCCCCCGCAGGGGCGCGGGCGCCGCTCGGACAGGGTGACCTGCGCGGCCGCTCCTGGCTGTCCCCTCAGCCGCGGCCCTGGCCACCCGCCCTGCCACGCCGCCCGCCTGCCCCTCCTGCCGTGCCAAGACGAAGCCTCAGGAGGCAAATTTTCTAAAGAGACTAAAATACTTGATGAGCACGCGATGATCAGCACAAGCAGGACTCTGGCAACTGCTGCCAGCAGCTGGACCCTGTCCCGCTCACGCCAGGGTGAGCACTGCTGTCCCAGGGAGCGAGTGTCAGACTTTGCAGGACTTGTTTCAGGTTAGGAGATGGTTTATGGTGCCGAATCATTACTGCCCCATCAATTTTAATTCAAGCTAGAGAAATCATTGGCGTAATTATTTACAACTGTGCAATTTCTGAAAATTATATTTCTGTTACTGCAGTTATTGATCTTGAAAAGAGCTATAAATTAACTTGACAGTTCACATAGTCCTTCCCACTTGAAGGGAGTCTCTGCTTGACTTGCACTGTGTTGAACTTTCAGCACCATCCAATTACAGTCAAAGTCCATATTTAAACGTTTTTCTTATGCAACCAAAAGATATTTTAATTGTAATACAGGAGAACTTGAAGCAAATACTAAGATACCTCCACATCGCAGGACAGCTTCCCTCGAGATGGGCACAGGGGGATGCCGAGTGCCTGGCTTTAGGGCAACACCAGGGTGGCACGGCCATGCTGTGGCTCTGGGAGGGCTGGTGACCCCGGGAGCCCCCCAGGTGCTTGGCAGCAGTGCTCCCCCAGGGCCAGCGCCTCCCCTGGGTGTCTGAGTAGCTCTGTGGCCTCTCGCCTGGGACGGGGGCCCTGAGCTGGCACCGGCAGGGTGCAATCCTTGCCTGGCCAGAACCCCTCACAGCCTCATGTCTTCAACGTTTGTCCCCAGAATTAGTCTCTGATAGGAAAAAGGGATGTTTAACCACACATAAACACCTCATAAATCATCCTCTGCGCTCTCAGGTCACTGTGACAGGGACAAATCACAGCAAATCCAGGTTTCTCAGGGGGCCCACTGCATCTCTGCCCAGCAATGGGCCACATCCTGCACCTCCCAGGGCTGTGGTGCAAGTGGCAGCATGTGGAACAGTTGCTGCTGGGTCACATGGCAGGGACAGGAAGGACATGGTGTGGTGGCCAGGTGGGGCTGTGTCTGTGCCCAGCAGGTGCCTGTCACAGTACCAGCCTCTGCCTCGGGGACGGGGGTCTTGAGCCTTGGCAGTGCCATCCCGAGGGGCTCCCAGCACTGGCCCTGCACTGCCCCATCCCCTCTGTGGCGCCGCTGCCATGGGTCCCTGCAGGGACTCAGCACTGGTGAAACAGGGATGGGAAGAGTCTTGGGGGGACCCAGGGCCTTACATAAAGTGTTTGTGGCAATCCTGCGGCTGCAGGGGGACAAGAACTGTGCTTCATTAGAAATTAACTGGGCAAATCAGCAACATCTGGTGCCTGCTGGCTGGGATGCCTCCCTGGCATGCGAGGAAAATCTCCAGTTGTTCTCTCAGATTAAGGGATTTTGCTCGCAGTTTTGTACATGCAAAACAGGCCAGCCCTGGCGAGGCACAGAGGGTCCCCTTGCTGCAGCAGGAGCCTGCTCAAAGTCCCAGCCTAAATCCCTGCCCAAAGCTCTGGCCAAAACCCTTCCCCAATGCTCCAAAATAAATCCCTGCCCAAGGCCCCTGCCCAATCCCCCAACCCAGCCCCCCAGCCCAAGCAGCTGCCTGTGCTCGCTGCTCTGGCCAGCCCTGCACGGACACCCCACCCTTGGGAAGTGTCTTTTGGGGTGACTCTGGGGCAACGTGGAGCCCACAGCTCTGGCAGCCTGGCCCCAGTGCCCCATGCTCCCCCAAGCAGGTGTCTGCAGCTCGCTGCATAGTATTTATTCATTATATCACAAAGAAGAATATTTCATTAAATTAGTCCTGGTTTCTGCAGGGTGGTCCTGGCCAGGGATGCTTGGTGCTGGTGGGTGGAGGGTTGCCAGGCATGGGGGTCCAGCATTTCACCATTTCGCAGTGGTGGGAGAAGGGGAGAGATGCCATCCCATGCCAGGGCCAGCTGTGCCCCGTGGGGTGAGATGGCCAGGGCTGCACTTGCCTGGGCAGGGTGACCAGACATGCGGGGGTGCCCTGCTGTGGCCCCTCAGACCTCCAGCTTCTTCTTCATCTCCATGCGGTAGATGATCTGGTAGCCGTCATCCCAGGCATAGACCTGCCTCTCCCGGGGACTGTACTTCATGCTGGAGTGGGAGCCATAGCGCTTGGGGAAGTAGACGAGGGAGGCGTCCTCGGGGGACAGCGTGCCACTGACATCAAAGACACACTGCACACGGGAGCGGCTGGGCAGGCGAGTGTTGTAGACCACATGCAGTGCCCCACACACCACAAAGGCACCCTCAGCGTTCTCCCGTGGGCACGGTGTGTCCCACATCTGTTCGATGTCCAGCGAGGTGGGGTCCAGCTTGGCCAGGCATATGTTCTTCTCGTCCTCCTTGGTGGCGTAGATGGCCCAGAGCCCCTCCTCATCCGCCGCCACCTCGATGTAGGTGAAGGGGGAGAGCCCAAAGACAGGGATCTGCTCCTCGGCTGGGAACACCGAGCTGTCCACGACTGTCTTGTTGGCCAGGTTGAACTTGATCACCTGGAAGGGGCCCTGCTGGCGGATGTAGTAGAGGTGCCCATCATAGACAAGGTGCCCGGTGCCCACCCAGGGGTAGGGAAGCTTGATGCGGGCAGCCTTGCGGGTGGCGGAGAAGAGGGTGAACTCCCGCATGCGGGGGAAGACGTACACAGTGTCATTGGCAGTGCCGTCAAAGACATAGATCTTCTCAGAGTTCCCCGCAGCATCTTTGGTCCAGAGCCCTGAGGTGCTGCCGAAACGCTTCAGGATCTTCATGGCTCTGACACTGGCAATGGTGTCGCTGCAGTCTGCAAGAGTGGGGCAGGTGTGAAAGCCTGGGAACCACCCAGCCCTGCAGTGGGCACCGCTCTCACCGCACGCCAGGGTCCCACAGGTCCCACTGTGTCCCACCCCAGCCCCCTGGCAACTGCCTTGAAAACTTGCGGAGTTTGCAGTGCAGACCCTGGTGGCATCAAGAAGTCCCCTTGTGTGACACACGGTGTCACGGGCAGGGAAGGCTACCGTCACCCAGTCCCTGCCCCAAGGGCTTTGGTGAAGCCCAAAGCTCTGGCAGCTGTGGGGATGCAGGATTTTGTGCCAGAGACACCTGAGAGAAGCCCTGCTGGGACGTAATGCCACGGTGCGTGGCCGGGGCAGACTTGGACCTGGGTGGGGTGGGAATTCCCAGGCTAACCCGCACCCAGGACCACCTCCCCAGGGAGCCACGGCAGCCCCTCACCTGTCAGCTTGGTGTATTTCTCGTTCTTCCTCTGCTTGGCCGTGGCCACTTGCTTCTCCATCAGTGTCTCATCTACCTCCACGCAGGGCGGTGCGGGGTTCTGCGTTTCCAGGTAGTCCACTTCACGCTCCAGTCGGTCCACACGCACCGCTGCGCTCTCTGCCTCCGACCGCATTGTCTCCCGCTCCTTCTCCGCTGTCTCAAGCATTCCCAGTACCTGGTTCTTGAAGTCCCGCAGCTCTGCGGAGTAGCGGCTGCTCTGGTCATGCCACTGTGAGATCCTCTCCTGGGGTGGCCAAGGGGACACTGAGGGAGACCTCTCCACACTTCACGGCCCATCCACAGCAGCCATCCCACCGCCCACGTGTGGCTGTGGGACCCGGAGCCACAGGCGCTGCAATCCTGCTGCTTCTCGCTCCGGTCCCATCCTGCCACACCCCACACCCTGACACCCCTGATGCTCCCTGACCCGCGATGGTCATCTTGCTTCAGCGGGACCCGCAAGCCCTGGGAGCAGACACCACCGGACCGGCGGTGTTCCCAGACCCACGGTGGCCCCGCTGCCGCGATCCACCAGCCCCACGGGGCTGCCGCCACGCTCACGCTGGGCCGGGGTCCCCACGGCAGCTCCGCTCTGCTCGCGGCCAAGCGGGTCAGCGCGGCCGGCCCTACCTCCAGGAGGCTGAGGCGCCGCTCCACGTACTCCATGAACTGCTGCTGCTGGGCGCGCAGGGCCCCGGCCAGGAGCGGCAGGAGGAGCAGGCAGCGCCAGGGCCCCATGGCCTCGGAGTGCTGCCGCCACCTCAGCGCTCAGGAATGCTCCGGCCTCAGCCCTTATTGAGTCCAGATGTGAGCGGGGGGCTGCGCCTTCCCCGCAGGCCGGATTCAGGCGCCTTAACCCCTTCGCGCCCTGGCGGGTGCCTGCGCAGCGCCGGCGGCCGCGGGGGGCGCGGGGGGCGCGGGGGGCGCGGGGTCGGTGCCCTGCGCAGCCAGGGGAGGCCTGTGCCCGGCGCCGGGGGCACGGCCTGGGCCAGCGCGGGCCGAGCTGGGCCTGCTGCGAAGCCACAGGCTCCCGGTGGCCCGAGCTGCAGACGCCTGAGGCAGGTGGCCCCCTCGAGCCTGCCTCGGCCGAGCACCCGGCCTGGTGGGGACAAAGCTGGGCCGGCGGCACAGCCTGCAGCCCCCCGAGCCCGCGGCACCCCCTGGCCTGTGCCCGCCTCACGGGGGTCACACCGCGCAGAGCCGGCCAGGCCTGGCAGCTCGGTCACGGGCAGCGGCCACCCAGGGGCTGCCCCGCCGATGCCGCCATTTGGGGCCGTTTGCTCAGCACCTGCTCCCCGGGCTGCCCCGGGGGGGAAGCCTCTGCGCCCCCGTGCCACCGTGCCACGGGGCAGGCCCAGGCGCAGGGCGAGGGACGGAGACTGCGGCTCGGTGCCCTGGACGCAGCCAGGCCCGCGGTCACACCCGCAGCCCTCCTGGGCCTGGCCGTGCTGCGGGTACTGGCCCGTGGGCCCTGGGGTCTGCGCAGGGCTCAGCACCGGCCGCATCCATGCGCAGCGCTGCGGTGCTGTGCGTGGGGCGAGTGTGCCATCTAGTGCTCCTGCATGCGGCACGCCACAGCCCCCATGTGCACCCCCACCCTGCACCCTGCATCTTGCACCCCACATCCTGCATCCCACACCCTAAACCCTTCAGCTCGCACCCTGCACCCCACAACCCCCACCCTGCATCCCACACCTTGCAACCTGCAGCCTGCAGCCTGCACCTCACACCTTACAACCCACCGTGTGCACCCACAGTGCCCATCCTGCACCCCAAAACCCACACCATGCACTCCACAACCTGAAACCCACACCCTACGCCCCACAACCTGCACCCTGCACCCCAACACAGCACCATCCGCCCACGGCCCCAGGCTCGGCTGAGGCCAGGCTGGGCCCCAGCACCTCTCTGCTGCCTTTCACACCCGCCGCCGTTCCCAGCAGGACACATGGCTGCCAGTAAAGTGCAGCCCATGGGCGGCTGGGGTGCATCTCTGCCAGCTGGGTCAGTGGCGCTGAGCACAGCAGCGCTCACCCCTCCTGTGCTCGGGGGGTGGCTGAAGTGTTGTCGGATTGTTAAAAAGTTAAGATCAATTGATTTTATTTGTTTGATTATCTGATTTTATAGAGTTATTTTATAGAATAGAAATATAGGAGGATAAAAATATATTTTGAAGAAAGTTATGATTATTTAGTAAAAGCAGTTGTGAGACCCTTTGTACATTTTGTACTAAGGCCAGAAGAATGGGCTGGAATCATTGTTGAAACGTAAGTAATAATTTAGGGTTTGAAAGGTTTCTTTGTGTCTAACTAGTCTTCTGTATATAGAAAGTATATTGAGATGTCAGAATGTAGGATTAATGGGAACTGGGGGGAGTCGACTGGAACAGCTTGTCGTTACCTGCCAAGGAACTGTGAACTTTAGTAAAAGGTAATTCCGGCAGGGGGAGATCGCGACCACCGACTCATACACCACCTACCCAAATCGTACCCCAGAGCCATTTCTAGACCTTTCTAAGCTCTACTGTGCAGAATCGGATATAGGAGGAGAATATGTTAATGATTTATGGGAAATATCATGGTTATTTATGAATACTTAATGAATATGTATGAATAAGTTCTATATATGGAATCTGATTTTGGCACCTGGCGTGCGTTGATCGTGAGAGGACTCGCTCACGCACCCGGCCGTCAATAAAGAAGTGTCTGCTTATCTACATCACATTGGTGTCGATAAGTTCTTCATTCCGAGATTTCGGTAACAGAAGGAACCCACCCGTGGCACCGTGACGCTCCTAGACCTGTGATGCCCCTGCTCCCATCTGTGATGCCCCCACTCCTGCTATCCATCTGTCCCACGGTGCTGCCATGCTGCTGCTGGACCAGTTTCAGGCTGGCACCGGTCCCTTGCTCTGCAGAGCGCATTGGCCTTGGCCAGCGCAGGGATCCTTCGTCTGGCATGGCCAGGCTGCTGGGCCCAGGAGGGTCGGGGTCTGCCCCGGGACCAGCACCAGGCAGGGGGCTGCGGCAGCCCTTTCCTTGTGCAACTTCCCCGGCGAGGACAGGACACCACGTCACCGCGCTCGGGAAGGTGACTGGCTCTGCCCTCGCCTCCTGCCGAAGCCCACCCGGGGACCCTAGTGTTTCGGCACCTCCCAAAGCAGCATCTAACCCAGGTGGGACCCAGACCAGAGCGGGAGGCAACACGGCAGCACAGCCACCTTCAGCAGTGCCCAGGTACCTCAGCCAGGTGTGCAAAAGCAAATGTGTTTATGAACGTGAACCAAGGTGACGGGAAAGCTCTTTTTCCACTTGAGAGAGTCCTGATCGTGGTTCCCCCACCACGAGCAGCGCTGACAGCTGCAGAGCCCAAGGGACCCTTTGCAGAGCCAGGGGCTGCTCCAGCCCGGGCCGGGCTCTGCGACCGGCACCGCGGCACGGTGCCACACGGTGCCACCCATGCTGCTGCCGCTCTGAGACCAGCTTGCTGAGCATCTTGCATCGCGCGCTGCCCCAAATGTGCAGTGGCACCATGATCTCAGCAGCGAACAATTAAATCAGTGCTGATACTTCACCCTGGATATCCCAAACCCCCTTTTCCACCCCCTTTAATAAATCAAGTGGCCACATGAATAGAGTACAGAAAATTAACCCTTTTTATTGATGCATTGCAATTGTTCTACATTTTTACCATATTATGTAGAAAATACTTAAAATACAAGCTACTTTGTAAAACCAAAGACAAACATTGAATCCAAAGATAAACTATGTTTTCACAATGGACCCTTTTCCCATATAGTTAGTATTAAATTTTTAAATATCTATTTCTTTTGTTAAAATGATTTTTACATACCCCCTAAGTACATCAGCAATACAAACATAGATCAGTAATTGTCAGAAACTACCTGTATCTAGCGGCTTGTAAAAAGGAAGAGCACAACCATAAAAGAAAGTTAAATTTTACACAGTAACTAGCATATCAAATACATTTAATAAAGTAGGAATTCCATTGCAATATCAAGGATTCAAGCAGAAATACTAACATTACATATAATGTACTGCTACATGTAGTGAGATAGATATATTTCAAGCTGAATCTGAAATCACACATTATATAAAGTTTAGCAACAAACAACCATGTGGACATGCGGCACCATTCAGAAGTTTAAATAAAAAAAAGAAAGCAGGGCTGTGCCAATCCTGTCATTTAGAAGCAATTTAGTCTTGTGTACTAAAAGAAATTGCTCAGTCAGAGGTAAATTGCTGCATCCATCAACTAGGTGCTACGCAGGGAAGCCTCGGCAGTTGCCTCTGCAGCGGCTATCATAGCTGCGAACACAGGTCAGGCAAGAGGAACAACTGACTTAGTTCAAGAATCACGCAGACAAGTCTAGATGGGACCACACTCATCAAGTATTCAAAAGGTGAATCCCAAACTAGTTTTAAAATAAAAGGACTCCAATTTCTATCCAAAGATGGCACATTTCTTTACAGAATAGGTGTAGTGGCTCTGATGACGACAGTTAATTCGTTAGCCGAATTTGAAGGCTGGATATTGGAGGGAAGAAGGGATGTATCTCCTTAGAGCAGACTACCAGACACTTAGACTGGGCAGCACATACTGGGGCCAGACCGGGACCCACCACTCCTGCGGAGCCAGCACTGTGGTAAGACCTGGCCCTGCTGGGATGGGGTGGTGTTCGCTTGGCTTCTGCTGCGCATCACAGAGGAATTTCAGGGTAATCAAGAACCTGTTTTGAATGGAGTATGTTTCATTTTACTTATGCCGTTTCCATCTCGTCCTCCCTGTACCAATACTTTTGGAAACTTGGACAGTGGAAGAGATGACAACGTGCTTTGTGCGCACACTTGACTGTTTAATTATGTAATACGGACCCCAAATGGTCATTTTAACCTGCTTTTGGCGGGCGGGGGGGGGGGGGAGGTGGGCAAGTTCTTCTCAGAATTACTAGTAGATTCTGCTAGAGGTCTTTTTTTCCTGTTAGGACTTCATGGAAAACACTTTACTATTTGTGAAACAGGGAATGTTTTCCCAAAACACAGGAATGCGAGCTTATTTTGCCTTTGATGGAAAGGCACAACTCTGTACCCAAGAGGTATCTCAAGGCAAGTACTGAACACAAGCAATGTAATACAGAGAAAAGTAAGAAAGTGCCTACAGCAACAGATATCATCGTTTACACCAAAGATGTGGCATAGCAAGATCGGCTGGTTATCCGCACATTTACAGAAGTGCTCTGACTAAAAATACACTGAACAATGACGTCGCTAATGCTACTGTCCAGTTCCAAAGTCCTTGATCCCTCTATCGAAAGAGTTGCCAAACCTTTAAACAGTTCATCAATTTTGGGTCAGACCAGACTTTCTTCTATCAATAATGTGAAATTTCAGAAATTACTTTTGCGCTTCTTGTCACATACTGGTCAGAGAACTGGCCTCTTTTCCACTGGGACGGAACATAAACTGGGATTCAAGGTTACCAAAACCTCTTATTGCTGCAGTAATATGACCGCTCAAGCCAGTTTATCATCCATTTGGACAAGATACTTAACCTACGTACTGAAGATGAGAAATAATTCCTAGTACAAGGGACCCAAGAAAACAAAGTGTAGTTTAAAAACTGCACCGATTATCCAAAATGAGTATTTCCTCTGAACACTAACTAGGGCTAGAGCTGACAAACCTTCCCAACAACTCCACATTAGCAGTAGCATTACAAAACTTTTTAATGGTATTATGTGCTTTACAGCAGGCTCTCTTTGGTATAAATAGTCTATCACCAAGCTAGCAATATTTTACAAGAAATGTCTGCTATTAACGTGGGGGAAGGTAACGCCATACTATCTAATAAAAAGTGATTGCACATATTTAATCACTTCTGCAATATGAGACTAAACATTCCAATGCATTCCCAGCACTACCTTATTCGAAATGCACTGACAGACATCTAACAGTACATGTGCCATTTCAAGGAAAAGCTTTAAGGAAACATCGCTTCACTCCGAACAAAAATGTAGCTTTTTATGATAGCATTAAAACTGAGAACAATGCACCTATGCAACATACTGCTGTTCTTGCTGTGGTAAGCTTAGTGAATTGCTTCAATTCGACGGGGGCTTGCTGGTCCCTCATAAGGCAAGCTCACTGTAAACTCTAGTCACACTACATCATCATTTAAGGCACTACAATAAGGGGACACACCAAACAACTCTTCATCACACATACCTGTGCAAAACAAATCAGAAGGTATCCTTTCCTCTCATGAAGCTCTACTCCTCTCTCAGTGCTACAGTGATGAGCTCTAACCATTGCATTATATCACATACATTCCAACATGAATCAATTCATTTTGGTTTAAATACAAAGGATACATCAACTCCATCCCCAGGAACGTTTAAGATTTAGACAAACACTAAGTACAGAGTTCAAGTATAATCACTACACATTTTGATTACAAAGACAGAACGTTTGGGGTTAGCAGGAAGTTTTGCTTGTTATATTTTTCTAATCAATATGTACATATTTCATTTTATGTAAAATATTAAAACACCACCAATACAAAACCTCTAAAATAGTTTTAAATTCAGTAATAAACTTTAAAATCTGGATTTTTTTTCCTTTTTTCTTTTTCTTTCTTCCTTTTTTTTTTTCTTTTTTTGCGATTCCTACATGCGTGTACTGTATACAAGTCTTAATAAGAGCGCTTTAAAGTAGCTGTTGACATATCCAGGAGGATACGCTCACAGGAGTATAAAAGGCTGTACACATCAATACAGTGATGTTTCATTGTATTTCAAATTCAACTCCCTCCTAAACAAATCATGTGAAGAAAAATATTAAGAAAAACAGAACAAAGAAAAGCCCTGTGCTTCTGTGAAGGAATCCAGCTCCGTTATAGGGCCAGCATCTAATAATTTGCAGAAACCAAATTTTAGATCAATGCTGCACTATTCATTCCCAACTGAAGACCACAGCATCCTGACAAAGCTGCTGAGTTCTGTTACACAGTAAAACCTTGAATACAGTTTGAAAAACTTAGAAGAGTTCTGCAATGAATACAATAACAGGTCAACTGTGTTATGGAGATACAGAATTTTCAAGAAAAGACAACAGATTTCAAGGTTTACACAGACTCCTGAATATGTGATGCTGCCAGTATGAGGCTGCTGCCTCTACCAGTCCTTAAACAAAACAGAGGAGTAAACAAAAAAACCTTTGACAGTAACATATATGGAGATGTAATGGCTTTTGCAGAACCAGCAATTTGTTAAGAGACAAAGTAAGTTAGAGAAAAAATGTTAAAATAGATTTTAAAACTGCCCCAGCAACGTAACGAGATAAACATGCATTACATTTTTAGTGGCAACATGGATTTGTGCAAGCTGCTAAATATAATCTGCTAGTCTGTTTAAGTTATACAAGTTAAAAAAGTCATCAGGATCTGTCTTCCAAGATGCTGATTTCCTTTCCTCTTTTGATTAGCACAACATAACAATTTTAAATAAATGTGACCATGAACTTTTTAAAAGCATCTATAAAAAGTAAGTAAAATTTAAAAAACTTAATTAGTGACCCTCATACTGGTAACAAAGCACGCTGCTCAGTGATTGAACGCACTAGAGACTTTTTTGAATAACATACAACCACATCAGGGAGAAACAAAAACCAGACAGTCATTACCAGGTAAAGGTTCACCTGAAATCCTTCTCCAATCTCTCAGGCCTATTGCAGGACAGTGCTTTACTGGGAACTACAAGTACGAGTACTGGTTGATCTTTGTAGGGCTCAGCGGATATCCAGTGTAAATAGCAGATCCTCTGGAAGCACCAATATAGGACTGGGGAGCAAACTGGTGTTGGTACTGGGCAGGTGGAACATTTGCAGAAGTCAGCAGACTTGGACCAACACTCACAGGGACCTGGTGGACAAGTGTGCTAGGGTGGGCAGCGTACGTGGTGTGCCGCGAAGAGCCCTGAGGAGAGAAGAGGTGGGCGATGGAGGTGGTGGAGCCCAGTGTTGCAGCAGTGGTTGGAGCATAAGTGTACATATGTGGCTGGCTGGACAGGTGTGCGTTTGCCGTTGCTGCTGCCAGGTGGGGATGCACTGGGCTGCTGTGCTGAAACGTGTAGGGAGCCTGAGAAATAGTTGATGTGAGGGGGGCCACATAAGCCTGCTGCCTACGTGGGACAGCATTTCCACTTCTCTCCTGTGAGGCCAGCACTGTTGTTTGCTGGTTCTGCAGGGAGAAGAAGTAAAGAAGGTTAGTGGCTATCCTCAGGGAAAAGTGCAGGGGACAGGAGGTGAGCAAGGAAGGGTCAGTCAGAGCCTTCCGATCAGCACCTCCATGTAGCTGCAGGACTGACACTCCTAGAAATCCTCCCTTCCCAGCTCTGTGAAACCCTCACGTAAATTTGGGAAGGGTTACTGCAGTTCTGCTGAGGCAAAGGTTACACTTCTCCTCTACAGTGGGATCAAACTGCCACACCCGGGGTACCACAGTCCAAGTGTCTGCAGATCTGAAGACTGACCGACCTAGCCCTTGAACTCCTCACACATCTGTTCTGCACCTCAGTGAGAGTGGCAGCAGGGCTGCCCCATTTCAGCACAACAAAGCCTGTCTTGTCCCCACGCCAGAAATTAACTGGAGGTGTTAATGCTTCCTCCCTTCTGAAAGGCTACTGCAGCTTGACCCAATGATCAAGAGTTGCAACGCAAACTGAAGTGAAACCAATCTCTGAAAGTTTCAAGGGAAGACAGGTGCTAACTGTTTAGTTTGAGAGACAAGGTCCAGCCTTAATCTCCTGGTCGGGCCTTTGCGAGAAGGTAAAGGAAGGTAAGGAAGAGAAGAATCTCCTCATACTGTTGAGTGCCTTCAGTGCTACTCTAATTCAGCAGCTGGATCCTGGTGTCGCTTTCCCACCCAAGTATCAAGAAGGCCTCGCTGCAAGACAGGTATGACTAGGAGCACAACTGAAGAATACGGACATAACCATGCTTCCTTCTCCTGCCCTCTGGTACAGGAACAAAGAATTTGTTATGAAGTTGAGAAACTTCACATATACTCCCTGTGGAGTTTACCCTACCCTGCACAGCCAAAGGACAGAATTGGCTTCAAAGAATTAATGAGGTAGCAGCTAACAATCCTCTTGCAATCAAGTCATTCTCCCTGCCGTACAGCATGATGTTTCTAAAGCAATTCTAAAGCATCAAGTTCAAAGGTCAGCAAAAGCCATGCAGCACTTACCTGGCTGAGATTGAGAGGCTGCACACCGCTTGTGACCACGCGATGCGAGCGGTACCCAGTAGGTGTTATACAGCATCCTGACGACTGCCCGCTCACAGAGGCCACTGGCTTGGTCTTACTGGTGCTGCTCAGGATGCCTGAAAGATTTCAAAAGCTTAGCCCATGCTCCCCTCTCACACACCATGCACTATGATAACCAGCTTAGGTAACCAAGGACTGTACAGGGGCTATTTCCGTAACAGGGCCTTTTCTTCAATTATGATTTAAAATCTGATTGTACAAGAATCATTGTGAATTTTTACCGATCTTTCTAAAAGCAGCCAAACATAGAGGAAAGGTAAATCTATCAATGAAACTGAAAACAGACCAAGGCTTGCACTCTCAGAACAGCAGCTGTGAAACCTAAAGCTGCTGAAGACCCACTGCAGACAGTCCAAAACTGTGAGAACAAAGCTGTCAGGGACAAGACAGCACCTGAGCCTTAGCAAAAACTACTGAGCACAGCAACCTACGAGAGCACGCCTACCTGAAGCCTGGGTAGCTACAATGCAGTCATTGAGCTGTGTTTTCAGTGGCGGCACAATGATAGTCCGAGAGCTGGAGCTGTCAGATGCTCCTCTACTCGGCAGCTCCAGGGCACCGCCTGTACTCCTGAGAGAGGAAAGTGGGTCTGTGGCATAGGGGCTGTTCAGGGAGGAGTCGGAATCAGGGGAGTCATTAACAGTAACGTAGCTGATCACATTGGATCTCTGCTTCATACCCAAACTGCAGGGGGAAAAAAAACAAAACAAAACGCAAAAACATTCTAGCTTTTCCCACAAGATGCAGGGGTTCTCCCTCTAGAATCTCATACCCTCCCCTCCATATCAGATGAAATTCTGGTTAACTAGAGACACAAACTGCAGACATAATGCAGAATTTTCTGTCTTACGCAGTGCTTCTTAGCCTAGCCAGGGCTTTGCATGTAGTGTTCTCCACTCTCCTTGACACTTGGGCTGAGCTCAGGACAAATCAGGACTGGCTGCTGAAATGATCTTCCTACCTGGCAGGTTTGTATTTGCTGTCCTCTTCCTCATCAGTGTCGCTGCGAATGGTGATGACGCTGACAGGTGGGCTTGGAGTGTCTGGGATCACAATGGGCTGGTGCTGTTCCTGCACTGGGACGAGCACGTTAGAAGAGGAGGAGGTGGAGCGCAAAGGACTGCTCCCAATGAGCGAGTAAACTTGAGAGGGCATGGTCTCTAGAGTTGAACTGGGCCTGATGGAAAACCAAAGCAGTATTCAGCTTCGTGTCAGCAGGCTGGGACAAACCAGCACCAGCATTAGGAACAGCCAGGCTCCGGCAGGCTGGAGCACATGTATGAGAAGAAACATCTTGAAACACATAGAAAGAACCTCAGCACAGACACTCATACAGAAGAATGCTGCAGAACACATCCCAGAAGAGAGCAATGCACTCAGTGATGCTCTGAATGGGACTGATTCATCCGAACACGGCCAGAAACCTGCCACCCCTTGTTCGACAGCTGTCAGTTCTGTCACTTCTATTGGTATGGCACCAACACACCCTGAATGTGCAAACCCCGCCTTTGACCAGTACAGTAAAGCACTTGGTCAACCACATCCCCTATACTCTCACCAAAATTAGCATTGCTTGTATCAGTGACTACAGCCTGAAGACTTTTTCCAAGAGATCTTTAAAAGCAACTGCAGCACATAAAAAAGCTACACAGACAACACCACCATGATCAGAAGATCAGTTTTTCACACCATAACTAAAACCTCCACAAACACACCCACAGCCTTTCTAGGACCGGGAAAGGAAGCCTTACTTGGCAGCGCTTGGTGCTGGCTGCTTGTTCTTCTTTGCTGGAACATTGCTGCTCTGCTGCTGCCTAACAACATGAGCAACTCCAACATTCAGAGGCTGCGCTGTAGCTAATGTCACGTGGTTGGTCAGTAGTGATGGCTGTTGCATGAGAGTGCTATACTGATTTCCATGGGAATGTGCATTCCTGGAGCAGAAAAACAGAAAGAAAAAGACCCAAATCCCATGGCTACACTGCAGGAACTGCAAGCTGCACCGAGCACTGCGTGAATCTGAAGGGAAGGGAGAAATTCTGTACATTGCAGGCAGTACTGCAGTGGCACGTATTTCCATTCAGCACAGAGCTGGACCCTGTGCAATCCCTACCTCCAGTCAGCTAATTGCTGGCTGCCGCTGATCGTCTCTGGAATCACAGTCGCTGGCTGAACGGAGTTGTGCAAAGCAACCCCTGGGAGCTGCTGCCAGGTAGAAGGAAGCAGTATCTGCTGGGTTCCCCCAGGCCAGGCCTGCTGCAAAACAACAAACAGATACACAGATTCACTAGATTTCAGTTCCTACAGGTGAAAAGAGATTTGTTCCAAGCAACAAATGCACTTGTGTAGATTGTTAGCTTGCAGAGATAACAGCACATCATTGCACTTTCTCAAAAGGTCTCAGTACAGCAACAGAACAAGAAAACCAGAGATACAAGCTTCCCCTGACACTTCACTAACCTTCTGTATCACAGATGTTACCTGGGGAGAAGAGTGTTAATACTGTACTGC
This sequence comes from Falco peregrinus, assembly GCF_023634155.1. Lineage (NCBI taxonomy): Eukaryota > Metazoa > Chordata > Aves > Falconiformes > Falconidae > Falco > Falco peregrinus. The sequence goes on along the minus strand of NC_073736.1, from coordinate 7,744,960 downwards.
ACAATGCAGCCAGATACTGTAAGGCCAGACGCAGCCTGAGTGTTCAGGACTGTTTCGGCATGTAAGTTTATGCACACTGCTCTGCTGAAGGATTCCAAAATAGCAAGCCAATTTGGTCCTTTCTGTTTTTCTGGCTTAAAGGGCTCATATTGAGAGAGCTGAGACAGCGTTACTGTTGTGGAAATTCACCCTACCTCAACTAAAGTATTTAAGAAAAACCACACTAAGAGAAACATTTAGTTACAAGGGAGATATGTGAAGATATTTTTAATTCATTAGTATTATTAATGTTCCTGTCCAAATTGACAAAACACAGGTTTTCTCTGGAAAAAAAAACCAAAACCAAAATAAATTTGGTAGTACAATATTTCTATGATTTTGAAAATACATGCCACTCTTTCTTGCAGTTTAAACTGCAAAACCATAAACACCTGCTGTTTTAAAATAAAATATTTCTGCAAGTAACAGATCCACTTATTACAAATGCCAGTTCCAAACAAGAAGCCTCCAAAGCAGAGAGCTGCTAAAACCTCTGCCAACATAAGCGGAATAATAATATTAAAAAAAAAAAGAAGGAAAAAAAAAAAAAAAAAAGAGAAACATGTTAAAAGTCACACCATGCGTCTTTCCAAAAGCCAACACCTGCACAAGACAAAGCAGAGAGTTTAATACAGCAAGATATAAATTCCCAATGAGAGGCAGAAATCGGGCCTTCCAAGCGACGAACTGTTTTGACAGAGGAAGGACAAAAATATGCAAAGCTTAGCAAATGGCTAATGCAAACTCAGGGGAAGCAGCAAGGGAGAAGTGTCGGAAGCACTAAAGGTGAGCAAATTCACTCCAAAGGCTCCCAGAATCCAAACAGAAACAGTAAGTCCTCCAGAGAAACTCAGAATCCAGGCTCATAGTCTGGAGACAGCTGGCTCTGATCTCCACTGCTGTACAGCGGAGTTGAACGACAAGTCCACTGCACACACGCAGGAGAACAGAATTTGCCTGTTGAATCAAAAGCCCAAATACACTTTTGACAACATCACTAACAACTCGCTTGTGTCCCAAGCTCTGCTACAGTCACCCCTTGCCGTTTTCAGAGCCCAGATTGCAGCCTTTCAGCAATCAAAATTCAAAAGGAGGAAAGGAGATGCATCGCTGGGCTGATACACCCAGGAGAACCCCACTCTCCTGCCTTCCCATCCTCAGAAACCAGAAGCAGTTAACTTGGTTCAGAAGAATCCAAACAAGTGGGTTTTAATTTCCGTACAGGTATGACTTGAGCAAACTCCACTTCAGCAGAGGTCTCCCTCTTGGAAAAAAATGACACTCAAACTATGACTTTAAAGCCACAAGAAACAACATGATTCACATAATGGAATGTGCTTTGAAAGACATGTGAGGATACCAGCACGTAACTGTGCACTGCAATGTTTTCATAAGCTTCACTGATCTGATTCTGGAGTTTCACAATGACTTCTTTGTGGCACCTGCAAAGTTGTTCTGATGCAGGTGCCAAATGAATACAGAAGAGGACAATTTTGAAAACATACATTTCTTAAAGGTGTGTTTTAATTCCCTTCCCCCATACTTTTTAAAAATTGTTCCAAATAGCCTAACAGCTAGCTATTGCCAATTTGGATACTAGAGCTCACCTTTAATTTCAACCAAGAAATACATATGAACTGAAAGTATCTGTGAAGAACAGTATCTTTATCTGGATGAAGTAAGCTACCTGCGATTTGCTATAAATAATAAAAGGCCAGAAAATTATTGTCAGTGTTCAACAGAGGTTAAGAGAAATCGACTGCTAAAGCAATACATTAAAGAATTTGCTATCATTAGAGATTTTAGCCTGGGCTTAACGACCTGAAACATTTCTACATGCAAAGCAGCTTTACACGTGTTGAAAAACAAAACATACTGCTAACTTGCCAAGTAGTTCAAATTCTGGCCATCCAGGTACCTGTAGCAGAGTCAAGCTAAAGACTGATTCCTTTGCATTCAACAATCAAAAAAGCAAAGATAGGATAGTAAGCAAAGAACAAGAACAATTACAACTCTTCTACAGTATCACTTAGAAGAGCTTTATAATACTAGGCTAGTAAAAAGTAATAGTCAATGGATCTGGATTCTTTACAGAGCCACACTAAACGTCAGAGTCAGACAGTGCTTCAGCAATGTTGGGGAGGAAAACAACAAGACATTAAGATGTAGCAAGAACACAGCCACAAGATGGCACATGCTTCCATGCCCTCTGCAAGTCTAAGTTAAAACAAAAACTCAGTTAGTGAACACAATCAAGGGAGGCAATTACCAGTACTGCTGCCGTCTGTTCTACTAGCGCTGGCCGGCCGGCTGCGCAGTTCAGAGTAAAGGGGACCGCATACTGCGGCGTGATGGTGGCTACTTGAGGATGAAGAGTTGCTACCATTAGTGGTGTACAGCTTCCCTGAAATGTAGATCAGGCAGTGAGTGAAACACACGTACTGATGCAGGTAAGTGGGTTCAGCAATAGGGCCAGAAAAGGTTTCACCTCACTGGCATTCTATGGTGCTTGAGCAGACTCCAGAATTGCAATGAATGCAGTGAAACCAGAAATACCCAGACCCTCCGGGCATGTTCCTCTAAGCACTTACATGTCCCTGAGGGGAACATGAAGAACAGGGAATTTGGGAACAGGATCTCTCCGATGACACATTTAAAAAGTAAAAACGAGATAGTGTTCAGCTATTGATACTTGACTTGGTCCCAGCAAGTTACACTACATATGCTGCGCTAACTGTTAACACAGACTGCACCCCTAGCAGGATGCAGCATTTACTGTTGTACCTCCAAACTCACACACAGTACTCTTGGAAAAAGATAAACTATGGGATTTACTAGAAGGCACGGTAGGTCTTTTGTGTCATCAAAGCGCAAAGTTACCTGTGATGAAACTATCAAGACACATATTAGTCCATCAAATGTCCAATTAAAACTAGATTCTTAGTGTACAATTTGCACTCTCAGGAAAAGCAGGTTTTTGATTCCTGTCAGCCTCCTTCAAGTATTCTGCTTTTTGGATACCATTACCTGTATAATTATGCTAAACAAACCAGATCACAGAATGCCACCAAAATTATTTAGACCAAACAATCTAAAAATTACTCCTCTACAAGTATGTCAGTAAGTACAATATACTGCACTAATAAAATGTGTGTTAATGTCAGCAGAAACTAAAACTATCCAAATAAATAAAGTGTACTTAATTATAAAAGCATTTACAAATTTTCAGTGAATAAAACCTGTGGCTCACTGGGAACTGGCTACATACTAAAGCATTACTAATTGGAAATAAAAATTGTTTTACTTTACGACATACTACTACTATTTACAAAATAATTTTTTAGAATGATTTATGAATTTTGCTATCGCGTACAGTTTAAACTGCAAACAACAGAAATAATTATGTCATCACTTTGCATCAATTCACACTAATAATGTAACTAATTAAGAATTCAGAAATAATTTCATTAATTTAAAGATGGAATTTTAACATGAGTAATCTGTGTTGCCACTTCTGTCCACTGGGTTCTCACTTCTTACAGAAATTATTTCTTCTAAAATTTGCTGCCATATTTTTAACATGTAGGCAAAACCGTACACCACTACCAACAAGGCAGTGTACACCTGTGAGAAAATACAGCCTGTTTTTAGCAGCAGCAAACTACATATTTATTCCCGTTATTAAATAAAACTCCTAAAAGCAGGGAGGGACATAACATAAAATAGTTTACACTTCAAATATTACAGAAAAAACAAAACAAAAAAATGCTGTCTTAGAAGTGATGTGCATTTAACGTTTCAGAGTTAAATGAAATTGCACTCACCCCAGCACCAGAGGGGCAGTCAGGTTCTCCAGGATGGTGGCAGGAGTTGCAGTTAATTCTATGGGTGTTTGGGGGTTTTTTGTTTGTTTTTGGTTTTTTGTTTTCTTTACCTGCGTGAGAACTCCAGACTGGATCTGCAGTGGCTGTGCTGCAGGTGCCTGTGGTACAATTGGGACAGCGTTCTCCATCCTTACTGGGAACCCAGAATGCTTTGTAGTTGCCTGAAGTCCAGCTGTGGAGGACAAGAATACATCACTGCTAAGCTGCTTTATTATTCTTTTTTCTTTTTTTCCCTAGTTTCTTTCCAAAATCAAATTTGTACCAGGTAAGGGCAGAAGACAGGGTCAGATGAAGAGAAAGAAAAGCTGTTCCCTTTGTCAAAAGCGTACTAATAAAACACCAGCTGAAGTAAGTACTTCTGAAGTCCCAGTATGCCAAAGGGCAATGATGGACAGTCCTCAAAAGCTTGGCTCTGTTGAAGTCCATAGTCATGTTTCCAGAAATACAGATAACACAGACATCTAATTCTGTGTGGCTTCAGACTATGTTCAAAGTTCAAACCTTATACTACCAGTTCCACTTCATCCATAACCGTACATATCAACACAATCCAGATATAAGCATAAACAGGGAACTTTCAGGATTAACAGACCCGTGCTTGTGCTAATCTTTTTTTTTTTTTTTTTTTTTTTTGCAAGCTGTGAAGACGTGCTGCAAACAAACTACACAGCTGTATCAGTGCCTGCGAACCGAGACTCAAAGACCAGACATTCACTCCTGACGTACAAAACACAGCATGAGACTTTCTTGTTTTCAGATAGGTCTGGCTCCTCTGTTCACTGCTTTCTGTGGAATGCTGTTGTGTTCAGTTTGGGGGGAAAAACTGGTTGGGCAACCAGACCAAGACTGCAACCTAGGCAGGCAAGATACTGTCACCTGTTCAAGCATGATCTGGAAGAGACCCAAGTGTCTACACATGTCTGACCTGATTCTGCACTTACATCTGATGCAAGAGGACAGAGTGGTCTTCTGCACTTTCTCAATTTAGTGCAAATTACAACTTCTCTTTTCTACCTAATAGAAACCACAGTATCACACAAAGGGTTTTTCCGCTTACTTTGAAAAGCAGGGGGACAAACAATGAACGTTTGCTGGAATGGGTCAGCCTGCGTGCAGATCTGGGTGGTTCCAGGTTGCAAGGAAACACTCTGTTGTGTCACTCCTGCAACTGGTGCTGCAGATGATGGATACAGAGCAGACTGATAGTTTAGCAGCGAGACATCTGAGTTTGCCAGGGAAAGAGTAGCAGCAGCAGTAGAATTGGAAGCCAATACACTGGCCTAGGAGGGAAAAAAGAAAAACAAAAAAGAAAAAAAAATCAGATTACTTGTTATAAAACAACAGGAACCATCAGTATCATACTATGAAGTAAGCACCAGGAAAATGTTTCAGGTAAAAACAGAACCTGTTTTTAGGTTCTGTCAGAAAAAACAGAAATTGCAGAAACTTTACTTATGTTCCTCAACTGATAGGCAAATATGATTTGGTGAAGTAAAGAGACTGCCTTGGCCTAAGTTTTGAAGAACTGAATTTCAAGACAAGACTATAAATCCTGGGGAGTAATTTAAATACAATGGTTTTGCAGAACAGGATTTGGTCTGATGGAACAAAATTAAGATGACTCTGTTTCTTTGATTAGTATAAAATAGCTAAAAGATGCTATACCTGATTGTGTACTGTATTGAGCTGGTTGTTAAAGCTCATCGTCAGATTTGTGCTTGTATTAGGAGCAACATGAGTCATGAATGGGCTTTTAATCTGATTCACTGTATCATACATGTTAACTCTTCGCTTGCAGATCTCCATATTTTGAAAGCAAGATTTCACACTGAAAGACAATGACAGAAGGAAAATATCAGATATGTAAAACCAGTACAACAGAGACAGAACAGATTCCCATCTTTGTGCACATGCCTTTACGTTTAGGTTTTGGCTTTTTTTAAACCAACAAAGGATGTCCTAAAACATGAAAAGGAAGCTTATGAACATTCCTTTGCTTATACATGCCATCACTATTTTCAGATCAGCCAGAAACTGCAGAAAACAGCATTGACAGAAAGCAGGAAAGTGCAATGCCGTGTTTCCAGTAAGCCAATCCTGAAACAAAATAAGAAATCTAAGGAAGCCTACTGATTACTGTGTGGGAAATCCAGTAGGTGTGTCATTGTAACAAAAGGATGGTTCAAAGTCTTCAGTGGAGTAATTCTCTTATCTGCATCAATTGTCAACATTTTCTTCAACAAATCAATATATTCCCTTCGGTCAGCCTTCTCTGCCAACATGTCAGTCCCTTCTAAGTCTGTAGACATATTCACCTTGAAAATAAAGTGAGAGTAGTTCACACAAACATAAAATTAATCGCTACATAACAATTCAGTAATTTCACATCATGCAGAAATATTTATTGGGCACTTCTGTTTCTTAGCCAGCTTAATTACAGACACTACAACGCTAAAACACAATCTTTCCCTTGCCCATTCTATGAAAGACAGTCAAACTTGCACACTGATTTCTCACTTGGTCTGTTCAATAGATACCAACCAGGCTTCAGTCTCCACTGCCTGGCAATATGCCCTTATTTTCTGTGTGGGGCTATAAGGGGCTGGCAAATCAGAATGGCAAGATTCTATATTCTCTGCACAGACGAAAAGTGGTAACAGCTATAAAAGCAACAGAAAATTAAGACCAACATATTTCAAGACTCAAGGCCTCATGATATTTCAAACAATCAGATATTCCTTCATTTTACTTCTGAAAACAGAATGAAAAAAATAGAACGATCTGTAGTTCCTGTCAACATTTCCGAAGTCCAGTAAGAAGCCCAATCCTGTAAACACATCTGAAGGTGTTCAGCTACTGCTCCTACTACTCAGCTACCTCTAGTGACAACAGGCTACGCGCACTTGTTGCATCTACCAGATCAAGGCCTAAGAAAAAACAGGAAATTTCTTAACAGCTTCATAATTAAAATTTTGAGGGTCTTTAATACAGTGATTTCTGATGCAAACTGGCTCCATGGAAAACCCATATCAGTGCTCTCAACAGCATGCAGAAGAGGACTACTGCAGCACAGGAGCCTCTTTTAGGGATCCCAAATAATGTACGTAATTAATATGATAGTTATCCGTGTGTTACAAGATTTCCACACACCTGCGCCATATCATCCAAACAGTTGAATATATATTTCCGAGCCTCTTTTGATTTTATTCCTGTCTCCAACTCATGCTCTTCTGGGGTCTATAAAAGAAAGCAGTTGTTAATACAAAGATATCACATACTGATAAAGAAAAATCAGCAAGAAAGAGTTAAGCCAGGTGATCTTTCGCCTCTTTAAAACAAATCAAGTGCCAGTAGGCCAAACCAAAACACCCATGGCTTCTCATTTCCTCAGCTGGGAAGATCATTCATCACAAAGCTAAATTAACAGCAGGATGACTTAATTTCAAGGCTTCGTTAGGTAGTGCAGTAGCCAGAAGAACTGAAAATATCTGATTTAGGAAAAGAGGCTATAAATATTTTAAACCCCTCTTTTACAAAAGAGGAAGAAAGGCAAAATCCCCTTCCTTCTGCTGCTCAGATTTAAAGGCAAATCAAGTGTATATCTGACTCTTTCCTGTCCTCTGCCAATACATAAATAAATTTCTGTTAAACTAACACAGACTATCATGAAATACTCCCCGTTTTACTTTTTGTATTGTCAGGAGATGACACACTTCACCAAGACTGAGCAGGCCGTAATAAGTAACCATTATCTCAATTACTTTAACACCCACTCTTTGCTGGTACTATCATGCACAGATGCTATTGTTAAGATGAGTACCAGGAGGTCTGTACAGGTTCTGAAATGAAATACACAAATCAGCTATATTTGAATGGCATTTCACATCCAGTCTTCACTCAGAATGTTTTCACAGAACACTAAAACTAGGTGTAAATTTACGTGAAGCCCTCAATGAACAAAAGAGAACTGAGAATTAAAAAGACAAGACAAACCTTTAGCCTCCAAAGTGGGTATCCCAAATTTGGATCTCTGTTAAAAAACCTGCTTGTTTTCGTTCCTGCACTGAGAAGATACTCTGCTGGAAGGCCTTGAGTTTGTGAAATATAACGGATCTAGGAAAGAAAATTAAAAAGAATGAGGACTCCCGATATAAAGAACTCATAGCTAATGGAGTAATTATCAGCCAGGTTTGTTCACAGCAAATAGGAAATAACATGTAAATAAAGAACGCCCAGATAGTCCCTTTAATTTTGCACTTTCAGCTATCTCAAGCATTTATAAAGACACCTAACTTTTTCAATCATATTATCTGCAGAAATTTTAGGTTTTAAATACATCTTTCTTATGTTACAGAAATATTATTTGTACAAGTGTATGTGAGCAGCCTGTAAGCTTTTGATATGTGGATAAAGTAACACCAACAGTCTAAGTAGTACATATTTTAAGAGAAAAATACCACCATGTACGTATCTGTAATTAAACATGTAAGTATCCAAACAACATTGCTGTGGCTGGCTACATGTACTCTAGGTACATGATTTAAGAATAATGTCATGGTGAAGCTCTCGCTGACCAAGAAAGCAAGGCCAAACCTACAGTACAATCACGTTCTTATATTCTCAGTAACATTTCATGTACTTCACATGTAACAAAAAAGTGGCTCAGAATTTCGGAAAATGCACCTGAATAGTTGTGATGGTATCAACAAAACACTGGTAAAGAGCTAACAAATAAAAAGGTATGCTCAAAAGGAAAGAAAAGAGCAAGTTATGAAAAAGCACAATAATAAGCTCTTTAAAATATTCCAAATATTGCCCAACTGCTAACGCTATTTGCTCTTAAGATGTATGGTGAGAAATGTGACATTCAAGACTTTAAAGAGGTCATGACTTTCAAAGAGGTCTACTTTAAAAGTTTAAGGAAAAAACCTGTTAAGTCTGATTTATAAAATGAGGACTGGAAACACAGTGTTAAGGTAACTAGGTTTTGTTGGAATTAACAGCTATAGGTCCTTTAGCATGTCACATTTCTTATTTGCAAAACTCCTGCTATGCCACTGTGGCGAAACAGATGAACATTGCAGGGCACTTAACTCACTGTTCCAGCTTGTGATCCGTATGAATTTATTGACTCACTTTTCAATTACGCCAGTGTGAATCTGAGTGAATATTTTTTGTATCTACACAAGAGTTCAGCTAAAAGTTCTGCTATTTTTGTGAGACATAACTCTTATTTTACAGCCAAAGGGTGTTTCAAAAGTAACTGTAAATCCCATCCCAACCCATAAACCCATTCCTGGAGAGGTCCTCTCAGAAGACCTGCCTGAGCTTTTACTTGCTGCTGCAGAATCTCAGAAAACATGAAAGCAAGTCATCCCCAGTTTTTGAGGGCAATTCAGATATCAAAGTCAACCACATGAAGTCACACCTCACGCTGCATCACAAAGGACTGCAAAATCCTATTAAGCAATGGAAAAAGCACCTCCTCCCCACCCACCTACATGACTAGATAAGGTTCTCAGAATTACACAAAAGTCAGTGTGCAAGGAAACCGCCATGCTGTACCTCAGTTATTTTCTAACTTATTTTGCTCATTAAGGTATCACTGTGTTTCTTTTGGAAATTTACAGTGCTGGGAAAATGTAAGTTTTCAAACTTAGTAAGTTTTTGTGTATTTTATCACACAAGGAAAAGTATACCAAGCACTGTAACAAGATAACACCATAAAAACCACAGTGGAAAAGTTACCCTCAAAAAAACTCTTATATAGACTTTTTGCCCTTTTATAGGCAACTGACTAGCCCAGGTAATAATGCTAAAGTATCCACGGAAAGAACTAATTAGTTCAAGAAGCCTTTTCGGACTCTTGCCCTTGTATTTCAGGGACAGCTTGGGGCTCACACTTTGCGTTAAAAATGAGGGCTGCTGTAGGTATTAAGAGGCCATTACTGTCTAACATTAGTGTAGGCTCACGCTGTCTCCACACGGAAAAACTGCCCTCATAGTAAAATTACAGAGAGCGTTTCAAGTCAGGGCACACACCTCACTGCTGTTTTGACAAGAAGGTATTTCAACAGCTTTTGGGCTTGGAAGCCAGGGGTTAACCATAAATTGACTCTCTATATTGGGTAACTACCTTCAACTGAAGTTAAAACACAGAGAACTCCACGCTCTCCTGTACAAGAGAGACAGGCAATGTGAATATCTCTGAGAGAAAATGAACTTAAGATGACAGATAACAGTGATTTGTACTAGGTGAAATTTGATGTAGGATACACTGGGTTCAGAGGGTCCAAAGACAGATCAGTGTGGTTTCATATGAACATCCCCACATCTGCCCCATACTCTCACCTGATCGTACTCAGATGCTCCCGGATACAGAGGCCAGCCTAGAAACAGCTCCGCTATCACACAGCCCAGTGACCACATGTCAATAGCTTCACAGAATGGTAAACCCAGTATGATTTCAGGAGCTCTGTTGGGAAGAAGAAAAAAAAAGAAAAAAAAAAGAAAGAAAAAGTAAAAACATCCAACTCTGAAAGCACGCAGCTCTTTCCCATAAATCACTCTGGATAATGTCCCTCCTCCTCTCCTTCAAGCACAAGTAAATCCATGTGAAATGAAGTGATTCACTTTAAAGCAGAAGATGTTTCCTCAAGTGGCCTAACAGATCCCAACCTTTTTATCACTTAGCAGCACAGCTGGATTCGCTTTATTGACATGGTGCCCTCCAACTCCTAGGCGGCCTTTATGCAGCTGTAAGATGAAGTTACTCCTTCAGTACCCAGTTTAATTACACCTGACAGCATGTATGGTGTGAGGCGTCCCTGAGATGGCACACAACCTACCCTAACAGAACTGGGAAGAAAAGTTCTGGGAAATGGTGCTCAGACTCTTCTCGGAAGGCCTCAAGATCACAGGTAACCAGCTGCAGAAGACTGCCTATTCTCGTGTGGAAAAGAACAGCATCTGCAGAGCCAGAAAAAGGAACCCTTCAGAGAGCTGCTTAGGTTTTCACTCAGGGTTTGTTTGGAGAGGTTTGAGTTTGAAATGGATGGAGAGAACACAGCTGGAGACTGTGACTGCTTTGTAAGGTTGTGTTACAGGTTTCTGTGCACTGAACCACACCTAATGCAAAATTTACCTGTCTGGCCTAGCCTTTACAAGAAGATGATGAAAAAAACTCAAACTCCAAGCAGGGTTTGCTTCTGCAACAAGGTGGAATTTCAGGGAGATTTCTGTCCGAAACTGACTCAGAACACAAAAGGATGGTTTAGTACAACTCTTCACCTACACACAGTTCTGAAACAAACCAATGCCCTTCCGTCAGGCTAAATTCTGGTCATATATTTGCATAGAGCATAAAACTGAAGTGCTGCAAAAACCATGTGAGATTGTGTGGGATTTTACTCCGGAAAGTACAGGAAACTCAAAAACCTTGATCTTCTTCATGCATAACTAACACAAGCACAAAGGAAGACAGAAAAGTCCTAAACTCCAGGCTATCTATTTTCTGGTTGTGACTCCTGTAGCATGCCCCAGGACCTGCATGACATTTCTTGCGTTATAGTGTGGATATTTCAATTAAACAAAGGCTCCGAAACCAGTTCTGACCTTTCTACAAAACTCTAAAAGAAATACCCAGGGCTTGTACAACGTACAGGTACCAATAGATCTCCACCAACAGACACTCACCTTCCTCCACTGTTCAGCCTGAACATACCTCCCAATTGGCTCGTACATGGCAAGAAGTGACTCTCCAATTAATCACCCTTTGTGTCGTGGTGACATAGATTCAGCTTTTGTTTTAGGTGACTACACAATTACCATTAGCCAGTCTCCAAAACAAATGCATTCATCCCAGTTGCCCAGGCACAGTGCCCCTGAGAAAGCACAAGATCTATCAAAAAGATAGATAGCTGAACCAGCCGGTTGCTGCAGTGGTCATACCTATTCTCTATTGTTCAGCTTTAAAGCACAGAGGACCTTCAGTTATGTCTGAGCCCCTCAAAAACAGAGCCCTGATATAGCTTCGGTAATCAGAATAATAGATTATCTAAGCTAATACATTCCAACCCTTGCTCTACCTGACACTGGCCTGTTTCTGCCTTCTTGTTTGTCTATCCCTGGCAGCAGCCAATTTTGCAATGGTTTCGCATACGTGAAAATATAAAATTATTATGCAAGTATGATAGGTATCCAATATTTGAATGCTGAGTGTCCTCCTAAACATTTATATTTTAAAGAACTACACTAGAATAGATCCAACTTTCTATAGGCCAATAGCTGCAGCCAAGAGGAACCCACTTCTCTAGTACTTTGGCCTTCACAAGCAGAGCAAGCATGATGTAGTCATTCACACAGGATTTTCAGAACCCTGTGTGCCATCAGTTTTCTAGCCATTGTCAACTGTATTGATTCTCCTGATTATCCTACTTATGCAGGTATTTCCAATTTACATAGGATTGGCCCCAAACTTGTCATATAAGGAACACTGCACACAAGTTTTCTCTGTTTGGGCTGGCAAACGAACTAAAATACAAGTGGTTTGTGGAGTAAGCAGAGCATGCTAGCCCTTCACATGTGCATTAAAAAAATCCCACTGATTCCAATGGGAAGAGAAGTCAGTGGCAACAAAAGCTGGATGTGACGGTTTGTTGGTCTTTACCTACATACTGGAATAGACTTAGGTACTTCAATACCAAAATGACAGCAAGTTGAACTCTGCATTTTATTCCCTGAAACTAAATAAACTAATTTCTCACAAGCCACCTGATTTCATTTTGATTGCAGGACAGAACTGGTAAATCAGAATCTCTCTCACCCCCTTTTACACCACTGTAATCAGTGGCCTTACGAGATGCGAGCTGAAACAGGACAACAGGCAGAGGTCACTTTCATAGCTGGTCTGTAGGGGATTAAAGTGATTTTACAATCTTAAGCTCTTTGAAATAAAAATCAACAACATTCATTCTTTGCACACATGCCTGCCAAACTCTTAACTTCCAAAACTGGCAAATATGCTCCAGCACTCTCAGAAGAGAGAAGACTCACAGCAGCTACAGAAAAAGTCAAGACTGACTTTCAGCATTTCAAAACACACCATGCTTACACCTGGGTCTTCAGCCCTCCCCCTTGTGAAGAACGAGAGTAATATGAAGCTTGTACAACCAGCAATGCAGAGAATAACACGATCACCACTCAGAGCTGGATTAGCAAGCAGAGTTAGATTTGGCAGCACGCACTGCTGCTTCCCAGGCCAACACGACTGGGGCAGAAGTAGGTCATGTAGCCCAAAGCAGACCTAAGAAATACTACTGCACTCTGCAGGCTCCCTCAGTCTGTTCAGTCCTTCGGCTTCAGTTTGCTAGGTGCCTCTACACTGACCCACAGGAAACATCAGGAGGTAGGGATCTGAGTAAGACTCACATGATGGCTCTACTTACATGACATAGGACACAAGTAAACCTCATTCTCTGCAGAGCAGGGGGATCGGTCTTCACAGGGATCTTTCATTTCTGCAAGCTGTCTGCTTACTTCTATTGCTTATCCTCCCCAAGGAGGACAAAAGCATCCCAACCCTTCCGCACCTGACATAGCCAGCACATACTCTAGTTTTCAGGTCAGGAATTACTGCTAACAGATCTCAGGACTGCCACAGAAACTAGTCACTGCATAGAAGCATGACTCCTAGAGTTAGTCCACTCCTAGTCCATGCCTGGCTTCAGAGTCAAAGAATTCTTCACAGGAACTTCTACCTGTGCTTTAAGTCAACCATATTCCAGCAGTAAAACTGCCCCTCTTGACCAGGGTTACAGGGCAGAGGCAGCAGTAACGCCTGTGGAGAGAGGGAACCTGCCTCAGCCCTGAACACATTTGCCTGGACAAACCCAATACTACATCCCAACTGGACGGTACTGCAGGAACCACACGCTGCGACCAATGCAAGCCATCCAGCTGCCAGAAGTACAGTCAGAACCTGGAGCGAGCAGGGCTGTTGGACAAGATGACCTCCAGCAGCACTAAGCAGAATTAATTAAGGAAGGGTTTTTTCCCTTCAGGGTGTGGGGGTGTGCTTGTACATATTTTTATATATATCTATATATATCTCAGAACATTCACCTTACAGTACCTGAGTTTGGATGGTTTAGATGTCTCCACAGGAGACAGAGGTAACAAAAGTGCCAGCAACAGGTACTAAAAACAAAAAAGTGAACACAGAAGAAGAAGTCTATTTCTAATAGCTGACAGAGAACTGAATGAAGAATTGGTCTATGCTGTTTAATAAAAAACAGCAATGAAAAAAAAAATTACAACATGGAACTCATCTGAAGACTAATTTAATGTGAACATGGTTAAATAATCAAGTTCTCCCACAACAAGCTGGTTTCTACACTATCTCCATAAGTTCCTAGACTATGCATTTTAGTAATCATCACTATTAAACTAATTACATATCACTAAATATTAGATTTCCACATCACAGCATTCTTTAACTTCAGTCAAGCAGACAGTCTTAAATGCTGTTTAATCTCAGGTTATTTGCCTTTCTGGCAGTGTCAGTCACCCTGCGTCAGGGAGGCGGAAGTGGCTTGGAGTTCAGCGCCATACACAAAGATGAAGCAGACAGCTTCCTTCCAAGCAGCCCCTTTAAGATACTAATCATCCCTTGCTGCTTCTGCCTCAGCCAAATCTGGTTTTTGCAATACCAGAAACTGGAAAGCACTATATGCCTCCCCAAACTCTTTTGATCATGTGTGGCAAGTCAGATAGAGCAGATTCGTGATCAGTGGTCACCTCTTTCAATGCAACAACAAAATTGATAATGTGTTTTAGACAGTGAGCATTTTGACAGAACTACGGCACACAGAAGACAACTGCATTACAAAAAAAGAAGGATCAATAGTATGGAATTGGAAAGACTAGTACCAACAAGCTGAGTGAAGACTAAGAGGAATGGATTAGGAAAAGTCTGTATCACATGAAAGAAATGGCACAGACAGCTGGTACTCTTATGTTGAGGAGTAAAAAAAAAAAAACCCAACCCCAAAACAAAGGGGAGAGGGATACAGGGAGTATGAGGAACAAACAGAACGAGCCTACAAGCCAGGGCTTTAAACTGAAGCTAGGAAGACGTGAAAGACATCAAACAGGGCAGACACACAGGGTGGGGTGGAGTGTCTCAAGTCCTCTTGTCTCCCAGCTGGAAGGACTAGATACTAGTTAAGTTTTGCGTCGAGTGAGCTCACATTCCACTGAAAGCAACCCTGACAACACAGCACAGCCTTTTTCATGTTCCTTTAATGCCAGAAGTTCTTTCTGCATCCATTTATTGAAGTCTACTCCTACTTATATTGAAATACACACTATTACCAGAACGAAGCTGGAAGAATAAGTGAAAGAAAAAGCACAGCTTTCTTTAGCTACACAGTTTCTTGACTTTTTAACATTTTTGCCCACAGTTTATTTTTAATTCTTAGACAGGAGTAGGCTAGAAGCCACTTCTACATTTTGCTAACGGAAGCAGAGATCTAGCTCATTGCTGTTTTAAAAGAGCTACAGGTCTCATGAAAGCTTGACTTATCGAGGGTTGACATAGGAAGTCATGCGTTCGTGAAGTGGGTTCGGAAAAAGATGGGAACAGAAGAAACAAGACAAAAAGAAACTGGCATGCCTTTGACTTCTCTCCCTTTTAAATGATCATGGCTAATGAACTAGTTTCAGGTCATGGCAAACAATCCAAAACGTACTACTTAATTACCAGCATACTACTTCCCCAGTCTGCTACTTCACACATCGTCACAAACTAGTGACAGGGTAAAATCAGCTTCCTGCACTAATCTGGGATAAAAGGTAGGTACGGGACTGCATGTTATGTCACACTCACAAAGCAGAAGTTCTATTTATTTACATACAAATTTCAGAAGAAATCTCCAGGAAACATGCTGGACAGTGGACAGGCTGATCATTTCCACCCCCTCAACTGGGATTAGACCTAACGGCAGAAGAGTTAATCTTTTGTGGAAGCAAACCCCTAGCACCTCATCAGTATCAGCTTTACTTTGCTTGCACAGCATATGAAAGTGAGCGCACTGTCAGCACTTACCTGTAATAGCGTGACTGCAAGTAAGTGGAGCACACTGCTTTAGACACGTGGCTGGCTGAACCAAAGTCTATCACCTTCACTCTGTAGGGCTGTCTTGCAGGATCCACCAACATGATGTTCTCTGGTTTCAAATCAGCATGTATCAGACCTAAGCTCTTTAACTTCATCAAGGCAGTAGCCACTTGCTGCAGAATTGGCCGGATGTATTTCAGGGGCAACGGACTGAACTTATTTTGCTTTAAGAAATCATATAAGTTCTGTTCTAGCATCTCAAATACAAGGCATGTATGATTCTTGTGTTGAAAGCACTCATAGGAGCGAACAAAGTTATATTCGTCAGCATTCTCACTGCTCAACCGAGAGAGGATGCTCACCTCTATCTGGCCCTGCCTAGCATAGGAAGGATGGTTTTTTAGGATTTTGATGGCTACAATCTCCTTCGTGCTACGTTTCCAGCATTTCGCCACCTGCCCAAACGTCCCTCGGCCCAGGAATTCCAAGACCTCGTAGCTGTTTGTCATAGAGCACAGGATCTCATGCTGGACCAGCTGATAATCTCCTTCACCACTGGAACTGCTGCTTTTAGTGGTTACCGTGGTGGTTGTGGCCGCAGCACCCACCGCAGGTCTGTTTTGCAGCATGAGAGGTGGATGTTCCTCAATTATCTGCACACTACCGTTGCTGTCGACCTCTTCACTTTTCCTTTTTAATCCACATTTTTGGTATGGTTCCAGTAAAGAAACGTTGCTCCTATGTGTTAGGGTTTGGCTGTTCTGGAAGGAAGCTGTGGCGCTGCTGCCTGTGCTGTCAGCTGCTGTAACCACAATGTGCTCAACCGAAGGAGCAGGGAGAAGGAGGTTCTGATCGTAAGCAGGGATGCTGAAACTGGCTACCTGATGAGAGGAGCTTGCTTGCCCTTGAGCTGCTGGGAGGTTTTTGCTGTGGGTATAATACTTGTCACTACTGCTCTGTCCTGAAACATCCCAGACAGAGGGCTCCACTTTTAGTTTCTTGGCACTGCAGAAGGCACTCGAGGATACTGACGGAGGGGAGAACACCTGCAGCTGTGAGGCCATACCTGAAAAGGGAGAGATAGAACGCATTAGGACTGCTTAGCAGCAGCAGGCTGTCGCGGGATGGGATCCTCCATCGCACAAAAACCAGAATGACAAGTATTTTTCTAAGCACCGTGTGGTGCCTGCCGCCCAGGAAGGCAACCTTTTGAACGGCGGATCCCACGGGCACCCACGGAGCAAGGCTCTCTGGCAGAACGGCTGCGGCTGGCCTTGCTGCCCGTGGCACTGGCAGCAGGCCGCTCTGTGTCTGGCTTGCTGAAGGCCAAGGAAATCCGGCACGAGAGGGAAAACGGTGCTGAAGGACGGGAGACAGCACGGAAGTGCCGAAGCGCAGAGGGAATTCCCCTGGCTCTCCCTGCCCGCCGCCCCCGGGCCTGTGCCCCCCAGCGTTGCCACAGCAGGACGGGCGGGAGCCCCGCGCCAGGCTCGCCGAGGGCGAGAGCAGCGCATAGCAACGCAACGGCCCGGCCCGGAACGGCCTGGAACACCGCGGCTCGAGCTCAAGGGCCGGGCCCGCGCCGCCAGCCTGCTTGCCCGGCGCGGCGCGAGGGCCAGGCCCCGCGCGGCCCCCTCGTGCCCCGGCGCGGCCCCCCCGCCCCGGC
The DNA here is from genome assembly GCF_023634155.1 of Falco peregrinus. Taxonomy (NCBI): domain Eukaryota; kingdom Metazoa; phylum Chordata; class Aves; order Falconiformes; family Falconidae; genus Falco; species Falco peregrinus. The sequence goes on along the minus strand of NC_073736.1, from coordinate 7,727,253 downwards.
GGGTGCCCAGCCCGCAGCGCCGCCCCGCCGCGTCCCGCCGGAGCGAGGGGGGGCCGGGCCTCCGCCGCGCGGGCGCTGAGGCGTCCCCAGCCCGGCGGGCCGCGCCGGGCCGGGCCGGCCCTGCCCTTCCGTCCCCGCGCCCCGCCGCCCGCACTCACCGCCGGTGGGGGGTTCTCAGCCGCGGGCCGGAGCTGCCTGGGGGGACACACGGGGGTGCGGAGCCCCGCAGCGGGCGCATCATAGCCTCGCCGCGGCCGCCGGCCCGGCCCGCTCGGCCCGCGCACGCCGGGGGGAGCCCCCAGGCCGCTCCGCCGCCGCCAGGCTCCGCCGCGCCCTCACGGCCCGGCCGGGCTCCCCCCCCCCCCGCCCCGCGCCGCTGCCGCCCGGGCCCGCGCGCCCCCGCCGCGCTCCCGCCGCGCCGCTCCGGGCCCCTCGGCCGCCCGCGCCAGACTGAGCCAGCCGAGCCCCGAGCCGGCCAGGCGGGCCGAGCGCCGAGCCCGCCCACGTGACCGCGCACGCCGCCGTCGTGACGCGTGCGGCCCGGAAGCGGCGGTCGGGGGGAGCTCAGCCCGGGCCGCGGAGACCGCCCCAGGCCCGGCGCCCCCTGACCCGGCACGGGCCCAGCGGAGCGGGGGGGGCGGCCCGGGGGTCCTTGCCCGTAAACCCCCGGAGCGGGCTGTACGCTGCCGCCGGGCCTGGGGCTCCCCAGCAGCCGGCGCCCGGTAGCCCAGCACGGAACGGGCCGCGGCTGCCGGAGCCCCCCGTGGGCCGAGGCAGCGCCCGGCGGGGCCGGATCATCCTCTCGGCCGCTAGGCGCTTCCACGAAGCACCTGGCGAGTCACACCAGCATCACCCCCCAGAGCTCCGTCTCCAGCGGCTTTTATTCAGCCCCTTTCAGAGTCAGCACACCGGAGAGGTTTCTTGGGTTTACTTCAGAAGCTCACAGTCTTTTAAAAAACTATGTTTACAAATACTCCTGCCCAAATCTCAAACCTTCACAGCTTCCTGTTTACTCTTATGTGAACAAGCGTGAACAGGAACCTTCTAAGGAGCGTAAATAATCAGGGATAGCAGTTTGCACCCGGGTGGAGACAATCAGAACAAAAGAAAATGCAATAAAAAAAAAGAAAATCCCGTGATCTCGCAATCCATTGTGTGCTGCTTGAGTTAGACCCTTGTAGGCAGAGACAGGAATAAGGTGAAAGAAGGAGACCACACCAGCCTAGCAAAAGCCACCACGCATGGCCATCTCGAGCATTTTGAGGCTGTTGGAAACCTGCTCCCATAACTCTGGGGCGTTCATTAACTGGGCACAGCAATGCTGAGCTGGCAAAAACAGGTCTCCACAGCCCGGAATGTCACGGCGCATCTAATAACTTCGCTTCCCCCAAGGGCATGACAGGACTTTTGGTCCTCAGAGAAAAAGCACCGAGTTCCAGCACTAAGCAGACTGCATTGATCAGGGATGGTCGAATGTTCATCGTTAAAAAGTACCAAGTAATGTCCGCTACACATAAAAACGCAAGAACAGAAGTACTATTCTACAGTTCCTTCTGAAATGCAGAAGGAAGTTGGCCCTCCAAGACCCCTGAGAGATGCAGGCACATGCTAAAATGCAAATCTGGGAATGCACACTGACAGAACCTTCCTCGTGGTGTTCACTATTACAAAAGCGCCTCTCTGAACCGTCCTCAGGGCCACTGTCAGATCCCTGGGGGAGGGAGAGGGCTCGGGGTGTGCTGAGGTGGTTTGCTGCCTTGCAGAAACTTAAGCACAGCTTTTTTGTGTGAGTGCTGGGCAACTCTAACTGCAGCCATGATTTGAGGCACAAAATAACATTGCACTGGACAGTGAGACAAGCAGCTGTCAGCAGACAAGTGCTAACGGGACATTACTGCTCTTTTGTGGAAAAGCCTACAAGTAAGGTGTCTGTGTGTGCTTCAGATTCCAGAAATAACATTTCCCACTTTCTTCCTCCAGCAAAATACTGTTCAGAAGCTCACCCCTCTCTACTATCCGCTAAAGGAGGGTCTCAGTCCTGCACGGAGGACTTGGGGGCTGCAGTTCTCTTGGCCCTATTTTCTTCAGGCTGACAGTGAACTCCAAAGTGAGAGAGCATCGAACATGCTTCAGTGAGGGCTTGGCTCAGAGCCCCTTGAAACCTGAGGGAGCCTGACAGTCTGTGCCCTGGGCTCACTGTGGAACTCATGCCCTGCAAGAAGCAGGGAAACCCACCTCCACAGGCTCTCCCTCCTCCTCCCTCATGTAATTCTATGGCTCCTGCCTGTTGGGGTGAGGAGTATGGCTCCCCAGATGGCCTGAGTCCCACACTCCACCATTTAATGGTAGCAACACTTAGAAAGCAATCATCAGGTCAGCGCCATGTGCTGCTCCATGCTGCACATCTGCCACAAGCAGAACACACACACAAAATGAAACTACTCTCACCTTCTCGGGCACCAGCTCACGAATTCCCAGACTGCCTGAGTCAGGGCCAAGAGGCTTGCTGTCAAGTAAGGTCCATCTCGAATGATTTACTGCATGCTCATGTCCGCTTCTGCTGAGGCTGGCATTTGTCCAAGTACAAAGTGACAGCAAGGAAAACTTGGGCACGGTAGCAACCTTAGCAAAAGAGCCCAAACGTAGCAGAAGGAACCACAAATGCACACAGAATACCCACAGCCAGCCTTCACTTGAACAAGGCACCTCACATGATTATCAGGGTGACTCCACCTTTTCTACACTTTTTCAGAGGGCTCCACAAAAAAACATAAAGCCAGAAATTCTAGGCTTGATGTTCATGTGGAATAAATCCAGCTTTTCTTGGTGAAGCAGAAGATTCCTCCATTACACAGTTCTTTTTATCTAGAAAATAAAAACCTATGCTGCAGAAATGGACAGCAGCTCTGCAGCAGAAAGTTGTCCTGAGAGCTTTAGCTTTGTAGTGTGGGAAGCAGAGTGCTCTAGGGTGTTCCCTACAAAATTGCACTATACACTCATTTGCTGTGAAGCACATGAACTAGGTTAAGTTTTACCTCAGTCTCTTGGCAGCAACCTAAACTTAGAGTAGTTCTCCTCCTCTCCACAGCATAAGCAGGGTACCCCTTCTCGGGTTTCTACTCTGTTTTAGAGAAGCTACATCCAACTAAACTGTTTCATAGTAGAGCAACTAGACTTTCACCGGCAACTGTGTGAAAGGAGATCAGCAGGCAGCCCTGCTCCCAGAACCAGCTTCTTAAAAAAGGTGCTGAAAACTTGCCAAAAGGAACTCAGCTCATTCCTACCTCCTCTGTCAAGCCTTGGGTGAGCTGCTTCATCCCACTGGGGCTTGGTTCCCAACTGTGGAACACAGATAAGCAGCTCAAGCATGCTCTGCATCTATAGATTTGGGAGGGCTTTGGTCAGATCACCATGGTGGTTTTTTTCCTGCTGGAAAACTGTACGTTTCCAAGCATGTGGCCCTTAGATACCCCACCAGCAAGCCAATACTTGGCTACAGCTTCTCATTGTCGCTGTTGTGAGCAAAACACACCTGTGGCAGCAGCTGAGCTGGAAACAGCATGTTCAGACCATGGTGCACGTGACGCTCCAGCTCTCGGCTGCACCAATGCTCCCCTGTGAGCTAGGCTGGTGGCAGGGAAAGAGGGAAACTTTGGAGGCAAGCACAAGGGAGGGAGCCTGTAAGAGGCAAGCTACATGCTGCTGGGAGACTTCAGGACAACTGAAGGATTCTCAGAAACCTTAGAGCTCAGCAAAACTATACTGCCAGTTTTCCCCACAAGGCCACGTTTTGTTTTCCAGGATTTTAGAATAATACACAAAAGTAGTATTTTAATGCCCAGGAGAGGGAGGAGACACGTGGCACTCTAAAACGCCTCATGCACCTGCTCTGCAGAGGCAAGATCTCCAACGTGCTGACTGTTGGTCAAGCCTTTCCTGCTTACATTGCCTTTTAAAACCATGGAGAGATTTTAAGTTGCCTTGACTCTATACTATTTGGATGATTTCTTTCTTAAGTGGCAGAAATTACCTTTTAAGCTCTAGTAAAGGAAGCCAGCATGTCTTCTGCACTTTTAAATAAGTGTTCAGAAATGGGGTGCAGATCCCCAGCTTCTGGTCTGCAATTTTCACTTCTTTTTGTGTGATCTAAAGATCAGACTTACCTCAGCAAAGAACTACCATTTACAACTCCATTTTGCCCAAAGGTTCACCAGGAGGTTCTCTATTTCATTTACTTGAATAAAGGGTTGAGAAGAAAGGCTGGTAAGAATAAGAGAGGAAAGGCTGGAATGCAGTGAAATGCATCAGATCTCTGAGGTGATTTGCAACATACCTAATTGGAGCAGTGAGTCAGAAGGCAAACATTCCTTCCGAGCAATGGAGAGGCTGCACGCACTAGCAGGATGTGGAATCTGGGAGTTCAGGCAGTGCCTCACTCACCTGCCTGTCAAATGAGTCACTTAAATTTCAACGCTATTGAAATAACAGCCTGTGTCTCCAAGGCAGCCAGCATCACACAAAACACTACAAGCATAGCACAATTATTCCCTGGCTGCCTCAGATGTTATGAAAGATGCAGGTGTCACCACTCAACAGTGACCCCATGGAGCTCTGCAGCTGAGTTTTGCTTAGCAAATAATCCACACAGAAACCTCCAAGGAACAGGACCACACAGACCACGGCAAGAAGCTTGAGCTGCCCTTGCTATCCCTTTTGAAGTGTGTTGCACAGAACCCTAGTCCATCATGTCCAGCATCCCCTTAAGCAGCTGGCAGGCAGAACCAACAGGCAGTCACAGCCAGAGGCGCTACTTATTTTATTATATATTGTTGCAGTGCCTAGGAAGGCACAGGGTTGCGAGTCAGGACTCATGTTTTACAAACAGCTTTCCAAACATACCCACTTTGGTTGCCACCATGATTACTGTTCAGGACAGCCTAGATTTTAACAGGTGCGACTGCTGCATCCACAGGCATCTTTGCTTTTCGCAAGCCCTAGCTTTACTAAAGGAACAAATGCTTCCTTTTCTGGCTCGATTCAGGGTATTCAATCCATCTAGCTGATTCGTCTTGGAAAGACCTTGCAGGACGCTACATTCAGAAGAGACCCTGATCCTGACTTAGACCACGTGAAACATTTTGTGTTGAAAGTAACGAAAAGGAGGCTAGGAAAAGCTGAGTAACCAGCTGGTTTGTAACTCCAGGAAAGTGCCTACTGACCACTTCCACTTGTGTTGCTGCCTTGCCCACGCAGGGAGCCAATCTGTAACGTGGCTAGTGCAGTTTGGCACAACTACAGCATTTCCAGGCTCCACAGTGGGTGCCCGCTGGCTGGTCACGCTGCTGACACTTCCTGACTGTGCCAGGCTGTGGCTCTCTGCAGTTGATCTGGAGTGGGAAAGTGCCCGACCTCTAACTAGCAGAGCCAATTTTGCTGTTCAGCTACAGTATTCCTTCCAAACAATGCTGCTGAGACCAAGCATTTCATACCACTAAGCAGATGTTTCATTATCTTCCATCCCCTTTGCTATTGCTTGAGAACAGGCAGCAGATGGGAAGGCAGTGGGCCTAGCAGAAAGCTGGCAGTTACTACAAGCGCTTTGCAGTCAAGTGGAATTCAGACATGCAAATTTGCATGCAGAGACTGCAGGGATATCGTGATGCATTATGGAAAGTCCAAAACTCAAGAACCCAGACAATTCCTACTTTTTCCAGCCAGTAATCTGAAAAAGCATTGATAGTTAACATTAAGATGGTGCTTTCAGGAGAGCAGAACTACATCCAGCTGCAGCTGGCTGGATGCAGCAGTAGTGCTGTCAGTAGGTATTAGTAGATTAGTAAACAGAAAACAGATTAATAGACTTACAGGCACTTCATTTTCTAGATTTTTTTAATCAGCATTTCTTAAACGTACCTTAATACATAATATTTGTAATGCATCTTGGAATGAACCAGTCATTGTCAATGAGACATTACAGACAAGCAGAAAGAATCTCTTGCTTTTTTCACCACGTTCCAGCCCCATTAATTACTTCAGCTGCAAGCAGCTCACACCCTCTGCAGCTCAGCCTGAATCAACTTAGCAGCATTTTTTGTCACAAGAGATAGGCAAGACACCGCAAAGAGTGGATACAAGGCACACAGGCAGTGGGGCTGCACAGCCCGAGTGTAGTGTGGAGACCCAACAGGTGTAGACAGAGATTTAAAAATAAATAAATTTTGAAAATACGTAACACTGACAAAGTGGTTCTAGTTTCCTCCTTGTCCTCTAATAAGAGGTAAAGAAAGAAGAGTGCTATAGCTCAGCAACTCTCCCCGGATGGGAAACCTGAGCACAGAGAATGGGACACAGCAGTAAGACCTCTAGAATCACTGCCACCAACTGCATTGGCAAGCATCACGCTATTTTTTTGGACACTTCTCCCCTCCTTAAAAAATCTTCTACCCGCTTGTAAAAATTCTGTGTGGAATTCTGCTTTAGGACATTTAAGGGAGTGAGTAAATATTGCTCTGCAAATCCAGGTGAAAAGTGCTCATCAGAAACAGGTGCCTGACTAACAGTGCTAGCTGCCCTTGCTACTGCTGGCTGTGCACTCATCTCTTCATTCTCTTTCTCCTTGCCCATATGAGAAGTGCAACCTTCTTTTGAGCAGAAAGCTGACTCACAGCAGTTCTGCTGAGGGGCATTAGCACCTGTGAACTCTTCAGATTTCTCAGTACATTTCTCTGGGGACTCATAAACAACTCCTTGGGGCACAGAATGCCGCACAGCTCTTCTCAAGAGACACATGGGTTGCTGCCTTTTTCTTTTGCTTTGCTGCTGTACAGACTCTTGCACAGGCTTTGGGATTTTGAGGTCAGGAAGCGCCTGAGGGGCAGAACTTAGGTATTCCTGAAAGTAAGCCTGGCACATGCTGCCCCTCACAATTGGAATGACCGAGCAAGGTTTCAGCCACTTCACAAACTCGCAGAGCTCTGAAAAGGACGAGTGATCCGAGTACAGAATGGGGTGGATGTTGGGGGTGGGTGACTTTCACAGGCCTGCCGGTAGGGAGGATGGCGATGGTAGGGTGCAGCATGTTCCAGCTGATGAGGGTATCCAGGCGGATCTCGGTGACATCCACAGCACGGATCCAGCCGGCCTCCTCCTCGGTAGTGAACACATCGGGCATCTCCAGCAGCCGCATCTGCTCCAGGCGCCAGGGGCTCACCACCACCCAGGTGCTGAACTCCAAGGCCAGGTCCACCAGCAGCGTCTCCTTCCCCAGGCTGTAAACACCTGCAAGGAGAGCAGTCAGCAGCGTGCCAGGGACGGGGCTGAGGGCCACGAGACCCTGCCAAGGGGCCCTGCCACCGGGAGGGAAAGGGCAAGGATGCTGCGGCATGAGGCAGCACTCACCGATGACGACCCGGTGCTGTGGGTGCGTGCGGATGATGTGGGCGGCCTGGCGCATGGCGTGCTGCCGCGAGGGCAAGGGCCGGTGCGGGTGGCAGTGGGTGTTGTCCAGGTAGAGGCGGTCAATGTGGCGGCCCCTCAGCGCTGGCTCGCTCCGCATGGTGCTGGTGTAGCGAAAGTCCCCTGCAAGGACAACACCGTCGGGGTGGGAAAGGCCGCGGCGGGGGCCACAGGGGGCTGCCCTGTACCTGTGTGCAGGATGGTGCCGAAGGCGCCCTCGAAGAGGAACATGACTGAGCCGGGGCAGTGGTTGGAGTCAAGCAGTGTCACAGTCACCTCGTGGTCCAGCACATGGCTCTGCCCCACCTCCAGCGGCCGGATCCAGCGCGTTGGCACCTGCAGCGGGCCGGGGGCAGTGGGGGCCGGGCCGAGCCGGGGCTGGTGGGGGCAGGCTGGGGGCGGTGAGGGTCGGGGGCGGTGGGGCCGGGCCGGGGGCGGGGGGGCCGGGCCGGGGGCGGTGGGGCCGGGCCGGGGGCGGGGGGGGCCGGGCCGGGGGCGCGTACCTGCAGGCGGCGGTGCAGCAGGCGGGCGGTGAGCGGCGAGCAGTACAGCGGGCGGCTCCAGGTGCTGGACAGCCCCACCGTGTGGTCCGAGTGCAGGTGCGACAGGAAGAAAAGGCGGGCGCCGCCCGCCCTCCGCACGCTCCAGAAGTCCACGGCGATGGGCGTACCGGGGATCACCGTCCCGCTCATGGCGGCCTCCCCGCCGCTTCCCGCCGAATTCGGCGGGCGGCACCGCGCGGGCGCAGAGCGGCGTCGGGGCGGGAACGCGTGCGCGGGGCGGGGCGCGTGCCGCAGCCATGCCGTACCTGGGCGGTGAGGAGACGGTGCGGGAGCTGCGGCGGGCCCTGGCCAACCCGCACGTGCAGGCGGACCGGCTGCGGTACCGCGCCGCCGTCCTGCGCGTCATCCGGTAAGTCGGGCCGCGGGGGGGGGCCGCGGCGGGGGGGAGGGGGCGGCAGGGGGGCTGCGTCCGCGTCTCCGCCGGCGCTGAGCCGTGTCCCCCGCTGCAGGCACATGGCGCAGGGCGCGGACGTGTCGGGGCTGTTCCCGGAGATGGTGAAGGCTAGCGCGGCCGCCGACGTGGTGCAGAAGAAGCTGGTGTCGCTGTACGTGCGGGCGCAGGCGCCGCGGCAGCCGCAGCTGGCCCTGCTGGCCGTCAACACGCTGCGCAAGGACTGCGCGCACCCCCAGCCCCGCCGTGCGCGGGCTCGCCCTCCGCAGTATGTGCGGCCTCAGGTGGGGCTGGGGAGGCCGGGGGGGCGGGGCGGGGGGGTTCCGTGCTGTGCCGCGGGGGGGCTCAGGCCTGCTGGTGCCCCTCCGCAGGATGCCCGGCATACAGGAGTACCTGCAGCAGCCCCTCCTCAACGGCCTGCGGGACAAGGCCTCGTACGTGCGGCGAGCGGCCGTGCTGGGCTGCGCCAAGATGCTGAAGCTGCAGGGAGACGCCGAAGTGGGTGAGCGGCGCCGGCCCCCCCCATCCCGCGGCACGCACCCCCCCCCCCCCCGCCCCGCCCCCACACACACCCGCCGGGCGGGAGCAGGAGCCCACGCAGCTGTTTTGTCCTGGCGTCCGACGCTGCCTCTGGGTTGTGGCCGCAGGACAGCGGGAGGGAGATAAGTAGCGGTCGCCGTTCCGCGTCGGTGCCCCTCTCCTGCCTGCTGTGACAGGACCTCCGGCAAGTCATGGCTGTTCCCGCAGCCTCTGCTTGGCCGGGTGCCGTTCTTGCACCCGCAGACTGTCGGGGAGTTGTGCCAGGGGCATGTGCTCCTGTAGACCTGGAAGTTTTGTTGACTGCTTCTTCCAGATCAAGCTGTATCTTTTGTCTGAGATAAGCGTTTATAAGCAGTAATTAAATCGCAGTGTGTCAGCCAAATTTGATATAAAGACCTCTGCTGCTTTGCAGATGGTGCGTTGGTGAATGAGCTATACAGTTTGCTTCGCGACCAGGATCCTATTGTAGTTGTGAACTGCCTGAGGGCCTTAGAAGAGATCTTGAAGAAGGAGGGAGGAGTTGTCATCAACAAACCCATTGCCCATCATCTCCTCAACAGGTTTGTTTCGTTTTCTTTGATACCCAGATGGTGCTGGAAGCTTTGTTCTTGTGTCCTGTCAGTGAACTTGAAGTTCTGACCTCCTGTCAGAACTTGCAGGGAAGAATCTAGCACCTGAGATGGTGGTGCCCATCCTAAGAGAAACAAAATTACTTTTCCACTAAGGTCTTAAGAGAGATTTGAGATGCTCTGTTTTTCTAGGGAGTCTTTGCTTCAGCTGGTGGCTTGTTCTGGAATTGTAGGTTAACATGATTAGTTGGTTTTTTTTGGGGTGGGGTTGGTGACAGTACTCAAGATACATTTGCGGGATAGGTATGTTCTAGTATGTCTCTTCCAGTCCGTTTGAAGATACATAGCTTATCCATTGCCATTGCTTGAAGAAATTAATTTTTTGGCAGGTAATTCTACACGATCCAGCAAAAGAGGGGTATTGCTTTGCCCAAGGTTCTTATCACTATTGCTGTTTGGCTTAGAGCACCAGCAAAAGTGCATGTGACTGATACTGAGCCTATGTGCATAAACTGCTTGATACCCTTGAGATGAAATTGCTGTATCTACTTCTGAAGCATAGCATTTGGTTTGGAACAGAGACCGCAAGAAACTCGGAAGCTAAGGCCACTGCTCTGCACAGCGCAGATTTTCACATACTTCTTGACTTCTGGAAAAACTGTGTTTATTCTCTTGGCAGGATGGCTGATCTGGATCAGTGGGGGCAAAGCGAGGTGCTTACCTTCCTTCTGCGTTACAAACCCCGCAGTGAGGAAGAACTCTTCGACATACTCAATTTATTGGATGGCTGTCTCAAAAGCAGTAGCCCCAGTGTTGTGATGGCAGCCACCAAGCTTTTCCTGGTGCTGGCCAGGGAGTACCCACATGTACAGGCAGATGTTTTGGTGAGAGTGAAGGGACCACTGCTGTCTGCCTGCACCTCTGAGAGCAGGGAGCTCTGCTTCACCGCTCTGTGCCACGTGCGTCAGATCCTCGGTAGCCTTCCCGGCCATTTTAGCAGCCACTACAAAAAGTTCTTCTGTTCGTATTCTGAGCCCCACTACATCAAATGCCAGAAGATGGAGGTGTTGTGTGAGCTGGTGAACGATGAAAACGTGCAGCAAGTGCTGGAGGAGCTGAAAGGTTATTGCACCGATATATCGGTAGAGCTCGCCCAAGGGGCGATCTTTGCCATAGGTAAGAGCTGCGTCTTGTCTCGGGAGCAGCTGCAGCCCTATACCTTTAAGGAGGGCCTTTCTCTGCTGAAGTGTATCTGGGCAAATGCCAAATAACTGATCTGTGCTGAAGCAGTACAGCTCTCTGCAGGCCAGCCTTCCCAGGAATGTTTTGCACGCACCTGTGTTTCTAAACCACGATTGTGCTGTGTCTTTCAGAAGTCCTGGCATTGCATTGTTTCAGATTCCGCATAATGTCTGTGAATCTCATTCAGATGTCTGTGCTCTGATGAGATGCTCTGAAGAAATTGTGTCATTTCATCTTATTAACGAACCTTACAGTGTTGAGTGGAACTGTGTAGTGGGTGGAGTGGTCTAATACCTGCCTGTTCTTTGAGTTGTGATGGGGGCAGAGTTAAGGTGATTTGGGGTATTCTAGGTTTGTTTTTGTAAGCTTTAAAGTAGGTGAGTTTCTATAGTATTCATAAGGGGAAAGGCATTTTAGCATCACTGGCTTTCTTGCGTGTTATGCTTAAGAAAAGCTCAGACTTCTGAGGCATGGCTTTGGAAAAAGGAGTTCTCCCTTGTGTGGAGAGCAAGCTCGTTTCACTACACTTTCAGAAATTGTAATCAAAAAGGAGAAGGGAAAGACTGTTTCTTTAAAGTGAGTTTGTGATGAATAGTTGGGCTCATGGTTCCTATTTCACTCTTACAAAAGGCTGACTTCTGTGTCCTCTGGCATCTCTGCAGGCAATATTGCTAGGACATACACAGAACAGTGTGTGGGGATTCTGACAGAGCTCCTGGGGCTTCAGCAGGAACACATCACTTCAGGTAATCAGCTCCAGGTTGTTTGCCTGGCTTATGCTTTCAGGAAGTGGCCTTCTGGGGCTTGTGAACCCAAACTCAAGGCTCTCAAAGGCACTTGGCTTTTAATTTAATTGGCATCTTCGGGTGGAGGTCTTCCTGATGCACTTGGGTGTATACAGTGTATACATTGTAGTTTTTGCTTCCGTAGGAATTACACTTTGTAGTGGAAGGGGCAGGGTCCTAGCTGCGTTCATGGTCTGATGTGGAAGCTCCTTTCTGGCTGCCACCTGCTGACTTTGGGAGTGAGGGACTCGGCAGAGACACTTGAGCGACTTGAGGGCCAAGATGATTAATAGATCTTTTAAATCTTTGTGATTTCTGTTCCTTGTATAGTAGTCTGGATTCACTTGTACCCAGGTTTCTATTGATCTTGTCCTGCCCCTCAGATCTAACTTCATATCGTTGCTGTTTCTGCTCTCTCTTTTAAATGGTCTTGCATTCAGTTCTGAAAATCGCACACTTGCACTCAGCTGTTGAATTAGATCTCAGAAGCTGCTAGTATTTCTGTAAGCGGGCAGCAAAGTCTTTAAAATTTTGACTTAAAAGTTTATGAGGCTCATTTTGAATTGGTATTAGTTTTAATTTGTCATTCTAACCTTGTGTGTCTGAAGCATCATGAATCAGTGTCTTTTTAAAGGCTGGGGAATGTCCAGAAGAGAGATTACTTTCCAGCAGACAGAGGAACAAGCTGAAGTTTCAGTGCTTTATTTGAGACTTGGTATAACTTTGCTCTGACAAATGCAGTTTCATGGGACTTTGAAGGAGGGTGTCTCAAATCATAGTCACAAGCAAGGCACTGACCTCCCTGGCTAAGACTTGCAAAATGTCTTGGCTGGGGAGGGTTGGAATTATTTTTTTTCCCACTAGTGGTTGCATAACTTTTGGGTAATGCTGAGCATTTTGTTTCATTGCAGCGGTAGTACAGGCTTTTCGGGACCTGGTTTGGCTGTGTCCCCAGTGCATGGATGCAGTGTGTCGGGCCCTGCCTAGCTGTGAGGACACCATCCAGGACAGTGAGGTAAGGTGGCTTTGTGCCGTGGGCTGTCTGCCCTTCCTGTTGAGGCTGGGTGGACAACGACTGTTTGGCTTTTCTTTGGCTCGGCATTGGTGGGCAAAGATGAGAAATCTTCAGAAGACTTGTTCTTTTATATCTGTTTATTTCATGTCAACACTGTCTTTCTGGCAAATGATGCCTATTTGCTATTTTTCCTGTGGTTCCTTTAGGGCAAGCAAGCACTGATCTGGCTCCTGGGCACACATGGTGAGAAAATACCAAATGCCCCCTATGTTTTAGAGGACTTTGTGGAGAACGTGAAATCGGAGATGTTCCCAGCAGTGAAGATGGAGCTTCTGACAGCATTGGTGCGACTTTTCCTGTCTCGTCCTGCTGAGTGCCAGGACATGTTAGGGAGACTGCTCTATTACTGCATAGGTGGGTTCCCTTTCTTCTCTTTCACTGAAGCAGTAGTACAGGCTTTTTGGGACTTGGTTTGGCCGTGTCCCCAGCACACGGATGCGGTGTGTCAGCATCCTAGCTGTGAGGTGACAATCCAGGATGGCAAGGTAAGGTGGCTTTATGCCTTAGGCTGCTGCTTGGCCCCTAGCTGTCTGGCTGATTATTGTAACAGGCTTACTTTATCCCTGAGAATCTGTTTTTAGTAATTAAGCATTAGTACTTCAGGGAAATCTGAATGGTAAGAGCTCTCCATAAAGTATGTGTCTCTGATTCCCAGAGGAGGAGGCAGATATGGCAGTACGAGACCGTGGATTGTTCTACTATCGCCTTTTGCAGTCTGGTGTGGAAGAAGTGAAACGGGTCCTGTGTAGCCCCAAGTCTGACCCCTCTCTGGGCCTCCTGGAAGACCAAACTGAGCGACCTGTGAATACATGGGCTTCGGAGTTTAACACTCTTGCACCTGTTTATGGCAGAGAACGCTGGGCACTTGTCACTGCTCACCAACCAGCAGAACCCTCTTACACTTGTTCTCCTTGTACTGATTCCAGGGAGAGAGACACAGGTAACCTGCCTCACCTTCCTCTGGGATCTGTTTTCCCTTTGTCAGTGGAGACTTATGTGGATTTCTTTGAAAGAAGATCACAGTGCTTTGCTGATGTAGTGTTCCAACTTTCTCCGTCTTGTGCAAAGCATGACTGGTCACCACCTCACTAGCCCAGGGGATGCTGCTGAAGGTGCTGTGATTCCAGCCACCTTTGTCTGATGGCTTCATAAGATAGTCTTTGTGGAGTTGGAAACGGCACCTTATATGCCACATCTCACATGTTTGTGGTTTCGTTTCAGAGTCCCTGATTTCTGAAGGGAACAAAGAAGTCCTCAAGGTTCATCCCAATACAAGCAGCCTGACCTTAATTCCTGACGTTTACCTGACGGCAGAACAGTTTGAGAAGACCTGGCTGAACCTGGACGTGAGCTGCCACTTCTCTCTGCCCTGGTGTGGGACTGTTCATCAAGATACCATACAGACTGCTCTTCACGTTGTCCACATCCAGACTATTGCTATGAGCAAAGCCGGCGTCCAGCCCTGGAAAGCTTATCTCAGTGCTCAGGATGACAAAGGTTGCCTCTTCCTAACAGAGCTTTTGCTTGAGGCAGCAGATTCGGAGATGCAGGTTCTGGTGAAGCAGAGTGAGGCAAAACCAGAGGCACTGCAAACCTTTATTTCAGCATTAAGGACAGTCATGGGGACAGTTGCTGGACTGAGGGCCTGACTGGTCCCTGATCCCAGTAGGATGCTTGCTCAGGACACAGGAAAAGTTTATTTCTCTGGCTTCATTTGCCATACCCGATGCTGGTTTTGTGCTTTTAGATTGCAGGAATGTTAGCAGCCCTTTCTTGGGCCTAGAGGGCATGTGTGGTGTGGTGGTAGCTGCAGCTGGCAGGCACAGGATTGCTGCAGCTGACAAATGGGGCAGGGTGAAGGGTCTGTCCTTCTGAGCTGGGGAGGGGACAAAGCAATGCATTTGTGAGCCTGCTGCTTCTGGCATGAGTCACAGAAGTGGTGCCATCTATGGTGATTGTCACAAGATGCTAACGTGACAGATGGAACCAGAAATGAGCAAAATTCAGGGATGTGTTTTGGAGAAGTTTTTTTTTCTGTTGAGAACTGTAAACTCAAAAAAAAAAACCAAGTTCAGAGGCTCCAGGACTCTGCTACTTACCTCACATTAAGAGGAACAGTGCAGTGAAGAGAGAAGTATTTTAGTTCTTGGCTCCCTTTACATGTGATTTAGTTTTCTGTCTCATAGAGGGGTTTCGGTAGTGGCTTTGTGTAACAGGTGAGCGGAGCTCTGCTGTGTCAGAGATGGGTGGACGGGGTACGTTGTGCTTACCGGCACCAGCATGCTGCTTTCGCGAGAGAAAGAAGTGTATTTTCTAGTTGAAATGTTCTACTGTAATCACGGATCGCCCTCTCTGAAGTTCTTCCCTCTGCTCCCTGTGGCCAGGGTGACTGTAAGAAAACACAGGAGCATGCAGCTTGTGTACGATGTGTTTGTGTGAGTTTTGTAGCCTGCATCACTTTGGCCGTGTCGCTGAGCTGTCGGTCCTTGGTACTCACACCAACAATGGCAGAATTGCTGTTTAGATAATTAACCTGTATGGAATATTTAATTTTTGCTAATTCTGATTTTTACCATTTGTTACTTTGTAACTGGAATGGGTGTTTAAAGGTGTGTTTTCTGTGTGCACTACTGTCATCCTGTCCCCACAACACAGTACATGAGTATGTGACTAAAGTTTTACAGTTTTTAAAGTTATCCTGGTCAGCTTGGGACTTGTTTTTTGAAGAGCATGTTGAGGGCACTCCATCTGCTCTATTGAAAGTTACAGAGAGTTGGACTTTGTACAACGTCATGAAGAGTTTCCGTGTCACAGCCATGTTTTACACAGTGGCAAAGCGCTGGAGAAGGCTCCTTGGCTGAAGGTTGAGGTCTGTAGGTTGCTGTAACGGGGCTTTATGGTGCTCTGTAAGGAGTGGCATTGTTAGACCTGTTCTATAAGATTTCTTGTAATTTTTAATTTCTTTTAATGACTGTATTGTACCTTTAAATTGCAATATGCCTTCCATGCCAGTGAAACGCTGCTGTCACTGTTAAACAACAGGTTTTAGTTTTAGTTCTGATTTTCCTAATAAAATGTGAAACATTCCCCGCTGGTTTCTGGAGTACTTGTTCACTCAACTGTGAAGTTGGGGGTGGAGTTGTCCGATCACTACCGTGGATCCAGATGGGATCTGGATCGGGATGGGACTTTGAGCTTCTAGCCTCTTATCCAGGCCCCTTTCTTGATGAATGAATAGGTCAGCAGTCTTCGAGAACTTGTAAATATTTCAGTTGATCTTAAAAGAAATTACTTATTTTGAAACTAAACCACACCCATAGCTCGAGTGCTGACAGCTAGGTACTGGTGTGTTGTGCTGGCCCAGGGAGGAGCCTGGGGTTACCTTTTCCCAGCAGGAAGGACCTGTGCTGCTCTGGGAAAAGGAAGCCAAACCCCCGAGAGGCAAAGCTCACCTGCAGAGGAGCAGCTGCAGCGGTGTCCCCGCCACTGGGACACGGGACACGCACTGCATGCAAGGTGGAAGCCTTGGGCTCTGACCCCCGAGGGGAAGCTGAGAGCGGCTGCCCGAGCTGGGGGGGGAGGTGAGGCCTGCTGTGGGAGGGAAAATGCTTTCTTTGCTGCAGATGAAAAGAGCGTTCGGACTGAATGCTTCAAGGAAGGAGGCTGTAGCTTGGGGGGGTTGGGTTTCCCAAAATGCAGGCTTGTCATGACTTCCAATTATCTCTCTTTTGGCTGATAAGTTAGCAGAGTAAAGGTATTTGAATGCTGGCCAGCCCACAGTCGCAGCCTGCCTTGGCAGGGCCAGGCTGGGGGGCTGCAGCGGAGGGGTGCGAAGATGGTGGTGATGTTTGCCTAGGTATTTATGGCTCTTCCTTTGTGTCTCTCGCCTCTCCCACTGGCCTTGCTTGGCTGGTCACTGGTACCTAGCGCAACCCTCAGCCACCCGCACCACTGACCCTGCACGTAGCCGTGGGAGCATGACTTTGCTGAATGCCTCGGTGAAGTCTTACTGCAGTCAGCATAAAACTTCTCATCCGCTTCTCTGTCTCAGGGTTTATAAAATTCCTTATCTCAGTATCCTGGGCGCTAAGCTGGCTCCCTTAGATGAGAATCAAAATCACGAAGGACGGGCCGTGTAAAAAGCGCTGCCCCGCTGATGTGGCTTTATAGACCCCTCCGTGCGTTTTACAGGGGGAAGGGATGAAATCGGTGTGGGAGATGGGTCACTCATTCCTCCATCCTTGAATTCTTTCTCCAAAACACACGCACATGGGGGGCTTTTGTTTGTCTTCAGGAGAACTTGGACAACTGAGAGAGGGCTATAGTACTTTGCAGAAGGTGAAGCTGGGCTTTTCATTGATTTAACTTGGAGAAATGCTGTTCTATTTCTTCTGGAGACTACAAGCAGAACTCTACACATAAGTAACATGTAGAAGAGATTCTGTATCACTACAAGCAAAAAATCATGAATGTTTGTCATTTTTAATTTGAATTTGTTTTTCTTGTTGTATTTCTCTGAAATTTAGCCATACAAGTGGGCTTCGTTCTTACTCAGTTTCTGCATTAGTACTTAGTGCTGCAGACTCTTCAAGTGAATATTTATTTTAAAACACATTTCCATTCATTATTCTAAAGATCTCTCTGTTCCTCTCAGGTGATTCAAAGGGTTATTTTTGCGAAATTAGCATTTGACATTATTTTAAAGTAATGGTGATGGCTCTTTCAGAGTAATCAGCAGCCCTTTGCCTTTTAGCAACCAGATACGGAAACCCTGCGGCTATTCTGTACCTGATCTGCAAGAAAACACAGATGGGGAATACGTGTAATGGCTCTAGTTACAATCAGAGAGAGAAACAGCTTTGGTACAGCTAGGCTGAAGTCTGTGCGAAATGTGAGGTACTTGAAAGATCAAGGTTGTGATTCCCATGTAGTTTTTGGAGGTTTTGGGAGCTGGTTTTAGTTCAGTTTTGGTTAGTTTTCCCCGCTTTGCAAGTAGAGGAAAATGGATGGCCTTCGAGAGCTTTGCTCTCTGCATCCTGTTCCCACTTTGGAATGCCCTGCGCTTTGTCCTGCGGGGATTGTTGGAGTACCTCTAATTGTTACCAAGAGTGAGGTGAATTAGGCTGGCATAATTAATTTGATTTCTACAGCCTACTGGAGTCAGATTTGACCCTCTCTGCTGCCACAAGCTACCAGACGTGGGGAGCTGTGGCTGGAAGAGCTGACCTGAAGTACGCTGATGGGTTTTTCTCTGTTCAGAAGCGATCGTGCAGTTCAGGGGGGTAACACGCTCAGCACCTGCCTGCAGTATTCTTCCAAAATATCTTGCAGTTAACGTGGCGAACAGACCACATTGTAAGTATGAAGGGAAACTGTGGATTTTGCGTGCTGGTTTAGGGACTCTTCCAGCCGTGGCATATTCTGAGCCTGAAGCCTCACCCCGGCAGCAAAGTGCAGCCCCCGGGCGGGTGGGCGCTCAGCACAGCCCCCTCGCTCACCCCCCCGGACCGTGGCCTGGCAGTGCTGCGCTGCTGGCAACGGCTGGACATGGTGCTTGAAGAAGTCAGATGTCGGGGTGCTTGGCTCTGCTCTCCAGCATCTGCCTACCTTCGAAGCACGGTGAGCACCGGCCCCCGAGGGACCCCGTGCAGCTCGGTGCCACCTACCCTTGCTGCGGGGAGCACGTGCAGTGCCTGTGGTTTAAAAAGGAGGTGCTAGAGCCCCAGGTTGTGTGTTTTGTTTTGTTATTTGACCACAATATCTGTTACGTACTAATTTCCTTTAAGACTTGTGATGAAGTCAGTAAACCACAGCCCGCCGCGAGCGCTCTCCAGGCTGGTGCTTTCCACCGCAGCACACGCGTGACATGTCCCAGGTTTGGCAGGCCAGCCACGCTTGGTCTCCGGCAACATGGACCAAAGGGAGATTCTGCTGCAAAACCTGGAAAGGGCCCAAGGCAAGAAGCTGAACCGAGAAGAGTTTGTAGACGAGTTTTTGGTAAGTTCACTTCAGGCACAGCTCTGTTTTAGCTGATTTTCAAGGGAACCCGCTCAGTCACGTCTCCAACGGGGACGTGATTTGCATGTGGCAATAAGATTTTCTACGAATTTTACAGCAGAAGGAGACACAGGAGTTAACTGGGGTAAAAGGAATGTAAAGACAGAAAAGTAATAGTTTGCATTCAAAGTAAAGCTGTTTACTTTTTAAAGATTACCCGAGCGGTTCCTGTTTTCTACTTTGTGAATGCACTTGTCAGGACACAGTTTCACTTTGCCTGGTAATACAGCCAGGGCTGCGGTGAGCAGCTCCTTCTCCCCGCTGCACCTTGTTCTGCCCGTGATGTGCGTGTTCCTGTCGGGGTTCGCTGGCTGCTACCCGGCCCCGTGCAGCCTGTGCCGCAGGGAGCGGGGGTTCACAGCAAGGCTCTGTGGACCCCAGACTCTTCTGCCTCACATCGGCACTGGGCACCTTAGCCCAGGAGCAAGGAGGCAGTGACCTGGGCAGTGGAACGGGTGTTTCTCCAGCCCCCAGTGCTGCGCTGGGTTACGTGCGAGGGCTCGTGCATCCACCCGCAATGGGAGAGTGTGCCCTACGCCCAGCAGTGCTTCTGGCCCTTCCTGGAAATCAATTTCTTGTTCCCTCAAGGCAAAACTAGCAAAAAAAGCTGATGGCTGGCACCTTCCCCTGTATTCTGCAGTGTCTAGCTGGTTGAGTGTGCAGTGCCATGATCTGTGCACTCTGAAATCTTTTTATTTGCTTGGCTGGCAGGGGTGAGTCCTAGGTGGCAATCTGCTGTCTCACAGTTAAAGCTGATGGCTGGCGATGGCTGCTGAATGTACCGGCTGGAGGAGGGCTGCTCTGGCAGGCTCTCTGGGTTGCTCTGAGAAGCAAAGGCATTGCCCAGCTTTAGCAGACATAGGGAAGGATAAAACTGGTGCACCTGTAAGATCTGAAATGTCTCAAACACCAGAATAACCACTGACCCCGAGCCACCTCCCCAGACAAGGGTTGCATCAGACAGTGGTCTCTGGGGAAGGCACAGGGCTTCCTTAGGAGTCCCCATGAGATCTAGCCCTGCTTTGTCGTACCAGTGAAGACTGGCACTTCAAACACTTGGGAAAAGATTAGCACTTGGTTTCCAGGTGTCTGGGTTGAAGGGAAGTGATTAATCTGAGTCTGCAGCAACAGTCTGTTGTTCCACGGAACAAAGCGCTGTCACAAGCTGCTGAATTTCCCCCTCGCTGCTGTGCCGGGGTTGCACTGCACCATGCGAGGCAGCAGGCTGCCAAGCCCTGCTGCACGGGATAATTCTAGCAGCCAAATGCACCGTCAATTTTCTGACCAAAACAGTAGGTAGAAGCGGTCAAGGCTGTGTTTCCTCTTGTACTGGGAAGCAATCTTCCCAGGATGGCCTGAGTTGCCGGCCACTTTTGCAAGTGCAGAAGCCTTAACAGGCGATTGTGATGGCATGCATTTCCGAACTTGGTAGAATGTTTGATACTATTTCTCCATCCTAAGGCCTCCCTTCTCTTTGTGTGAGCAAGCATTCGTACATGCAAATTGTGGTGGTGTTACTGGAAATGGCAGGGTTTTTTGTCAGAGTCCCTTTTTTCTGTTTGTGCAGTCTCACAACCGGAGTTTGATCCTTACTGTTCTCACTTGCTTTCTCATGCATAGACATTTCCCAAGCAGTTTTATGTCAGTTTATGCAGGGGCAGAAAAGTAAGGCGATTCAGAGCCTCAGCCATGACAGGACTGGCTTCAGTACTAAGTGATGCCCCTTTCATAAAAGCTCACCTTGGAAGCTGGGGTTGCCTCAGAAGGAGGCACAGGAGGATGCAACCAACGCCAGAAGAGCTCAGGAGGTTACCTACAAAAAACATCCTGATCCCACAACTTCTATCACACTGTGCCTGCCTCTGTGTTCTTGATTAATAGGGCACGGACAGGTGGACTGTCCTGGCCCTCCTGTACTTTATTCCTGACTCATTCCATCCAGGTCAGTGAGATGCGACTCCTGAGGCATAGTGGCTAAGGAGCAGCAGAATTTAGGGTTTAAAAATTGCATTTTAATGTTAAAAACCATCAGCTCTGACTTGGATCTGAATTAGAATATCTGTGCACAGAAATACTGCAGAGGTGAGGTACACGTTGCCATTATACACCTTTTATCTGCAGTATTGCTAAAGGGCTGCTTGGCTTGGTTAAGTATGTACAAGCTACAAAGCCCTGCAGCTCCTGGTGTGGCCTTTTGGCAAATATCTTCATTCTGTGGCTTCATGCATGCTGGGCCTGGAGGGTGGCATGTCCCAGCAGGTGCTCATCTAGAGCAGGCTGGAGTCAAGGGGAGTTTTGCAGCTCTCCTGCAGCTGCGAATATATCAGCTCTGCAGCAAGGAAGGACGGGGGACAGGATTCTCAAAACTGGATGAGAACTTTCGGGAGAGCTGAAATGCAGTTGCTTATGAGCTCCCATGGGCATGCCATAGGTGAGCACCCAAAAATCGGGGCCCTGAATCTGCCAGGGCTGCGTGATTCTGGCTCACCTGCTCTGCGCCAGAGCTGCAGCTCCGAGCCCTCGAGCGCGCCAGGTGGGTACCAGCAGGAGAGCTGGTGTAACCCCCGGCATAACTGCTTCGGCTACGGCGCTGTTTTGGTTTGGTGAGCCCAAGACCAGCAGGCTGCTTTCCCCGCACCGTGAGCGGCCGAGCCACCATTCCCACCTGCTGTTAGCAGCTCAGGTGTGTCACTGCGAGGTGCACAGGAGCATAAGGAACCCTCTCACCTTGCAGCTCAGTGTGCCTGTGGTCCTTTCCCTTGGCTCTTTTCCCCTGCACACCTTTCTTTCACAAAGGCAGCCGATCCCGAGGCTCTCGTGTGTCAGCCCGATTCGCTGCACCCCAGCTGTGATGTCCAAGAGAAGGGCTGTGAAGGTTGGCTCCAGGGTGGTGGGAAAGGGAGACTTGCCCTTGGGAGTGTCCAGCCATAGAGATGCTCGTTAGAGATGGCCTTTTGTTTTAACTACAAAGCACCCCTTGATGGCAAGAAAAGTGGTTAGGTAGACAAAAAATTATGAAAGAAAAAATACAGCAAGAATGGTGCTTTCAAAGTTGATGGTAATGAACAGTGTGTGTTACTTAGAAGCGGATGTCAGTGAAATAAAATTCTATGCTTTGGCAGGAAAAAGATGCTTGAACTCTCCAGGAGTGCTGCAGCTTTATCCTGGAAATGAAAGAGAAGAGAGATTCATACCCCTAAGGGTCCATCCCAGGACTCCTCCTCCTTTCTCTTTCATCAGTGCAGGTAGCTACTTTGCTCGGATTGCTTGTGCTCCTTCAGTGGCTTGAGCATTGCTGTTTGCAGCTACAGATGGAGGCATCTTTACCAAAGTGAGAAAAATCAATTGATTTATCTGTCTTTTCTTAGACAGTTTGTTAAAGGTGATTTAACATTGTTACTCCTCTTATCTGGGTGACATTTATACTGAGGATGATTCCCCTGTGTCTCACTTATTTGTAAGGGCGATGCTTTGTGTGCTGTATAAATGTATCATTTCATTTCAGAAGCCTACGTGCCCAAGCCTCGTGTGGGCACTGCCTCAGCACACACTTTCCATTCTTCAGGAGCCTGTGCTGGAGCTCTTGGGTGGCTTCTTTCTCTGTTCTTTTCTTGCTCTGAGTACCTTGAGAAAAACCACTCAGGAAAGAATTAATGGTGCAGACCTTGCTTTGTGGTAGTGAACCTGACCCCTAGAGACCTTCACACGTTCTCTAGTAGTGCGTTGCAAGTAACACATCTGCTGTAATTTGTTCCATTCTTTTATCACAGAAGCTGAAAAGGCAGTCAACAAAGTACAGATCGGATAAAATCTACCCTACAGCAGCATCTGAGCAACCAGAGAACATCAAGAAGAACAGATACAAGGACATCTTACCATGTAGGTTGGAAATAGAAAATGTTCCTATTCCGGCTTTTTTTTCGTCCTAGCTCGAGTCTGTTCCCATCCTCCAGTATCTGCCTGCATGGTTGCTTGTGTGTGAGGATACAGTTGGCTGTCAGTTGGCCTTGAATTCTGCTGTTCAGTTTTAAGGCTTTGACTGTTGCAGTGCATGCTCTGGAAGACTTTGGCATGCATTTTCTACAGACAGAACAGAACTTCTGTTCAGAAGGAAACACATCCTCTAATAATTATCCTTGCAAGCTTTCAGGGTAGCATTGCAGCCACTTGTTTTCCAAGGCCTTGTAGAGAACAGCTTTGGACAAAGATGCCTCCATGATGTACAAAGCAGACTATAGGCAAAAACTGCGGTGGCTTGTCCTGGCTTGATGCAGTAGTCTCCAAAGGAAAGCCTGTCCTAGGATCAGAGCAGATTGTTCCTTTCATCCGTTCTAGCTTGAAAAAAGAAAAAAAAAATCTAAACCCACAGACCTCACCTGAGCCTGTAAGGCGGAGTGCAGGATGATTTTAGGCTTGGCTTGCTCAGTGGTCAGAGATGAGCGTTGCACTGGGCTAGTGGCAGCATCTGCAGCTCTTGCCTAAGCCCTCACTAACGCTCTGAGAGCTGGCCCATTGCTCGCGCAGAGGCAGCGGCAGCTCCATGCAGGGCTGTCGGTAGGCATGGGAGGAGGTGTTAGCTGCTTGCACAGCCACCCATCTGCTATGGGATGAGCTCTCTGACACACATGCTCCTCCAAAGCACCTTGTGCTGCAGTCTGAGGAGCTCGGCTACCATGAAGGACAAACAGTAACTGCTGCTGCTTCTGCTTTTGTGCCTGCAGTTGACCACAGCAGAGTGGAGTTGTCCCTGATTACATCAGATGAAGATTCTTGTTACATCAATGCCAACTTCATCAAGGTATTGCTTCTTTCACGGTGTTTTACCGTGCAAAGGTGCTTGTGGCAGCTGTTAGTGCTACCTGGTCGAGTTGTGACAGGGGGAGCAGGTCCTGTGGCACTGGTGAGCAAATGGACTGTGCGTAGTTCTGGGCTGTGCTCAGGGATAACTGATGTAGCGACGCGCACAGTCAGTGAGCGCTTCAAAAACACCCCTTGCAGGAGGGAGGCACCAGGCCACAGGGCAAGGGACGTGTGCTCACGTTGGGGTGGGTAGTGGAACAGTTTGTGGCTCGCAGCCCCCACTTCCTTGGTGTCACTGCCTTCAGTGGGTGACAGTGGTGCAAAACTGCCTGCGGCCAGAATCGCCACGCACAGGCAGGAAGCCGCACAGTGCAGCACCGCTGAGCCCCGCTGCAGCCGCGAGCGACCAGGCAGGTCAGCGCAGGCTGGCTCTCCATCAGGAGCTCCATGTGCTTTGGGGCTCTCCTGTGCTGACGACCCTTCTCTGATACACAGAAGGTTTCCTTTGTTCTCCACCATAGTACACGAGGGCTCTGCAGAACAGACCTTCACAGGGGGATCACGGTTTGTTCTTTGGCCAACAGACACAACGTGCCCAGAGCCCCGCTGCAGAGCTGGGTCAGCTGTTGCAGAGGCAACAATGCACAGCTCCCAAATGCACTGCAAGAACTGGTGGCCTCTGAGAGCAGGTGTCCCCTCAAGCCCAGCTCCCTGGCTTGGGTCTGCCTTTGGGAGGTTTGCACACCGCTGGTTTCTGGTTGCTTAATTTAACGTAGGCGCCTAAAATTTAACTATGTAACCCCCCTTCTAAATCCTTAATGGGCTCACTGAATAGAAGTAAGATTCAGAATAAGGAATTACTTTATTTCTGCTAGTGAACTATGCAAAGATGTCTCCATGTCTGATTTAAATGCTGTTTTAGGGTGTCTATGGGCCAAGAGCATACATTGCAACGCAGGGTCCTCTCCCCACAACTGTCATTGACTTTTGGAGGATGATTTGGGAGTATGAAGTCCTGGTAAGGCGCAGATTTATACACCTTTCCCTTTTTTTTTAAAGAAAAGTTGTCTGTACAAAGAGAGCCAGAAGTCCTCTTTGTCTAAGCTGAGAGCGGGAGTGTCAGGGCTTTACTCCAGATGTTGCATGCGCCCCACACCCTTCCTGTGAGCCTCCTCCATGCTGGTGCTGAGGCAGGGTCTGCTCCTGGCTGCCTCTGCGGTTGGGCTCTGGGTGGGAAAGGCCCTGGCGCCCAGGCTGTCCGTGTTGTCCCGGGTTTGATCTGCCTGGCGGTCCGGAACTCTGGGGAAGGCAGCCCACAGAGCTTCCTCATTGCTGATAAGTACCCACAAGTGATGAGTTTGATTTGCTGTCTGGATAAGACACTCGTGTTCAGACTTTCCTAATGAACGTTCTTTCTGCAGGTTGTGGTCATGGCTTGCGTGGAGTTTGAAATGGGAAAGGTGAGTAACGTGTCAGAGGTGGCCTTTGCTGTGACAGTGCCGGGACAGGGTGGAGAAATGCAGGTTTTCATTAATTTCATTAGTGCATTTCTGGTTGATACGAGCTGTTCCCTGGGGCTCCAGCTGCAGAGTCTTCCAGCAGCGTATCTGGCTTCTTTGGGAGGGGAGAACCCAGCAATGGTGGCTCCAGGGAAGGGGAGGCTGGAGCTGGCCAGCAGCGAGAGCCTGGCCTCTGCCGAGTATGAGTTTTGTCTTGCCAAGTGAGACAGGAGACAGCGTGGGTGGGCCCGTGGTGAGTAACCAGACGTGTCCTGCTTCTGGCAACAGAAAAAATGTGAGCGGTACTGGGCAGAGGTGGACGGCTCTCCCCTCCAGTGTGGCCCTTTCTCCATCGCCTGTGTGAGTACAGCTGCAAGCACTGGGTCACATTATGTGCGCTGGAAACTTGTGTCATCTGCAGAAAATGTGACTAACTTCTTCTTCTGCAGGAAGCTGAAGAGAAGAAAAATGAGTATGTGATTAGGACTTTAAAGGTGGCCCTGAATGAGGTAAGTAGGAAAGGCCAGTGCAGGAAATGCATCCTGGCTTGCTTTGCTATGTAAATGATATATTAAAATATGGCACACTTTGTGCAGAAAATGTTACGCTGCTCGGCCTGCTGCTTTAGATTTGACAGTAGCTAAAGGAACAAAGAAAGTAAAAAATTAATTATCTCGAACCTCAATTTCTGAAGCTGTTTGCCAGCTATGGCAAGTCAGACCCTGGGTAAGTAGGGTCAACGTGTGACATCAGGAATGTATAAAATGGCAATGCTGCTTTTATAGCGAGCACAGCTGCAGCCTGCACCTCTGACCTTCGCCTACCAATGCAGACGGGAACTGGATGTGCCTGCATCACACCAGCTTCCCGTGCCGCGCCACCGTCCCGGTCTGCGCCTGCAGGAGCTGCGGCAGCAGCCCCTCGGTGGCACGGGTCAGCCCCAGCCCCTGCCAGTGCTCTTCTCCTCTTGCAGAGCATCCGCACCATCTACCAGTTCCACTATAAAAACTGGCCAGACCACGACGTCCCCTTGTCCATTGACCCCATCCTGGACCTCATCAGTGAGATTCGCTGCTACCAGCCGGATGACAGCGTCCCCATCTGCATCCACTGCAGGTGGGTGAGCCGGTCACCAGTGGGGAAGGGCTGCCGGACCCCTGGACCCCACACTCTCGCTTCCCGAGCGGCGGTGGGGGTGGTGGAAGCTGGCACAAGCCCCAGCCAGGCTGCTCTCATAGGAAGTCTGAAGGCAAAGGTGTCTGCTGGGGACAGCAAGCACAGCCGGGTGGCAGGAACGGAGACAGGCAGCAGCAAGCCAGCAATCGTGCATGTAGTTAGGAGACCACCACTGCTGTCGGGCATCTCCACATGCGGGCTGGTCGCCACAGGAGGACTGGGGGCTGTTTGCAGGAGCACAGATGTGCCTGCCAGCCTGCAGCAGAGCTGTGGGCAACTGGAGCTTGGCGTGGGGTGAGTGAGGTTGCAGCAGGGCTGGCTGGTGGGTCTGCACCTCCCGCAGTGTGGGGCGGGAGGGTCACAGGGGGCTTCGGACCTTTTTCAAATACCCTTGTCAGAAAATACAGCGTGCCCATCCTCTGACCTCTGCTAGCAACCCCGCTGTGACTGTCATTGCAGTGCCGGCTGCGGGAGAACAGGCGTCCTCTGTGCCATTGACTACACCCAGAAGCTGCTGAGGGACGGGGTGAGTGTCTGTCCGCGCTGCGCTTCACATGGCGCCGCAGGCAGCAGCGCTGCATCTCTCTGTCGCTCCCTCACCTTCTCTCTCCTCTTACCTCACTGCATGCAGATGTGTTTCAGACAACAGCCATGAGTGAGAACTCCCCGCAGCCTGACTGGAGAACAGTGGTGGCCAAACTGCCGATGTCCCGCTCCCAGTTGGTGCTGCTCCTCCTTCTTTAGGCTCTGCATCATCCACGCACTGCTCGTTGCCATTGCTCCCCTCCCCATCCTGATGCTTGTACCGATGGGGCAGAATCCTCCCTCTCGTTGCTCCTTCTGGCAGGACCTTCAGGTCACAGAGCTGGGCTCTGCACTGGCCTTCACTCTTCAATATGACTTAACTATATGTGTCTCTCTGCACTTAAGCATCAGAAATCCAGTGTCTCCAAACTAACACTTTGCTTTACTCTGACTCTTTAATAAAAATCTGTGAGGTAATCCCTGGCCCTGGGGCAGGTTGCTGGGACTCGGAGGAGTGGCTGCTTTCTGCACCACAGCACCCCTGAACCCACTGATCTGGGAAATCAGTGTCTTGTCTTTTCATGCTATTCGCAGCTGTTACCAATACTGTTATAAAAAGGGTATTTTCTGTGGGATGCAAGACAGGAGGGAGGAAGCAAGCTGGTTCATAATAAAAAAAATAATACTTTAAGCAGTTCCTTTGTTAAAAATTCTTGCAGCGACAGGGCTGAATTCTGGACACTGCTCTAAACTGCATCATGACTTGGAAGCTGCTTGGAATTAGACCTGTCTGTAATTTTTCATCTTTTCTCTTTCTTACAAGATTGTTCCGGTGAACTTCAGTATTTTCAGTCTGATCCAGGAAATGCGCACGCAGAGGCCTTCCATAGTGCAGACCAAGGTGTGTTTGGGCAATTCCACCAAGTGGTACGCTCTCCATATTGGGAGCTCAGCTCTTCCCCAGGAGGCTTTGCAGTAAGGAAACCCCGAGTGGTTGTGCTCTGGGAACTGGGGTGCATAGATGTTCTGCAAGGTCCCCCTGCTGAGCAGAAGAATGATTTTGCAGAAATTACTTTGGTAGCTGACCATTTCCTTGTAGACAGCTGGAACGGCTTAGCGCTTGCAGTCTGATACATCAAACACTTATGCTGTGGGAGAAGGGACTGTCCAGGAAATAAAGTGGGAACTCTTCTCAGCTGAGATAGACTGAAGAGGAAGCTTGATGCAGAACAGCATTGTTTGTGCACCCGAAAAAACCCCCGAATGCTTCAGTCTGAACCCTTTGAAAGCTGTGGCTTCTACCTCTTCTGGGAACTTACCCTGCCAGTGCACCAGAAAGTAGCAGCTTCTCTCAGGGGCTGATGCTTGATTTGGGTCATGGGTGACCATTTACAAGTACTGCAGGTGCTGGCTCTCACGTCAGTTTTGTTTGTCTGGAATGCAGGAGCAGTATGAGCTGGTTTACGATGCAGTGATTGAGCTCTTCAAAAGGCAGATTAAAGCATTCGATGCCCAGGCAGAATCTGCTGCTTCACAGGTAAAAGTCCCCGGGATAAGCACCCTGCCTCTTGCAGCCTCAGTCATGCTGGCTCTAACCTAGATCCCTACTGCAGAGGTCTCCTCTGCACACCTGGAATGAATCCCCATGTTTTCTGCTACCCTTGATGCCCAAACCCAGCCTCTTTTCAAGTTAGCCCATGAGAATCCAGCCGTTTCCCTGACTGTGCAATGCTTACCACAGGATTTGGCCCCAAACAAGAGCTAAATTTTCTGCAGTCTCGAAACCATTTTCCATATACTTATATAATTGTTTAATGCAATGAGTGAACAGAAAAGCACCAGCTTTCCACAGTAGCAGCTGATTTCCATGTGGACGTGCCAGGGAAACTTGTCTTCAGGGAGTGCTTGCAAGCAACAGAGTGACTTTCAGCCTGGCTGGGAAGCTTGGATGCACAAGGCGGTACGGCTAGAAGTGTTAAATCTGCAACACGGTGGTATTCTAGTGAGACAATTAGCATTCCAGCCTGTCTGTGGGAGAGAGTAGGCTAAAATAACTTGTGAAAAAACATGTCAAAGTCTTTCAAATCTGATA
This sequence comes from Falco peregrinus, assembly GCF_023634155.1. NCBI lineage: Eukaryota > Metazoa > Chordata > Aves > Falconiformes > Falconidae > Falco > Falco peregrinus. Next base: position 7,698,484 of record NC_073736.1, on the reverse strand, counting down.
CGCTTCTGAGAAAAAACAATGTGGCCTTGGTATGAAGTTGCAAATAAACAGGAAGATCCAGAACATCCATGATTGAGCTTTTCTTTGCTCTTGCTGTTTTCCTGTGACTGCTGGCACGAACCTTACCTTCCCTGTGTAGCTGTTCGCATCTGGCTGGAGTAAATGCATTGCCATTCTTAGGCAATGGCTGAAAAGTTACAGTTAGTTTGTTTTGTCAGAAGCTTTTGTGTAAAGAATTGGGAACAGGATCCTGCGATGGGACTCGGGCCTCAGTTTTGCCATGGGATTTGCAGGATGTTCCGAGCCAGAGCTGAGTGAGAAAAGAATGGCAAGAGCCTCTTTCTGTGCGCTGTGGACAGTCTGTAAGCAAAGGAGATGCAAAACTAGGTTGGCAGAAAATGCAGAAAACTGTTCAAATCCGGATGTGGTTTTGTAGCTCCTGGCCAAACCTCTCGCCCACCTAAACGTCACTGCCCTTTGAACACACTTTTGCAGGCTATGGGTGATGGTCACATGCTGAGATGTCACAAATGAAGCCAGCGCCTGACCTGCCTGGCTGAGTGCTCACGTGGGGTCGCTGGCTGTTCTGCAGGTGTTTGGAACAGCTGGAGGTTGCACAGCTTGCTATACTCTTGTTTCAAAAAAGGTGCTGACAGGAATTGCTTTTTGGGAGGTTCTGTCCTCAGTTTTCAGCTCCAACTTGGTGTTTTCAAATTGATGTTTGTCATTTGCAAACTGCATTAATAATTAAAAGTATTTGGCACAAATTTCAACTCCCGAAATAGTACGTGCGTGTTCTTTGCATTCTTCTTCCTCACTCTTGTTTTCTAACCTTTTCTTTCCCTAGGTACATGCAAGGCATCCCGTAGCCAAACCACGCCTGACTGCAGTGGAAGATATTTATTCTCTGAGATCACTAACCTGGTAAGTATCCTCTGGGTTAGTGTTTTCAGTCACTCGTACGATTTCAGGAAGATGCATTGTTTCATGTGCGCTTTGTGGCACGGTCCTGTTTGAATGTTGCATTTCAGTTGTCAGCAGGATCTGCAGCTTCTCTCGAGTCCCACTTTGACTCTCACATCTGCTCCTAACGTCATTCCTGCTCTTCTCACCGAAGTCTCTCTGCGACTGAGCCTCAGCCTCTTCCCTCCATGCCGTTATCTGTCCCCCTCTTCTGCCCTTGGCTCTGTTTCATGTTGCGCTTACCTGGTGTTTCACACATGCACTGCAAACACGTCTCAGGGCAGTACAAGAAAAGGCTGATGCACAGGGAGATACCCCAGTGCTGGGTCACTTCAGCCCTCTGCCCCGAGCTGTGCATGCTGCAGGGTGTCCCCAGACTGGTCCCATCTTTCATCTGCGTGTGCCACTCCAGTGCCTCTTGCTGTAAGGAACAGCAAGTCTGAGGAATCCAACTTCCCAACATGGACAGCTTCAGAGAGCGGTGGGATCTCTCTGAGGGCATGTTTTGGTTTGCAGTGTCTGCTTTCTGGAAATAATTTTGCTTTTTGTTATAGTTTACCCACATAAAGGGGCCTCCTCTGTTCACCAGGGTGCACAGCCTTTCCCTCTGCTCCTTGCTGGAGGCTGGGCTGGGCTCTGCGTTCCTGGGGGACAGATCTGTGCTTAGGAGCAATGTTGTGGGGCCTTGTAAGCAGGCTAACAGAGATTTCAGAGGACTAGATGGCTTTGGCTTCACATCACGGTACTTTATTGCAGCTCAGAGCCACAGGAGCAGGACACACATCAACTTCCTCCTCCGGTCGTACAGAGTGAATCATCCCCGACATCGGTGTCTGCCACGGGAGTGCATGACAGCTCCGGGCATGGAGTCCCTCCCATCAGACAGGCCATCTCCTTTGGTACTTTGAACTTCATCAGCTGCAGGAAGGCAGCTGCTGCTGAGAAGTGGGGCGCTGGGGATGCTCTTCAGAAACACCACAGTTTGGAGTTCAACAGCATCTCTCCTGAGCAGCTGCTTCTGAACCCGGAGCCAACGGGAGTGGGCAGGAGAGGGCCTCGTGGCACAGCACCCCTCACACGGACCGCATCGACCCCTTTCGTGCTGGCGCAGCGGGGAGAAGGCTGGGAAGGGGGTGGAGGGGATGCAAAGCCCACTTGGAGTTCACGGTTGCCAAATGCCTGTTACTCAAGCTTTCAGGTGAAGCAGTGGGATGGATTTTCCCCTGTTGAGCTGAACCACTCGAGCATAGAAGCCAACAGCCCCCCAAGCCACAGGAACCACGGGCGATATCCTTACCCCCACTTCTGCTCAGCAGAAGACCCCTACTTCTCCTCACTCTCTCCAGAAGGCCCTGTGTCCCCGGTGTTTACCGAGCACTTTGTGGAGGGGCAGGATGCATTCCTCCCTTCACGCGCTGTGATCTCCCCGTTGCCCGCTGCTGTGGCCAGCTCCCCGCCACCCGGGCCTGCATCCCACCATGCTCCCCCACTGAGCAGCGAGGGGATATCCTCGTTCTTCCCCAGTAAGTGGTGTGCTGCAGCATGCGGGGCTTGGTGGTGCTGGGCTGCGGCGTGCCGGGGGGGCTGGCGAGTGTTGTCTGCTGGTGTCCAGGCGGGGCTGTAGCTGCTCCTTGGCACTGCATCCCCCTGGGAGCTGAGGGAGCGACTGGTTTCATCCTCACACTCATTGCATCCTGCGTTAAGCTTTTCCCATAAAAATCAACAACATTTTTAGAACAGTGTGATTTCGGGTTTCACATTACATGGCAGCTCTGCACTACCACGTCACCTCGGCACAGCTCTCACAGGCAGGCAGGGATCAGTGCTGACCAGTTTGTATAACAGGGCGCTCCAAGAAGCATTCAGAAAGCTCCCAGAAATGTTTTTCTCTGAGGATCTAGTTTCTGGGTCAAAATCCGCTCCTCTGTGCAGGGTATCATGCAGGTGGATGCTGACATCCCACCGAGACTGAGAGAACCAGGACTTCGATGTTAGTGTTTTGCCCAGATCTGTAGCTTTAAAACCATCACCTGCCACATGAATAATGGAATTGTTCCTTGGTCTGGTCAGCCCTGGCCCAGCTGGACATTTCCCGTTGTCCACAACTTTGGCATTTGCTCAGATTTGTCCTGCTGAGGCCCTTCAGCATTCAGTGTCACAGAAGTATGCTTGTTATCTAGATGCTAGAGACTCTTGGACCATTTGGGAGTTGCACCACAAGCCAAGCAGCAATGGTACTGCCAGCTGTGCGCTTGCTGTGTGCTGGGGGTTCACTCACTATTTTCCCCTGTGCAATGGCAATTCTGCTGCCAACACTGCTGGAAGCCTGCCCTTGGGGCCAGGTAGCTAGTGGCAGATGAATTGGTGCTGGGGGGCTATTTAGATTTTTAACTAAGGTTTAGAGGTGTTTAACCATAATTTCTGGGGCACGCTTGGGCAAGAGCAGTCAGCTCTTGGAGTCTCTACATAGGTTTGTAGTTCTGCTGTGTTGTGCTGCGCGGGTAACCTGTCCCTGTCTCTGCAATCAGCCACCCAGCCACAGCCAGATGATGATAACCCTCCGCCCCTGCCCGAGCGAACCCCAGAGTCTTTTATTGTGGTCAGTGAATCTGGTAAGTGCATTTGACAAGACAGGGGCTGAGAATTGCTCTGAGGGCTCTTCCCATGACTGTGCCATGCCGTAGCACCTGGCAGTGCCTTTGCTCTGGCTGCCTGGGATGAGAAATGACTGCTCTTGTGCTCAATTATTTCTAGGAGAATTTCCTCTGGCCACTTCTGATTTTCAGCTTCCAACCAGAAATACAAATATCAGAACGTCTTTGAGGTGGAGTGGTGAGTCTCATTCAGAAGTGGTTAATGATTCCATAAGGCTGAGACCATGCAAGGTAAGAAAATGGGGTTGTATCTTTTCTCCAGCACTATCACTATGCTAATTTCCTTGTCACGTTTCCTTCTGTGAGAAAGACCCTAGTTTTGGCACTGTGTATTGTCCCTAAAGTATTTCAGGGCTCAGAACAGGAGTGAAGATGTGGTCTCAGTCAGGATCCTCCTCATCAACACTTGCTTTACTCCAAACATTATTTTTGGAGGTCCTAAATCCCATACAAGGTAGTAAACATACTGTCCCTCTTTTAAAGAAGGATGATGGAGACAGAAGTTGGTGGTCCGCTGAGGTTCACACTGCCCTGTGGAACAGGCAGGAGCTGAAAAAAATGTAGGCATCTCTTGCTCATTCCCGAGTTGAATTATAGCTTTGTAAAGTGAAACAGTCAGGCATGAGTCTCTCTTCCATTACACGAGCATGGAGGTGTGTGTGGGAGGCTGTTTGCACATAACATCATTTCCTCATCTTCTCTGGCTTGCTCGCGTGCAAGAGAACGACATGTGGTTGTGAGAATTTCAAACACCTTCCTTGTTTTTTGTTTCTAGAGTGTGAAGCTTCGGAGCCCAGAAAGAGGTATAAGTTTACTGCTGGGATAAACTATCTCTGGAAATAAGATATGCTTTTTACTGAAGCTGCTTTGCCACATTTAGTAAACGTCTTTAGGATCTGTGCTCAGTCCAATGGATATTTTGTGTTGCTAAACAGTTCTGCCACTAAACGGTTCTAAACAGAACTAGGCAGTTCTGCAACCCAGTGGACTGGCAGTTTTGTGTTTCCTGACCAGCTCCCGCCACACTCTGCACACGATGATGCTCCTTGCAGCTCCTTGGCTGAGGCTTGTCACATCTTTTGCTGCATGTTGTGTTTCTGTTGAGAAAGGAAACATATATATATGTATAAAACATCGCTCTCTCTCTCGCTAGGTAACCAACTCTTTTATCTTTGCTTTCTTAGAGACAGGCCGGGATTGCTCTAACTCTCCCCCTGCCCTTCCTGAAAGAACCCCAGAGTCATTTCTTCTTGCTGATGCAGCGAGTAAGTGATAAGTTCTTTTCTCGGCATGTAACTGCGATTTTATACTTACACCTAAACCTGTATATAGCTTAGGAGATTGTGGCCCACTTGTTCAAAGCATTGACAACGGTGGTGCTTCAAGACTTAACTGCAGGAGAGCTCAGCAGATAAGAAGAAAGTAAATGCAACTAGGGGACTGCTGGAAATTTCTAGAACAGGAAATTAAAAGCAACAACAAAGCACTTAGAAAAAAGCAGGAGGATTTGTGAATGACCACTGCAAATGTTCTGATGTATGTTCCCAGGTCTGCAGGCTGCTGCAAGAAATTCTACGAGTCCTGTGGGCTTGGAGAGCAATGCTGCTGAATCATCATCAAAAGAGCCTACAAAATGCTTCAGGAGAAGCAAGGTAAGACAAAAAACTATTGAGAATGGAGAGAGTGAGAAGAAGAGATAGCTCTAGCTACAGCTATTGCTACTCTCTTACTGCTAACCTTGGGAAAACTGCCTGCCTTGAGACCACTTGTAGTTAGGGCAAGGAAACAAGACTAATAAAAATACTCTGTTGTAGAAATACAAACAAAACCACTGTCTGCACCAGGAAGAGAGTGCCACAGCCATACCCATGTGAATGGCTATGCCCTCTGCCTGAAACGTCAGCTCCTCTTGGAAAAAGTTGCTCGAGCGGAGTCTGAGCAGTCTCTTTGTGCTGTGACCTGGGTTAATTATCCTCATGAGTGACTGTACTTCAGGATGTTATGGTTGAGCAGAAAAGCATTTGAGGAAAACAGCAAGAATTAATACAAACTGGAGGCATTTGGGATGGCTAGAAAAAAAGCCAAGACAAAGGGAATGGCAAAACTCTGCATTTCAGTCTCAGCTGCTAGGCATGACACTTTTTATGAGATGTGATACATGTATATTTAGTAGCTGATATACTGCTTGCCACACTTTTTTCCAATAGGCCTTTTATCTCTCTTTTTTTTTTTTTTTCTCAACAGAGCTTGAAAATACTGAAAAATGTGAGAAAGAGTAAGTCTTTCAGGCTAATGTGCATCTTCCTGATGGCTTTAAGCAAGTATATAAGTATGTGGGACTGACTTTTCAAGAACGTGAACTAGTCAAATGTGAAACGTCCTGCACATCCGCCTGCTTTGGAATAGGACATACAGAGCTGCGCTGGCTAGCTGAGCACCATCACATCTGGAGAGCAGTACTGGTTTCAGGAGTATCATAAGGATGCTGTGGTGCCCTGGGGTACCCTGGGGACAGCTCCTGTGTATCCAGATTATCAAATTCTTGAGGTCATGCAAACCAGTGTTGTGGGACAAACACCCTAAAAGTGGGGGATAGGGGAGCTGTGGAGAATGTGAGCCCCATCCTGGATTCTGCTTGGTCTATTTGGAGTGTAAATAAGGAGTTTCTCATTAAGTTCCTTTTGATCTAAAATTAAAATGCTTATCTTGAAAATAGGGCTGTTAAAAACTCCTTAAAGCACTTCTGAGCGAACATTTTCCCAATGGAATCACACTGCAGTAGAACCCTTGCTCCATGCCATGAGAAAATAAGGTCATTAAGACTATGTGGCATTCATGCTAGTGTCGAAAGTACTTCGCTTTGTCTTGTGCTGAACAGCATCCATGTGGCAGTACGTGTTTTCCTGTAGGTGTGTCCGAGTCTGGATCTTCAGGGAATTGCCTTAGTGACTAACTGCTTCAGTCAGATTTTTTCTTTCTAGGCATCTGTAGTCCGTCTTCACTGACAAAACCATCAGAATCTGCCCCGTCAAACCACTCGAGGTCTTTCCTTAACTTTGGTACGTTTTTCTCTTTGTGTTTTGGTGTAGGAAGTACCTGGTTTTTGAAAGTCTAAATGCAGGTACCAGGCAGAATACTAGTAGATTTCAAACATTACAAGTAATGCTTATTATTATTTTTACACATTTACAACTTTATTCACGAATTGTTTAAAGAACAGGTAAGGATGGAAAACACAAACCCTGAAATCTACTCTGACACATGTTTCTCGGTGTGTGAAGGGTCTGAAGCGTGCATTTGGCTTTCTTGTATCTGAAGCCTTTATGTGGCAACAGAGATAGGAGCAGACAAACACAAAGCTGTAGCATTGCCATGAGGCTGCTGGCTTACGTTGTGTAATATGGCAGAAGAGAAAGAGCGCAGTTTCCATATAAAATTCTTCTACTAGACAACAGTAATTTATTAGATTAAGCATAAAATCTAGTTATCTTGATATGCATGCTATAACTGTATTTTTTGACAGACACGTAGACTGTTTTTGCAGCAGTTGACTTACAACGACAGGATGTTGCTTTAAGTCTACCATCCCTTAAAGTTTGGGAAAGGACTGAGATTACAAGTATTTTCAAATACCATATTATCTTAAGGAATTACATAATCAACATCTATAACATACAGAATTTGTTGCATTAAAAAAAAATTTCTTTCTAGGCTTTGCAAATCGATTTTCAAAACCTAAAGGACCAAGAAATCCACCACCAGGATGGAATATTTAGATACATTTTATATATTTGATGTTGCAGATTTGTGAGGCCCTGATGTGCCTTGAGCGCTCCTCCCAGTAAGGTTTCCATCAATACATCAAAAGCTGTTGCATGATATTTGCAGCTCAGGCACCACCTGCACATTCATCAGCTAAACCTTAAGTAAAGAAGAATATAAAAACACCAACAGTTAAGCATTTTCAGTTAATTTACCACAGGATGGAAACTCAAAGCGGGAATAGCTATTTTATCGTAAGGAGGGATACATTTTTGTTGTGTTTTGGAATGTATTCACTTCAAAAGGACGGATTTGAGTGTTGTGAAACAGAGCTACGTGAACTGGTGACAGGATCCAGTGAAGACCATTGGGTGACATGGATGGCCAACGGAGCAGACCAAAGCAGAACGAGACTCGGGATCGTGCAGACGCAGCATCTGTGTAGCTCCACTCACGTGTGTAGGTCCACTGTGATCGAAGACCCATGCTTCCTTTAATGTTTACGTTACTTGGACAACAGGAGAATTAGCATCTCAGATTTTAGAAATAATTTTTAAGTTTTTTTTCATCTGAGCGAATCAGAGAATTTGTCTGTTATTTCTGGTCAATAAGATTGATCACATAGAAACTAAACTAGTGTTAACTGACTGCCCTTGCTATCTGGGGGGAAAAAAACCCAAACCGAACAAGACACCACCACAGCCAGTGAAGTATCATTGTATTTTCAAAGCAATACTGGTTTTAAGGATTTGTGACTCTCCAGCACAAAATTTCAGATGGATAGCTTGGAAGATGAGATTTCTGGCCAGATTCGTCACCAGGTTCCACCGCTATTTATGTTCTCCGTGGGGAGGGATAAAGCTGTTGAAAACTGGTCTATGTAATTGCTTTTCTGTAGAAAGAGAAAAACGAAGTGGGATTTGGGGACCGCGGCGGAGAGGAAGCTGATGAGGCTGCGGGCACAGCGCGCTCAACCTGCCTGAAAGCTGCTGCTGCTGGAGCAGAACGGTAGCGCGGCGGGCACCCGCCTGCCTGTCGCCAGAGCCACCCGGCTTCCCCGCTGCAGAGCCCTGCACCAGCCCCCCCTCAGGCACAGCCCGGTGCCCAGCAGCCCCGCGCCGCACCGGAGCCGAGCGGACCCCGCGCACCGGCCGCCATGTCGCGCCGGCCGCCCAGCCCCCGGGCCGTGAGCGCCGCGCTGGGGCAGCCGCCCGCGCCCGCCGGCCACTTCATCGACGGAGCGTTTTACGGCGTGTCAGAAATGCCCTAAAAATACAGGTTCTTTCCCCGGCCCGCAGGCCCGGCTGCGCCGGGGCACCCCGCCGCTAGGCCGCCCGCCCTGGGCTGTGGCAGCGCGGGCCCCCGCCCGCCGCCGGACTACACTTCCCGGCGATCCGCCGCGAACTACGGCCCCCGGGCCGCGGCGCCTGCGCGCTGCCGCCTGGCGCTCGGGCCATTTAAATGTGTGTGAGGGAGACTGTGAAATGGCTGCGCAGGTCGCTGCGGTGCGCGCAGTGTCCCGGGCCCCGGAGGAGCCGCCCCCACTGCCCCCGGGGGACCGGCCCGGCCGGCCTCGCGGCGGCGGGCGGCGGCGGCGGGGCCCCCCCGGCGAGGCGGCGGGCAGCAAACGGGCCCGGCTGAGCCAGCCGCTGCTGGCGGGGCCCGGCCCGACGGAGCCGCTGCCCCCGGCCGCCCTGCCCGGCCTGCCCGCTGCCGCCGGGCTCTTCACCTTCTCCCCGCTCAGCCTGCCGCCGCCCGCCGCGCTCGAGGAGCGCCGCCACCACCACCACCGGCATCGCCCCGCCGCCGGCCCCGAGCCCGGCCGCCTGGCCGCCGGGCAGCCGCAGAAGGCGCGGCGGGGCAGCCCCGCGGACGGGGCGGCCGGGCGGCCCAGCAAGCGAGGTGAGGCGCGGGGCCGGGGCGGGGGGTGGGTGGGGGGGTGGGTAGAGGGCCTGACCGCCCGCCGCCCGCGCACCGGGACCGTCGGTAGCTCGACCGGCAGGGATCGCCCCGGCGGCGGCCCCGTGCCCGCCCGGCCCGGCCCAGCTCGGCGGCGGAGCGGGGGCGGGGGGCGCGGGCTCGGCCGCCCGGGCGAAAGTGGGAGCGGGGCGGGCGCGGGCCGCGCTCGAAGCCCTCAGCGCGCCCCTGCACCTTCGTGCGGAGGCGAGCGCGGCAGCGTGGGCAGCCCCCGGGCCTGGCGGGGCCGCTCCGGGCCGCGGCGGGCACGTCTCCTCCCGCGGGCGGCCGCCCCCGGGGCCGGGCCCTCGCCGCAGCGCTGCGCTCCGCGGGTCGCGGCGCGGATGCGTTGTAGGGAAGGTTTCACCTAGCGCTGCCTGCCTTGGCGTGTGCTGGATCCCAGGAGCCGCCGCTTTGGCAGCGGGTGGCGGCGGTGTTTGGTTTTGGTGGTTTGTTTTCGTTTTATTTTTAAATAAATGCCCTGAGATTTCCCTAACAGGAAAGCCAAAACGTCTCTGGATTTTGTTTTTTGGGGGTGTATGTGTGTGTGTCTTTTTTTTTTTTTTTTTTATTACACTACCGAATGACTGCTCTGGTTCTGCTTGCAAATTTGTGGTAGTAAAAAGCCTTTTGGTGAGAGCAACGCAGATTAAAAGCAATTGCAGAAGCTGCTGTAATAAATATATTTATGTTGTGACTTATACTTCAGGAGCGTCCGTGGAGGTGTTGTGCCAGAGATCAGAGATGCAGGCGCGTGCAGGAGTCGGGTCTGTAGCACAAGCTCCAGGTAGTGCCGTCTTAAGAACGGGCAAAACTATTGTGAGGAGAGACTTCTCACTGGTGGTTAATGCATCTAAACCACGATATCTGAATAACGATGCTAAAAGCTACTGGATAGTAAGCTTCAAAGTTTAGCTTGATACATGTCGATAAAGCTACAGAAGCAGTAGATCTTCCTAGACAGGGAGTGTCGTGGTGGGTCAGTTCTAGCCCAGTAATCAGGTGAGGCCTTCTTTTAATGAAGCCTTAACCACCACTAAAATCACCATCTGAATGCCAGATTTGCAAATTAAAGCTGTTTGCTAACTGGAATTATTCTGAATCTCTTCACTACTTGCTCTAGACTGCACATCTAGTGGGTTTGGGGATGGGGTGGGATTTCTTTTCCTGTCTATCAGTTTTTATTTCTATGTATGACCTAATTAAACTGCCTGTTTCTTTGACTATACTATTCTTATCTTTGGCCACAGGTGACAATATCTCAAGTGTTTTTGCTGTTTAATAATGATGCTAGTGTGTTCAGTTACGTGGTGTCTAGTTTTAGACTGGCTGAGTTACTTGCCCTGCTGTTACTCTGCTTCACTGTGGGAGCCCATATTTTGATGACTTGGCTATAGCTCTCTGTGTTTGAGGTAGTAGAGGCTTTCCGTTTATTTAAAGGAATAATTAAAACTATATTTCCTTCAAGTGTGTCAGACCTTGCCGTAATGTCACTGTGTAGCTTCACTTAAATAGAGAGGTTGCTCCCACTGTAGTACTGGCACTGCCGCGTTCAGTGGCCACAGCAGCGGGCAGGGTAGCTTTTATCCTGAGAACAGACCAGTGTTCACTGGAAGTTCCAAAATGTACAGGATGCAAGGTGTATGTCTGCTCTATCTTCAGGCAGGAAGAGAGATACTCTGCATTAAAACTAGTGCATGTCTGAGGTTTTTAAACTATATCTAAAATTAGAAATGCTTAAAATAAGACACCTTCAACAACCAAAAATTAACTTGGAAACATCTACAGGGAAGCATTCCCAGCAGCTCAGTGGCGGCATGAAATTCTTGCTTAGTTTCAACTTGGAATCCCTGGTTCCACCAGAAGAAAAATGTGTGTGATTAATGTGTTCATTGCACTTAGTAAAGAGGTATCTATACTTGAGAGCTTAGTGATTGAGAAGCTTATGCACGCTTAACTTCCGAGATTTCCAGAAAAGCTTATTCAGAGAACTGTTTCAGTTGACTTAACAAAACAAGTGGTACTGTGTTTCTTTTCCTGGTTTCCCTAGCTGTAATGGAAAAATAAGGGCTTTCGCTGTTTGTAAAGGCTAACAGCGGTACTGTGAAAACTTGTATTTCGGGTCCTAAGACAATTGTATGAAGCTAGTATTAAGCAATCTACTCTTTCTTTGCTTCGTGAGTAATTCTGTTCATTACACTGGGCTGTTACAAGGTCAACCATCTTCACTAAAGAGCTCCAAGACCAAACTGGTAGTGATACAGTTAAATACTGTGATTAGGCTGAATAACTTGAAGCTGCATGTATCTATCATTACACCTTTTCTCCTAGATCGATGCAACATGCTTTTTTATTTAACTTCAAGTACTGCAGGAGAGTAAAGAGGGAATACAAATTTGAAAGCTTTGCAGACAAAGAAAGGGAATTTTGTTAGCACGAAGCACTGTGCTGCTGGAAACTGAAAAACTTGCAGCTCTTGCTTCTTCTAGTCAGATGTTACCTTCAGTTGCAGATTGTTCTGACCCCCACAGCTATCCTGGTAATATGGCTCTTAGAGGTTTATATCTGTTGTTGGCATGAAACAGTTCTTTGATTCGGGCAGATTAAAATCTTGTCTTGGCAATTGAGTATTTTAACAGCTGGACGGTCAGGATTTCTACCTACCATTGTCACTTGCTAAACATTACATGAATTAGTTTTTATTCCTAAAAGATGAGCAATTAAACTATTACATTTTGCCTAGCAGTACTACTTTACATTTTGTCTCTCAGCCTTTAGCCTCTTACAGGTTGATTAACCTTTAAAAGAAACCAAAACAAACAGCCTCTTAATTTCTAGTTCTGAATTAACTGAATAGTTAGCTATCTTTTGCTAGTGTTATAGTTATGGATGTGATGATTCTGATCTTTTAATACAAAAGACTAGCAGTGTCAGATTTTGTTTGGCTGGAAGGGTAACTTCTTCAAGTATTTTTACCTCTAAATGTCTACAATGTTTGTATCTCTTCAGTTGTGCTCTGTTTTGCTTCTATATTGCATATCCGAAATTGGGGAAGTGTTCTCTAATGAAAGTCGTTATGTTTAAATGTTATGCATACTTGTTTATCCTCTTCCCCTGCATGGCACTGCCTTAAATGTCAGAAGTTATTAATATACTTAATTATAGATGTTCTGAAATATGGACTCCTTCTAAAGGTATTCTAGTAAATCTGTTAAAAATTGAAATTTTTCTAAGATACTAAGCTTGAATTTTGGAAGTTTTCCTTAATTCCAGGCTTTCTTTGCATAATAAAGTACTGCATTTTTTGCTGTGTAATTAGGTATTGTAAGTAAAAGTCACGACATTACTATTGGCCAGTCTTCCTGGGAATAGATAGCCTTAGCAAATCGGAGGTCTTAGTTCTTTTTGGGTGAATATGCAGCAACTGCAGAACTCTAATCTTCTCTTTATTGTTGCTGCCAGAAACTCCAGACGAAAATGGCAAAACCCAGCGAGCTGACAGTCTTATTATGAAGAAGATAAAGAAAAAAAAGAAAAAGAAACACCGGGAAGATATGAGGGGAAAACGCCTGAAGATGTACAATAAAGAAGTGCAGACGGTGTGTGCTGGACTCACTCGAATTGACAAAGAGACTCTGTCTCAAGGACAGTGTGATAACTTAGAAGTGAACAAGGAATCCTTCAGGTATCTGAAGGATGAGCAGCTCTGCAGACTGAATTTGGGTATGCAGGAATATCGAATACCCCAGGGAGTACAAACACCATTTGTGACACACCAGGAGCATTCTGTTCGCAGCAGCTTCTTGAAAACTGGCACTAAATTTAGTAACTTCATTCATGAAGAACATCAGTCCAATGGTGGTGCTCTGGTCCTTCATGCTTACATGGATGAACTCTCATTTTTGTCTCCAGTGGAGATGGAGAGATTTGCAGAAGAGTTTCTTGCGTTGTCATTCAGTGAAAATGATAAAAATGCAGCTTACTATGCTTTAGCCATAGTACATGGAGCAGCTGCTTATTTGCCGGACTTCCTGGATTACTTTGCTTTTAACTTTCCTAACACTCCTGTGAAAATGGAAATTTTGGGCAAGAAGGACATTGAAACAACAACGATTTCAAATTTTCACTCTCAGGTAAGCGCTGTTTAAAGGCGTAAAACTTGCAGAACACGTAGATTTGATTAATCTCATTAATCCAGAGCAGGGATGGCCTAAAATAGGTGAGGCATAGTTTCATTTTTTTTTTTTTTCCCTAAGGTGATGGGACTACTGCTGCTGTGCTATTTATGCCTGTTTCTGCTTAAAGCTCTCTTGTGCCCACCGGTAGTTGGTGAATCACACTTTAGACACTGCTAACTGTGATCTGAAAAGATCTGCACTGATCTTCTTGCAGACTTTCAGTTAATCTTCTAAACTTGGGAGAACACTGATATCATACAAAATGATAGCCAAGTCTGTATTAAGAGTTGGATAGATCGCAGATACCAGCACTGCTTTTTCTATTCAATAGATCTGTTTAGATTTTTTCAAGGATGTTATTTTTCAGATTCCAGTATATAACTCACAAATAGTTTGTTGGGGTTTTTTTAACATCTCAATTCTATCAGTAGCTGGTGCTGGGTGTTTAAACTTTCAGAGAAGTGTTTAAACTTTCATTTTATATACTACCTTGATTTCCATAGTAGGCTTGAAGTATTCTGCATTCTCAAACAGCATTTCCATGTAAGTTAAATGGATGCAACAGTAATAACTTCAAGATTCCCATATGAAAACCCCTTGGGTTTGACTCTTGTGATCAACTTAGAAGCATTTATGAACCTACAGCAACACTACAGTTTAGATAAATGTGTTTCAGATGGAGTAAAACCTCTTCCTGCTTAGTCTACTCTGATAAAGATTCAGACTGCTGATTACTTCTAGAGAATTTACTCAAGACCTTAATTTCTTTTACTGGTTCACCTGTTGGAAGGAAAAACTTGAAACTCTGCAGTGGAGTGCAGTTCAGTACTATTGGAACAGACCTTCTTTAGCAACAGTTTTGAAATGGTAATGCTTGTGGATGGGCTGTCTGGATCTCTCCAGAGTTCACCAAATGCCTATAAGCAAGAATGTGTTGGAAAAACAGTTGCCGCTTGGTCACTTCTGGAATTTGTCATAGGTATTATTAATTAGTAATTCTGATACTTACTTGTTTGACAACAAATAGTTACTACAGCACTTATTTAAAATCTGTTTTTATTTCTTGGTTTAAGGAACTGTGCTGCCAGAGCTGCATCAGAGCGCACAGTACTTCAAAAACAGTCTGCCTGATGAGCATACAAACTGCTGCTATCAGCAAGAACACTTTTGCACAGTACACACCTGTACTCTGCAGATGTGAAATTTGGCCACAGGTTAGGCTTTAAAGTCTTCTTTGTTAGAGATTTATCTATGTTCTTCAACATCATGATTACATTCTGATTCACTTGGAGTACATGTGACGACCCCCTGAAATGGCTGAACAGTGCCAATTGAATATTTGACAGTTAGACTTTTTCTTGGTGAATGTTTCCATCTTGTAAGCATGCATAGCTTATACTATAAATACATTTGAGAAATGCATGGTAATAAGTAAGAGGCTTCGCTGGGTTATAGTCAGCGCTGGTATTTCAATTAATTCTATTTTAAGTACTGTCTAAACTTGATTAAGATTGAGTCATGACATAAGGTTCAGTTGGTCTAAAACACCTCTCTAAACCCAGCTTCGGCATGACCTGGTTAATCCTCTCTGAAGTATGTTAGTGAGGTTCACACACTGAGCAAACACAGAAAAGTATAGTTGTCACAACTCTTTAAGACAGCTGGAACAGGACTCGTCAGAGAATGTAGATGATGGTAAAGTATCTAGTTTAAGGGTGCATTTAAGCTGATAGTAGATTCAAACTATGGTAGCTGCATGCTGCTGAAACTCCCAGTTTTTGCAAGCTAGCTTATATTTAAATAGAGAAGGCTAAAATGCCCTGCTTAAGAGAGCATAGGGAGTATGCTGTGGCTACTTTGCTGCTGTTCCTTGGCAGCACTGTTGAGGAATGAAGAGATGGGCAAAGCTTCTCTTTTGGACCTTCCATAATGAGAAATTGTACAATGCGAAAGCACTTCACAGTTATGCCTTTGCAGATTAAATGTATTACAGTATTTGTTGTATGCGGTAATACTGAGAATATTTTTAATTGAAGATACTTGGATGAAAGTCACCTCCGTTCTGTATGCATGAACTTGTTTGCTGTACTGGCACAGTATGTCTGCCTGCACTGTGGCAAGGGGATTTTGAGCATTAGGCAGTCTTGAGTTCTGATGTCATGGTGTCAAGAAATCAAAATTTGGTCTGTTAACTGAAAGTTGGTGTGACCTTTGGCTTGTACAACATTCATCTGTTCTGTGTACGTTGTCAGATAAACCGAATTTTAGTAGGAAGTTTCCCCAATTAAAAATAAGGACTTTAATCTCAAAGACTTCATAAAAATCTAGTGATAATTAACTTCCTTGCAAGGTGAATCCCTTTGTTCTTAGGGTAGTGAGGACAACATAAACTAAATAATTATAACAAAGCACTCCAGTGTGTATTTATACTACAAATGTTTGGTTTCTGTGTATTAAAATAACTAAGCTTCAGTGTTCTCTGGATTTTTTTGCTTGCATTGGCTCTGGCTCATTTGCTCTGATACTTCAGTGCTAAAGCTAAGCTTCACTTTAGAGCTGTTCACTTGGACTAAAGCTTTCGAGACTGAAATCACTGAACAGTAATTTGCCTTCACATAAGGGCATACTTCAATTTAGAAGCTCTTAGCAATGCAGCTAGAACGAACTCTATTTTCCTTATCAGTTGTTTCAGTACAATTGCTTCTGGGTCTACTCAGTGAATTGGAACATCTCTAGACTTGAAAAACCACTTCTACTTTTTATTTATTCCTTTCACCAAGAAGAAAACTGATCAAGTGCTGTATGGGTTCTCTATATGGCCCAAAGTCCAGTTAAACTGCCGTGAGGGACTGGGGGTTCTGGGAACAGGCCAGGGAAGAGTTGGGGGAACTAGGTGTTGCATAAGCTGCTTTTGCCTCTGGGAAGGACATGGGAGAAGCAGCAAACAGGGGATGTAGGCTAAGTTTTCCTACTCCTGCAACATACTGTCAGAAAAGCTTACTCCTCTCCCTGACATTTTTAGTTAATGAGCCATACCACAGTTTGGTTGTCTGCCCCATCTTTGTCTTACTTCTGGAAAAAGGTCTCTTACCCTGGAAGGGTGACTTGATTTTTAGTAGAAGCCTTCAAAGTATGAAATGGAGAAATTGTGCATCAGTACTGCAAAGTTATTTTGGTTTATCACTTAAGCCATATAAATAATGATCGATGGTCTTAATCAAGCATCTGACAGGTTTTAGTCAAACATACAACCCTCGCTGTAATGGCGTGTCACACTATCCTCCTTTCCTCCTTCTGTTGTAAATAGTAAGCTGCCCTGCGTTCTTGCTTTCTTCCTTGCAGCAAAGTGTTTGCGTGGCTGGTTTTATAGCTGACTTGACATACTAAAATACTGTCACTGTCAACTGATTCAAGCTTTTCTTGGAACTAGAGAGAAACTTCTGAAACTTAACCTCATTTGTCTCAGGCTTGTGCCTCATCTGTGTGTCCTCCTCTTACCCAAGCTGAGGTATACTGCTTGCTTAACCCTTTGTGAGCCAGGGGTCTGAATTATCTCAGTAACATGCAAATACCACATCCGTAACTTCTACAGGAAGTGTTGTCTACTTCTGTTCCCACTCAGGTGTGTGGAACAGACAGGCGTATTGTTCAGCTGCTATAAAAATGTCTCCGTGAACACTGAAGAGCTAATCTTGAATATTCCTGCAACTTCACTTTTCATGTGATCCTATATGGAGTAGGGGAATACGTAGGGTAGCTGTTTGGCATTTTGAAAGAGTAGAGGACACTAGCCTGATGGTCCTTTTGCAACAGTAAAGATAGAGCGTGGTCTGATCTGTAGATAGTGGCAGTTACTGATCGTATGATCCACTAATGTTTTTAAAGAAGCGTATTGAACAAATTATAGCAATGAAGGTGCTGTGGTAATAAGTTACTAACTTCTGACAGCCATGTAAACTGGAAGGACCCAGGCTAAGTTCCTAAACAAGAGCTGAACTTTAAATATAAACAAGAAACTTCAAGAAAGGTCCTAGTGGATATAGCAAAGTGACTTCACATATTTCATAGTCACATCTTTCTTCCCTGAAAAGAGGGGTGCTTGAAGATGGCTGTGAAATTAATATGGCTGTGGAGAGTGCGTCTAGAGTGCTTGGAAAATAAAAGGTCAAAGTAGTTTGCAGGAAGGTGCAGCAAGCAGGTTACTTGGTCTTCCTTTACACTTGGGTGGTTGAGTGTCCTGTGAGTAAGGTGCCAGTTCTTCTAGGTGGTCATGAATATGCTTGTTATTACACACAAGTGCTTAGCATATTCTGTATTCTTGAGACTACAAACCTAACCAGTGGTATTAGTATCTCTGCTGCTCTGGAGAAATTGAGGAGAAGGTGGAACCTTACATGAAAAGGAATTTTTTTACAGCATATTAAACTGGTAGACTATTTCCCCTATGATTGAAGTGCTTGAGATGAATACTACAGCCTGCTGGGGATTGCCATGAGTTAGTACGTATTTTCAGTGTAAACATGTCCTGATTTTAATTCTCAAGTGTGTATATTTCTTTTAAGTTCTATTAAAAACTAGCAAAACGTTGAAATCCAAGATCTCCTTTTCTAGTCTCCTTTATAGCTCTTGAATTCTTTTCTGTTTTTTCATTGCATTTCAGTGCATTTAAAAAAAAACAAACAAAACAAATTAAAGCTCCTAGTTTTTCATTCCCTTTGAAAACATTACAAGGAAAAAGTGCATATGGTATTATAATTCATTCTAACTTGTGACAAACACCTGTGAAATATTAGTGAATCTCAACAGGTGGTTTCAATAGAACAAATCTCATCTGGGAATAGTCTGTCTTCACTTACTTTAATAGTACCAGGCAGTTAAGTTTAACTGGCTTAAGGGCCAGAGCATTTCAGTCCTTGGTTCTCCCATAGCTGCAGAGAACTAGACTAATGCAACGGTTTTCTAATACTGCTGCTCTGAATTGCATTCTGGCTAGCTGGGGAAATTGTTCCACTTCATTGACATTGGATATGAACTTTTAGTAGTAATGTTCTAAGAGGATTTGGAGACTTCATTTTCTCTTAGGTCAACAGCCAAAGAGAATGAATAGCCTCGGAAGATAGCGCCTGCCTCCTAAAAGCTGTACAGTCAAAACCAGGAAGTTTGTAAGTGCTCATTTGGTGGCTGCCACTGGACTTGAAGGTGGAGCGAGTGCTTGAGCTGCACAGTGAATTTCTGTGAGCGGTTTAGGATGTAAACTCTTTACACAGGGAGGTAGGTAGAGGTGATGCGGTGCAGTAGTTGGCTTAGGGCTGAGGAATAAAGCTGTATGTGAAGACATCTTTGGCTCCTACTCAGCTTTTAATTAAAAGCTAAGTTTGTGCAATCAATGCAGAACTGCTAACTGCATATATACAAAGCTAAAGAAAGGAGGGCTCTGGAAATAGGAGTGAGCTAGGCTCCTATAATTAAGAAGCTAAATATCTATGGTTGCTGCTAGAGAATAAAATTGTAGCAGTAATTGTAACTCTTGCTTTATTAGTCTCTCCTAATTTAGCTTTAACAACTTCATGGAATAGTTTAACTACAACTGGTTTGTTGGCTAAACTGCAAAACTTAAACTCAAGAAACTTAAAACTGAGCTGCTTCATACATGTATCTATAAATGCAGTTACAAAAGGTATCACACTTTCTGAACATGACTATAAAATTACAAATCTACCAGTAACCCTCTGTCCTTTGTACCTATCCCACTGTTTAGCCAAGGGGGTTGGCTGGCGTTTTCCACTGCTAGAGCCACTTGAATATTAGAGAGGCTGTTAATGAAGAGTGGTGGAAGGCTGGGGATCAGACACATATACATATACAAACCAGACTAATTACAGCAGAATTTCTGATCTTGTAAGACTGAATAGCTGCAGCATCTACATACAACCTACCCTGTGGCCATATGGCATGTTATAGCTGTAGTCCATAGGAGGAGACTAGAGAGCACTGGAGCCCTGCCAGTGGTTCTCCTCCGGGAACAGGAAATTGGCAAGAAAAATTCCCAGATGACCTGGGAAAGTGGGACAGCCTGTGCTACGGAGGATGTCAAAAAGCTGTAAGTGAGATTAAAAGTGTTTCTGGCCACAGCAGTGACATCAGGTTATATTGCAAATGGTAATTCTAGAATTGTTGAACATGAGAGCTGGATTTCTAGCTGGACCTCTGTCATTTCCTCAGGGTTTTTTTTGTCCAGTCTTGTGACACACTATAACAATATTATCAGAACCACTGCATGAAGGACACCTAGATTTTTTGCTACAGTTGGGAAAGGCCTCTGGGACATGACTGAAATGAAAAGTGCACACAACTCTGTAGCAAACAGTTGGAAATGTAGAAGCAAATGTGAACTGCGCAAATTAGTAGAGTTGAAGCTTGCTGGTGAAAGACTGAGTCACAAGGGAACTTTGCATGACCATTTTCTCAAGGCAGCCTGGAAGCGTTGAATTGTTCCTGATTTAGTCAAATACTAACTTACTGACAGGAAATACTTCTGAAGTCTGAATAGCAGCAATACAGACAGGCGTTCTTTTCTCTTGGGATACCCCATGGGCATCTGTTCTGAACAGCCTCTGTGTATTCCTAAAGGCATCTCTAATGAAATAGGTGTAGATGAGTCCAAGATTCATTTCAGTTGTGGCCTAGTGTATTATATTAATCAATTTTTAATCTCTCTTTATCAGAACTAAAGCTATGATGGAATTGTCTTTCCCTTTCTGGCCATTCAGGTCAATCGAACGTATTGCTGTGGAACCTACAGAGCAGGACCAATGCGGCAGATCAGTCTTGTTGGAGCAGTGGATGAAGAAGTTGGGGACTACTTCCCAGAATTTCTAGATATGTTGGAAGAATCTCCATTTCTCAGAGTAAGCAGTAACTTGTGGTGTTTGTTGAGAGCACTATAGGTATTTAAACAATTACTGTTTAATATATTTCCAAGTAATTGGAAACCATAAAGTATTTTTTCTATTGATGGGCTTATTGTTTGGACTACTGAGTTAGATTTGTTCCTGTGTCCAAATGAAGGGAACTGAATTGGGTAGCTACATTTGTGTGAATAATTAAAAAATTATCTAGTGCATATATATGATAAACTATATTTAACCATTTACTTCTCTAAAAACCAAGTCGGATAAAGTTACCTTGGAATAAATTTGCCTCCTAAACTTATTTTAGTTCTGTACAAGTCTTTTGACAGCAGATTTGAACTACTTTTACCAAAGGCATCATTTAATTTTTCTATCTCACCCAGTGTTTTGTGTTATGTGTGTTTTGTGGGTTGTTTTGTTTTTTTGTTTTCTTTTAGATGACTTTGCCCTGGGGTACTCTTTCTAGTCTCAGACTTCAGTGCAGGTCACAAAGTGATGATGGTCCCATAATGTGGGTGAGACCAGGAGAGCAGATGATCCCGACAGCTGATATGCCAAAATCGCCATTCAAACGGCGCCGGTAATGTTTTGCTTTCCTTTCTATTTTAAAGGTAAAACATTGCAGTTATGTCTGTGTTAGACTTGAGAACAAAACCTAAATACTTTGTGTAACCAGTTCTTTAGAAGGCTTGTTCACAGATTTAAGTTTTGTTTTCCTTTCTGTTTCGCATTGCCTCAGTGGATAAGTAAGTTATTTGTGATGGTTATTTTATTTCACCACTTTTCATAGTGGTATGTCCTAGATCAGTGCTTTTTTTAAGACTGAAACCTCTTTTTATTATCCTTCAGGAGACTTCTTTGTTCTTCTTACTTCTGTGGAGAGAACTAATGTGGTGGTGAGGGCAGGTGAAATGCTCTAAAACAGCAGAGATCCGTAACACTGTGTCGCATTTTAATGCTAGTGCTAAAGCACTTGTAATGCTGTCTGCTTCTCAGGAAATACTGTGGTATACATATGTGCTTGCTGTCTTTCTCAGAAAGAGTGTGCTGTAGAACAAATTTTAAGAGGTAAAGAATTGGAAACATACTTTAATTGTAACTTCAAAAAGAATTTTTGGATGTACTCCCAAATAAGTAAAGCTCAGTATCTGTTCACATAGCTCTGTTTTACATATTATATTCCTGGGAGAGTTCTTTCAGCACAAGTGAACAAAAAATATTTCTTGATTGGATTTGTTTTATATAAAGTTTGATTTCATAAGCTGAAT
Organism: Falco peregrinus; assembly: GCF_023634155.1. Lineage (NCBI taxonomy): Eukaryota > Metazoa > Chordata > Aves > Falconiformes > Falconidae > Falco > Falco peregrinus. Next base: position 7,676,792 of record NC_073736.1, on the reverse strand, counting down.
TGTACTTTGTTGTATTTGTTTTGATCTTCTGTTGAATAAACACCCAGAAGAAATCAGAGGGAAGTGCTTTGGTCTTTGATTATGAAGCCTGTAGCATGCAATATCTTAAGATAATTTTAATAAGAGTATTTATTTTTGAGTAGTCTGAAACACTTTTTTAGTATGTCTTTTCTGTTGCGTTGTAGGTCAATGAATGAAATAAAGAATCTTCAGTACCTACCTCGGACCAGTGAGCCCCGTGAGGTTCTGTTTGAAGACAGAACAAGAGCTCACGCTGATCACGTGGGCCAAGGGTTTGACTGGCAGAGTACAGCTGCTGTAGGTGTTCTGAAGGCTGTACAGTTTGGGGAATGGTAAGTGCCACTGAAGTGCGACTACTCTAGTCTGAGGGGGAAATTCTAAACGTTTTCTTTCAAAAAAAAAAAAAAGATTCCTTGGAAAATGAGCCTAATCAAAGAAATGGCTTGAATCCTGTGATAATATAAATGCTGTCTAGAGCTCTGGAAAACACAAGCTACGTACCCACTATTTTTCCCTCTTCCTGAGGTGCTAGAAAAGTTGTAATAGCCCTTTGCAGAAGATTTTGGTGACCTACAAAATAAGCCTTAAGATACCATGCCTGGACAGTCATCTGTGACTGTTCTTTTTTTCCTGAATAGGTATATTAACGCTAACTTCTGTAACAGTAGTCTAAGAACTCAATGTAATCAATTCCACAACATTGCATGTACCCAGGACATTGCTGTTGACCTTGCACAGAAACTAGACTTGCATCATTGTTATTTCTAGCAATTACAGTAGAAATTGGATAGCATCATTAGCAATATCATTAGATTTTCATATGGATAAAAGGTGCCGAACTTCCTTTGCTCTGATTCACAGCCGTTATTGTTACTTTAAGTTTTTCCTTTAATACGGAATTATTCAGTCTAATTATAGAATGGAAGAGTTGAGGCACACTGTGGTCCCTAGAACATACAGAGAACTTAGGTAGTGGCAATTTGAACCTAGTTCTTGGACACTTCAGGATAGTATTTGTCCATGAAAATGTCACTTCTGTTGTGCGTGCATCAAGAAAGAAGTAAAATGGGGGGGGGGGGGGAAGAAAGAGAAATCTCTGAATTATAGCTCCTTTTCAAAATAATACATGTATTGAGAAGTGACAAGACTTTGCGCACAGCGTAAAGCTGAAGTAGGTCATTGGTTCAATCAAACTGTGTTGGAAAGAGCTCTGTAACTCAAATCCTTTAAAAATTCCTGGAACTCTTGTCTTTTTCTAGGAGTGACCAGCCTCGTATAACCAAAGATGTGGTTTGTTTTCATGCTGAAGATTTCACTGACGTTGTGCAGAGACTTCAGCTGGACCTGCATGAACCTCCAGTGTCACAGGTATTGAATCTTCCCTAGCGACAGCTCATTCTTAGCATTTTGGAAGTAGCTTCTGACAGTTTGCAGGTTCGCTGTATAGCCAGCCCTTTTGTATCTTCCGTGGCCCTCAGTTAACAGCTGTTGGGCATCTTTCCTTCTCGTGTTTCAGAATAGAATAGTTCAGTTGGAAGGGGCCTACAATAAGCATCTAGTCCAGCTGCTTTTCCTTTCTACCAAGCTGGAGTCATGATGTGTGCTATAGAAACAATTAGAAGTTCATTAAGAAGTCACGTATGCCTGTTTCTGCTTTTTGTAATATACTGATGTTGTCTTATGATGTGAAGGCATCTCAACTCAGTCCTGTCAGTGAAAACAGTAAAGCCTCATGTCAAATCTGCTGTTTTCAGCTCTTAACAGTAGAATGCTGTTAAGCATTTGTTGTCCCTTCCTAAGGTGTGCACATCAGATAAATGACATTTAAAAATTCCAATTCTCATTTAAATTTGAAGTTTTACCAGTTAAACAGAAACATTCTAACTTAGATATGAAGTACGTTGAAAATAGGTGGATACTGAATTGTTTAAACAGAGTATACCACTAACTTTACCATCTTTCCTTCTCTCAGTGTGTTCAGTGGGTGGATGAAGCCAAACTAAACCAAATGAGACGGGAAGGCATTCGCTATGCTAGAATTCAGTTGTGTGACAATGACATCTACTTCATCCCTAGAAATGTCATTCATCAGTTCAAAACAGTGTCAGCAGTCTGCAGCTTAGCCTGGCACATAAGACTTAAACAATATCACCCTGTGGGGGAGACTTCTCAAAATGCAGAAAGCAATTCAAGCTTGAACAGTAGTGTTCCTGGAAAGACAGAGTCAGAAGGTGAACCCCAATGTGTAAGTGTAAAAATAGAGTCTGAAGAACCAGGTATAGAAACACAGCTTACAGCAGGGGTGCTCTCCTCCTCTGTTTCTTCAATATCAGGACTTGTGCAACCAGATCAGGTGGCCCAGCCCCTTCCAGGTTTTAAAGTAGAGTCTGATCAGCAACACAATCCACAGGATCATGCAGGCTCTTCTGTGTGATATGTATATAATCAAACATTTTTTTAACAACTTTTTAAAATTTTGATGTGAAGTTATAGTTTTATAACTGGCTTATGTTTTATTGGAGAAATCTTGCCTATAATTCTATAAAGAAAGGTGACATTCCAAAATGTCAAGCATATCTTTTTTACACAGATTATGCAAAATTCAAGTTGTATTTTAACCCCTTAGTACAACCTGTAACAGTGGTCTACCACTTCTTTCTGTTTAAGTAAAGAGATATTGAATATCTCCTCAAAGTCAGAATGAAATTCCTCCAGGAACATAAAATGATTGAACTACATTGGTCAGTGTTATTTCCCTACTTTTACGTTATCTCTAATCTTTACCAGAAAGTGATGCTTTTGTAGACTTGCAAAGTGACTTTCCCATCTCATTTTAATTGCTTAAAAAAAAAAAAAAAAGCACAGCACTTTTGATGATTTGTGAAATTTTTGGTATGTCTGTTCTTGACATGTTGGTTTATATACAAGTTGGGTTTATACACAAGCTATAGAAAATGATCTCTCTTTCTTGCAGTTCCTATAAAGGTGATCTGTAAAATTAACTGAAGAAAGTGTCTGATCCTGTTGAAATGCAATGACTTACTGACCTAACACTTTTCATAGCACTGCTTATGTTGTTTGGTGTGAGGGTTTTGCTTCCAAAATACATCTTCCCTGAACATGGTTAATACTAGTGTCAAAATTAGAGAACCTATCAGTAGTCTTGTGGAGGAAACCGCTATCTTTGAGCACTTTAAGGCTTTAAAATACTAACCAACTTGGCAGCTTGTTTTGGTCAGGTCGTAATGTGTCCAATGGAACCACAGTTTCCCCTGTACTGATGCACTTAAGATAATAGCATTGAGTTGATAACTGACTTTGGGCAGTAAGGCTGTCCTTATTCTAGGAAGTTCTGTATTACTGTTTCACGATAAAAAGTATTACGGCATTGGACTGCTTTTTCCATGTGTAGCTTCTGGGTGCCCAGGTGCTGTGGAAAAATCAGTGGCACGTGCTAAATGTGTAGAGTGTCAGCTATCAACAGTGTTTAAACAATCTTTCAATATTTCTGGATGTTAATGTGTAATCTGTATTTGACTTTCACTCACCCCATTTATTACTGCCCTTTCCAGTTATCAAAAGGGAAAGTCCTGTCCCTTTCTCCCTCTCCCTTCCCCCTCCCCACATTTAGAGTACAAGCTGGGTTTTGGTGCAACTTAAGCTGTCTCCAGATAAATTCATTTGTTCTAATCCTCACTGGGGTAGGAAAGATTTGAAACACTATGTTAGACTAGACAAAAGCAAAGATGCTGTGTTAGTTCTGGATGCATCTTTTTAATATCAATTATTACTCTTCTCTTTATAAGGGTCTCTATGTTACTCTATTATAAATCTTACTTTGTGCAATATTGTTTGTGTAGGCTTTTATATACATATTAGCACCTCAGTGTAGAGGTCACTATTTTAAACTGATAGAAGAATAATCATCAGAAGATACTGCAGTGATTAGTTAGAACCTGTATTACTCCTTATGTGTATGTATGTATTGTCTTCGGTACAAAAATGAGGACTAGGAAATATTTCAATTTAAAACTAATTTACAGATTGAAGTGGTAGTGACTTGTTTAGTAATCTGTGTAAATAAGGTGTTAGAATGGAAAGCTTTTTATGATGAAAAGTAATGTGATTCATGCAGGGGTGTAATTTAATCTTAGCAGAAATCCTAGATGACCCAGACCGGCTCATAAATGAGCTGTCTGTTCTCTGGTGGGTTTTTTCCACTTTTTATGTTGAGAGGAATTTCATAGCTTTAAGGGTTGTGCAAAGTAAAATTCCTCACAGGCAATAGTGGTTTCAGCTCATCCTTCACATTCAAAGATCGTATTACCCAAGGGTGTTCTTTCCTTTTTACGAAGTCTGCTGGTCTTCCAAGTGCCCATTTCACTTCCCACATGTGCTATTCTTTGGTCGTGTCAGTAGAGGTACATCAATAAGGTGGCTTTTCTTTGACAGCCAGCACTGCATACAATCACTCAGGAATTGACAAAACTGCAGATACTACAGTGAGTCTGCAAACATAACTTTAAAGGCAGAATAAACAGATTAAGAGCCCCCGTACACCAACTTGTCTGTTTTGTAGTGAAAGTTGAAACAGAATGAAGAGGGAATAAATTTGGAAGTCCTCTGTAAATTCTAGTAGAGTGTTTTCAGATGGATAAAGGAAGAAGACCAGAGTGGCTCATGTTGCTTTCAAAACTAGCTTTAGTGAAATCTGACTACAGCCAGAAATACCTGGAAAATGCTCTGACTTACCGCTTCGGATGGAGTGACATGACCAATAGCATCATGCTCTCTTTGTGTTCTGTTCAGTTGCTCAATATCTAATGTCAGATTTAAATACAGAAATGTATCTTCACGTGACTTGAATGTTGCTGATGCTGTTCTAGCACGCTTGGAAGACTGAGGAAGAGAGGAGCAAACTTTATAGAAATCTTACTACCCAAATACATTATCAGCTTTGGTAGGCTTTAACCAAAGTGATGTACTGCTTTCAAACTCCACCTCAATTCTGGATGTGAAGTATGAGAGGGGTTGCTAACGAAGCAGATTGCTCTACTGTCTAGCCATTGTTTCAGGATTGCTCCAACTGCACTGAAAACAGAGCAGGATTAGAACAATGCCTTGATGTGAAAGATGCAGATGTTTTCCAGAACAAAACATGTAGAGTACTAATTTTTGTAAGCTACAGCTGTTCAGAAATGAAGCAATGAGTTCAAGCCACTTGAGATTTGCTGAGCAAAACAAATCTCTGGGTAGGTCCAAGTAAATATTTCTGAATATCTCCCATGTTAAATAGATGGCTGTTTGGATTTCTCTAAGATTTTGTAAAACAGCCTACATGATGAGGTAATAAAACTTTGGCAGATTTTGTGGGTTGTTCTAATATTTCTCAGTAGTACCCAGATAGATATGAAACAGTTCATAAATACGAATGTGCTGGTCAGTTCCTGTAAATCCTCAGTTCTCCGTGTCTGAGGACCTGCCCTGCTATCTGTGTCAGTTGATCAGTAGAAAATACTCCTGCTATGTGCTGGAGACGGCCGCTGATGGCCCAGGCGCTGTCTGTAGAGCCATCAGCTTTGGGATATGGAACTCTGGCACAGGCTTCTATTTTAAGTAAAGTGCTGTTGATTAAAAATGCCACTTGGGATAAAGGTGAGTGACAGGGTTGTGCTAGAAGTGGGCTAGCATGAGGCAATTGACAGGCAAAATAGCAGTTAGCTTCACTTTCCGCTCTCCCTTAGACATGCTACAGGTCATTTTGTGCAGATACTTGACACGTTCTCTTCCAGGAAGGTGGGACGCTCGGTGAAGTGTTCTCAGGGGATTTATAACCAACACTTTTCACAGGTATAGCTCTTGCCATACAGAAAAGGGCTCTCCGCCGTGCTCTGTCAGTTTTCCTGCACATTACAGCTCAGTTCCCCCTGGACCAGGCCGATGGTCAGAACTTGTCTCACAGGCGCCAGCTCATGTCCTTAACCCGGCGCGGCCCTTTTCGGGTCTGGACGGTGGGAGTAGCGAGCCCGGGGCTGGCGGGTTCCCAGGGGTTTCTCGCAGGATCCACACGCTTCTGATTTCTTTGTACAAGGTGTAAAGAGACTTGTGTTTCTGGGTCTGTGAGGTTTAATTTGGTTTGGATTGGCAGCTACGATTATTTTTTTTCTGTGGTTTTAATTTATCTAAGGTCTCTGCCTGCAGAGGACGTGTACAATTGCCTGGAAGACTGTTGCTTTGTGCGGCCTTAGTATATTTATTACCCTGGCGAGTGGCCCCGAGGGTCGGGCGGGCACGGGCCCGCGCCCCACGCAGTGCATTTCTGTCCGTAGCTGACTGTACACCAGTGTCAAACTGTTAAGCTATTTCTTTGTAAAATAGTCCAACGGAATGCATAGAATTTTTTTCCTGTAAAGTATTTTTTTAATAAACAAAGTCTGATTTTGTCCTTTACCTGCCTGGCTGCTTATTTCCGCGCTGGAGTCGCGGCGCTCGGCGCTCTGCTAGTGCTGCCTGGGTGGGGGCGGGCCGGGGACAGGCGGAGCCAGTCGAGCACCGGGCTCGCGGCGGTCTCCAGGGTAACAGCGGCCGGGGCCGGGGCCGGGCCGCCCCGAGCTCGCCGGTGCCCCGCGGCGCCCCATGGCCTCTCGCGACAGGGATGCCATTTCCTGGTACCAGAAGAAGGTGAGTGTGGCGCGGCGCGGGCGGGCGCGGGCCCGGCCGTGCCCTCAGCCTCCTCTCCTTCCAGATCGGGGCCTACGACCAGCAGATATGGGAGAAGTCCATCGAGCAGACCGAGATGAAGGTAACGGCGGCGGCCGGGCGCTCCCGCCGCCCTCGCAGCCTGGGGTCCGGCTCCCCTGGCGCCTAACAGGCCTTTGTTTTCGGCTCCGTAGGGCTTCAAAAACAAGCCTAAGAAGAAGGGTCACATCCAGCCTGACCTGATCGACGTGGACTTAATCCGAGGTGAGCAGTCCCGGGAGAGATGCCGGTGGCCGGCGGCCCCGCGCAGCCGCTTTCCGCCGGGGGAAGGGCCGGCCGGCTCCCTCCGGAGCTGCGAAGCGGCTCCCGCAGCCGGAGTCACGCAGCTTCGTGGCGGCAGCGGCTCAGGGCGCCGCCGAAGCCCAGGACCTTACCGGAGGTCCGGCTGCCCGTGCTTGCCCCCCTCAGCGTGGAGGGAGCGCAGACACGCCGATAGCGGCGGCAGGAGGGGCGCGGGGTGGCTGAGAGCGGGCTCGGGGGGGGCTCAGCAGCCGGTGTGCTGCGATAAGGCAAGGGGCAGCTTCCCCCAGGCCTGTTCGAGTGCCGTAGCTTGGACGAGTGCCTGAAGCTGGGCTGCTGTCACCCTCCCGAGCCGCAGCGTTCTGGCAGGGTTTGGTCTTGGCCAAAAAGGAAGCCATAAGTGAGCAAATTCTTGTAATTCATGATTAGTGACTTGTTCGTTTTTCCTTTTATTCCAAGGCTCTACGTTTGCCAAAGCCAAGCCTGACATTCCTTGGACATCCCTAACTCGGAAAGGAATTGTCAGAGTTGTATTTTTTCCATTATTCAGCCAGTGGTGGATACAGGTCACTTCCCAGCGTATTTTTACGTGGCTCCTGGTGCTCTACATTATGCAAGGTAAGGGCTGGCAGCAGTCTGTGCCACAGTCCTTTTTCTGCAAGGAAGATAAGATAGTTTTGTCATCCATAATCTCATAAAGCATAAGGTTCCTCTCTGAAGCCTGCTTAATGTAGATTTCAAGATGTGTGGCACTACTATTTGCAGAAATTATAAAACAGAGTAAAAGTAAATAGTGATGACCAAAGAATTGGGCAGTGCTCTTTCATTTTTGCATTTGATACAATTTTCTCCTTTCCAGTCATAGCAGTTGTGTTGTATTTCATGATGCCTGTTGTGAATGCAAGTGAAGTCATGGGACCAATGTGCCTAATGTTGCTGATGGGAACTGTTCACTGTCAAATAGTGTCCACCCAGATCAACAAGCCTTCAGGAAACAACGGGCTCAGCAGGCGAAGGAGGTGAGTGGGGTAACAGGTTCGTTTATTGCATCAGAGCATATGATGGATTGCTCATGGTAGAAGTTAACGGGTAAATCTCTTCTATTTTTCTATGTTATTTAACTATAACTGTGAAAATGAGTATTTTCTGCCCTGCTTGTGATCTCCTCATAACCAGACAGATGCTGCAGATTTACCAAGCTATGATAGGTCTGGTTTAGTTGCCAGCTGGGCCTTCTCTTTCTAGCTTTTTAATCGTTTCTTTTTGTGTCCAGAGGAGGGCATTCTGCGGGGAAAGGCATCCTCAAGGTTTTGCAAACCAGTCTGGTGCCCAGCTTTGGCATTGACTGCAGGGAGTCGCTGATGTGTGTTGAGAACAGGGAAATGATGACAGAGATGACTGTGGTGGATTCATTGCTGGCAGTTTGTTTGTGCGTGTGGGAGATGTCACGGTCCACCTACTAGATATTTGACTGTTAGGCATCGGACTCAGTTTAGACCCTGACAGAATAGATTTGGATGCGGGTTGGTGGATGAGGATAGAGTTTTGCCTCTATCAGGTTTCTGCAGCAAAGATTTCTCCCGGATTTTGTCTGTTGTATCCTTTACTAGTGATACACTGGTGTCCTGCATAACTCTGGTTAATCCGAAGAAAATTTATTTTGTTTATAAATAAGCATTCTGTCTGCATGACTTAAGAAAAATAGCATCTAAAAAGCTGTTCAGATCTGATTCAGATCTTTTAGGAAAGACCTAAAAGTAGCTTGCTATGCAAATGTAATTCTCCTTTTTTTAAAAATCAGGAAGTTACGCAAATCTGTGGGTGTCGATGGGAACAGTTGGTCTTCTGACAAAAACAGTAAAGAAGAGCAGTCTGAATCTGCATCCATTGTTAACAATTTATTTAGTATGCTTTTCCGAAGGAGGTATGTGATCTTCACTGGGTTTGTTGTATTTGTAATGACACTGTGAACAATTCGATGTCTGGAAAATGAAGACAGAATGTGTACTGTCACTGACATCCCCCAAGTCTGCCAATTAGTTTCTTTTGAACTGAAGCCACTCTTGGTATTGTAGGAGGCTGACTCCTCATGAATTTGTAGTATATCCTTATTAGGAGATCATGCCATATCTCATGGTGTAGCTAAAGCTGAGCATTAGAATGAGTTGCAGAAAGTGGCGGAACTTATTTTTATTTGTCAGATAAGTGGCCTTTCTTGAATGTGCATGCTCAAATTATATTGCTGTTTTGCCTGATTTCCAGAAGCAATTGTGCCTTCTATTTTAAGTTGCTTGGATAGTCATCCCACTTTACCACCTCGCTTTTTCTAAAAGTAACTCGAGGAAAAGGAGGATGGATTGTTTGGGATAATATTTCATTGTCTTCCTACTGTTTTCTCAGGTGAGTTTCTTGATGAGTTTTCAACTGAGAGGTCCTTTCTCTTGATGAGAAGGCTTTTTTTTCGGAATTGTTATGTATTTCAAAATAATAACAAGAAAAATATTCCTTCTTGGTTTAGAAGTTTTAACATACTATTAGAGTTACTAAAGAACCATCCAGTGAGAGTGAAGCTGATACAAGACTCTTCAACAGAATCAGGACACAAAGAGCCTGTCAGCAGAAGACAATTACGTATTCCTTTAGCTGTATTGTTTAATGGCGAACCCGTGTGGCAAGTGAAAGAGACCATGATGTTTTTCTTCAAGAGTTTTTCTCTGACATAAAATCATTCAATTTATTTTCTCTCATAGGATTAGAAGAGTAAAGCTGGTAGCTGAGAAAGGGACTGAGACAGAAAATGGTGTGAATGCTGTGAATAATGGCATTAAACACAGACACGCCAGATCTGAATACAGGCTGTTGCACTTCAAAGAGAAAAATAAACTTTCCGATGGGGAAAAGAGCCATCAGGTACTAGCAGGAAAGATCCATCTGAAGTCGCAAATTTCAGTGTATTCTGTATGTGCCCAAAAGTTTGTTGAAACTTAACTGTATGGTTTGATCTAATACAAGATACTCCATTCTTCTGCTAATCTTTGCTGGCATACCAGAAATGTAAAAACCCTTTCTAGTTCTCGGCTGAACAGCTGACAGGGTGCTGATATGACAAGCCTGGAAAAGGCTTGTTGTTTTGCCCAAGTGTGCATTTAGTTGTAGAGACTTCTAATCACAAGATATTAAGGAAGACTGCGATAATGATTAAAAATAAATAAAATGACAGTTTTCAAGAGCAGTTCTGTAAAATAATTTGCCTTGCAAACAGTTCCCTGTAATATGCTCTCAGAGGGAAGGCAGGAAAGTAGATGGAAACATCCCTTGGGAAGAGAGAAAGATGGAGGTAAAGCATTGTGACCTCTGTTGAAATCTCTAAACCAGAAAGCTCTGTGGAGTTACTTTTGAGGTTGGTAAGGTGCTAACTCCCACATGAAGAACTTAAATGAGAATCTGTGCGGAACACTGTAGTACTCCGCCATCCCAAGGCCTCTGCCTCTAGGCATTTGGAGAGGCACAGAGCTAGGTGTCATCTCACGATTTCAGGTCTGCTAGCCACCAGCTTACAGATGCATCTGTTCTCCCGGGCTTAAGGTTGCTGGCAAGACATAGCCAAGAGCTGCTGCTGCCTTTTCCTCTTCCCTGCGTTGCCCCAAATCTGACTCCACCCCACCCGAGGTTCCCTCTTGTTACCTCTGTGGCAAGGCAAGAGGGGGTTAACGAGTTTAAATTTGTGGTGTATCGGTGATGCTGTTGGATTCTGTTTCTGCATGTTCTGTGGGGGTCATCGTCTGCTGGCTTTTGCAACTGATGAGAGATCACTGTGCGTACCAGCGTAGTGGCAGCACTGGCTTTGGGCCTTTGGTTTGATGCAGCTCATAGGCTGGGCCTTTATCAGTGCCTTAGTCTTACTTTGACTGCTGTATTTCTAGGACGACTGCACCAGCAGGGGTGGTGTTTCTGACGAGCTTTCCAGCGAGGAGGATGCTGAAGCGGTGGCACAAAAGGTCTTGTTATTCCAGAACATAGAAGTGGCCTCCAGTGACAATAGCTATGAAGAGAAGAAAAAGAGGCCTCTTGTTTCTCTGAACCAGGCTGTCTCACAGGTACTCATGTTGAATTTGTGCCATTTTCCACACAGTCCTTTGCTATGGATAACAAGCTGGTTTTCCTTTGGTTTTGGCAGGTGAAGCAAGCCCTGAAAGGTGCCAGAGACTCTGATAGTGTCGTGGAATCTGAACTAGAATCCACATTGTATAGTCAGGTACGGTCATAAGTTCCAGAGTTTTTACTGAGCCTGGCCAGAGCAGGGACTTTCTTCCCTTCAGCACAGACCGTGATTAAATGGGGTATTAAATTCAGGTGTAAGGTGTGGCCTCCTTCCCTGCTGCTTTGCAGCTTTGTAAACTTTGTTCACAATTGTGAGTATACTACTTTGTTTAACAGAAACAAATCAAACAAAACCACTCTGTTGGCAGGGCAGTATGGCCCAAGCTGCCTCTAATTGCTCATGTTGAATTGCTGCAATTACTCTTGTGGTTTGGGGGGGGCAGCGCTGTATTGTAACTTTTATGCTAATAAATTTCGATTTTAAAATAAATAAATAAATCAATCTGTTCTGTGATATATACTCATTCACTTCATTATCTCACCCCCTGCCACTCCATCCACCTGAAAATAAAGTAGAAATAAAATACATGAATATCGAATTCTAAATACAAAAATCTATAAATAAATACAAAATAGAAATGAAATCTTAAGAGATGATGCAAAAGCCAGGAAACTTTTGCATTAGAATGAATAAGTCAATTTTTGTGTCGTAAAGTTTGGAACTGAGGTGGAGAGCTGATGCTGTGTGACTTCCTGTGTAGAAAAGCTGGTTGCAGAAACGGTCCCGGAGCAATAGTGTCTGTCACACCTGGGACCCGGCGGCTGTGATGGGAGTGCTCAGCTGCCCTGGGAAGCCGATGTAGCTGATTGCTGGTAGGAGGAGGAGGTGTTTCTGCACATCGGTGCACGGGGCTGTGCTATATAAATCTTGCTCTTCTTCAAAGGACGTGAGGTCCTGCATTAGCGTGGGATCCCGGAGCTGCAGTGTGAGCCGGGGAGACTCAGAAAGCACTCGCCACGACTCTGAGACAGAAGACATGCTTTGGGACGATCTGCTTCACGGGCCAGAATGTCGCTCGTCCTGCACCAGCGACAGTGAGGAAATGACTGTGAGAGGCACCAGGCGGGATGTGAAGGAAGATGTTTTCCAGCAGGTTTGTTGATTTGTATCCAGGAGCTGGGAATACAATGAAAGACTCCACACAACCCCCCCCCCCCCCCCGCCTTTTCCCCATCTGCCCAAATATGATGGAAGACACATCTGAGTGGTGTTGGTATAATGTGAGAAACCTACTGCTGGATGAGCCCATTCTGTCAGCTGTGCTAATCACACGGAAGTCCGGAATGATCTAAGTAGTATCAACTATCAGCTCCCTCCTTCCTGCCAGTATTATCTGGAGCACTGCTAATCCCAACACAAAGTATTTCACCCAAACCCAGAGTTGGAACCTCCTCTCAATCTAAATGTTTTCTAGGGAAAAGCTTTATTTAATAGCAGGACAGAAAGCGATTATACGTCTTTTGCATTCTTTTCTCTTTTATAGAACCATTTGTTTTGGCTGCAGAACACAAGTCCAGCATCTGCAAAAGTGAGCGCGCTGATCTGGGAAGGGAATGACTGTAAGAAGGTGGACATGTCTGTGCTGGAGATCAGTGGGATTATCATGAGCAGGGTAAGAGGGCTGTAAGGCATCGCAACCTTCCCTCATGCTTTAAAAAGCAACCACCCAAAAACCTGAAAGTAGCAATACGTGCAGATATGAAGTGCAGTATAAAAGTGGTCCCTCTTCAATGGTAAACACAGCTGTCCCAAATGTTCTTACTTCAAAATTGCGTAAACCAAAATTGAGGAAGTCCTGTTGAGACTGGCGAGTGCTGATCATTGTCAGCTGCAGTGTGCTGAAGGCGGTGGTTTTATTATTTATTGACTGATTGATTGTCGTTCGTTTTGGACTGAAGTGGGTGGAACTATTTTAGGTTATGCCCTTTGAAGGGAAGGGGAATGGAATGCTTGCTTGATTTCATGCTGCCACAGCAGCATGCCTTTTCCTTGATGCAAAACCCTGGGTAATCAGCCTACTTTTGTTCCTGCTTGCCAGGTTAACGCCTACCAGCAAGGAGCGGGGTATCAAATGCTGGGAAACGTCATCACCATTGGATTAGCGTTCCTACCGTTCCTCTACAGACTCTTCCGCACAGATAACCTGGAGCAGCTGTGCTCCATCTCTCTAAAGGAGCTTCTGCACATCTTCTGTGGAGCACCTGCTAGCATCCCTGTTATTGTTCTGTCTGCGATCAACTTCCTTGAAAGACTTTGCTTAACTTGGATGTTTTTCTTCATGATGTGTGTCGCTGAGAGAACATACAAACAGGTAGGTTTAAATGGACTGTTGCCTTTCCTGAGCCCCAGGGCAGGCATTGTACCAAAACCATGCTGCCCATCACAGAAGACGCTGGCAAGACAAGCATGTTTCAGCAGGCTGAAGGGTCAAAGCTGCTAAGAGGCCCCAGAAGTTTAGGTAGGGGATTCCGGTAAGACTCGTGTTCATCAGTCACGAACTTAAACCTGTCAGTAGCCTTCCTGACCCCTGCGCTCCCCCTGCTTAGCCTGGCCCCAAGGGAAACCCAACCTTTTTAACGTGTTGAAATGGCACTCCGCATGGACGTGAACGCTTCAGCATAGAGCTCTTTGGGAAGAAGCAGCCAGCTTAGCTGGCCTGTTCTAGGATGGAGCATTAGCTTAGGCGGCTGCATCACCCTCAGCCCTCTCACAACTGTGGACAGTAGCTTTGTCAAAGTGGCTGTAAGTGTTGAGTGGCAGGCAGGCTGGTGTTACTTTCTGTTTCAGTGAGAGCTCTGTGGTTAATCTCGCGTCGCAGCAACAGCAGTTCTCCCTCTGCCATACACAAGGTGACTGTAGTTATCTACTTGGGAGGCTGGGCACCAGGGTCCCCCCAGCTGGCTTTTGCAGCATGCCGCAAGGCTGACCTCTTCTGCCAGTTACCACGCAGCAATATTTTTTTGTTGTAGACTAATTTGTGTATGCATATTTTTGTTTTTAATTCACAGAGGTTTTTGTTTGCCAAGCTTTTTAGTCACATTACATCTGCTCGGAAAGCCAGGAAATATGAAATTCCTCACTTTAGACTCAAGAAGGTAGAAAACATTAAGATCTGGTTATCCCTTCGTTCCTACCTGAAGGTGAGTGCTGACCCAAGGTGTGATCATTGCAGGGGAGTAGCCCCGTCTCTCGGTGCGTGTCCTTTACCTCTCTGCTTCCAGCACTTGGACAGCGCTGCCCGAACGGTTCAGCAGCTGCAGCTGTTTGTGATGAGCCTGGACAGCTCTGCATCCCGCCTCAGACCTGACTCTGTCTTTGTTTCTGCAGAGGCGAGGCCCCCAGCGATCGGTGGACGTTGTCGTATCATCGATCTTTTTACTGGCTCTTTCAATTGCTTTTATATGCTGTGCCCAGGTGAGATTTTAACGTGTTTGTTTGGTGTTTGGTTTTTTGTTTTTTTAAGAAGTAGGGGGAAAACTCCCAAAGTGCTGGAGGCTTTTCTTTTGCCAGCCTATGAAGTGCTTGAACTGTAGCCGTTTGTCTTCAAAGTGATGTGGAATGTTTTGCATTTTTTAAAAGCTTTGTAATGTTTAGTTGGTAATAGATATTAATTCTCTTATGTATGCAGAGGAAAGTCTGAGTTTTTGTAATCATTAGGAAAATTTCAGACCATAGACAGCCCTGTCCTTTCTGCACAAAAGCCTGCCCAAGTACCTCAGAGGTTCACAGGACATTTTATTTAAGGGGGCCAACTGCAGCATCCTCTCTAGCCACTGTTGTTGCAAAGCATGTCAGTAACTATTAGTTACACCTTTTAAACCTTGTGTTTCAGTAAGCAGTGTAAATGCTGGGGCTGTTCCCTTGGGTTTCTTTGGTTTTGGCAAGAGATTAATTACAATATTTCGGGAAGTTCTTGAGACCATGCGGCTGCAGTTGCGGTAGCAAATTAGATTAGTAAATTTTATTAGTAAACAAAAAAAGATTAGTAGATACTAACTCTTGCCACTGTGACTGCTGCTGTGTGCTGCGGGTTTCTGGGGAAAGCGATGACAATCCCAGTCCTGCTGCATTAGACTCGGCGAGCACATACTGGGAAAGGCAGAACCAGCTTAGCCCGGCCTAGGTGGTCTGAGGCTGCCAGTGGGACGAGCACCCATGAGAGGAAAGGCACTGCCATTTCATTGACTGTTAACTGGAGGGAGGAAAGAGCAAGAACAAGCATCCTCTTCTAAGCGGAAAGAAAAAAAACAAGTAACAAGCTAAAGCCAGGTTAGAAACAAGACCTTTTGCTTTAACCCAGTGACATGAATGAATTACACTTCAAGGGAAGAACTGTCAGCAGCCACAGAGCACGGATGTCTGCGGAGCAGTAAGGGCAATGCTTCTGCACTTTTCCCAAGAACGGGCACGTTACTCACTACTGACCTTTTTTTCCCCCCCCCCCCCCCCCCTAATACAGGTTCTTAAGGGTCACAAAACATTTCTGAATGCAGCTTACAACTGGGAGTTCCTAATCTGGGAGGCAGCACTTCTTCTCTTCTTACTACGTCTGGCATCTTTGGGCTCTGAAACCAACAAGAAATACAGTAATATTTCAATTTTGCTCACTGAGCAGGTATCTTAATTTAGCTTGTTCTCCCTTTTGCTTTGTGGTTTGTTTGGATATAATTATTGCATTTCAAACCAGCTTAAAAAATACTGTGATCAAATTTTAAAATTTAGAAATCAACCCTTGTGCTGGACAGAAGGCAATAAAACACTGTACACCTGGGGAGGGATGAGCTCTTAAACATTTGGACAGATTCAAATTCTAAAATTCTACACTATTTTTATCTCTGGGTTAACGTGTTTGTGTTAACCATGTCAATCAGGAAAAGAACGGTTATCACTGCTAAATTCTGTCAGTGGATGAACCACTTCTCTAGGAGTGACGGTAAACAGAAAAATGACTCTTAATTTCTCTTAGAAATTAGCTGGGGGCTAGTGCTGGAGTATCAACACCTGATCTGTAATGTCCCTCTGTCGCAGATAAACTTATACCTAAAGATGGAGAAGAAGCCAAATAAGAAAGAGCAGCTCTCTCTTGTAAACAACGTTCTGAAACTATCTACAAAGCTACTGAAGGTAAACTGCTCCCCCTAAAAACAAACAGGTACTAAATTTTATGGAAGCAATGACTAATGACAATGACTGTGGTTTTGCTCTTCCCATTTCTCTTCTCTTTGTTAGGTAAGTCAGTTCTCACAAAGGGAGTTTCTCTGTCTTTCCACAGCCTATGGCATAAGATCAAGCAACACAAGACCAATGTGGTTAACTAGTGCTGCAAACATGTGATTAGTAGCAGCTTATTGTGATTTAGGTAAGTGAGAGGCTGGTGTGAACACGGCACAGCTCCCTACTGCTTAAATCTCCTTTTCCTTCAGCAGCTTCTATGTTGAAGCTTGTTGACAGTAGCAAAGCAGGTATTTGGAAAAGAAAGAGCATAGTCTGAGTGACATAAATGAGCCTCGGCACATTCAGCAGCCTGTCGTACCAAGCTCTTGTTACGCAGCCGGTGTTGCTGCAAAGGAGACTTCTGAGATGCAGCACGGCTGTTAGAAAACACGGCTGAGCTGGGAGGCCTGAAGTACAAA
Source organism: Falco peregrinus (assembly GCF_023634155.1). Classification (NCBI taxonomy): domain Eukaryota; kingdom Metazoa; phylum Chordata; class Aves; order Falconiformes; family Falconidae; genus Falco; species Falco peregrinus. The sequence continues at coordinate 7,659,977 of NC_073736.1, read as the reverse complement.
GTGGGAATTCCTGTATGTTCCTGTAAGAAAGGATGCTGAGGCAGTGCACGGTTAGCAAGGTCTGCCAGAGAGCCAGTATTAAGCTGAAAGTCAGAGGATTAATTGCTTCTGGTATGGATGAACCCTAATGGACTTTACCTCCCCTTCCTTTCCACTGCAGGAGTTAGATACTCCATTTAGGCTGTATGGACTGACCATGAATCCATTAATCTACAATATAACACGTGTTGTAATACTCTCTGCTGTCTCAGGTGTTGTAAGTGATCTTCTAGGATTCAATATCAGAGTAAGTATAACTCCCATCACTCACGGAACATCTTGTAGGGGTCACTTTTGTACCATTGCCCAATTCCTCCCACCAAGCAGAAAGGTTTGAACTGGGCTCCCTCTCCATGAGGCTCTTCTCCCTCGCCCTGAGCCAGTTGTGGTGGGGAAGGAGGGGGCTGACAAATTTCAGCCCCGCTGAGGACTTCAGTGCCCACTTCAAGCCGTTAGTCAGAGTCCTGGGTTTCTCCCTTCAGCCTGAAGACACGGTCCTCCTGTGGCTCCCCCTTACACGGGAGCTTGCTGAGCCGAGCCCTCAGCACAGGGGGGGCAAAGCAGACCCCCCCCCCCACTCTCCCCTGTAGATGAAAAGCTTTTGGCCCCCTGTGGCGTTCACACCTGTACTCACTCTCAGCATCTCTTTTCAGTTATGGAAAATTAAACCGTGAACTGACCGAACAAACACTCAGCCCTCTCCAGCAGAAGGACCAGTGAAGAGAACCAGTAGCTTGGGCAAAAAGCAGAGGTGCTCTCAAACTACGGAAATCTGTGATCATGATTTTTAAAACAGATTCTCAGTGTACATATCAAAAGTTCTCCCTCTGCTTTACCGTTCTACAACATCCAGAATAAACTGGTCTAAGCAGTCAGCAAAGTTATCCCATGGCATGCACACACAGAGTTAATGGGGCCAAATACGAGTAGCTGGCCCAGGGGCATCATCTTCTTAGGACGCATCGTTTTGGGCAGCTGGCTTTGCTCAGTGGGGGGAGCAGCTGCTGCAGCTCCACACCACGGCAGAGCCTCGCAGCGAGGACCTGAGGAAGAAATCTGCCCAGTGCAAGAGATGTGGCAAAGGCTTCCCCTTCCTCAGCCAAAAGTAACGAATGCATAGAAAAGGGCAGAGGAGAGAAACAAAATGTTTTAAAGACATCTGTTAAACTTCCATTTTCCTTCACTGACTCTACTATCTTCTATTTATTAATAACAAAAAAAGCAAAAACTGAGGAATGTCTTTTTTTATAGTTTCATTCTTTCACAGAAGGGGTAAGATGGCGTAAGAATTTTGGTAGCAAATTGTTTACAGCTATTTTCTGTACAAGGAAAAGTTGTAAGATGTAAAAGGAGATGACAATTTTATATATCAAAATGTACAAATAAACCTACAGTACAAGTATTTCATCATTAACAACTGTTTCTACACGACTTGATGATTTTTTGAATACCTTTGTTGAACATTTGTTATTAGAACAGGGAGTCAAGGAAACTTCTAATAATAAATTGCATTTGTTTTCCAGAAGAGTATTATGTTTGTGGGGAAAACCTGGGTCGTAGATTTAGCTGTTTAAAGTATCACTGAGAGTCAACAAAGAATCTATTTTATACAGTGCAGAACCAACAGGCCATGAACTGGAGTTTCTCTTTAATATCTATATAAAAAATAATGAGCGATTTACAGGTCTCTCTCTAGTCAGAACCTCAGAAGTATGTATAAAGGTGCTGTACAATATATAAACATTTACACCCAGTACATCCATACATTGCTTAGCATTCCAAGGCCACGTTGCTAAGACATCTGATACAGTAAGTACAGATACAAGTTCCATGGAAGGAGAAATCACACACGGGTAAGACACTAAATCAGGTCACATTAACATACAGAAAAAATATAGGGGTGGTTGATGACAGGGAAATAATTTCAGTGGTGCTAATTTGTCTTTGTATTAAACGTCTGAATTTGTTACTGTATTCAGTGGTTAGGGCAAGTGCATACAACTCAACATAAAACGGCATCTCTTGTTAAGAATACATGGTTAATATCTACATAGGCTACTTCAAAGTATTAAATATTTTCACAGTCATACTCCACAAGATGGAGTATTTGTATGTATTATGCTACACAGCAAATCTCAACAGATCATCCAATGCCAAGCAGCAGAGCACCATTCAGGTCTGCTTTAAAGCCCATTTGATTTTCCAAGTCTTTGTTAAAAAAGCTGTTTGAGTAGTCATCGCTACGGCTGAAGGAGTCAACTCGGAACCGATGCACCGTGCTTCACTGAGCTTTAAAAACACAGAATGTTTCAAAGCCAAAACAAGATAGTCACACACTCCCTTTCAAAGAGCAAATTGTGTTGAGTTTGAATTTTATCCCAAGTAAGTAAATTTGACCTTTTACACTTCTTCCTCCTTCTGCAAACTGGACCAGTGGGCTCCTTTTACCACTCTTCTGCAGTCATTAAAAACCTACCGCGTCAGGAAATCATCACTAAAACTACAAATAAAATAAAACCCTTCAATTTATGCAGTCTGTTGTTCTTACAGACTGATGTGTCAGTAGATTCTAGTGGCAACATTTCTCTTTTTAAAATATGTATTCTAGCCCAGATGACAGATATTAAGTTTCATGTACCCCGTAAATCATCCTGTTTAGCACTCTTGGAACAGACCAGACATTCAAAGTAAAATACAGGAGACTTCTGACGTACACAGGCAAGAGCTTCATTTAAGAAGCAGCTACGGTGGCTGGTTCTGTCCTAAAGATCAGTTGTTCTCTCCACAGAGGGAAAAAATCCAATTCCTAATTAACTACCATTAAATAATTAAAGATGGGACTTCAGTCTACAGCACCACAATGAGGCTGAAAATGAACGTGCACTCATTGATTACATTTACAAAGAATGCTAAGGATGACACAGCGCCACACTGAAACCAAAAGGAATTATGTTATTTAACAGAACCTGGAATTTTTTTGGACAGATGTTTGTGAGCAGTTGTTATAAGCATCTTTATGAATCAAGAAAATAAAGCAATTTTGCTGTGTTCATAAAAAGCAAAATTACAAAACATCGATTATGTCAAATATAATTTTTATCTACACGATTTTATATTAGGTATAAAAATTTAAGAAAAACATCAATTGAACAGCATCAGTGGCTCATTTGCTGCCCTAGAATTGATAGAACCAACTCATCCATCTTCTTACTGAACCAGTAAGAACATGCATATTTCCTATGTAAACATGCAACATGCTCTTGAGCAAATACCCATTTCAAACAAAACCTTGCCTCTTCTGTGACTGGAATACATACAAGGATCAGATTGACCAGATACAGTAGATAACTTGGCACAAGAACAAGAAGTGAGTCATGATCACATTGGCAATATAGGCATTAAATAATTTTGTTCAGGAACTCACAATACTATCTGAGAAAGCCGTAGCAGTGCAACGTTGAGAGCAGCAGAACACCGCCTTCAAAAGGGCAAGGGGACAGCAGCTTATGGAGGAGTTTCATTTAAGCGATCCAAAAGGTCCTTCATGCAGCTTAGATAATTTAAGAACGAATCAAATACTTTCCACCCTCTAACCAGTTTCTGAAAAAATTGACAATTTTGCGAAAAGAAACAATGCTTTTAAATGACCATTATTAGAAACTTGATTAAAACATGTTCTAAAAAAAAGCATCAGTCAAACCCGTTTTTCAGCCACACCTGCTGCTTGGGTGACTTTACATGCGCTTGGTACCCTCCAAGGTCCAGGAGTTATCGGCGTCTTCTTGACTGGAGAACTGCTCTCAGATTTGGAAATTCCATCATCTTTGGTTTCATCAGGCAGCTCCACGTGTCTCTCCCCGTGTTGTTTGTTCAGCGTAACAGTCTCCTGTGTTTCTGGCCGCCTTTGTTTCTCCATGGAAAGCAGTGGAATATTGGAAAGACTGGAAGTTTTGAATCTGCTGGAACTTGGCTCTCCAGAGCTTGATTTCCTTATTTTTTCATCCTCAAATGCATTTCTCCTAGAGTCACTGAATGGGAATATATTCTCGCCAAATGCTGCATCTCGTCGCTCTGGAGACCACCCATCTGTCTTTCCAGTTGTTTTCTGCTTCGTGTCTCTCCTGGTGCCTCCTGTTTTACCATTTCCACCTTTCAATTGCTCAACAGGCATCTTATCACCACCAGTTGTTCTGTCTTGATATTCTTGTAACCTGCCTACTGTTTCTGTGTTTCCTTGCTTACCGAGATGCTTTTGGGGACTGGCAGACCTTCCCCGATTTCCACTGGGATACTCTTTTTTGTTACTATTGTTCATCCCTATTTCTGTGGTTTTGCTCTCACTCTTTCTGGAACTGTCAGATTTGTGTGAGAGATTGCCATAGGCTTTTTCAGGATCCCCTTTTCTGGGGCTGTGGAATCCTCTGTGAGTGTGTCCCTCAGCAGCCTGTAACTTTTCTGGACTTGCAGATCTGTCTCCTCTGGTCTCTGCTTCCAAGCTACCTCTTGTGATTTCAAACCCAGGATTGGAGGGACATTCCCATCTGTTCTCTGTTCTCTGGGGAGAAGACTGAGGCTTCATCTCAAACTGGTTTTCAGTTAAAGTGCTTCTCTTTTCAGGCACAGTGTTCTTTGCTTGTTCCAGTTTCTCAGACAGCTGAACTCTGGTTAAAGCTTCTCCTGGTACTGGTAAATAACACACTTCAGATGGGGAAGCAGGATGCGAAGATGAAGATAATGGTGACTGTTCTTCATATATTACATTTGACGAAGATGGATTATAACTATCCCAATCACCTGGAAGCGAACATTGAGAGATTTGACTAAATTACTAAAAATAAAATAAAATAAAAAAAATCACTAAGTGTTATAGGAATGTGCATACTACTGAGGTTCCATGATGTTATATGAAATCTTCAATTTAAAAAAGATTATGTAGTGGCATACTCTTAAAAGTCTGATCGGGTCAGTTTTCTATATTGCATTGTTCCACAACCTACAACCACCACAAGGATGTGATCTTGGAAAAACACTTGTGCTTAGAGTGCTGGCATGATCTCTGCGGGACTGACACGGTCTTGCATCAGCACAGCTTTAGAACCTACACAGCAAAATTGCAAAATGGGAAGTCCCTGACCTACATTGTTTAATACAAGAAAACCAATGAATTGAAACTGCTGTGCTAAAAGAAAACTGAAAACAGTGAAAAGCTGAGGTTATTCATAGCTTTGCACTTTAATAATAGGAAGAGATGAAACACAAGACATGCAGATTTACCAAGTCTTTAAGGAAAAACCAAGAAAAGCACTGAAAGCCCTTAATGTTGCTCAGGTTTCACGTAGGGACACAGACTGGAAGGAGCCAAACCTGAAGGAGGAAGAGAAAAAGCCCAGAACTACATACCAAAATCACAGAGTACAGCAAGCAAGATTTCAATCAGAAATGTATGATCAACAGCAAGACAAGAGGCAACAAAATCCTTCCCCTCTCCGCTGCTGCCATCTAATCCAAGTTGCTTAACCTAATCTCAGGCCCCAGTTTGGACAGAGGGCTGGACCAGATGGTCTCTAGAGGTTTCTTCAGACTCTTCTACGATTCTGTGTTTCTACCTCAGACTCAGGAGATTTCTGTGAGCCAGAGGGCCAGGAGTGATTCCAGGTAACTACTGTGCAGCCCTTGTGGTGCAGAATAAATGCTATTTATCACTGCTGCAATTATATGAAGCTTAAATTGCTGTTAGTAAGGAGAGAGCTGGAGGTGCCCTCACACTGCTTCCCTCTCCTGTAGCTTGTAAAGGCTGGTGTTAAAGAGGGCCTTAACAGAAGCTCCTCAGACCACAAAGACTATATTTAACTTTCACCCTTAATGACAAGGTAATTCAGTGTGAGAGAGAAACCCAGCCAGCCAGGAATCTAGCAAGACGGCACAGAACAGACCTCGCAGATCACAGATGGGCTGTTTCTATGCCATGTGCTAATTCACTGATTTTACTGTGCTGTGCAGGTTGGAACAGTAAGATGTTCAGGGCCATCTTCTAGCTCTCTGGAGGAAAGACATGGAGAAAGTTCTGAGCAGATTTTATCCCTTGAGCGGATGCCAGTTGCTGCTTGTAAATGACTGAACCCAACACTATGTGGTAGTTCAAACTGTGTGTTTTAAAATTTTCAAAGGATGAACTCATGGTTGGTTACTGTTACTGAAAAGCTCTTAATCAGAAAAAGTGACCCTACAATTTAAGAAGTTTAATCTTGGTGTCGGCATCAACAGTTAAAAGAGAGAACACAGAACAACTCAGAGAGAAAGTGTTCTTTGCTTTAGAATACTACCACGACCTCAAGACTTTTTGATTTGTAGATTCTGACCATTTCCTAAGTCAGACTCAAAATCATCAGTTCCATGCTCTGTAGTGGAACTCAGAGCTTCTGAAAGCATTTGCTTTTTTGTCTGTCCTTCTCCGCCCCCCCCCCCCCCCCCCCCCAGTTTGTGCTTTCCTGTTGTGGATGCAGAAGTTGCACCTTTAAACAAACTCACTCCATTCTGAGAGCAAAGCTGTCTCTCTCCCTGCTTTCTGAAGTTTTGGCATTGAAAAACAAAGCATTCTGTAATTTAGAAGGCTAAAACCAGTACAGGAATAATATTCTTAACAATATAGGCATTTTGAACTGATTACTGTATCTTAGAGGATTTTAATTTAAATTAAAAGGCAATCTGTTAATTATCACACTTGTACAGGAAAACTTGATTAGCTTGGACAGAGCTGAGAAACTTACTACAATTGCAAATATGCAGTAATTTCACACCGTGTAGTATTCCTAGGTACTTGGCATACATTATTTTTACTCAAAATATTCCTTTTATTTTAAAGTAAATATGAACACCTGCACAGCTGTCAGAAAGGAAACTGCTAACTATTCCAGTGAGCAAACACCAACGTTTCCTTATCAGACAGTACTCTATTGCCTTGGGTCCTCAAAATGAGACAGCACTTGAGATGACGTACTGTGATCTGGTATCAGGCCAGTCCCTGGTCTCAGCAGCAGCAAAACTTTATTCCCTCCAGCCTGAATCAGCTCAATGGCTCGTGTGTGAGTGATTCCTTGGGTGGGTTCTCCATTAATTTCAACAATTTGGTCACCAACCTGACAAGAAAAGAGCAACCAGGTTAGTTGTCATGTGTCTCTGACACTGTAAACCAATTTTTAATTTAGAAAGGAAAAAACAGAGGCAGATGCTTATATTTTTCCTCTCACGCTACAATCCACTCAGCAATAGCAACACGATTCCATGGCTGCTGATCAACATGACACAACACAACACTCTGCCAGCTCAGAGCTCTTCACGCAGGTCTTCTGTTCAGCCAGCTCAATAAAAGATCTCAGATTACTTCAACCTATCTTTCCGTTTATTTACAAGCGACGAGACCGTGCTTCAAGGTATTTTCATTCTGGACCATTAGATGGAGGGAGCCGGTGGATGAACTACGTCAAACCTGGCCCCGCGTGCCTGTTTCAAAATCACACTGGCCAGGTAACAGCAACTTCTCTGCATTTAATGAGGAGCCAAATGCTATCATGGCAGAACAGGCTTTATGTAAGGAAATGGGCTTTTTTCTTCCAGGTAGGAGAGACCGTCACTATGCAGTTGTCAGTACCAACGTCTACGAGGCCAATTAGCAACTTGCAGAGGTATTGGGCAGGTAATTACAGTTCACACGGACTTTGCAGACTGCTGGAAAGGGGTTGGAATCGCACCCCCGCAGATGGGGTCACGAAACCTGTTTCGCAATACAAGGCTCAGCCAAAGGATGTCACTAGTGCATAAAATCAGCGGTTGAAGGGAACGGTCTGGGCTTTGGTAAATCAACCGCCTCTGCCAAAGGAGGTCACCGGCTGGTTACTCACCGGACAGGACAGGATGCGCCACACTGCACGACGTGCCCCCCCCCCATCATGCTCAGTTGCCATTAACCGGGTGAGAAATTCATTGCCACCGTTTCAAAAGTACAGTCAGAAAATGACACCATTTTGCAGCTGAAGGAGGAGAAACTAAATGACATGAAAATTGCGAACCAACCTCACGCTGGGTGAGAGCAGCCTCTTGTGCTGAGCTGCTGGGGACACACGGCACAGCCACAGCGCTCGTGGCTCTGCTCCTCCACAGCCACCAGCGCCAGCCTCAGAGGCTCACATTCCCTGTGGGACATGACCCCCCAGCATCGCAGCGAACACATCCCTGCGGACACACGTCCCCTGCACAGCTCGTGCCAAGTGGCGGAGGAGGCAGAGCTGGCACGGGGAGGTGGAGCGCTTCCAGCCATATTGTGCTGTCACGGTCCCACACGGACCCGTGCCTTGGCACAGGTCATCTACACGAAGCAGAGTGCAGTCAGCTGGGAACCTTTTGGTTGCTTTTGCCTGGAAAGCAAAGCCCTCAGCTTAGTCTAACGCTACTCGAAGGAGGAATACAAAAGAAAATATTAGTACTAAATGCTACATTCATGTAGTTTCTCAAGCATGAGGGAAATAAGCTAATTACTGTAAAGAATAGGGTAACGGAAGTTAACAATACCTAGAACTCCACATCCAATGAAGCCTCACAGTAGCCCCAGCAAGTATCTGTGTCAGCCCTATTCTGCAAATCATAGTAGCGATGGAGGCAGAGCCTTGTGCCGATGGCCGCACGTGCAATGCAGCACCAGGCTGCACGCGGGACGGCAGCTCATGGGCACCTGCTTCAGCTTCACGCTCCAGCCTCTGAAAATTCAGCTCTGGGCAGCAGGCACAGGTTGTCCTGCACCATTGTTCTTTGCTGTTGTGCCCATGTATTTTGCTGTTACTACATCACCTGAAAATTATTTCCTTACACAAACATAAGAATTAACACACAAAAATTTGGAAAAAAGTTAGGCATGGATCTGCAAACATGGCACAGAACAGCAATAGCACAATGTACACACAACGTTCCTTACAAATTCCCTGACTTTGACAGTGATTCTCCTTTCAGTTCTCTGTTCCACTGTGCAATTTCTTGTCTGGGCTCCTAAAGTGTGCTGAGTAGCTGCTGCTCAAACCCTGGGACACGTATGTTACTGTCACTCAAGGACGGATGGACAGTTCATTTTGGACAGCCAGAGCTTTTCATATATTTCTCCTTTAAAAGCTTAGCACTGCAGCATCTGCTGTCACTGCACAGTAACAGCTGGAAGAAGGGCAGCTGCCCAGATGTTGTTCTGTCTATTTGGACCCTGCACTCGTGAAAAAACAAGGGTTGTTGCCACTACGGGTAAATTAATGTGTCAAAAGGCCAACTTGATCAACAAATCGATTAGAGAAGACAAACTCACATGTACTCGCCCATCTTTGACAGCTGGCCCATCTTCAGCAAGCCGAAGGATGAATAAGCCCATGTTGTATTCCTTTCCTCCTCGAAGGCTGAATCCAAACCCTCGAGGGCCCCTTTCCAACTCTACTGGGAAACAGCCAGGATTCTGTGTGAGAAGGCAGAGGAAAAAAGATGAGGACTTGTAGGCAGATTCAAACATTTATTTTTCTGAAAAAATGCTTCACACATGTTTGTATTTTGACAAATGTGCAATCCATGAATTAAACTGAATTCATCACAGCTCATGTATGACTAGGTGTAATCGTTTCATTCTAATTCTAAACATACAGAACAATTTCCCTTCTAAGTTTCAGATATGCATGATATTTCCTTAAGAAACTTTGCCAAAGGGTCTGTAGTAGCCCTGTTGCAAGCATTTTTTGTTTCCTTTATAATTATAATGAGTACCCACCTACACCAAGGAGATCATAAAAATCTAAAACATCAACAAAAACATTGTGTGAAGCACTTTGGGGCATCTTTGTACGCAACTTTTCTACCCGTGTCTGACAGGGAAATGCTTTGGTGTTCTGCTTTTGAACACTCCGTGGCAATGCCACTGTGGTGTCTGGACGGACAAGTATTTTGCATGTCTCCGCGCCCTCTGGACGGTTACCGTACCTGGGAGTGACGGCTACCAATAACTGAAGCAACGCCAGCATCAGACTGTGCCAAATGCTTATGCTCGGGCCAGGAAAGCCTGTAACTATTTGAAACTTCTTTTCCAGCTTCACCTTCCGTAGCTCCCCTACACAGAGGTAAAAGGACACATATGTCACCTTTGCATTAACAATCCCTCTGGTCAAGCTTTTCTAGCTGTTGTCCATTCCTTTCGCCAAACCCCAAAGGCCTGTACCTGTCTGTGCCGGAAGGGTTGATCTGTGCCGATCCCAGTGGTCGGTGCTGTGGAGCCGGACTCTGCCTGGCAGAGTTTGTTCCTGATGGAGGACCACGGTGTTCTAACAAATTCAAACAAAATCAACGGTCAGAGAGAGCTTCCCGAGCATACTGCGAGGCATGCTCCCCACATGTGACCGTCAGCGCTGTGCCTGCTGTTCCTAAGGATGCCACAGCTCAGCTGACCTCAGGCACAAGGTGAAGAGAATTTTCCAAGGTCTAACGCCGTAAGCCAGGAACCCAAGTGCAGTTCATTGGTTCCAGGGAATAAATTCCTAGGAATTTTACTCTTACCTACACTGCTTTTCCTCAGAAAACTCCCACAATTTTAACTGAACCAGACATGAACAGAAGGGTTTTAGACTGTGAATTGATAAAGACCAGAAGGGATTAGGGCTAGTCAGATCCACGAAGTTGGTTTGGGTATTCAATATAATAAATTTTTGTAAGAATAATGTCCACTTGAGAACATTTCCCTTTTTAAAGGTACGAGGAGAATGAGGCTCTGCAGAGGCAATGAGGATTCAGAGGTGAAGACTCTCAGTGATAAAGAGAAACTGTCAACTCATTTAAGGCACAAAGGAGAGTTTGCTACTGGCCAGCTCCGGAAAAGGTTATGAACTGGTCCCACAACTACACTGGAGGCACTAGTTCACTGTCAGGTTATCAACAAGAATTTTAAAGTGTTTCACCTTCCCTAAAAGGCATGACATTTAAATAAATCTTTTAGAATAGCTTATTTTCCCTTCCACAAAAAATACAGTGATTCTGTACTTTACAATAAATCCAGTGCCTTTATGAAAAAAAAAAAAACATGCTTCAGGATACAAAATGTCTGTGTCACTTCAGAGCCATGAAGCGGCTATTCAAAAAGCTGCCTCTTAGCTAGAACCTGAAATGGCAAGTAGTGGCCCAAGATGAACTTATGTGCTGAGTTATAAACTAATATACTCCTTTTCTTTATAAGGGTTAAAAAAAAAAAAAGTATCTCAAGCACCAAAACTACAGAAGTTCCAGTCCTCTGTTAGATGCATCACATTACTGCATTCCTCAGTTAAGAACGAGCAAGCCCTAGTGAAATATACAAAGCACTCAAGCATCTTAAGGGAAGGAAAATATAATGCGTATTATCAGACTGAATTTCTCAGGTATGCAAGACCTTCCAAGTCCTTCACAGGACTGCTTGGTGCTATTACTATGACATGCCTTAAAGAGGTTTTTCTCTAGAGACAAAATGTCAACTTTTAATCGTGGTTTATACTCAGAGTTTTAATTTAGAAGCACAGGCAAGAAAAATGCCATCTGTTTGTACAAATTCTCCAGTCCTCTTTTCAGCCTGCTCTCTTATGTTTCCAGCTAATACATGACAAAAGCTGACAGGCTCCTGCTTTTGTGAAAAATGTTAAAGAATGTCTTCTGGCGCATGAAGTGGAATTCGTTTATTCATATGGAAAGCAAAGATCACACATCTGTGAAAGCGAGGAGGGACAGCGAAGGGGTACAAGGCAGTATTTTCATTGTAAGTCTGAGAGGACAGCGCTGAAGATGCACCAGGGAACAGCAAACTCTATTAGGGTTTATGCTTTGTGATGCTGAACAGTTCCTGGCAAAATGGGCATTCTTCTCTTTGGAGCTGCATCCTGCCTCCTCCTCAGTGTTAAGCAGCAACTTGTGAACCATCTCTGCGAGGCTCAGCCCTCTCCCCGCCATCCAGCGGGGAAAACGCCTGAAGCCCTGACTAATTCACATCCACTCTGGCTTTCTACAAGAGTCTGCTGTATGGAAGGTTATGCTGTGTGCTAAACTGTATTTCTCCAGCTAAATCAAGGAGGATATACTTGGCAATATATTCCATTTTGGTGGAACACGTTCTGTTTCTCTCTCCTTCACTGTCACAAAATTCTTTACATCTGAAACACGCCAACCCCAGCTCCTCTAAGCCACACATTTTTTCTGACTGGTCTCTTCAGCCGTTTTATCACCTGCTACTGACCTCTCTTCCCCTCCCTTTGTTGATTCTCCTCAGGTTCTCATTTTATCTCTACATTTTGGCTACAAATCTGTAATTGAGGAAGTGGGAAAAGTTCTTACACAGAGTCCAGGTAACATCATGCATAAACAAGGGACAAAAATGTTATATTCAGAAAGCTTATTTTGAAAACAAAGCTGAGTAAGAGCTCTGGAGAAACAGGTCTAATGCAACCAACTCAGACTTCAGTTGCATTTTAAGCATTGCCCTGGGCAACTGCTTTGAGGTGTGTCCCTTCAAACTGGAATGAATTAGATTTGATAAAAATCAAAAACTTAATAGAAAAACAACAATTTGTAGAAGTCTCTCTGCTTCAAGCATTAATAAAAAGGAAAATTAAGTCTTTGAAATTTTGTACTACAGGCTGAGATAGTGTGTTACATATTTGCAATGCATGTGAAATTAGAGAATCATCTGTTGGCTTTACTCACATTCTGGGTCTAGGTATTTATTATTCAAAAGGTGAATTTGCCAGCTTTCTGGCAAAATAATGTGATAGTGAGTTTAATTAAACCCATAAGCAGCAATCCAGAAAAACGCAGTGGGAAGCAGGGTTGAAGCTTTTCTCCTCAAATGACTGGATTTTACATATTTATAGTGAATTGCTTGTGTAGAAACAAAACCATACTGAATGCAGTGTTGCATGGGAGCTTTCATGAAAAATATAGTCTCTAAAGATGGGACTTTGCAGCCACGAATACTCACTTCTGCTGCTCAGTTGACATGGCAGTTGCGTGTGAAGAATTTGCTAGCAGCCTGGGAGGCTCTGCAAGAAAACCCCAAGCAAGGTTTTCATGGTGGGATGTGGTGATTTTTCAAAGGGTAGCTTTGGCAGACAGAACTACACGACGTTTCTGTTGCATCCCAGGGATGCAACATTCAGTAATTTATGTATTTTAATGTGGCAGGTGTGTCTAAATGGAGAGGATCTGGAATGCAGGTGTCCCTGCAGCCCTACAGCAAGCACCCTAGCTGCCTAGTGTCCCAGCTGGAACAAAGCTCCGGCAGCGACTGCAGCAGCAAGAGATGGGCACTGTATGTGGTGAGATTTTCTCTCTTGGCATCATCCTGTGTCTGGTGTAGCTCCCCCCAGGAGAGGTCATTTCTCTTTCGTTGAAGAATACAAGGTCTGGACAGGACATCATTCCACGTCTGTCTCTCATGTGAGAAACCACGAGAATTTCTCTAACCCTGCATCGCACTGTTAATACTTGCATCTTATTTTTCAGTACAACCACCTTGGTAGCTGTATCTCTCTGCCCCACCTGCCTTCAGCTCTTCCAGAGCAAATGGATGAGCTTCACACTCTTTAATTTCCAAACATCTTAAAATACTCCATTTTAAGTGAGTTAACTTCAGAAATTACAAACATTAGACTCTGGCAGTGTGGTAGGACCCATCCACCTGCCAGGGCCACGCACCCTCCATACCTTCCTCAGCCACAACAGTCAGAGTCACCACGTTGCCTGCGTCCTTGATCAGCTGTACTATGCTGTCATGAGAGAGCTCAACGATGGATTGACCGTTCACTGCCGAGATGCGGTCTCCCACTTTCAGCTTCCCACACTGGTCAGCTGGGCTCCCATCTATAACTCGCCCGATCTTGTGAGGAATCACTAGGAAGTCAAGAACAGGCACAGCAACATGATTAATATTCATGTAAGATAAGTACCACACAGACCCAGCACTGCCACAGCTACACCAGAGACCGCTCCTGCTCTGAAGGGTGGCACTGCTAGTACAAGAAAAACCCGCAAATACGAAGAATGCTTCACTCAGTAGAGTGAATGGAAATGCCAACCGCTGACAGCATGGCCTTGCCACATACAAGGTGTTGTGCCTAAGGGAAAACACAGGAAGGAAACGGGTCACAGCTGCGTAAGACCATGTGTCCCAGGAGCACTACAAAGCAGTCTGGTTTGCTACTTATAATGTATTTTTTTTTCTATTTCATGCACAGACCCTGGGGCACTGTGTGGACTCCGAGACAGTTACGGACATCCAGTTTACTACGGTCATCAGAAATCTGGATGCACAGATTAACTCTTCCTCCTTGCAGCCAAAAATTAAACCTTACATGCACTTCAAAAGGAAATCAAACTTCTCCTGCCAGAGATCGACTTAGTAACCTGCTGAGCAGCTCAGCAGCAACCCTCAGCACACCCAGGCAGCACAACAAGGTGTGCCAGCTCAGCTCTGCACAGACCTGCTCCCTATCCCTGCTCTCTGAGATGAACTTGCACATGTAAGAATTGTCTTGAATTTTAGCTAGCTCTCCTGGCTTGCTTTCCTCAGTTCCTCCCATAGTGACACTCTGCTCTGTGTGCAGGTTCCTCTAGAGGCCAAAGCAATGGGGCCAGAAAAGACAGAACAAGAAGAAGATATAATTTCATGAGAAGTAGAAGGAAAAAAAGACTGCTTTTAGTTACTTTCCCAGAGGTGAACACAAATGCAGGAACAAGTAGAACTAAAAAGGCACCAGGTGGGAGGGATGCTGCACTCCAGTGCGGTGCCTCCTCAGGCACCTGTCCCGTGGGACAGCACGGCCTTGGCGGCTCCTACGCTCTCCCCACCAAGAGCCCTGCTGGCACTTGGGGAGATCCTGTTTTACAGTTTGCTGACCTGAACATCAGCATTGCAGATGGCACTTGGCAGCCACCGAGATGCTACTGTGGTCGGGGAAGCCTACCAAAACCTGGGGCAAGAGTGGCTTGTTGAGCTGCCTGCGTGCTGACGTGGCCCTGACAGAGCAGATTCGCGTTACATCAAAGCACATCAGCCAGCATGCTTTCCCATGCGTCTAAACCAGCCTTTCATTCATTCGGATGCCTGAAAGCACAGCAGAATTGGATTCTGTCTTTCCCAAATCCCTCATCAAGGCTCTTCTGCACAGGAACTGCTGCATTGCTCCTTTGTAACTCATTTCCAAACACCTCTCCAGAATGACCTCTGCATGTTTCATAAACGCTCTCCTTGCTATTTCATGTAAAAGCCTGTTTGTGCCTCCAGTGCCTGAAGCGGGTTTGATGGATACCCGTTTTCTGTAGTGGCTGCTCTCCCAAACATGCTTTTCTCTGAGGGATAGGAGAGGTGAGGAACACTGTGTGCCTGTCAGGATTATCAGCTGGCTTTTCAACACCATGACAGCAAATCTGAAACACTTTCACAGGGTCATCAGCCACCCAAGATTAAAAAGCCATCAAATATTGTTTTAAGGAGCTAGGACATGCTGAAGTTACCGCAAAGAAACAGACATTGATGCCTTCCAGCATTTACTGTAAGTTTAAATTTTATTTATGCTTTCTTTAATAGACTATATATAAACTTAAGAGACAACTGTGAAGAGTAAAGCACTGCAGGGTTGCAGACCCAATGGCTGATTACTTATTTTGAAATATCCTGTAGCTTCATGTTAAACTGCAGCACAGAAACGTTCAGCAAAACACAGCCTATGGATGCACCAGCATCTCTTTTTTTCCTGTGTGTTAGAAGCCATCTGGACCACAGGGCTTACGTTACCGGCACTGGAACTGGTTTCGGTTGTCTTCTACTTTCAGTTCTAGTATCAAATAAACCAGGATTTGCAGCAGATCCTTAGACAAAAATGTTGTCTGTATTACAGTTATATCGTAACAGAATACCAATATATTGTAATGTTTTTTTCTTATTGTGTGACTGACCAGACAACACAGTGAACCCATGGCCACTCTGACATGGGACACAATTGTCTGTGCAGCATGATGCACTGGAGGGTGACAGTTTGCTCTGCTGCTGCCACAGGAATCTGACAGCAGCTCTGCATGTGGACCACTGCTGCTGCGCTGTCCCACCGCACCAGCCGCTTCCAAAGCCGCTGGCTTTAACATTCTTGAAAGGCATTGTCTGAGCCAAGACTGCATCGCACTCTAAATATGTATCACATGAATTCAGCACAATGTTATTTAGAAACAGGATTTTTCTACACTCCCGCTGGTTTTTTTTATTGTGCAGTAAAATTAAGTGGAAAAACAGAAGAAAGTGTCTGAGGCTCAGTAAGAGAGAGACACACTTTCAAACCATCATTATATCTGTCTGGAATCAGCTGAGGAAGTTTCAGAAGGGTAATTTACACTAAGAAACTAAAGGAACCAAGTAACAATTTCACAAGTTAGCCGTACCTTAATGTCAGTGAATTGTGTTCATCTGTGGGTGAACACACTGAGCTGGCTTGTATTTCAAGGGCTGACACAGGTAACACAAACCTGATGGCCAAAGGGAATGAATCTCAGAAAGATGATCCTACTTGCCACTTCATGCAAAAAAAATTATCCAATAGCCTCTACCTGGCACTGCTGGGTAAGCAGCAGCCATCAGCACAGGGAATACAAGTCCGCTTGATTATGCTGAGCAGAACTGCTCCTGTGCAGGCTTCACGGATCTTTCCACTGAGTTGGACTCCAGGGTTTCCTGCAAGCAGCTTCTCTCATTCACTTCTGTTCACAGTATTTCTTTTTATTTTTGCTTTTAACCTTGGTTATTTTGCTGTTTATCTTTACAACTATGCCTGAGGCCATGTCCATATATCAGAACTGTAATGCCAGAGCATGCTACTTTTTCATTTTGACGATCTTTCTAGACAAACACCCTGCCTGACAGTTACAACTTCATTCCTTTCTTCCAGGTACTGCAGTCTCTGCTTTCTCAGATCCCCAAAATAAGAAATGCTACCCAAACAGGTAACATAAAGCCAAAGTTGAAACTATATTTCCATTAAAATGCCTATGAATTAATGCAGTGTGAGAACAGGCATCACCACCACAGCCTGACAACTATCCACGTCTGCAAGACTGTCCTGTGACAAGTGCACACTCCTGTGTACGGGCTCGCTCCCTGTGATAATACTTTCCCCCTGCCCCCCACTTACGTCACAGTTGAGTGAAAAAGAGCATAAAGAAGCAGCCAGACAGACCGAGCCTCAGCTGGCTGGGCTGTGAAACAGTGAGAGGTGACTGTATCTACACAGAGTGCTGTGCAGGTAAGACCAGCACAACAAAGACAGAGAAATCCCCGAAGAAGCCACGGCCCTGCTCACGCCTGCTAGTGCCAGCAGCAGCTTTGGTACAAGCACCACGCAGTGAGGCCAGGCAGCAACAATGCTGCCAGAACATGGCACTTACCCCCAGGAGGAGGTTTGTTCTTTGAGGTGAGGATGACAAAGCCAAATCCTTCGTTCTCCTTCCGCTGCAGACGGACATCATAGACCTCTGGGGACTGCTGGTTTGCAAACTCTACCCGATTCAGTCGGGGAGAGCCGTTTTGCATCAAGACAGGCTGCGATTCCTCCTCCTCCTGTGGCTTTTCCCCTTGCAGGTAACAGACAAACAAGTAAGAAAAACCCAATACTGCTGTTTTACCAAGCAACTACAGCAAAACTCTGCATCTTAGTGTCAGTGCCAGCATGAGGAAACACCCATCTGCCTGGGAAAGTAGGAGGCGAGTTCATTAACGATATAGTTAATACAGAAATCAGACACAGAATAGAGCATTCAAAGGTCCAGAGCCCTACACAGGCATGCACAGTTACAGAAGGTAAGTCTGCTGCACACTGGTTGCACACAGCCAAACAGACTTGGCACTGCGTGCACAGACTTTATCAGAGCGATCTGATGCCTTTTTATAGTAAAAAACCAAACCATCGTGGCTTTTCTGTGTGCTCCAAGTACAAGATCTATGGCAGAAATCCAGCTACAAACCAGATCTATTGCTATCTTAACTGAGGAAAAACTGTTTACTTGGAACAATGGAAACATTTTTTAAAAGGCAGTTTAAAAGACTGAAGCCAGGCTTTCTTTTAGGAATCCTACAAACTCTTGGTCCTGATTGCCTTATCAGAAGGCATTTTAAAGAAACTGAGAATTGATCTTAAAAATACTTTTTCCTTTTACCTGTATATACTCAGAATTAGTGGTTGAATAAGGCAATGGAAAAGCAATACTGACTGCTCATCAGAACAGAAGATTGTTACCAGTTCTCCTGAACCCCACCCCAGCTGTCACTCACATGATCAGCATCAAGTGAAGGACAATAATCTTCTGTACACTGCTGATCTGGACACTGAGCTAAAACTGCAGAATCACAAGATGCTGCCCTGAATCATCTCTGGTTTGAATGCACTTATTCTTGCTACACACAGATGCCCAAAGACTTAAGAACATAGCATGTTGTACAGAAAAGAGATTGTGTTATTACTCAATTTGCATAGTATCAGTGGCTGTTCTAACTAATATCTGCAAAAAAGTTTGAATAAAACAGCACTGCCATCATAATTTTCAGAGCCTTACCTGTGCAAACAGTGCAACCCAGCAAGAACCGAAGCATCAGCTTATTACATTCTGCTTTTCTCCCCTTACTCAGAATTACAGCTGACCTTCCTGAATCTCAGATTGCTCAGCTCTAGTGCAATAATTGATAAGTTTCAGAGCGGCTTTATTTGATTTGATTACAAAAATGTAAGTACCCTCTCTGGAACAGACACATACCACCAAAGAAGATCTTCCTCCGGACTGTGAGCAGCACCTGACCATTCCGTGCAGCACTGGTCATTAAGTCCAAAACTTGTTTGTGTGACTTCCCCTTAACCGGGACTCCATCAATACACATCAGCTCATCTGCAGCTCGAAGCCTGCCGTCTTTTTCTGCTGCTCCCAGCGGGATTATGGCTCCAATATAAATCTGTCAGCAGAGCAGAGTCAGGGGGTTTGAACAGCAGAACATGAACTCATCAAAACACGTAATGGTTGGAGAATCCAGGTGAATCCAGACACATGAGAGCTTCTGGGAAGATATTTTTAAAGATCATTTGAGCATCTAATTCTAGCAGAAACACAGGCAGCAAGCGTACTTTGCACAAGGTGACTCAATGGATAAATTTGGGGTCTCAAAGCATTCAAGTAAATAAAGTTTTGGGGTATTTTTAATCCTTATTCTGGAAGCATCACTATCTCTTGAGTATATTTGTTATTTTGTCAAAAAGCCCAACTCTTGACATAAGTAGTACACTGTGTACTTACTACACATACATGATTTCCCAGACATTACTGAAACAAAAACCTCTGTCATTCATTCTACTTACTCCGTTTTTTTTAAACCAAGACTAGGCCAGAGTGCGGAAGAAGTAACAGCTTTTGAAAGAACTCAGATTTACTTCTGAAAAGCTGCTCAGACAGTTCCACATTTGAATTTTTTTCAGTGCATAGCTTTTGGTGAATAGATAATGAATTCAAACAGCTGCACTCCCCTTATCCATTTTGTCTACCCCCACCTCATAAAGTGCTACTAAATGTAACAGATAAGAACACCACAAACTATTTTGTATGCTAGAATCACATTCAAGTTAAATGAAAGATTAAGAGTAATCATGCCAGTATTTGCTATTTGCTGGAGGTTAAGCAATGGTGGGCAGATCATCTGTGCACAGCATTCATGACATTAGCTTGACGCTTGCCAACAGCTATGGCTGTTATGGAAACAAAACACCACACATGCTATGAAGTGCAACAGAAGTAAAATTCTTTGCTTGTGCTCCTCCTTTTCTTTAAATGCATGTTAGGGGGGAAAAAAAATGCAATCACAGCTGTGAATGGAAAAACCCATATTCCTTAACTGTAGTCAGAAAACAATCTATGAGTATCTTAATTCCAAAAGCTTTTCCTCTTAACTTGACAGCTGAAGAAACAGCCCCTGACATACAGTGCAAGTTCTTAGCACTTCTTCCCAGAGAAAAACTTCTGCATTTTTGGAAATAGAGGAAAGTCTCCTAAAGCCTGCTGTCAGAGGAACAGACTACCCTGGGGTTTCCACACTGGCATTTGCCCATCTGCCTCCAACTCCACCATTCCTCGGCAATTACCTCTCAAGCAGTGTTACCCCAGTCCAACTGCAACGGCTCTGCAGGCTGAGGCTAGGAAACATGGCTACACTGACAACTTAAAATCATAACTGAACTCTAGTCACTGACCGGGTTAAAAGAAGCCAGACCCTAACTAGTATTCTTCCCCCTGTACAAACATCAGAGCTACATTTTGATGCCAGTTACAATGCAAAACAATACCAAGATCCATTTGCAGAAGGAAGCCAGTCTTAATTGGTTCTGCTTCAAGCTTCTCATGAAAATCCTGAAGTACCACATTTTGTATTTTCTGAGATGAGAGAGAAAAACACAAGGCTAATAAAAGCCTGAAAGAATGTATGAAAGGCTGTGCTTGTCTCCTTAAGATGAATCCACCAGGAACCACACTGACTGACAGAACAAAATGCATTTTTAAAAATTCAGCAAGAGAGGTGGGGGAAAGGGTTGTGACACAATCCCAAATCTTGCCTTGTTTCACTGGGCTGCACTCAAAAGAACAGCCTCATGGAGTTTTTGCAGGGTAAGCAGCCGCTTCCTTCCAGTCATCTGCTCTCTGGGCCATGCCAATGTGCACGGCACACTGGGCATTACCAGGGCACATATTGTGCCAAGGCCACCATCGGGATCAGGTGGAAATGGGCAAAGGCTGGGTAGCACTGCTGCCCTTATGAGGGCTCCTGAGACACAGCAACAACTACAGAAACACCATCAGTATTACCAGCCTGACTAAGAAAACTGCTGCCAAAGACAGATAGCAGAAAGGGCACAGGAGCCTCGCAGATTAAAGTCAGCCATGAAGAGGAAGAAAAGAAAGTTAATCTGAATCAGTTGTGATCTTTATAAGGCAGTTACCAAACTGATCCATTTTACCATCACTGAACTGTTTAGAATGAGAGGGAAATGAGGATGACAGAGCAGGAGTCATTCTAACAGTAATACTGGAAGATAACACGTAGGTAAACAGTTTCACTTACAGGCTGGTCTGGTCCATCCCCTCCAAGCACACGGAAACCAAAGCCTGACTCTTGTTTTCGCAGGAAAACATCCAAATCTCTTGTGTTTGGAGCTAAGACAAAGCAACATTTCAAAACATGTAAGGAGCTATCTTTGATTATTGGAAGATTATGCTTTGATGGTCATTCTGACTCTTTTTACTGACAGAACACAGTAACCAGAAATACAGTACATAACTCAGTCAAATCTGCAGCGATGTTCTCTTTCCAAAATCAAAAAGTAAATTTTCAAGAAAAGGCTGAAAAAGGAAAGGATAGATTGACAAATGCCAAAGGAGAGATCACAGCTGTATTTGTACGGTGGCCCAAGATAAAAGCCAGTCTATAATACAACTCAGAGCTACCTTCTATAAATTCTGAATTGCTCAGGTCTACTTCAGTTCACTTGAGAACTGGATCATCCCTGAGATCATTTCTATGATTAACTGGGGTTTTGTATGATGTTGTTTTTTTTAAAAAAAGCTGTTCCACAGCTTTCTCATCTCTGTATGAATTACAAATTCCTTGAAATGTTTTATCTACATCAGGTTAACAAATTTGATAAGAAAGTCAAACAGTTTTACTACACATATGACAAAGAAAAAGTTCCTTAGTAATTGAGTATTTCGAAGTGGAAGTTGATATACTCACGTTTGTCCTCATACATAGTCTTAGACTTCAGGTAGACTTCTGAAGGGTCCAGTTTAGGAGAGCCTGGTCGTACAGCAGTGGGTGGAAATGGCATCGGCTGTGGGATGGGATCACTGACAGCTTCCAAACTCCCTGAACTGTCCTGCTTGTCTTTCTGAAACAGACCACACCCCCACAAAATCCCTATTAGATCAAAAGCATAACTGGACTTGTGTGCTTGTATGCCCAGAAACCACAAACATCATGCAGAAGATGCAGCCTTCCTTCTGCCTAATCTAAATCTCCCCTCTTTCAGTTTAAAGCCATTCCTCCTTGTCCTGTCACTACATGCTCTTGTAAAAAGCCCCTCTCCAGCACTCTTGTCGGCCCCTTTAGGCACTTGAAAGCTGCTCTGAGGTCTTCCCAGACCCCTCTCTTCTCCAGGCTAGATACACCCTTTTACAAAGAGTGGAAGAAAACTCCCCCAAGCCATTTAGCAGTTTGACACTTAAATGTTTATAAACACAAGAACTTACCCTTTTTAACTGAATTGTTTTGCCATGCTACTTAATGCCACTGAACATCAAGTGCTCCATGGGAAGTTGCTACTGCACATGTGCTAGAACACCAGTACCCAAGTCCGAAGCATTTTTACGTGCCTGCACAGAGTGCACTGACACAGGAACCACACTAACGAGGCCTGCATCCGCGAACTGCAGAGATTTATGCACTGATTTATTTAGTGTGGACAACTGCATGCTTGCAAGGAACAGAATCTGAAAATCTTATTGAGTGCACTTGTATGAAGCACACTGAACTTGTGTGCTCATATTATCTCATTGCTGGGATAAGACTTGAATATTCAAACAGCAGGACAAAGATAGAAAAAGCCACATCTACATTCTGGTAATTGGGTTTTCCTAAAATGCAATCATTTGTTCTGTACAAGAAACATTTTTAAAGAAACAGTCTGTTCACCAACTAGCCTAACTCATAAAAGAAGCACTCATGACAAAAATATGCATTACTATCAGCATATCAAATCAGAGGGTATTTTATGAAGCCCAAGGATTCTTTACTGAGCTAATGTATATTAAAGATACCCCAACGGATCAAACTTCCAAGAATAATGGGTATCAGACTAGGAATGTACAGCCCCATAGAGACTTCCTGAAAATATGGATTCAAAGATAAGCAAGCATTTTGAGAAGGGAGCGCTAACCAGTCCATTAAATCTGTGTGAGGACTGAGAAATATATGGAATATAAACTTCCTTCACAAATCCCATTTCACTTTAATACAGGCAATTAGCAATGTAAAAAAAAAAAAAAAAAAAAAGATACTGTATTTTGTTTCCCTTTTAATGGGTACTCTGACAGTAGTTCCTTAAGACAAAGAATCTGTGCCAGCTAAGCAAACATGGTTTTGCCAAATCATCTTACAGATTATCGCAGGGACTAAAATCCAGAGGAGATGAGATTGCAAAAAGCAGGTCGAAGCATGCATGCAGATAGCAATTTCAAGTACAGTGCAAAAAAAGGAAATAACGATCAAACCTAAGTGGTAATGTCATATTTAAAATAATGACAAATCAACAGTACTACACCTATTGTCCCACAAGGTCTTTGCTGTGTTCTTGATTCTTCAACAGTAAGGGAGACATCCATCGCCTCCATCAAATAACTCAAAGGAATCTTTTGTGTTAAGTAGACCATATTTACATTTGGTTTGCAACCAAACCCCCCCTGAATATTCTCCAACAGAATCAAATTTAAGTACATCACTAATACTCACCCCTTTGGCAGTTTTAGTAGGTGAGGGTGGACCTGAAGAAAACACAACACAGAAAGCAATTTCAATGCTAGGTCACCAAAAGCTTAAACAGCATTAAGGCAATGTAATCAGCTCCTCCTGTGCTGAAAATAATAACTGCTTATTCACTCTTCTTTTAAATGGCAAAGTGAATGTTCAGTTGGCCAAACACACCACTTCAGAGAAGTCTTAAATTAGAACTGCTAGCCTGTACAACACTGAAAAATATCTATTTCTTTTTTTGCTAGACACTGGTCAACGAAATCACACATCAGTTCATTGGATACAGGGACTATGAATTTGTCTGGAAGAATTTCACTTGCTACCAAAGAAATCCAATTATTTCCTTAGCTGATTAAGGAATAGTAGCATTTATATAGAAAAAGACCTGGAGATTTTTGCAGGTGTGGATGACTGTTTGAAGTGACACTCTCAGGGCTACAGTAAAATCTTAAAATGACACTAAGCAGCCACATATTGGTTCATAATTCTTTCAGCTCCTTCTGGCAAACACACACTACCTACTAGTCAGCTTTTGGGGAGAAGATGCATTCTGGTCCATGACTGACAGTCAATGAAAAGGTATAAATATGCAAATGCAAAACTGACATTTTTCTGGTATTTCCAGTGGTCAGCTCCACATCACTGCTGATGCTTCTTCCCATCTCCTGTAATCACCTATCCATTACAGCTACAGTTACTGGAATACATTTGGAGAGCCTTGGAAAACTCTGTCCATCATATGCTTTGTATTATGCTAGAGACTGCATTTTTGCTTTAGCACTCCCCAGACACTTGGAAGAGACAGTGCATAAACATATCGTAATAAAATTTTTGAAAAAACCCAACCTTAGCAACATGCTCTCACCCCAAATACTCAGGCATATAAATTCAACCTAGAACATAACAGCTGAATAATAAGCTGCTACTTGGCTGCCAAGACTGGACACGATTTAGCTATCACACTAAAAAGGGACTCTTAAAATGCATATAACCATACTTGACAACTGTAAATGTACATATGTACCTCCTCTTAAGATAAGCAGTGGCACTTCTGCTCCTACTGGAAACTGCTTCAGTACCTCCACCACCTGCAGATGTGTCAAGCTCTGTACGTTCTGATGGCAAATCTCCTTGATTACGTCCCCTTTCTGAAGGCCT
Organism: Falco peregrinus; assembly: GCF_023634155.1. Taxonomy (NCBI): domain Eukaryota; kingdom Metazoa; phylum Chordata; class Aves; order Falconiformes; family Falconidae; genus Falco; species Falco peregrinus. The sequence continues at coordinate 7,635,151 of NC_073736.1, read as the reverse complement.
TGACACCACTGGCTGTCTAAAATCATTTTCACCTTCTGCCCTGTAGGACTGTCTGCAATGGCAAACCCAAAGCCTTTAGGGCCTTTGACTAGGGGAATGGTGACCAGCTCTGGCTGAGAGCCTCCTGAAGATGCAAGAGAGATCCTCTGTTCAGTTGTATCCATGGAAGGGCCGTTCAGACGACCATTGACCAACATGGGGCCCATTTTTCCATTCTGGTCCAACACAACTGCTCCAGCTATTAGATCTTGGCTGGTCACACAAACATCTCCTTTAGTCACAGGTGGTCCGTTGATAATAGGTGTAGCTGTCACTATATCTATCACAGGGTCTTCATTGTCGTCAGGAAGAGGATAACCACGACACAAAGTCATGTTCACATACTGATTGACGGGAACGAGCTGAAACATCTGGACAACATCTGCATGGGTATGGCCAAGGACACAGCTTCCATTTATGTCTACAATGACATCACCTGTTACAAAAGAAATTTCAACAGTGTCAAAAACAGAAACGAAACCATCCACACCTGGACTCAGAACAAAGGCATAACTGGAGAAAATCACTGTGCAGTTTTCAAAACTAACAATGAGCAGTGGCTGTGCTGTTACCTTTTGGCTCGACGTTGCCAGAAAGCATAAAGGTTTTCCTCTTTGCATTTTATCCATTTCATCTCAGAACACAGTGTGCTAAATATATAAAGTTTAATCTGCAGCAGATTTAAAAAATGATACTGTACAGTCACAGGAGATGAAGCAGTGCACGCACACTACTGCAAGCAGATGTCTTCTACTTTAATTCATGTTGTACAGCATCCTAAATTCAATCCAGAATAAATCAGATTTTGGGGGGAGTGGTCCTATGTTTATTTTAGGACTGGTTGAACTTAAGCTAGGATTGCGCCCACACACATCCTATACTCTTACACTGTTGCACCACATGGCTAAGCATCTATTTTCAAAATGAAGTGGAAGTAGGCTTCAGATCCTGAAACCTTGTTTCATAATTTACATCATTTTGACCATGAAACTTTGCACGTGTGATACAATATTCCCAGCAAGCAAACCGCCTTACCATTTAAATGCCTGGGCATCAGTAAGACAGTAACTCTCTTATTACATGAACTACAGCAGGAATAGGTACGTATCTTTTCACACAAACATGTGAGCACCACCACACAATACTGCAGGATCATTATTTTTACAGAGGAGGAAAATGCACTACATACAAACAAGTTCAAACAATAGGTCGGCAACAAAACAGGGAATTGTTTCATTTCATAAGTAAATAGTATTAGATAATGAATCAGAAGCATGAACTCTTATTACTCTTCTTATCTGAAGAGTAAAGAGTTTATGTGATATGTAAAGAAGCATTTTGCCTTTTCTAGTATGTAAACCAGATTACAATAATTTTATAGGTAACAGTTAAAGGTATAATAACAATGAAAAAGCGTGCAATTCTTCATGGATTGCAGGTACATTCATCTCTCTTGTTTCCTCACTTGTCCAGTTCATATAGCTTGGCTTGCTCATTCCTGCTGCAGGTTTTTTGCAATTTTAATATTTGGTATTATGCTTTGTGGCAGCAACAAGGCAAAATACAGACCAGGTTTCAAACGCACCATTTTTACTTGACATATAGAAAGGCAACAAAAAAAAAAACGTTCTGTAAACAACCCGGAAACCAAAAGTCTTAGGCTAAAGCAGAACCACTGACATCTTCAGAAGCATACTCAAAGTAGATTTGTATCTACAACATTGCTTCTTTTCCTTTTCTGCCACTGCTCTGCACAGATCTTTCACAAATTTGAAAACTATTTCATTTAGTGAGGTGTTCATATTCAGTCAGTGGATGAAGTCATCCAACCTCTCGTGCTTCAGAAGCTGTGCTCTCTAAAAGCACCACAGGAAGTGCAAGTTCAGAGAAGTAATACTTGACCTGGTGCAATTCTCCCATCTTGTGCAGCGGGTCCATCTTTTAACACGTTCTTCACCTGCAGAAACTCATCAGGTCTGTCTCCTCCAATGATTGTAAAGCCAAATCCCATTGTACTTTTTTTCAGTGAGGTCCGTATAAGTGCACCTGTAAGCTGGGATGGATCTCTAGTGAAGAATGACTTCTCTGGTCCTTTTGAATTATGGAACAAAGACATACGAAGGTAGGAAACCACGGTTAGCTTTGCTAAGTTTTTTGTTTGTTTTTTAAGGTGTCATAAAGGATAATGATTTGTGTGGTTAGCATTGGCTAACCTCTGCAGCACTGTTATGGAGTAAAGCAAACGATGCCGTTACACTCATTTCATGGCTGAGTTAAGTGAATGGAGAAGTTGAAGAGCTTTTTCAAGACCATAGTACAGATTACAGCAGAGCTGGAGCTAAAGCTCCCACCAATAATCCCCAGGTTTACACTCTAACCCTTGAATATCAAGCTTAAAGCAGATGAAAAGATTCAAGGTGTGGTTTTACCTGCATCTTCCAGCTGGCTCTTCTAACTTCCCCCATATTCAAAAGCTGCTTACGACAAACAGCTTCAGAACGATCAAAATGTGTTTAAAGTAGTCTTAAGGATCGCAGTTCAATTTAACGTTCAAAAAAAGAATCGTCCAAAAACCCTACAGATTCGGGAGGGCAACACCACAACATCCAGTGAAAAGACAAGACTAATGCCTTGATGAATTCCAAAATCGGTTACTTATGATGCATACTTGCAGATAAAGATATTAGTGACAAAGAACACAATATTCAGTGATACCTGATTTTGAAGGGCCAACATCAGTCTGTCCTAGTTGTTTTTTCCTTTTGGCTTCCAATACTGGGTTTTCAAACTGAGTTTTCTGGTTAATATGACTGTAGACATACAAAAGGTAGATCAGGATTTCAGCAGAAAGCATTCTGCCTATTTCACAGCAAAAACAACCACAAAAGATACATCTACAAATACTATTTTTTATTATCTCAAATTATATATATAATCAAAATCAAAATATATAATTTATTATCTCAAAAAATCTCTGGAGGAATGAACAATAAACTATCATGATCAATACTGAAAGCATTTTTGTTCTTTCAGCAACTTGATTTACTTTAAGAGCCAATACAATTTTACTTCCCGCAATTATTAGGTAGAGTATACCTTCACTCTACTCTGCAAATTTTCAAAAGGTTGTAATAATCTAGAACTGAGAAAACCTGCTTTTTCTCTTGACCCTATGTGTTTCTTCCATCTACCTATAATGCTTACAAACTCACCTTTTTACTAGTAGATATTAAAGCAGTAGAGCAGAGTGGAAAAAAAACCAGTAAGTCTGAGCAGAATTTAAATATCTGTGTCAGTTTTCCAAAGTCAAAAAATTGTTAGCTAGCTCTCTGAAACTAACATTTTCAACTCTACTGATTTTCTTCCCCATGGTTAGAGAGATTTCCTTTACTCTGACCTGAAGAAGATTCAAAAGAGCTCTGGCAGCAGTTTAGTAGTTATTTACTTGGCTTTTTGGAGACAGCTATGAGAGATAAATTGATTTTGCTCTTTTACAGTTATCAGGTACCACTCTTAAATCAAGTGACCCCATTTTTGTTACAGCTAAGAAAAATGACATCAGCTCACTCCCATTAATAAATTACTTTGGTTGCTGCTTGCTTCCCTCCCCAAATGAAATACACTTCAAGAAGTCAGTACAGTCACACCATGGATCTTCCCACATGCCAGTGCTTCAGCAGTGCGCACCATGTGTTCACTGCCTCTAGAATTGTTTCTACTGGATATGTTTAATACTCGCACTGCATTACAACCTATACGTACTGCATATCAAACGCTTCATTATTTTCTGCTCAATTTATAACTATGTCAAATTAATAATTAGCACTTACTCAACATAGTATGTTCCATATTGAGGGTCTTCTATTTTTTCCCATCCATAAGGAAGTTCTGCAATCAGAAAGACCAAATTTTCTGTTACAGTGGAAAACTATCTGCAAGTATCAAAGCTCTTATGAAGGAATGAGAGGACAGATTACAGACTCATGAAAAATATAAGGAAAATACAGGTCCTTTTTTATTCCCTTCATTTGCTGGAGGCTGGTCCTTCCGACGAAAGGGTATCAGCCTGTTCCCAGGAACGTGAAGCCCTGTAATTCTCACTTTGTTTCACCAGATGCAGAGACTTGTATTCAACAAAAGCACACCACTTTAAACATATAATAAACTTAAAAACAAGATACAAACTAACCTATTTAGAGAGGAAGAACCTATAAAGGAGGAAGAAAAATACATTATTTAAAATTAATCTAATTATAAACTATGAATGTGATTTGATAGCTGTCAACTTTCTAAGCTATACAATTATTAATATGGTCACACTGCTTCTGCCCCCAAATACACCACAAAAGAGAGCTATAAATGCCTTGCAGTATCATATCTCAAGCTTGTAAAACTCTGCATCTCCATTCCTCTTGTACTTTCTGTTTCAGACCACCTGGCACAAGTAATGCCATCTTTAATTATTCTCTCAATAACATCAGGATATCTCACTGTACTCTGACAATGTTTCAGTTTTCAGTCAACCCAAGAAATCTTCATAGAGTTAGAACTATATAAGCCATACGTGATAAGTAAGAAGACAGCCCCCTCCATAGTAGGCTATTTCACCCTGATGTTTACAATACAGTGAGACACCCCAAAAATACCAGCACGTGTTTAGGTCTGGCTGCATCAAATTCAGCACAGACTGTCTAGCCTGCCAAGAAGATGAAATGTGGTTCTGTGCTGCTGCAGCCTGCCGGCTCCTGCAGCCACACCAAGCTAGCCGACAGTGGCTCGGGCTTGGGCTGCCTTGGACATCCCTACATTAGGGGTCTAAAATAAAAAAAAAATCACCTGTTTGATATAGGTACTGGAAGTTACGTGTGAAAAGCTCCTTTTTATGGCAAATTCAGAATCTGGTAAGATGGTGCCTAGCAGCAGATCGTAATTGACTGAAGGTGATAAGCAGGTAACACAAAGGTCCAATTATTCTAGATTTACTGTTCTAGTTATCTTGACTATGGAAATTTAAATATTAGAATAATGGACACACTCAGGTAGCTAGCCATTTTAGGGGTAAAATTGCTATGTAATCTTGTTTGAGGCTGCCCTAAGTTTGACAGTAACAGGAATTTTCCTAACATATGACAGCATTACCAATTATTAATAACAGCATTACTCCACAGGGTTTGACAAAAGACCCAGTGGGTCTATTCATTTAAATGTTGTTCATTCGGATATCCTACATCTATCTGTTTAAAGTGCTCTTTTTATCCTGTGGTGAGCTGCACATATGTTTAATAAGTAGCAGTATGCGTCCATTGCTCCAGCTGGCTTCATTATGAATACACGGTTGCTGTGCAATTTAGGAAGACGACAGGCTATTCCGAGTCTGCCTCATCTTTTGTAATGTCAGGCATTTGCTGAAGACAGAGCTATTTGGTACTCTTTTCTAGCCGAAACAAGACCTGTAACTCTTGAAGCAACAGCATGAAGAGTTGAAGGGAGTCAGATTGTTCCCTCTACTTATGCATTCAAATATTATATCATCATGTCACATGCAAAAGGTATGATCGGCAACAGGTATAATGCTGCATCTTCTTTATTATTCCTATATTCTAATATACTTATGGACCTCTTCCTCCTGCTATATTCCACCTGCACAACCATTTCCACTGAGATCATCACTAAGGTATCCAGCTTTCTCCTTAGCAATGATAGTAACTGGAACAAAGTTATCTCATTCTCTTCTCACGAATGCAGCTAAACCCATGATTCAGTCAGATTCTACTACTCCAGAGAAAATACAATGTGGACCTTCCCAGTCTTATGCAAACTCCTATCGCCACCAAACTGGAGACACTCAGCACTACCCTGCCTGCTCCAGTCACGTGTACCAGGAAGAAGCTTTACCACAGCAATAATGGATTGTACCCAGCTGGGATAAACTCAGACATTTACCAGTCACAGGTGCAAAATTAATTCTGAATATCTCACCTCCATCTTCACAGTCTTCAGGAGCTTTGGCCTTCTTACAGAGCCGTGGATCAAGCCATGTGGTTGTCTTGGTGTTATGACTGTAGAGCAGAACATGTGCCATTAAAAGAAGAGAACTCCCTCAGACTGAAGAAATTTTGCTTTACTTTTACTTTTAAATATTTACTACCATGGGAAGACTGTAGCTTTTAGATAATATAACCTCTATTTGCGCCCTAGTCACACCATAAAATGCTAAAGAAAGGCAACAATGATGCTCAGAGGTACCACTGCACTGGAGACTCTCCATGACAGATGTGAAATGTTAGGGGTATAAACACTCTCCCCTGACCCCGAGAGCTCATGTGGGAACAGCAGTTGTTTCTACCTGAAAGGAAAAAATATTTTTAGCCTCTTATGATTAACTCTCAGTAAGGTTTCTGCTGCATTTTTGCCTTACAGCTTATAAATGAGGCTGTTCCACATGTGCACATACGAGCTACTTTCCTATCCTGGGCTTTAATCTGTGCTATTTGTACTTTTCAGCATGCATTCCCAGCCAAGGAACACAAGCATTGAAGAAAGAATAAACAAGCTCTCAGATTTCAGAGGAATTTGACATAGAGAAGGTTTATATGATGTTATACCTCCCTTAGCAATACCCAGCCAGCTTCGTATTTTGTGAGGTACAAAACTCGCATTACAAACTGACGCTGCATGTGGAACCACAAGGCTTTCCTGTGTGACGGCAATCGTACTAAGTGTACAACATAGATGACCAGCAGTAAGGAATCTAACAGCAGGAATATATTAAATTTCATAGAGAAACAGAAGCAGTAAGAGCAGCAGAAGAGAGGTATAAGAGCAGCAGGCAGCTTCCTAGACTGCCACCCATCAGCACTTCTCTCCTGCGAAGGGCACAGCAACCCCTCCACACTGTCAGTCTACTCACTCAATGAAGTAGATCATGCCAGTGTCGGTGTAGGCCATCTCCCAGTTCTTGGGCAGTGGTTCCAGGGTTTCATCCCTCAACATGTAATTTCTGAAGTCCATGGAGCTGCTTGTCTGGTTGTAGCTGGGAACAGGTTTCATCCAGTCAGGAGAATCTGAATGTTTTTCTTTGTTTTCTGCAGTTGTTCAGGGAAAGTGTTACTATTTGTCAGATGTTTATGTTGTTTCTCACAAAGAACCACCCTCTTAATCTGGCTACGAGTGGATGTCAAACACTGCCCCATGTGTGATGTGCATTTTTCCACCTTTTTTTTTTTCAGCTGTGAACTTTGAAAAGCTGACATGAAAACACTGAACTCTGCTCTTCCCCTGCCAAACAGAATTAACCTCGTATCATGTGTCTGAGCCTACTCTGAAAAAATCAATGCTGGCAGAAAACCAAGTCGACTACACTTTGTTGCTGCTCTTACATACAGAACAGTGTTTGTAATACCATAAACTCCCCCCCCCCCCCCCCCCCCCCCAGTCCTACTAATATTCCTCAAAGCACCAGAATGAAATGTAGAGAAGACCTAAAGTGCCAATAAAACACACACCACCCTCCTGCAAGGCACAAGAAAAAGCTCCCAAAAATCCCCACAGGAAACTTTCAATGCAAGCCTCCACCCTTCAGTCCTGAGGTTACGCTCAGTATCTTTCATCACACAACAACATCTGCGACCTTCACCTAACCAGCAGCCCGGTCACCTCGCCGCTCTGTGCTGTGGTGTTGTCAGCCCTGAAGCTAGCAAGTTTAGGTCAGGTCTAGTCAATACAAGTCTGTCTTAAACACACAGACAGGATCATCTGCAAATGCAATGTGACATTTCTCTCCGCCATCAGTTCCTCCCCCTCAAGATGAGTAACTGTGACAGCGGAAGGAAAAGGGCATCCTGCCAACCTTTGAAAGGTCCAACCGGACACTGGTCCAGTCCTCATGCACTCTGCTTTATTTCCCTCCAGAAACTCCCCTTCAGGCAGTTTCAGGCTGTGCAACAGTTCCTTAACCAAAATAATCTGAAAATTTTACAGTATGAGCTAGCGTTGCCCCTTAAACCAACAGCTTCACTAAAATCTCCTGCATACAAATACAGTAATCTCCTCAAAATTAAACAATAACATGTACAGGGTATGAATTATACTCTGCAAAGGATTCTGTTACTTGAAGAGTGGATAAATTTTTCCTTCCTCCTCATGTAACTGGCAGATACCCAGCACTACATGTTCTTTACTGAGCAGTGCATTTTATGATGCAATTGCACATCTGGCTGGAAGAACAGCTGTTTCTTCTTAAAAGATAATTTCAAAATTGAGTAAAAACACCAGTCTGAATAGAAAACTGCCTTCAAACTTTACCAAAACTAAGGAAGCAGTTCAAGCAAGCATGAGCGTTATTTGTATGCTTCTTATCCATTCATACCATACTTCAGGGAATTTCTCCCCTTGTCAACCAACCTATCCCTCCGCTGCCATTAACTGCTTCCTTTTCCTCCTCTTCCTCCTCTTCAGGGAGAGCGCTGTCCATCCTTTGCATTTTGCTGACAGATGTGGTTCTTTTCCTCTGTGATTCGGTATCAAAATCATTGTCAAAAAGAACTTGATCCACGGGATCAGGCTGAAAGGGGCTGGGCTCCGCTGGAGGCTTTGGAGTACCGTAAAAATTACCTGACAGTGAGACAGAAAATCAAGATTGCTAAAGCACTGACACTTGCAGAAAGTACCGGCAGTGAATGTTTTATTGCCTATGTAACATGTTTTTGGTGAAAGACCTGAACTGTAACTTAACTTCTTAAAAAAGACATAAGCACTGTCAAAAAATCGATCAAGAGTCAAAACCTATTTGCCAATGATGCTATCTGACATCAGAAAACAATAGGTTTAATTCAAAATTTCTATCCTGCCACATGTTTTCAAAGCAAAAGACAGATTTGCTACTTTATGGAACATTAGTGAATTCCAGGCAAAGAGACTTGGGGAACAGTCTTGAGAAAAGCAGAACAGTGAAAATCAATTGTTCTTACTTTATATACTGATTAACTGATTAACAAAGTACTATGCAGCAACAGAAACACTCTGAAGTAAAAAAGCAAATTAATTTTGTGCAGAAGTATCTATTTACATAAAACCATTTAGAAATAATTGATTCTAAAACTACAATCCTACTATTTTCTACTGATAATACATGCTGTTAATACAGCTTCATCTAAAAAATGAGCTCTGCTTGAGAAAAATGAAGAGATATTTTTCTTCAATATTTTAATCTAAAACACAAAGACTGGGAATCATCTGTTGTTTTCCGGAAAACAATTTCAGCAATTGACCTCTCTCCTGACTGCTCATCTGACTTTTATTAGGGAATGGAGCACACAGTAAGAGAGCTTCCCAGAATTCCTGCTGGGGTAACTTTTGGTGCTGGATATGGTTTTGACCATTAAAAAAAAAAAAGAAAGAAACCCTTCTGAAAATATAAGTGAGGGCGAGGCTCAAAGTGGTGACAGCCAGATAAAGGAGAGCTAAGGGGGAAAAAAAAGTGTCAGTTTAGTCTAAATTTGCTTAGATTTCCACAGACAGGACGACGTTGACAGACAGCATGAGACATGTAAAAGAAGGAGGTACAAAGCCTTTCACAGAATCTTCTACTTTGGACATTTTCTTTTTCTTTCTTTCTTCCCTTTTTTTTTTTTTTTAAGAGGGTGGAATCAACCAAACTCATTCGAGTGCCAGTAAATCCACCAACTACCAAAGAAATCCACTTGATGCATACTTAAAGTTGTTGGAATCAAATATATGTTAAACAGATGTAAAAATCAGGCAGGTTTATAATCTCAAATTCTGTTGATCATCAACGAAAGCTGCACATGCTCAGCATTTCTGAAAATTTGGCCGTAATTTAGTTGACTTCAAGTACAACTATATATTTGAAAAAAATCTAGCCAGATCATATTTCAGATTTTATAAACTTAGGTTAAAAAGCAGCACAAGATGTTTGCAATTTGTTCTGTTCACGGTGTCAAGTCGTTCAATAGTAAAAAGCAGTAGAAACCAGGTGATCGTTACTTGAGACCCATCTGCAATCAGGCATGCTCCACAGCAGTGCAAGACATCCCCAGGGCTGAGCCAGTCAAACTGGTATCTCCTCCCTCTCACTTTAAAAAAAGGTGGGTTTTGGTTCATCCCGCCACCCTAGAGCACAGGGACAGGAGGAACCTTGAAGTTACCTCTGACTGACATCAAACGCTTGAAAACAAACCAAAGCAAACCAAAGGCCTGCCACACAGTAGCAGCTCCTTGACTCCCCTGGATAACCAGTTCCTGACGGTTCGCTACCTTCATTATGACGTGCTTCCCCATCACTTTTAACAAAACTGACTCTGCTACAGATTTCGACAATCTGGTCTAGAGCTGTTAGATTTTTCATAGCAAAACACATTTGCTTCCTCAAAAATGCAATGGGGAAAATAATCAGATGGCATTAAGACTGGCTGAAAGGACACCTGTGATTTAGTAGAGAGCTTTAAAAAAAGACCACTAGTCTTCTTCACAGGTAGTCCAAAAATAGACTTAATATTGCCGCTCTGGTAGCGTAACGACCATCAACGGGCAGGCCAAGTGGCACCTCCGGGGTGTAAGGAACTGCAGGAACTGCACTTAGACCAAGACACCAGACATGAGTTCTGGGTCCTTATTCCCATTCCGTGTCATCAACGTACCATCATATGTTCCACTTTCTAGCAAGGCTCCACTTTCTTCCAGTGCTTTAAACTGCTCAACCGGAATGAAATTATAGTCTACCCCAGGGACCTCCCCATCTCTGGGAGCCCGTGTAGTGCCTGAAAAGACAGAGAAAACATTCTTGTAAGATACTTAAGTGCTGCCTGTTTACCAAATGCTGCCTGCTGTACAGTTCAGTAAAAACAATGTATTTTTGTACCTTTATACAGTGATGATGTCACTCCGGTAAGATAAGAGATAGAACATTGGCGAGCAAATGAACAATAATGTATGAAAACTAGGCCAATAAATTATGTAGGAATGACAGTTCTGGTATTGAGGAAGGAGGAGGAAAAAAAGCTGGGTGAGGTGGTAATTAGAGAGAATTTCCTCCATTCAGTGAACCAAAACCAGCTTCTGTGGAAGCTGACAATGCCTGGGCCAGGCCGTCACAGGCTGGGATTCTGAGGAGCTGTTTAACAGCTGTGGTATGTTAACCCAGCTGTAAGGGTGCTTCATCTCTCCACTGTTTCCACCAGTACCAACTCACTAACTCGCCAAGAGGTCAGCATAACTAAGCACATTTGATTTTTGGGCCACCAAATCCGTAACTGGGCACAGAAACTGTTTTTTAACCTTACAATTCAGAGTGTAAATCAGCTATACACCAAACCCTGGCTGTAGGTAAGATTTTTCACGGTAATCAGTAAATTGCTGGTTTAATGCAGAAGTTCTCGAAGCGTTGTATCTCTAAATATGGGTCTCCCATAGTCATAACAGCTTAATTAAAGCTCTCCTGGAAAGGACTCTACTGATTTGTTACTGCCTATAACATAAAGCATTTTAAAGGTGTATGTCAATTTTTTTCAGGCAGCAGCACGAACAAGAGCTGCTAGCAAATAAACTGCATTTCACTATTATTATCTTCTGAGAAAGTCGCAAAGCCTTGGGCACGATCAGTATAATAATGATGCTAAACTGAGAACAGAATTCCTGTAGTTACAAGAACATCAGTTGACAAACTGAGGGTTTTACTGCAATGAATATTTAAATACAGTTGGTGATGAGCCATTTTAATCAGTGAACCTTTGAAAGAAGGTAAAGGATGATCTTGTGATAATTAAGAAGTGAAATTACACAGAAGGGTGAGAAGCAATGACACAGGATTTTTGGCAGCTGTCAGAGCATCCTGTGCCTTGAACGGTGCTTTCTATAAATGTCCACTCATGGGAGCAGTCACCTTTAGGCACCTCGCTAAAGGCAAGTTGGCATCTGTGCTGGCTGGACCAAGTGATGCTAGCAGATGCTCAGAGCAGAAGGGCTGGCATAACCGATGAGACAGGTCTACCCAGATTCTCCCACTAATTAATTCTTGCTGCGACACTAGTTTGTCCACACGCTGTTCCTTCCTTCTCCTCTTGGGCCATGGATTCACTCTCCCTCTTGCCACCACCACCTTGTACTGTCTTCTCGGAGTGAGCGAACAACAGCTCCCCTGCCTGCACCTTCTGTCGCTGCAACCCTTTCTGCGTACAATCCAATCCCTCCCACACCTCTCCTTCAGCTGCGCTACTCTGCCTAATGCATGTGACCCTCTCGAGGTCCCAGTTTTCTCTTTGTGCAAAAAAACAATAAACTGACAAGAATCAGGACATTTCCACTGTTTGATCATGCTGAGGATGATTTATTTCTTGTGGCAGCTGTGGTTACTGTAACAACAACTGACAAACTGCCAAAGAGTAAAACACAGGTATTACTGAAACACTCTGAGCCGCTGGGTTCTGAAGTTTTTGCTGTTTTGTCAGTCCATATTGGCTGGACATTTTCATTGCAGCTTAAGATACAAAACTATTCCAGCAAAGACATTTACAGAAGTTGCTGCTGCAAGGTAAAACTACAAACCAGAGTAAGAGAGAAGGCATTTAAAGCTCTCAAATTAAGTGATGGTTAGCAGGAACAGATCAAATGAGGGTGATCTTACATACTTACAAGGGATGGTTCTCAAGTAGAGATTGTCTCTGATCACTTGCTGGAGTTTATGGTCTATAGAGCCCTTCTGGAACTGAAGGCTCAAGTAGTGGCGCAAGTCTTTGTTGATGACTTTTCCTTAAAAAACAACAAACAAGAATAACTTGTAAAAAATAAGCAGGATCTCACAACAAGAGTGTTACATACAAGTGCTATAAATGTTTCAAAAAAAGGAAGCATCACAGAGAATTGGGTTGTTTTTAATACAACGACCTGAATGGAAAAGCCATTCTATGCTACCAAAGCCTGACTCTGCTGCTGTAAATTGGCACAGTGATTTTAAGCACAGCTACGCAACAACCGTCTAATCTCAGTATCTCCCCAAGCAAGACAGTGACAATATCCTGGAATTATTTGGAAATCAATGAAAAGTATTAAAATACAAAATCTATTGCCAAAATTAAAGTCTCTACAGACAGGAAACTGTTTCAAAATACAGTGATAATACTTTCTATTCAATTTACATCAAATGGATAGGCACCTGAACTCAATATTTTGTCACATGGGAATCTGCATTCTTGATATTATAAAAAGAAATTATTTCCTTTTTAAAAACAATGCATGATAGAAGCGAGAGGTTTTTACAATTATTCCTTTGCAATACTTCTGTCAGGTATCATTAGCGAATCTGTCATATCAGTAGATAACCATGGCCCCTTCAGCACACAAATAACTGAGCTCTTGTATTACTGCTTCATCCTTCTGACAGAAGGGTACAAACCAATCTTTTGTACCCTGTCATCTTCCCAGAAAGCACATTAAATAGGGTTCAGTGACCTTGGTAAATTTAAGTTACGTACTACAGCAGAATACTCAGGGCTTTAGGGAAAAAGACTCAGTCTTTGTCTTCAAAACCCACTCTAGGAGATGGCCAGTAGCAGGCATATGCTGGTGTATCACAACAGCGGGAACAAAAGCTGGAACAGACAACTGCTCCTTTTAAATTGCATCAGCAACAGGTTATGAAACCTGCCGTTGGGAGTGATTCTGACAGGAGCCTTTGAAGCCTGCTGAGACCCGCTGCTAAAGAGACCATCTCAAAAGGCCCAAGAATGAAATGGGGCACAGACCCACATCAGTCTTTCTTAAAACAATGCTCCCCTACAACTTAAAGTGAGATTACTACACTTATATAAAATGCCAAGTTTGGAACAAACCCCAAAACACCAAAATCACCAAAACCTAAAAAACCCTTCTACCACTAACCAAGCTTTCCCAATCATGTGTCACTGCTGCAAAGTTGGTTGCGTATTTTGGTTTTGGCAAGTTTATACTTGCCCTTCCCATTTTGCCAAGTGAAGGGCAGATACACACCTTACACTTGTCTCTCAAACACTACCTTGGCTACCACCATTCACTAACAGCAAACTGTATTTCAATTTGCACCTTTTTCCCTCCAAGCAAAACAATAGCATGGTATTTAAAAGAGAAACCAAGTTTACCTATCATCTCTCTCTTCATAGAGGTCTGTGCCATCCATAAATTAACCAAAACCAAACAAAATCACCCTAAGCCGCCAAGCAAAGAAAAAACCCACCACACACATGCATGTGCCCAGGGATGCAGGCGGCACATCCAGTGCTTAACATGAGTCCCGAGATCCAAATGAAGCCAAATTCTCACCCCCCTTCAAAGCTGTCATTTTTTTTCAAAACTAAGCACAGAAACACTAAAAGCATTCTACAGCGTGGACAGGACAGTCCTCACGGCTCCCCAGGAGTTACACAAGCGATGCCGTACTTCCACTGATGTGGGTGGGGTGAGCAGTGTCCCTGTCCCCAATCCCTTCCCAAACACACAACTCTGAGTAACTCCGCAGCTCCCCTGGGTTGGATGCTCTCTGTTGTTATGGTAGCGAGCCCCCAGCTCAATTCCCTATATTGCCATCACGAGCTGTTCTTTATAAAACTTTGGATTTGCTTCCTGCAGTGTAATGAGCAAAACATGTCATGGAAAATGAAAACAAATGGTGTAATCTCCAGCAAGAAAAATATTTTCCATTTGTTTCTACAAATCACTTTATTGTTAGTAGACAAGATGGTTTCTCAACATTAAAAAACGCTTCACTGCTAAAATGGACCATCCATCTCCCTGTCAAAGACAGATCTATAGCACTGCACTTTAACAATACAAACATATTTCACTTAGGCAGATCAATACACACATCCTTCACTTGGGCAGATGAATCTGGTTGTTAGTTACGTTCAGAGCACTGCGTGTTGGAAAAGCTTGGCAAGAAGTGAAAATCTGTATGAGATGTAGAATTACAGAGACTTTATTTATTCCCTGATCTTACCCTCTTCATGTTTTAAAATTTAAAAGCCTCATAAACCCTTTTCAATAAATATCAACTCAGTCAGAAAAAAAAGAAAAGCTGCTACTACAGGTATGCTGACACTGAGGGGTTAATCTTAACATTAAAACCCTACAGATTGGACTATACGCCGAGAACAATATGACTAAATTAAAGATTGAAAGGATTGCCTGGGGAAAACAGAAGAAAGTCAAACAAAATAGTAGGCAGAGAGAAAATGACAGAAAGTCACATAGAGAATGGTGTGCGTTACAAAGCAGAGAAATAAAGTAACAGTAAGGATGCTTTAGGCAGCCTCCAGAGCTTGTTCTTACGTAAAAGCCAGATATTTCCCCCTTCAGGAGCTGAACATGCTCCTTTACACTGTTTCACACAGGCTTTTAGAAGAACCTCATGTATCAGACTCTCCAAAATGACTTAATAAATGTTGAGTTGGTGTTTGCTGTGCTGCTGAGCTGTCTCTGAAGGATGACACACACAACACAGGGACCAGTCAAGAGGAATAATGTACTTTATACCGTTCAGGTTCTGCAAGATGAACAGGCACAAGCCTCTTGTTTTCAGTTTTAATTTAAATTAACCACAAAGGTGGTGTTTAAATGAGGATATGCACACTGCAGTTTGGTAAGGAAAACTAAGTGACTGCAGAAGAAAAAAGGGCTTGAGTACCACTGCAGCAAAATACAGTGCTGTGAAGGACAGAGGCAAGCTTGAGTGACAGAGACACTGTGAAAAACGGGGGTAGTGGCTTTCATTTCTTGTCACACCACAAACGGCAACAGTAAAGTTGCCTTTGCTGCTGTACCTAAGCAGGACGAACATAGCTATTTATACATCCAACCTGTCACGGAAATGCTGAAGTATACATGTTGCGGTTACAAACAGATGGGTATTGCTATGGTGCTACTAGAACTCAACACAAAGCAGCACATTTCTAGATTAGCAATGCTGGTAAAACAGCAAAGCTCAAAGCTGAAATATGCAAATAAATGCTAAAAACTCAATCTGTGAAGATTTTGTGTTGCTGTCCAATAGTAAGCTGCAGCAAAATAATGTCCAAGTATGTCTGGCTAACACAGCAGGTATATGGATTGCCTGTGACATCCTCCCCCAGTCGCTCTGAAGACCACATAGAAATTCTCCATTTCATTTTGATGCACGATCTATGCAGCCAGAGGTGACAACTTTCTGGAGGCATGGCACATCCTAGTCACTGCACCACGCAGGGAGCTGTACCCTGAAGTTTCCATGCCAACACCTCCCAGAGACAGTGGCAGCTATATGCCAACACTGACCTGCAATGCTGCGCTGATGGGAGAATTAATGAGTACATAGCGTTTTTCTTTCAAACTTTTTGAAAAATATTTTACCGTTAATTATGAAAGCAATTTTACAAAGTAACCGTTTATTAAGTGTGCTACTCTCCTATTAAATGATACAATTCATTACTACGGCTTAAAATTTCACTGCAGCCTTTAGCATAAAAATGGAGTAGTCGCGAAAACGGAACTGCATTCCCTCACTCTTGGCTCCCCTCCGCCCGCTCCTGCCCTGGCCAGACCTCGGCACCACTGCCCACAGGGGTTTTAAGCATCAAAGAATGAAAAAAGGCACATTAGACACTGCTGCAGTTTTGTTTTCTCAATGGCAACAAAGCAGAGGAAAAATGTAAACAGAATTTCATCATGTAAATTCAGAATTTCATGAGTGTAAACAGAATTCCATACTGTCCAAGGCTATGCTGGACTGCATGAGGTGTTACATAAGTGGCGATTGCAAAAGGCAACCTGGAATATGAAAATTCCACGTGAAAAACATGAAGGGCTAATAAAGCCGCTAAATGGCTTTGCTCAAAAGCAGCCAAGGAAAACAGGAATTGTCAGAGTTGATCAAGTGGAAAACAGTTACTGTTTAATTAAAAACTAGCCTATCAATACATAAAGTAAGATTAAGTGATCTTCGACGTGATGAAGCAAAAACCATTTAAAGAAACCTTCAGCAACAAAAAGCAGACACCATGCATTAGGAAACCAAATTATAATTAGGGTGCAACACGTTAACTTTATGATATTCTTCAGCAACTACTCACATGTGTAATTAACACAAGGTACATATCCAAACACATGCATTCACTGACACAAATTATTTCTAAAAGCATGAACAGAATCACCATATTCACAGAACACGGGAAAGATGGAAAAGACAAGCAGTAACCTGCTGCCCACCAGCAAATACAACCCACGTTCCCAGTACAAGAAACAGGTGGGAGGTTCAAATTTTTCCAGTTATATTAGAAAAAGACAGCAACATTTTGCGCACGTCAGACCCAGCCAGCGGGTGCAGCCTTCCTCAGCTTGTGGGGCAGAAACACCGACGGGTTACTGCGCAGAAGCCTGCTTGTCCTTCAGGCAGAAGGGGGCCCTGGATGGCAGAGGAGGCAGGCTGAGACCGGCAGCCCTGCTCAGCACCTCAAACCCCAGAACCTCGCTCCCCAGTTCGGCACCTTGCCCCTGAGCAGCCCCCAGCCCACCAAGGCTCTGTGGACACGCTCCCACTCAACACCTCCCCGCCCCTCTTCCAGAGAATGGATGCAAGAACCTAAGTTTGGACTCTGCCTGCTAAAAAGCAGAGCCCCTGGGAAAAGGCAGGCCAGTAAGGAAGGCGAGAGGCCAGCCACACCTGGGCCAGTGATCCGCCTGGGAACAGAGACCTTGGTCCCATTAGGGACTGATTGCCCCTTGAGGTAACTCCTGCTTGTTCATGAGGTAACTGCTGCTGCTTCGAAGAGCAATCAAGCTCACCATCAGGTGAGGCATTACTTTCTAAGAGACAAGGAGTAAGAAAATCACGGTGTTCTGCCCACAGGGCTCAATAAGCACCTTATAGGCCATCCGGCACTACCAGCTGCTTTGGAGTTCAGTTGCTGCAAGGATGTTCAGAAGACCAAAAGCAGATAATCATCTCAGGAATGTGACATGTAGGCTTCTGCTCCTCTGCCTTTTAATGAGACTCAGGCAGCAGTAGGTCCACACTGCTCCGCTCCCAAAGTCAAAATTAATCACGTCTTTTGACTGCCAGATCCGACATCAGAAAAGGCCAACTGTTGACTAATTCAGTGAAGATTCTCCAAAGGGCTGTAGTGGGCAGGTCTCTGGCTTGGATACCGTAAAGGCATCTTGATTTGCTGTGTCACCGGTAGGCAACAACATTTGTCTGAAAACAGAAATCTGTCACAAGACATATTTTCCCCTGACAATGAACAGAACAGACAAGGTAAAGAATGAAACTTCATTTCCTAGAACAAACGTGGGAGAAGAGCCAAACACATCAGAAGCTTCTTTTTTGGATGTGAAATGCGAATGATGTATTTTACAAAGACAAAATAATAATAAAAAAACCTTAGCTCATTAAAGGGCATGAAGAAAAGAATAAAAATCTATTTTAATGTTCTGTTCACATTGACAGACTCTTCACCTTCTCCCTCAACCCAGGATCATTTGTAGAACTTTGGGTCGAGAGCAGACCAAGAGACATCAACAATCAAACTCCTCTGAAATTACAGATGCTGTTATCAGTAGAGGGAGAACTGGGGAATGACTTGGGAAAGTTGTTTGGAGAGGGAAGGGGAAAGTCCTGGGGATGAGAAGCTGATAAGCGCAGATAAAACTGAACTGTACTATTTGGGAATAGGGATAGGTATCAAAGGAGGTATTATGATTCAGAATAATGCTGTCAGGAGAAAATATATTTAAAGTATATTTTAAATTCCTCAATAAGATGTCTTACAAAAACTTTCAAATATTCATTAACAGAATCTCACTAAAGCCTGCTGGGCTGTGTGAATTTCCCTCTACTAAATGTCTGCAAAGAATATTGACTGAATATAGGGACAGTAAAGATATTTTTATTAAGCCATGCTGCACTCAGCAAGCTACATGAGCATCCCCCAAAAAAGCTCAGACAATGTTAAATTCTGTAGACTAGAGCCACTGGCACAGGGTTAGCTGCGAGACAGACACAGAAACAGCAGAGACAGCCTGGGTTTAGGCGATGAATGTACACAGGTGAGCAAGAGGCTCGGGAACAAGCGGAGCGAACACAGAGAGGAGAGGGGGCAGAGAAGCAGCCCTGCACGGCATCTGTGTGCAGAAAATCCAAATCAGTCTTGTTACACAGTTCTGGAAGTTATTCCAGCATCTGGAGAAAACATGTTATAATGAACAACAACAAAAAAGAAAGCATTTAAGAAATTATCAAACTTTCAGGCAAAGGACAATTAGAGAGAAGTCCTTTACACCATGCTTCCTTTGAGATGAGCTTTTGAACACAGTCCTGCCAAGCACATCGCAGCTTGGAGAAGATTGCTACTCATTTCCTTTATTTTACCATGCTTTTTAATTGTATTGCATAAAGATCTTCAGGAAACACTAGCCATATGGAAATCACAGCCCTCCTGCATGCCAGTGTCCTACAGAGATAGAATGAGGAGAGATTCAGAATTCGGGGAGGTTTTTGCAGAACCTGACCCACCCTGTGTACTCTCAAGCTGTCTGGCCTAACATTTGCCTGTGCAGTATGGCCAAGAACTGGACGTCTAATAAACATCGAAGACCTGTGCAAACAGCTACATTTAGAAGACCGATTTTACTCCAAGGCACAGATTAATGACACAAGACCAACCGGTACGGGTGGGAAGTCCCAGAGCGTCGGCACAGAATGAAAGAAGCAGGACTGGAGGAGACCTCACTGACAAGTGGCGGGACCTGTCCGAGCGGCAGAGGAAGGAATTTAATTCCCCCATAACACAGCTAATCCATAAACTTTTAACTACAACAGCAAATCTCGTTTCTTTATAGTGAAGAGAAATCATGGTGCAGAGCATTTGCCAATTACCATGCTGTGAAATAAGGTTGTTAAGTGGCTAAATGTTACTAGTGTCAATCTTCTTTAAAGAAAATTGAATTAAGGATCTTTCATGTAGCTGAACTATGGCTGTGTCATTAAAGATATTCTACAAATTCAGAAAAAGTAAAGGGTAAGTATGTCAGAGTCATCTAATTGCATTAACATGACAGATGCAGAAGAATTAACAGAAGAATTTACATAGGGTCTATTGTACAGAAAAAAAATTTCAAGGCACTTCATAGCCACAATAATCCATTAGGCCAGACTAATTTACTAGCTGAAAGCTGAAAAATATTAGAAAAGTTTACTTTGAGAGGCTGGTTTAATTGTAGTTTGTTATATGCTGTCCGATAAATTCTTGGTGGTATATTCTTATTTACAGAAATTATGGTAGAGATAAGCCTTACAGTATTCATAAATCATTTACCATAGCATTCAAAATACTGGAAGGGTGTTTTTACAATACTCCTGAAATAACTGAAAAAACATTTATCAAGATCTAAGAAATAATGTTGCTGCAAACCTTATTACAGCATGTAATCCCACTTCACTTTGGGGAATCTTTTTTTGTTAGTAATACAAAATACACTCTGAAAACATCAAAAACTGTACATGTTGACTTTTCAAGCCTACAGATTTGGGAGATCGCTCCTTACTAAAAATGATCAAAGGGGCGATCAACACAAGCCTGTCCAAGATAATGCCCTAAGATCTTCAGTCAAGGTGGTGACTGATACAGGGAGACAATGTTTCTCAAACCTCATTCCTGAAGATCACAGCACACTGTACAAGGTGTTACAACCAATAAGCCAGCCCACTGTTGGTAAACCTATGCAAAAATAACTTGGCTTTGTGCTTGCTTATGAACTTCATCATTAAAGCATTACAAGTTTTGAAGACAACTAAAATATGCTTTGGAAGGCATATCCCCAAACAGTCTTTAAGAAATACAAAAAGTATTGGCAAATTATGCATTGTTTATTCTGAACAACACTTGGGAGCTGAGAAGGACAAGAGATGAAATGTAAACAGTGGGAGCCTGTATGCAATCCTCCAGGTTTTTATTTTTGGCAGTACAGAAACAGCAAAGCCAACTGTAACGGAAGCCTCTAGATTGTGAATATCCATGGCTGGGTTCCTCAACTGCCATGAAAAAAAAAATAATCTATTGTTTAGTACAGAAGGAAGAAGAAAGAAAATATTGGCAGAGCATAGGCAGCGTTTAGATGGGAGTCTTTCAGTGCCATTTGGTTCATATATGAAAATAACACTTGTTACCCAACTAACAATTGCCTGCGTTTGCAAATAGATGCATCATAGTTGGCTGAATCTTGGAAGCAAAGAATAAAGATCCGGCACTGTGCAACCAAGAGGTTTTTAACAGAGGAAGTACCTTCTACCACCCACCCCGAGCTCACCGCTCCACCTCCAGAGCACAAAACATCTATGGGCAGGGTGGGGCGACCCTCCCCTGCACCCACGGATGGCAGCTCCCATCTAACCACAAACAACAAACTTGGCTCTTCTTTAAACTACCTGAAAGCAAAAAGCATTTAGCTCACATGCCAGGACACATACTGAACGAGGACATCATCAGTAAAGCTCAAGTGCGAAGCCCAGGGATGCTGGGGCTCGAGAAGTGCAGAGCTCCTGGCAGCCCCCTGCCCTCTGATCCGCTCCCTGCACACGGCAGCATCTCCGCAGGGCGCCTGCGGCCAGCTGACACATGGCAGGACAGTGACACACACCACTTCGGAATTGCAGAAAAAGTTGTAAATTAAGACCAGCTGCATTTGGAAACCCATATGTAGGACAACAACAGATAAAGGCTCTACCGGACTCAAAAACAAGCAGCATTTTGCAGCAATACTATTGTGACACAAGACTCTCCATTAGAGCCTAGCGCAATTTTGTGAAGAGGTATGTATCTCATCATGAAAATAAAGTATATACATTTAGTATTGTTAACATGAAATGAAACATACATGTAAAAAACCAAAAAGATTAGCACACAAACGATGAGAAATGTTGGCAATTACTGGTGGACCACGCAGTTCATTATTTTTCACTGAACACTACTTTTTTCCTGTTCTATATCTTGTTACATCTACAGACACTCTTAACCTATGCATGACTTCTGTGGAATGACAGCAGATGTCATTTTAAGTTGGGGTTTATGTGATGCATTGGTAGCAAAAAAGCTTGCAGAGCCTAATACATTTTCTGCCTACGACCTTAAGGATTTTTAAAATGAAAATCCTTTGAGTAAAGAAGTTCAAACTTTCAGATGCCAGCTTCAAGCATACTAGTATCAGATATAATTACAGTAATACATTGCACGCACACAAAAATCCATTAACAATGGGAGTACAGTCAGGAGAATTACCAATGGGTAGGGTTTTCTCTGATAACGCCAAGTATTTTAATGTACCATTATTAAATAGGAGAACAGCAAGGCACAAAGAACTGTACAGCTGTTTCTGATATAAGATCAGACACTGAAGGAGATATGAGTAGAACTCAAATGATTCAGAATAATGAATGGGTTTCAAATAAAATGCAAACATAACTGTTTCCTTCAACTTAACAGTGGGGAAGAAAAATGCAAAAGAACTTTCCACAAGAGAACAGTTTGACCTTTTATATTGCATACGGAGACTTCACTCTTCTCTCTTTGATTTAGTATTTTCTTGAGAAGCGAAAAAAAGCACTTAAGAGATGAACAATCTTTTGCCTATTTATTAAGATTTGCTATATTTTCAAGAGGTATTTTAATTCTCTGCTTTCCTCGTGATCCTTCCCCACACTTCACTGGGAGGCAGCATGTATTCTACTTTACTCGTGGGAAAGATGGAGCATTTTACAACCTTCTGAAACAACTAAGACTCACTGCAAAGAATTTGTTTTTAATTGCTGTGGGGTAGTAACCTAAAAGCAGAGATACACTCTGCTCTCAGCTCACAGACAGCACTTTATACTTTGATACTATGACAATGGCTGGGGGGAAGAGTCAGTGAAGAGTGTCTGTGTGGAAAGGCACCCCTGAGACATCACTGTTGATACAGCAGATGAAGCTGTCCTTCTTGCAGGCCAGCAGGGAAAGGCATCCTCCTTCCACCTGCCTCTGGCTGCTTTCTCTCCTCACCTCCACTGCTGCTCTGCTTGACCTGTCCTCCTCATTTTGTAGCAGTCCCCACAATAATCTATCCACTACAATGGCACATGATTTCTGTCTCAAGTAAGATGTGTTTGCACTGGTGATGAGGAACAAGAATCCAAATAAACTGCACCCTGTAAGCCTCCACCACTGCCAGGTTTAAGTCAAAGACAGGGATTTACACAGGTATCTGGAAAGCTCACTGAGCACAGCCTGGGAGCTTGAAACAACTCACAGGACAAAAACGTGGATTTGCAAGATCTAACTATGCCTCCCAAAGTAGGAGAAATGCAAAGCACGAGAAGCAACAGGTTTCTGACGTCACAACAGCAGATTAATACAAACACTGAGCAGGACAGTACAGTCTAGTTGAACCACCATGCAAGTGATGGATCCTGTTCAGCAACACACAAACAGGCACAAACATGCTAGAAGACTGTGTTACAACAATCTAAAGGGTCAAAACAACAATTAGAATTTGTAATATGCAAACACGTTAAAAAAAATAAAAATACAGGGTTGTTTTAATAATAGCACTTTATTAAGGCTTTCTAATTATGCACTCGATCCCTTGCTGAGTTTAATCACTGTGCAACTCGCTACACCTACCAAGGCTGTCTGGCATGAGTAATATCTGTCACTGCAACACTCGTACTGTAAAGTCAAATACAGACACTGGAGCCATGAAATCAGAGTCCTCTGTAGCTGTCATAGGTTACAATAATACATAAATCATCTAGTCTGCTCTTAATTGAGCAGATACAGAAGTGAAACACTCCAAAACAAAGATAGGTAACCCAAACAATAGAAGTGATTTTCCTCGGGGTAACTATGGCTTGTTTTTTCCGATTTATAAACAATCTGCCATTCACTCCCTTAAATTTACAATGTGAGGGTTTAGGGCATTCACACTAGAGAAAATGATTTACTGAGACAAACCAACCAATTTGGTCTAGAAAGCACAATTAACATACGCAACTGAACAAAATGTTACTTGAGTCCGAAAACTGTTCTAATATTAATGCTTCCCTTTGACAATCCGCAGCCAGTGGGCAAATTCAAACTTGCCAACATTTAGTAAGTATTGTTTCAATATCCCACCCCAACAAGGGGTTCTACACAGGGTATTTTTGTAGGTTAACCTATTCCCACTGCAGTGTTTTGCAAAAACTGCCTGCCCTTGTGTTTGTCCTAACGTTTCAGACACTGACATACGTATAACATACCATATCTTATTGCTTAAGCAGCGTGAAGTTCTATAGAATGACATTTCAGTCACATCCCCAAAGAAAAATGTCCTTGCAGCTGCTCTGTGTTACACAAGCGATTTAATCTGCTTGGGACTTGGCACTGTTTTTCCAGCATAAGGGTACACGTTACATGCCAAGACCTTTTTTGTGTGTGTGTTCCGATTAGAATAGAATTTATGCAAATCACAGATTTATTTTTAGCCTGCTTTCCGTAGGAAACAAGACATGCAGTTACACTCTAATTTCTAGGCCCACTAACCTGTTTCAGTCTGGAGTTCAGTAGAGTAAGGAGCCTGACAAAGACACTATATTCACAAAGATGCTGCATGTCTGTTTTGCTGGACCAGAACAAACCTCTTGGGTGACCAACCAGCAACAGAAAACGTCACAGCAAAGGCATCCTTCAGCTGTGCCCATCAGTGGCAGCACAAGGTCTGTCATAGCTGGACCCATAAACCAAGTTTACACAACAGCAAACCCAGCTCTCAAATACCTGACCCACCCCAAACGTCCCCATTCCACATCACTTTCAAGTACAACAGTTCTTGTTAACAGCGTGGTTCATTCCAAAGCACTGGCCCACGCAGAAAAGTCACTGATGAGGTTTTGGGCGCACAGCTCTGTTGGGCTCCTCAGCCCCCACTTACTGCAGGACCCCAGAGCTCCAGCCAGGGCAGGGACCCCCACCAAGCACTGAACACACAGGCTAAGGAGCAATTCCTGCTCCGAGTAACAGTCATTAAGTGGTTCTTATGAAGGAATGGAGCTTCTCAAACTGGCTTTTCAAGGATCTCGGGAAGTCCCACCACTCCCAGAGGTAGGCTGCGGTATTCCCAATGGATCGCTTGCACTTGCACCAGAGAGAGGCAGTTCAGCAGTAAATTCAAACTGCAGATCACACAGCTGTGCCTCACCATGCTCCCAAGGACTCCCAGGAACTCAAACACCAACATCTAAGTGCCATCTCAGCACTCCTCTGATCAAATTAACAGATGTGCCATGTCACGGCATTATTGATTGGACATCTCAACATTTAATTGGAAAACAACACAGACAGACACCCCCAGCACTCTGCACAATATGGACAGTCAGCAAAATCCCTGTAACTCCAGATGTGCACTGGCCATGACTAATGCTAATGCCTGACTCATACAGAGTTCACACAGCAATTCTGCATCAAGACATGCTTTATTCAGTCTGCTACTACAGCTAAGGATCGAGGGCACACCAACGCACACCACAGTGCTCCGGTAAGGAACAGAGAAGTCCCTGCAGATGGCCCAGGACAGCACCCAGGGGAACATGCACGAGCTGTAGCAAGCACCAAGTCTGTGAGCATTCCTCACAGGTAGCCTCTTCGCACAAGCATGGCTGCAAGGAAACAGGTTTATGTTCCTCAGATTCTTCAATGCATTTCTTAGCAAACACAAACTTGTTGCAGAAAAGTATCAACACTGACATTTTAAAGTGCTGGTATAAACAGCACTGCAACTTTTAACTTGCTTAAGTCATACCATTTTCATGAACTATGAAAAAGACTTTCTCTCAAAACACAACCTAAAAACCAGCATTTAGTATCAATTGCTGTTAACTCCTACCCTTAAGGAATCTTACAAGATTTAAAAAGCCCAGAATGCCTCTGAGAAGGTACTGAACACCTACTGCACAGTTTTACAGTAGGCATATCCAGCTCACAGCACTACTGCACTATAAGCTAAAAGAAAAAAATAATTCAAAACATACAAACATTATTCAAAATACTTTAAAAATCTTCCAATTCAGAAAATAAGGTAATTCTCTCTTTTCACCCACATGAAGATGTCAGTCAAGCATCTTTTCCATCATGTATTTGGCACTACATTTACACGTGAAAAGCACAAAAACAAGAGCCAGGAGACTTGTTCCAGCCACCTACAAGACGGGGTCAGCTACCCACAATGTGCATCCAGAGACACAAGCAAGCTTCTGCCTTGGCCACAGAGAACAAGCACACATTCGTCGGTCACACCCCTGAATCTCACTGGTTTCACTCAATGAACTACAATTCAGTTATAACCTGATTTTGCAGGGATGCCTGTGTTTATGATCTTAACGCATTCTGTTGTTGAAGTAATCACATTAGGAAAGAACATGTCCCTATGTGTAAAGTTAATTGAGTAATATTAAAAATGAAAGGAATTTATCCTTTCCCTTGCACAGCATATCCTATTATTTCATCACTATTCATTTAATAAGATTTATTTCCAGTTACGGCACCCAGGGTTTTCAATTAAATATGAAATAGTGCTTTCTCTAAGGAGAGCAAGCGTGAAGAGCTGAACACCAGCAAAGAGGAACTGCTCAGCTTTTGGGACTCAAATTGCAAAAACTGAAATTGTCCAAGCAGTCCTAGCACATCCCATCACAACTCTTTGCCACAGAAACTCAGCTCGCCAGCAAGGTGGGTCACAGCAGCTAGCCTGGTGCGACTGCATCAAAGGCGCCAATTTGCAAGCTCCAAAGCAAGTCGTGGGAGCAGTGCAGGTCATCACCACTGAAAGCTGCAGCTCATTCAGAAGAGCTGTCAGAAGCAACTGCGCGCTCACCTCCACCTTTTGGCTTATTAATTTACATTTCAAAATTGGGCAGATGAGACTGACAAACTACTTCTCATTACTTACAATCCCAGAGAAGCAAAGTAAGACAGGTACATGGGGTCAGAAACTGCTGCAAGCAGTGCGGTAAGCACCCACCTGCCCGAGCCTGCTCCCAAGCATCTGGGGACCCTAAAAGCTTCTTGCCCAGTGCTCAGCACTGGGTTCATGCAAGTTTTTAAACTTTCATCTAGTTGTTGCCCATGCCTGCTAACATGGGTGCAAACCAAAATGGGTGGTTGACACACTCCAGAGCGTGGCACGGCAGGTGGGGGCATGAAAAGGTTCAGATGCACCTCATCCAAACAGGTTTCCAACACTGAGACGGGCTCCTCAACCTTCCTGCTCCTTATGAGCATGTCTGCATGACAAATGTGCAGTGACCGAGGGCAGATTGGCTTTAATGAAGTATCATCAAGATAAAAGAGTGTATTATCAACCTAACTTGAAACACAATTATAAAACCACCCATTTGCAGCAGCAACTCAGCCAACGTAGTCTTTTACCAGATGAGCCTGCTCTGAAGTATAAGCTTCATTAGGCTTTAACTGATTACATCTTCTGTCCTAACCAATTGTTCACAATTTATGTTTATGGTCATGCAGGCAGAGAATGTACAACATAAAATAGGAACCACTATGTTGACAGAGGACAATGCAGTAGCTTTAAATTTACAGGAGGATATAGATACTGCAGACTGCCAATTTACTGAAGAAATTTGCTTCATTATTGTTCCCACTCTAAAATGCTCCATAAATAAACATGTTTGGACTCTGGAGGACTCAGAAAAAAACACGGGTGAACGAAAAGTGATTTAGTAAATCAAACAGTCGAACTATTCCTATCCTAGAGATTAAGCATGCACACACACACAAAAAAAAAAAAAAAAAAAAATCACAAAACCAGACACAACTCCATTCTAAGAACAAAGCTCACCTATTACAGATTCCTACAAAAATGTCCTATTTATCCCCAAAAGTACAATTATAACCTAGTTAGATATTATTTTCTCTCTAGGGTGACACAACCCACATTCAGTTGCACTGTGTACATTTGAGTCCACATTTCACCATTTGTGTCTGTGTCCGTCTGTCCCCCCCCCAAAAAAAAGTACCTACTGAACTGAGAATTATTTCAATATTTACTTTATAGATTTAATTTCATAGCAAGTGGTAAAGAAAGGGGAAAAAAAGAGGCCAAGAGGCAGGTTGGTCAAGAACCACACCAAGGTTCAGCGACCACCCCAGTACTCCTGTCGCCAGGGCTCTGGCCAGCGCTGTCATCCGGGTCACCACGAGAGGCAACGCTGGTGCCAGGGGGAACCGCATCCCAGTAAAGGGACTTTTCCCATCCACCAGCTACACATCCCCATCAACACTAAGCTGCTGCTGGGCAAGGAACATGGACACACAAGGAATTACGGAAACGCAATACTGTGAACAGGTAAGGGAATGATGCAGACTTTGCAACCTAAAAGGTATTCACGGAACAAGACCTGTTAAAGGATCAGAAGGGAAGCCCATGGTCTGTGTCAGTCATCACAAAGCTGCGAAACTGAACACTGTTACAGGAACTGCTGCCTTCTACAGTTGTGTCTTCTACCTTAGCATTGCCTGGGAACACGGGACTGAGACGGTTGGGACATGCAGCTCAGCCTTTCAGATGATAGCTACTTTAAAGAACCTGGGATAATTACTCTAATTACATTTTGTTGTCTTCCATATGCCGTATACTATGTACGCATTTCTGACATCTGACAAGAAGCAGCATTTCACAGGGAATTATTGGGTTTTTCATAATATAATTAATGTACATTGATTTATTTCCTTGGGCAGCAACTTAACATCTGCATAAATGCCAGTGTTCTGGAAAGTTCACCAAGAAATTTAGTGCCAGGATTATCAAGCAAAAAATGTTTTTTTTCTAAACATAATATAAACTCAATTATTTGGCAATCCAGTGTATTCTTCAAGTGCAAAAAAACAACCCAGAAGCACAGTATTTGTAAGCACTAGTAAAAATCAACAGGACAGATATGTACTGATGTTTTTAAGTTGTATGATTTGCATATGTTCCAACACGGTGAATTTACTTGAAGTCTAAAGTCTACTTAAAATTTAAAAGCCCTTAATGTTACTGTAAGTTATCTTGGCCAATGGGCCATGTGGATGAATATACACGATACATTTAGAGTAGCACTACAGAAGAAAGACGTAGTACTCTATACTCTCAGTCCTAATATTGAAAGAAAACCCCTACTATCCCAGACTGTTTTAAGAGAGATGGTTGTCAAAGCCTCCAAACACATTAATCACATCTCCGAGCTAAAGCCTGAACTCAGGCACCCCGTAATCAGATCAACAGCACGGAGAAAACGTAACTCCTCGATCTGACTGTAGAACAACAGCACAGGCACCATCAATAAAAACGACAGGAGGCAGGAAAGGCTGAAAAACCCAGTATGGAAAACACATCTTGATAGAGAGGTTCATGCCTTATGCAGCTTATACGCATGTAACAGCAACAACAAAAAATTACAAAAACTAAATACCTGACACTTATTAAATTATCAGACAAGCGTTTCCAACGTTCTGCGGAACATAAAATGTTTTACTCCTTACGTCAGTTCCTGCACCCTCCTAACGCTATCCAGCACATGTAAACAAGGACAAAACCAGTTCAACCCTGGCAGAAGCTTTTTTCAGAAACAACAGCCAGTAAATACAAAAACCCCAAACCCAACGAACCAACCCCCTGTCAACAACTCTTCCCTTTCAGGAATTCCTCACATCCCTACGCACAGAGTCTGGTGCAGTTTTAATCTGCACCCATGGGAATGCCCCACAGCCACGTCCTGCTCATGAAGCCATGCATGTGAATGCATGGATCAATTTCAGGATTTAACTTCAAAATCTGCACACCTTTCCATCACCTGTCTGCCTCAAAACACTTGATAGCAGCCGCTGTAGAATCCAAATGTTAATTCTGCATTTTATAAATACATCTTTGATTGACTAAATCCCCTTATATCCACATGCTAAACAGCACTATTTACAACTTACACACTTTCTCCACATTTACTTGTCAAACTGTTATTACTTCTGATGAGTAACTGGTCAGAAGAACAAGGCTGTACTGTTTTATTGGACTGTGGGAGCAAGAAGGGCACTGAAGGGGGTAAAGAGGGAAGGATGACGGCATTCACAGACTAGCACATACTCATATATTTCACTAATGACGGGGGAAGAAAAAAAAAGGCATTGCAGAAGAGAATTATTCCAGAGGGCAGACTGTTGTAACTGCAGCCACAGCTCTAAATTATGTAGCCAGAAGGTCATAACGATCTTTATCTTCCTCCTTTGCACGCACTCACTCATAGATATAACAATGGCAACTCCATTCCAGCAACAGAGTTAACCTTAAACTTCAAAGGTTAACTTAAAATGGCTGCCTGTTTGGGGTTTTTTGTCAGCTCCTGTGCTTTGCTGCTGTTGACTGAACACCTTCGCGTAACAGCATGTAAGGACCCCACAGCACTAATGAATATTTTCCGTTATTGACAGTTTAAGTTCAGATATCCATGGTGTGGCTCTCATGTAATTTAAATTATGATGCACTCCATGCTTCGAAAACAAATGTTAAGTTCTACTAATAAAGGGTTAAGGACTTCTAAGTCAGTTCAACTGACCTTGGTATGACTTACCCACAACACAGTCAGCTCTTCAGCAACACAGATGGTTGAACTGATGTTGCCAATGTTTTAAGCTCAGAAAATGCTTCTTTTTTTTTTAATTATTATTATTATTATTTCCCCATGCTGTGTTTACTGTTTTACATATGCCTCTGACTGCCAAGGAATTGTTAACTAATCACCATGAGATTCATTTTGTTAGTACACAGCTGGGTACTTGGTCATGCAACATCTGCTTCTCAGCATTTCTTCTTTTTCTTATCTATCAGTAGTTCGTAAGAACACAGCCTCAACAGAGTATGTCAGTACATGGAATAACAGCTATTAAAACAGAAACCTTCAGGTTAAATAATGAACCCATCTCTCTTACAGAACGGAAAGCCCACCTAGAGTAGCCATAAAACAGATAAAAAGACATTCTGATTTCCTCATCGCAAGGCATTTCTTAAAAGATTGCTGCAACTTGGAGAACATAACGGGAATAATGCACACTCTGGAGTCACACGTTCTGCAAGACCTGGTCTCCCAACCAGTTTCAGTCCCAAGTCCAGCTCACTGCCTCTCCTGCCGAGCCCTGGCTGCTGCACCCAACTGTCACGCAGGAGAGGAGCCTCACGCTGAATTTGGCAGCGGGAAGTTGCATTTTGTCCAGTATTATGGCAACCACTTCTCAAGCGCTAACCAAAGCTCCTCCCGACAACTGACCACAGAGTCAGGGTCACCCACCCACCTTATGACCAAAGCCACTTAGTTCCCTCGCCACCAGAACCCAACACACAGTGTGCAGCAATTTTGAAAAGAAGTATTTGCTGCCTCTCCTCTGTGCTTTTAACTGCTAAATATTACTAAGAAGCTAATAACAAACAAAAACACCCACCCCAAAAACCTGTAAAGCTTCCACAAAAAGTTTCTAAAAGATAATCTTTCAAGAAATTTTTCTGCAATAAAGTTTTCAGAACATCTGCATTTGAGAGGTCGGCAGAATAAAAAAGGGCAAATAACCTGTTCATTAAAAGGATAAATCTGGTTTTCATAATCAGAACTTACTGAACATTAAAGAAAACGTGCTCTTTCACTGCCATCCATGTGAATGTCTAAGCACAGGCAACAAGTCAACTCTGCAGCAGATTTAAGCTTAGTTAGCATTTGTTCACCTGTGGAAAGGTCACTCCACACGGGGAGCACAATAACTGTATTTCCAATTATTTTTAATTTCAGAACAAACTTCTGCTACTTTAAAACATACTATAAACTAGAACTAGTTGAAGCAGAGAGAAAAAGCAAGGACAGCAGCTTCACAGCAAGATAACTGCTGTTTTCATTTTTACTTTGTGCTTTCCATCATAAAAACTAGTCTACGTAAGCCATATACAATCATACTTAAAAAACAAAACCATTTGATTTCAGAAAGTCCTCATGGGCCACAGCTGCAGTCAGATACAAATGGCACATATCACTTCAGTTGTGGTCAGATTCCAAGCCACCTACGCTCCCTTCTCCAAGTACAATAAATGGCCACAAAACAGACATACTGGCAGTGAACAAGAATCAAAGTCTAAAGAACAGGGCAGAAAATAACTGCTCCCCAGCAGATGTCTGCAACAACTGTGTGAATGATAATCTATTAGATTCAGTGATTAACTTTCACCAGTTGCTTTCAGTTTGATTTTTGCCCCCAAAAGTTTGGCACCACATAGATATCGTAAGCAAAATATAAATGTTTGTATAGACTATGAGACAGAAAGGGTCATCCAGTTACAATAATAAAAGTATCACATTCGAAGCGCTTAGCTCTTGGATTGCGGTGCATTCAGCTCGGGAAGCTTGCCAGTCATCGTCTTTTTGCAGCTGTCTCCAAAGGCTGGACTCATTTATATCTGCTTAAAGAGCTCACTACATTCAAGACTGACACAGAAATGGAATTCTCATAAGAAAGCACTTCAAATAAAAAGACAGCTTTGAAGGCAAAGCCAAATCTAATTTCTGTTCTCAATTCACAATCAATCAGAAGGCAGCTATGGATGTACACCCCAACAGGAAAACCCAAACTGACAGCATAGTAGTTTTTTCCCCCTGTATTTATTGCATCATTCCCTTTTCTGTCACCCTTGCCTGACCGTCTAGGTTCTGCAGTAATCTCCTTGAAATGCTTTGCTATCACCAGAGCACAGTATTGCACAGAGCAGATATTTCTGTTACCCACAGCAGACACTTTTTACAAAAAATGCTTCCTTTCTCCTTGCTTCCAGGGCACACATATGAACATGAAGGCAAGAGTTTTAAAAGGTTCCCTTTTTTGCTTGAATACAAGTACATCAACTTACCAATACAATAAAACATACAGCTAGATGATGAAAAACTACCGCGCACTGATGACCATAGGAATTACATCAAGCAAATCCGACAGCAGGTACCTGTCCTAACAATATTCATCATCTCAAAAAACTGTGACTGGAACGCAGTCAAGAGCCTTCCTAATTTTACTCGTCATATTGAGTCAGAATCAGATAGCAATTACATAGCTAGCACTTGACTTGTTACTAAACAAAACCACTTAAATGCCAAAATTCACCGTTCAATCCCCACTGGCAGCTATACAGAAACAGCAAAGAAAAGAAACCAGACATCTTGCTGCTCAAATAAATAAAGCGATAAAACAGAATTATCTTGTCTTTATCTGCCAATTTAAATTCTTATAAAGAGACTAACAGAGCCTTCCTGAAGGCACTGTCAGAGCAATCAGGTGAAACCAGTGCTGTGGATGTTTGATATGAAGCACATCAATGTCTGCTTGGAAAGTTCAGCACCCTGTGCACTGTGTGCAGCAGGAGGGTCTGCTGTGCCAGGAAAAGTATTACTGGAAAAGGGTGACTGCCCGATTTGTTACTGTAAAAAAACCAAACAAACCAACAAAACAATGCATGTCCAGCACGTAGGCCAAGAATAAATTTTCAAGACCAGAATTTCAAATATCCTCTGCTTCTAAATTTATTTGGCAGCATTTGCAGTAGCACTGAGGTCCAACTAAGTCTGCAGGCATCACTCACATTTCCTGCATTTGAATCAGATGCACATTGTTACTTCAAAAAGCAGACTTTATTTTTATATCCACAAACCTGATAAATATAAGAAAAGCCTCACACTTTGCATTTAAATCTTGTACTGCCAGGTAACAACAAATACTAAATTTTTCCAGATCACTGCAAGTAGCCTGAAGAAAGGGTCCAGTTCTCATGTCCCAGTTTCTAATTCTTCAGATAGGATAGAAAGTTCTGCCAAAAAACTAGGTTTGGGTTTATTATTTTTGAACATGAGAGGTGTTGTTTTTCTTCGCCATTGCCTTAATACCCAACATCTCTGCAACCACACCCCCCCAGGAAGAGCAGATCTCTGAAGAGCATAGCTCAATTAGGAGAAATAAAAATAAGTATCAGATGTATTTGCCAAAAGGCAATAAATAAGGATTTCAGAACAACAAATTTTATGCCCCCCAAAGGTGATTCAACAAAGCAGAAACTGATTTAAGTCCTTTTTCTCTTTCCTGCACTTCACCCAGTGTAAGAAAAAACAGTCCACAAAAAGAACTTCCTCAGGTAAAAACCCTTTTACTATTCCTGCAGCATGACACTTCACATTACAGATCAGAGTTTGATGACTGAATGGAAGAATAAGCTATTTTTAGTAGACTTTTAACTGCGAGAAAATGCAGAGAACAAGTTGGTAGTTTCTCAATACTTTAGAACTTCCCTGTGGATGTACTACGCGCATTTGTGTACAAAAGGTTAACAAAGACCCCAAGATCCCGTCCTCGGGGCCACCACTTTCCCCAGAAGGACCACCACAGCCTGATGAAAAGAATTCCATTTTAAGCAGTGTTCAGCACCACAATTTAAACAGTTTCCCATCCACAAAGCAATTCTCGTCTTTGTTCCATGTTCCTTCCCTCTGCAAAGACCAGAGAATGCGGATACCTTCCTGCTTCCCGTCTTGTCATTCTTTTACTATGGAATTGGTGCCAAGATCAGACTGTTGCATGGCCAAAGGTTATTAAATTTACACAAGAGTTCCAATTCTCCATATTCGGGATAAGGAACTGTTTGAACAGCACAAACACTTCCAATGCTTCTTTAAAAAGCCACTGACAGCTCTGATGGCAGACAGCTATCACAGGAAAACTGCTTTAAAAGAAAAACTTGCAAATCACTTAACTGTGCTTATGTTTAAAGAAAGTGTTAAGAACATTGTTTCAACAGTACAAATACCCGTGACTTACAAATACTTCTAACTCCAGGTTCAAACCACAAAGTCAATGTTCCACCTGACCCAGGGAAGACCCTGACACCAACAGCGTCTCACCAACACCCACTGCCAGGGACAGACCAGCACCATCCGAGAGGGGTGCCCACAGGGCATCTCACCCACTCCCTGATCTGCCTCAGAAACACCCTGAAACTTCACTCACCACCCAAGTCAGTCCGAATGACACCCGTCTGCATGTGAGCTCACAGGTGAGTGACATCACTCGTTACACATCTGGATGGCCTGCACTCCTGTTTGTCCAACGGAAGGGCACTGGAGCAGGCAGCCACCACACTCTCACTGCCTTCTACAAGGTATTTACTAAGGCAGAAAGATTAATATGAAAGATTCATATTAATAAGGCTATGCAGCTACCAAAACTAAGTGACAGTGAAGTATTTTCAGTGCAGCACCTTACGGCTGAGCAGGCAAACACACCTTTTTCCCCTTACATTACTCAATTGCACAGTGACAAAGCAGCAGGAGATTTATGCTCTGGACCCAAACCTTATTTTGAATCCATACACTTTACACAGGAGTTAGAAAAGATGTCTCTGGCTAGCAAAGACCCATATATCCTGAAATATTTTGCAGAACAGAGCAGAACAAAAGGATAAAATATGCAGTACAGCATAAACAACATTAACTCCACTGCAATTATTTGCTATTTTGATGAACATTAAGCGTCCTGCCCTAATGAATTCATTTAAGTACTAGCAGCATCTCCTAATGGGCATTAATTAAACTTTTCCAGCATCTCTACCTTCACCAGAGAAAAGTAATTACTCACTGCTGTCCTACAGAGAGGGAAATAAAATCCACAGGATTAGGGTTTTTTTTATATTGAGTAAGTAGGGCACATAGGAAAGCCTGCAATTTAGAGGCAAGTTGCTGTAGTTCGTAATTCCACGACATGAGCAATACTTCAGGCCGTGCACTGGGTAAAACAGGTTTTCTGCTGCCTGTAAATAAACCACAAAATCAGGTTTAATAATAGCAGATAGGTCTGTCAAGGACATAACAATTTGTCTTTTTCAAAATTCGTAAGAGGACACAGCATAAGCCAGTTACCCATTACCTCAGCTATTCTGTATAGTTAAACCACCAGCTGGATATACTCACCAGCATTTCATACCCTATCTATCAGTGAATACATTTAAAAAAGATTTTATTCATAATTATGGCATACTAATGCTTCTATAGTA
This sequence comes from Falco peregrinus, assembly GCF_023634155.1. Taxonomy (NCBI): domain Eukaryota; kingdom Metazoa; phylum Chordata; class Aves; order Falconiformes; family Falconidae; genus Falco; species Falco peregrinus. The sequence continues at coordinate 7,598,971 of NC_073736.1, read as the reverse complement.
AGCCATTTAAAACAAGAAGTATACGCATGAGTGGCATCTGAAGAAGTCAAGAGATCTAGAATAACGGACAACAATTTTTATTCATACAAAACTGTTTTACACAATAGGGAGCAACTCTCAATATGAAATAAAACCACAGCAATTTTGTCTTCAAACTTATGCCACTGGCATTTTTTTGTCTACACCAAACACAATGCATTAAAGTTCATGTTATAAACATTATCTTCCAACGAAACACTATCAACTCGAAGCAAACCCATTGCAATAAATATTTCAAAAACACTGCTCAGCAATGGAACACCGTATTTGATTACTTACTGGCACTTCTATTCGATGGCACCCACTAAGCAGTCTTCACAAACAAGTTTTGCCTGCACCAAAGCATTTACAATCTAATCTCACTGCAAAGGAGATTAGTGAAATTACTGAGCGATAATAGTTTCAGCAACAGAGGTAAAAATAGCTCCCTGGCACTTCTGGTCAGCTGTTTTCTGAGGAATTCTTTAGACCAATAAAGGATGAAACAAGCCATTAAACATCATTCCCTGGGATTAATAGAGGGCTATGCCTCTCTTTTACATAACAGAATTCTGAAATTCTCCCCAAGTACATGCATTAGGATAAAATAATTTCTACAAACCTAAAACTTTCGGCTTACTTATTTCCTAATAGTTCTGTGGTTTTAAAGGAAATAAACTGGATGTTAATCCTCTTGCATTTAATGAGTAGTACCAGCAAACTCTGCTTCTGTCTGTTGCAAGAAGGTCACAGTAAACTTGGCATATAACCAAAACGAAGTTGCATATAGTGGCAATGAAACCTTAAGTAGGGGAGGAAGGCTTAAGTGGTTTGGGTGTTCTTGTTGTCTACTTGAACAAAAACTGCGTCAAAACGATTTAAAAACCCACCTATGTCCTTAGCCTTTTTCACACAAATCACTTAACACAGGATGGAAATACTTAATCAGCACGTTGACTTACACCCAGTTCAAATCATTTGTCAGTGGGTTAACGTTTTGGTTTTTAATAATGTCAGGAAAAGAAGAAATAACTTATGCACATACATCTCCATACTCAGCTGCTGGGTAAAGCTGGTAGGCCACCAGCTGTGCAAACACAAGAGATGTGCCAAAGGGAATAAACCAGCCCTCATTTCTACTTCAGTTATACTTTTCTTGTGGTCTTCTAACAAGTCTTGCAGGGAAAAGGAAAACTTGTATCAAGACAGGCACTTCTGCTTTTCGTTTCAATTCGTTTTCAAAGGAATGATCTTCCTACCCAGACTCACTAGGTTTCATGCTAGACATGGCTCCCCTGGTAAGTGCTGCTTTTTCCAGAATCCAAACTGCATGCCCAAGATACTACGCACATTACTTTTTCCTAAAAACTGACTACAACTATAGCAACTATTTAAGAGTTACAATACTATATAAAGAGGCTTTCTTTACTAAATTAGTCAGCAAACCACCTAGTCACCTAAAGATTATATATACTTCATTACCTTTAAGTTAACTTTGTTAAAAATATCATACAGAACAAAAGCACGAAGTTATCTATCAGATGCTTTGTCTATTTCTTTGTAACTTTTACTACCAGTCTTCACCACCACAGGCATTTTATTTTCAATGACTTAGAAGAATAATTTCTTTAACACTGAATCAGATAAACTTTTTTTCTTAGGATATCAAGAATTAAAACTGTTTTAATTATTTGGAGTCTCCCAGCCACCTGATTCCATGAGTTAAGAAAAAGGTATCTGTAGATGCTCTAAGACCTACTCAATTGCAGATCAAATACCTTAGGCCACATTTTATATTTTTTTTCTGGGAATCGTTTCGGTCAGTCAGCAGAGGCTGCACCACTCTGTAGGCACCCCGCAGTGGCAGGTCTCGGCTTGCGGCCATTGAAGACTGAGATATCCTGAATGACTCCCACAGCGTTTACAAAACATTTAAGAAGAACAGACAGATTAAAAACAGGCTTAACTTTGTCACACAAGCCTTAGTGACGCTGGAAAAGAGAGACAAAGACTTTCTACCCTAACATTATTTCCACTACAACTTAATTTGATAAACTACATCACTGTATCAAACAATAATTAAGCAGCCACTTCAGATGGAATTTTTTCCTCTCATCTGTCCTTTCATCAACATGAAAGGAGATTTTTTTCCTAAAGTTTCTTCTAGCTAAGCACAAACCTGGTACATATGCCACTGTGCACCATCCCACCCCGGTCAGGGGGATCTGCTGAGGAAGCTCTCCGCAGGCACGCCAGACCTGCCAGCATTCCACTTCACAGCGAGCAGGACCGACCCTGTGGGGCACCAACAGCCGCTTCCTACCGTGCCACAACTGCAACGCAGCATTTCCACATCAAAGCTCAGCACTCGCTCCTGCCCACCCAGCTGCAAACTGCACCTTCTCCGAGCCAAGGGGAAGGAGGATGCAAGAAGGTGCCTGATGCCATGGCTGGAGAGGACTCCAGCAGAGCACTGCAGAAGAAATCAGCTGCCACAGACTCAGAGGCAAAGGCCGAGGCTGGTCACGGCCTTTCCCCTTTCCCATACCAGCACACCCCACTTTGCCCACAGAGCACGCCAAGAGCTGACGAACCCTTTCCATGGGCAAACAGATGGTCCTGGCAAAAGCGCTCCCGAGTTGCGTGCTACATCCTCGCCTGCATGCTAAAACAGTCCTTAACAGAAGAGACACAATTTGAATCCCAAAACATAATAGCTAACATCAAATTGCTCTTAACATACAACTCCAAAACGATCCTAGTCCAAGGGAAATTACTTTCTCCCTAAATGTTTTATCAAAAAAACCTCTGGCAAAGCCAGCTGGGGCATTTCAGTAGCAACCCAGCACTAAATATGTTCCTTTATGCTCTACATTCAAAGCCTGATATACAGGCTAAGCCACCAAGTATTGATGGTTTTTTTTCAGAACAATTTCTGGCAGAGGACTGCACAGATCTACCAACTTGCATTTTTAAAGTTCAAAATGGCTTTCAGTGTTCTTCAGAGCCCTGAGAAACTGGCCAAAGATGTATAACTCAAACTGCATTTGATTACTGGGAGGTAAACAACACTGGAACATACTGACCACTCATTTTTACTTCTAAGACATGAGAACTTTATTCATATTTCCACTATGAAGAAGTGAAACATCTAATGACCAGGCCTAAAAATGCGTGTGAGTTTTTAGTGGGATGGCCAAGGAAGAGAGCTTGTTTTTTCTCTTAGATTACTATCATGTTTAGTCTATGATGCATCTAGAGTTGAAAACTTCTGAAAGTGCTTTTATGTAAACCTGTAATGATCTGCAGACAGCTACTGAACGCTGTAAATCTGCAAGCCAAGAATCTACGATGGAGTAAACATCACCCCGATTCACATCTCTCAGGTGCTTGAACAATGGTTTTCAAGAAAAGTGAAAAAAAAATTAAATAAAATGTGTTTCCAATTTCCAATTCTTTATTTCCTATTGTTAATAAGCTTCATAAATCAACCTTGAAAACAGCCAGGCTGCAGTTACCTCCTCCTCCTCCTCCGCAGCCCTTGGGCAGTCACCCCGTGCCGGCCCGGCAGCCCTGGCACACCGCACTGGAGCGGCGCGGGAGGGCCATGCCCGGCAGGACAGCTTGCTGCACCGCTGCAGAATGTCACACCTGAACAGCTGGGAGGCACATTACAGCCGAGACACGACCAACATGCCCTGCAAAGCCAACATGTCAGGCTGCACCGGGGCCGGTCTCCCGCGGGACGCAGCCCTCCCCAGGCGCGCCGTGTGCCAGCCTGAGTGCCCTCCTGCGAGCGGGGGACCTCTGCAGGGCGTCAGTGCCACGCTGGTCCTCACACCCTGCCTCAGGCTGCCGCGCTCTTCAGCCCCAAACAGATACAGCGAGTAAATACATATTTGTAGTCTGACAAAGGAAGGGTGGGAGGACTGCCACGTCCCCACTTCACCTGAGAAGCCCAAGTGACATCCAGTGGTATGTGAACATTTAGGGCTGCAGCGGTTTCTGGGAGACTTTGATGGAAACTTCTATATTCCCCCACATGACGTTTATGGAGCAAAGCGGACACGCTCGAGGGAACCAGCTCCACCCCGACAGAGGCAGCTGTGGGTCTGGGGCCTCCACGGGCTCCTACAGCTCCCACGTGGCCGACGAAACAATGACATTTTAACTAACATCCAGCACGAGGGAAGCATTCCCATGTCTTTAGTTTAAAGGTATACTGGGACTAAATTAGAAGAAAACTGGACATCTGTGCCTTCCCACACGCAGTTATTAATTAGCACGTGCAGGTTGCTAGAACAATAAGCATCAGAAGGCAAAGGTCAAACCGTTACTGAACCCTGCTGAGCCCTTCTCCAGGGCCTGCCCCTGGCACTTGACATGCCCGAATGAAGACATGTTTCCCACTATCAGGGATTATTTGCTGTCGGTTATGGCCTCGTGCTTGTGCTGAGAGAAGAAGCAATAAACCCCTAACCCTACTCTTTTGTACCATTACTGAATCTCACTCATACTTATTTCCATTCTGTTGTAATTCCACCTTTCTCTGTCTCACTGCTCAAGTACTTCCAGGCTGCTGACCTCTTTCTTCGCTTCTCCTCTGCTTCTGGCTCTCTGAGGCAAGTTGAGGAGTGACCCCCAAAGTACTCCCTAATACCATCTACAGAATTTGGCAACACCAGCTCGTGACTTGCATCTCCCACGTCCCCCACTGGATCAGACCTGCCTGGCACATGTCAGCTCAGGCACTTGCATCACAGCGGAGACAAGGTGATACCGCCAGCTTCTTCAAAGCAATCTGTGCTGGAGATGGTCCTGGAGGGTCCCAGCCTCACCAAACCAACGCAGTTTTGTACAAGTGCAACGCAACCATCGTTGTGGTCAGATTTTGGATTAGGTTCTCATTTTACAGCAATACTAGTTTGAATTTCTAAGAATACATGTTCTCTATTTCTAAATGCAGTGGATTTAAGAAAAGACAACTTTAGTAACAGGTGATTCACACAATCACATTAACCTTGTTGATTGCCTTTAGCACCTTTTTGAAAGAATACTTCATTATCATGCAGATTGAAATAACGCATTTCTAGACACTAAAACCCAGAATACTTCTGATGTTTATATAGTGTCCATAATCCATATTCATAAGGCACCAGCTGTTAGTCTGATTGTTTTTAATACCAAAAGTCAGTAATGAAATGGCACTGAAGTAGAACTCAGTAAGAATCAATATTCAAGTGTACCATGATCTGACAGAGATAGAATTCAAGCTTGACACTTTTTGTACAGGTAACTGAAGAGACGGCAATCCAGAGCTTAAAGGAATTAACTTTTTAACCATATCTCAGGAAGATAAATTTACAATGGATCTAGCTACACAAACCAGACTGCTGCTGTTCAGCAAGTGAAGAGTGACACAGGATGGATAGTAAACACCCCAGTGATCTTCAGTTTGAAGAAGTTACATTCAACTGAGAGCAACCAACAATTCATGAAAAATTACAGGCTTGAGAAACATACATATTGAAAAGTAGCTTAAGCAAGCATCTTCAAAAGTAGCTATGAAAACAAGCTTTAAAAGCTCACTGTCAGAGAAAGCCTAGAGTTATGTCTAACCACCCTGGTGTGTTTTGCAAATGAAATTACATTTCCACATACGATCACTACTTTAACACGTTGCATTTGCATATGACAAAAAAGCACAGTGACATAAGCTTGAAGATTGCTATGATGGTATTTCATATCAAAAGCTACACCTAAACTCATCACAGAACATGGCTATGTGCAACCACCCGTATCTGCATCTGTACAGCACTGAGGGGCAGCTTGTACAGAGGTTTTAACAGACAGTATGGAAAAGTTAACACAAACCCCAGTGTCCCTCAACTTGATGCACCCATAGCAGCTATCCCCTTTTCTCCATCAGTGCCTTTACAGTCTCCTTGACGCCACACCGACAAACACCCTTTCCTAGGATATTCCCCTTTTCACCAAAGTATATGTTCTTGCTTTTAAAACTGATTAGCTTGGAAGCCAGCCCATCGTATTCAACTACTGCTGGTATGCCACCTGGGAGCAGCTCCTGTTCCCACTGTAACCTGCTGAGGGCCCAAGAAAGATTAATTTAACACAGATTCAAATACCAATTAGCAACCGAGAAGATGAATTACTTAGGATTCTTGTTTTGATGATGATGTAACAGATCAATACAAGTCTGCAATCTTCCTACTGCATTTTCCCCTCACCTTCTGTTCAGCAGAACTAAATAAGGAATTTACTCTCAAATACAAAGAGCTCATATTTTTCTTAATCCAAATCTAGTACTCTCAGGAATACTATCGCTTTGAAAAAGAAAATTGTTCCCATTCAGGGAACAAGATGTGATTTAACTAACAGCCCATGAATGTGACAAAATGCTTCTTAAAAGGAAGCATCATGAATTAAAAACAAGAATCAGAAGAATGAAATCAAAGACATCGAAATAGAGCAACAATCAAAACTAGAATAATTTTTTTCAGCTGTCAATTTGAATGCACAATACCTGTTATATGATTTTTTTTTTAAGAATTATCAGCTGAAAAGTATCTTGAAGCAGAGGTTTCAATAATACAGGAGCACGATGCATAGCAAGTTATACAAGTGCAGCTTGTTTACCTCAGGAATATTCTAAAAAGGCAGTTCAGTTTTAAAGTGTCTTTGTTTTATAATAGAAAAATGAGAATTCCTTTAAAAAAAATAAGGAAATTTCATCTTCTGAGAGTGGTAAAAACTAGCCATTTTCTACAACTGACTAGCATTTCATTAAAGCCAGCCAAGAATTCAAAAGCAACACCTAAACAAAAATTATGAAGGCAAAATATGCTGTTGAAATCATGGCTTCTAATAAAGGTTCATGTTTATTTCATTCTTGGCTTCATTCACATAGAAGAAAAAGCCTCCTGCCATTGCAGAGTGGTGGCAAAATTACAGTTTCAAGGATTTTAAAGAAGTTCTATGCTGGCTTATAGACCAAAGCTTTTTTTTTTTCTTTTTAATAGAAAAGCACCATAAAGATATATGCAAGAATTTCAATCAAAACTGTCTACCTGAACAAGAAAACTTCCTTCCAGGCATAACAAGTGCTTGATCGTTCAGTCCTAGCGAAAATCTCCTTCCCCTAAAGCAGGGGACACAGACGCAGAGGAGGTGGGTTGGAGAACACTGGCTGCACTACCCGCTCTGCCACCAGCTCCAGGTAAATGCCAGCGTTACACTGCACTGTTCTACTGGGTCTCGGGAGAGACATCAGCAAACCGTACAGGGAAGAGAATGGCTTTCCTGAAGGGAACAAAAAAGTGCAAATTAAAACCGTGGTGTAAAATAGCGCAGCAGCAAAAGCCACATGAGGCCTCGTTATCATTTGAGACTAACACGCCAAGAAAGAATAGAATAATTAGAGCGCATTTATGGTGAAATCATTAACACGGTACTCATCGCAGGAAAATTTAAACAAAGGAGTATGTGAAAGTGAAAGGCAATACATTCTATGCCAAGAATAATGTGTTTATATAAAGATGAATAGGAGAAACAAGATTATAAATTACACGCACATACTAATACCCATGCCCTGGCAAGTGCTTGATAGTCCTCTGCATCCACACATCTGAGATGTAAGCTAATAGCTTTTCGTGCAAGATGGCTCTCTAAAAATGCTATAGGACACACCACTGCTACTACCAATGCTTTGGAGAAACAACAGCCTCCAGCGAAAAGCATTTCTTGATCAGTTTTCTTTTTCAAGACTGCACATCTGTCTCCTGCACAGTTTCAAGGAACTGGGATGCCCTACACATTCATTATAGCAACCCTGAATGTTTTCATCATTTCTTAAGTGTGGTAAAACAAATCAGCCTTTCCTTCTGTATAAAAATGGATCAGTTCCCCATGCACCCTGAAGCAGGGAGGGCAGTTTTCCACACCAGCATCCAGCAGCCCCCCACCCAACGCACATCAAGGACTGAAGGACCTGAGCTGGCTGCGTCAGCTCCTCAGACTAGCAGACTAACACATTAGTCTGTTTAATCTCCGAGCTGGCATACTGCCAGCTTCCACAGAAACACAGAATTAGGGTAATGCCTTTCCTCTGAGAGGCAAAATTATCCTAGTGTGTACTCTGATCTCTGTTTTAACATGGCACATTTAGAATTCATCTGATTTTGCAAAAACAGCTTCGGAGTGTGGCGTGCCCTCCTCTCTGCCTTAATTGCCAAACATGCAAATGTTTACCCCCGCACGAAGGCTTCATACCTACCTCAAGCACAAGAGAAAATGTAAATGAATCTTATATACTCAGCTTCAAGTATTGTGTCTCGAGTGTCAAATCCTGATCTGAATCACTGCATGTGTCATCACCATTTTCATTCATTCTGCTTCAGAGAAGGGACCCCCATGCACAAGCTGACTGCTAAACACTTCCTTCAACTCCTCTCGGTAGCAGACACATCAGGGATCGATCACCATGCAATTTTACAGTCACATGAGAAAATGCATCCAGCAGTAAGTTACCTTCTCGTAAGGTTGTACTAGATTTTGATCAGGAGAGCATTTTGGTAAGACAAAGCCTTGCTGGCTTCAAGATCCTCAAGTCCCAAGAGTATTACATCATTTAGTGAAAGACACTGACTCGAAGAAAAAGATCAGTTTGGTACCGAGAACTTCAGAGTACCACATCCACCTGTCAATCACCTTATTCTCTGTACTAACGCATCATAACTCAAATAAAGCAATAGATCTGAAGTAGTTAGAGATGTCACATCAAAAGGCTGCAGATTATGGCTGAGCACACACAAAGCAGCAACATGTGTCAGCTTTCAACTGGGGTGTACTGTATGTATCATAAACTGCACGAAGTACTGAAAAAAATAATGATCCCACGAGTCCTGCGAGTATGAGCTGGGAAGTACTCCATGTGTCCCAGCAGGGAAAAAAAACCATCAAAGCACAAACTGATAACTTACTGCAGGCCAGGCAATCCAGATGGGAGATAACAAATAAATGCCCCAGTCAGAGGAAGAGCTCCAGCCACCACTGTGAAAGTCAGCTATGAAACAAATACATAGGAAATAGAGATTTAATAGTTTCAGGAGCACTGAGACTATTAAAAAAATTTAGTCTGAAGGGGGCTTTTCATCATTTAAAATCTTGCTGCATTTTTTGATTAAAGATCGGGTTTGATACAACGGAGCCAACATGCATTCTCTCAATAATCAAGGGACAAAACTATGTGCTCTGAAGCGTTTGTCAAGTGGAAGAGTTGCAAGACTCTGCCCTTTTCTTCCTAGATGCTAGTTAGAGTGGCCATGAAACCATAATAATTGCCACAGAGTAGCTGTATTCATCAAAGCTCCTTAGTTTGGAAGGAAAACACATTCCTTCCTACGTAGTATCTGGCAATTCAGGCTGCAGAAATAGGAACTTGCAGTAATTTTTCTTACTTCAAGTCTGTAACCTAGTTTTGATGTATTTTGGCTACCACACTGCTGTGAAGAAAGAAGGCATTCAAAGCTGTATTTATGAGTATTTTAGCACACAGCCTCACCTGTACACACAAACATCTTTCTGGCTAGATCTGAATGCCGTATGCAAAAAAAAAAAAAAAAGGTACCTTTAAAGGATGAACTTAGCACTCAAAGACAGTGGATTTGACTAAAGCAAAATGCTTTAGTTTTTCCTTAATGGAAATAAAACCTGCAACAGTGCCAGTTAGTTACAAGGCTCATGTACTAATACAAGTAACACTGGACAGGGAAGGTCCTCGAGCCACATGGCAGCCATCGTTTCAATGCATGTAAGCCAGCGATTAGCTTGAGACCAGCACTTACCAAGCGTGGCTAAAATACAAATGCATTCATTATGATGAGCTGGCCTGCGTTAGCATGCATGCACATACATATAAGTATCACATTGCACAAGAAGCCTTATTTCTCTGTACTGCCGTTTTGCTCGTCTGATCAACCGGCACCAGAATGGAAGATTTTCCAGCTGGCCTGCACGCACCTGAGCCAGACCTCATCTAGGGGCCCAGCTGCAGCACCAACAGCACGCATCCCCAGCCTGCGGCACACTGGTCTTGTTCCCCCTCCTCAGCAAGTAAGGACAGAGCAAGAAAGGGAAGGACAAATCTCTTCATCAACAAAATGGTCCATCATTTGTGATGTGCGGTTAACAGATGGCATTCAAATTAACATTCATATCTTTCAAGTGTCTTATCAAACAAGACTAAACAGCATCTTGAAATTTCCATTTTAAATTTTCTATGAGCTTGCTAGAAGTATCACAGACAGATTTTACTGCTGTCAACTAAAGCTGTTGCTGCCTTTAATGAAGGACTACATCACTACTTGAAATAAAGCAGTCCAGTCCCCCAACATGCTGTTCAAGGCCACTGGGACACCTGCACAGACTTCACCTGGAATACGGAGCCAGCCCTCAAACCCAAAGCTGCGCTTCTAAAATGCAGAGGCAGATCACGAGAGCATCAAGGCCTTATAAGCTCCCTAAGACTGAGACACAAGGTGACAAATTCCTTGCTGTGGTGGTAGAGACCCCTGAAGTTGGATCCCCTCAGACTTCTGTCCCAGCAGCACTCAAACCTGAAAAGCCATCAGGGACACGAAGGCCAGCTGGCAGAGGCACTCCTTGCCTTCCAACGTGATGGTTCTTTTGAGAGAGAACAGTTTTGACTGAAGGAAAACATGAAACACGGGACCTTAAAAACCAGTAATACAATTACAGGTCTCTGAGAATCCAGACCTGTTACGAGTGCGCGCTGCCAGCACCCCAGCCCTCGCTCCCTTCACCACCCGCACGACCCCACGCATCTCCCCAGCTGCCTTCCAAAGGTCAGCAAGTCTGGATCGCTCTGGATCACAAGGGGTAGAAGGGAAGCCAAATTCAAAGTCACAGGTCTTCACAGAGAACGCCTTGTCAACAACTTTCCTAATTACATATACCCTAACTGGAACACTGCCACTGAGTGCTACTGTGGCAATCTTGTAAAAAAACAAAACCAACCAAGAAAAACAGTATGCTTTAAAATACTGTATTTAAGGACACTAAGTCTAACACAGAAAATTGCTGCACAAGTCATCTGATGTGGTAAATAAGCTTGCAATATGTTCCAGTACGGGAAGAATTGTTGGATCTGAAGCTTCAATTTTATTTGTTCCAAAAGTTAAATAAATTCAGCATGAAAACGCTAGCTCTCTTTTTACAACTCAACCCAGCGTTCGGTTCACAAGCTCTGGATGACTATGCTAAACAGCACAGGTCTTTGCAAGACTCCAGCAGTAGCTTCCTTCTGTTGAGAAAACCATTGCTGTATTTTAACCACTCACTAACCCACTGGAGAATTCTGCTCTTATCTTTTGGCAGCTACGCTACCACACAACGTGCGCTCAGTGAGAGCCTTACTCAATGTCTGTTGATACCTTACTGAAAGTCTATTTCAAAACCCAGCACATCAAAATACTTCGATTTGATTAAACCAACCAGTGAACCTTCAAAAACTAACAGCCTTTCTTCTAAAAAGCCACCCGCTCTCCTCATTAGATGGTATTTATTCACATGCCCAGTAGTTTCAGTCTTACCTACGGTCTTAACCAGCTTGCTGGCATCAGAAGCCAGTCCCAATGGTCTTCTGGACCCTTTCCCTACTAGCACCATGTCCTACACCACTGATGATTTAAGGAATGGGCAACACAGTGCTGTTTAGTGCTTCATATTTGGAACTCCTAACGAACATCACCCAGCTCTGGACCTTTTCTACTATTCATTGCATCAATTTCTTCTGTATCTTTTCTGCCAGTTTTAACTTGACAGTTTGAGCCATCTCTGTTGTGGAAAGTCCCCGTACAGGAATACCCCTATTACCCTCCATAATAAACACAAGAAATACCTTTGATCTCCTAACCGTAGTTTTTATCTTCCACAAGCTTTCTCTTTTTAAAAGGGATTTACAATTATTTCCTATCTTCCTCAATTTTTTTTAATCCTCTTATTTTGCATTTAACTTGCAGCTGTTTGTTCTTTTCTATTTTCTTCATTAAGACAGGATTTCTAATTTTGGAAATAAAGACATCTTTCAAAGCTTACCAGGCTTCTGTAGGTGCTTTTAAGGTGTGGGCTTGTTTTTCTTTTGTTTTGTTTTTTAATTTGTTTAGCAAGTGATATGTATCAGGATCAACTGCACAGTTTTCAGATGACTTTTCATTACTGGTCAAAGAAGGAAAATCTGATTTAAAATACGTGTCGCTTAAAGTCAATTAGTAACCCAGCAGTTACGAAAGAAGCACAAGACAGATGTCAAACAAAGAAACTGCGTAAGAAATCGCATCAGAAACACTGCTGTCAGTTGGGATTCAGATAAAAACGGTTCCACCGGAGACAGTTTCTCTGTAACGCATCACGCTTGCACCTGGACCGTCTGACCAGGAAAGCGGTAAATCTGAAGCTCATTCCACTGAATCATCGGCTCATGTGACTGCAGGTACCACTATTCAGCATTAACTTGACATCTGACAGGCACGTTGATGAAATAGATTTTACCACAAGGATCTGGTATCGTTAGTTAATTAAAGGGCACTGCAAATTAATCTAAACGTACGGAAAAAGAGCGCCCAGAGTTTGTCTTCGGCGTTTGTCTTTGGCAAGTCAGAAACCAAACAGGGCACAGTGACGGCACGTCGCCAGCCACGCTCCCGCCTCCGCGGTCCCGAGCATCCAGCGCCCGCCCGGCTCCGAGCGGGTCACGGAACCCCGGGGCACCGCCTCCTCCCGCTGCCGAGCCGGGACGGCCGGTGCCCAGGCGCCAGCACCGGCTGCCGCGCACACCAGCACGGCGGCGGGTAGGGACCCCCGGCAGCCCCCGGAGCCCCTGCTCGGCCCCGGGAGGGCACAGCCGCTCCGCCACACGCCAAGCACGGCGGCGCGACAGCGGGAGCCCCGGGAAGCGCTCGGGTTCCGGAGCCGGCCGGCACGGCGCGGGGCGAGGCGGGCGGCAGCGGCTGGGCACCGGGCCCTCCCCCGCGGCGACAGGCGCGCCCCGGCACCGGGACCGAGCCGGCGGCCCGCGACGGCCACCCGCTGCCTAAAGCCGGCGGTCCCCGACGGGCCGGGGGAGCGAGCGCCGCCCCGGGGCAGGGCCGCGCCGCCGGGGCCCCGCGCAGCCCCACGCGGCGGCGAGGCCACCCCTCCCGCTCCCCGCCTGTCGCCCCGTTCGGCGGAGGCGACCGCCCGCGGCGCAGGAAACTTTCCCAGCCCGGCAGCCGCCCCCCGCGCCCCGCCGCCACCGGACGAGCGCTCCCACACCCCGCCGCGGCCCTCCCGCCGCCCCGCAGGGCGCCGGCGCGGCTGGGCCTACCCGCGGCCGGCTCGGCGGCGGCGCGGGCAGCGGCGGGGCGGGCCGCGGGTCCGGCGGGCGCGGCGCGGCCTGCGGCGCCCGGCTCACCTGGGCGCACGGTCTTGAGGCGCACGGGCTCCCTGAAGTGCCGCACGACGGCCAGCGTGTCGCGGTGCGTGAGGCCGCTGACGGGGGTGCCGTTCACCTCCAGCAGCACGTCGCCCGGCGCCGGCGCCTTGCCCGAGAGCAGCGCGGGGCCCGGCGCGCCCTCGCCGCCCGGCAGCAGGCGGCCCGCCAGGTAGGGGAACTCGCCGCGCTCGGCGCCGCCGCGCAGGAGGTCGGGGTCGGGGCCCGCCGGGCCGCCCCAGGAGACCACGCACTCCTGCACCTTGCTCAGCCAGTGCCGCTTCTTCCGCAGCGTCTTGGACATGCCGCACCACGGGGCGCCGCTGCCCGCCCCGCGCCGCCGCCGCCGCTCCCGCCCCGGCCGCGGCTGCCGCCCGACTGCCGCCCCGCCGCGGCGCCGCCCCGCCCGCCCGGCCCCGCCGCTGCCCCGCCCCGCCGCGCGCGCCCCCGGCCCCGGCCCCGGCGCGCGCCCCCGGCCCCGCCACGCCCCCGCCGCGCCCTACCGGCCGCGCTGGCCACGCCCCCCCTGCCGCCGGCCCCCGGGGCGGGGCTAGTGCCGTCACGGGCAGCGCGGCGGCCGGCTCCGGGCTCCGGCGCTACGGCCGGGCCGGGCCTCGGCTGCCCCCGGCCCTGCTGGGCGCTCCGGCCCCGCGCCGCCGGCTAGGTGTGGCCCTCTTGGCCGGGAGCAGCCCCGCAGGCGGGGCCCGCCGCGGCCGGGGTCTCGCCGCAGCCGGGAGCCCCCCTCGGGCAGGATCTCCCGTCAGCCGGTGCCCCCTCAGCCAGGAGCCCCCAGTCAGCGCCCGCCTCAGGCAGGCTCTCCCCTCGGGCAGGCTCCCCTCGGCCAGGCCCACCTCTCCCAGCCAGGCCGTGCGGTGGCAGCAGTTTGGCGAAACCCCACTGCAGGGAGGGCCGCCATCCCTGCGCCGTGCTGCCCACAGCTCCCTGCAGAGCCTCCACTCGGTGCTGAAGTGGGCTGTGCGCGCACCTCTCTTCCAGCTACTTTCCCTTTTTGCTGCCTTTCCTTTTTGCGTTTGCTGCCAGCACAACCGGAGCGGTGCAGAACGCCACTCTCCGCATGGCTGCCATCGCTGGGGCCAGTTGGTTCAAAGCCAGCTTGAGCGCGCCAGGCCAAAGCAGAGGTGAAAGTGATGGCTATAATTCAGATATACCCATGAAGGTGTTTTTGCAATTGGAAAATACAAATCCAGTGTGTTTGCTCTCCACATGAGCTTTTTATTTAGCTGTGTATCAAAGATGTCAGTGTAGCAATTAGCTCATGCCAGGTACAGATTGCACACCAGGTACGCGCTATGAAAATCACAGCATTTGCATTTGGGAGCATAGCACAGCAGTTTAACAAATGAAACACTAAAAACTGCTAACCACAGGAAAGTTCATTCAAAATCAACATCACCACTGTAAAAGCTGAAAATTAATCCTTTGAAACCTTTATGGTTCAAATTGCAGATTTCTCTGCCCAGTCATTTTAAATTGTTTTTCTCTCACTCAGAGGCTGAATTCCCACTACAGATCTTTTTTGACATCTACTGTGTTTTAGGAGTGTCTTGAAGGCTCCAGCTGTGCCCCGGGGGTCGAGGTCCTTACCAAGCAGTGGGGCTGCATTAAAACCGGAGTCCTGAAAAGGTGTAGCATTGCCATTGTTTGCAAATAGAGAGGTGTGACTTTGCATAACTCAAACACTTTCCTTAGCATAGGTGGAAATGAAAAAGCCGTATCTTCAGAGTCCCAAGAATGTTTGCTGAGCTGTAAAACAATAGATTTTTGTTTCCACTGCTGTGTTCCTGTGTTCACCTCAGTTTGCACAAGAGAGCCCCTTAAAAGTATCACATTTCAACACAATGTTTTGCAATGGTAAACAGCAACAAGTGGTTAATTTCTGCGTAGTACAGAAACCACGAAGAAACCTGCACCTTACAAATACCAGTAGCTTCTGCTACTAGATATTTTCCAGTTCTCAGAGACCCCTCTACCTTTAAGGCCTCTTAGTCTATGACTTACATCAGGGGTTCTCAAACTACGGCCCATGGGCCGGATACGGCCCCCCAGGGTCCTCAGTCCGGCCCCTGGTATTTACAGCCCCCCCCCCCCCCTCCGCCGGGGGTTGGGGGGGGGCGGGGGGGAGAAACCAAGCAGCCGCAGATGGCTGCCTGCCACTTCATCCACCGGCCGGCCCCATGTTTAAAAAGTTTGAGGACCCCTGACTTCCATAGTAGCTATTACCAAAAAAGCAAGAATGTTTCCAAAGAAGATAGAAGAACGCCAATCTTATAGCAAAGCTGCGCTTGATGGGGTAAAACAATGTAATCTAAACTTGTCTGGGGCCATTAACCAAATGCTCCCCATACATCTGAGGTGTATGCTCCCCCTTACATCTCCGGCACTAACGGAGTTGCAGCCAGCACAGGTTTAGCTCATTGTGTTCGGTGCTGTTCGAGGTACATGGGGCTGTCTGCCAACAGGTGTGGAAAAAACTGCCAGTGATAAATTTGCATTCCCACTTGCAGAATGGAAGCAAGAAGGCTGAAAGCATTGTGGTGCTCGTAATCGGGACATTAAAAGGGACACTGTCACATTATTTAAAACCAATCTTCAATATTTTGCACAGGAATTGTGACACCAGGCATGATCCATAATTTATGAGCCACTGACAGTGGCCTGTGCCAGGCGTTACAGAGAATACATGCAACTGTATGTAGACAATGTGGACATCTCAAGAAGACAAGCATCCTTTTGGCTCCAGGGCTAGCAGCTGATCCATCCCCTTCAACAGAAGGCTCGTCCGCCCATTATCTTACGAAAATGCAGCTCAGTCTTTTCACTGGCTGAGACTTTCAAACCTTGGCGTGAGATCCCCACTGTGTTCACAGACCTGAAACAAGGGACAGCTCCAGAAATGCTGAGCTCGACACACTCGCTAATAACAAAAGCAAGTCATGAAGCTGCTGTTCTTTCAGTGAAAGTCCTGTTGTCTTTAACAATATGCTTCAATATAAACTTGAAAGCCAAAAAAAGCTGCCTAATCCTCTGTACATGTTATGAAGCTCCCCACCTCCACAATGCTGGGAAGTTATGCAGGCTGGTTGTACATCGTATGAACGATAATCTTCTTCTGGAGCTGCACGTTTACCTTTCAGTCTTATTGTATGCTGAGAGAGTCAATGGCATTGTTGAATGTATTTACTTTTTCAGTATCGTTTTGCTAATCCGCTGTCTCCTCTTCAGCACCCTGGGTGCAGATGCACTGGCACCATGTGCAGACCCAGGAGATGGGTGAAGCCTCCCTCCAGGGGCAGCCGCAGCCCGCAGGGCTCCCTGAGGCCCTGTCCTGGGCTCCCCGCTCTCACCTCTGCTGGTCACTGCACCTTTCAGGAGTGGGCACTGCTGGAGATCGGGGCAGCCCCCCTGCCACCATGCTGGTTTGGGGTAGCCCACACCACGCAGCACACCTCACCCCACAGGACCTCCTTTATTTCTCTGTCACGAGCAAACCTTGAAACATGAGCAAACTGCTTGGGAACCAACAGTTCTAATTCTCATTTATGCCACATGATGACAAGTATGTTCGTCCTGCTTTCCTTTCTCCTTTGCAAGTACTCATTGCAGCTCATAGACACGTGAAGTGTCTGCAACCACCTCCAGTGATCAGAAGGAACGTGCTCTGTACTGTCACCAGCTCCAGCCCACCAAGGTGTGAAGAATTGTGTGTTTACTGAGCACTAGCATTTGAAATCTCAGTGAGCTAAAAGGGGCCATCAAAGAGACATCAGTGCTCCAGTGTCACCAGTTCATCACCTGCCATGCCATGGCAGCTGCCATCCCCCTCTTGTTGTTGGCATCAGCACATGTACAGATGCCATGAAAACAGGGCACTGAACTCTGCCACATCAGAACTAAGGAAATAAACTGCTTCCAGGCAGTGCAGCTTCTTAGCAGGCAGGGAAGCAAAGTTTGTTTATCACACTGCCAAAGTTCAAAGGCAATCAAAACAGCAAAAACATGTCAGAGTGCTGTTTAATTAGAGCTTGAAGACACACATTCTCAGAGAGGACAGAAAAGGAATTGTGGTGTTACATTTTGACTCCTCCAAAGTCCTTCTAGTGCCCAACACTTGCAGTGCAACTGTCTGTGCTACCTGCAGCGCGTCAGTCCTGTGCTTAAAGGGAAGAGACCCAGGCAGCGGCAAATACACAACACATACACACACAAAACAGCAATTCCATCCTCAGCGAGGATGAAATGGAAGCAAGTTGCACCAGTACAAAGCAATGTGCAGACATTTATATGTGTAGAAGTGTGTTATTTTCTGTTTGCCCAGCAGCTGGGCACACAGCAGCTCCGACTGTCTCACAGCAATACTACCTGACTACAATGCTGTTAAAGCTTTCGGGAGAACCAGCAGTGATGGTTGACTGCACCGTGTTAACTGAAAACAAAAACAGTTTCCAGGGAGGAGCAGTGGGCACAGTGTTCCTAACAGAAGCACTCGTCTCAAACACCAAGTAACAAATTATTCAGCAAGCTACCTGCCTCTAAGGAAGCATAAACAAATCACAGTTGGGTAAGGGTGCTTCAAAGCCAGACACCTGCTGTCCTGTGGACAGAGATATCCAGGACTGCCTATTTGAAAACTGTGTGACCCTAAGATACAGTTATCTGAAGGCAAACTTTTAAACATGTCATAAATTAACTTGTACAAGAGCAAAAGCTGCCATGCAAGCAGATCTTACCAGGGAATTTTGTCCAGCTCCAAAAAAGCTTAGAGAATAAACCCAAGTCTTAACAGTGATCTGTGTCAGCCTGGGCTGGCTCATCCCTGGTGTCTGGACTCCTCACCTGGGAACAGAAAATGTATCAGCCCCAGATAGATCAGGATGAACAAATGCTTCGCCAATACAAAGCTGCTCCATAAATCTGCCTGTATTTGATACACACATTGCCATGGCCTGCAAACAAAAGGCAATACCAGCAAGAATGGCATTCATGCAGCATTATGTCCTTCTCTCCTCTCTCTCCCTGCTTCCACAAATAAAAAACCACCCTTGAGCAATGCAGGGCAGATATTAACTAGTGATCATTACATACGATAGACCTTGAATGTCTCATAAATAATCACACAAAATTTTCAAACAGCAGGAGCGTTGGTCTGGGAATTTACTATGTTTTGACCAAGATTTTACAGGAAATTAATTCAAGTCAGATCCTCTGTATGCCTCAACTTCCCAGATGCACATTCAGCAATATTTCATACCTGAAACACCATAAATTCCCTTAAACTAATGCTCATAAAATGATAGAAACCTCCATAGAAGGAGGCTGTGTATAGACAAATATCTGCAATGGAGACCACAAAAAAAAAAAAAAAAAAAAAGACACCGAACGATTTGCCTGCTTGATGCAAGCATCTGCCATCAGGTTAAAAGCTTGGACAACTGAGCTGTGTTGTACTTGCTTTGCACAATGACAGCAGTGTTTAGTTATCCTCAAGCTGACAAAAAAAAAAAAAAAAGGTGGTGGTGGTGGTGGGAAGAGAACAACAAACAAAGCACTGCTGAAAGAGTAGAAATAATTTCCATCAGCAGGTGTAACACAGATACGTACAGAGCACACAGTAATATGTTCTCAAGCACTTTTCATCTACTTTGCTTTCTCCCGTGCAGCTCACCCTCAAGAGTCAAAACTTCCATAATAAAAAAAATAATAATAACTACAGAGATTGCTCCACATATGCCTGCTGCCTGTGCGGCTCCTTGCTGCTGTAGCTTTCTGTGTAAGAGTTAACAAGATGAACTAAGAGGACTTGTCAAAGTGAATAAAGAAGCAGCCTATGCAAATACCCCTCAGCCTCTTGCTCTGGGGCACACAGGAAACATCTGCAATGCAATGTGATCAAGCACTGCAGATGTGGATGAATGCAAAGTGAGGATAAATGCCCAGTCAAACAGTGAACTGAGAGTCACGGAGTCATACAGAATCACAGCTAAGCGTGGGTTTGAAGTCTACATTTTGGATTGAGAGCCTACAAGCAGTAATGGAGCGTTTAAGTCTAGATCTAAAGTTTAGTGCTTTGCAGAAAAATCAAGGCTGGAGAAAACCAGTGGGATGCTCTGACGTGGCATGGGGAGACAAGCAGGACTGAGGGGCTGGAGACTAAGGATGCAAGCACAACATGACCAAGGGAGCGGCAGTGGCAGATCACTCATAAATTCATCTGGGTATTTGCAGTCAGGGCACACTCAGGAAATAAATGCATATCCCAGCTCTTATTGCTGACCCGACCTCTGCTGGTCCCATCATTTGGTGCTCTCCCTTCTGCATCACTGAGGGATGTCCCCCCTTTGCCATACTGAGGCACCGGGACCATTTCACAAGTAGCCACAAGGCTTTTATCATTGGCCCGTGCTCTGTTACAGCAGAAGCAGCTGGATGCAGCCCTCGCTCATGGGTGTCAAGGCCAGCTCTCCTCCACGTACAGGACTGACTGGCAAAGACCAGGCGGTTTGCAGCGTGTGCCCTCAGATCTGACCACTTCCAAAGTCTGCTCATGCTGGCTTTATTGAGGCAAATCTTGACCCCTTCCAGCACTGCCGTATGCTGTATTGTTGAGGCTACTGCCAGCTCAGGAAGTACCTTTTGACTTGAACCAGACAACTCAGGAATTGAGAAAAAGGATTGATTTCTTGCTCTTTCAAGCTAAGCTTTTTTGTTTGTCTACTTGCATACCGGAGGGAGAGCTTTTTGTCTATGAATCCATAATCACTCATAGGAACAGAATTACCTGTTGCAAATGTTTCCTTTTAAACCAAATCTAATTCAACCACAGTGTGAGCTACTGCTTTTGGTGTGCTATTTAGACCATTTATCACAAGCAGCAGAAGCTATTGGTTTGATGGTGGTTTACCCTGTTCATCATTTCAGCTATTTCTCTCCATTTGGGTGTGTTTCTGATCATCACTCGCTAAAATCCCTTGCTTGAACCTTCTCCCTGGTGTCAACCTACTTTACCAGGAGCCGAGTTAGCATCTGTAAGCGGTTCAGCTCTGTCAGTGGTTTTACATCTTCAATAGGATCTGAAATATCTGTAGCAGCCTTGTCAAGTTTTATAGCCCCGTTCACAGGGATTTGGGATAGCTGACGTGGTCCAAAAGCCTATCCTAGTCTCTGCCTGATAAATGTAATCCCCGGCTCCTCTCTGATTCCTGCTCCTTTTCACCAGTCACTTTCTCTTGCCTAACTGGGTATCTGCTGCTTGAGCAGCTGGGGAAAGAAGGAGGAGCAGACCAAGGCCATGGAGCAGCACTACAGGCACTCTGCGCCTGTACACAGTCAAACTTCCCTGGAGAGCGCAGAAGGAAAATCCAGTTCCTTGAGAGCAGATGCCCACTCCTGTAAGTTGTTGCCTTCCAGGACCCCAAGAGTCCTACAGTCACTTGCAGGCCATACTACAGCCTGCTCTTGTCTTTCAGAGACAAACCATTTCTATCGCAGCAAGGGAACTGGATTTGAACTGGTGAGGGAGGGCGTGGTGCTGTCCTGCCCCCTCCAGTTACACCCATCCCACTGAGAGAGGAACTGCTGGGGGGAGAGGGGGTTTGAGCTTCAGCAGCACACTGACAGTTTTCTTTATTTCTAGAAAACAGGATGAAGGAGAAGTGGAGTGTTGGGACTGGAAAAATACGTCTCCTTCCCCTCCCGCCCCTCCTGCATTTGGAAGAAGAACTGGTTGCCTGCCTCTGTGACCTGCAGTGTGCGCATCAGCCTTCTCCAGGGGGTCGCTCCCCGGTGTCCAGAGTGTGATTTCAGACTAACACAACTGCCCTTTTGTTTTGCTGCTATTGTAGATGTAGCTGGCTTTGTCACTTTGAGGATCTCTTCCAACTGCACTAACATTTCAGAAAGCCTCATTTGAGCAAATAAACCTTACCCAGCTGAAGAAGGACGGCTGCATTCGTTATTCCTGGCAACACGATAATTCACATCTGGTTACATTACTGTACAAAGCTATATGATTAATACATTTCTTGTCTTTCCATGATTAGTATTTAAGCAGCAGCAATGGCATGCAAAGGTTTTTACAGACTTATTTAGAAAAGACTGTCCCCATTCTTCCTTTTTTAATGTTAATAATGTAGTTAGAGTCTCGGTATATCTGTCATAAAAATATTATCAAAGGATCCAAGATAAGTGCAGAATTATTTGCTGTTTGGAAAATCCAGACACATCACAGAAAGCAATAATAACACAAAATAACTTTGATAGAAGTTTTAAAGAAAGCTTTTTTTACAGCCCAAGCAGTAATTACAGCTCATATTGAAATAAGCTCCTTGCAAGTGCGTTTAAATTAATTTACATTTTAGTACAAGAAATCAAGTAACGCACTCTGACAGAACAGACTTCACCTCAAGGGAGGGGTTATCCAGGTATCGCTGCTATAGATTAAGAACTTGGCAAGAAATATACCTATGGTTCAGAGGAGATCTGTAGAGAGCCTTCTGGCCCCTCTGTTTTGCTCCTCAGCAAATGGCAGGAGCATAAGGTGATGGAAAGGGGACTCCAAGGATTGCACGGGCAAAGCCCTCCCCAGGCTGCCGCCCTGGATGGATGGCACAGTTTGGCCATGAGAGTGCTTGCCCCACACAGGACCCTCGGCGAGGGGGCAGCGGCTCACCGCCACACTTCAGGGCGCTTGGGGATCTTCTCCCAAGCGGGCGCTGCCGGCAGCACTCATGGACGCCAGCCCTGGCTGCCTCCTGCCCCTCCGAGTGGGGATGTAAGCGGCTGCTGCTGCAGCTTGCCCAGACCTCCCCGAGCTCGGGAAGTGAAGGTGTCCTTATTTTCCATGCCCCCCATGGCAATCTCGCTGTGAGGTGCAACGGCTGAGCTCCCACCAACCGAGAAACAAACTGCCGTTCCACCGCACCATGTTCATTTCCTAGATTGGGTTTCTCTGTTTCCTCATGGTTTTCAGCACCTTTTAGAGGCAGTCTCAGATTCAGAGGCCTTTTACAAATGTCACTGTTCCTTGAAGAGCACTGGCGAGAAACCTGTAAATTATTTTTCTTTCCCCCCTTCCCGCCTATGCCCAGTCGTATCGTCCAGACAAAAATAGTACCACTACATTATGATTTCCATAATTTGGGAATTACTGTTCTATTTTAATTCAGTTTTTAAATTATTGCTCTAAACACAGTGAGACAGATTTTCTAGATTCTTTTTTTTCCTGGCAGTGTTTATACAGCAATACATGTCACTGTTAAACCAAAACCTGATTAGTGCTTCTGGGGTTTTGTTATCAGGCTAAAAACAAAGGACCCTTCTGAAATAAATGGCATATAATAGAAGCTTCATAGGTTTGCCATTATACTTCACCATTATCGTTTAGAGGTAGTTTCTTTTGGAGTCATTAATGAAAAATGACAATATAATAATCTTCAAAAATCACCATTCCAGCACCAGCCTTTCCTCTGACTTATACTTAAGATGTCAAAATTAATTTCTCTCTCAGAAAGCTGGGACTTTTCTTTCTTTGCTGATGGATCTATTTTACAGATATTGATTCTCAGCTTCCACAGCTCAGCTTGACCTCACCGTGAAGGACAGTGTGGTGGAGTACACGTTCTCCATTTTTCAATGTCAGCTCTCAAAACCAGTTTCACTAAGAAAGAAAAGAAAAAAAAGAGAGTGACCTGCTGGTAGATGGCCCCTGTGGGGCTATCTGTTACCAACATACGGGTCGGGAATCATAGAATCATAGAATCATTTAGGTTGGAAAAGACCTTTGAGATCATCAGGTCCAGCTACCAGGGTCTTTCACTGGTTTCTGGGTCATGATACGGTGCCTTTCATTTTTAGGTGAATGAGATAAGATACAGCAAGGACATGCAAAGAAGCAGGTCAAGGGCCCAGTAAAGGTGCAAAGACAACGAGCACACTGGCCAGGCAGTGCAGGCGCTGCAAGGCTGCAGAACTGTGCCTCGGAGATGCTGCAAGGGCTGCACGCTGGAAAGGAGGAGTGCTCCTCCTTTCCACTCATGCTAGGCCAGCCTGAGCGACAGAGATCTGGGTATCCTAGAGGATGCCCTCATCCAATTAAACATTCATGTCCTCTTGCTTCTTCTCATGTATTTTTATTACTAACGCGTTTCTCAGCTGATAACACACCAGGAAATACATTATTCAGTCTGGCTCACTGACGGCACTGCTGGCTGTCTCCATTACGCTGACATCCTCCAACATTTACGAGCAGGGAACCTGGGATTCAGCGTGCTGTGTCTGAGCGCCCTGGCAGAGTACGACCAGTGCTGCGGGGGCAGTGCCCTGGCACGGTGGGGAGAGGAAGGGAGAGGCAGCAGGATGGGACCAGAGCCAGGGATCCCTGTCCCAGCGCAAGCCCTGCTCCTCCAGCTCCCTGTCAGCCCCAGGAGACATAAGTGAAGCAGGAGGGGCTTTTGGGGCTGAAGTGCCACATGTGCTTCTGCTGTTACGTTACAGAGCCTCTGCTGCCACAACAAATCCCTTTCTTTTCCCACATGTACCGTGAACATAGCAATTACCTTTGCGTCTCACAGGGGGGCTGTGAAGCTTAATTAATTTGTGGGTTTTGGTGCTTCATGTTCTCAAAATGTAGTGTATTAATTCCTTCGTTGCTTCACAGTTAATAGCATTATTTATTTGAGTTAGGGCAGGCCCCACAAAGCCTGTGTGATGACGGGTTCCTAATGCCGTATGGTGCATGGGCAGCAGTAGGAGTGGCCCTGGCACAGGGGATTGGGGTGGGCTCAGCAGGTGCAGGTGGCTCCCCAGCACGTCCAGCTGCAGCATGGGGGTGCGAAGCCATAAGGCAGGACCTGGCCCTGCAGCATTAATCCCCTCCTGCAGCGAGGCCAGGGCTCCCCAGTGCTCACTCTGGAGGGAGTCCTGCCTGCCTGTCCTGGCACAGCTCCCCACGGTCCCGGGCACTCACTGGCACTGGCAGTGCGCGGACGTCGCCAAGCGGGACACATGTCTGCTCTGACGGTGAGCCAGCATCTCTGCAGCCACGACAGGGACCGGCCCTGGCCTGGCACAGGCTCCCTGTCACCCACCAGTGGGCCTGGGGGAGACCCTCCCCAGGTGGGTCTGTGTCCGTGCATGCCTACAAGCCACAGGGTGGGGAGAGGCCACAGCGACACGGCTCCCGGTACCTGCGCGTGCTGTCATCCGTGCGGAAGAGGACGTCCGTGTGTGGTGAGTGGGGTGGTACGAGGGGGATGCGGCGCCTGGAGGTGAAGCTGAACCCCTGCTTATCGCAAGGCAACCTCCATGCTCAGTTGCTTATAAAGACCTATGCAGACAAAATTTAAACAGGCCATTAAGCAGCACTCCAGTGGATTAACATTAGTCTGTCTCCCTTACACTGCAGGATTTGAAAATTCCTTTGAAGTTAGCGTATTAGAAAATCACTTTCCAAGCCATATAACTTTGAGCTTTAGATGTTTCCTAACTGTTCTGTGGTTGAGGAACAGCTGACTAATCCTTTAGGATTTAATGAGGTTAACTAACTTGCACGGCTTTTGTAGGGGAACTGTAGTTGGTGTTTTGGTAGCAAACATGAAAAAAAATGACAATAAGTAATGTTCTGTAAAAAGCCATTATGGGAGCATGGCATCATTTTGGTAACTTTTGTCAAAGCTGCTTTTTCCTTCAAGGAGCACAGGTAGGGATTCTCGTCTTGCTCAGCCATAACAATTAATAATGAACTAAAGGACTCTTTGTTTGTAACTCTCATTAAAGTCAGTAGGATTACACATTTCTGTGTGCTGGGTTGACGTCTGGGTTTGTAGTTGGTTCTCTGGCTGCCCAGGGAACCCCTTCCACGTGCCAGGAGAGCACCAGCACCGTCTTCTAGCAGCCGGTGGCTGTTAGCAGCCGGGGCAGGTGGCAGACCATGCCCAGCGCAGGGCTGGGACTGGAGCCTGCATCCTGCTGTTTGACCGGCAAAGCCCAGACCTGTCCCTGGCCAGGTATGGCACCGAGCCCTCCGCTCGGCTGAGCGCCTGGGACAAGGACGACCCTGCAGCAAGCCGTCTCAGCACAGCTGTCTATAATGGGCAGTCTGTTGTGCTGTTAATACTTCCCACACATTTATCCCCCTGCTCTGGGTTCGTTCGGCGAGGCAGCTGTGCCGGCCCGGGGCTGGAGCGCTGCCGAGGAGAAGGACAGCCGGTGACCGCTCTGCATCCTTCTCAGCTTGTGAAGCTGGCTGCAGAGTTGTGCTTCGGGTGCCTGGAGAATGAGCGATTAACTTAATTTGGTATTTACAGAACACACCGAAGTTGCACGTAGCAAGTTGACACATAAATTCATTAGGATGCAATTACAGTGATCAGAACTTAGGCTACTCAATTACTTTTAGAAAGAACATGTAATTAACTGCAGGTTCACATCAAATGCTGCCTGCTGCCATGAATTTGGCTCAGAGGATTGGCTTGCACAGGCAAACACCACAGCAGGGTTTTCCCAGAGCACAGGCTCCTGGCTGGGAGATGGCAGGCTATCGGCAACGACAGCCAGGCAGGCAGCAACGGCTTGTTTTGTGGGAGACAAGATGAGCAGAGCATCTTGTCCATCACCTGACAACCCAGCTGACGGGGACAGAGCCTCTCCCTGAGAGAGAGCTTCAGACACCCCAAAACAGACCAGGCTCTTCACTGCTGAAGGCATGACTCTCAGAAGGCATGTACAGTAACATGTGTGGAAAGCGCATGAAGTGTGAGGCAGTGCTGCTGGCACTGACGTCAGGTCCCAGGAATGACTTCAGGTGAGAGGAGGCAGAAGAGGACCTTGCTGTTCAGCTAACTGCCCTTGCAAGCTGGCCCACACCACACTTGCGGAGAGCAGCAAAGGGGTGCAATGTGCACATTGGTGAATTTAAGGTCCGAAGACCCTTAAAGTGCCTTTCTAACTGAATACTCATTTCATTTGATTACCAAAACATCCTCATCACTTCCAAACTGCTACTCAGTTGCCGTTTCAACAAAGACAATTCAGCCTCAGCTGACAGTGCGGATTCAAGGCTCGTTTTCTTACATGGGAGGAGGACGCGTGCAGCCCCACCGCTCTGCGTAACCAACACACAGTCCAGGCTCTGTAGCAGCATGGGAGCTGCAAGGACCAGGGCTGAGAGGGCACCCGGGTGCAGACAGCACATTCTGAGAAGCCCTTACAAGGGAGCCCCCCACCCCTGGGTGCACCGACACCTTGCTCATCGCCCCTTACCCAGGCAGTGCTGACACCTGTCCATGCGCAGGGCCTCCCTCGGTGCTGAAGGCAGAGTTTCACCAGGACCAGAAGCAAGACGAAAGCTGCAGATCCTGTTGGGATACAACAAAGCTAGTGCCCTACTCTTGTAGCACCTTGGCTGGAGACTGGGAGCGACAGCCTGGCCCATCAGCCAGGTCGGCAGCAGTGCTTGAGGAGCCCTCCCCAGGGGTAGCTCCTCTCCCCACCCTTCTTTGGGCAGCGATTTGGGGACTCACTGGTGTCCCCAGGACATTCCTCCTGCCCAGCCCATGCTTGCTCTTGCATCACATGCATGGTCATACTCCAGCTGCTCCCGTGCATGCTCGGCAGCTGTGGGAAAAAGGACAAGGAGCAGGAAAGCAGGAGGGTCCCCCATGCAGGACAAGTAACAGAGCTGTCCTGGCTGCCTCAGGGAGGTGAGCCCAGCACACTGAGACTGTGTCAGGTGTTACAGCTTCTGCACCATTGCTGCCTGATGAATAAGCATCATAAATATTTATGAGTTATTATAGCTGCTTCGCAAAGATCTGCCTGTTATGGCTCATAGACCACAGTGGTGCTAGAAGAAAATAAAATTTCGTAAAACTGTTCACCTGTTGCTCATTTGTAACTCTCTCCTTCACTCACAGCAGCCTGGAGACAGTGGCTGGGGCTGTTCTGTAGAAGCAGTTTCCTCACCGTCTCTTCCACTTGTGAATTATTTCATGGGATGACCTCTTCTAATAACAAAAGTGGAAAACTTAGTGTGTCAATTAATAACTCGGTACCCCCAGACCTTCACGGTGCCTGAAAAAATATACATTACACAAGTAAAAATCCCTCACAGAGCAGTAGCCGAGCAGGTGGCTGTTTAGGGGCTGTATGTGAAAAGAAGGAAGGAAAAAAAAGCGAGCAAATCTTTCAGGACACATGGGGTTCACAAAGCAGGAGAGGTGTGTGGGTGTGAGCAGCGTAACAGGACCTGGGAAATGTGGCAGAATCCTGTATGTTACTGAAGTTAATTTGATTAATGGTCGTCCCTCAGGCCCCAGGGCAGTGCCTTGGGGTGCCAGAGTCCTTTCTCCCCACTCCCGTCTCATCTGTTTGGGAGGAAGGCTTCTGCAAAGAGCCCAGGCTTCCCACATCTCATTTGCAACTGGACTTCTAACAGAATCCTACTGTCTGCCAAATAATAAATAAGAAGCCTTTATGCCGCAATATTCAGCTTATTGCAGAGAGCTTTATACAAAGCCAAAATAGTAGGTGATTTAAGAAATAAGGTTGGGAAGGCAGCGCTGCCGATAGCTGTAGCACGTGGGTGAGCGCCTGCAGGAACACACCAGCGAGCAGTGCACAGGCAAGTCCTCAAACACAAACCCTGTTTCCAGGCTTGAAGCCATCACTGGAGAGCTTTCATGTGCAGTGACGAAGCGAAGGCGTCTGAGGCATTACAGAAAATGCCTCATTACGGCGAAACCGTGCAACTCTGGATTTCATGGTTTACCTCTGGTCGGGGAGAAGCCTGCGAGCAGGTGCGGCGAGGCCGGGTGGCACGGCAAGGGCAGGACCAGCGCCCGGCAGCACCTGCGTTCTGTACCGGTGCGGAGCCGCAGGGCAGCCGTGCCCTTCCCAAGGCAGAGCAGAGCCAGACATGCTCACAGACTTCACAGGCCAGCGCCTGGGAACTGGGAGGCACCAAACCGGAGCAGGAGCCCATGCGCCAACTTGCAGGCAGCCGGAGCTGGGCTGGGGAGGCAGGAGCACCCCGGGGCTCGTTGCAGCTCTGTGTGGCGTTCCTGCGGGCGAGCCGGTGCTGGTGCTGCTGAGCGATTTATACACCACTAGCTCATGTACTTCCCTGCTGCATAATTCATACCTTTTTAGCAGAAGATAAAAACTTCACAACTGCTAATGTGCAAGTGTTTATTAACATGGAGACTGTCAGACAGACCTCGGATTTGGAAGGAGCTCTTGAGAAAGAGCCAAAGTCCTCTGTAAGCAGATATTTTTTGAAAGCTACTACCTGGTAGGTAACAGGCTCCAAGCGATTCTCTGGTGGCTGCTGAGCTGCTGCTTCATCTTGAGGCCCCTGAAAAACTTGGAGCATCATAGAAGCAGAAATAAATAAATAGATCTTTTCCTTTATGCAAGGCTGGGTGCTGGATGTGCCATATTGTTCGTGTTCCTCTCCTGCACGGTGGTAAACCAAGCACAGAGAGGAGGAGATAAGAGCATTCATTCCCACAAGGAACACAGATAGGATGAAAAACAAGTTTTAAGTCATGTTCTGTGCAAGGTTGTTTATAATGCCTGTGACTATTTTTAGACGTGGGAAATGAAGGGCTGCTAGCTGCAGAGAGCTTTTGAGGGTAGGTGCATATATATCACTGTCAGGTGAACAGGAGTGGAGACTTGGTACCCAGCAGCTGACACGGGGACATCGATGACGCTGTCTCTCCCCTTGTCTGGCAGCAGCCTGGGCAGGTGGCTCCACACACCCACTGCCCGGGTTGCACCAACCTTCCCAGGGACAATGTCACTGCAATAAAACCTTCCCAAAGACACTGCTGGGGAAAAAAGGCAGTTTCTGGGTCTAGAGGAGGAGCGTGGCAAAGCCTGCCGTGCAGTGCACTGGGACAGAGGCATGCTCAGGCAGGATGGTTTGCAAGCAGGAGGCTGGAGGCAGGGCGAGGGCAGCTGCCTGCAGGGCTGGCCTCGGGCACAGGGATGGAGAGCGGTGTGGGAAATGCAGCGATATCCTCCTGCTCCTTCGGCAAGGGAAGGCAAGGGCAGGATGGGCAGCCAGCCCCTTCCCACCTCCCGCTCCATCGCTGGCACACCAGTGCACATTAACTCAGGGATGCTGACAGCAGCTATTTTGAACAGCCTCTGACACAGTAAAGTGAGAAATCAATTCCCAGAGCCAGAATTTCTCTCTCTAGCATTTTGGAGAGATTTGAGGCCACCCAAGCTCATGTTGTAGGGTATCACTGCGGTGCCTTGACTGATCTGTACCTTTGTAAAGAGCCTTCCAATGGCCCCTATCAGGGTGAGCCCAGCCAGCGTGATGCAGCACTGCGCCGTGGCATGGCTCAGCTCCCACAGCTCAGTCCCCGCTTACCTGCGGATCTGCTCTGTCATTTCCTGGAGGTTTGCTGTGTGTTCATCAAATTGAATGGGATTAAAAAAGAAATGAATATCATAAATTCTCTAAATGAGTTGGATCTATAAATGCTTCCCTGGCACCACTAGCATACTGTCAATATATATAACGTTATTTAAATAATAAGTTAACAACTTTAGCCTGCAAGTTAAAATATCTTATTGAAATATATGCTGATTACAAGGCAAATGTCTTTGCTCTAATTATCTTAATTATGGGCTTTTAATGGCAAGAAACTGTAGAAATAAAAACACACTTAAATGGCAGCTTATAATGGTGATAGCTGCACCTGCTAGCACTTCCACTGTGTTGTCAGGGTAATTAACACACTGATTCTTGTTGAAGACGAGGAGACGGGTGGGTTTGCAGGGAGGCTGGCTGGCTGAGGAGTGTGTACACACATGCCTGTCACGTGAAGTGACGGTGGCAGCTTGGGCAAACTTAGTTCAGCACCCCTGTTTAGCAGCACTTACCCCATGGGTACAAAATGCACGGGCTTTGCTGGGGGGCGCAGAGAGCAGCTGCTTTGGAGGCAGTGGAGTGGGAGCGTGTGCCGGGGCGACCTGCTGGGTGCTGCGGCACGTTGGGATCCTCATCAGCCGGTGCTCTCCCTGCAGCTTGCCCACCCCCGACTGCCAGCCCCTGTGCTCATTCAGGCAAATGCCTCCGACTGTAGCAGAGCCAACTGCCACCAACCCTGCCCATGGCCAGCTCCATGTGACAAGGTGATTACTTAATTAATTTCTCATAATTTTGTCCTACCTGGCTGGAACACTGACGCGAGTGCTGTATCCCTGGAGGAGGATTTGCCATGGACCAGCTTGGACGGGGTCCGTCTGCTGTGCCTGCTCTGCAGGTGGGTCCGACAGCGCCAGGGCAGGGGGCTCCCTGTGGCAACAGGCACATGCCTCCTCATAAGGGCACGGAGCTTGGTCCTGGGTGCCGGGACACTGGACAGGGCCATGTCCAAGCAGAGGACTGATGCAGGTCTCTGTTTCACAGTGGATGGGCAACAGTTCCCTTTTCCGCAAAGAAATGCAGGGAAGGAGAATTAATTTCCATTTGCTCTGGTTCAGTACCAGCGATTGCATTCAACCTTTTGGGCTCCTGACTGCATTCCCATTGCCTGTACCTGACAAACTAATGAATTTCTGTTGATTACTTGTCTGTGCTGTCTGCTACCTTTATTTTATTCTCATTTTAGCTCCTTATCTTTCTTCACACTCTTTTAACTTCAGCCTGTGAATAGCTTCATCCTTTCTAAGTGAGGTGGTATGCTTCTCACGGGCTCTTTCTTATCTCTGAGAGCACAAGAGGTAATCACCCACTTTGTCCTATTGCTGGGTGCCACGCAGCCCTCTCAGGGACACGGGATTGAGCTCACGGGAGAATAATACCTGGTTGATTAGCGGATAAAAAAGCCCCAGCAACAGAAGCCAGAGCTGAGGGCTGATGCCTGCAGGCCTTCCTCACTGCATCGCCATCCTCAGCAGCCCGGCTGCTCCATCCCTGGGGCGCTCCCATGCCATGCCATGGCAGGTGGGAGTCTCCCGATGGCTGCCACATGGGAAAGCGGACAGGAGACAAGCCACGCACGTGCAGAGACACGGGCTTCGCTCTCGTGCTCGTGTGCAGCCATGTGAATTAAAGCAGCGGTGCTGGGGGCAGAGGCTCAGCGGCAGCAGCAGGGGAGAGCGATCCCCTCTCTCCCCATCACTGGTGTCACTGGCAGAGCCTCCCCTGGGGCACTTGTCAGCAGGAGGGGTCTGCTGGCTCCTGCCATAACCTGTGATGGTGCTGGCATGGCTTCTGCAAAGCATAAACCAAAAATAGATCAGAAACAGGTTTTATTTACTCTCAGATTTATGCAGGCATGACAGTTTTTGCTCTCCAGCTGTGCATTAACCTGCATAGCCTGGGAACATGAAGTTGTGCCCAAACAGTTGAGATGGTACTATTTCAGATTGGATTCCCGGTCTCCCGACTGCAAATTACGGGACTCCACTTCTTTTCCAGCATTTGCTGAGTAACCTGCCCTCCTGCCCCATCTCTCGTTTATTCTTGAATTACCACAGGTACTTAACACGAGTCAGAAAATCTCAGCACTACCTGTTTACACTGAGCTGAACAGGGACATTATTTTTGCTGGCAAGGTATTTGAGCAGAGCATGAAATCAACCATGCAAAAGGTTAAGTCTGTCATTCAAAAAAAAACCCCAAACCCACCATGTTGAAACAAATGCAGCAACGACACTCACGGCCTGGGGCATCACTGATTTTGTCCTCAATATGAATATTACAAACTTTTTAAAGGCTCCTACAGGTCATTTATCAACATCACATCCTAGGAAAGAGACTCCCCAGCGCTTGCCCTCAAGCTCCTGAGCTGCACCGCTGACAGCAGGAGCAGGGCTGGTACCGGCGCTGTGGGACACCCACAGCCAGTGTCGGCCGTACATTGGGCCATGGCACCCGGCTTGGGACCACCAGCCCTGGCGATGTGCCGGTGGCAGCGTGGGAGCTCTCTGGGCCAGCTCCCGCGGAAGGAGTCGGTGGCTGTGGCTGCCCCGTTTCCCACGGGGCTCCTCGGGGAGGCTGAGGTCGGTGAATGCTGGTGGGCTGTGGGGGGTGCAGGGTAGACCCCCACCTCGAGCCTTGCTTTGCCCACACGTGGCTGCCTCCCTCTGTGCCCAGAAGGTGACTGACACCCCAAAGCGTCCTGCTGCCTGCTGCTCATGCCGGGCTTTGACTTGAGGACACACAATTGCTGCACCAGGAGCCGTGGCCCTCACGTTCATTTCTCCTTAGATAATTTACCTGGCTGAAGTGCAGCCGCAGTGACTAAATCTTAGCCTAAGAAATGTTGTAAGCTTGCAAAATACTGTTTACTACACTAAAAACAGGGTTT
This sequence comes from Falco peregrinus, assembly GCF_023634155.1. Taxonomy (NCBI): domain Eukaryota; kingdom Metazoa; phylum Chordata; class Aves; order Falconiformes; family Falconidae; genus Falco; species Falco peregrinus. The sequence goes on along the minus strand of NC_073736.1, from coordinate 7,566,097 downwards.
TCTGATATATCATGGGGAATTTTCAAGTTCTTTTTACAAGCAAGGCCAGAAGTCAGTTTTCATCCGTGAGACCCCAGCACTGACTTCCTAGATATCTGCAGTGTTTTGTGCTGTCACATTGTTCATTCGAATGCCGAGCATCCTGCCTGGTTCTCAGCGTGGCGTGGCACTCATTTGCTTCACGTGCCTTCAGAAATGCCCCCTGAAAAGGGTCTCTCTCTGCACACAGCCTTGCAATGTATTCTGAAGAAAAGCGGTGTATTGTAAGAGCAGGCTGGCAGGCAGATTTCAGGTTGTTTTTCTTTTCTATCTGGACATATGGATACAGGAAATCTTTTGAGACCTTGAAGAGGAAAAGTGCCTCCCTTTGAATTCCTAAACCGACAGTGTCTCTAAGAATAGCCTCCGAAGGGAGAGGGAAGATGAATGACATGAGGAATTCAGCACCTTTTCTTACCGTGCAGTATTCTTGAAATTTTAAAAGTAAAATACCATGCAGAATTAAGGAGAAGGAGAATAGCCAGTCACTCTGAGGACATTTGGAGGAGTGTGCTATTATGTAAAGTGAGCCAGGGAAAGGTTAGCAAATACCACTGCTTCCCTGGGGAGCCCTTCTCTTGCAGGAGTCATTAGTGCATTGGCAGGATAACAGATCCTCTCCGCTAATTCTCTAGGTCATAAGCAAATTAAGACAGAAAAGCTGATCTGCTATCAATCTACATTAGGCACAGCTGACCAGCTCACCTGTCTGGTAGCCGCTGTTTTACAGAAAGGTTGGGACTGGAAATACCAAAGTCTTGTCATTAAACCAAGCAGGTTTTCCTCTTAGCTCAGTGGGGCTGGTCAGGGGGCACTGGGAGGTTACAGGGCTGCAGGATCAGGCTGCTGCTGGCATACCCTCGGGTGGGAGCACTCACCGGGTACATGATTCCCGGCACTCCAGGACTTCCATCGGTGGTGTGTTGCCTCTTTGAGAAAATCCGTGGCTGCGGGGTTGCAGCCGTGCTCCGTGGCTGGGGGCTCTGGCTCGGTCTGCTGGGACCCGGCGGGGAGAGCTGCAGTTCAGCGAGCTCCTGCTCAGCTCAAAAACTTGATGCCAGCTCATGCTAGTGCGGTTCAAGATTTGGAATGGGACAGACAAGGAAAATGTTGTTCATGGGACATCGGAAACTGCATCCCTAGGTAGGAGCAGGTGAGGGAGGGCGGCAGGGAGACAGAGGCTTCCCTGGGAGCAGCCCAGGTCTCTCCCAGTGTGGGCACAAAGCGCTTTTAATAACCTGTGATAGAAACTGCTTGGTGAGATTAAAGCAACCCACTTGTGGGTAGGATTAAGCGCAGGTCTGGAGCTTCTCCCTCGCACGGACATACCACTGCTGCAGATGGGCATCCTGGGCATGGCGGCATGCAGGGAGAGCAATATCCTCCACCCACGCCGTCCCATGGGAATCACCCCCAATGTGAACACCAGGCAAGACCCTGGTCTCTGTAGGGATTCAGCCTCATGTTGTGTGCAGATGGGCTTTCACCGTGCCGGTTCAGCAGGAGGGAGGTTTGGTCTCTGCCTGCTCCGGTTGCCCTTGCCCCTTCCCACAGAAGCGGTTCGCTCCAGGAGCTGTGCCCAAACTTTGGGCCAATGGCCGTCTTGGCTTCTTGCCATGTCTCAGACCCTCACCTTGTGTTGCAGGGTGAGCAGGGAGCCGGCAGGGCCAAGAGCCAGCTGGGACAGCCAGCCCCAGCCCCGAAAGCACCCTGCTCACAGTGCCCACCTGCCCTCCAGCCCCTGCTGACCCAACTGCAGCACCCAGGGCAGGATGGCTGTGGCAGCATGGGGAGCTGCACCCCAAGGGCACTGAGAGGAGCCCGGGACACCCCTGCATGGGAACCCCCCTGCAAACCCAGGGGCAGCAGGCACCGGCAGCTCCGGCCCCTCCCTGCTCCACTGGCACGGTGGCCCTTTGGGGGCCCAGGGAGGAGGCAGCACTGGAGAAACCTCGTGCAAGAGGTTTGCTGCACAGCTGCTTTTGTGCAGACATGCATGCTCTTCCTACCTTTGGCTCTGCAAGTCACCTCATGCTCGAGCTGCGGCAGGACACAGCACAGGCACAGCAAACCTTGCGGAGCAGCAGAGCCAACTTCAAACAGAAACGCTGCCTGCGAAACCTCCAGAGTCATATTTGCAGTGAACAAAAACACCCACCCACATGCAACACAGCATTTCAAATCCTGCCTTTAATCTCAGGTTCCAGTAACAACCTTCTCCCCATCCAATTACTTGTCTTACAATTGACATTGCAATATTAAATTCCTAAGAACTAAAGCGCTTTGAAAATATAACCTACTTTAAAGCAGACAAGATTTATAGTGGAAGTATTTACTTTCTAGTCCTTGATGCTATCAAAGTCACTGATGCCTGATCAGCAGCTCCTTAAATGAGGCCTCCAAACACGTGGGGTCTGGTTGGCACTTGCAGGCTGAAGCCCGGCTGCTGCTCACCCAGCACATGTCCAGAGCCGGGCGCGCTCCCGGGGGCTCTGATCCCTGAGGCTTTGGTGTTGGGTTCGGCCAAGCTGCAATTTCAGTGCTCGTGAGCAGCATGGGGACCGCAGAAAAAGCCTTTGCCATTGCAGGGAAAGGAGGTCGATCAGCCATCCTTTGGGAGTCACAGCAGGACCTGCAGTGGGGCAACAGCCGAGGGCCTGGGTCTGGGGCATGGCTATGATTCGTTTGGTCAGAGTGTCTAAAAGAACAACTGTTAGATACATGCTGCCGGAGCGGGAGACTGGGCCAGCACACCTGGCGGCACAGGGACCCGTCCCAGAGGAGGATCCCGCTGTGCTGGCCCCCACCTCCCCACCCAGCCCTGTCTGCCCCTCTGGTGGCACTGAAGCAGATCCCAGCTGAGCCCCTCGGCTGTGCGGCAAGTGACAGCCCCGTCACCATCCCCTGTATTGCTGCTGGTTCTGTTTGACAAAAACCACGTGCAGCTGCAGTTCTTGACACCCTCCTCCCGCTGCCACCCGCAGACACCGGCTGCAGCACCCCCAGCCCGACAGAGACGGGGTCTGATCCGTGCTCCTCCGCCCGAGGCACAGAGCCTGCTACATGCGGCATTAGCGCTGTGGGCTCATCACTACGCAACTGCAGTATCCAGGCGCAGCTCAAACATAAAACGGGAAACCTTTCCGCCAGTGCAAGTGGCCAGTGTCAAGCCAGGCGGGCAGGCAGCTGTACTCCTGGTACACGTTTCTGCCTGGCCTCATCCCTAATCATAAATTGCTGTGCTAACCTAAATGGAGAGGCATTAACTTTCACTCCTGAAACAAGGTGCAATTAGTTGGGCATAAAAGAACACTGAAGTGATGTTAATTACCCTCTAAAAAACGAATAGAATTGAGTCAGAGAAGCAGAAAATTACCTTTGTGGGAAATCGGCTTCAGAGTTTAAACCAAACCAGTGGCGGAGGCTGGATGGGCACCGTGAGGTCCAGCGCTGTTTCTCCTACTCCCCATTTCCAGCCAAGCCACGAGCCTCCGCGCCGGCTGGGCAGGACCCCTGGCACCGCAGCAGGGTTTGCATCCCCCCTGCACTGCCCTTTGGCCATAGACTTGGCCACGACCACCCACTCGCGGGCAAGGAGGGGCAGCCAGGGGGGAGGATACTGCACAGCTGCAGCTGTGTCATCTCAACCTCTAGAGTGAGAACTTGCCTTTTAACAACTGTTCACAAGCACCTTGGCTATGCCATCTTGTTTATTCCGGGAAACTGTCTAGATTTTTAATTAGCCTTTAACTAGTCCCTACCCGTTCAGCAGTATTCAAGGAATCTATCATACTGTTTTCACATCTACCCTGCAGGCTCCTCCATACATCCTCACGACACTTAGCTGATCAGTAATTGCTTCTGGTAACAGCCCACAATTCATCACCAACAAACTCTCCTCACTGCAGCCTGCTCAGAGATGGGCAGCAGCTCTGCGGATGGGCTGAAACCCCTGTGACCTTCTGGAAAGACACAGTTCCTCCGGAGCATGGCACAGATTTGCCACCAGACCACTGAGTCGCAGTCATGTCCAGCCCTGCACCCGAAGCGTTTGTTACAGTGCTGCCCTGTGCCAGCTGCCACAGAGTGCTCCCACCGAGTGAAGGCTCCCGGCTCCCCAGCACACATGTTGGTGACAGGACTCCCAAAACAAACTGGGATCTGCCCCAGGTTTACTCTCCTGCAGCTGTGAGGAAATCTGTCTGTAGGGCAGCACGCCAGCCACTCCGGAGTCCAAGCTGCTTTCTGACTTCAAATCCTTCACTTGCAGAGGTCTGCTCTGCGGCTGCGTGTGCCCAAAGCAACCCAGAGCATCTGCTGGGGTGCTGGAAACCAAACAGGACAGCTTCAGGGCTTTGTATGACCAACACGTGCGGCACAGACATGCCACAAACAGCTCTGCTGACAGTCCTCTGTGCAAGTACTTTATGCAAGTCCTCTGTGCAAGTACTTTATTCGACTTTCAAGGTTGAGCAGCCAAGGTGACGCAACCCTCTTGCCCTTCAGATTGCAGCGGTGAGGCTCACGGCTGCACCCCGTTGCTGCTGGGGCTCCAGCACTCAGGACAGACATCCCCGGCACATCCCATTTGGGACAGCATTTCCAAGGAAAAAGCAGGGGGTCGCAGGGGCTTTTATCCTGTGCAAAACCACCTGCATTTGAGACCTCAAGGAGCTTCAACCCCATCTGTTCCATGCAGGCAGGCAGCACGTAGTACCGTGTAGCTCCTGGGACTTTTAATAGTAATTAACAATCTGTTCTACTCAAATTGTGGTGGTAGGGGGCTAGAGGAAGCCGTCCGCTGGGGTCTGGAGCAAGGCAGCTCCCCGGATGGCTCTGGCATGGCTGCAAATGCTCCTGAAAGGGGACCTGACTCTCCAGAGGGCTGGTACCTCCAGAGCCTCCTGCTTTCCCTGCTCCTCTCTGAGTTCATACACATAAAACCTTGATGTTCCCATCAAAGCTGCTCCGAGATTTATGCTTATGGGAAAAGCTTATGGAATATGTTGTGGGAACTAAAGATTTAAAAAGGCAATTTGAGCAGCAGTCCAGGGTGCAATCTGCTTCCAGGTACCGCTGCCGCTTGCTCTCCCTGTTGCACAGGACTGGCTGTACCTGCAGCACAGGCTGTTTGCTCCAGCCTGGGTTTGAATGCTCTTTTCATTTATAAGAAATGCTCATTTCATTATTTACCAGTCTGACACGCAGCTAATTTAAAAATAAGATCTATCAGCAAAAAAATAGTACTTGCTATAGTGGCTTCCAACAAGCACAGTAGAGTGTTTTGCTGGGCTTGTGCTGAATCTGCAGATTCCCACCCAATCCATCACCAAAGGGTGCTGGCAGCAGAGCCCGGGCCCCGCATGCCTCGGCCCCCTCCCAGTGCCACCAGGACACGGCCAACGCTGGACTCACAATTTCAACAGACATACCGAGCAGAAGGAGGCCCTGGCCAAGGGAACGACCTTCACGGCATCGCAATGAGTTCTGTGCCGCCGAAGAGCCTGGACCGCACTGCCACATCCCTTTTGAGCAGCAGGGTGGCAAGCCCAGGGGTCCCCAGCCTGTCCTGCTCCACAGCCCCCACAAAGCAGGGGAGCAGCTGCAGCTCAGGGGAGTGGCAGCAGCAGGTCCTGGGGCTCTGCGGAGGGGCCCGGGATGCAGCAGGGGGGCTGTGAGGGATGCCAGGTACCCACTGCTGGCAGGAGTCTCTGTTGGCTGCCTCGGAGAGGCTGAGGGAGCAGATGAGCACTCGCCACACCATTACCTGACAAGGGAGGGTACGGACCATGCATGGGAAGATACACGTGCTTCCTGCAAAGCCTGCATCCCAGCGGTACCCCTCGCTGCTGCAGCCCCTGCCCTGCGCTCGGACCCCACCAGCTCTCCGAGCTGCTGCTTCCCATGCCCAGGAGCTGGGTCTGCCCGGCTCTGTGGCGGCCGAGCTGTGCCTGCTCTTTGCATGGCACTTTGCGGGTGGAAACAGCTCCCTCCAGCTGAACAAAGCCGGAGGAACTGCTCTGGTGCCAAGGAATTTTTAGCAAGCTGTGGGAAGTGTCAGTCGCTTTGCAAAGGTGCAACTGTTCATAGAGCAAAGGGTAACCAGGGCTCATCGGCAGGTCAAGATCCACTGTGGAAATGGGATATCAGCTCCTGGAGGACCAGTGTCGTCTCCTCACGTGTTCCCTTCCCGGCTGGCACACCCATCCTCCAGCTCCCAGGACCAGTTACCCCATTGGCCCGTTAACCAGCACTAACCAGCACTACTTTTGGCTGGGGGAAAACCTCGGCATGGCTGAGACCTTCTGGACATGGTGGCAGCCACAAGCACACGGGCCAGTGACAGCCAGGCCAGGCTCAAAACTCACCAAGGGGCCCATTGCCGCCTCCATCACACCTGCGCCTTCACTCAGGGACACACGCGCAGGCACATGTGCTGCTCCTGGCATCACTGCCCCTCCTCTGCAGCCGGGAGCTGGAACATGCTGTAAACACAGATAAATATTTAATGTTCAGAGAAAGAGTTTTTGTGATGACCTAGATCTCTTTCGCCCAGACACCCCACTGGGACCCAAGGGGACTGCGTGAAGCAGGAGCACGGCCACTGACATGCACGACCCTCCCGGTGCTCCTAGCAGCCCCCAGCCCAAATCAGCCGGGATGGCACTTCCCTGTCTGGTGCCCGGTCCTCTCAGGGCTCCTGTTTGTGTCCAGCTAGACACATGTCAGCGGGTGCCACGCTACTGATCTGTGATGGGGAGCCAGCACAGAGGCGGGAGGCAGATGCTCTTCTCCCCTCCGAGGCACAGGAGGGGCAGCTGGGATGTGCCAGGCAGCATCAGCCCCTTTCCCATGGCAGGCAGGCAGCTCCCCCAAGAGAGGTGCCACTCGAAGCACCGCAGCCTCAGCGCCCGCCTCGCCCCAGCAGTCCTTGGCTCCTCTCCCCACCTGCGGAGGCCAGGGGCCGGCTGACCTCCAGCACTGGCAGTGCTGCGGGGGCTGCTCCCCTGCTCCTGCTCCAACACGTGGCAAAGTCGCGTCCTCCAAAGGCAGCGCTGCCTTATCAATAATAAAAGGCGATTTCCCCAGACAGAGCCAGGAGATTAGGCAGCCCTTCGCGCTCATCTGCCACTGACAGGATGGGAAGAACTTTAATAAGATGCAATTTGACAGTAACACAAAACAACAGCATTAAGGAAAGAATAATGGCAAAGGCAGCTGTCAAAAACCTCATGTTCTCTAACTGGGAGAAAGAAATCAAAGCTGTCAGGCCCCAGCAGAGGAGTGAAGGGCAGCCGAAAGGGAGGGCAGGACCACAGCAGGCAGCCAGGTACCACTGCCTGCGGGGGACCGGGCCACCACAGGAACTCAGCATCAAGCCGGCCATGGCACCAACCCAGCAGAGACCCCAGCACCACCACAGCCTGCTCAGCAACACACAGGCTACATGGACACGGAGCCCAGGGGAAGGAGAAACACCACTGTGTACCAGGAACAGGGTAGGCAAGGAACGCGGCACGTCCATCATGGGAGCAGTGGGACACGGTGCCGTGCACCCACTGGTCTGTGCTGTGCGCGGAGGAGCTGCGCGCCACGGCCCCACATGCCGTGCCTGCTGCAGAGGATGGGACCTGTCGCTCAGGCTGGCTGTCGAGGGGGATGGAGACAGGCCAGACCCTTTTGCGTCAGTCTCTATGAAAACAAGCCAGAGGACATCTGATGGCGTTGAAAGACAGAGCGATGAAAGGTATCCGGAGGAGCTGGGCTCTGTGAGGTTGTGCCAGCTCAGCGACCCGAGGTCTGTGGCCCAGGAGCTCACCGCCAGGACTCAGGCAGAGGGCAGCTGTCCCGGGGGCACCCGCAGCAGAGGGGGCACCGCCAGCCCTGCAGGGACAGCACTGCCAACACCGGGGGCAGAGGGAGCACGTCTCAGCATCTTAGTGCAGCAGCGAGAGCCGGGCGGGATGCAGCAGCGCCGGCGGGCAGGCTGGAGCCCCCTTTCCCCCGGGCCGTGGCTAGGGCAGAGGCATCAGTGCTAATAACACAGCAGCGCAGTGCTGCGCAGCTCAGAGCTGCCCAGGCTGGGATGGCAGGGCCATCCTCCCTTTAGCAGGGTCGTGGGATTTATGGACACACACCTCTGCCACACCTAATTTGAGCCCATGCTTGGTAATTCAATTTTGCTCACAAAAGTTCAAATCCCATAAATGCCGCTGGCAGGGAGAAACCTGTCCAGCACAGCCGAAGCTCCCAGCTCCTCACTGGAGGGGAGCCGGGCAGCACTGGTGCCATTCGGGGGAATGCCAGTGCGTGGGCACCAGCGGCACAGAGCACAGCGCGGGTCTCTTTAACAGTCTGTTCTGCTTCAACACTTAGAATTAAAAAATGCGGGTAAGACAGAGGCCCCAGTGAAGACCAGATCCCCTTCTGAATATAGGCTGCATGCTATGAACCACATTAATACAAGGAACAGAAACATGGCTCGGAGCCCCTGGGTACGGGCTTGCCCGGGAAGAGGCAGCGCTGCCGCAGCGTTTCCACACGCTATGGGCCTCTGCCGAGCGAAGGGTTCCCAGCGACCAGCACCGGCGCTAGAAATGCTTCCGTCCCCATCCCCTCGCAAGGACCCTCACCTCCAGAGCAGGCACTCCCGTGCCGCGCGAAAGCCCTGCCAGGGCCTGGCAGCCGTCGGGCTGAGGGTCTCACCAACAGCGGGGAGGGGGGTGTTGTCCTTCGGGGCACTGGGGCGGTGGGAAATGGCTCGCCACGAGGTGCTGGGGGTGTGCTGTGCGAAGCCCCTGTACCCAGCACCTCCTCACCAGGAAAGGCACTGTGAAGCGTGCAGGAACAACACGTCCTGCTGTCCGTCCGAGGACCCCCACGGCATCCCTGCTGTGCTGAGGCCCACAGGATGGCGTGTGCATCGTGCAAACACACGAAACCCCTGCCCTTGTGCAACCAGGCCCCTGCAGAGATGCTGCTGCTCTGCAGGACGGACAGACAGACCGTCCTCCTCCCGCTTCCTCCAGCTGCGGGCACTCGGTTTAGCATAATTCACTGCCGGGCCATGACACCTGTTACCCAACCTTCTCCTTACGTTGCAGCAGCAGGCCAGGCAAGGCTTGGGACAGCCACAGTGGCCAGGCGGGTGCCACATTCTGGGAGCAGTGGAGGGAAAAACCTCCCTGTAAAATCACTGGTGCAGCCACAGCCCTAGCACCACGAGGGAAGTGCAGCCTCTGCGGCTGGTGCTGCTCCTGTAGGTAGCGACACCACAGCGAGGAAAAACACCAGTGTCCTGGTGGGAAGTAGCCGAGAGCCCCTCACCGCCCGAAGCACCATCCCAAGGATGAACAGCCCAGATGGGGACGCCGGGGCAGAGCTCATCACATGGCGTGAGAGCAGAGGCTCCACCAAAAACTCCTCCGGACTGGGCCACGTCAGAGCATTGAAGGGCAGAGAGGACAGGGAGGGCCTGCACCCACCTGTGCCACCCTCGAGCTGCTGCCAGTCCAAAAGCCCGTCCATAAAAATCAGTGAAGGGTTTGACAACGTGTGCACCTGGAAAGACAAACAGACAGGGCTTAACGAAACCTTTATTTTAAAAATATGTTTTTTAATTTAAATGCAAATTGGATGCTGTGTTATCTGTAGGTCACTTGCACTGACACACTGCTTAATTAGCAGGGATGAGTCTCAGGAAGCAAAGGCAGCTAATGGCTGGCCCTTTCCTGTGCATTTGTTTTACGTTAATTAAAATTTTTCAGAAAGGGATCTGTCCTGCTCTGCAGAACAGCTCCTTACTCTGTTCAGCCAGTCCTTTCCTAAGCCAAGCATGCTGCCAGGGATGCTCTCAGCAGGCTATTAGCTATTAGTCGAGTAGGGCACATTTATTTCTGCATCCTGAAATCCCCTTTGGCGAGTCACAAATCACAGCCCACTGTTCAATAGATGTGCCTGCAACATTCAGCATCAGGTAAAATGGTACCAACAATAAATCTGAGCAAGGACGTGCGAGATTTTTCTAAACTCTGGGGTGAATTACATATATAAGTCTTCCAACGAGACATTAAACCTAATGTGAAATTGAACCTTCAAAGTGATGAGCGGAGCAGTTATCCCCTCTGTTACATGCAAGTTATGCGCAAGAGCGTCTCATTTAGAGAAAATCTGCCTTTGCCAGGAGAGATGAGCCGGAATAGAGCTCTGTGATCCGTGTCTGGGGATGGAGCTTTAACCCTTCCCTCGGCCCAGCTCTGCCTCATGCTGCTGCCACCCACGGCATGCAGGCCCCCAGCCCAGGCACCCCACTGCATGCAGACCCCCAGCCTGGGCATGGAGCCGGTCCCTGCCAGCCGCAGGCAGCTGCAGGTCACTGAACCAGGGCTCGGCCGCCTGGACTTGCGCTCATGCAGGGGGTGACATCCGCGGGACAGTGAGAGCAGCGGGGGGACAGTGCCAGCTCAGAGGCCACAGTGCTGCTCACCTCCCCCAGCCCAGTGCAGCGCCAGGGTCTCACCCCAGGACACGGTGTGGTGCCAGGGGGGAGGAAGGCTCTCCCAGCCCTGCTCGGGGGGGGGACAGGCTGCGCTTCCCCACTACAGGGTGGAGCAGCTGCCGGCTGGCGAGATAAACCCCGATACGTTATTGGGGGGGGGGCAGCAGAAGCAGAGCAGGGATGACCCTGCAGCAGCTGCCCGGACCCATCAGGGGCTGTCAATAAACACTCACAGTTTAATCAGCCTGCATCCCTCCACAAAGCAAATCGATGCCATCTATTCGGGAGAAAATGAGATAAACAGTAGCTTTAATAGCGCTCCATTTCCCTGCAAATCGGAACCCCAACCCCGGCGTGCCTCCCAGATGCAGGAGGAAAAGGCCCTCGATTAAAGGACACGCTCCGAGGTTGCCCCTTCTCTGCTGTGCTGCGTTCGTCCCGTGTCCCAGCCAGACCGGCTCAGTGCAGCGAGGACGAGCAGACCCAGAAAGAGCCAGGCCAGCCCCGGGAAGGAAAAGTGGCAGCAGCTACATGGGATGGCAGGAGGCCAGGGCCCAGCTCTGCCCAGCGTGTGCCAGGTCTCCGGGGGCTGTTCCCCTCCTCCCTCGGTACCTGTAACCTGGAGGGTACGAGCTTCACCCACCTTCCTAAAAAGCGTGGGAACCCCCACCTCCTGCACGCAGGCAGGCACACAAGGGGAGCCAGGAGCCACCTCGCTCACCTGGGGATGGATGCACAGGCAGCCAAGGCACGTCCACACGCTCGAGCCTGCCCACACCGGCAGGTGCCCACGCGTGGCCTGTGCCATCCAGCTCCGGTACACCCACACCGCAGCGCCTGGGCTCTCCAGGGGGAGGTGACCGGCTCCCTGCCGCCAGCTCTCCTGGTTAGCTACTTCAGGGCAAGAGCCATAAAAATTAGGGTTTGGATGTATTTGTCCCTTATGCTTCGGTCTGCCTACAAATGCCTAGTTTCATTCTGAAAAATGATCCTGTGTCCCTTCCAGCTTCCTCCGTGTGGGGAACATCCAAGTTTTCAGGGTGCAGGTGACAGCTGCGACCACCCTGGCACGGGAGCCTGCCCGGCCACGGCTGGCACTCCCGCAGGCCGCAGGGATCCTTCTCCTTCCGCCTCCGCTACCCGCCCGCTCCCTCGCTAAGCCCCTCCATACCCGGCAGGACTTGAAACGCTGGGCTCCATTTGGCAGAGGGTGAAGCTGTCACCCCACGAGGAGAGGCGGTGACTTTTCCAAGCAGGAGCCTGGAGAGACCCCAGGGGCAGATGAAGCTGCTGCTGAGGGGGAGCCCCTCACCGGTGCCGCACCCAGGCACAGCCCCCTGCCCACATCCCGGGACACACACCCTGACTGCCACGCCGGGTCACCGAAGCCGTCACATCCACGTGCCCATCGGCTCAGATGCTCCGAGGTGCCCGGAGGGACATGTGCGGGGCAGGCACTCAGGGCACCGGCCAGTGCCGCCACACCTGAGCCCGGAGCCTCATCTGAAGGGGCAGCAAACTCCTGCGGGACGGGAGGAGGAAAGGAGAACCTAGCAGGCAGGAGGTGGTTTAACGAAGTATCCAGTATTTTAAACCACTGAAGGATTGAAGTAAGGAAGAGATAGGACCTTCCACGAAAACGCAGTCATTAGCGAAGCCCGAGGGTAGATGCAATTGTTTTCTGTTTTTTTCCTCTCTTTGATGACCCATTTTTTAATCTCATCAGCACCAGGCTTGTGTTAATTTTTAAATATGCTTGGGTAACTGAGAACATTAACTATTCATGATCTGATCTTCAATAGCTGGTTCCCTGACACTGTGCCAGGGTTGAGATGTACATAATGAACCGGGGCGAGCTGAACTTACCAGGGAAGGCAATAGCCGTTTTTTCCTGAGCCTCTTGTTGAAATGATCACAGGACAGGGCAGGGTTTCACAACACTTGTGCTTCTGAATAAATCAAGGCTCGCGGGGCAGGCTCGTGTCACTGAGGCCATCCCCCCACAACTGCAGCGGCTTGAAAAGATTTAAGAGCATGAAAAAGGCTGGGGTCTGGGAAACACTGCGGACACTCAGCGAATGCTCCAGCTCCGGTCCCAGCACAATTTATGAACAGGAGGGAAGCCTCCGGAGCTGGCTGGAGGCTCTGCTGTGCCCTGCCCAGCCAGGTATCGGCACCAGGAACCCCTGGTTTTCAGGCACATAGCTGACAAATACGGAAGTCGAGAGCCTGCACGCAGAGGAAGGGCAGCCCTTTAGCCCGTGCTACGAAGGGAGGTAACAGCAGCAGTGACATTTACTTACAGCCTGGCTTTGCTTTCTGGATGCTTCAGCGTAGGTCCTGCGGACACGACACGCTCCCCTGCGCATGGGAGCAGACGCAGGCCATGAGGAATTGGGCAGCGCTGCCAAGCACATCGCATGTTGCCACATAAAACCGGGCAGGGACCCAACGCGAGGCTGCCAGCGGCTGCCCTGGCCTCCGCTGCAGAGCCTGCTCCTACAGCTGCCGGCAAGGCCGGAGCCCCTGCGCAGGCTGCCTGGCGCTCCTGGGAGCTGCATCTGGGGATGCTCTCTGCCAAACTGGTCCCTGGGCAGGCCATAGTGGCCGGGAGAGGAGAGCCCTGCACCGCAGGCTGCCACGTGCTGTGCTGCAGCAGCAGCGTGCCAAGCCGGCTGACTAACTCTCACTTGTCAGGCTGCGCGTGCACCCAGCTCTTGCGGACACTTTCCTTGGGTGCAAACTTCACTTGGCAGCAAGAACCCAGGATGAGGCAGCTACAGGAGCTTGGGTTAACTTGGTAAAAGCTACACAGTGTCGAGAGCTGTGAACAGGTAAAATGGTGAGGCATACCAAACAGAGCACAGGAGAGCAAAGGTGGTTAATTAGCAGAACATGAACCAGCACAAGAACACAGTGATAGAAACAGAGTAAGTTATTCAAAGGAATAAAAAACTTACCCTGGATTTTATGAGGGAGGGTGGCAAGTAGGGTGGGAGGCACACACCCCTCCCCTCCTGCAGCAGGGATGTGGCGGCACACTCTCACCAACGAGTTTATGCTGACAGTTTGTTGCTGGAAAGAAAATCTCTTATTACTTCAAAGGATCCGAATAGCAGGATGACAGCGTTGGGAGCACAGTGATCTGCGAGTCTCCTGGCCCAGAGTCAACAGCGCCACGGAAGAAGTACCTGCACATTTTCAGAAAAGGGTACAGGGTGTTTCCTACTAGAAAACTGAAATAAAAATCACAGAATCAGATAATGGCCGAGGCAGGAAGGGACCTCTGGAGGTCACCTCCAAAGCCTCTGCTCAAGCAGGGGCACCTGGAGCCAGCTGCCCAGGAACACCTCCAGATGGCAGTTTACTGTACTTTTTTCCCTTGGAAAATTAAGTATCACAGAACAAAAATAAATTACTTGATTTGCAAACTAACAAAGCTACACCGGATGCTCAATGTATATAGCATTTTATTGAATGAAGGTATATTACAATAGACAAACATATATTACACATGCTATACAAAATATACATTCTTATGTGAAAAAAATATAAATAGACACTAGGAAATAGCAACAGAGAACAAGAGCAGCTTTGCTCACGCTCTTATGAACCCCCAGTTCCTGCACTGTTAATACTTTGGCATTGATTGTGTTTTGTGAAAACAGAATGGCCACCCTGTCCTGTCTGCACCTCCTGGAGGAAAGGGCAAAGAAAAGAGACTTGATTTTTTCTGCAAGTCTACCTAGGAAGTTGCTCCACAATGCTAAGCACAGCAAGGTGTTCACCTACTTACAAGCTTCAGCTATTTACAGCCAGCTTACGGACTTTAACAAGATACCGTTGCTCACGGAAGGATGCAAGTGTCCTAATTCATATCAGCAGCTTTTCTAGGCCACTATCTCACAGAAATCAGTGCAGCTTGAGCTCCTAAATGGCTTCAAGAGCTAGCACTTCAGTTTGCTCTGGTGCAGATGGCATTAATTTTAAAGCCTTGGTCCTGGCCAAGCACATCTTGCCTACCTAAAGGGAATTCAATCGCACTAGGGAGTTGTGCTCAAAGTACACCTGAGATCTGGACATCCACAACTGTATGGCGGCAGATCTCTATTAGCTCAACTCCACAGGAGAGAGGGATGAAAGAAAAAGTAAGAGGCATTTGCCAAACAGCGATGGGAGGCAGAGCAGCAAGGGGGCTGTTTTCCCACTATTGGGAAATGGTGGCCCCACACATGCCAAGCAGCACTCCGCCACAGCAGCCTCTGCGAGTATCTGGAGAAAGCAGCAAGCTGCCCAAAAGAATGAGGCTTCTCTGCTGCTGTAGTTTCATGACATGACCTTTCTCATCTGGATTTAAACTGACAGTACTGGGTTCCTGCAACAGAGAGAACTCTGGATTGAAAACAGGCACCATGTCTTAAATTCAGTCTGGAGAGGAAAAGCCTGGAGGAAGTTAAGTTCATTCCTTTCTGGTTTTAAGATTCTTCTTTTAGCATGTATGTTATTAAAACATTTTGGATGTCAGCACCCAGAAGAGTTTAACACACCTGTGTTTCTCTCTACTTTATCCAAAGGTCAAGGACAATCGGATCATCTTCCTACTACAGCTACTGACTATCAAAGCAACCACAGCTGCTTTGAGAGTGTGCAAAGAGCGCTTGATAATATTTGCTCATTTCCATAGGTCTGAGTATTATTCATGTCCAAAGAGCTGTGAGAAAGTAATAGTTATTCTCAGTGTTTCCTCACTTGTTTACTCAAGTAATCCAGTCTCAAAAGTTTCAGCTGTGATTCTGCATCACTGCATCCGATACTTCAGTCACACACCCTTCTATCTAGGAATGGATCAATGGGAAGTCTTACATGCCTCCCTTGGGCTGGTCCAGAAAGGTTTTCCTGTCTTTATAAAAATACACTGCGCACCTGTTTTCACTTTAGTATACACCCTATGGCTTGGAAAAAAATGCAACAATGACTAGGAAAAAAGCCCCTTGGCTCTTCAGGCATGAGTATACAGGATGACGCTGAAGCACTCTTAGCACTGAGCACAACATACTTGCTGAAAACTCACCACTGACGAGCCTTCAACAAAAAGATGCATCTTCCCAGAAGAACGAACTTGTCAGGAATGTCCTTCCTTTAATTTTGTCAGGCACATGCCACTGTAACTAATGAAGTCTGCGCTTCCTCTGTCTCAGCAAGTACTGGACTTTCAATATCGAGTGGTTCCCTGCATATTGTTTCATTTCTTACCTGCCAAATATTTAAACATTGTGGCCACACTGAAGTCTAGGGAATTATTAGAGAGTTCAACAGGGCCAAAATTTTGCCCGATACTTTACAACAGAAAAGGATACAAGTGTTTTAAGCTACATATGCCCCTTGGCTGTGCTGAGGAAACCGAAAATCCACAGTATAGTTCACTAAGTATTTATCAAATGCTCTCCCAATCTTTCTGATGCTTTTCATCACAACATTGCTCTTCAAAAGCTCACTTAACTGTCAAGCTATAAAAAAATACACGAAGACCTCTCTGCAACATACACAACAGAAAGGCTTTTTTTAAAGATAAAAGGTTACATAAACTTCTGAAACAAACCACTGAAAACTCTCATCTTATAGCTGTTTTACCAGATGACCAGAAAGAAACATTCTGTTTACTGTTCTTTTTGTTTGCTATTTACAGAAACTTGTGGGAAGTTAGATACTACAGCATGGAACGCAGGTTAATACCACTCGTTAATGCAGGGCCTGCTGGGTTTATGCTGTAACGGACAAGATGGTGCCTGATAGAGAGATCTAAGGACTCTCTCAACACTCACGTGGGTGAAACTTGGCATTTTTCTCATGTCATGAAATGGATCAGCTTGCAGTCAGGTCAGCCCAGCTTAAGGCATATAGAATTGTACGTACAACGAAATTCATTAATATCACAGTTTCACCACATACCTATAGTAAATTCACCTCTTTCCGAAACGAAGACAGCCCTATCTTCTCAGAAACAAGCTTTCAGTCCCACCAAAAACACCCCATCCATACGGCTTGATATGCAGCTGTCAAGGCTAACAGTATGATACATACCTTTGGCATAATAGAAAATATATTTACATTACAGCCAACACATTAATATGCTTAGTGTATACAAAATATTTATAAATGCAAATTTATTTACAACTAGAGTCCATTATTCATAGGAGAAAAGAAGCTCCAAAGTTAGACTGGTAACAGACACCTGCCAACAGTCTAAGGAACAAAAAGCTGGCCAAGAGTTTTATGTTTACAGTTACTGGGGAATTCCATGAGGAGACCCTGAACATTTGTTTTCAAGCAGACAATGCAGCGTGAAATAGCTATGCATTCTTGAGAGATTTTCAAAGCATGCACCAACACAAAGGCTGCTTCCAACATCAGAAAATCCATGTTTTAATGCTATTCTTGTAGACATCACTAATCATCACCTGTTGCACATTCCCATTTTCCAATACACAGAAATCTAAGGAAAAAGGGCATGTGCCACCTCCTCCTAGAGAGTCCAACTCTACTTAGTCAGCCTGTAATTGCAGACACACATACACAAGCATCTTTGGCCTTGGGGTTAGTCCTGAGGTAGTAAATACAAAAAGTCAGTTGATAAGGATTTGCTTTCAAGACTTCATTTTAGTGTCTTACGTGGTTTCACTATAGTCATGAATGTTCCGTGTCCTATTAAAATCAAAGTTATGTTCACATAATCTGTGGCAAGGTCTGGGTGAAGCAGCTTGTTCCCGGTCACTGTCAATAATGCCCTCGCTTCGAAGAGGTCGTGGGGTCTCATGGGCTGACTGCTGATGCAGAAAGTGCGAGTGAGAGCACGCTAGGTCTTTGTTTATTCCCCATAAAGGAAGCTGAAAGGGTTCTGAGGAAGAAAAATTGGAAGAGGAACAGGACTGAGTTAATGATAAACACACTCAAATTTTAGACAGATTTTTTGAGTTGTGTGACTCAGCAATAACAGTCTTTCTGAGGTTATTTTTTCTATTTTTGCGAGCATATTTTACTGGACGCTGTCCCTTTTCAGCAGTCTGTTACAGTAACCAGAAAACAACACGCAGAGTTTCAGTGTGACTGTTTAAAAAGGCTACCTGGAAGAAAGTCAACATAAACCCAATCAATTTACAAAAACAAAATATTAAAAAAACCCAACTTTTGGAGTTCTTGGAAACTCAGGCCAGCTTAAACAGAAGGGCTATTGGAATTTTATTATATGAAGCTTTAACTCTTGGCTAATAGAGGTCCTTGGGAGTACATGCAAAGGATCACACTGCACAAGATTTAAGAGATGAACTGCAGATTAAGAAGCATCGTACTTTTAACATCACCCTCTTCGACTCTTGGGTACTGGATGCAAACCGAGGGCTAGTTCCGAGAACAGGTGGGTGGTAATGAACAGATGAGTTACCCCACAAACTACAGTCACTTGAAGAATTAGCTGTGTGTCAGCAACGAAGGGCAGCACAAGGAAGAACAGAGTTATCAGGGAATACAAAGCAACAAAAGGGGAAAGAGCTCACCGTTAATCTGCTGGGAGGAGATTTTCTTTTCACTTATTTTGTCATGGTTGGTGAGGAAGACAGACATGTCTCTGTCTGCTAGGAGACTATCAAGAGCACTGGTTTCACGCTGGGTGCGTGCTGCATATGTTTCCTTAGGGATCTGCACCATGAGATTAGGGAGAGTTTGATCCAGGGGGTCCTCTTCTGTGATGTAGGCATAGGGACAGTACTCTCGTGTCCTGGAGTAGATGTTTGCATTGTCGTAACAGTCTGAGCAGATCACCAATGGCGTTGCACCACCTGGTAAATGCAAGGGAAAACAGAAACGCTCTCAAAGAGGATAAGGATGCTTCACTTCAATAGACTCTTTCCTGTCTCAGTATGATCAGATACTACAGTGGCACGGTTGGGAGGGCCTTTATGTAGTTAATGTGGTAACAGAGTACCCAGCTTAACGGTTTACTGAAGCAATGACATGAGCAATGCTCTAGGCTTCCCACCATCCAAATTCTCAATAGCACTGCCCTTCTGAGGCTGACCAGGGGAAAACCATGGACATGAGCAAAACAAAATCTCGTGTTTGCTCTCCTGTTTCAAGGGCAAAAGGGTTCCATGCAGGTTCAATCAGCTTGGGCAGTGGGCTGAAACAGCCCTGGAATCAATCTGGGATACCTATCCATACTGGCTTATGCTCTTGTACCAGACTTGTACCCTGCAGGCCCACACGCCTCAAACCAGATGATAAAGTGGTCACTGATCTCAACTCCTTCCCCATACACACTCTAGTGTAGCAGGACTACAGACTAGAGGGAATGGATCATGGGAGAGATGTGAAAAACTTACACTGAAGGATCACTTTTGAAAGCCAGCCTATTTAAGGATTGGATGGCTTCTCGGCACTTGGATGGTAAAAAATAGCCTCCCTGTAGACTCAATGATGCAAATATCCTGAAAAGCATCCAAACAAGGCAGGGAAACAGTGCAGACCCTTTAGTTATGATTGTAGCAAGCAGACTATACGTCTGGCAGAAGCAGTAATTTTATGCCAAGGATGAAAGGTACAGCAAGTCACCTTCCAAGCAAAATATTTCCACCTCTATTGCCTGGCCTTTTGAGATGCCAAATGAAAGAAACAGCATAAAAATCTACCTTGGCATGTAACTTAGGAATTCTCTAATGGCATCCCCGCCTTGCTGAACAGATCACAAACCCTGAAGCAATGAGCCTCTGGAGGGACCTGTACTACTCTGGCACCTGAAGGACAGCAGTCACATCATCTACATGCAAAGGCACTCACAGAAGATGTGAGCCCAGACACTGTTGGACCAAAGATTAAACAACACGCACAGAAGGCAAAAACCTTGATAGCAGAATGTAAACAAACACTAGAAGAAAAACAGGGGATGCCTAAAACTCAGAATGATCAATGGAAATTTTCCGATCAGCATGAACTCTCACGTAGGAAAAGTCACCTTTGATGTTAATACACAGTACTGCGCTGCATTATGCAATACTGCTGCCAGTTATGAGGACTAGACTGCGCACTGGCATCCTGCTGAAACACAAGTAATACACGTGAGGGCTTTGCTTACCATCTGTGCCTTTATGCACGTAGCTACCGGCTGGAGGCATAAGCTGCTGATGGCTTCCCGCCTCCGAGTTACTGTAGCCTTCCTGAGGCTCCGACAGAGTTCCTTGGGAGGATAGATAGCTGGGAATGTCTGCAGGTAGGTTCATCTCCTCTGCAAGGCAGAATTAACATTGATGACATTAACAGCAAAGTCTGAAGATTTCAAGGTAGTACCAATAGTATTACCCACATTAACAAAAATGTTATCCAGAATTCCAACTCACATATAGTTATCTTTTTTTCTACCTCAGTGATTAGAAGTCCATATAGCTAGTTCAAAAGTAACAGGGCCTGAACAGAAATTTATACAGATTATTCCAGATCCTGAAAATGTTTGTATGTCTATTCAAATATTTATTTCCAAACTTTACTGTTTTCCCTCAATATAGAGCAAATCTAGTGCATAAGGGATAAAATTAATGCTTTTGATGTTTTAGAAAAAACTCTAAATTGAAGGAGTTTGAGCAAATCCCTGAAGAGCTTTTAGGAGGAAATATTCAGTGCTTCAATCTTACACACCTGTAACGAATCCAGAAATTTTACCACTCTTAAGTGTTTTGGATTAAAAACAGGGATGAGGACTTGCTTTTGCAGTTTACCTGTATTAGTGATGCTGTAATCTTCACTCTTCCTTCTCATGTGGTAGATCACGATAACCCACACCAGGGATGTTCCCACAACACAGCACACGACGACAATAATCACAATGCCTACTGTTGTCCAGCCATCCTCCTCATGGACAATGCCATTCTGGGAAGAATCACAATTTGGGGAAGCCAGGACATTCAGGTAAATATGGCCACGCTCGGTGCCCAGTGTGTTGGACATAATGCACGTGTACTTCCCAGCATCCTCCAGTCCAGCATCCACAATGATAAGGAGTTGATTTGCCGCAGCAAAAAAATGCCGTTCTGTGACTGTCAAAGGACCATCATCTTTAGTCCAGTTGAGGCGAGGGGCAGGACTGCCACCAGCTATGCACTGCAGGACAGCAGTTTCACCTCGGGTTACAGTTCTGTCTTCCAGGGGCCTAACAAAGGAAGGAGTTTCTGTGACAGTGGAGGAAAAAGAAAGGAAATTGTAAGATAATTTCACTGTGCAATACCAGAGCGTACTCCGTGGTATTTAAAAATCTGATCTTAAAACCCAAACCTAAAACTTCAGCAATGAAACACAGGATTCAGGAAATCCTATGAGTTCAGCTCTTCTATGGATCACTGCAGCAAATGCAGGTACAGCAAACATCCCCAGAATTACACTAGCCACAGTCTGCTTTAAGCATTCAGATTCTAAATTTGCCTATGACCATCATGTTAAAAGTCAGGGTCTTCAAAAAATACCACACTCTAGAAGGAACAAGCCTTCCATTACCACTCACCACAGTTCATGTTACCTGTGACTAAGTATGTTCTAAGGCAACAGAAATTACCTAGTCTACACTGCTGGATGGAGATACGCCCCTCAGTTCTCTCCTGCAAAGATCATACTAACTTCACAGGTCAGCGCTGTCGCTTAGCTTCTAAAGCTTCACTGTTCAAAAATCACTGCACATGCCACTCTTTGTATTTTAACTTCTTTCTTCAGCACTTAAACTTGCTGCTTACAGATAAGCTACACTACCCCTGCAAAAGTGAAGGGATGCGTATGCAAGCATGTATTAGCACACCACTTACCTAACACAGTCAGCGTGGCATTTGCTGACAACCCCCCCGCAGTGTTTTGTGCCATACAGCTATAGATTCCCATGTCTTCTATTTTTACATTTGCAATAAAGAACACATCATCCTCAGGCATGACATGCATCCTCCTCTCTCTTGCAGCAGGGAAGTCTGTGCCACCATCTTTCTGCCAGGAGATCTGTGGAGTAGGGTGGCCCTCTGCAGCACACTCCAGCCGGGCCATTGCCCCAGTGCGGATAGTAAGATCCATGGGGGTTTTCAGGAAAGAAGGTAGCTCTGGATCAAAGGAGACAGTTTCAGTACCAGGGAAAAAGGTGCAAAAGCTCCACAGCACAGAGAGTATCTAAAACCAAAGAAATCTGAAACACACCTGCAGCTCTCCTTAAGAGAGAGGGACAGATTATTCTGAAGAATCGCACAAATTCTCAGGGATCATTTCTAAGAGCTTATCCGTGAAGTGTCAATACAGTATCTACAGTGCTTATTTAAGATGATCTGAAGGACATCGTTTCTCATGGGGAAAAGACAGGGAAAAGGTTTCGCCTTCTTCATAATCCCTTTGTCACACTTTTTCTTCCCTGGTAACAGGGAAGGTGAACTTCCATCTCATCAGTCCAGGTCTGATTATCTGTTCTGGACAAGCACAAGCAACACAGGCACCTCTGCTCTCAGATACAACAGGAATCAGTGGTTTACCGATGTGAACACTCTTCTTACCTCCCTTCCCTCAAGCCAAAATAAAGAGAGCCATGATGGATAAAAGCAAAGGACTTCACAATTGATTTTTCAGACTTTGCTTCCAGACCTACCTACTTTTAGCTGAGTCTTCCCAGCACTACAAACACATGGGAAGGTGCTTAGTTCTGAAGAAACAGCAGAGGGAGCTTTTAGTTTAAGACACTTCTACCTCCATTTAACTAGATGAACAACTAATTGTGTTTTAATGAAAGCATGGGAGATACCTGCCCCTTTTGGAAAGTGAGCAGAAGGCTCTTCACCCACAAAAAAACCCCATCAACAAACACCAAAAAACCCAAAACACTTCCTTCTGGCTTTATAAAAAGATGCTTGATACCAGTAAGACAGTCTTGCAAGACTATTTTGGACCAGCTCTAGTGAAAAATAGACTTGTAGCTACTTAAATAAAGCTTTAGGTTAAAGGTGATTTTCCTTAATTATCATTATTGCTTACCATTGACAGTCAGCTTGGCTTTGTCAGAATAATTGGAACCAAAGTGATTGGTGACAATGCACTGATACTTTCCTTCATCAGTGAAATTCACATTGAAAAGATGCAGGACAGTGGTGTACTCAACCACCTCGCCACTTTGCTGCTGGTATCTGGCAAAATTCTTAATCTCTGCATCATACAATACTTCACTGTCTTTACGCCAGGCAGTGGACATGGGTGAATCACTGCTGCTCACAGCAGTGCAAGTCAGAGTCACATTCATGCCTCGCAGAGCAACTGTGGTCTCAGGATGCACTCTTATCTGTGGTTTAGGGAAATTATCTGAAAATAAAAGCATCAAGATCAGTTACTTTCCTCTTCAACTTGCTAGTAATATTGCAAGAAAACTCACTGAAAAGACAATGTAAGCAGAAAGAAAGCTTTGGGAACAGATGTCCTGCTTGAGGTGCACATATTCAGCTGTTTTCAGTTGGAAATCAAGCTATGAAAGAGGATTAGAACCACAGGTAGGCATACAGAAAAAGCATTGAAAACAGTTCATGTAGAAGCATGGTCTTGAGCAGCGCCCTGCATTTTGTACAACTGTCTGGAACTTGCTATATTTAGATCACACACAAAAGTCATGCTAGCTGAAGAGCTAGGCTATTTAACGAAGGACTGAGACTTACTTTCAGATAGCATAAACATCTTGAAGAGCCTTTAAGCTCTACAAATACAAAGCATAGCAAGCTGGCAGTTCACTCTATCTCATCCCACTTGATGAGAGTTATTTCAATACCCGTTATTTCAGCAAAGACATTCTTGTAGGCACAGAGAACGTTCGGTATCAGGCTCCACAGTGGTGGTATTAGAATGGAGAAGTGGGTGCTTGCATCTACATGATGATTATTGTAGCCTTTACCACCAAAAGAATGAAAGAATTGCATACGCACAAGTAACACTTATCAGATTGCTCATCCAGAAAATGGAACACCAGACTATTTCCAGGCCTGCCACAGAATTCACACGTGACTCTGGACAAAGAACGTCTCAGTTTTCCATCTCACAGTTCAGTTACAAAAATAAACAGGCTTATGTCTGAAACCGTGGTGGCAGAGACCAGATAAACATTACAGATCCAGAGTGTCAGAATACGTGCCAGAGTATTAACTACTCTAGCCTTGCTGGTACGGACAAGAATTGTTAAGGAAGTGTCAAACAGTCCTTCCAAAGCTAAAGTCATTTATCAGCAGGGAGAAGGGAAGCATAACCAGTTTTTAACAGTAACCTACATGAAAAACAATGCAGTCTCACAGAATAACTCACTCAGGTTAACTTCAGTGCTCAAATATAACAAAACAAAGCAAAGAGAAACAGAATTAAATCCCAAACTCCAAAGCAGACCCAGTGATGTACACAGGCCCATGTGCGCATCATAGCCAAGACCGAGTATTTCCAGCAGTGCTTCAGCTTGATTTCCGAAAGGTACCTGCACAGATCTGTGTTACCATGTTTTTATATCAAAAGTCATTAAAAATACAAACCACAGACAAAGTCATCAGGGTCCACACTGAGAAGGCTTTGTCCTGCTAACCACTCAGGATGAGCACAGCTAACATTTACAGCCTGCTGTAAATGGCTGTCAGTGAGCCACTGGGGCAGCCATTTCAACTGGCAATCACAAAGCAAGCTGCTAGTGTTCAAAATTCTGCAGAAACAAGGCAAAACAAAAGCGTGATTAAAGTTTATGTATTTCACATACTTACATGTGATTTCATGCAACAGAACAAAGCATATAGACTCAGAAGTGTCAAGACTTACAGTATTCTTTTATGCCTATGGGTATTTATTATAAAATGTTAGCTATATACATGCTATAAACAATCTCGAAAAACCTTCCCTCTGTGTCAGCGTTAAAACCTTAGACTTCTTTTCAATTCTGAAGGAGATAGCCTCAGATTTTCAACTTTAAAAAAAGTTAAGCCTGTCTTTACAATTATCCCATCCCTCTTTAAAGCAATTAAAAGGAACATAACACTGCAGAGCAGCCCTATGTCTCAAACTAAACATACTTGCCATTATGAAATGAATATAAGCCTCAACGCTCATTTTTGTGCCAGCTAATAAATATTTAAGAATGGAAGTGATTTGTTTCATACAGGTATCTACTGTAGCTTGTTTTCTCTGCTCCACAGAGAAAACTGCAAACAGGAAACAATAATGTGTCACTTTTCCCCCACCACCTGCTTTCAAAGTTTCCTAAATATTATGCATGACTATGACTGATGAGAGAAAGTCCACCACTTCAACAAGAAGTGATCTGCCACTAGATTAATCTAGTAATGAGAGAGGAGAGGTATGCCAACAAGCCAGGATTCATCCTACTGTTTTGCCCATACATACCAACAATTCCTCACTTTTAAGGTACATTAAAGAAGGCAATGAGCCTTCATCTTTAACACCTAAAACGTGTCTCCTCAAACTGGTAGAACTTGCAGACTAAGTCCATTTAGCCAAGATTAACCAATTGAATAACAGTTTTAAAACAGATTACATGATATTCAGAGGCTTTATCTCATAGAGATGACTGTGTTACATTAGGATTAGTCTTGGGTGTGAAGGTCACTTTACATTGTTATACTTTGAATGTCTGAAGATCACAAGAAGCTCTAGCAGCTTAAGCATCTGCTGAGCAAGTAAGAATTCTTGTCTAGCTGTGAATTTTAAAGCTCTTCCCTAGTCCCAAAAATGGGAAGACAAAATACAGGGTTTGCTAACTCCCCTGAAAAATTCCTGATAAATTATTTCTTCTGTTCACTGTCTACATGCTAGTGTGTGCCGAGCTTGCTGCAAAATCATCAGATATGAAAGACTTAACAGTTCAGCACTGCATGAAGAAATTATTTTTTACTAACTGCAACTAAGAAATGCAAAAAATGGAGGCACAGATTTTATCAAACCTTAAATCTAAGTATACTGCTGCCAACTGTGAGTTGGTAGCACTTGTAAAGAATCTGTAAATAATTGTCATAAACTTACAGCTCCTTCAGGTGAGCCTGGGCAAATGCATTTTCTTGGATGGACATTACTGCATTGTTGCTTAAATCTCTGTAAGTTAAGCAAAGAGAACAATTATGGGCAAATATGATTTCATATGCTACCTTCAGTTAAATTACTGAAAATTTGACAGAGAATAGAAGACTGAAGTTGACAAATAGTAAGTTCTACAAAGCACTTACAGGTGTTCAAGTCCTTCAAGACCAGAGAATGCTTTCTTGGTAATTGACTTAATCTGGTTTCCTTGCAAGATTCTGAAAGACAAAGCCCCACAAACTCAGAAACCAGTCTGAACGTCAATGGGAGTGCACAAATAAGACCTAAAAGACTAGGTTTTTTCTAATTCTAGCTAAGCTAAAAGATCAAACAGAATTTTTTTGAGCTTAGAGGCTCAACTAATTTTCCCAAGAACAGTTCCTTTTCCATTCTTAACCCAGAGATTTGGGTTAGAGATGTGTCAGGAGGTAATTTAAGTCAGCAGAATAAGACATTGATAAGTAGAACTTGGGAGTGGAGCAATAACTTCCTCATACCAGTCTGCCACAATCACATCAGTTCCCAAGACTGCACCTTTATACCAAGCTATTCATTATAAGCAATGCCTGTAGCTCCAGAGGATGGAGCTTTCTACAAAGCACATGGCTCTGGATGAATCAAGTGTACAGTTTAACTACTGAAAAACTGTTAATTCTAGTGTTTCATGTTTGCTCAAAAATACTTTGTGGTGTGGTTTTGGTTCTGGGGTTTTTGTTGGTTTTTTTCTTCCAAGTGGTAACTTTTACCCAAACTAAAGCAGCACAAAAAGTGACAATCATCACACAGCAGGACTGGGCTATTCAATAATACGTACAGCCAAACACTTATGCTTAATTTCTTCAAATTGGTGCTGCAAGGTGATCTAGTGCTACACAGATCAAATGCTCCTGAACATGGAGCCCAAACCTATATCAAGAGGTTGTAGCACACAAGTGGAAACACACCGAATACAGCTGCCAACTAGAAAGGCTTTCTGCCTTGTGTCATTGATTTACAATCACTTAATATTTTGCACTCTCCCTCTACTCTGTGTGCCTGGGAAGTACTGTCATTTTGATGGTTTCTAATACATACAGTTTATCCAGCCTGCCGAGTCCCACAAATGCTTCATTTGCATCTTCTATGGCCCAGGAGATCTCATTGTTCCGCAAGTCCCTGCAGAAGAAGAGCTTTCTTATACAGAAGCCTTGTAACATCATCATGACCACTGCTAGTGGCAAGCTGGGGATGAGAACTTTCTGTTGTACAGGCCAGCAACAGCGTTCTGGCACAGTGTCACCTGGAAGGTCTCAAATCTTTTAAAACAGTTTGTCAGAAGATGAATATCCCATTTCAGAGATGCCAGGGAAAATGGAATCGTTCAAGATCAGTGCCACAGACAGCACCACAAACAAATTCTGCAGTAAACTTCTTGATGTGGTATTTAAGCAAAGACCCAGTCTGACTAGCACTTGTCATGTGATGGACTATTTGCCAGAAGCTGGGAGAGGCTCCTGAAGCAAGTTGGTTCATGTAAGCGAATTAACCAATACACTAGCAGCATTAATCTTCCTGAGTAACAGGCTTATAATAGCATTAGCATATTAAGAGATTACACATAGGTTACAGTGTAAGGCTGCCAGGCACAAAGTAGTAGATTTTCAGAATGAAGTTGATACACTGCTCACAAATCTCGTTACCAGCTAATGGGATTTGTTTGACCTCTGCACAGCACTTTGGCCCCTCACATAGAAGAACCGACTAAACAGCAAAAGGAACAGAGCAATATGGTTCAGAGAGGATTACATGCTGTTTAGTGAGAAGGAGAAATAAATTCAGTTGCATTGTTAGCCTGAATGGCATGGACTGAGCCAAGAGTTTCCATCAAAGCCACAGTTTTTGTCTGTTTTGATACCACCATGCACAGAAGTCCCTGCAGGAAGGAGTGTGTTTAAAGGAAAATACACCAATGAAAAAACAGTCTTTACTGCATTTTACCAGATACTTGCTTGATGGAGCTTCCAAACAAGTCAACTGACACAGATAGCTAGCTACATATACAGGTAATTGTATACATCACCTCACACAAACACTTCCTTTCTTTCCTCACCTTAATGGTGGGAAAACAAAGCATCTACTTTCCCTTGGGTGAGACAGTAAATTGCATAGAATACCATCCTGGAAGAAAGAGTGATCAACCTCCAGGACGCTATCTGTGATAATACATTATTTTCTTACTTTTCCTACTTTGAAATATGGAAGTCTTGTTCTTAACACCACGCAGCAGTCATTTCCACAATAAATATATACACTTTAACATTTGGGCCGAAAAGCAAAGAATTCCATGATTCACACATCAGAGGGTCTTAACAAATATGGCCCTGATACTTCCTCACATTAAGTATTTTCCGCTTTGAAAAATTATTCAGGCTAAGGCACTCAACATGGATGTGATCTAATGAGAAGAATGACTGATGAATAATATGCCAAATTTATTTCCAAGTTTCTAATTCCTGTGATCTGAAACTTGTTTCTAGAATTACCTCGCTGTCTGCTTTGGAATTTTAGATTGTGAATGCTGGAGGGGTATCAATGCCAAGCTACTCGCAGTATTATGAAGTAAATAATGTGTTAAGATGTAAAATTCCAGTGCTATTCTTCAATATACCTTTAATCCTACCTTGCTCTTATTACCTCGTAGTTAATATACCGTTTTACAGTTTATTCTTGTCAATTAAAGCTACATTGCAGAATAGTGACAGAGGCTGAACATACAGAGAAATATTAACGTCAGCCTTAGCACTGAAACAACCAGTATACAAACAATGGACAGCGACACGGTATCTCCTGTTGTTTGAAGTATTTTTACACTCCACTACTCAGACCATTTAGCAAAATGAGTGAGCAACACAAAAGAAAAGCCCCTCATTGTGCGAGCTGAGGAGCTGCCTCCTCATGCTTGGCTGGCCACGAATGCTTGGAGCCTTGTTAATCACCACTGCCCTCTGTCCTGCACATTCCAACCCCGAAGCAAATGGCCAGCCTCTCAGCTGTTGACGCCCCTGAGGAGCCCAGGAAAACCTACTAATTAATCTGCTCTTGTTCTTTTTCATGCTACTCTAAATCTAAGAAATTAGTTTTAATTATTTCATTAAAAGGTTGCATTAAGGTTAACAGAATATGACTGCTTACATAAATCTCTCTGGTGAGTTTGCTTATTTAAGCATTTATTTAATGAACTGACAGAGGGGTTACAAACTTTCACTCCTTTCTCAACTACCATTGTTTAAGATGATTACAACTGTTCAGATCTACTTGGGACTTTTTTCCTTTTTTTTTTTTATTAAGAGGCAAGATTGAGTCTTTTCTTGTCAGAGATACCAAACAGCTGCAGCTGCTACGAAAGGTCCCGGTGAGTGCAGAGCTGTGCCCCTACAACAGCAAGAAGTAACCCTACACCCTCCTATGCACTGTGCCTGCCTTCAGCACACAAGCAGGGTGGGCTTAAACCGTACCTTCTGCAACCAAAAGGGTTCACCGCTTGGTTTCTGAGGCTCCAACCCTAACAAAATGCTCTGGAATTAGGAGAGGTCCAGGCTGACCATTCATTCCACAACTGGCATTTATACAAGCTGACTATCCACACCTTCTTAGAACCAGTATGACATGCAGCTTGCACTCGAGGTCACCAAGCCACTGTTTCTTACCACCTCTAAACTGAAGTGGTTGGTTTGTTTTAGCTGCGGCAGAATTCTGTATCTCAACAGACCAAAAGATTATCAACTGCAGCACACCTGCAGGCAGGACAGCATGCAACAATGCCAACACGCTGATCTCAGGCTTGCATGGTGCAATATTCATTGTCTTTATTTCCAAAAGCTTCACTGCATTAAACTGAAATTTCGACTAGAAGTTTTTCTGTACTTACAAGGTTCGAAGATTTGTCAGACCTTTAAATACACCATCAGCAATGTGACTAATGCGATTGTCACCCAGGTTTAGTTTCTCCAATAAACCAAGTCCCACAAAGGCAGACTCCTTAAGGCGAGTTAGCTGGTTGTACGACAAGTCTCTAGAAACATTGAACATACACTTTAAAGGCAAGTAGGGGGGATTAATTATGAAGATACTATTGAACTTGATTAATTCTTCAGTTCTGCTTAATTTCTCTAACAGAACACTTGAAATATAAGTAAAATACACAGCATTACTATGGGCCTAACAAGAAAATGGAGTACTGCCTCGGCAATTCATTCTTGCTACATACCTGCTATCCAATCTGTTATTGCAACATTACAAAACCCCCAATGAAAAGCAGCCCAGGACTTACAGCTCAGAAAGTCTTTGGCAGAACTCCCATGCATCTGGACTGATCCTGTTAATGGCATTCTGGCTAACATAGAGTTGTTGCAATGTCCGCAGACCATACAACCAGCCCTTGTTTACTTCTGTTAAGTTATTATGTTCCAGTTCTCTGAGGAATTAAAAAGAAAAGCATTTGCCAAATAGATAATCAATGAAAAATATGTTTACAAAATTTGACCTTGTGGATCTCAAAATCATTTACTCACATTAAGCCTCAGGCAACCTGAAATGCATGATTATATTCATTCCATTGAAACCAGAAGAGCAAACTGAAGTACATGAAAAACTGAGTAACTCAACAGCTGCACTGACCCAGTGGCAGAAACAAAACTAATCTCTGTTCTCAAAGATTACTTCTTTTTAAAAAAGTTTTTGCTAGCACTGCATGGCACACTCTTGTGCTATCTCTGCCAAACAGTCACACAGCAAAAAAACATTCCATGTTATGGGGAGTGCAAATGAAAACCAGCAAAAAGCAGCCTAAAGGGTCAAAGCACTCTTGATCAAGTGGGAGGAAGTTGGGGAGAGCCAAGATCCTTCCACCTCTGAAGTAACTGGACACGATATCAAAACAATGGGAAAATACAGATCTGAACTCATTTCCTGTGATGCTCATCAGTACCTCAGCACCACCCTGACGTAAGGCAAGCCATACAGGACACAACCCTCCACAGCTAGAGCCCCTAGAAGAAGTTCCACAACTAGGCGTACTCACAATTCTTCTATATTACCCAGGCCAAAGAATGCTCCATCCATTAGTCTGTTAATCCCATTGCGCTGCATTTTCAAGGATTTTAAGGATTCCAGTCCTTGGAATGTAAGGCTTTCCACTATTTTAATCCGGTTCCTTTTCAGCTCCCTTTCATAAAGATGACATCCAAATATTAAGATATCTTTCGAAAAGCACCACTTTGTTGAAAGTCAAGAACACATACTCAGATGAACACCACAGCTGTAAATGCCATGTTTTTAAGTTTTCAAGACTGCTACTTACAGAAACTGCACGTGAGGCAATTTGAAGATCTTTGGTGGAATCACACTAATCCTATTTCTATTCAGCTTTACCACCATCAGTGAGCTAGATAAGTTATCAAGACAGCCTGCTTCTAGAGTAGTAATTCTGTTGTTGCTCAGATTCCTAGGAAAGAAACAGGGAAAGAGGCCTTGAACACAACTGCACAAGCAATTCAGAGTGACCACTTATTTTTAGAACTCACGTTCCTTGTAAAGTCACATCACATCTGAATTCTGGCATACCAAACTAATTTTTTTCCAAAGAACTGGTGCTAGGAGCTGATTTTTACTGCATGCACATGCTTCAGTTAAACATAGTTAAGACAATGTCAACAGTCATCTACTCAAAATGGGCAGGAATCATTCCATGTCCCTGCTGGCTGAAGTACCTGCACTTTGACAACAGCAGTTATTGTTTTCCCTACTATTTGAGAAAACACAATACAGATTGGTATGAAAAGTGTTTTATTTCAAGCACATTTTTAGCTACGTTAAACGCTGCTACCAGTTCACAGCCATGCAAGGCTGCCTGCTTTAAGACAGTAACTTAAGAGTAGATGAGCTACTCAACGTTACTGTGCAGAGTCAGGAATCTCAGACATAACAGATCACTCATACTTACAGATACTTCAGTTGCATCCGAGGAAAAGAAGAAGCTTTAATTTCTGAGATCAGATTAGAACTAAGATCTAGATTTTCCAATGAAAGGTAAACTTGGAGTTGCTCAGCATTTATTTCTGGAATAGTATTGTGTACCCTGGAAAAAAAACCAACCAGCAACCAATATGGTTATCAAAACATCCTATTCTTCAAGTTGTACAGCTAAACCAGCTAAAGGATTCTTTCTGTATAGAAATATTATTAGCAAGCCTCTTAAATGGGACATGTACCACACACTTCAGAGTGTTAATTCCCAACGCAATACTGAAAATCCAAGAGCTATTTGCCACCTTGACATATGAATAGATTCAAATTCTGGGGCCTGTATTTGGGCTGCTCCTTGTGGGAACTGTCATTCCTAGACTGAATCCCTCCCCTTCAAAGCTGCCTGCCTTGGCTGACTGCATTTTATTGGTAATTTAGGGCGACTTGATTGCCTAACTGATTTGTATTTCTTTAAAGAGTGCTTACACATTCCCTAAAGCACTTCAGATGAGCAGTATTTCAAGACAAAAGAAGCTATGTTTTCCTGCAACTTGATAGCAGAACTCTAATACAATTCTCTCATTTGTTAAACAAGAAAAAGGCAGACAAGCTATTACTTACAATGAAAGAAGAGTTATATTAGAAGTTGTTTCTCCAAAATACGGAATTTCACTTAGCTCATTGTAATTCATTTTCCTTAAAAACAAAACAAAACACATTATTGGCACTGCAAAGAGAAGAAAAACCATTCTGTTTGCAGTGGAACTAACTTCTATCACAGAATGAATTTAACAATTTTGTTATCTTAATAGTACTTAGTAGTTGACAAAAAAGGTTCCCTAGCAGCTTAAATACTAATAATTTGAATAATTTAATAGTGGAGCATGCTAGTTTTTACCATTTTCATGGACACTATAACTTAGAACCACCTACAGTCAAAACAAACACATCTAATTTCTTTTTTGAAAATAATGGTCTTCTAATCTCTTATGAAAAAGTCTTCTGCTCACAAAGGATCACTTCTGTGCAAAATGTGCCACCATTTTTAATTAACTGGCAATGAATATTTGTCAGACCAGACATCTAGACATGCAATGAAATGTACTAATTAGAATTAGGTACGATATCTTTAGTTTATCCTCATAAAAAACAACTTACACTTCTTGTAGTGTATGAACAGACAAATCAATGCTCCAGTTGGATGACAATAAGTGATTATGACTCAAATCCCTAGAGAACAGACAGAAAAGTTATTCTAGCTCCTGGAATAATAATTAAAAAACCCCAAAACACCATCATGTATCCTTTATGCAACCTAAAAGTTTTAAACCATATTTATGCTACATACAATTCTTCCTAGCTCATTCTAGTGGTCACTCACAATAGAAGTCTACAGTTCTATTTCTCTGCTTGAATCAAGTAACTTTTTTTCAAAAAGGTTTCTTGAAGGAAAGATCATACCTGACCTGAGCATTTTTCCCTCAAATCATAGCTTTATAGATCATACATGCCTATCACAAAAGAGAAAAACCTTCCAGGGACATGAAAATAATTTCTTACAAAACACCTGTTATTGAACTGATTTCTGTAGCAGCTACAAGCCCCATTTTCTCAGCGTGCCCAGCTTTTCAAAGATGTTGACTAGTCAAGGCGGGCTTGTTTTGGAGGAACAATGTACACACAATTACCAGACAAGCTGGAGGGGACAGAAACATGAGGCTGGGAAGCTTATAGAAGGCATGCTTTAGTGCCAGCTGGTTTTGCTTATAAGAAACAAATGCAGGAATTGGATTGTTTCAATGGGCAGGAGAGTAATTAAATCTGTTTTTAATGCCCATACTGGATGTTGATACTGTTCCCATTGCTTTTTAACTTTAAAGCAGTAATTTTTGCCTTGGACTTGGTGCAAAAAAATGTTACTTGGGGAAAAAAAGCCCACAGGTCCGCTTTGGAGAGCTAACTCCTTGGACAGAGACTATCTCTATTTTGCGACATGAATCAAAGCATGACCAGAAAACGTCAGGTTTTGATGGAAGCCTAGTTCTAGCTATACCAGTGAGGACAGACATCGCTCCACATGGTGAAACCAACTCATCTTTTTGACGCCTTTCTGGCACAAGTCCAGAACGAAGATGAATCCCTGAAGCTTGTGCCAACAGCCCGAGTCGTTGTGCAAAGGAACAGGATTGGCACTGATGCCAAGCTCGTGAAACATAACTGACACCCTTGCCACAGTTGGAAAACTGTTGATAGGTGCATATATTATAACTGGACACTGCCTATTAAATCAAGAAGTCTGTCTCTGCTGGCTAGTTGTGCCTGCCTGTCAGCAAGGTAAGATGCTTCTCACTCCATTTCCAATTCTGACACCGAAGACAGAGCTATAATGAAGTATCTTCAGCAGAAGCTGTTCACCTCCTGATGAATTCCTCTATTAAGGTCCTGTATCACTGATTCTCTTTCATGATTACAGAAGTAACACAGTATATATTTATTACAGCCAGTTTTAAGATTATCAGGCAGGCTGCAGCTATGCTGACACAGGAGACAAAATTATCCTTTACAAACAAAACTATCTGTTAAAAAGCTTATTGAAGTGTCACAGTTAAAAATAATTCCATTGACAACCAGGCTCAGGCAGTCACTGCACCCACATGCTCGTCTACTCCTGCAATAGCTTTGGGCTTGTGGTCAACTGAACTACACTGAGGGTCGAACTTGTACAGACACGAAGCTGCCCAAAAACACATGACTAGGGGAAGACAAGAAATTGTACTGGTGCTGCTGCTGAAGAAGGTGTTGCAGTACACATTTAACCCTCGCTGAGGACCTGTAAGCATCTGTCAGTGGGTGTTAATGCTGACACAAGAACCCTCCATGCAGGAGGGAAGACTTGCAGCTAACCAGAAGACAACCTGAGCAGGACCTGGTTTTTTTCACCCCAGCACGCATGTACCTATGTATTTTTGATCTGTAAGACCAGAACCTTCTGGGAGAGAGCAAGGACTTCACAGACTATTTGCTGTTAACGTCCACTCAGGCTCAGCAACAAAGATACCGTTCTAACAATGAATTATTAAAATCCTGGGTGTCGTGGCAAGTCAGACAGTTGTTAATGCATTCTTTTAATTACATCAAGATGTAAATTATACAGATACAGCAGCAGTCAGGTTTGCAAACAATTATTCATTCCTACAATTAAAAGAAAAAGAACCTGGAGAAAGAAAACAATGCACATGCAGCCACTGAACACTACTCTACAGGCCTGCTCCCTTGATATAAGTAGTAATTAAGCCAATCCTAAATGCCAATAACACATGAAAACAATCAAGTGTGAACTGCTCCAGGTCAGGGGAGGCTGAGCACTCAGGACACCCTCTCAGGCTGTCGGGATCCACCCTGCCCACCACTGCCGGAGCCTGGCTCAGCCTGGGGGCTCTGGACTTGGCAGAGGAGCCCAGCATGACCCGCAGGAGCCACCAGCCACGCTCGCAGAGTGGGCAGCACGGATCCCAACTCCCAGAGGCAGGCTCTTTCCTGGATCTTTCCAACACTCAGGCACCCAGCCAGCACTGAGGAGACTAATCTTGGTAGCAGTGGGTTTAACCAGAGCGGGGAGTACTAAGCCACGCTGTTTCCAAAGGACATAAGCGCAACCCATGGAGGAAGGATGAGACAATGGACACAGAAGATAACAACACACTCCTCAAGGTGGCCAGATACTACAATGATGAGCAAAACCATGCCACAGGTGCTGAGCCAGACCAACCTGTGTGTCAGGCATGGTTAGTGGGCACTGACAAAGATCTCACGAGTCAGATTAAAATGCAAAGAAAACAGAAACTTGATTTTCCTAAGGCTTTCAGGAAGAATATCATAGAATAGAATATTTCAGTTGGAAAGGACATACAATGATCAGCTAGCCCAACTGCCTAACCACTTCAGGACTGGCCAAAAGTTAAAGCAAATTATTAAGGGCATTGTCCAAACGCCTCTTAAACACTGACAGGCATGGGGCCTGGGCGATGAGGATTTGCTAACATGCAGGTCTCCCCCCCCCCCCGGAGACAGAAGCCTACTGTCTTACTAAATTAAGATTTTAATTTAGAAAGCCCAAAAAAGTTTTTTCTATTATTACTCAGATTTGGACTACAACACAGTTTTGATCAACAGTAACTCCTCTTTCAAGAAGTTGGTTATAGTTCATACTTAAAACAGTTCTGACATTACTTATGCCTAGTTACTGTTACTGATACTTTTCTTTTTGAAATAGAGTGACCGATCACTAAATCCAAAGTGAAATATATTGTCTGATTTTCTATGTTTATAGATCATTCCATCACACAGCTAAGACTTCTGCTATTATGCAGAACCAGATAATTCCCTTGCTCTGAAAAAGCCAAAACCAAGAAATCCATCATTTTAAAAGCACTTGCATTTTTACTGTGAGGCCCATGTTATGCCAGATACAGAGCAAACACACAAAATTTGTATTTGGGAGTTTATTATCTGGTATTGTATGTAAAAATCATCTAAACATTCATTTTGAGCAGAAGTGGTATTCATCTCAAACAGAACACAAAGCACACACCAAACTGATTACTGTATACTGAGTCCTGGAGAATGATCTTAATTCATCCCAGCTGAGCGTACCAGCTCCCTCCCCACGGCACTGTGCTGGTACAGGTGCTGATGCAGCAATGCAGCCAGCCATGTGAGCTGAAAACACATAAGCTCACCCCAAAAAACTGTTGCAAATGGAACTAGCTGAACTAATTAACTTCTATTCATTGTCTTCCTATTTACCAGGATATATAAACAAACTTTCAGGCACTTGCGTAGGACTGAAAGGCAGCGACCACCAGCATCGTGCTTCCCTTTCCCACTACAAATGACTGCCCTACAAACAGGGCTTGCATTCCTTGCTCTAAAGAACATAATGTTGAGATGCAGACATATAAAAAAATATTCACTAACTTCTTGACTTCCCTACCCTTTTCATCACCTGCCAAGTTACCCACAAAACATATGTAATTTAGCAGGAAAAATGAAGATACAGTTGCCTGAATACTTCTGTCATGAAAACAAGTTCTGAAGGCGTTCTCCTGGCCTTATTAAAAATGAAAACCCAAAACAAAACCAAAAACCCCCTACACTGGAAGCATCACCTGCAAGTAGTTTGAAAGGGATCGGAAAAACAAGAAATTTTAGTTCTCAAAGTTAGGTGAAATGGTATCACAGAACTAAGAAGGAAAAGCATATCTGGGACTTCTTCATGCGAGAAAACTTAAGCTTTGATTAATTTTAAACAGCTTGTATGCATTATAGCTTGTTTAGATTGAGAGCTGCTAGAGTAGTCCTAGTGAAGAAAAAACGTCACCCACACACACACACACTTTGTGTGCCAAAATCCTGAAAGCCACAAGAGAGAACATATGCAGAATGAATTGGGAGCAGCCCTCAGAAGGACTGGGGATGCTGGTTGACAAGAAGCTCAACAGGGCCCAGCAACATGTGTTTCCAGCCCAGAAAGCCAACTGTATCCTGGGCTGTATCAAAAGAAGTGTGACCAGCGGGTCAAGGGAGGAGATTCTCTTCTACTCTGCTGTGGTGAAATCCCACCTGCAGTACTGCATTCAGCTCTGGGGCCCCCAACACAAGAAGGACATGAACCTGTTGGAGTGAACCCAGAGGCCATGAAGATGCTCAGGGGGCTGGAGCACCTCTCCTGTGGGAACAGGCTGAGAGTTAGTTCTTCAGCCTAGAGAAGGCTCCAGGGAGACCTTAGAGGAGCTTCCAGTACCTGAAGGGGCTGACAAGAAAGCTGGGGAGGGGCTTTTCACAAGAGCATGCAGCGACAGGACAAGGGGAATGGCTTTAAACTGAAAGAGGGGAGATTTAGATTAGATATAGGGAAGAAATTCTTCACCATGAGGGCAGCGTGGTGCTGGCACAGGGTGCCCAGAGCAGCTGTTGATGCCCCATCCCTGGAAGGGTTCAAGGCCAGGTTGGACGGGGCTGGGAGCAAGCTGGGCTGGCGGAAGGTGTCCCTGCCCATGGCAGAGGGGTGGGAACTAGATGATCTTTAATGTCCCCTTCCAACCCAAACCATCCTATGATACACTTATTTATTGCTTGCAGCATATGTCAGATTGCATAATGTAGTACAGTGCCAGCACTGCTTTTTCCCATTCCATTTTGTGCCAAGTAATTTTAAACACACCCTCTATCAGCTTGCAGAAAGATGCAAGTATATGTTGAAGCTTGAAAACTTGCTCTCCAAACAGCATGGATATCGTTTTGCTTATTAGCTACCTGATGAACTGCCAACTCACTGTTCCAAGCACTGACACCCTCCCTGGCAAGTGCTAAAGTTAAGATATCCTTGTACTTTTCTAAACACAAAAGGTTTCACAGACAACAATTTCTGTACTGAAATACACATTTACTCTTAAACATTTCCAATTGCTTACCATGCAGGGAAAGAAAACTACAGAACCACAAAGGGGTGAGAAGGTGACAAGCTTCCTCAGATATGCCCAGTTTTTAACACAGATCAGACTCTTTCAGTCCTGCTGGAGGAACTCCTGTAGTGAACTGAACAGTGGTTTGCATGTTTATACTATCTTCCAAACAGGCTTTTTTTCCCCCTTGGCCTGAAATAACGTTATTTCTATCAACTAGGAAACAGAATCACTCCAAGAGGGCTTGAAAACTGTTGCTTGAGCACAAAACTGGGTTTCGATATCCCTCATACTTCAGCAGCTCTTCCACCTGAGTACACTGGAGCCAAAGGTGACAAATGCAACAGTGACTATTATGACAGTAATAGCCAAGGAAGAATAAAGGTGTACTGGGCTCAGCCCCACCTGAACACTGTTTCGCCCACTGTCTAATTAAACTCTTGGGGGCAGAGACTAAAGGTGCATTGTAAAATGTTCTGAGGGTTGCGTTTTTTTGAAAAACAACGGCAGCAGATGTTTAGGGGAGCCCACAGCAGTTTTCCTAGGGGAAAAGGAAGTCACTGAGTCGGCAAGGCAGCAAAGGGATGCAGGGGAAACCAGAAGCAGTAGGAGCTGCCACAGCACATAGCTGAAGCTGGGGGCTGGAAAGAATATTTCCAAGCACAACTGTGAGGGACTGTGTCCTACAGCCTGACCCGAAAAAACGTTAAATCCTGGCTGGACGGGCATTACCATTCCAGCCTGCTTCTGCTTCACACTGCTCTCAAATGTTATCATCATGTAGCAAGCTAAGAAAAGCGTGACATCTGTGCCCTAGCGACCGCGAAGCACCAAGCTTCCTCCGGGCGGCTGCTGGAGCAGCGGGGCGCGACCGCCCCCCGGCCCAGCGGTGGCTCAGCCGCTGCCCCTGCCAGCCGCTGCCCCCCACCCCCCGCAGCACTGACCGCCCCGGGCCCGCGGCAACAACCCACGGGCCCCGGGGCCCAGCATCGCCGGCCTCCCGCCGCTCCCACCCGAGAGCCACGCTGCGGCGGCCAGGAGGCCCGGCCAGGCCCCGGCCTCGTACCACCCTCCGCCGCCGGTACGCCGCTAGGCCCCGCACCCGCCGCCCCGCCGCCCGTTAGGCCCCGCGGCCTCACGGCCGCCCGCCCGCCCGCCGCGCTCACTCACAGGCCCGTGGTGCCGGCGGGCAGCGGCGGGATCCTCCACGGGCCCGGCCCGCCGGGCAGGCGGTGCCGGCTGCAGTCCAGCAGGCCGCGGCGGCAGGAGCAGGGCGCGGCGCAGGGCTCGGCGGCGGCGGCCGCAGCCACGGCCACCCGCGCCCACAGCAGCGTCAGCAGCAGCACCACCGCCAGCAGCGCCAGCAGGGCCCGCGGCAGCGCCCCGCGGGCGGCCCGCACACCCGGCCCCGCTCCCCGCATTCCCCGGCCCAGCGCGGCCCGGCCCGGCCCCGCCGCCCGGCCCAGCCGCCGCGCCCCGGCCCGCCCCGCCGCGCCACCTCAGCGCGCAGGCGGCGCTGCGCGGGGTGGGGCCGCGCCCCCCTGCCTGCCTCAGCCTGCCGGCGGTGTGGCGGTTCCTCTGTCGCCTCACGCCCGCCGGCCCGGCCCCCCCAGCCCCGCCGGGGGGTCCCTGCGCCGGGGGGCAGCGCGGCTCGGGGCCTGCCGGGCCTCCTCCGCGGCCGGGGGGCTCTCGGAGCGCGCGGTGAGGGCCCGCTGTGTCACCCGCCGCCTGCGCCGGGCGCTCTCGCCGGGGTGCGGGCGCCCCCCGCACGCCGAGCTCACCGGGGCTGTGGGGCGATGAGGACTTAATTACACACGGCGCTGATCGCGCTCGGCGGAGGAGAGGTGGGGTCTCCCCGGGGTCTGTCAGCGGCTCCCGGGGCCTCCGCTCGGCGGCTGCTCGGCCGCTGTGTGCTGGGCGGGGGGGGCGCTGCATGGAGACCCCCAGGCCCGGCTCCGCGCCCGCGGCCCGGCGTGACCCCGAGTGCCGGAGCCGCTGGCACCCGGCCGAGCACCACCCAGCCCTGTCACCGACGCCTGGTCGCAGCCTGCAGCACCCGAACCCCCGGGCCCCCGCAGCCTGCTGCTGCGAGCCCTCCGCAACCCACCCATCCCGCGCGTCCTGCTGACGGGTGTGGGCGGCCCGCAGCCCCTACGCCAGGTCCCCGAGGGTGGCTCTGGGGAGCAGCGCTGCTGGCCCCCAGCCCTGCACCCCGAGAAGCCGCTTGGCTGCTGCGGGGAGGTCGCAGGGGTCTCTGTCAGGGCAGGAGCCCCCAGTGCCGCTCATGCTGTTCACGCACTGCCACCTCGTGGTCCCGGCCCCGAGTGGGAAGGGACACGGGTGGAGGACGGCCACGCTCCCCCAGGACCCGGCTGCCCACCGGGCCTGGCGTGGGCACCTGCGGCCACAGGGCTGGGGCGTGGGGCTGGTAGCTGGTGGCAAGGCCAGCCTGCCCTGTCAGCATGGGGCTGCCGGAGGCCCAGTCCCGAGCAGGCTCAAGAGAAAACACCCCCCTTCCCCTCGGGCCGGCATCTGCGGCTCAGTGGTACCCGCCAGCAGAGCAAGCCAGGGCTGGCACCTGCAGCGCCTGCGGTCCTGGTGCAGCCCCAGCCTCCCCAGGCGGCTTGCAGGGAGGCTGGGCCGCAGCCAGGTCCTGCTGCCCGCGGGTCTGGCTGCATGGCAAAGGCGTGCTCTCCCCGGCTGAGGCAGCTGCACATATCCCTGCTCCCCAGAGCAGCTCAAGGCACGGCTTCTGCCGCAGAAACTGGAATCGGTTGCCAGTGGCAGGTGCAGTGAGGCCCAAGTGCCCTGCCTGTTGCTGCTGGTACATCAGCATCTGTGCAAATGGGCCCATGCTCTGTGTGGGGACAGGGCACGGCAGCGGTGCTGCCAGCTGGAGAACCTGCTGCCAATGTCACGGTGGCCGCTGGCAGTGCTGTCCCCGGCTGCCCAGGGCCACAGGCTGTGGGAAGAGCTCAGCTAGGAGCATCTGTGCTGCTCAGACAAAGTCCAGGGCCCAGCACCAATCTCTCCAACAATGGTTCCCACTGCAATTTGCATTTACAAGAATATTGCCATGGCAGCAGAAATTTGCATATTAATAGAAGCCAGTCCTAATTGTTGAGTTACTCCCAATGTCTGGAAGCAGAAGGAAGCCTGCTGTGTTTTACCAAGCTGCAACTGTGGCTGTTGGAGGCCCTGCCTTCCCAGCCAAGTTCCTTAAAGCTCTCCCTGCTGCCCGCCCCCGCCCAGCACAGCTCTCCTGAGGTCCTCGCAGTCACCCGCTGTGTCAATTTTGCGGTGCAAGCTGGGGCTGCCACCCTGCCTGCCGGCAGCCACCCGTGCACACAGGACAGATGCTGTACGTGGTGCGTGTCCTGCGTGCCTGGTACTGCCGGTGCTTCCCTCCGGGCACCTCGAGCCCCAGCCCCGCTGAATTGGGCACAAACCCTTGCGGAGTTGATAGAAGTGGCACGTGTGGGACCACCTGACACGGTCCCACTGTCATCGAAATCAGGAATATGAAACTCCTTAACAACAATGTAGTTAAGAAGCAGGCATGCTTTATTGCAGTGATGGATAAAGCAATGGAGCGATCCGTGCATCCATCTCTGCAATAAAGCATGCCTGCTTCCTAGCGCTACGTTGGTGTTAAGGAGTTTCATATTCCCGATGTCGGTGATGCCAGGAGGTACCACCAGCCCGACCAGCAGAGCCAGCGTGGTTTCTCATGGTGGGGGCACTGGGTGCTGTCCCTGGCTAGGACATGCGGTGTGGGTGGCCGGGGCTCGGCAGGGAAGGATGTGCACGGCTCCCTGTCCCTGAGATGAAGGCTCCCTCCTCCTCAGCACAGGGCGCTCCCCGATCCCCACGGCAGGGGCCGGAGGCTCTGCTGCCTCCCAGCCCTGCCTGCCCCCCCCGGGACGCCCCCCTTCCGCAGCGCCTGAGCTGCTCTCCAGCCCCCTGAGCACCCGGGGGGGCCGGGCTCCTGCCAGCCGGCACTGCAGGCTCAGCGCGTCCCCTGCCGCCGGGGGGTGCCGGGGGTCCCCCGGGGGATGCCCCCGGGCTGGCGCCCGGCGCGACTGCCCCTGCCCGGCGCTGAGCGGCGCGGCGGGAGGGCGCAGCCTGCGCCGGGCCGCGGCCACTGGATGGCACACGAGCCCCGGCGGCGGAGCCGGGGGGCCCCGGCGGCTGCGCAAAGCCGCACTGCTCTGCGCGGGGCAGCCGGCCGGCTGCGGGGTGCTGGAGAGCGCTGTGGTGCCAGGGGGCTAGGGCTGCCGAGGGCTGCTGAAGGTGCTGGGGGGTGCCGGGGCGGACTGGAGGGGGCTGGGGGGTGCTCGGGGGGCTGGGGGTGCCAGGGGATGCTGGGGGATGCCAGGGGTTGCTGGGGTGCCAGGGGATGCTGCAGAGTGCTGGGGGTGCCAGGGGGATATGGCTGTCCAGAGTGTGCCAAGGGGTGCTGAGGGTGCCGAAGAATGCTGCAATGCCAGGGGATGCCAGAGGTGCCAGGGGCTGCTGGGGACTGCTGGGGGCTGCTGGGGGTTGCTGGGGGATACTGGAGGATGCTGTGGGGTGCAGGAGGTGTCAAAGGATGCTGGGGGTGCTAGGGGGTGCCAGGGGACTGGGAGTGCTGAGGGGCTGGGGGGTTCTGTCAGTGCCGTGGGTGCTGGGGAGTGCCAGGGGGCTGGGGGCGTTGTGGGATGCTGAGGGATCTGGAGGGTGCAGGGGGAAGCTGGGGGAGGATGGAGGTGCTTGGGGGTACCAGGGGGTGCCAAGGGATGCTGGGGGATGCCAGGTGTACCAGGAGGTGCCGGGCTCCCAGCCGCACAGCTCTACTCCCTCCTCGCAGCCCTCAGGAGCATCGGTGGCCCGATCAGAGTGGGACTGTGACCTTGGCTGGATGCTATCTGCTGCACCTCCAGCTGGGCGCCCGGCTGCTCCGTGGGGGCAGCAAGGCCATCGTGATCAGCACTCTCTCCAGATAAGAGCAAGCTCACCTCCCTGCTCCTCGCAGGCTGGAAAATCAGGGAAGGGCTTTACACCTGCCAGCCTTGACAAGCATGGGCTGAAGTGAGCTCTTTATTTAATATCGCCCTTCTTGCCAGCAACTCTAGTGGAAGGCGGAGGGTGTCAGCCTGGCCGATAACTCACAGTAAAAACCTCTGACCATCTCCATCTGCCCCTGTCATCCTCTCATCCAGGGGCTCCTCACCAGCACAGAAGTACCTCCACGTCCCTCCCCTCACTGGGACGGCTCCCACCAGCATCAGGTGGTGCAGCGTGGCCCCATGCTGGGGGATGCCTGATGCTGCGCTGCTGGGACCGGGCAGCATCCGCCTGCCTAGGCTGTGGCTTCACCCTGGTGCCATCACCTTGTTGGCCGTGCCACAGGTCCTTGGGGCCTGCGTGCCCAGCTGTGCCCAGGAAGGTGAGCAGGCAG
Organism: Falco peregrinus; assembly: GCF_023634155.1. Lineage (NCBI taxonomy): Eukaryota > Metazoa > Chordata > Aves > Falconiformes > Falconidae > Falco > Falco peregrinus. Next base: position 7,522,548 of record NC_073736.1, on the reverse strand, counting down.
CCAGAGGAAGGGGCAGGGTGTCACTCCACCACCCTTGGCCTCCTTGTTCTCCTGCACCCACTGTGTCAACAAGAGCTGGGAGAAGAAACGGGGGCTAAGGAGGTACCAAGACCCCGCTGCTAAAGGAAAGATAAGGAGGGGGGGGCATTTACTGGTTTTCCAGTGGCGGTGGATGCAGCAGGTTCCCCTGTGGTGCAGGAGATGGGGGGATTGTGTCCCCAGACAGCCTGCCATGCTACCATGCAGGCACTGGGCAGGGACTGGGCATCCGCAGAATGCTCAGGCAGTGGTTTATTTAGGCCAGACTTTGCAAAAGACGCAAGTGATTTGCCTGAGAAACCTTGGAGAGATCTGGCACTGTGGGGGAGGACTCCCTCACCTGCAGACCCTCCCTCCCCAAGAAGTAAGGCTGGTGCCCAGCTGGGCTCTGGCTGGGGCCCGGTGGAGCAGCCTCCCCTCCTCCAGCCCATTCCCAAGGTGGCTGCACCCTCCCAGCCCCGAGGGGTGGGATGCAATCAGGCAACCCTGGCTGTGTGCATCCATGGCCCCTATGTCCAGGGCACTGCGCTTGGTTGGCAGGAAGGGGAAAGTGCTGGGGGGCTGGCGGCACTGCTGCCCTCCCCCCCCCCTCCCCCCGCCCCGAGATTCACTGGCATGCAGCAGTCTGCTACGCACCTGCTCTGGGATCTGGGCACCTTCCCACAGTCACCCTGCCTGCAAACAGCCCGCAAAGGGGTGGCAAAGCCTGAAGAACAGCAGCAGCCATGGGCCTGGCCAGGGCTCGTAGGTCTTGCTTGGAGCATGCACAGAGCCACCCCACCGCCATGGCCTCCTCCCCGGCCCCAGGTCCGTTTGGTTTGGTGCCTACAGGATCACAACCCCACAGCTGCTGATGTGCAGCAGCCGAGGAGCTGCTGTGCCTGTGTGAGCACTCATGTGCGTGCGCCCGCCCGAGTGCAGTGCCTGCACGTCCTCTGAAACACCCGTTGTTCGGCCGGGAGCCAGAGCCAAGCCCCAGCGCTGCTGGCCATCAGTGGTCCCACGGCATGTCTGCTGGAGCTGGGCACGGGCGCCTCATCCAGTGTGGCCACAGCGCAGCCAGGAGATGCAGAGCTGCCATTTGGCCATTGTGTCTGTTCACAGTAGCATTCACAGCAGCATCATAAAGTAACAGCAAAAGTCTCAAATGCTTCTGCAGCCTTTGGGCTGCCCTTGCCCTGAATCCACACCCTTCCAGTCACCAAGCGCTTCCCAGGAACAGTAAGGAGATCTCCAGGCCTGTTTTCCCTAGGAAATCACTGCAACACAATAGCATCTTCAGGTGGAGCTCAGCAGACACGTAGCCAACACCTACAGCCCTTCCTCTCCCTCCCCTCCCAGTTTGTTTGTTTTCTTCAACATTTATGGGTCAGCTGGAGTCCGGAGAGCTAATGAGTGTGAGCATGGCCCCAGGCCCTTCCCAGGCCATTACAGATGGAATGCTGCATAGGGGATGGGGACTGAATGGGGACAGGGATGGGGACAGGGTGGCCAGGGGAAGGCTCCTGCAGCACACAGCTGAGGCGGGTGACCTGCATTTCAATGGTGCTGCAGGCCCAGCCCAGAGACTGTGAGATCAAGAGTTAACTGTCTCCCTAAAGTGGGTCTATGAGCAATAAACTAGGAGCAATTTAACATTTATCCCAGCGTGGAGACCAAATACTGTGATAAACTGAACAATAAAAGAGCCGTTATTTTATAAACTTCAAGCTATATTTAAACTAAATGGAAATTAATATTTTAAAATATCTGACTTTATCTAGATTTACATTTTCATCGTCAGACTAGATCAAAGCATTTCCCGGGGAAGTTTATTTTAGGAATGTTTTTGGGACATACACCTGTGATGTTGCTCTATTTGGGACACTCAGGATACAATTCTTCCCAGCTGCCACACGTCATTACTTCCAGCGACAGGCTAGGAGCCACCCTTCAGATCTGCTGTCTGGTGTGGAAAAGCACCGGATCCAGGCAAGGAGACCATGACCATCGTCCCAGCATCTCTAGCAGACCACCGCACCGCACGCACCCCAGCGGGGGTGCCGGGTTCAGGGGGAAGTGTCAAGCCAAAGGCTCTGGAAAGCCACCTCCTGGTCCCTTGCCGCTGGCCGGTCCTGCTCAGAGGAGTCAGGGACAGAACAGGCTCAGGAACTGCGGTCAGGCAGCTGCGAAACCACCGGGCCTTCGCTGCTTCTCCACAGGGGCAGCCGTGTCCTGCCCAGCACCTCCAGACACCGCTGCCACGGGAGCTCCCAGAGCCAGCGCAGGATCCAAAGAGCACGCCGCCGATGTCAGAGCCAGGGCAAAGTCTGGCAGGACGCAGAGAGGTGTGAAAGCAGAGTGCCGTCACATGTGCCCAATACACGTGACTGCCGGTGGAGGTCCAGCGCCTGCGCTGCCTGCCTGGTGCTCTGCACTGGCCCGGCCGCATCCTGGCAATGTGCACAGGCGGGAGGAGAGTGGGGCCAGGGCAGGGATGCCTCCCACCGTGCGTGTCTCCTGGAGCAGGCAGCAGGAGCAGGGAGAAGCATCCTTTCCCATGGCTGTCATGTACCTGGGACATGCTGCACTGCATCCATGCTGCTGGCACCTCACAGCTGCGCTGCACGGTGTGTCCCGGGATCGTCCCAGTCTGCGGGCATTGCCCTGGGATGACCGCGCCAGCCTGGGCCGGTGGTGGCCTTCTGCCGGTGGGGTGCAGGGACGAGCGGGTGCGTGTGAGGGTGTCTGCGCACCCCGGCCAGGGCATCGCCTTTCATGAGGCTTTGTCCACACCATCATTAATAATATCAAGGTGTTCTGCCAAGTTCCTTCCAGCAAACCTATGACTTCATTCAAAGTGACAGGGGACCTGATTTATTATACTAACGAGCCGGCGATAAATAAACATGACCTGAGAGAATCCCAATCCCACAATTCCATTCTTGTTCGGCTCCTTGGGGGAGATAAAAGGTTTCCTGCAATTTCCCAGTGCTACCCAGAATCTCCCCTACTTGATCTGCCAAAGCTTTCTCCTGCTGTCGAGCCTGGCATTTGATTGAATTGACAGGAGCGGCTTATTAATTGTACTAATGAGGGGCTCAGCAATATGGAGCAGTGGAGAGAGTCCAGTGTGGCTAATAAAACGCTCAAAGCTGAGCAGAGCATAAGGTCACTGTGTTGCCAGGCTACTGGCTAAACTGCCTGGAAAACGACTATGTGAACCAGTAGGTGACTCTGGGAAAAATACTGCTCTGGAACTCACATAATTAATAGGACAGTGATGCTTTATTTTCTTAGGAAGAATATACACTAGGGACGGTGTGAGCACACAGGCATCGCAGCCATCCCTGCGCTCAGCAGCAGGCAGGGGCCGAGTGGCTGGGGCGGCTGGGGGCTGCGGCCGGCGCTGGGGCTCGCTGCATGTGGGGTCCTGCGGCTCTGCTGAGCAGGACCAGGACAGGGCCACCAGTGGCCATAGAAGCCGTGCCATGGCAGGGCTGATGGGGGCTGAGTGCCGCAGCCCACGCCAGGAGCAGCCTGCAGCTCTCCCTTGGCTGGCCCTTTCCCGGCAGCACGGTCTGAGCCTGAGCAGCAGGATGCTCGCTGGGTCCAGCCAGGCTCCAGGAGAAGGTGCGAGGAAGGTGTCCATGCTGGGAGGGATCCTGTGCAGCCTGAAGGGAGATTTCAGATATCTGGCAACCAGGGAACTGTCCCGTGTTTGACCTGTGCTAGTTTTCCAAATACCACCACAGGGAGAGATAAACAAGGCTGATTAGAGCGAACAGTAACTGTAAATTTGGCAAGGGGATGTTCTCGGGATCTCTGATCTCTTGAGACAGTAATTCCCACTAGGAGTTTACCATACAGCCCCCAAGGGTTTGTAGCAATAAACAGGAATATTTTTACTCTAGCAGGAAGGAAAAAAGAAAAAAAAAGACAAATACTGATCTTAATCTCTTTCTCTGCAACCAGTTTTGGAGCCCCCATTCAAGTTCTCCAAATTGCACCTCACCAGGGGAGCTCACTCTCATACCAGACCATTATCTGAAGGAAGCCCTGGAGCCCGAGCCCTCTGGTCTGCAATGATGGCTCTGCCTAAAGAAAACGCTGGAAAAAAGGTCATTCATCTTTCAGGCTTGTCTGGGACTCGGAGCCGTGGCACTGGGGGCTCCTGTGTACCCCTCTGCCTGGTACCCATGCTGTGTGTGAGGCTGCCCAGCCCGTGAGCTGCTGGCTCTGTGCTGGGAGTGTTAGTGCGGTCCCTGCACAGGGAGTGAGCTCCAGGGATCTGGACCATCCCCCCAGGAGTGAGCAGCAGGCCACTGCGCCGTCTGCTGCAGTGCTGACATCTTTCCCACTCCATTGGCTGGAGCCACCTTGCAACCAGTGATGCACAGTCATCGGACAGGCTTGGTTTGCCTTTTCAAAATGCACTGACGTGGCTGTGGTGGCCAGAGAGCGGCAGCTGATAAGCCACAGAAATAACTCTCAGACAACTCGGCAGAAAGGTGTCCTTACAAAATCCACCAGATTAATGTCAGGGGAATGTAGTAATGTGACAGAAATGGCTTTGACTGTGGATGGGATCACAGGGGCTTTATCCGTCTAAACAGAGAGGCCAAAGGGACACCAGGGGATGGCCAAAGGGACACCAGGGGATGGCCAGAGCCCCTCCCTCCAACTGCTGTGAGCATCTCTGGCTGCATGGGGCTGCATCCTGTGCCCATTCCTGGCCTTGGGCTGGCTCCTGGGGAAGTGTTGGTGGCTGCCACCCTGTCCTGGGATGAGCCAGGTGCTGTTCCCCACAGCGGCTGGGTGTCGGGGCAGGCAGGAGGGAGGGCATCCCAGCCCCATGTCCCCGGGGAGCCAGTGGCGTGTGCCCTGGCGGCTGGGTACGGGCATTGCTGGCAAGGTGGTGGGTTGGGAGTGGAGGCAGGAGGGCAGGCGGGAGGCAGGGAGGGAGGGCAGCCGGTCTCCACACCGTGCCTCACCCCAGGGCTGCCGAACAATGGCAAGGAAGGCGGCGGGGAGCTGGGAAGTGTGGGGTGTCAACAGGACACGCTCCAGTCACCTGCACCCTGCTCCTGCCAGAGCCTGGCAGGCTCCCTCCTGCTGGCACTTGCCTTCCAGCTGTGGTCCCACGGCTCCCTGCCCCACGGCTCCCTGCCCTCCGAGGCAGCTGCCTGGCCCTTCCCTCCCAAAGCTTTTGTTTCCCTTCTCTGGAGGGAAATGGATCTGAGGCTCAGGTTTCCAAGGTGGAAAAGCAATTTCTTCCCCTGCAAATTGCTTGAGCCCCCCGTGAGCACTGCCCGTGCCCCTGGGGCTGCAGAGCCGGGTGGCTTTCCAGGGCTCAGCCAGCTGCTCAAAGCTGCAGCGGCACAGCAGACCCGTCCAGGACACAGATCTCCACCTTGCTATGGCCCCAGCCGTGGCTCGTGTGGGACACCAAGGTTTTTCAGACAGAAACGGGTGTTGCAAACCTCCTGCTCACCCTGGGGCTCCATGCCTGGGGTGGTAAGCCTCTGACACCTCATTGAGGCCCGTGTGGCCGTAGGGATCTGCAGAGGTGCAGACTGCTCCAGCCAGGCTGGTCCATGAACTCTGTCTCCTGCATGGGAGTTTCAGCTGAATTCTCTCCGCAACTGAGGTGAAATTCAAGGTTTCCTGGTGTGAGGGTTCTGCCAGCACCACCACAGCCCACTGCCCTGCTGCCTGGGGTGCCCGGGGCAGGGTGCATCATGCCACAGCATCCTGCCCTCGCCCCCGCTCCCCCGGCGGTGAGGATGCCAAGGGCCCCCTGCCAAGTTCCCTCTGCCCGTCTCCTCTCGCCAGCTTGAAATTCACTTGGGAAAAAAATACTTAGACTAACAAATAACAAACCTGGCAGCCAGCCAGTGATTCAAAGGCTCCAAAAATGAAGCCGAAATTTGCAGCTGGCCACACTCCCTCACGGTTTGGCAGCAGTGCTGGTGTCTGAACACCTGCCAGGGCCAGGAGCGCCTGCGGCGCCTGCAGCAGAGCGCGCCGAACCAGCCGTGGGGCATCATGCGTGCCCTGGCACTGCTGCTGGGGCCAGGCAGCGCTGTGTACCTGTGCCCCAGGCTTTATTCTCACAGAAAGGGATATGCTGGCTGAAGCAAGCAGCTGCTGGGACAAGGAAAATGCCCTGGAAAACTGTGCTGTGGGAGGCAGGGTGTGTGCTGGGGCTCTTTGCACAGCCGGGTTCAACAGGGCAGTGTTGCTCACCTCTCCCACATCCTGTGAACCTCCCAGCCGGCCAGGCTGGCTCCCTCCCCATCCCACGCAGGCTGGCATTGCTGTCCCAGACAGGCTGGCATCGCCATCCCAGGCAGGCTGGCATTGCCACCCAAGCCAGCTGAACACCAGCTCAACCAGGTCCGGTGCTGCCAGGGCAGCGAGGGAGCACGGGGCTGGCTGGGCAGGGAGGTCAGCGTGGTGCTGGGGAGCACGCAGCCGGGCGAGAAAACACAAAAGAGCCTGGCAGAGGGTCGGGGCTCCTGCAGCATAATGCATACTTTGCTAATCTTAAATGACACCGAGGCAGAGAGGTGCAGGGGAGCGGAGGAGCCAAGTGGGTGGCTGCTGGAGGGGCAGGGCGCTGGGTTGTGGCCCCCTGGCCTCCCCACGCCTGGGAAGGGGTGTCATGTGGAAGGGTAATTGGATCCTGGGATTTACTGAATGATACTGTGGATTATTTCACAGCCATCATGTCACAGGGTAATCTTGTTACGGCATTACACGGCCACGCGCACGCACAGCCCCAGCGTGCCCATGGCTGGTGACACATGAGGACCTACTTGGGAAGTCCCTTTGCTGAAGCTCGGTCTGAGACCAGATGGCAGAGGGGGGGGTGTCATTAGCCAAGGGTGGCTAGTCTTTTTGGGACCTGGGGCTATCCGAGGTACGTGAAAGGCTGGGACGTGGTGCCTGGCCTTTGCGGCAGGGCACAGAGCCCCCAGGGGTCTGTGAGGGGCCTTGGCAGGCGATGGCATGGCCACTCCTGCCCCAGTAGCACTGGGGCTGGGGTCTCGCCCCAGGGGTGGTCCTTGGGCAAAGGTGGCCGCACAGCAGGCAGGCAGCATCTCCTGGCTGGCACGCAGCGCTCAGCCCCCAGCTGCCCACCGCGTGCCCCTGGTGCCGGGCTCCCCCTCTGCCGGGCTGGTTTTGGCAAAGCCCACACCCGGAGAGGGAAAATGCCCGTCCCGGGAGAGCTGAGCCCCAGGTCTGCTGGGGGGGCACAAGCAGGGCGTCCTGCGGAGGTAGGGGGGCTCGTGGCTGGGTTGCTGTGTGGGACCTGGATGCGGGGTCTGCAGCTGCTGCTGGCCCTGTGACAAACGCCTCCTGCAAGCCCAGACCATGCGCCTCCCCCTCCGCTCCCTGCAACAGTCAGCTGCTTTTCCAAGGCGTAACGGAGGCAAATCCTGTCTCTGAGGCAGTGAAAATATGGCTCCCCCCACCCCGAGGTGTGTAAGAATAGCAGATGAGCTAGGGCAGAAAAACAACCGCGACCGCAGCTTCCTGCCGTGGCCCTGCAGCCCAAGGAGATGGAGGTGATGGGGACCGCCCGCACTGGGGCACCCACCGCTGCACCAGGGGCTCGGGGCTGCTGCTGGGAGTGGAGCGCAGCCACCCAGCCCGTGTGCCAGTGCGAGACCCCAACCCAACTGGGCACGGGGCATGGATCCCCCGAGGCCAGGGCTGCCAGAGGGCAGTAGGAACCCCCACCACCCTCCTCCTCCCTTGTCCCTCTGGTTTGGGATGGGGAAGTGGAAATTGTGGGGCAGCACGAGAGCAGCTGCCAGCTGAGTGGTGGCACTGGGCACACAGTCTGTGTTTTACTGGGGATTAATGGTCTTCGGTGCTTGTGCCACAATGAACTCCCACCTAGAAAATAAATATTTGTACCTGGCAGCAACAGGTTTAATCAAAAACAAGCTTTAATAGCACTTTTTTTGTTTGTTTGTGCCCTGCTGAAACACTGAAATCTGAAACATTGTAGATGCAGCGAACTCTCCCACCGCAGCTTTCCAGCAGGTTAACTTTGGACTGGGATGATAACAGATTATCTTCTAAACACACATGTGAAGGGAGCTTAATGCCAGCATGTTTGACTTGTCTTTAGTTGCTCCTACTCTAGTTTTGTCTGACTTTTTTTTTCCACTCAATACCTTTTGCTCTTTTAAGCCTGTAAATCAGGGAAAGGGTAGCAGCACCTTTATCCTAAGATGAAGCATGACCTCCTGCTTAAAAACAAGGGCTGGCTTTATTTATCTCAAAGCTGGGCTTGGGGAATAACAGAAATATCTGTTGTCCCACAAAAGACTAGCTTATCAGCTATTATTAGAGCAGGGATGATAATTCAAAAGGAACAGCTTATTAGGCACATTTAACCCCATTCTCTGTTTATGGAAGGCCTGGGATTTGTTTAGATGGTAACTGTGGTTGTTGCAAGGATTTTCTTCTGAGGCTTTTTGGAGACAGTGTGCATGTGCCCCGTGCCTGTGCTGGCGTGCATGCCATGGGCTGTTGTGCCGCTGTGGCGGGTATGTAGGTAGGTAGGTCAAAAGACATTTCACGGGGCACCTGCCCAGGTGAGGAAGCAGTTCTAGCTTGCACATAAGACTCATTAAATTGCTTTATGCAACTTCTCCTGCCTGTACAGCTCAGCCAACAGAGTTTGTGTAAACCAAACACAAAAAGCGCATGAAAAAGCAGAACTGAATTTGCCAGTGAGAGCTAGTTTTGACGGACACTTTGCAGTGTTTACCCAAACCTTATCCCTGGTAACGTGGACTTGGAATGCAAGATTCAGGGCCTGTAAATGTGTCTTCTCCCTCACAACAGCCTTCTTACTGCTCACCATGGCAGACAGCACTATCTCCTGGAGTCCAGCCATGCAGCCGGCCATGTGGCACCACGAACGCTGAGGGTGTTTAGTGTGAGGGCTGTGGGGAAGAGGAGAGCACGGACCTGTGGAGCGGGAGAGGCCAGGGGCAGAGCCAGCAGAGCATCCCAGCAGGGCAAAGGCAGGAGGAGAGTGCAGCCGAGTGGGCGACATGGCAGCAGGCAGGTCCCTAATGAAGCAGCAGCCACTTCCCAGGCAAAAGCCGCCCGTATCCCGCCCCGACCCTTGCTGCTGGTAGGGCATGAAATCCCAGCCTCTGCGGCAGCAAAAAGCAAAGTCCCAAAAGCCTGTACCGGGGCCATGACTGCCTCCAGCTCCCAGTGTACTTTGGTGGTGTTGGACTTAGGCCGGCCTGTGTTTGCGCAGCAAAGGGACCTGACCCACTTCAGAAGGAGCTGGCTCCAGGTGAGCCTTTGGGACGAGCTCTGGCCAGCACCCAGGGCCCCACTGCCTCCTCTGCCTGCTCTGCTGGCCATGGGTGCTGCTCCCTGCTCCCTCCTTCCCAGGGCTGGGAATGATGCTGAGCTGGGCCCTGGGAAGGAGCCAAGCCCATGGGCTCCCCCTGCTCTGCCCACAAGCAGAGGCTGCTCCTCAGCAGCAGCAAGCCTGGGTCGGGGCATGCAGTGGCTGCGAGCTCCTCTCCGGGGATCTTTCCTCCAAACAAGCACGGTCAAACAAAGCTGGGGGGGGGGGGGGGGGGGGGGGATGGAGGCTTTCCTGACATTGTCAGTCCTGGCTCTTTGGGAACGGAACAAGTGGGGTTTTGGAACAAGCAGCACAAATGTGTATTTACACGTGCACACAATAGGTTGTGTGCTCCCCAGCGCTGGATGGGAGCAAACCACAGCCGTCCTGCTGCCAGGTCCTGCCAGCAAGGGAAGGACTGAGGCAGCAGCACCACTAAGCGCAGCCATGCAGAAACTGCCAGCATCCAGAGCTCTGCATTTGCTTTCCTTTGCCCCATGCTTGCCTCCACGCAGCCGGTGGGGGTTGTGGGCAAATGGCAGGGTATTTAAAAAATGCACCTGCATTAGAGCAGCCTGACCGCTCCTCTGAGCTCTGCTCTGTTCTCCCTCATGCCCAGTAACCTCGGAGCAGAGCAGTGCTCAGCACTGGCGTGCCCTGGGGCACCTCTTGGTGCAGCGGTGCTTGGGATGCTGCTGTGGAAGCAGTGTCTGCAGAGAAGGGGTCAGGCTCCAGCTGGGGTGTTGCTGGCACAGTGTGTCACAGGTACTGGGGTGTTGCTGGCATGGTGTGCCACAGGTGCTGCCTTTCTCTCCCTTTTTGTTCCCCAATGGGCTCTGGGAGGTTATTTTGGGGGGAACTTTCAGGTGTCAAGCCAGCCCAGAAAGGGAGAGCAGGGCTGGATGGTCCCAGGCTGCTGCCACCCCTGTGGGCAAGAGGCTCTGCAGGGTGCTGGATGGGGGCACCTGGGCAGGGCTGCCAAGGCCAGACACATGGAGTATTGTCTGCCCTTGCCTCCCCATGGCCCCACGAGCAGGGTCATGTTTGCTCCACAGACACAAATGTGTCTCCAGAGGTGAGCACCCAGTCTGAAGCATCAGGAGCCCACCCAAGGGCTCTGCATCCCCTTTATAGTGCAGGAGAAAGTAAGCACATTCCTGACCTCCTCCCTGCATCTTCTGGTTTCCTTCTTGACAGTCACCCAGACATGGAGCCGCGCAGGCTGGGCGGTCACAGGGCTCTGCACTGGTGCTGGCCTGGCAGAGGGAGAGGGCTTGGTGCCTGCTCCAGGAGCATGGGTGCTCAGTCCCCAGGGGCTGCACCCATGGAGCCCTGGGTTGGCACGCACGGCCCGCTCTGCAGGCACTGCCTTGCCCGGCACCTGCCGGCTTGGTCAGCCTGGTTCTGCCACGTGCTGGCAGCCAGGACTTCCCAGGTGGGGTGGCAGGAGCAGGCTCTTTGCCATCCACAACCTGTGTGTTCAAGCCAGGAAATCCCAGCCCTTTGGTACTTGCCAGGCTCCAGGTTTAAAAATACTTAAGGAAAATAATCCTCCAGTCTCATCGAGGCCAAAGCAGTTCTGGGCAGGTTTCAGAACAAATACTGGGGGCTGTGTTTTGTCTGTTCTCAGCAGGCGCTTGGCTCAGTGCACACTGCCTCTCTGGGGACTCACACAGACATGATGTCTCAGTGGCAGTCCTCGGCCACATCATGGCTTGGGAGGGGACCGCACGAGGCAAGCCATCCTCTGCACACTGTGGAGTGGGAGCACTCAGCCTCGCCAGCCAGGAGTTGCCCGATGGCGGCTGAAGCCATCCACGGGGTTCGGGAGTGTGGTGTTTCATGCCCAGGTCCGTGATGCTTGCTCTGACCAGTGCTCACTCTCCACTTCAGCCTCTTCCTCCGTAAGGGATGCTTGGCAGAGCCCCAGAGTCTGCTGGCCCTGCTGCCCTGTCCCGCGGCTCCCCAGACACTACACAGTCATGTGCCGAAGCACCAAGTGCACTGGGGCTCCCCAGTGACTCCCCCCAGCTGGGGAATGCCCAGGGCTGGTACTCACCAAGGCAGCAGGAAAAACAGCTGCCCCATGCAACTGGGCAGTGGGAGCAGGGCACCAGGGGACCACAAGGCATCTCCACAGGCATCAGAGCCAGCTGGACAAGACCCATGCCTGGAGGAAGGCAGGCCACCTGCAATCCTCCTGGCTCTCAGGCTGCCTGCAGTCCTCTCCCTTCCTTTTCAGACCTCTGAGAGTGCCCCAAGCTGCCTGAAGCTGATGCAGGACCAAAAATGTCGGGTACTACAGAGAGGAGCTGGGTTTTGTGCAACATCTCAAGGAAACAGCTGCTACAGACGCTGCAAAGCAGGACCAGAGCTGGAAAGCAGCCTGGAGCTCTACCTTATCCCTGTGGTGATGCTACCCTGAGATCACTGAAGGTGCCGTCCTCCCAGAAGCAGATCAGTCACCAAAGCCACCAGCAGTGAGAACCAGTCCTAGAAATGCGTCATGTGGAGGAGAGGAGCTGCAGCTTGTCTGAAGACCACGAGACATGGTCATGAACGCCACTAGTCTCTGACAGCTGGGGATCTTGCAAGGCAGGCTGTGAAACAAGGTGGAAACAGGCTCTCCGGGCAGGGATACAAGGGCGATGCAGGTGAGGCAGGGTTATCAACGCACAGTTACTTGGTGCAGGATATGGTTAAATTATTTGCAAAGCCCCCACCTTTTCCTCCCCACCCCAAGAACAGGAATAGAGTCACTAAAACGGCATGTTCTGGGACAGCGGTGATCCCACGGGAGAGCTGGACACGGTGAGAAGTACACCCACCACTGTGGCCTGACCCGGTACCCCTGTGTCTCTCGTCAGGGGTCCCCAGGTCTGCAAGAAAGCTTTACAAGGAAGATAATCCCAGCACCTGGTGTATGTAGCAGAACAGGATCTCGTGCTGGTCAGACTGGTTTGTGTGGCCCCAGCTTGAAGAGGACACCAGTGTGGCTGGGCTGCAGTTGGATGTTCATCCACCAGCATCACCCTGAGGACGAGGACGGTGCCTCTGTGTCACCTACAGCACATGATGATGCTCCATCCCAGCAGTCTGCACGCTTGTGAAGGCACACGGTGAGATTCACCTCCAAGCAGGGGACTGAGCCCCTCCTGCCAGGGGAGACATCAGTCCCCTCCTCTGCCTGCGTGGAGGCACTGACAGCACCCGCTATGGATCCTGTAGGATGGGCTGCTTACTTGAGCAGAGGACTGATGCTGCCAAGATGTGCTAGTCAGGCGGCCAGCACTTGGGAAACGAGGAAGGAGAGTGGAAGGAACGAGTCACTGCACTGGGAACATATGGGATGACAATCTGCAGGGAAGGACGGCAGCCCCCACACTCCCAGAGACCCTCCCAAGTCCTCGTGGAGCAGCGAATTAGCATTGGAAAGTACATCAGCATCACTTCCCTCTGGCTCCAGGGACAGCAAGGGAGGAGGAACAGAGATACTATCTCCTGTGTCAGATAAGCTCCTTGGCTAAAGGTGACAGGCTGGCGTACTCTGCAGCATGAGGGGCCCACAGAAAGGAGCCAGAGAGCACTCACACCAGAAGATGAGGCACAACGCAAGCATCGGGGGAAGACTACAGTGTGTGATGTCTCTTAACATTTGCTATCTGGTCTCCGTGTGGGCAAGGATCCCCCATTTCTAGGCAAGCTCACCAAGGAGAGCATCTCCCTCCTGGCAGCGAAGATCAGGTGTGACAGCTTGCCGGGATGCACGGGGGAGCCAGGCATGCGGCATGGAGCAGCCTTGTCTTTCCTAGTGGTGCAAGCCTACTTGCTCCCATGTGCCTCTGAGTGCCGCCACCCCCTCCTTAGCTCCCACCACCCCCAGGGCTCGCATGGAGGTGGCAGTCACCCTTTGGCACAGCTTCTGGGAGAGACTACCTGAGATTATCTTCTTTCTGCTGGTCTCGCATCATCTCATGCCCCAACCCACTGTATTTGTCTCACCACTCACTGGTCACACTGTGTCCTGCAACTGATTTTGATAGGGAATGTGCTTCGCTACCATCAGGTAACATGTATTGGGTGCAACTAGCATGCTAAGCGAGTGTAAGAAAAACTTCAGCTCCTCTTTACGCTGGCGTGCCAGCAGATACAGGTCTCTGATGCAGCCACTGGTGTCTGGACCCAGCGCACTTGGGACCACTTTCCAGAGGCACGACCTTGCTGAGGGGTGGCCTGTATCCCCAGGGGGATACATGTGTGAGTCTCACGGCAGGCGGAGGACAGAGCAGCGAAAGGAGCCCAAACGGGTGAGAAGTATTGACCTAAATGAGTGTGAAGTCGACCACAACTGCAAAAAAGTTCTCTGTGGCATATTAATTGCCATTTTGAACATCTTATCAGCACTTTCCTCCTAAGAGATTATTTTCTAAACAATGACAGAGGCTGTTACACCAACACACCTCCAAACAATGTCATGCTGACCCAGGCAGAGCCCGCACATTCCCTGAGGGCAGAACTCCTCGCCTTCTCTTCCCCATCCATTGTCACCGGGTTGCTATGATGGGTAAACTCAAAGCCTGGAAGCTAGCTCAGTTGAAGTGAAGTGTGAATCCAAAAGTTGAGAAAACCTTTTCCCCAAGCCTAGTCAGGAAATGAGGATGGATATCTCAAAAGAACAGACTTTCCCAAGAGATTTCAAATAATTCCTGGATTTGGACTCATGTTACCTCTCTTACTGAGCAGGACATGCGTATTCATGACAGATGAGAGGGCTAGACTTTTAGACCTGCTAGAGACATTAATTCCAAGAAAAAACAGAGCTAGTGATTACATTTTAAGATTACTACAGGTACTTAGCGTTTACAACAGGACACAGAAATCCTGAACTTGAATTGCTGTGCTGTGGCCTCTCTCGCTGGAAGTAAAATGGTTCAGCTGTGCCCGACTTTGAACTCAATTAGTGCCCACAACAAATGCAGCCAGTAGCAAGACTGCAAGGCTGCTTAGAGTTGCTTTTCAAGGACAGCTTTGTTGCCCAATATCCTGAAACAATATCCTGTTTTCTTCACAAGAAAAAAATTCCTAATGGGATTAATATTAAATCCGTCTTTTAAAGGAGACAAAAATGCAGTGGCAAGAACAGGAAGGACTCCTTTACACAAGATGGAGAAACAGCAGCAGCAGCAGTGCTGTCCTATGGCTTCTTGCCTGCCCTTCCAGCCCATCACTGCTTTGGCAGCTCCCTGCTCACCTGAGCTCTGCCATCCCTGGCCTCTCCTTTTCTACATTTCTCTAGAGCATAGCCATGCTTGGGGCATCGTAGAGGAGCGCCAGGGAAAGGACATGCTCTCCAGCCGTCATACGGCTTCATTTGCCCCAGCGGTGTGGGGTCTCCTCAAAGGAAACTGGAAGGCCGTGTGCCGGCTGGGATCCCCTCGCAGCACCTCCCACCCACGGCTGGCAGCACTTGGCCCCGGCACTGCAGAGAGCTTCACCTCAGATAGGCTGTCAAAGAATGGCAAAAGCTAAGCTCGATCCAAAATTGCCCCTTTTAATTATTATTCATGTTGTTGTCTAAGCAAAATAGAGTGCAGACCTCTCCCTGTTAGGTCATGCAGGAGCAGAGGTATCAAGAAAACCTCCCACGCACTCACTCTTGGGTTTACAGAGCCTTGCCTCAGAAGTGGGTGAAGGAGTTTGTTGTAGTCCCTGGCCTTTTATTGAGTGCACCTGGTCCATTAAGTGCCTTGACATGCACAGAGCACACCCGTGCACGCGCCCGCTGCGACGCGCCGAGCGGTGGTTTCCTTTGATATGAAAGCACTCACACCTCCCCTGCAGCTGCTGCCATCTCCGTCTGTAGAGTGTCACCATTTTTTTCCCTTCTTTCCCTCTCTTGGCTCTGAGTCGAACTACATCACGCTCCTTTCGGCTCTAAAACAAATTAGCACATTAGACATGCGACCCAGAAGACAATTAGCATCATTAGGCTGCGGGAGAGAGCAGCTCAAGGAAAAGATGGGCAGGTAACAGTGCTTTTGTGCGGTGCTTGGTACACGTGGGGAAGGAAAAGCGCTGGCTGCATGGCTGCCGCAGGCAGTTCTGCATCTGGAGGGTGAGAAGCTCTGCTTGGGATGGGGACACGCATCCAGCAGGGGCCTGTCCTGCACCCCACGGCATTGCGCACACCAAGTCCAGGACCATTTTCTCCCACAAAACCCAACCGTGGGGGGAATGTCAGCAGCCCCCAGCTCTGGGCACCCGGCTGCTGGGCGCAGGGAGCAGCAGCCACCTGCAGCAGGGCAGCGTGGGGCTGGCTGCGGCTGAGGTAACGGCAGACACACCAGAAGCATCCCCCACCGGCAGAGCGCGTCACGGCCATCGTGGGAAAGCAGGGGCCAGCTGGGGCGAGCCAGGGCCAGGAGGGCTGCAGCCAACACGAACGCGCACGGTCAGGCCACGGAGAGCCGGTGGGGTTTAATGGGGACACCGGAGCGAGCAAGGGCAGGGCACGGGCAGGGATGCGGCCGGGCCCGGCAGCGTGGGCAGCGGGTCCCGGGCCGAGCGAGGGCAGGGTAGAGTGGGGGGTCGCCCGGCTGCTCCTGCCCGGCCCCACGCGTGGGCCAGCCGCGCTTGCGGGACAGGCTCGGTGAGGTCCCCGCGCTGCTGCTGCGGCCCGCGGAACCCCGGCTGCGCCAGCCCGGCCCCGCCGGCGGCCCCGGCCGCCCGCTCCCCTCACCGCCGCCCGGGCACGCGCGGGCGGGGCGCGCTCCCGCTTCCCGCCGGCGGGGCGGTACGTGCCGGGGCGCACGGCGGGGCCGGGCGATGCCGGGGGCCGGGGGCTGCGGCGGCGCGGGGCAGCGCGCACGTGGCGCGGCGGGGGCGGCGCTCGGCAGCGGCTCGGCAGCGGCCCGGCCCCGGTCCCCGCCCCCCCCCGGCGGCGCGGCCCCTCCGCCCTTATAGCGGCGGGGGCGGGGGCGGCGGCACTCGGCCGGCGGCGGCACGCGCAGGTAGGGCCCGGCGCCGCGGCGGCTCCACGTGGCGGGACGGGATGTGGCGGGTGCGGGGGGGGCCGTGGGGCCGGGCCGTGGGTGTCCCCCCTCCCCCCACATACACCATCGCCCTGGTGGTTCCGCGCGCTCCCGGCGCGGGGGCTCTGGCACGTGGGGCTGCGGCGGGTCGCGGCCCCACGCCGGTCGCGCGTGGCCGCCGCTCCGGGCCCCCCTGTGCCCCACGCCGGGGGTGCGCGCGGCGCCGGGGTTTGTTCCGCCGCCGGCACGGCCGCGTGGGCGAGCGGCCCCGCTGCGTGACGAGTCCCGTGTCGTGTCTCCCCCACCCCCCCGCCACGGGTAGCAGCGCCCCGGGGCCGGGTCCCGCCCCGCGCCCTTGTCGCGGTGACCTCCCCGCCCCGGAGGCGGTGGCTGGTGGCCTCAGGGGGTCCCGGGCGGCTTCTGGGCTTCAGGGCCGGGGGGGCTGCCCCGCGGGCCTGCGCGTCCCTCCGCCATGGCGAGTCCTGTCCCCGGCGGGGCTGGTGGGGACCCGCTGGGACGGGGCCCGGCTGGCCCTGACCGCTCTCCGCCGCTGGCACGGCAGGGCCGTTCCTGGGGGCTGCGGCGGGGAGTCCCCCCGCGCCCTCCCTGTAGGTCCCGATAGCGGTGTGTGTGTGTGTGACTAACGGAGCGGCTAGCACCCGATAATGGAGTGGGGGCTCCGGGGGGGCTGCTTCGCTGCGGTCCCAACGCGTGGGAGATGCGCTTTGGGAGTGCGGGTGGGTCTGCTGTACCGGAGGGGCAGGAGGCTGGCCCCTTCCTCGGCCCGCAGTGTCGGCGTGGAGCCCCCTGCCCACGCCGGGGGGGAGCATCGAGGTGCCGGTTCCACAGGACGCGTGCACGGGCACTTGGCTGTTTCTTCATGGCAGGCGCTGGACCTCGGCCGCTCGAAGCCGCTTGGGTGGGCCGGTTGCTGCTGTCCCGCTGTGGCCGTGACTGCTGCTGGGGTAGGAGCTGGCGGGGAGGGGGCTGCATGGGGGGAGCCTGCAGGACTGTGCTCCGGCCCCTGGAGAAGTGCCTTTTAATGCATGTTTTTGCATTGCTCAGGGGGAAGCTGCGGGCACTGCGGTCCCCGCCAGCAGTGTGCGTGTGCTGGGGCATATGCCCACCTACCCACCCTTGGGTGCAGGGGCAGGCTGTCGCCCTGCCGCCATGGTCCCACTGTGATGGGCAGTGGGAAGCTGGGGCCGCTGGAGCTTGCTAGTAGCTGGCGTGCCCCCCGCTCTCAGTAGCGTGGGGCTGTTGAAAAGCTCCTGCAGCCAATGTCTCCTGCAGTTGCTTCCCTGCTCCAGTAGCTAGGTGCAGCCGGAGCTCGCCAGGCCTTGGTGACCACTATATTTGAAGCCTGGTGGCCTCCAGCAGGTGTTTGGTAGCCCCAGGATGCGATGCTCAGTGGGGCCAGGGAGCAGCTGGGTGAGTGGAGGGGAGTGAGCCCCAGCAGTCATGCTGCTGGGGTGCTTCAGCCAGGGTGGGTGTCCTGGCTTAGGCTGGGGTCCCACAGGCAAGGGGCATGCGTGTGCGTCGTGGAAGGGTGAGCAATGCCTGTGGGTTTGGAAGTTGACCTGAGGAAGGGGGATGGGCATCAACAGGAGGATCAGAAGGAAACTGGTGTGGGCAGCTTGTATCCGCAGCAGGAGAGGTGGGATGTGTGTCCTTCCTTGTGACAGCAAACTGCCCGAGTGCTGCACGGCCCCTTCTGCTGGGCTCCCAGGTCAGATGCTTTGTGCAAGGGTTGTTGATGTTCTCAGGCTTTAAGTTTCTTCTGAGGAAAAAAGATGGTGGTTTTTTGTTTTAGTTGCATCACAAGAAACCTGAAATCTAATGATACTGGTTTTGTGCTTTTCTGGGAGCCCTAAGCCTTTGTGGTGCATAAGCATCCTATTTTCATGCTAAGTGAGGTAATTTAGTGCTGGCTGATTCTCCTGGGTGTCTTTGCTCTGAGGTTTTCTCGGCTGTGTCTAGAAGGAAAGGAGCAGGGCTGAGAAATGGGCCAGTACAGGGAATAGCTGGTGTGTGCTGGGGTTGGGGGGCAGGCTCCAGGCATAGAGAAACACCCTGCTCCTGTTGGGTGGCTTTGTGAGGAGGGGCTTTATCCATCTTACATCAATCGCTGGAGTGATGGATCTCTTAATTACGAACAAGTGTTTTGCTAGTGTACCGCTAACTTCCCTGCCCCAAAGTCACGGGGTGGGCCTGTGCCCATCCTGGCCCCTCGGGAAGGTGGAAAGCATCGTCCCCTTCCAGGAGGTGGTTCCTGAACAAGGTGTGAATGGTTGTGAGTGCTTTCTCCTGGTGCCTATCTCACACAGATTGGTCTGACTTATCTGGCAGCTAAGGTGGAAAATACCCGGTGACTTGCATGCTATTATTTTATATTTCCTTTATAAGGAGTTGAAAAGCCGCACGTAGGCCAAAGGAGGCAAGTTGTATCTCATTAAGCACTGTAGTGCTAATCTCATTGTTGCACTTCTATGGCTTTTCCTATTTCCTTCTGTGGAATCGGCCTCTAACAGTGACTTGAAGAAACTGGGAGCCTCTCACTGGTGATGTCTGTGCAAGTCGCTTTCAAATGTGCCTTTAAAGCTGCCGCAGTGTAGTTCTACTGTAGCCAAAGAAAATTCACATGGAGCTGTAGTTAATTCCCAAAACTGCAGTCACCCACATGCTGCTGGGTTGCTGGTGAGAGTCTGCCATCGCCAGCCCTGCACTGCCTCGGCCCTGGTTTGAGGGCTTTAACGAAGTGATAATATGGCGGTGGCTGGGAGCAAAGGCAGCTCGGACTCTTGCTCCCAGGAAGAGAGCGGCAGTCATGTTTTGACTCCGATGGCTGTGGCTTTCTGGCATTTTGTAGCCAACTGCTACCCTGCTCTGCCATGAAACCTAGAGCGGCCATGTCCATGGCTGGTGGTTCAGGCATCTAAAGAAAGAATGCCAATGCTATTTGGTACCACATTTTTCTCATTCTGAGGATTTCCTGGCGGGTACTGGCTGTCCTGGGAGCGTTCCTGAGTACCGCTGGTACAGGGAGGGTTGGCTCTGCTCCCTGGCAGAGCATGGCTTGTACTTGGGGGGGGGACTGTGAAAGCCTGCAGAGGGGCTCCGAGCCTTCCTGAGACGGGGAGGCTCAGCTGGCTGCGGAGGGGCTGACAGCTGGTTGTGTGGGAAGCCTTTTTCCTAGGGACTGGGAGCATGAGTGGCATCTGAGGCTGTATCACCAGCAGCACCCTTGCTCCATCCCCAGTACCTCTGAGCTGCAGGGATGGTGCCCTTATACTGTCAGGCTTGCGCTTTTTAAATGTGTGCTTTTTGGGTGAGTCCCTTCAATCCTGCCTGTGAAACTCCCCAGCACAGACAAGCCGCCCGGCAGCTCCCTGGGGCAAAGTGCTGGCAGAGCTGGGTCTGCAGCGAGATGGGCTGAGAGTGGAGGGTGGGCAGGGGCCAGCCCTTGCCCGGGGATGAGCCATACCCTTGTGGGGCTGGTTGGAGAGGGGGCTCCGGGTGCTGCGCCTGGGGCTGAAGCGGATGTGAGGATGCCTGTAAGAGCTGCTTCACCTAACGTTCCTGTGACCCGCCTGCAAACCTCTCTGAGTTTGCCTGCAGGGTTTTGGGTCAGAGGGCTCTGGGGGAGCCATGGCCAGGCTCTGGCATAGAGATAAGCCAGGCTTTGTGCTTTGGTCTTGCTGATAGCTTGCTTAAGCTCGACTTCACACTTTCTTGTACCAGTAAGATGCTTGGTCCTTGCTCAGCCACGCTGAGCATCACTGGTGCTAACAAGCAGGCACAGCAGCCCAGGATGGGAGCATGCCTGTTGTCTGTTAGGCAGAAACAGCTGCCCGTCCTCCTGTTGGGTCGGTTGCTCCCCCTGCGAAGCTCCTGACAAACCACCCCAATGTCCCACTTTGCAAGGCAGCTTGCAGCCCATGCACGGCAGCTGCCACACTGGGCCTGTCCCTGGGTGGTTGGAGGGGCTCTGCCTGCTGGAGAGACCAGTGGTGGGTGTCAGGGGGAGCCCCGGGGAGCGCCGGCTGCTGGCGGGGTGAGTGGGCTGCTCCGTGCCTCTGCAGGCCAGGGCTGGTGCCGGCGCAGCTGGGAGCTGGAGCAGGGCAGCTGCTGGTGCCGCCTCTGCCCGCGCTGCCACCGTGCCCTGTGGCGTCGGCCTGTCTGCGTGCCCGGGGTAGCTCACCCGGCTGGCAGCGCGGGATGCGCCTGTGGCTGTGCCGGCTGGCCCGGGTGGGCAGAGGTGCTGAGCTGCTGCTGGCAAAACCCTTGAGCTCGCCCGTGTGGGCTGCGGGCCTTGGGCAAACCCTGCCCGTGCTGCTGACCTCGCCTCACCCTGCGAGCACGCGTGGCGGCGGAGCAGGACCTCAATTGAGTATTGTCTTGGTGCGGCTCCCCTGTGAGCACTGGGGAGTCACGTAGCCTGTGTGCTGCCAGGTTAAACCCTGGCTATGGGTGCTCGCTGGAATTACAGCTCCACACTTAATGCTGTAAACCTGCTTAAAACTGGTGAGAGTGGTGTCTCATTAGCTTGTAACAATCAGTTTCATCTAGCTTCTGGCCAGAAAAAGGGCAAATTTGAAGCTATGAAGTGTTACTGTATACACTGTAACCAGGCTCATCGTTGCCAGCACCTCTGTTTCCCCAGCAGTAAGTACGAGGCTTCGGTATAGTTTTGGGGACCTGAACGGATGCTCAGGGTCTGCTGGTTCCTCACGTGGACAAATGTCCCACAAGGGTCTTTATGGCCCCGTGCTGTCCCACCGCGTGCTGGGCACTGAAAGGTCTGGCTGCTGTGAGCCCCTTTGGGGAGGCTGGGGTTGGGTGGATGGATGTGTTTCAGGCTCTCGTTCAGGTAACACTTCAGGACAGGGCTGGTGGGAACAGGCACTCGCCAGGCTCCTGGGGAGCAGCGTCCCCCTCCTGCGTCCCTCCCCTCTGCTGGGGGCTCGTGGTGGGTGATCCCTTGGGGAGCAGGGGCTGGGGCTGCTGGCAAGGGGCAGCTTTGGTGCCTGGCCTGGGCGTCTTGGTGTCAGCATTCATTGGCCAAAGGCCGGGTCCAGCTGACAAGGCATGAGGAGCCCAAATAGCCACCATACAGCCGGGGTGTCTCTGGGAATCTTGCTGCCACAGAGGTCCCCTCCAGGCGTTGCACATCCCTCTCTGGAGCTGGGAGCAGAGGCAGCCTGCCCCCAACAGATGCCGTGTGCCTGGAGCAGGGAAGCCGTGAGCCGGAGGGCATGTGAGAGGAGGTGGAGGCACATGATGTGTGGGCAGGGGGCATCGCTCTTCCTCTGACCCCAAACAGGAGCGGTGTGAGGACACTTCCAGAGAGGCTTTGCCCCAGAAATATTTTGTGGCATTTGCAGCGCTTTATAAATGTGAGCCTCTGTCTTTCTGCGCTGGAATCCTGCCAGTCCAGGGCCTTTAAAAGCATGGCAATTTGCTACATTATGTAACTAAAAGTCTTGAAATCTTCCTGTTCCAGGCCCCGCTGGAGAAGGGATAACAGAGCTTGTGCGCAGAACCCAGGAGATGGAGTGGGTTTTGGTCTGGTGTGGGATCTGTTTTGAGGTGATAATGTCCTTGCTGCCTAAGAAGCCTCGGTTCCTGGTCTCGCTGTTGCTGTGCAGAGGAGGGTTGCTGTAGGCTACCCATTCCTGTGGATTAGACAAGATGTTTACGGGGAGCAGATGTGATACTTGCAGTCATTACTTGGTCTCATCAGTCTTAATTACTGCAAATATGGTTATTTTATGTCCTAATAGGGCAAACTGTAGCTAGCTGCCTGGCAGCTGTGAATTTGATTTCCAAACACGTCTTACACGTTGCAGCTCTTCCAAAACAGAGCTGTAAATGTCATAACTATGTTCTGGGTGGCTTTTTTTTTTCCTTTTTGCAAAGAGGAGGGAAGCTTTCCAATTGAACTGGCTGCCTTACATGTGCTTTTTTTTTTTGTTGCCCTCTCTCCTTTGAAACTTCTGTGTTGGGACAAGAAGGAAATAAGCAAGAAGCCTTAATGCGGTTGAAGGAAGAGTTTTCTAAAACTGGTCTTCCTTAATGAGGATTTTCAATGAGTCAGGGAAAAATGTTGTGGCATGCAGAACTCATCATGTAAACCCTCTGGCGTCAGGCTTTGGGAATCTTGCTTCATGGTCTCAGGCCTTGTTCAGATCAAGGTTTTTGTCTGTGCCTCAGCAATGCAAGAGAGGTCATGTCTAACCCACGAAAAGTCTTCTATTTTGTAGAGAGAGATGCCACCTGAGCACCCACAGGAGGAGGAATGCTGCTTGCAAGGAAAGAACAAATAGATGAATCAAGCCACAGCAATTTCAGTGCAGTTGAGCTCCTTGAGAGGGGTGGAAGAATTAAACGCGTGTCTCGGGAGCAAAAGGACAAAATTCCCAACACCTCATCAGCACCCCCCAGCTTTTGCTTAGGATAGCTTTTATTGCCAGTAGTTTTAATTAGTGCTAACAAATACGTTGTATCCCTCCTGGCAGCTTTTACTGCCAACACCTGGTAGTCTCATCTTTTTGAAATGTTTTAGACAAATTGGTATCATTGGATGATGCTTTAAAGTTCATTGAATGCTGTGAAAGCTCAGTGTGACTCAAAGCAAGAGGTGGCCAGAGCTCCAGCATGCAGCTGGTGCGGGGAAGTGATGGTAAGCAAAACCCAGCGTTCATAGCAGCCTTGCAGACGGAGCTGATGGGCGGGTGGGCTGTTCCGCATGCTGAGAGGCCGAATGTACGTGGTGAGCCTCTGCAGAGCCTGGCACTTCCCTCCCCGCCTGCCGGTGCCAGGCTGGTGCCCGTGGGTGCATGCTGGCTCTGGGCTGTGCCTCCGGGACCTGCCTGCAGCCAGACCCCAGTGGCGGGGGCTCGGCGTGGTGTCGGATGGGCTGCTTGCTGCAGCTGTGGTCCTTGGGGTCCAGGGGGGGCAATCTGCTCCTCTGGCTCCTGGGCATAGTTCAGCCGTGGACGTGCCCGGGGCAGCGTCTTGTAAATGATTCCTTTGTTGGAGTGGCAGGGTGGCTCGGATCTGCTCGTGATGGTCATGTGTCATACTGGCCGGGATGCAGGAAAATACCCTGCCAGCGAAAAAATCGGTGTCTGGGTTGGGCTAAACCAGTCTTAGCGGCTTACGGTAACCAGCCCCCTGTGCTCTGCTTCCTCTCGCCCTGTGCAGGTCCAAGGCATCACCTGAGCGCATCCGGGTGTCAGGTGGCTCTGGCAAACCTGGTGCCGTATCAGGTAACTTTGCCACCTGCGGTGCCAGGTGGGAGCGGGGGCTCCCTATGGCTCGGGGCCACTGGCTGCACTTCAGCCGGGACACCTTGGAACCCGGCCTCGGGTGTGCACCGAAGTGGTGGGGAGCGAGCGAGAGCAAGGCAGGCACTCATGGTACTGCATGTTGAGGGTACGAGGGGAGTGCCAGGTGGTGGCTGGCATGTCAGCAGCCGTGGATGAGATGGTAATTGCCGGGAGCGTGCTATAAATAGGAGGTTGCACCTCTCAGCCAGCATGCTGCTTTGAAATTTCGCTGCGCCTGGTGTGACCTGGGGGAGTTCTGGAGAATGCTTTCCTGCTCCAAGGTGGCTTTTTCTTCAAGTGGAAGCCTGAGCAGCAGAGCAGAGAAGTGCAGTGAGGGGTGGGCACTGGCAAAGGAGCCCAGTGTCCCCCGGCTTGGTTGGTGGTGCTCAGTGTGGCCAGGGTGGGTGTCTCTGGCTGCAAGAATGGGGAGAGCTGTGGGGCGTCAGGAAGTGTCTTCTAAAATCTGCAGGGGCACACAGCAGTACTGGGGACTGCAGCGATTCCTGTTGCTTTGCATATTGTAAACCATGCTTGTGAGCAGCTGCTCTGGCTGCATTTCCTCCCTGGGATGGCTTGTGCTGCTCTCTGCTGCCTGAAGTAGCCTTATTTCTTTGAGTAACCACAGCTCCAGGGTGTGATCCAGCTGCGCAGCAGCTGCAGCACAGGGAATGCATAAGCAGCCTGACCCATCTCGGAATTGCTCCAAATCAGCCTCTCGAAGGCAATTCCACACTTCAGCAAGCCTGGGTGGCATTTCCCTCTTCATTTTGTTTTCTAATCCCTTCTGGTTTTGAGCTTTTAAGGTGAATTGTTTTTATGCCTGGGTGCCAGGTGATCCTGGGGCTGCTCTGGGCAGACCCACCTCCCCTCCTGGGCAGTGCTGGCAGCGAGCAGGAGCCTTCCCCAGTCACTAAATTTAGCAGCAGCCTGTGACCATCAGAGCTGGCTGGGCTGGTGGGTGTGCTGTGACACCTGCCTGCTCTTTCCTCGCAGAAATGGAGCCGTCCTGCCTCATGTGTGTGGACTTATTTCCCTCGGTGCATCTGGATTTAATAACCTGGGTGTGTTGCTCCTGCCCTGGGTGGCCTGGGGCTTCCTGAGACCGAGCAGTGTGCCGGGGCGGTGCTGCTATCACTCTCCTGGAAAAGCTGCAGGGCAGGCGAGCCCTGACCACACCGGCCGCTACCCTGCTCGCCCCTCCACAGGTCCAGCCCCGTGCTGCCTGTAGCCCTGCCTGCTTCACATCACCTGCCATTTTCAGCTTGGGGTGGGGTATCGTGTCTTAAATTTGTTGCTTATGGATACCTGATGGCCAGGGCTCTTCAAGGCCAGCCACAACCAGGGTGTGTGTTTTGGGGACAGCCTTACTGGGCCAGTGTGCTGATGAGCCCCAAGCACTCACCTCCTGGGTCAGCTCTCCCGGAGGTGGTCTGGGGCACCGCTGCCGCGCCAGTCTTGCTGGCAGGACTCAAGCCGTGCTGTTGCAGGCCAGGGAGCGGGGCTGCAGCTGTCTGCTTTTGGCTGAGGCAATACTTTGTCCTTTGCAGATCTCTGAACCCCAACTGAGTCATTGCCAACTTGGTTCAAGATGCCACCGGCCATCGGAGGCCCTGTGGGATACACCCCTCCTGAAGGAGGATGGGGATGGGCTGTTGTCATCGGAGCCTTCATCTCCATTGGGTTTTCCTATGCCTTCCCCAAATCCATCACAGTGTTCTTCAAAGAGATCGAGGTCATCTTCAATGCATCCAGCAGCAAAGTCTCGTGGATCTCCTCCATCATGCTGGCTGTTATGTATGCAGGAGGTAAGTGGACTGGAGGCAGCAGTACACATGCTTGTGCATCATGGTACAGGCTGCAGCTCTCCTGCTGGGTCTGATTCACACCTTGCTGTAGTGACGACAACCAAAATGATGCTAAAAGTTGGAATTCTTTCCTTATGTGAGAGCAAAACTTGCCTTAGCAAGTTTGCATGAAGGATGTTACTCAAAGAGTTCTATTTAATGCCCAGAATGCAAAAACCGGGTTAATCTGTCCTCCTCTGCAAAGCTGTAAGTAAAATCTTTCCGGGGAATTACGACTTGTGTAATTCTGCCCTTGTCCTTGTTACAGTGTGCTGCAGATGCTGTATCTGCTTCCAACTCCTGCTCAAAGGCCAGGGGAGCTGCTTTGCCGGGCATACCCAGCTCACAAGGTCTTTTAGATAAAGACACCAGGGGTTTTTTTTATTATTTATTATTATTGATTTTTTTAATCCAGCAAACAGTGGTTGTATCCTAGGGATCTGTTCCCAGTTTCTAGTCAGCTCCAATGGCTCAGCTGTGCTCTGGAGTGTAGTGAAACCTGGCACTGCCTGTTCTTCCTTGCCGGTGCCGAGCAGCGCCGTAGGCAGTTTGTGCTGTTTGAGGGTGGCAGTGCACGCTGGAAGCAGAGACATGAACAGAATAAAGCAAAACTACTTAAACTGAAGCAGCTCCCCTCCCCCATCCTCCAGAAACTGCTTCTTGGAGTCTTTTTAATCGCCAAGCTGTGTGCTTTATGCCAGTCTCTAAGGTGAGGAGCAGGCAGAGTGCTCCCTGCGGGGCAATGCACTCCCGGCCCTCGCCTCGCCGCTCTCCAAACCCCGGTGTCTCATACCCACTTGCAAACACAGCTTTGTACTGGGTCGCTTGGCTGAAAGACACTCTTATTGGGAGCCTGCTGTTGTGTCCACTTCAGAGGCAGATCAGAGCTTGTACCACTGCCATCCCCAGCTGGCAAACTGCCCGCATCCTTGCTGCATTTGTGCATCGAAAGGAGCTGACGTCAGCACCCAGCTGAACACGAGGCTTTTCCTTTGGGGGAACAGGCTCTGCTTTGTCTTAGCTCAGCTAGCGAAGCGACCAGCACATTTCCCTGCTCCGATGTTATAACAAGCTTGTAAACTGTGTAACTGCTTTAATGAGACTCAATCTGGGCCATTCCTCCTCTCCTAATAGCACAGAGCTGGTTCTTCTGGGCACCCTGGAGGCCATGGTAAGAGCTCCCTCCTCCAGTCCCGGGCTTGCCCCCCTCCCTCCATGCTGACACTGTCCCTTCTGCTCCCCTTGAACTGTTGCCATTAAATCCCAGCAGCTTGCTAGTCTTGAACTGGTTGCCTGTAAGCCAGTGGTCTTGAACTGGTTGCCTGTAAGCCAGTGGCAGGGATGCTGAAGAGACCCCAGACCTGCCCAGGTGCATCTCCGGCTGTCGGAGTGCGGGAACATGGCACTGCCCCACTTGCTTGTTCCAGGGCTCCTACAGCCTGAACCCCCAGGCCCTTTGTAGGGGCTGAATTGCACTGGAGCTGTCATAGTACTGCATCCTGTTCTTCCCATCCCCCAGGGAACCTTCCTGCAGGAGCTGTGCGCTTGCTTGGAGGCAGAAAAAGTAGCTCATGCTCTGGCAAAGGGTGCTGGGCTGATGGTATCTTGCAGAGCTGGGGTAGTTCCTGTCCTGGGCAGAGCTGGGGGTGGTAGAGCAGCACATCCTGCAGCCCCACGCAGTCACCATCAGAGTATGTGGATGTAACAATCTCAGCTCCCCATTCAGGTCGAGGAGGACTCTGGTTCTGTTAGTCACACTTTTTTCACAGCAGGAATAATCAAAACACATCAACTAACTTTTGGTCAGAAAAGCTTCATGTGAATGTAGAAAACTGGAGTGGGTGTAAATTCTTATTTTTTGTTGTAATTAAAAAAAAAAAAAAGAGGGGGGAATTGCCATCAGGGTATGTGGCACTGCCTAGCTGAGTGGCTTCCTGGTAGCTGCCCTTGGAGCCTGCTGCTCCGGGCTGAGCTTCCCGGAGGAAAGGCCACAGCTGCCTTTAGACTCTGGCCAGGGGCATCACATTTGCTGAGTTCAAGGTACAGGTTTTGCAAAGTGCTGCGTGCTCTTTGGGGAAGCATGCAGGGCTGCGGGCGATGTGGCAGCCCCCGGGTGCTGCTGCTGCCTCTCCCGGGACAGGGGCTGTGGCCCCTTCCCATCTGCTGGTGGCATCAGGTCGGAGCTGCTGGCGTGGGCTGCTCTAGCTGGCACGTAGGCCACTGGAGAGCTGGCCACCGGCTGCAGAGAGCAAGGTGCCGTGGGGCTGGGGGCAGCTTCTGCAGCAGCCCGGCTCCTGTGACCTTCTCCAGGCTTTGTTTAAACTGGGCAAAAAGGTCAAGTAGCATCTGAGGACCCATGAATAACATGTTGACAACCTTGCTATCTGTTAATGGCAAAACTAGATCTGTTAATATTCAATGGATGTTCATTCAGTTTATTTAAATACATTTTAGTATCTGTAGAGCATGCTTTGCAGTATCTAATCACTGTTTACTTTGGATTAAAGCTCCTGATAATGAAGCACTTAAGGCGGGTGTGCAGAGCAATTGGGCTCTTCCTGGCTTAGGGGTAGCAGTGAAAACAGAAGCACACCTTCTGCTTGCACTACCCCTCCCGTGAGCCCTTGAGAAGCTTTGCCTGCACCCCTCGAACCTGTTTCTTCACAGCTTTGTCTGATCAAGGCCAGAAACCTCTTGCTGGAGACAGGCAGTTGCTGTGCACTTGCTTGGCTGCTGAGACCCCAGTGCTGTGCAGGGTGGGTGGTTTCACCCCATCCCAGACCCCTGTTGCTGGGGGGCCGCCGGTGCCCAGCCGCTCCGGGTGTAGCCACCAGAAGGCAGCTTGTTCGGAGATGGCTCAGCTTTCTGTGCTCCAACCAGATTAACTCTGTTAATTCCCGCTGCCTCCAAACCTCCTGTCGTTTCCCCTTCCCCCAGTTCCCTGGTTGGGTGAAGTGTCACTATGTGAAAGCTCAGCAGCCTGGGCAGTAAACCTCCAGCGAGCTTGCGGGCATCTGTCTTGTCTCTCCTGCGAGCATCACTCATCTGGGTGTATCTCCTTCCCTCCCCAGGTCCCATCAGCAGCATCCTGGTGAACAAATATGGCAGCCGGCCCATCATGATCGCCGGCGGCTGCCTCTCGGGCTGTGGGCTGATCGCAGCTTCTTTCTGCAACACAGTGGAGGAGCTCTACTTCTGTGTCGGGGTTGTAGGGGGTAAGTGATGGCTCTGCCCCACCGGGGCTGCAGCAGAGGTAAGACCTCTCCCGAGGCAGCAAGAGGAGCATCTCAAACCCAGTAATTATTAGGGAATATTTATGGTGAATTTGCATAAACCCTGATTCCTGTTACATATGGGGTGGCCCAGGTGACAATATGGGGAGCCTGTATGTGGGACCGGTACTTGGTCCTGGCTGGAGAGAGTGTCTGTTCTGACCCGGGTTGGTGCTGTGCCCTGATGGTCTCCCGGCCCCCGAGCTCCTGTGTGCGGTTTCACTGCTGCCCCGGTGCCTCCTGCCCGGCCAGCAGTGGTGCCCAGCACCGCTCAGGTGATGGGGAAGCAATACACTGGAACCCTGCTTGTCCCACCGCCCCTTCTGCCGGTGCTGCTGGCTCAGGGGGGTGGTTGAGCTCTGAGCCCCTCGTTTCTCCTCTTCTTCAGGGCTTGGCCTCGCGTTTAACTTGAACCCAGCCCTGACCATGATCGGCAAGTACTTCTTCAAGAAGCGTCCCCTGGCTAACGGGCTGGCGATGGCGGGCAGCCCCGTGTTCCTCTCCACCCTGGCACCTGTAAACCAGCTCTTCTTTGGCATATTTGGGTGGCGTGGCAGCTTCCTCATCCTCGGTGGTCTCTTGCTGAACTGCTGCGTGGCCGGATCCCTGATGCGGCCCATAGGCCCCAAGCCAGACCAGCTGAAGAAAGAGGCCACTAAGGAGGTGCTGCAGGAAGCTGGGAAGGTGGTGAAAAAGGATGACAGTGACACCAGTGCAGACCTCATTGGCGGGAGGACCAAGAAACAGAAGAGCACACTCTTCCAGACAATCAACAAGTTCTTGGACCTGTCCCTGTTCACGCACAGGGGCTTCCTGCTCTACCTGTCAGGCAACGTGATCATGTTCTTCGGGCTCTTCACTCCCTTGGTCTTCCTCAGCAATTACGCGAAGAGCAAGAAGATTGCTAATGAGTCTGCAGCCTTCCTGCTCTCCATCCTGGCCTTTGTAGACATGGTGGCCAGACCTTCCATGGGACTGGTGGCAAACACCAAGTGGATCAGACCCAGAGTCCAGTATTTCTTTGCCATCTCTGTGATCTACAACGGGGTGTGCCACCTCTTGGCCCCCATGTCCACCACCTATGCCGGCTTCTGCATCTACGCTGGCTTCTTTGGCTTTGCCTTCGGCTGGCTGAGCTCAGTCCTGTTTGAGACCCTGATGGACCTGGTGGGAGCACAGCGGTTCTCCAGCGCCGTCGGCCTGGTGACCATCGTGGAGTGCTGCCCTGTGCTTCTGGGACCCCCCCTGCTAGGTAGGGTGTGCTGTGCCTGGGGGGCTCTGCTTGGCCTTGTGGGGCGGGGGTGGGTCCCCCTGAGCTGTGGGCAGCCCTCGGCACTGGGAGGGGGGGAGCACTGGCACTGAGATTGCCCTGGCATCTGAGGGATGGTTGGGGAAGTGGAGGGGTGAGCCCTGGCAATGGGGGTGGGGAGCAGGGGCTGGAGGAATAGAGGTGTGAAGCTGAGGGTGATGGGTTTGGGCTGGTCTTGGGAACGTCTCTACAACCTGGAGCGGTTCTGGGGGTATTTGACTAAGCTGTCCCCTCTCTGTCCCTCAGGGAAACTCAATGACATGTACGGTGACTACAAGTACACATACTGGGCTTGTGGGGTCATCCTCATAGTCTCTGGGATCTACCTCTTCATCGGGATGGGCATCAACTACCGTCTGGTGGCAAAGGAGCAGAAGGCAGAGGAGAAGGCACGGAATGAAGGGAAGGAAGAGGAGACCAATGTCGATGAGGCTGAGAAGCAGAAAGAGGCAAACAATGACGTGGCCCCCTCGCCTCAGAAGAGTGCGGAGGATGGTGTCAAAGAGGAGGAGAGCCACATGTGAGGGACTGGTCTCAATCCCGGAGTGTCGGGGAAGTGCTGCTGCCCTGGCGCGGTGGCCGGGGCAGTGCTCCGCTGGCGCTGGGCAGCCGTGAGAAGTGTTTAAACCAGGTGTTCATTTTTAACCGGGCTCTGAATTGTCTTTCCATCTGTGTTCAACAAAGGTAACAGGGCTACACATGCAGTATCCGCATGTACCAGGGGCAGGGGAGCTTTTTATAGTCTGGCTTTTTAACAGTAACATGAATGTACTAATATGTGCCTTACAGCCTTCATATCTAGCTGAATTTGGACAAGCCTTAACTCTAAACCATGCTTTAGCCCTGTGTTCTGCTCGGGGTGGGGGGGCAGGGGGATGTGTATGTGTGTGGGGTTGGGGGAGTTTCGTTGTTAAAAAGCCATAAAAAGCAGGATACTGGATTTGTTGAAGCACGATGGGTTTCAGGGCCAGCCCTGGATGAATACTGCTTCACACGCTTCTTACCGCAGGCCCTCTGTGGAGAGGGGGGTCCGGGCGCGGGGCAGGGTGGGCTTCAGTTCCTGTGCCTGGTGCCTTCTGTCTCTGTAGTTGGTCTTTAGGTATGTTTTCAAAACACTTTAGCTACTGTAGTTCTTTAAAATCCCTCTTCTTGTAGCTGTGCTCTCATGGGATATTTAGGTTGGAGAAGGATGGCTGCGGTTTGTGTCAGGCAGCCTTGTCTGCTCTGGGGCTGCAGCAGCCCCTGCAGCCGAGCCCTCCGTAGGGAGGGCTGGGGTCTCCCCCCTTGCCCCCTGACTCTGCCCTGGCAGTGCTTCTTCTCAGCCCAGCACTGGGTGACGTGAAACGGGTGTGAATGCCGGGGGCTTGGCCAGCAGTGCTGGGTTGGGGTGCTGGGCCCAGTCCTGCTGTGGGGCTGTGCTGCCCTGTCCCCCTGGGGTGGGTTTCCCCCCCGAGCATCCCTGCGCTGGTCCATCCCACCCAGGCGGGTGTTGCGAGTGCCTGACCCTGGGCAGAGTGGAGGGGCTGGATGGGGTGGGTGAGGTGGTACATCCCTGAGACAGGCCTGCTGCTTTTGCTCTTTTATCTCTTAGAAACCTCTATTACTTGCTTCTGTTCAACTGAGATCTTAAGGCAGTGAATGCCTAACCACTCAATCTAGGACATGTAAGGGGGAGGAAAGAATTTGTACGTATTTATTTTTTATTTTTTAGCGCTGGAAAATATCTCAACGTACGTGGAGCAGGTTAATGGCTCTCAAGTTCTAGTAAATGTTGATCAGAAATCATGTAAGAGGCTAAGTTTTTTTTCAAATAAACTTTTTTTTTTTACAATTTACCCACCAAATGTGGAACTTCTTTCCTAGGACCACACTTCTCTGTGACACATATTATAAGGTCTGTTTTGGGGAGAGGTGCATGGGGCTTTGGCAGAACCCCAGTTTCCACCCGCTGCTCCAGCACCAGCACCCCAAGGCTCCCACTGAGTGGGTCCTGCTGGCTGTGGAAGCTGGTCCCCACCCGGCAAGGGTGAGATGCCCCTTTCCCACCTCAGCCACAAGAGGAGGCTTTGGGTAGGGTTTGGGGTGGCCATGGCTAAGTGTCCCCATGCACTCCGGTTGTGGAGACATCTCCCTTTGTTACAGGATGCTGGTGAAAGCCTTGAGGTCCCCCGCTGGCGAGGGGGATGGGCAGACTCCCCTGTCCTGCTGCTTCCCCCAGCTGAGTGGGGCCAGGTGGTATGCAGCCCAGGGTCCGGCCCCCCCCTGCCATGGCCCTGCACTGATGGCTGAAACCAAACAAGGGGGTGAACCAGGGTCTCGCTGATGGAGCTGCCCTGGGGTCCCCGGAGCCCCCAGCAGGGCCAGACCCTGCTCTGTGGCTGCTCTCCTTGCACTCCCTTGGCTGTGGGGCTTCTTGGGGCTCTTACAGTCTAAATCTCACAGAAAGCAGGCCAGGGGGGTTTGTTTTTTGGTTTTTTTTTTTTCATACTGTAGAATAACTTTATAAAGCCAACAGAGTGTTTTGTACAAAAGGATTTTGTTATACAGTGCTGAGCTGTGATACTGTAAAGCCAAGGAACTGTATTTTTATAAATGGAGTGTCTACCGTAGCTACAGTAATGGGTTCACATCACAATAAACCAACCCTGAGGAGCTGCCCCTGTTGTCCCTGTTTCTCCGGACAAGCTGCCAGCCCTGCCTGCTCCCCTCCATGTCTGGGGTGGTCCCTACGGGGGCTGTCACCCGTGTAGGGGGCTGCAGGAGGGGGCTTGGGTGTAGCTGGCTGATGGCCATCAAGCACTGACAATGCCCCTGGGTGGGGGGGTCCTTGCCTGTCCCGTATTCTGGTGCCCCCACAGTTGACACAGGTGTTACCGTAACCAGCACTGCCTGGGAGAGACTTGCACAGCTGAGGCCGGGTGCCAGCCCTTTTTCTAAGGAAAAAAAAAATGTTTAAATAATTTCCTGCTGCTTGGACTTGGCTGGCTGGGAACACTTTGCTAGTAAATCCTTGACTGTTTTCCAAGGGTGGCCTCTCCCTGCGCTGTCCCCTCTGCGCTGTGCTGTCTGGAGCTGGGCGTCAGCCCTGCCTTGGCTCCAGCACCTCCTGTGGGACTGCTGCTGGAATCCACCGTCGTGGAAGTGCAGGTGAAGGAGGAAGGGAGGCGGGTGGGTTCAGGATGAGAATCCTGCCCTTGCTCTCGGGCTGGGGAGTGACGCAGTCTAGTAGCAGTCGTATAATTGCTCTGCTTGTAAGGGCAGAGCGCCGGGGCCCAGTCTGCGTGCCGTGGTGGGGCTGGCACCCCGGCGAGGTGCGGACTCTGCCCTGCAGCAAGCCTCTCCCAGGCGGCATGGCTGGGCAGGGGCTGTCTGTGCCCCGGCCCTCCCTGGCGGCTCGGCTCGCAGAGGGAGCAGGAGCAGGGCTATATTTAGTCACGTTATTTCAACCAGCAAAGGTATCCGGGGCACTGGGAAGTACAAGAGCGGTGCTCGGCTGCCGGAGCCCCCCACTATCACCTACCCGTAAAACAGCAGCTAAAATAAGCCACAGGGCATGGTGCAACTGGCAGGAGTTCTGGCTTTTGCCATGGTGGTGGGTGAGCAGGTGCTGGATGCTCAAACCGGACCTTGGTGCCTTCGGGGAAGTGCCACTCTGCAAAAGCCCGTGTGGCAGGGACACCCTGTGGGCTGAGCCCCTGGGGCTGCTTCACCAGAGCTGGCTGGCAACTGCTGGGACGATGCCTCTGCAATGGGCCACAGAAAGCCCGTGGGGACGTGGGCACCCCCCCAGTCCCCAAGCCAAGAGGCCCCTGCGGCAGCGGGTGAGCAGCGTGGGCACCACTGGCCAACCCCCTGAATGATCACACAGATTTCCTTTGCGCTCCGCCAGGCCGCCTTCCTTCCTCCTGGGGGGTAGCAAAATAAAATTCTCTTCATAGCAGGCGGAATTGAGGAAATACTTGGGAGCTAATTCCCGTGCAGTTTGTTTTCCCAAACATCTGAGGTCGCCGGCCAGAAATGCTCAGCAGTGGCTGGGGGGGCTTGGGGGCTCCCAGAGGAGCAGGCGGTTGCTCCAGCCGCCGTCCGGGAACTGCTGCTGGCTGCTGACCGGGAACTGCTGCTGGCTGCTGACCGCCGGCGACAGCCCCGGCCGGGTGCCCGTGGGAGGGGTGCGCTGCGGGATGCCCTTCTTCCTTCCCTTCGTCCCTGTTCTGGGGGATTTGGGGGATGTGGGGGGAGGGCACTGGGTGACCCCCTGTGGATGCGGGGGCTGGGGAGCTGCCATCACCCACCCACCGCCCCTCGGGGGGCTGCCCAAGCGCACCCCTGCCCAGTGGGTGCCCTGGGCCCATCTCCCCGCTGTGTGGGAGCTCCTGCCCCCAGTACCATGAGGGGCCAGGGCAGGCAGGGGAGGGGGCAGCCTTGCAGCAGCCCCGCATGCACAGATGCTCCCGGTCTCTTGAAACAGCCTAATCCTCCCCACAATGTGGCACAATCCCCTTCCCGGGGAGAGGGGAGCCTGGCTGCAGAGCTCATTCATGTGACAAGCATGAGGAGGGGATCTGGGTCCCTGCCCAGCTTCTGCTCTGCCGGGGAAGTTTATTCAGTATTTTCGGGAGATTTGGGTTCTGCTGAGTGTGCAGCTCCAGCCGCTGCTCTGCAAACAACTGCTGCTGTTCCCAGCGCCGGCGAAGGTGCTGGCTGGGCGATGCTGAGGCAAGCACCGTGCCCAGGAAGGGAGGGCGGCTGTGGGGACAGTCTGTGCCACCAGCACTGCCCAGCTGGGCAGGGGGCAGTGGGCACCTGCCCTGCCTGGTCAGGGGCAAGCCATCCACGTGGCTGCCACCTTCTCTCTGCAGGCGGGTGTGTGGGAATGACCACAGCCCCACAGAGCCCACCTCCACTCCCCCAGAGGTGAGCATGGCTGCAGAGATGCTTTCTCCAGCATCACCCAACACCCCCCACAGCTTGCAGCTGAGGAGCAGGAGGAACCCGCAGGAGGAGCTCATGGCTCTCAGGGAAGCCTTCCTCCTCTTCCTCTTTCTTGGGCTGCCCGTGGGACAGGCTGGCTCCGGGCCCATGCCTCGGCACAGGCAGAGCTCTCCCTGCCTGCACTCACTGGTTCAGCCCTGGGGGTGGCCAGTCCTGCCTGTGGCGTGGGGGCAGCTGGGCTGGTGGCCACGGCCACGGCCACGGCTGTGTGTGCAGCCTTCGCCACTTGGTCTGGGCTCTGCAGGGAAAAGCAACAGCACCTTAAGGTATGAGCAAAGCGGCATTACGGGAGACAGATAATCAATTGCTACAAGATGATCATCAATTATTTTCACTGCACATTATATTCTGTTAATGAAAGCCCTTTGCCAGTGTCACGGAGCCATTACGGGGGAGGTGAGGGATGCTCTGCCGTTGCACGGTGATGGCAGGGTGCAGCACATGCCCCGGGTGGCTCCCATGGGGCTGATGGGCTGTGTTCACTGCAAACACTGCCAAGGACAAGCTCTTCTGCACTTTGCCCGGGCTTTTCCCTGGGTGGACCCGAGACCTTTGCTCTGCTTCATGCAAATTGTGGCATCTTCATGTTACTGGGGTACAGCCTTGGAGAATAGCCTTGAGGTCCGGGGGCAGACAGTGCTGCCTGGGCAGGGACTGGGATGCTGTAGCTGGGGTGCCCGCAGGGTGCTCAGGGTGGCTCTGGGCCAGTGAGGCAAAGGAGGTGTTGGTGCAAAAAGCTGGCTGGAGGCACATGGTAGGCAGGCTGATTCAGTCTATGCTGCATGCCATGACTGTGCATGGTGGGAAGAGGCTACACTGGCCCCACAATGGGCCCAGACATGTCCTGAGCACCCCAGGCTTTCTGCAGTGCTGGCTGATGACTGCTGTGTTGGCAGCCAGGAGGTGCTTGCAGCTGCCGAGGCTGGTGCCTTGGCCAAATGCCTGCCTGCACCCGCAGCCGTGCCCCCTGCCCTGCCCACTCTGCACCCCAGTGTACAGCAAGGGGAGGAGGAGATGCTCATGGCCACCCTGGATGCTGTTGGGCCCAGCAGGAGGGAGCCACAAGGCCAGCTTCCCCGGGTGCACAGGGACAAGCTGATTTACCCCGCTGCAAATCATCAGAGCGTCCTGGGGCCACAGTGCATTGCCTGCTCATCCCTCTTGGGCTGTCAGCATCTCAACAGTGGCTTTTATTGCTGTGCTGCCCTGTGACGTTTCTCTGTGGCTTGATATGAATTTAATTATTGCTATTAATCATGAGAAGGGTCTGTGCTGGTGGTTTGCAGAGCCAGCCACCAAGATTTACAGCCAGAGCAGCCGGTTACTGGTAGAATTAGGGCTGGAGCAGAGCATTGGTGACCCACACGGGACGGCTTGGGGCTTGGCTGCCTTGGGACCACCATCTGCCACAGCAAGGGCAAAGGCCTGGTCCCAGCACTGCGCAGCACAAACCCCTGCTCCTCCAGGAGCTCTGAGCCAGGCCTGCTGTCATCCCTGCTTTCCGTATGATGGATGTTACATGGTGCCAACATGTGCCCATTTCAGGACACAGCCCTAGGAGAAACAGCTCTTGCACGAGAATTGGCAAAGTGTCAGCACTGCAGCGGGCAGGAACCATCCCCATGTGTGGTGGGAGCTGGGGACAGGAGTCCGGGTGGGTCCATCAGCCCCAGGGCGGAGGGCTGGGGCTGCGGGGCTGGGGCCAGTGCTGTGCTGGGAGCCTCTCTGGGCTCACGGAGGCATCGGGCAGACGGTGCCACGGGCAGGGGCCAGCTGGGCTCCCACTGCGATGCTCCTGGGCAGGCAGGAGCCAGCCCAAGGACGGGGCAAACCCGCCACCCAGATCGCTGCAGGAGGTGTCCTTTGGGGAGCCACGGGCTGCTGCGAGCCGTGTGGGCAGGAGGCAGCTTGCAGGCGGGAGCGGTTTGCAGGCAGGAGCTGCCCGGAGGCCGTTGCCTCACGTACCCACGCACAGGCTGCACGGTCCAGCGTCGGATCCAGCTGCATGAGCACCCTCTCGTGGCAACGCCCCCCGCGGCCCTGCTCCCCTGCGCGTGTACCTGCATCCCCACCCTGCCCCGCGACCCACGAGCATCCCGGGGGGCTGGATGCTGCACCCCAGGCAGCTGCCAGGGCTCCAATGTCCCTGCTGGGACCCGTTCCTGCAGCAGGCGGATGAGCTGGTTTCTGGGGGGGGGGGGGGGGGCATGGTGCATTGGGGGGTGTGGGTGTGAGCCGGGCTGGGACCCCAGGGGTCCGGGGGCTGCGGGCCAGGGTACGGGCAGGGCTGTGCCAAGTTAACCAGCCTGCCTGCACCTGCGACTCCAGGCATGAGAGCTGGGAGTAACTGCACTGGGAAAAGATTAACGCTGAGTAAATCAAAACAGTATGATCCTGGCCACGATTAACAAAGTATTAATTAATTACATACCCACAGAAAAAAAAGATAGCTAATTACCTTCTATGGAAAATTAGGGGGGGAAAGACAGAAAATGAAACATGTTTAAAATTTAATTAGAGGCCGCATGTTGTGCATAAGAATGAGCCTGTTTTTGTGAATTTAATTGTTTGCAATTACAGATCAGTGTCTTGTTTTCACCTCCTCCCCATCAGACAGTGAGCTGCATCCCTCATCCAGTGGTGTTGGTGTCCCACCTCCCCTCCGCCCTGTCCCCTGCGGGGTGGCCGAGCCGCAGGGGAGGAGAGTGGTGTCACGGCGGCTCCTCGGCCAAGAGCCCGAGCTGTTCCCATGCGTAGGTGCGGAGCCCAAGCCCCCCGCTGACCCCTCCATCACTCCCCTTCCTTTGATGTCTGTCTCAGGAGTGCCCGCAGCCCTCAGACAATGAAACGGTAAAGCTAACCATGCTTTGAACTGCAATAAACCGTGTGAAAATGGAATCAATTCTGCAGTCGGATGACTCAGTAATGAAGAGTCAAGTCCCACACTGCGGTGTGTCACATCTCTGATATCTTCATTGCTTTTATCTGCATGGAGGGAGCAGATTTACCCGGCTTTCAACTGAGACTGCAGCAAACGGGCTGGCGATTATCCCCTTCCCAGAGACATCCCAGAGGTTAATCCCTGATCCACCCCAGTGCACCGGGGCAGGAGGGAAGCTGCCAGTGCGGAGCTGGGTCCTGCACTGTCAGCAGGTGCTGCAGGAGCATCACCAGCTGGCCCCAGCCGTGAGGCCCCAGCTCTGCCCAGCACCTACGTGCAGCTGGGCACCGGTGCCCACGGCAGGGTGGCCGGAGCAGCCCGAGGGGCACGCAGTGGGCTCTGGAGCTGTTTGCCAGTGGGAGCATGGCCTGGGCAGAGCTGAGAGCAGCGCTTGGCTCCTTCCGAGGCTGGGGGGGAATCCCTTGCAGGGCTGTGCAGGACATCGCAGCTGGTGATGGGTCTTCGCACTGGGGCCAGGGCCAGGGTGGGAGCAGAGAGCAGAGCACTGAGGGACTAATACATTAATAACATCTTAAAATAAAAGATTTATTCTCACCCAGAACAATTTCTGCTACTACATCAGGTCAGCCCCAAGCTTTGGAAAGGGCTGAGAAGTCAGTCAGGGCACCATGTCCCAGCACAAACCCCAGCCTGGCACTGGGTGCCATCCCAAATGGCTTCTATCCCTCTGCAAAGCTGAAGGGGGAAAAGCCACATCTGGCTGCAGTCCCAGCCCCTGGCAAAGGCACTGAGGCAGCCCCAGCTCTGAGCTCAACCACAATGTGCCGACACATTTAGAGTGCATCAGCCCCTTCAAAGTGCATCCTCACCAAACCTGCAGCTCCACGGCTTTGAACAGCCTGTGCTGGCCGGGTCGAGTGAAGGGAACAGCTGAAAATGTCTATAAAATAATTTAGGAGCTTCTCTTCCAAGTTTCTTCCTGCACAAAGCAAAGGAACAGTAAAACAGGGTGATTTGCTCAGCAGAGCAGCAGCTGGGACCCAGAACCAGCCCAGCCCACCCAGGTGAGAGCAGCACCTCGCTGGGACCCAGGGTGCCCGTTGCACTGCCCGCCGCTCAGGGTGGCCGGGACTGCTTGGCCTCACCGTCAGGACAGGGTGCAGAGCAGCAGACATGTTTCCCAGGCCTCAGCCTTGGCCATTGCTGCTTTCAAAGGAGCGGTGCTCCCTTGGAAC
This sequence comes from Falco peregrinus, assembly GCF_023634155.1. NCBI lineage: Eukaryota > Metazoa > Chordata > Aves > Falconiformes > Falconidae > Falco > Falco peregrinus. The sequence goes on along the minus strand of NC_073736.1, from coordinate 7,483,220 downwards.
CCTTCCCTGCAGCAGCCCTGGCTCTGTGCTGTCCTGCGCCAGGCACCGTGACACAGCCCCGTCCTTCAGGGGCCGGTGGCAGATCCTGGGGCAGCCGCCAATGGCGGTGATGCCTCTTGTGTCGAAACCGGTAAGATCTCCCATTAGCTGAAGCTATAGTTTTGTCCTGTCCTAAAAACAAGATCTTACCAGGTTTGACTTTAAGGATGTAATTAATAGCATACAAGTCAGAATAAACCCAATTATGAAATACACTTGTGCTAATAACTGCTTTTGAGACCATATGGGGATCTAACACATGGCAAATAAAAGGCAAAGCAAGCCATTATCTTGAAATGTTGGGTTCTCGCTCAGCCAAACACTATGAAATCATTGTGTTTAATTATGGGATATCACCCTGGAATACCAGCTTACTAATTATTTATAATGATTTCTGAATGCACGTTATAGGCTCCTGGACAGGGCACTGACAGTTGCCGTGAGTGGCTGCAGCCCGTAGTGCTTTCCTGTGGCCGGGCGCTGTTTCTCCCAGGAGTTAACACTGGCCCATTTCATGATCCCACAGGCTGAGATGTCCCTGTTCCCCAAGGGAATGGCTTTTGCTTCCTTTTCCCACTGTGGTGCACCAGGGTCTGTGGTGCCCAGGGTCCCACTGTGATGCAGCCTGCAGGGTATGGCGGGGCGAAAGGCCCATTGCCCGGCCCCAGGGCCAGCAGGGTTGGGTATCACCCGGCACCTGCGGTGGATCTGTCCCCTCTGGGCACATGCACCAGGGCTGGAGAGCTGTTGGTTCATGGGAAACGGGTGCTTGTGCATTTATGAGAGCTGCACAGGAGCACAGCAGCGGTTCTGGGGGAGCAGCTGTGCACCCCGCTGCCAGTCCATGGATATTCCTGCCTTGGGTGGGTGCAGAGCCCATTACAGCCATCACCCCCCGCGATGCTCGACTGGCTGCCCTGCGGTTCCGTGTCCTTGCAAACCCTGCAAAAGTCACTGGAGCATCTCCTGCCCGTCACTCCACACCTGGGAAGCCTGGTCAGTGCTTGCGGCTGTTTGCCCCAACCCTGTTGGACAGGGGAGCATCTCCTCGGTGCCGGGGCGTAACAGGTAGCGGTAACAAGGACATAAGACCCCCCCATAAATTGCTCCTTGGTGATATTGTCACATTAATGGCAAAGTGAACAGCCCCCTCATCGGCCACCTGCTTTCAGCTCGGTGGGGGAAGGGGAAAGTCTCGTCTGCAGTGACTGCTGAGGTGGGTGCTGACCGGAGCCGGGGACCGGGCAGGATCCAGGCGGGGCGTCCTGCCTGCGGTCCCGCAGCCCTTCACCCCCTTCTCCCTCAGCTGCTCTCAGCCTCTGCTTTTCCCTGGGGGCCGGGGCAGGGCAGCCCCCGCTCAGCCGGGGCCAGGCCAAGGCCAGCCCCGCTCCTCCGCCCGCCGCTGCCCGCCGAGCTTCCCGGCGGCGCCAGAGGGCACTATGCGCCGGGAGCCGGGCGGGGGGAGCCGGGAGCCGGGCGGGGGGAGCCGGGAGCCGGGCGAGCCGGGCGGGGGGAGCCGGGAGCCGGGCGGGGGGAGCCGGGAGCCGGGCTGGGGGAGCCGGGCGGGGGGAGCCGGGAGCCGGGCGGGGGAAGCCGGGCTGGGGGAGCCGGGCGGGGGGAGCCGGGAGCCGGGCTGGGGGAGCCGGGCGGGGGGAGCCGGGAGCCGGGCGGGGGGAGCCGGGCTGGGGGAGCCGGGAGCCGAGCTGGGGGAGCCGGGAGCCGGGCGGGGGGAGCCGGGCGGGGGGAGCCGGGAGCCGGGCTGGGGGAGCCGGGCGGGGGGAGCCGGGAGCCGGGCGGGGGGAGCCGGGCTGGGGGAGCCGGGAGCCGAGCTGGGGGAGCCGGGAGCCGGGCGGGGGGAGCCGGGCGGGGGGAGCCGGGAGCAGGGCTGGGGGAGCCGGGAGCCGGGCGGGGGGAGCCGGGCTGGGGGGAGCCGGGAGCCGGGCGGGGGGAGCCGGGCGGGGGGAGCCGGGAGCCGGGCTGGGGGAGCCGGGAGCCGGGCTGGGGGAGCCGGGCGGCGGGAGCCGGGCTGGGGGAGCCGGGAGCCGGGCTGGGGGAGCCGGGCTGGGGGAGCCGGGAGCCGGGCGGGGGGAGCCGGGAGCCGGGCTGGGGGAGCCGAGAGCCGGGCGGGGGGAGCCGGGCGGGGGGAGCCGGGCTGGGGGGAGCCGGGCTGGGGGAGCCGGGCTGGGGGAGCCGGGAGCCGGGCTTGGGGGGGAGCCGGGAGCCGGGCGGGGGGAGCCGGGAGCCGGGCTGGGGGAGCCGGGCTGGGGGGAGCCGGGAGCCGGGCTTGGGGGAGCCGGGAGCCGGGCTGGGGGAGCCGGGAGCCGGGCGGGGGGAGCCGGGAGCCGGGCTGGGGGAGCCGGGAGCCGGGCGGGGGGAGCCGGGCTGGGGGGAGCCGGGAGCCGGGCGGGGGGAGCCGGGCTGGGGGGAGCCGGGAGCCGGGCTTGGGGGAGCCGGGAGCCGGGCTGGGGGAGCCGGGAGCCGGGCGGGGGGAGCCGGGCGGGGGGAGCCGGGAGCCGGGCTGGGGGAGCCGGGAGCCGGGCGGGGGGAGCCGGGCGGGGGGAGCCGGGAGCCGGGCTAGGGGAGCCGGGAGCCGGGCTGGGGGGGGCCGGGAGCCGGGTTGGGGGCACCGGGAGCCGGGCTGGGGGGATCCAGGAGCGGGGCTGGGGGAGCCGGGAGCCGGGCTGCGGGAGCTCCCGGCGCGGAGCAGCACCCCGGGGTGCCTTGGCGGGCGGGGGGGGATGGGGGTGGGGGGTGGCGAGCAGCAGTGCGGGCTGGAGCAGCCCCGGGTGGCTGAGGCCAGCGGTGCTGGGCGGTCACTGGTCACAGCCAGCCACGAGCCACCGGCTCTTTGAACAGAGAGGGCTGTGTTCTGTAGTTAAGGTAAACTACTGGCCTGCTGGAACAGTTTCTCATTGCAGACCTCTGGCTAATTTGTTGTTGTTAAAGGTAATGGACAGCTTTTCTTTAGCCATGAAATTGACAAAAAAAAACCCCAAACAAACCAAAAAACCCCCCAAAACCCACCCCAAACAAACAAAAAACAACCCACAAAAAAAATCCAAACAACAAAAAGCAGGAAAAATAAGTAGCAGCCCTCTCAGCATGTCTCCATGGGAGTAGAACAAGTAGGATTAATGCACAGCATGGTCAAATAAAGTGCTGCTTTCAATGACTCTTAAAGACAGACAAGAAAGGAGGAACGAAAGCAAAGCGGGAGAGAGGAATTAAACCTCACCAGGCCAGAAGGCAGAGGAGCTGAGAGCAAGGGCTCCTCTGAGCATCTCATTGAAGTGACCTTCACCTGTGGAGCCAAGGGGAAAACCCACAGGGGTCAACATTGCTGTTCCTGCAGCCTCTCCCAGGAGCCCGGGGCAAGCACCCTGTGCCGCAGGATGGGGATGGACATGCTGCGCCCAGCCCTGGTGCTGTTGAGGATTCAAACTTCACCGAGGCAGGCAATCCAGCCGCTGCCACACAAGGGCCTGGGAGCACAGCTCACATCACTTGGCACACACAGGGTTACCTAATTTACAGGATTTATGACCTCCAGTGCTTCCCATGTTTTCTCTACCCTCTGCTATTAATCAATAACCCATTATCATAACCCTTAGGAAATGATTTATAGATTGTATCTTCAGTTTCCATCTTGGAAACAATACTTGTCTGCATCACAGCTTCCTCTAGAGCCTCTGGGCTGTGAGGATGAATAGAGATAGCGTGTCTGGAGCGGAGGGGAAGGGACAGCACAGCTGCCTGCCTGTCAATGAAGATATCCCGCGTGCCGGTGTCCCTGTGTGGTGCCAAGCCACGGACCCCCACTCCTGCCTGCGCCAGCTGTGCAGGGGGTGGTGGCCCCCAGCGTGATGGGGAGTAGTCTGGGCTGGAGAGCAGCAGGCAGGAGCAGGAGGCAAAACACCGGTAGCCCAAGTCCTGGCAGTCACGGGGCTACCGCTTTGTACAAAGGCATTTTCCTGGCAGTGCAGCCACTGCTGGCAGTGAGAGCGCAGCCGTGAGCTTGCTGCACCATCAGTTGCTGAGTGTGTTATCTCTAGAATTAATATGCCATCGGCCAGGGGCATGGATTATTATAGAAAAATTATGCAACTAAGTAGGTTGTTAACAAGTTGATTTAAAATTTATAAATGGGGGGGGGATAACAGGGCAAAGAACGACAGGCTCAAATTAATTTAAACTGTTTGATGAGGAATCAGCGATGTAGGGAATGAGATAGGGAGGAGGATTAAAAGGAGTTCATATTTAAAATCAATTTGAAAGGGTGCCAGAAACCACTCCGTTCAGACTTGGTCATTGTGAGACCTCGTTGCTTTTTTCATTAGTTCCAAACTTGTTGGCTGTAATTGCCAGGTCCCAGGCAGGGTGGTGGCTGACCTCCCTCCAGTTGCTGCAGAGGATGCTCACCTAAAACTGCTTTTCTGCCCCCACTTGAGTTGCTTGGCACCACCGTGGCCTGGGTCCCGCACCCAGAGAAGTGATAAAGCTCAGTTATGTCTGAGGGTGACCTAGCTGGTATGTATGAGGATGAAAGGCTCGTGGGGAAGAGAGGAGTCGGATGGAGAAGAAAGAGCAGCTGAAGGTGCTGGAGAAGCTCCAGGTGACAGTTTTGTGATGTGGCGGCATGGCTGCTGCAGGAAACAGGAGAAAAGACGCTGCATTGCTTATGCCTACAAATTCTCCAGCATCATCATGCATGCTTTCATGCTAAATTTACGTAAATAAGGCTTAGGATAACAAGCAAAAGAGCATAACCAGGGACTGCTGTTCTGGCTCAGGACATAAGCAAAACAGGGTGGAGAAAGCTGCATCTCTTGTCTTCTAGTCCTTTATGAGAAAGAATCATTTGCATTTTTAAAAAATCATTTGCTAAATCAACATCACTTTTATGCATATATGCGCCCATTTGTGGGAGCACAGGGCTGGCCATCCATCACACACTGTCCTGCCCTGGTGTGTCTGTGGCCACTGTTCAAATGCCGGTCAGGTGAAATGAATGGGAGTAATTTTTAAATAATAAGAAAAGTTGTAAAGAGATGGTATCAGTATTTAACTTTAATTGGCTTTTGTGGGGCTCAGATTCCCAAAGTAGCATATTTTTAGTAACAGCAACATTTTTATGGGCTTAAAATTGGGTGAGACCAAAGAACTGTTATGTATTTTAGGCAATCAACAGACTACTTTTTCCAAAGTTAATTTGAAATGTAAATCCATATAGTTGTTTGTTATGCACTAATCCAGCTGTGTGAGCATAAAGCTCCCTACAACATAAGTTGTTCACTTACTATGTTATAATACTTTCATTTTAAGCTTCGCAGAGGCAGTGGCTTGTCCTGTTCCTCTGTTGGGCCAGGTCAGAGGGAACACCCTGGTGCTGGTGCTGGAGTGGCAGGATGCTGCACACTGCTCTGGCATCCCGCAGGAGCGGCAGCTTCCCCAGGCGAGCAGGGTGCTGGGCACTGCTCAGTGCCGCAGGGATGACATCTGTGATGCCAGCCTGGCACGTTGACTCCCTGTCTCAAATAAAGACCTGCTTCCAAACCAGTTCTGAACAGTGAGACATACATAAAATCCAATTAAAAATATTCCAGCTTTGTTTTTACTCTCGGTGACTTGTCAGTTTAGCAAACAATGGTGCTTATAACCATTAATCATCGGGGCTCAATTTGTGCCAGCTGACTCATTTACCTCCCAAGCAGGCAGGCTTGCAATACCTTCATTGTGTGTTTAACTTTACAAATAATTTATCAAACCCAACACCCAATTAAATTGCCCTTCTGTATCCATTAACCATCATATTGATCTTCTTTTTGCTACCTTCACCACTAGCTGTGGGCCTTGGGTTTGTTTAATATCATAAATATTATTGCAGCCCTCCCTGAAATCCTGCTGATGAGCCTGTGCCCACACCGAGCATCATTTGGGTTTGCTCCACACTGCCTGGCCCCCGCTGTAAAGGACATTCCCCTCTCCATCCTTCCCCGGGATGAAATCTCAGCTGCTGGTGAGTGTTCTGCTGCCGGAAGGGTGAGAGGAGGTGCAGAAATGCAAGGTGTCTCCCCAGTCAAATCCAAATCTCTTCAGTGCACGAGGGTGTGAGGGCTGGGCTTAGTGGTCATGGCTGGCCAGTGCCTGTACAATGACGTGGGGCCTCAAAACATTTCCAAACAATTCCAAGCTTCAGAAATGCTGCAGAGTGTTTATAAATAGCTGCATGGTTTATCTTAGTGCAGGGTTAAATGGCAAAAAAAAAAAAAAAAAATTAAGTGACTTGCCCTAGGCTACCTAACACATTGAGGGGAGGCTTGAGATTAGAAGCCAGGTGTCCTCAGTCCCTCTCCTCTGCCCTCATCATCACCAGATAAAGACAGCTTCTTTAGTCTTTCTTTGTATCCATGAATCTCAGTTTAATTAGCTTTATCTCCATATACCTGCTTTATCTCTTTTCCTGCACCTCCGAGACTTCTCTCTTGTCATACTTCTGCACTGGGTGTGCTCTTTGCAGACCATCTTCTTCAGCCCCACGAGAGGCAGGCAACAGATGAATTTACCCTTTGGACTAAAGAATACTCTTCTTAATTTACTGACACACTAAAGCATTTAGTCTCTATCCCACACAGAAACCTTCAAAGCGGGAAGATTTTCCATCAAAGCGGGGAAGTTTGTAATCCTGTGCAATTTCATGGCTACTTGGAAATAACACATTAAGGCAAAAATCCCATACTGGGCCAGACTGTTTAGGGGTGCTGGGTCAATAGCAAAGATAATTAGATACTAACAACAGAGTTATTCCACATTGTCCTCTGGATTGTATTAAAGAAATGCTTTGCAGCAAAACTAAGCGGAAGAATGCTGCTTTGTCTTTTTTGTATCCACGAAGCCGTGAACTGATTTATTGTTCCTGTCCTCGGGGTCCAGCTTCTCTACCTGTTGTTGGAGCCTGGGATGCTGGGTGGCCACTCACAGGAGGGATGTACTGAGCCCCTTCTCCCTCCCAGTCCTGGCCACGCTGTGGGAGCATGTGGGTCTCTGTGGGTGCAGCACCGTGCTGAGCCCACTGGAGACAGTCTGACATGGTGGGGGACTCGAGGGGGACCACGGAGCAGGCTGGACCAGGGCATCTCCTGCCCAGCCTGCAGCAAGCAGTGCTATCAGGGCTCACACAGAAGAGTCCATGATATCGAAATTAATCACTTTATTTATTTACTTAATTAAATTGGAGTGGTGCCATCAGAGAGTCAGCTGAAAGTAGAATGAAAGTCATGAATAAAACAGGGAGGTGTCAACTTCAGCAGCACTCCCTTGGGTGGGCAGGGCAGGTATTAGGGTCTGCAGGGCAGTGCAGGGTCCCAGGGCAGTCGGAGACCCTCTGCTGAAGGGGCGAGGGACTCCCCATGGGCAGGCAGGGGCCATTAGGAACGCTTCTCATCTCCAGGAGTGACAGCCTAGGCACAAACCCCCAAATCTAGTGTCCCATCCAGAGCCTCTCTGGTGCCAGCAAGTGCCTCCACCTCTGCACATCTCCCCTGGCCACTCAGCCTGACGTTCTCGATGGAGGATTAACCCAGGGCAGTGGAAACTCCTCTGACAGCAGCTCTCCCTCAGCCCTCTCTTTTCTTGTGGCCTGCTGCAGGGAATGAAAAATAACCCATGCACATCCCTATTATTTCCACATTAATATTTCCTAATTTAAAATGCCACAGCACATTAATCTAATGAAAGCATTTAAATCTTCTTCCCTGCCGTGGCCCCTCCAGCAGACTGGGCACACGCTGGGTTATTGCCATGACTCCCTTTGCCCCGTGGAGTATCCCTAGCCCTGCAGCGTGGCTGGTGAGCACTGTGCTCCCCAGCTGCCATGGGCATGGGGCAAGGCAGGGTCCAGGAGGCTTCTGCAGGTGCCACTGAGCGTTTTCCATCGCCCTCCTTGTGCCACATCCGGCAAGTGAAGGCAAAGTGGGGTCCCACTCCAGCATGCAGGCCCATCCCCAAGGCTACTGGACCACTGGTTTTTGCCATGGTTCCTCTCCAGATCAGGGCTGCAGACTTTCAAGGAGAGGGAGTGCATGAGCCCGTCTGCAGGCAAACAGGCTGAAGCTTGGGAACGAAAGAAAGGTCAAGAAGCTGCTCAGACTGACACGGCACGGCATGATGTGATTTGGCAGCGTGCAAGCTGATGGCTTGTGATGGGAGGCAGAGTCCAGAGAACATTTGTGAGCCAAAGTGACACTGGTTTCTGCACTGGGCTAAGGAGCGAGCTCCCGGTTCAGTGCTGGGGAGCAGGGCAGGCAGCCCAGCACCCCAAAGGGAGGTCAGCACCCACCCTATGGGGACAGTGTCCCCTCATCACCAACCCCAGCCGCAGCTTCAAGGCTCCAGGTGCTAGGAAGGTGAGAGGATCGATACATAGGCATGGAGAACCACACGGGCACCACTAGCTCAGGCTCCCTAGTGCTGGCTGGGAAAAGAGGCCATAGTGATGGGCAGCAACGTAGCCAGCCCCCCACAACCCCCCCACTGTGGAGCATCAGTCAGAGTACCCCCGTGGGTCTGGGAGGTTTGGCTTTCCAGGGCATCAGGTCTGACAGGCAGGAACCTGCCCTACGGGCAACCCTCCTTGTCAGCGCTGTGCTCCCCCCCGTACGAGGCAGCCCCTGGCGCTGGGAAGCCAGACGTGCTGCCCTGGCTTTGCATTCCCAGCACATCCCTGGCTAACGGATAACTGCGGCAGTACTATAATTCCATAATCACTTGCAGAGAGACTGGTTCCTGCCTTCTCATTTAAAATGTCACAGCTTGTGTTTGCTCTTTTATGCTTTGTACTTTCAATGAACTTCTTCTTCCCAGGACCCATTAGCTGGTTTAAAACTTTATAACAATCATTAGGGAGTTGTTCATTGCTAATTGTGCAGTCAGGAATATGCCTGCCAAGCTCTGCCACCTCCTCCCTCCTTCTCCCCTGCTCATTAAGGTGCATTGCTTCTGCCCTGACATCCCGTCCAGAGCAGGCAGGCACAGAGGTAGGCAGGGCAGGGATGGCGCTGCGTGCTGCCTGCTGGGCCATGCAGCTGCAGAGCAGAAGCCACAGGGAAAATCACTTGCCCTCTCTTTATAGATCCTTATCAACAGTCAATGCACAGCTCCCAGCCTGGTCCTGGGGAGTAAAATCAATGCCTTCAATACGTTTCCAGGTATCCTGTCAGGGCACCCCCAGCAGACAGAGCTTGTGGAGACAGTGAGTTCTACCACCCTGGGGCTGCCTTCTGCAACCTACCTACAAAGGCTTTACAAAGGAGGGAAAGGCTCCTTTTTGTGGTAGTGGGGGGAACTGGATGCTATGGCTGCTCCTCAGCCTGGCTGGTGCCTAGGAGCCACATGTAGGACTCTGGCCAGGACAGTGCTGCAGCAGAGAGATGCTGTGCAGAAGGTGGCCTGACTGGCAGAGAGAAGGTGGCTTCCAGAGGTTCTCGCTGCCCCCAGAGCATACACTGAACCCCTCTCTGAAGGCCTGAAAAAAGAGATGTTTCAAAAATGAAACCTGCTTTTTACAATGAAATGTGTCAGCTGAATCCATAGTGACTGCAGGGGGATAACATGTTTAATCCTCCCAAGCAAGAGGGAAGATCCCTGCTAATCCATGCTTAGCCCCAGGAGGAGCAGGCAGGAGGGATGCAGGGGGCATTTTGGAGAGCAGCGGAGCACTTGAATGGGAATTAAGGCAGCCTGAAGTGCCAAGGCTGAGCATCGCACCCAGCCCAGGGCTGGGGTGCTGAGGGCAGGGTGTGAACCTGGACCACACGTGTGCTGGAGGGGCTGCAGATGCACCCCTGAACATGCCGGTCAGCAGTGACCTGAGATACCATGGCTTGGGGTGGATTTTCCCTCTTTGCCACCCTCCTGAGTCCTGCTTCCCCCTGCTCTGGGCTCCCTGACTGGATTGTCCTTGGGAAAACTGGTTGCCCTCAAACCAGCCCTGTTTGCAAGCAAAACAAAAACCCTTCGTTAGCTGGATACTTTTCCACTGCTGCTGTAACCAAATGCCAAGTTAAATAAGTTATATGAACGGTATTTGATTTGGTGACACGCTGGAGGAGACCTCTGGTGCCCAGGGGATTAATGTCTAATCTTTGTCCTGTATGTGGAGGAGGCGAAGAGCACAGCAGTCAATAATGCACTCAATTTTGTTGCTCATCCACAGCCTTCTTCACCAGTAATTAGACTGGGAAATGATGAAGTGTGAGGTTGGTGGCATTTGCATGCTGGCTGGCTAGTGCTAATCAGAAAGGAGAAAATACACTTCTTTTAATTGGATTATGCAATCAGAACTGATGAGAGGAAGAAACTTCTTCCTACTGAACAGCAATTTGTTGTTGCTTGAGTGAAGGTTTTGTGCCCCACGATCTCACTTTGTGCCATACCCTTTTAGCAGACTTATTTTCCTACCTTAAAGTCAATTAATTTCCTCTGTGTCCAAATGCATCTTGGGTCCACTTCTGTGTGCTTTTCAGTCAATAGCTCGGGCTTTTCTTTCACCAGGTGATGGCAAAGGTTTCAGAAATCACTGACATTTTGAGACTGGCACTGATGTGACCATATTCATCCACAAAATGAGGACGTGAGACACTTTCAGTGTAGGCGCAGGAGGAATTCTGCCAAAGAAGCAATTTTGTCCCCATTTCTCCGCATACAGCCCACAACTGCAGAAGAGAATTAATCTTCCCTGGCCACGTGCTTCCTCGTGCAGCCCGGATGCTGCCCGGCTCTGCTGCCCATGCGGAGCCTAAGCCCACTGGCGGTGGGAGAGCCGGCGGCGACAGGCTGGGTCCTGCACCGCTGTGGGCAGGGGCTGGGGTTGCTCCTCGGAGCTGGGCTGCAGGGAGCACTGGTTCAGCTGCGAGTTTCTTAGAGATGTCAGCCTGGGAGCTCCTGCTTCACTGTGCAAACCCAATCAATGTGGCTCGTGTAGATGACTGAAGGAGTTAAAAGTGATGAAGGTCAAGTCATTGCTAAGATGCTGAGCAGTGGTGCTTGTTCCACTGCCTGCATCTTTCTCTTTAACCTCCCATAGCCCTGCCCAGGTCCGTTTCTGCTCTCAGTAGTACTCCCCAATTCCTTGTTGCATCCCTAAGATGTGCACATCAGGTCTGACCGTGCCACCAGCCCTGCAGCAGAACAAGCAGGAGCGCTCCAGCCACACTGACACTTGCTCAGGCCAGAGCCTGAAGGACAAGGACAGGAGAATCCCACCTCCTGATGCAGCTAAGGGCTGGTGACACTTTGCAGCGAAGCTGTTATTTTCCCAAAGCTTATTCACATCTGATTTGGCTGTTTTTGAGAGCCGGGAAACACAGGCCTGCACCCCTGCATTGAACATCACCCGGAGCAGAGGCTTTCTGCGTTGCTGTTCCCCTGGGCTCTGCTGCAAAGGGCAGGTGTGGGTGCAGCTCGGTGTCCTTTACAGGGTAATGGTCTTCTTGTCTGTTTTACAATATTAAACAAATGAACAGTCTTGTCCTGTTGGTACCTTCTTGATAATAACTCAAGCTGTTCTTGTTTGCCATGATACTGTTCTAAACCACCATTGCATGATGCTGTCACTGCATGACAAAAAAAGACTAGCGAGGTTCAGCATGGCTGGGGGGCTGGGGTGTACACCCACTGCCTCCCTGCAGGAGCTGCCCCTGCTCCCAGCCCTCTGCTCGTCGCAGGCAGCAAATCCATCACACGGGCTGATGGGCAAACCCTGCCGGGGTAGGGACGGAGCAGGATGGAGGCAGTGGCTGGCGGCTCTTCCCAAGTGCCCTGGAATTCCCACACGGCACAGACTCAGCAGATCCGGTGAAGTGCGTTGTGCAGTGGCAGGGGAAGCAGCAGAGCCCAGGAGTCTGGTCCTGGCCCTGAGAGTTACAACACAGGAAAGACACCATTTACGTACAGCTGGCATCCCTGCAGAATGAAAACCCATTATCCTTGCTGAAACCTTCAGGTCTCAAACCATTTCAGATGTAATTCAGTTTCTTAATGCAAAAGAGAAATGCTCTGCAGGTCCGCAGGGCCAGTCGCAGGGATGCTTCCTGCTGCTGCTGGAGTTAAAAGCCGTGTTTGGAGAGTGGGTTGCCGAAGGGGAAGGAAGTGATGGGGCATGGTGCTACCACCATTCCAAGGGCATCACAGCTCCAGAGGCTTTAAATATTTATAATTATTTTTCTCAGCTCTTGAATTATTAAGTGCTGGGTGTGTGGTTTACTCTGCAGTGAACGTGAACAATCAGGCTGCATTTTTTCTGAATGAACTCTCTGCTGGTAAGGATTGCCAGAGCTGCATTCTGCACAGCTTGTAAGGTGCATCTCAGCGGGTCTGATCTGTGTCAGAGCTATTAGACCAGCACGTGACCCTGTGGATGCCAGAGCTTTTTCTTGAGTTCCTGGGGCTTAGTTCCAGCTGTGATTAGCACAACCCAAGCAGTGCATTCAGACGCAGCCGGCACCACTGGAGTCTTCATTCACTGGGCACAACACTCCCTCTGGCAGTCTACTGCATGGGGAAGGGCTCACTCCAGCGGCACTAACTCCCTCCTCTTCCTCCCTGGGCTTAAGTCTGACCAAGGAGCACTGTTAAACTGGAACTTGCACGCAGGCTCTGCCAGTCTAAGGCCAGACATTAATCGAAGGGGATGACATCATGTAGACAAGACCCAAGGCAAGGAAGGGACTGGGAAATGCCTCATGTAGCCCAGCCTGAGGCTTTGTACACAGACCATGATGCACAACCCTGCTTAAAAACTGATTTGCAGCCCTGCTGTGATGGAGAAGGCAAGGTGGAGGCAAGCAATAAGGCAGACAGCATAAAGGGTAGCTTAGCTGCAACCGCCCTCTGTGTTTTTAATTTGCCTTGTATCAGAAGACTGCAGTCCATTTCACATTAGCAGTCCTTGCTAAGCCTTGCTGGCTCAAGCAGGCAGGACCACTGTCGGGTGCTCAGACTGGCAGCACCTTCAAGGACCAGACTTAAAAGAGAAGGCGGCTGCAAAAGCCACTGAGCTGCCTAAGGCAGCAGGTACAGGACTGGCCTTAGCGGTGCAGGAAGAGCTGAACTGACAGTCCTGAGTGAATCGCCACTTGCCATTCCTCTCCAGGCTTCAAGGCTTACCACAGACAAATAGGGAATATCCTTTTCTCAGTTCAGCTGCCATTAGAAAGGGCTCCTCAGCCTCTCTTGGGTGCTACAGATAAGGAAACAGCATGTCCTACACACCACATCCTATACACGGCACCAGTGGCAGGAAGACAGCTCAACACCATGTCCCAGAACAAGGCCGTGCCAGCGGTGGACGGAGCTGCCCGGGCTCTGCAGAGCAGTTGTGGGAGGGAGGAAACCCCTGGGGATCTGCAGGAGGTGCTGGGGAGATGCAGCCGGGGTGCCCTGTTTTGCCAAGGCATCCAGCTGGAAAAGTCTGTGCCTTTCGGTGAGTCCTGGCTGAGGTTTCCCTTCATCCCCACCCCCCCACTACCCTGCCATCCCTGGCACATTTGGGTGGGAGAGGGACTTCTCCCTTTCACCATCACCTGCCTTCCATGAAGAACACTGTCCAAAGGGGCGCATGCCCCAGTTGTCGCAGAGCAGAGTTTAGCTGAGGATATTCTTCCCTTCCCTCCTGGGCTGGGGAGCTGAAAGGTGGAATGAATTTGATATAAATGCCAAGGACCCAGAGTCCAATTGTTTTAATCTGCTAATATTGCAAAAGCTGAAATTTATGATTATTTTTGCATATATCACTTTGAAATGCAAATTTTAATGACAGCTTAGATATCTGCATAGTCTCTCAGGGTTAAAGGACAAAGAGTAGCTAATAACTTGTAAAAAAATGTCTATTTCCTTAGAGCACTTTGTACTATCAGGTAATTTCCATATCTGGCCGATTTTCCTAAATTCCCTGGCCCACCAGAACTAGGAGCAAGAACTCTGTTGTACTTGGCTAATAGCGTAGAGAACCGAGCAGCGGCTGGTCTTCACTTCAGCCCTCCGGGATTTGCAGCAGATGCTGAGTGCTGCAGTACCAGGCAATTTCCAGGCTTTGCCTGTTCATCCCGGGGAGTTCTCTCTCTCCTCTCTCCCTTCTCTCCAGTTACCAGGATTACCTTAAGCAGCTGGGTTGTCTTCCACTGGTAAGGATGCTTAAACGCAGACAGATTTACAGGCTCCCAGGTCTCCATCCTGGGCACACGCTCCTCTCCAGCACACACCTTTGTAGATGCTGGTGATGCCGACCCAGAATGGTGTTAATTATATAGGGTTACATTGGCAATAACGCATGGCGTACATTCAGTCCTCCCACCCCCCGCATGTGAACGTGATCAATAAGCAATCCAGTCATTAGAAATAAAGCTACTCCTATTATCTGCTGATCAATAACACATTAGTCTTGGACATACCTGCCTTACAGCACCTCTGGAAGGAGAGTAGCTTACAGCAGGCAGACCAAGGGCAGGGGCTGCAGCCCCACATTAGCCCCCCTGGCACAGCCTCCTAGTGCTGCAGAGCATCTGTCTGCCTGGGGCACGGGCAGCTTTCACTGATACCCGCTTTGTACCAGCTGGGACATGAGACACACACCCCCACCTCCCCCCCAGCTTTGCTTCTGTAAAACAATCTGTTTGCAGAGCCAAGGGCAATCGCAGCTCGCCTCTTAAGGCTCTTTGCTACACAGCATCTCTCACCACCACACACAAGTGTAAACACAGCCTTGACTCCACTCCTTATTTTACTGCCCAGTATATCTGCATGTGGACAGAAATATCTCACCAGAGGATGCTGCTGGGAAATAGCTGCTCAGTTCTCGCTCCCCTTCCCCGCCGGCAGCACAGGTCCCTGCCAGCACTGTGAACATCTCGCATGCTGCTGCTGGTTGCTAAATTGGGGTGGCTTCAGGCCAGCCACAGGGGCCCTCCTGAGGGTTTGCCCAGCCTGTTGGCACAGGCAGCATCTCTCAGAGACCAGTGATTTGGGGACAGTGGCCAGGGACCCAGGCTGGCAGGAGCACAGCCACCACAGCCCTGTTGTGCTCTGCACCTGCCCGCGTTTATATCCACAGTGCTTTCACCCGCGCCCCGGTGGGCCTTTGGTGCCCAAGGACAGCCTGATGTTTCTTCAGTCTGGGCCCATATCTATTATTAATATGCAATTGTAAACAGCTTTTTATTATTGCACACCTCCAACCTCTCGGTCCCCCATGCCCTCCCTCTGCTGCTCCCCACTGCCCCTGACTGGAAATGTTGACAGTAATAAATGGCTGGCAAAGCAATTATACACATTAAGCCGAAAAGTATGAAGACGAGGTCAAAACTATTTTCTTTCTATAATTACACAGAGAGTAAATTCGTTTTGCCAGGAATAAAAGTGACACCGAAGGTCATGGCAAAGCGAAGGGAGCTGGGCGACCAGGCTGCCCCACTGCACAGCTCCATCATGAGCTGCCTCCGCAGCCGCGGCTGCTGCCTGCACCCCAGTGAGGCTGGTGCTTACCAGTCACGCTGAGCTGCGAGAGAGCCCAGACCCAGGGAGTCCTGCCTTGCAAGAGCTTTTTGCTCTGTTTACGTTCTCTTCCTGCTTTCAGGTCACTTCCTAGCTTCTTAAGTGAGCAGCTGAGCTGGCCGTCCCACTTGTTTGAACATAAGCCAGCCCTGAAATAAGGCTGTTCAGTCTGAAATAAACCCTATTACAGGTTAATAAACTTTGTTACTCTGCTAATGCACCATATCAAAAAAGCTATGAAAATCAACTGCTAGGTATAATGACCTGCTCACTCCCCAGCTGAAGTGTCTTGGCCATTTTATAACTGACCTTATTCTCTGTAGAGGAGGAAAAATACCTTCATTCCGCAGAGCCAGGATGTCGTCCCCAGCCTGCCGCATGCCCCGCTCCCACCTCCAGGCCCCACAAGTGGCTGGTGCTGGGGGGCACCCTCAGACCCTCACTCACGGCTGCTGCAAGGGAGGGGCTGGGGAGCGGAGGGGGCCGGTGCCCATCCAGAGCTGCTCCTCTGTTGTGTGATCTCCACCATGGAAAATGGTGATGGCATCAAAGGTGAACTTGAGCTTCCAGGACCTGAACAGATTCAATTTTTCCTGGGTATTAACAGTCTCCTGGGAAATAAGGTGTAACGGGCTTTCCCAGAGCCCTGCAGCACTGGGTCACCTTTCCACAGATCTCAGCTGCAAGAGCCTGCTCTTCCCACAGCCCCACTGCCTCGGGGAGGCTTCCGAGCAGCAGCATCAGTGTCTGCTGCCTCCGGTACCCACTGACCTTCACCCACCACCAGTGCCAGTTATCTCACATGGTCCCTGGCCAGGGAACAGGTCACTCTGGTGTGGGGTGGGAGCATCGTGGGGGATGCCCTGGGTGCCATTAGGATGGGGGGTTAGTTGGGCACAAAACCCAGGACCTCACTTGCAGCTCTCCTTGCTCTGGGCACACAGAAAGTTTTCCCTTGAGACATCCTCCTGGCTGGCTCTGAAGTGTCTGGTTTTAGCTGAATAATCACCCGTCTTGCACTAGAAAAGGATTTCCACTCTTTAAAATTGGCTTTGGTGAGGTTTTGCTTTCTTCGAATCAAAGCTCTAAGACAATTAATCACTGCCCAACTCCTGCCGGTGCATTTAAGTGCTCAGCTTGAAACAGAGATCAGTAACGGGAATTAATCTTTCTGTAACAAGGTCTTCAAAATAACGATCACGGTCCTGCAGCTGTTCTGAAAGACCTGTTCTACCACCATGCAAACAGAGGGACCCCGCTCCAGATTCCACTGGCAGTGAGGCACGGCAGGGATGGATCTGCAGCTCCCCACAGCTCCCGTTCCAGCCCTTCCCTGTGCACTGGGACCAGGTTTGGGGCAGCAGCTGCCGCTCCGTGGGAGGAAGAGGTGGAGAAGTGTGACATTCCCAACCTTTCTGGGCACCTGGTTTGTGCCATGCCCTCGCACAGGGTGGAGCAGCAGTCAAGGCATGGCTCCAAGCCTGTCCCCCCCCCAGGACCCCTTGGCTTCGGGAGGAAGGGGAGCCGGGCACAGCGAGCGTGCCACACGCTCCCCCTCCCACACCAGCCCTGCTGCTGCTCCTCACGCAGCCGGATGGTGACCTCCTGTTATTCGCACGGAGCATTGAAGTTAACATCTGGAGATATCTAATGAAACTCCAGATTATTAATGACTTCCATGCAACATTTACAGTTAAAGGGCATTTCCCACAGCTGTTTATATTTCAGCAGAGACATGTGCAACCTTTCTCTGAGATCCCCAGAGCCTAACTACGGTAACTGCATTTGATAAGGAAAATTCAAATCAACTCCTTTCCATTTTTCCCCCCTTTCTTTTTTAGTTCACAGACCATGAAGGAAACAGGTGGGAGTTGAACAGAGATTGAAAATGACAAAGGAAGTCTAGAGACATTTATTTCCACTCAGAACAAATTAATTAGGATGTCTGGGGACACCTGATTAAAGTTTCTGGCAGAGTAAGGGAGCTAAAGCACTGCTTCCTCTCCGTGCAGGGAATGCTTTAGCACACAGCATCACCAGAGCCGAGCCGCTGGGGCCAGGGCAGCCAGCGCGGGCAGCACCAGGACCCCGCTGCAGGCAGGGCAGGCTTGCTGCCTGCGGGACAGACCCTGGGAAGCTGCCACCCACTCTGCCTTCCAAGTTCCCAAAGCACTAAAGACTTTTTTTTTTTTTTTTTCAGGTGCAAGCCCTTCAGCTGGGTTATTCTGGGGTGGGGTTTTTTGCCTGTATTATTTAGAAAGAAAAAAATAAAGCTTTCAGGTTTTTCTTTCTTTTTGACATTGGGCTTTCTCTCATTCTTCCTCCTATTTGTTTTGCAGCACTGGCAAAGGGGAAGAGAAACACCAAGAAATAAAGAAGCACTAGAGCACAAAACCCTGAAGTCAGAAGCAGCAGTTGAGAGGAAGGCTGTCCTGTAGGTTGGGAATAGCTTTAACAACACATTTTAATCTCACGAGGCATTCCACCTCAGTTGATGCCCCTTCCTGTTACCAGCCAATTAAGGCCTTTATCAGGGAGCACATCACTTCGGCTTAGCAGATCCAGAGCAGTGGCCGGTGGTGCTGTATTCCGCTGGCTGAGCAGCACTCGTGTCATCCCAGGGACCCCCTCCCTCCCCAGCCGCTCCCCTGCGGAGCTGCACCCCTACCTCCAGGAAAGGCTCTGCTCTGCCCAGAGGATGCCCAGCTCCCCGAGCTGCTGCTGCACCAAACGCCTCCAGGGAAGTGATAATAGAGACTGGTCTGACTGGGAGCAGAGCATAAATATCAGTAGTGAGGGGCTCGGTAACTGGAGTCTCTTTCAACCAGGCACAAAATTCCAGGTTCTGCCCTGCTACCATGGCAATTGTTAAAGTTTTGGGGGGAAGGTTGGGGACTGCGGGGAGGTGAGGTGCCCAGAGGATTGCAGCTGGCTCTGTATTTCATTCAGCTTTATTTCATGTCCTTTAGGTACTGCCAGGCAATTTCTGCTAATGTGCTTATGGCTTGGACAGAGGTGGGAGGGGGTCTTGGTACCCAAGTGATCTCCATACAGAAGCGGGCAGTGGTTACCATGCAGGGTTTGGCATTGTACCTGTGCCCTGGCCAGCAAGGATGGCAGCTAAATGGGGCTGCACGCCTGCTGCGAGGGTCTTGGCATGAGCACCTTGCAAAGGGGACTCCCTTGTGGCTGCTGGGTAGCACATTGCCATCCTCAACTAATTAATCTACTGCTTGTCTTCAAATTACCCTTCAGCAAAGAACAGCTCAAGCACCTAAAGTTGTGTTTGCATCACACCATAAGTTAGTGCAGAACAAGGGATTTCCATCTCTGCCTGCAGGCCGGCGCCCAAGACCAAGGCTACAAAACAATTGCTGCTTTTCAGGATTTGCAGCTGTCCCCTTCCTCCTGCTGCTGCAGCCAAAGCTGGAGCGCTCATCGCAGCGGCAGAGAGCTGGCAGGCCCTGACCTCTGACAGGCTGCAAAACGCTGTGTTTAAATCGGTAATGACTCTTGGCACTATTCCTAATTTAAATCAAGGGGTACGTACTTATAGGGGAGAAAGTGGTTTTTATGACCCTATCTTTGTATCATCTATCAAAAAGACAATTTGGTCCCTGCAGTATTCATCTATTTATCTGGACATGCGCACTTCACTTCCATTCGGCAAGATTTATTGTTTTTTCCTGTTAGCCTCAGAAATTGCTTCCATTCCCCCGGCTGCTGTGGGTGGGTAACTAGTGGATACACGTTTATGGCCTGATGTAAAGTGCTTGAAAAGCCCGTTGAAACCCACTGTGCAAGGTGAAGATGGCAAGGAATGGGATGCTGAATCCTCGGCATTCCTGCCCAAGCCCGGCATGGTGCCTGAGCCCTGGCGCAGAAGCTCTCCCAGCCAGGACACAATTAGCTGAGATGAAACAACAAAGTCCTTTCTAAATTAAATATACATAAAATCCTCGATTACCAAGCTATTTTCAGCAGAGAATGCCATAATTTCCTGCTCATTCCCATTCAGTGGTCCCTCATTTTGCCACCACTGCTCAGAGTGGGGTCAGCAGCACTGAGCCCAAAATTCCTCCCTTATTCTCACCACCTCTTCTCTCCAACTTCTTATTCCCATTGTCTGCAGCACGCAAGTGAGTGTGGATGTAGCTCAGCTCATGACAACAAAGAGGGAGGAAAAAGGTATTGGTGCATGTGTGAACAATTTTTTTTTTCTCCATCAATAATTTCTGTTTAAAATTTTATGAACTCCATGAAATCAAGATTCCTTATTTAACTCACTCTGAACGAATGCAATAAAGCCCCTCTGGAGGAAACTTTCCAGTGGCTGCAGGCATGGGAGGGTGGGTAGGACCATCTCTGTCCTCCCCAGGCGAGGAGAGGGCACCGGCAGGGGTGCTGAGTCTGAGCCCAGGTACAGCAGCAGCAGCACAGCCCCACAGGGTCCTATGACTACAGGGCCATGACCAAAGTTTATTTTTGGCCCTATTTTTAATCCTAGCTGGAAAATTTTCCTCCTCCCTGGGAGCTGACCATCATGCAAAAAAAAAAAAAAAAGAAAAAGAAAAAGAAAAAAAGAGAGAGTGCAGCTTTTATGGCATATTAAGTAGTCAGAAAACCAAGATCCATTTGTATCAGGGGAGCTTGCTTTTGGTCTAACTGTATTTGGAAATTTGCTGTCTGGAAGAGCTCAAGCACTTAGAAAAGCAAAAGGAAAACTTTTCTTGTAAACCATTTCACGCCCAGGGTGGTTGGAGAGCTGCACCGAGGCTGCAGAGATGAGCAAACACACCAATCCAACCCATGCACGGAGAGGACATGCAGACCTTCTGCCACTTCTCTCTGAGAGCAGGACATAAATGAGCCTGTCAGCACAGACAGCACTAAGCGGAGGACAAGACTTTTTAACACACCTATTTATTCATGTCTAAATCCGTCTCGCTGGGCCATGCCAGCCATCAGTGCTACAGTTTGATGGGAACGGTGCTTCCCTGCATCCCTCCCTCCTCCTGCCCAGCCGCACTGAAGGACAGAAGAATAGTAATAAAAAAAGGCAAAAGAAAGGAAGACCAGTGACTTTTGCTTGGAGCTGCTTCCTCAGCCAGCCGAGCCCGTGGTTCCTGGGCAGAACCCGGCCATGGGGCGGTTGGGGATGTGTCCCAGGAGTGGGGATCAGCTGCACCTTTGTCACTCCCTTTGATGGACCCAGGCCTGGGGCCAGGCAGCACCTACACTGAGCTGGAAGTGGATTATCTTCCCCAGCTCAGAGCAGCCGCACTCATCAAGGCAGTAATCCGTGTCTGTTTAGACAGGCTTGTTTGTTCCGGAGGGGCAGAGCAGAGGCGGGGGTCACCGGGAGCCGGCAGCAGCTACCAGCCCTGCTGCCGAGCAAGCGCATTAAACATCGCTGGGTCCTCCAGCCCACAGCTCCCCAGCTTCACTGCAGAACAGGCACGTTAAACATCACCAGGGCTTCCCGCTGTGCGCTGGCACAGCTCAGCATCAGCACTGTCCTGGCTAACAGCTGCGTGGGCAAACATCGGTATTTCTGCACTGCTGGCACTGCTGAGCAGATTTGGCCATTAGAAATTATTTGCTGCTTGCAGCCCTTGTAGGTACATACAGGGGAAGAGAGGACAAAGCCAGGAGGGAGGATGAACTAACCCAGAAGCCACAGGAGTGGCAAAGAGTTGGGGGAATTCAGCGAATTGGTCTTGCATTGCCATGACAGTGTTTCCCGTTCCTCAGGGAAAGCTGTTCCAAAAGATAAATAGCCTGAAACTACTGGGTTCTCTCTTTCCCTCCTATTCTGTGAAAATGCCCTTTGGGCATTGCATTGTCAAAGTGGAAATTTGCCCATTTTCCCTGGTATTGAATGTAGTAACAGATCTGGCACAGCTTCCCTCTGCCCGTGTGTTTGCAAAGGAAGAACATGATAGACTATCAAATCCCTCAACTTCTGTAGCCTCTGTTAGATAGCGATGTAGATACGGAAAGCATAAGGGAATCACAGAAATGGCATAATGATTTCTTCAAAAGGATATCATTTGGAAACAGCTTTTCTATTTCCACTTTATTGGTTATTTTTAGTTGAGCAGCTGTTCTTCTTGTGTTGATATAAAATCTGTTTCTTTCATTCCTGAAGAATGAATTTCTTTATTTTGTGGCTATAGAATTCAACTTTAGAGGTCACTTATTGTTTCCAAGTTCAACATGCTCTGGAAGGAATCTATATTCTTCTCATATGGTTCCCAGGCATGAAAGCAATCTCTAAATACTCAGAGGATAAAATGAGGTCAAACCTGCAATTCCACGCAGCTGCTGCCGAGTGAAGCCAGCACTCCGACCTGCTGCTTTGTTTCTGTCAAAGCAGTTTACAAAACAGAGGTGGGAAATTATTTTGCAATAAGTAGAAACCTACAAGTACAGACAGGCTGCAGCCTTGGGTTTTCTTTCAAGTTAGTCCCCTAAGAAAAGATTGGGAATTTCAGTTGGCCAGACTAAATTTATAGCTGAAGGAAGGGCCATTTCACATACAAATTATTACAATTGCATCATTTGCAAAACCTTCTAGTGCAGCAAAGATTGCACACCCTCACCAGTGCTGGGCTTGAGCTGCAGGATTCCCCATGGCACGTGGATCAAGACAGGTACTTAGAGGTAGGAAACGGCATCCAGTGCTTCCCAGCTCCTACAGAATGGGAGCTTTCCCCTCTGTGACAATCGGAGCAGGAGCTGGAGAAGTTCTGCCAAAATTTACACAGAAGCGGCGGTGATGAGCTGCATCCCAGCGAGCTCGGGGGAACCACTCCGGTGCCACCATGGCTCGGCACGGTCCAGGGCTGCTCAGGGCACTGCTCGGGGTCCTGCACAGCCAGGTGCTCACAGCCGGATTCCCCCCAGTTCCCACGGGAGGGTGGGGGTGTCCCTGCAGGCACATGGCTAGGATGCTCGCTCCAGAGCCACCCCATCACCAGAGAGCTGGCTGGGTGGGAGATGTGCACAGCGCTCCAATAAAGCACTAATTGCCATATCAAGGCATTTAGCTTTCTTCTACGGGCAGTTCATCCTGGAAGCCTCCATTGTGTCTGAGGCTAAGTGGAGGTGTTAATTACACAGTGCTCATTTCCAAGGTGGGTATTACAATGCCTTTCCTGCTGCAGCTGGAGGAATGTACAAAAGCATTAATACCCCATTCTGGAGAAAATAAAGCATTTAAAATGTCCCCAAAAATGCACTTTAAAATTTCACACAATTCAGCATTTGCAGAAGTTGCAATTACCTAAGCCAGTGCTGTATCTTCCAAAATAACCAGTTCCTTTCTTTCCTGATGCTTGTTATAACACTGCAGAGGTTGTTAGACATTTTCTCACCATCTGACCGTAGTTAGATACAATTCAGATCATAGAGAATTTAAAAACAGTTTCTTTTTAACCCTCTTCTTACAAAGAGCTTCCTTCCCTCCAGCCACCTGGGTTTGAACCAGTCAGAAATACTGTGAAAGCCGCTTTTGTCACAGCCTCGGTCGAGGGAGGGTTCCAGCCACCTTTGCTCCCTGCGCAGCCCTGCCTCTGCCGGCACCGTGACCTGTGCCGGAGCCGGAGCCCCGGCTGCAGCCCAACGCGCCCACCTCACCCAGTCACCTCGCACAGCTCCGCAGGCAGAGCAGCCCCAGCCTTCGGCCTCAATACTGGCTCCACAAGAACGCCCGCGAAGGTGATGTTTAACACTCCAAACACACGTTATGGTTGAAAGCTCCCTGGTGACTGACCCATGATCAGCTGCTGTCAGAAGCTTATGCCAGGAAAGTGATGTGACTGCCGTGCGGCGACCCCAGCTCGCCACGCTGAGCTTAAAGCCCAGGAACAATCCGGCGGAAAGGCAGGAGGGTATCCAACAACTGCTGTCACAGGGAGCAAGAACAGACTGCAGGCAGTATGCTTACATGACTCTGAGAAACTTTTGTCATATAAAATCCAGGAAATACTCAACATCATTGGAAGCACTGGCAAACATTCCCCTGCTTAAGCTCTCCCCTTTACAGGGTGCACAGAAGCTCAAACCACTTTACAAAGTTAAACTGATAGGCAAACTAAAATTTATGTGTGTATACATACACACACAGAGTCCAGCTTATATCCTGTATTTTCTATTTCATGTGTCAGCAACTCCATATAGAAAAATACTGCGCGTATAAAGAATCATTGCTCTGACTGTAAAAATGCAAGTTTCTCTGGGTGAAAAACATTGTCTGTTTAACTGTGCATAGCAACACTACAAATCCATAAAGAACATGAGGTGACTTTATTGCACTGCCGTTTCCTGGGGAGTTTGGGCAGCATCCAGTCGGCCAGCCTGCAGTAGGGCTGGCACTCCACATTTAATGGTGGAATTTGGGCAGGGATTGACCACGACTTCATTGCTCCCACAGTACATACCCCCACTCTTGCAAGAAGAGTTTATTTGCCTTTAATTGCCTAAATACCAGGGTCCTTCCCTCATCTGGAGAACGGCATCTGTATTTCTGTGCCCTCAGAGTGCTGCTGTGCCATCACTCCTATACCGAAGTAGCCCAACAGCCACGTCTGCTGAAATCCCACATTTGCTCACAGGAGATGCCAATCCCTTTTTGTCTCTGTCAGCCTGGAGTTCTGACCGACAGTAAAAAATAAGCTGTTTAAAAAAAGTCTAAGCAACTCAGTATGTGTAGCTCATTGAAGTAAAAAAACTTGCACACTGCAACTTCAAGATCTTCCTAATTAATACACATAAGTGATTGATTGACCTCAAAACTTTGTGGCAGGAAATCTATTCACTTGCCAATCAATCCTGAAGAGCTGCCATTTAAAAAGGACTAAGACAGATGGCACCAATGAATTGTGCTGCAGTGAAATGAAGCTAGGAACGCAACTTCAATTTTTCACTTTAATCTACACCAGAATGTCACTGTGTTCATTTACAGTACCCGTGTATATTGCCATGTACCATATGTAAAACGCCTGTCTGCAGGCTGAGGGGAGGTGTAAGAATTTAGTAACAAATTACACCAGGAGATGTAAACAGAATGAGAAATGCTTTGCCCTAGGACGAGGTCGCCAAAGGCCAGGTATAGAGCACCTGGTGGGAACGAGCCCATGAGCAGGATGGAGCCTCGAGCAGCACGGCTGAGCCGACACGAGTTCTGCTCCCTGCTGGAGTGCGTGGCTCTGAGCCTCCACGCACTCTTCCAAGGAGCTGCGTGAAGCTGGACAGCTCTGCAGAACTTGGTAAAGTCATGGGAAAACATGATTTGTGAGTTCTTATTACGGCACATTTAGCCAGCAGCTAGTGCATGAAATCCAAGTTGAGTTCCCCAATATTACATTTACAGGAGGGGTGTTTCTGAGCGTGAAGTGCTGACTGCAGAGACTGGTGAGGTGCAACCAAAAGCCACATAGGCTTGAGGACAAGTTGAAAAACACTGCTCTCACTCCTCATTTCCACCTCCACTGGAAAATTTTGCTTTTGTAACTTTTGCTTCCATCTGTCCAGTCTTTAGGAGCCAGCCAAGCAGAACACACAAATTCAAGAGCATTGCAATGCTTTGGTTTGTATGAGCGAGGACCCTGCCACATATCTCATGTATACGAGGCAAAGCAATGGAGAAGTTAAGAACCTGCTAGAGGTCAGGCAGAGCTGAGCACCCGCTGCCAGGCTTTCTGGCTGCTACCCCACTGCCGAGATCCCTTTTGCTCTGGGTACCGGCTGGAGGCACCGGAGCTCGGCTCACCTCTGCCCTGAGTCAGAGCAGATCTCGCTGGGCAGGGATTTCACGTCACTTAGTCTTAGATTCTGCAATAGAAACTCATTTCTCCCTGCTTCAGGTCATTAAAGCTTCTGTCAAAGTGATAAAGCACCCAAAAGTTTTGCTGTTACAGACCGCAGCCTCACCCCACAGCTGGGCTGACACAGGTAAGCTGGGAAAAAGCAGCACAAAAGATGGTCATAGTTTTATGGGAAGTTACTCCAGAGTCTAAACCAAAACAAAGCTGCTTCCCATATTTTTTGATAATTTATCCCATGAAAGCAAGAACTGCCTTGGACACGTGGAAGCAAATAATTAAGAAGTGCAAATGAAGGTGTTCAGCAAAGTGTTTTGCTGCATTTCAAAGGGACACACACGAGATCTTCCTTCAAAGGCTGCCGGCGCACGGAGCGTGTGGGAATGCAGCTCCGCCACCTGCTACCCACCCCGCCGCCGAGCAGAGGATGTATATACACACTAATTGGTGTTGGGCATGTTGTGGGGTTGGTTTTTTAAGTAATTCCTTCTTTTTCATCTAAGCTTTTTCTCTTTCTAGATGAAAGCAAACTGCATTAATTTCTCTTGATTTAGTGGAACCCCAGCTCTGTTTACACTTACTCAATATTTCCTAATTCAAACCCAGGACATTTGTAATTTCAGGTTTATTTGCGACCCTTAAGATTTTAATATGTTAGCTGGAACATTTTTGCAGAAATATGCTGAGTACTGTTTCCATTATGATTAGTGCTGCAAAAGAATTTCTGGTTGTCAGCTTCACTTTTAATATTTTATAATCAATAGCTAGATAAATAATAATGCGATCAGGAGCCCCTTTACCAGCGATACAAATTATTCTGAAACCCAGCTAGTGCAATTAACATTTTCTTTTAATTTCTCTGTATAGAAAATTAAGATTGCTGTCAGGAGTATTATAATTCTTGGAGGAGGAAAGCAACTAAACGGCTGTGCTATGACTTGCGGTCTGCCCAACAGGAGGGATCCTGCTGGGATCCTGCTGATCTGAGCTCACCTGAGGGGCCCGTGTCCCGGCCAGCCTGGCTGATGGGGTCGGTCACCCCGGCCTTGTCGGTGGCACCGGCATCCTGCATCCTCCCGGGGCGGGGGGGGGGGGCACGATGCCCCGGGGGTCCCTGCTACCCACACGAGCCAGTTAGACAGCACTGTGGGAGATACTTTCCCTGTCTCTAGGAACAGCTTTTACAGGTTTTTTTTTTTTCTTTATTTCTCTTCTTCATGGAATTTGGATAAAGAGTCTCTGTCATTGTCTACACGGAAGTAACATTCCTCCTCTAATCGATTGGACAAGGAGCCTAATACCAGTATCTGATCTACCATTAATTACTGAGACAATTATCTTAAGAATCCACAGCTTAACATTCCCTGTGATTAGTGGGAGATCATTATCTACTCTGATAGGAATTTCTTCTTATATTAACAGTGATGTATCAAGGTGGCTGGAGCTGCACTCCTGCATTAATGGGAGAGGGAGTGCTTCAGCCTATCCTTCGCACCTCATGCGGTTGCACCCTGCTCCTGTCTGCTGACTTGCACTAACATAGCCCAGCAGTACACAATCAGGTAATTCAGGACCCTTGGACCATAAGCAAGTGCAGTTATTTTTGCCAGGAACATCAAAACGCAATGCTCATTAGAAACATTTTTGGTGCTGGACCCAAGTGCCGGCTCAAACCCATGGAGAGCCCAGCTGGGCACAGCACACACTGCCTCAAGCCCCAGGCACCGACCACCAGCTCCCCCAGCCCAGAACCCACCAGAGGTCAGCCCCTAAACCTCACGTGAGGGGTACAGATGGGGCCACAGGGTTTAAGATGATGCTGGAGAGCAGCAGGCAGTCCCCATGTGTGGCATGCTGTGGAGACAGCAGGTTTGGGGAGGATGCTGCAATGCATGCTGTGCTCCCACCCCATCTGATAACAAGCTTATACCCTGAGCGTCAGGCCCTGGAGCACAAGCAGGAGGGATGCAGCTGTGGTCAGCACAAGCTGCAGGAGACAAGCAGAGAAGCAAAACTGGCAGCGACGTGCCTGGCACGAGGCTGGGCAGCTGTGAGGGCAGAGATGCTGCGATTACTGCCTGCAACCGGGCAAACAAGACAGGCAGGGTAATCGATGCTGTAAAACTGTCACAATTCACGTCTTTTCTGAGTAAATAAAAGGCAGACATTAAACAAACAGGATATAAATACAATATGTTAAGGCAGCAGAGGAGCATGGTTCAAAAAACAAAGCAGCTTTTCCCTGGGAAGACCCCGCTCTGGTCTCATGTTGGGGTAATGGGCAGCCTGGGGTCCTGGGGGCTGGCACAGAGCTGAGCTTCCCCTGCTAATTATTCCTCCAGCTAAGGCTTTATGTTTCCTTAGGAGAATGACAATATTTATTGTCAAAGAGAAAGTTTAATTTACAAAATGTTTTCTATTGAGCCAAAAACCCCAAGAACACTGCACACAGCTGGTAGCCCACAGGCTGCAGAGTTGCCTCCCCTCGGCCAGCCACCCCTCCCTGCTGTTCTCCTTTCTGCACAGAGAATGGTCTGCACAACAGCTATTTGTGGCCCTACAGTGGCAGGGCTTTTCCTCCCCAGATGAGGATATGCGTTAAAGAAGATGTGCAGGTATTTCTGGGCAAGAAGCTTTTTCTGATGGATGAGGAGATAAATAGCAAATAAAGAGAGGCACTGGCTCACAGTGGGCACTGAAGTCAGTGGAGCCGCTGTAATTTACAGAAGCTGAGCTCTACCCCGACTCATAAGCCATGACTCTGCAACAACACATATAATTAAAATACTAATCTCTATGGAAAGTGGATGTATTTAGGATGACCATAATCACAGCTGAACACAAATAGAGTTTGTTCTCACAGATCCAGGACAGCTTCCAGCAGGTAATAGCTGTCGGTGCAATGATGCTTTCCTCTCTCCCTGCTTCTCCCAACCCTGGGCTGACCTCCTGGTAGTTTAAATTAAGCAAAGGCAGAAACAATTCTACAAGAAGATAAGTATATTCTTAGCAGTGGGCTCTGGTATAGCTTCATTGATTTATGGCTCCTAAAAACCCATTCTTGCATTATTGTCTGCATCACTAGAATTTGACTCCTGAAAGCCCTTTGCTGGTTCAAATGCTTCATAATTTATGTTCCCAGGTGGGCATGTCTCAGACTCACACGAGCACATGTCCCCACAGTCACAAAAAAAAACCCTTTCCCCCATTTTAAGCAGTTCACTTGCAAGATGATATCACCATGAGAATTTGGTAGTCCGTCCTCAGGAAACTAACTCCAGTATTTAGTGACAAAAAGAATGCTAGATGGAATAAAGGGCTCGAGCCATGGAGCACTTATCAGAAGAAGTTAGATAATATCCTGAGAATGCAAAATTATAAAGCAAGTACTCTGAGTCTCAGTGGAGAAGATATTCACCTCTTGCACTGCGGTACTAGGGAAGAGAGAACCAAAATGAACTAAAAGTCTAGAAATATTCTAGTTCCTAGCATGCTATTTCAAATGCTTGCATTTAAATTATCTTTGGAGCGAGATGGTGTAGAATATTTATTATCGATTACATGCTCCTGCTGCTCCAGTTAGTGTTTACAGGAGGCTGCTTAAAATTCAGAACGGATGCCTCCATGTCAGCCTTGCTGTTCCCAGGGAAGTACCCATCTGAGCACCAGTTCCTCAGCAAAATAAACTTCAATGGAAACCATTCATTTGCTTCAAACTGAACCTTTATTTCAGGTCATGAGAATCATCAAAAGATATTTGGAGCAATTTGTATGCAGATGTGTTTATTTAATCTGAAGTTATTTGTGCAACTGCATTGTAATAAGATGAGAAACAGGAGTCATTTCAGAGGTTCTGTTATCTTCTCCTTTAGCAACAAAACACTTTGGTGTCCTTTGTCAGCAGCTCAGGCTGGTTTTTTAAGAGCAGTGAATTCACCATCTAAAACACAACGGGGTGCTGCCACTCCAGGGGTCAGAAACCCTGCTCGGGGATTTGGCTTTAGGAAGGCTTTGTGCAGGAGAGGGACCTGAGGAGTGATCACGAGGGTCCCAGCTGTGGTCTCCAGCTGGGCAAGTGGGGTCTGGTACAAAGCTGGATGGCCAGAGCAGATCACTTCAGTGGGACACCACAGGGAATGAAATACTGAGATGCAGCAAGACGAGCGATCGCAGACCCAGCCTCCCACACAGTGACAGCAAGGGTGCCACCAGCACCCAGCGAGCAGTGCCTGCTCATCCCAGGGACAGCCTTCCTACATCATGGAAGCCACCCAGCAACAAAACAAAAAGCCCCTATTTACACATCATAAGTGAAAATAAAAAAAGAGCAAAAGCCACAAATAGATTTGCAGATGCTGCACTTACGGAGATGGTTACACACATCCAGTGTGCCCTCCACACAAACTGCCTGCTTCGCTGTCCTGTCCCACGACTGAGCCTGATGGTCTGCCAAAATCACAGTTTTGCAGCACCAGCACTAGTCTCGCTTCATTCCAAAATTATCTAACCGTAAGTTTCAAGGGTAATGAAGTCATTCCATACACCGCTTTTCCCAGGGCACAAGTTTTGAGCCAGCCCTACCTGAAGCCAGCCAGCTGCCAGGGAAGCCACCAGGCATCCCCTACCCTCAGAGGACATCTCCACCCTGCCCCTGGGGGGGTATCGCCCTGAGGCACAGGGGGAGGATGCTGTGGGCAAGCAGGAGAAGGGAGCAAGTCTGGAGGCACTGCAAGCACAGGAGTGCTGGGAAAATTAATCTCAAGTTCTGATATTCTTTCAGTCACACTTGTAATTGTCTAATGATTTAGAGTTGGGTCCCTAGGCATGGCAGCAGTTGCCTGAAACATCAGATCTCACCAGAAAGTATTCCAGAAAAAGGTTTGTCTATTATGCCGCTAATCAGATGGTCTTGAGAAGCTGTTGGATAAAACTAAAGAGAACTAGAGAAAAAAAAAAATGAAAAATGGGAGAGATGTAATGGAAGAAAAGCAGAGATAAAGTGCTGTCTGGAGAGAAAAGCAAGGAAATATGCCCCAAGAAATAAATTGAGAAACATGAGAAGACGATGAGATCTCATTTATCTCTCACGCGTTTCTCTCTCAGTGATTGAGCACTAACAGAGCAATAAAAGAGCCGCTCTGAAATCTTCTGTTGTTCAGGAATCACAAGAACACCCAAAGAGCAAGCTTTTAGCACAGCTATGAATATTTTTTAAGGCTTTCCTTAAAAAGATACAGATACTTGGCATCACCAACCCTGTATCAGCTCTAGAAGTTGCTCATGTCAAGTTTAGGTGAGCAAGGCAGTATTAACTGGGCAATTAAGCATTTAATCTGGACAGCAGGTGCAATGAGAATCCCTCTTTTTTCCCCCACACTGTAATAAAGGAGCAAACAACTTCATCAGAGGAAGGTTTTGTGAAACCAAACCATGATCTTTAAATCCTTAGAAAGAAATATAGGCAACTTCACAGCTCCTGGAAGTATTTACAAATAAATCACATTAGTGCTGCAGACTACAAGTATTCTCCCTCTGAGCCCACCAGCACATGAAGGCCAGAAGTGCCTTGAGAAGCACCACCATGCCAGGCCACGCAAACGACAGGTTTTCCCCACAGAACTGATGCTCCGCAGTAACAATGCCCCAACTCCCATCTGCTCCTACCTGCGGGGTTGTGCTCCACCCCACCATCCCATTGAGATGGGCAATTACGCTGTGACTAGGGCATCTCTCTCTCTTCCCTAGCGCCTCTGGAAGCTACTCAAACGTTGCCTTCAATTAGCCAAGCAGATCTGCCTGTGCCCTCTTCCAAAAGCCATGCTGTCCCCAGAGCAGGGCCACCTCTGTGAACTGCTCTTCAGAGGCTTTGCTGACGCTGCAGGAGCAGTGACCTCAGCAAAAGGGTGAGATCAGTCACCGAGGGATGCAGTGCATCTGCTTGGTCACTGCCTGCCAGAGCGGCTGCTGGGTCAACAGCCATGTTCAGCTTCATTTAATGGAGCCCAGCAAAAGCCAGAAGGTACAGCGTAATTAAGCACATTTGTAAAGAGAAAATGTAGCACAGTCCCACAGATATCTTATAAAATGCAATAAAATCTTCTGTGGGCCCTGGGCCAACAGGAGGGAGCAATGTCTGCTCGTTAGGCAAGCCCTGGAAGCAAATCCAGCAGTAACAGTGCAAACAGCAGTGCATGGAGTTTCATTTCCATGTCTTGGTGTTGGAGACATTTGGCACGCATTTTAACCATTAAACATTTCCTCGGACCCCATTAAGAAACAACTGCTTTAATGACTAAGGTGTCTCCTAGTGACAGCTCTTGCAAAATCTTCTCAGGGGATCGATGTTCATTAACACTCAGCCAAGCAGAGCTCACTTAACCCAAGCACACATGGGTGCTGCTGGGATGTTTGCAGTACAGGGGACAGTTCTGTATTTTGTGGGTGGTGTCAGGGAATAAACATGAAGAAAATGGTCTCTCCTGGATCACGTGCTGCTGCTATACAAGCTGCCTCCAGTTCATGGCTCTGCAGGTGGGGAGAATGTGTCCCCACCAGCCTGGGCGATGGTGGAGGTCACACACCCAGGGGCATGATCGCATTGAGCAGGCAGCAGGGGCCCAGCCGAGGATGCTGGCTGCTGGGAGGTGGCACATCGGAGCCTGCAATGCAGAAACCATCCTGCCCTTTCCCTAGAGTTTAGACCAAGTCAGAGATCTGGCCAGAAAGTCCCCACATGGAAAGTACTAATAAGAAATCATGTTAACTCAAGCCTAGATTTAGTTGCTGGAGGCCAGCCTCATCTCTGCTGCTGCACGCTCTGCTACTGCCCAGGGCTGTGGGACCCTGCCCTGGTGAGCAGGGGCTGGCGGTGGAGATCAGAAGGAAAAGTCAGTGTCTGTTGGTAAAGAAAGAAGAAGAAGCAAGATCTGGGCACCCAGAAGATTCCCAGGGATTCTTCCAGTGCAGGAAAAGCCTTGGCATGCATATACCATGCCTGCCCAGCCTCAGCGAAGACAAAAGATCAAATTGCTTAACAGCAAAAGTACTCTGGCATGTAAAACATCACCGACAGGGAGGAAAACAGATAATCCACGCTCCCCTGGGCTAGGTCCCGTGGCAAACATGGCCTTAATGCTCTGCTGCCCACCTCTGCATCCCCAAGGCTTCCTGCTATTTCTGTGGCTTGCTGTAAAGTGGTTGCTCCTGGTAACTAATGCTGTCTGGCTAAAGATTAATTATTACAATTTCTCAATCTCCTTATGAGGGAAAAATAGGGTTTATCTGAAACTGGAGCTTCACAGGCTACACAACCATACCTCACACATTGTGCCATGGAAATGTCAGTGTTTGCTGGTGTTACTAGTCTACGGTGCTGAACACACTAACGGGATGATTAGGGCATCACATTAAATTAGATAGATGTTTCCAGGCCAGAAAACAGTTCCAAACTCCCACGTTCAGTGATTTTCATATAGCAGTCACGGTTCCTATTCTGATCTCAGAGATGCCCCAGAAAAGGAGCCAGAAAGGGCCAGACTGGCAGCTCTGCGCTAACAACGCCAAAAAACTGACCCAGGCCGAAGCTCCCCATGGTGCCACATTAGCCTCGTCCTCCCTCGTGTGACCTGGAGCTACCAGAGGTGACAAACACACAGTAGTGTGCCACCCGCTGCCACAAAGAGCTCTGGAAGCAGCAAGTCCGTTGGTGGCTGGGCGAGAAGGTACCTCGCTTTGTCCCTGTGCCAGGGCTCAGCACGTGCTGGTCGCCCCAGTACCATCGCGCCTGTGGTTCTTTGGTAACTAATAATAATAATTGGCATTAATTCTTCAAACTCTCTTGCTTTCCCCAGTTCCTCTGTCATTGCAATAAGTGTCACAAAATCATTTATTAGCCTGAGACAACAGGCTGTATACTCTTATCTGGTTTCCCCCTATGTGCACCGCTGATGTCCCTTGGGACACAAAGTAATTTTTGCCACATATTTTTTGGAAAAA
This sequence comes from Falco peregrinus, assembly GCF_023634155.1. Classification (NCBI taxonomy): domain Eukaryota; kingdom Metazoa; phylum Chordata; class Aves; order Falconiformes; family Falconidae; genus Falco; species Falco peregrinus. The sequence goes on along the minus strand of NC_073736.1, from coordinate 7,449,816 downwards.
TGGCATTGCTATAAATGCCAACAAAAGCAAGGGAGAGGTGGGGTTCACAGAAAAGCCTTTTCCAGCCATCACTGGCAAAATATTGATGAGAGTGTGAGGACCTGGCTTTCTGCTCTGCAGCTAATAATGGGAATATTGCTTTAAACTATAACACCTGAAAATTCTGGGATGTCCCTTCCCTGGGGTCAGGGCTGGCACAGGCTTGTGCTCTGTCTGCTGTTACAATTTGCATTACGGCAGTCAGGAAGTAATGCAACACAAAACAAAATAGCAAGCAGCAAAATGCTTTACCGCTGGTCAGATTCTACTGTCCATGCTGTTTCTCCATCCTCCTGAGGCCAAACCACACTGCTCCTTCTCTCTACTTCATCTGGGTCCCCTCCTTGTCTCTGCTTCATCCAGGCCCTCCTACACTCCTCAGAGCTATTTAACCACTTTGCTGTGGGATCACAGCTGCACTTCATCAAAGCAAGGCCAACAGCTGCATATTATCAATGTCAATCAACCCACTGTCTTCATCCCCCTACACTCTGCTGTCTTGAAGCACGGGGCTGAAGGAGCTACCGCACACCATCCTCATCCTCAGCTCAGACTCAGCACACACAGAAGCCCAATTCAGCCAAGATTTAATTGCAAAGCCTGAGTAAATGAGCCCTGGACGACTGGTGCCTCCTGCCTTCCCTCAGCCCACACAGCGCTGAGTGTGCAAGGCAGATAAAGTATTTTAAACCAGAGGCTGAGGCTGAGTGGGGAAGAGATCAAAACTTTGGGTGGGTGGCTTCTGGAGGAAGATGCTAAAAATTCCTGGGAGTTTAGGAGGATTTTTCTCTTTTAAGAGGCAATAGCTTTTGTAATGACTGTGCACAGATTTTATTTTTAGGATGACCTATCTGGAAACTTAGCATTAGCAGTGCAAAACCTCTGTATTTGCTTTTCATTAGAGCAATTTAATTTCCATTTGCCTAGTATGAAAATTCATTGTTGTCAGCAAAAAAAAAACAGCAGCAAAAAGCTTGCCTAGAAACCAATCCTGGTGCCTTGCACTCTGAGCTGTGAGGTTAACCAGCTCTGCATTCACGCGCTTCGGCTCCCTTCAAAAATGCTGTTAAATTGTACTCTGCCTCCTCTTCCCAAGTAATTCTGGATTTTGTTCAGGAGCTTATGTTGCATATGAGAAATAATACCTTCCTGTAGGGCACTGCAGGACATGCAAGCGCTAATGGCTTTCAACACGGTAGTTGTGCTGTTTAGAATGAGGTAACTCCTTTCCAAGAGAAAATAACAGCTAAACCCAGGTTTCTGTAGCCCTTAACCTCCAAGGGTTTTCCTATCTGTTGGTGGTTTGGGGTTGAAGCTTCACAGACATTGCTTTAGGGAATAGTATCATGCATGAATCGATTCCTTACAATAGTTATGGATGATGGGCGGTGTTAAAGGCAGAGAACAGGGAAAGAAATTCCTTTTTGGAGGAAGACATGAGCTGCTAGAGAGTACCCCATCATGATAAGAAGATAATGGGCTCAGGAGGCAATGGTTCTATTTAATTCCAGCATACGTTATCGTTGTGCTTGTAGGGAGTAAAGAGAGAAGTTCCCTATAGAGATGGTGTTGTGTCAGGGAGATCCTTTCAGAAAAAAAAAAAAAGTGTTTTTTTTATATATATATATATATGTATATAAAAATATGTATATAAGTAATGCTAATATTTCAGTTTATTGGAGAATTGGGGCTATGTTAGTGGTACTATGAAGTCTTACCATCTCAGAAGCTTATGGAGTGTGTTTCAATAAAAATCCAAGGTGATGCCATGGGAATTCTCTTCGGAGCAGTGAAGAACTGCCTCCACAAGGTGGATGCGGCAATAGAATTCAGGAATACTGTTGACACACCAATGTTATGATTGAAATCTGAAAAAGTAATTCGCTGCATGATTGCAGAACAAAATCTAATCAACAATGCCAGCAAACAAGAGAACCTCTGAAGGTGTGACATCACAGGAATTCTCTCAAAAAGCAGTGCCCGCGTTTCTGGCGGGTTCCCTGTGGTCCCAGGGTTTGCTCCCACTCCATCGCCTCGTTCCACCTCCGGCTTCTGTCCCTGGCTGCCATCCCAGAGGGGCCTCTGCTGTGCTGGGACGTCAGGCTTCGGCCACCGTGTCCCTGTTAACTTCTGCAGTTTAGCTCTTATATTTGCCACCTTCATTAAGTTTATGTGTCACCCAGGGCTGTTTCTGAAGCCTGATGGAAACCTTTCCCAACCCCCCGCCTTTCCCCCCCGTTTTGACTCCCTCTGTGCTGCCTTTTCCTCCCAGTCCTCATTAACATTCAGCCACATGTCAGTGGGGTTGTGTCTTCAAGGTTAAAAAATTCTGATGGCAAGTCAGATTCCCTGGTCTGAAGTTTGCCTTTGAAGTCTTTTTTTGAGCCGCTGGGGAAGGCAACAGGCGGGCAAGCGCTGTGCAGAATACTGACACCGGGCACAGCCCACGGACCGTGCCCAGGGACATGGAGCAGCGATTTCGGCGGGGGGAGCAGGTCACACCATGGGACTTTTGTTCCAATGGAGAGGAGAAATGAAATCGTCAAGTAGTGAACAATAGGGAAATTAACCATTCAGACTTTTGTTTTCAAAACTATGGCTGTTCATCCACTTAATATTCATGAAAGGAACTTAATATGTAATGTACGATAAATTAAAGCCTTTATTTCAGCGTCCTCCTGCTCTTCCAGCAAAGTGCATGGCAGACATTGCGAAACTGAAAGAATAATTAGAATTCATCTCTGGGAAAGAAAACGAAGTAATTACCATTAAAAAAATCTTTCTGCTATTTTCTACCAAGCAAGAAATTCTGCTAAGGTATTATCAGCAATCAATAGCAACGTACTTCAATAATTGATGATAAGAACATGTATCAGCTGGATAAATTGGCCTTACAGTGTGATCTGAGCACACAAGAAGATGCTGCCAAGCCTCCCGGAGCAGAGTTGTGCTCCAGCCCAGCGTGCCCAGGGCGAGCTGGAGTGGCTCGAACCCATATCCATCTTCCTGGCAGGGAGGTAAAGCCCAGGTGCTCGTGCTAAGCGTGGGTGGTAATCCAAGACACAAAGAATACGAGCTTCAGCAGTTTTCCCTTAAATTACTTAGGAGTTTTGAGTTGGAAACATCTTTTGTATTCTTTCCTAAAAATCCGCGCGCTGTCCTGCATGGCAAGGAGCAGCTGCCGTGCCGGGCTGGAAGCGAGTCCTTGCAATCTGCATTTCCGTGGGTGGTCTGGGGATACTGCAGGATCAAACCTGTTGGGTGAAACTCTGAACCAGCAAAACAGTCAAGCAAAGCACAATTTAACATGGATGGCTATCATTAAATAGGTGAAAAATTCCCTTGAGACTATGCCCGTTTTTATTTGGAAGGCTGGAATTCCTGATTGGATGTGAAATCTCAGCAGGGAGGACCAGGGCTGAAAAAGCCCCTTCATTTTCTGCCAGGCAATTTGTTTTTCTAGGGGTAGAAATGCTGGCTATTTAAAATACTTATGATCAGTTCTGTTTTCAACTGTTATTTGCTGGAATTAAGTGAGTTTTGATTGGAAAATAAGCTTAACCAACTGCTTTATTAGTCAGCGGAAATTGCTTTGGCTAATTGACAGAGGAAATACTGGAAGAGAAATCAAGACCTGGAAAATGTTACTTAACAGGAATAGTTCAGCTCCCCTAAATCACGTTAACTTTCCATTTTGTGGTGATATTGAATGCAGGCGTGGTATAGGCTCTTTTTCAAGGGGAAATAGTAGAAAATTTTCCTAGTAGTGGAAAGTAATTGCATTAGATTTATTGAAATAAAGATGATTTATTCACCTTTGTGATTGGGAATATGAGTTCTCGAGGTGTAAAAACCAGACCTGATTATTTCATTCACTTTCTTATAAAATTAAAGGTTGATGGAGATGGAGAAGGCAGAGCAGGGTGGCACTTTGTTCCCAGCCACCCAACGCCCTCAATTGCCCCTCAGCAAATTCCTCCCGGGGAGTGCTGGCAGTGATATATCGCAGGAGGAGCCTTGGTCTGGGTGCCAGCCCTTTGCTGCTGGCCCAGCGGGCACATCTGCACCTAGGGGGCCTAGCACAGGCACTGCTGGCATGGGCACCATTGGAATAGGCACCGTTGGCATGGGCACTGCCAGCACATGTACCACTGGCACAGGCACCACCAGCGTGATGCCCAGCTAGGACATCCCAGGCTAAAGTGGCTGAAATGTCTCCTCTGTGGTTTTATTCTAAACAAAAGCTTTCCCTGAATGAGGAGGATGGGCCTTTTGTTATTTTTCTATACGAGTGCACTGGCTGTTCCTCCTGCCCATCCTCACAGCACAGCCCAACCCAGAGCAGGTACATTTCAAACTGGAACTGCCAGAGATAAAGCATGAAGAGAAGCAATAGCACTGGTCTTCACCATCCCCTCCCCAGGGCTGTGCCCGAACCACTGAGTGTGATGTATTTGGCCCCTCCAGACCTTAGTCATCCTTCACTTTTGCTGCTGAGGAGGTGTGAAAACAAAACCCCTGGGCCAGCCCCCGCCCAGGTCCCATGAGAGCCTGGAGGCAATTGCTCCCCACTCCCAGGGCTGAACCCCAAGGGCGGCATCCACCAGGAGAAGCAGAACTTATGTCCAGCGTTTGCTGTCCTGCCAGCACTGCAGGAGCAGGGTCCCTGCCCAGGAACTCCATCACGCTGACAGCTCCTGGAAAAATGCTGCTGCTGGCTGCTCTGCATGGCTGTTCGGCTGCCAGGCTCCCAATGGCACCATCAATCCCAGCCTGCCAAGGCTTGTTGTCCCTTACAGTGATCAAAACAAAAGCAAATTCAGGCAGCAGCTATGAAAGAAAGATGAAAAAAGGAAAGGATACCTTGGGCGAGGAAGGCTAGACCGGATCACTGGCACGAGGTACTGAGGGGTGTGCAGGGGCGCATGGCGCTTCCCAAAGGGCTCCTGGCACTCAGAGCCTGCCTGATCCCCAGCAGGATGGATCGACTTCTCCTGCCCGTGTTTCTGCAGGCAATGAGCAGGATGCTGGTGAGCTGCCCCTGCCCCAGGCCAGCAGGCACCCACGGCTGCGTGGTTCACTCCGAGCTGCTTCCCCAGGTCAGAGTTTCACGGGCCAGGTCACGAGCTGCAGACACCATGCATCCTCACCTGCTGCTGCCCAGCTTCAACATCAACAGAAGATAAAGAGCTCTGAAATGTTGGTGGCCAATGTCTGTTCCTAATAAGAGGGGCCTTTCACTGGATATTTTTGTTTAATTAGCACACTGACTGTAAATATCACCATATATACGTACTGAAAGAGAGAATCAGTTCATATTGTATGGCTTGGCCTTAAGTTTTCTCAACAGTGAATTATTAGCTTGGTGATAAATACATTTTGTCATTTCCTACATCATAAACATCTATTTCTAGTGCTAATTAGAACAGATTCATTGTTGCAGAAGTTATAAGTATCTATAAAAGCTTGCAGTTGTTTCACTAAGCACTCTGTGTGCAGCTGTGCCCCCCCAAATCTGGAACACAGTAGCAGATGGCAGGTATTATTGTACAATTAGCCAGAAAGGCTGGGTTATCCGCTTACCTATGTAATTAAGGAGTTTGGGAAAAAAAAATTCAGCTTAGGCAGAAATATTAATATTACAACCCTTCTGCCTAGGCAGACTCTGCTTTTGAGCCTTACGTTCACTTTTCGTTTTGAAAGCAGAAGTACAAGGGATGGCACAGAAAAGGAGCTTCTCTGGTTGCTGACACGTTTGAGGGATATTCAGGGCTTGGGGTGTTTTTTCATTGGATATTTGTTGCTTCAGTGAGGGCTAAAAAACATTTCCCTGTTGCTTTCTGCTGCTCTGGTAGTAACAAAAACCATTATTTTCATCTGAGTGTTATTGTTGAGCACAGTTGTGCTTAACACAGTCGATAAATGCGGGGAATAAAATGACATATAAAATGTTTGAGACACGAGAGCCTAGGTAACAATCCTCAGCCACAGAGCATGATTTTCCTGCTGGCTGTGAGCCCGTGGGACGGAGGATGTTTATCAGCTTCTCTGCCCTTGTCCCTTCCCACGCACGTTGCCGGAGGTTGGTTTGCTCGGCACGGAGGTGACTCCGGGCAGCAGATCCTACAGGCATCATCAGATTTAAAGCCTGCACGTGCCCTCGTGCCATAAGCGCGGTGCTCTGCTGATGGGAAACCTTTCACGCTGGTACGACGCGTACCATAAATTACTGCAGGTGAAAGCAGCCCCAACGCCAGCTGATAACCAGCCGGTGTTTCTGCTGTGGCAGGAGCGGGTCGGGGGCACTGGCAGAGACGCAGCTTGTGCAACCACCAAGGGTGTTTTGTCTCCTCTGCTCTTGGAGGCCTGTCCAAAGGGGTGGGTGAAGGTGGGCTTCAGTGCTAGAGGTTTGGATGGGGATCAGAAGAGGAAAAACTTAAGACTGGGCATAGCAAATGCAGACACACCTGTGCAAACCAGTGCTGAAACCACGACATTCGGCCCTCACTGATGCAGCACCACATGTCAGCAGAGGTGTGCAGAAACCCCTCAGTTTTTGTCACACACAGAACTGCTAATACGATGCCAGTTCTGCTTCCACTCCCCTATGCTGGCATAGAGTGAGTGCAGAAATAGGCATAACACAAGCAGAGAGGAAAATATCAAAATTCATATTAAAAGTTCTGCCCAATTTTGTCTGGAAAGGCATTGGACAAAGTTCCTATTTTGGTTGTAGTCAATAACTCTGTTCCAAGGTATATTGCTAGGATCATCTGCAGAGAGCATAAAGTTTGCAGGCAGACTCCCAGCCTGATGAAGACACAGCTCAGCTCAGGCTTTAACATGCAATATTCCTCATAGAGTGATGAACTCTGAGCTGGTAGCAAGGCAATTTCTTCTCTGGATCTCATTTGGGCCAAAAATGACAAATGTAGCTGCTAATTTAATTGTCTGTTGAATTGCCTTTCTCAGAGCTGGCCCAAAAATCAATGCATGGATATATGTTGGCTGCATGTACCCAGCATTATATATACCCCCAAATAAACTCACATCTACTTCTGGTCAATTGCAAAACAGCATAAGATGGTAATAAAGACTGAACACAAATAGGCTATTTGGCTGAAATATCTGTAATTTAAAACGTGAATGTTCCTGCTGCCACAGGAGCTGAAATGAAAGGTCACACGTTGCTTGCCAGCAGCACAAGGTGGGGTAGGGAAGCCCAGGGAGCAGCAGCAGGCAGGATGGTGGGTCTGCTGTGTGGGAACTCGCACGGTGAGCAAATCCACGACCAAGAGGGGAAATATCCCAAGGAAAGGACTGCATAGTGTGAAATGCAAGCCCTGGGGAGTTGCACGGTGCTTGCCAAACTGCTGCAGAGCTGGGCAGAAAGGCAGCTGTGTCTGGTATGATAGAACCAGTCAAAGGGAGTCGAGGGCTCTCTCTGGAGCTGCTCAGACCCTGGGTGAGCACAGAGCCCCCCACGTTTCCTAAGGGCTGACACATGACAGTAGCATCCCACATCGCGGTTAATCCCAGCCTGCAGTACCATGCAATCCTGGCCGCTTTGCGAGGCAGGATGCAGCAGGGCTCCCAGCTCATCTCCAGGTCAGTTGTTCCTCATGCAGGAGAGAAGTGGAGACACAAGAACTGGTTTGGTTGTCAAGTGTATTATTTCCCATGAGCAAAATTACCCATGTTTTGTTTCTTTAGCTATTTAGATCACTTAATTTGTTTCAAACTAATTACTACTTCATTATGGTAGCATGCCTACTGCGAGCACAATTTCGAAGTTAGAAATTTGATATGCAATATAGTCCCCGAGCTTTGGGCCAGATTTTTGCTTAATAGTTTAATTTAAAATTCAGGTGAACCCCCAAAGCATCACCAGCTCCCTCTTGAAGTCCAAATGTGTTTCTCTCCGAGCATCGCTTGTGTAGCACCCAGTACTTGCAATGTAATGTAATGCACAATGTAATGTGAAAAATGCTATTTTCTCATCAAAAGCACAATGTCAGAATTACTTTCCTCCTGTTCTTTAAGATACCTGTGCTTTCCCATCCTCAATTAAATGTCAGGTCACACTGGGTATCCAATCAAAGCTAGAGACGTTTCAGATCCCATTTCACATAAGCACGGGGAGGAATGCTGAATTTTTATCACCTTTTTTTGAACTGAAGCCTCCAGGACTGAGAACAAATATATCGAGCCCACAGAAAAACAACACTGGGGCTGCCTGCACCCACTGCCACAGTCTGCCCTGAAAAAACCCTGTGCGGATCTCATTGCCTCCTTCATGCACTGTGTTCAGCTGAATTAAGCTCAAAGATTAAAACAATAAGAAAATAAAATTGAATTAAGTTGATGAGAACACAAATGTAATTTGTAATTAGATCTTTTGTCTTGCCATTTCATTCCCTGCTCTTTTTATAGCCCTTCTCTCTCCAGCTTTTGTGCCTTCTCCTCATGTCTCTTTTGATATTTTTTTTTAAGTCCCTTGCTAAACTCTAAATAACATGTCTGCATTATGTAATCCTTAGACAAATAATTAACCAGGAGTGGTCATGGCAGCAGAGCCAGCCGAGGATAGTAATCTTTCCTGGTATTGCTTCTGCCTTGGCCTCTGGTTTCTGACCGCAGCATCCCGCAAAGCCCAAACACACCAAAGCGGCTGTTCCCAGCAACAGCCCTGCAGGCAAAGAGATTAGCCCGGTAAAGCCACATAAGACAGCAAATGGCATATTGGAATATCGTGTTGCTGGAAACCGGCCTGAAATGTTCTGCAAATGCTGCGGTGGAGGCTGGAGAGCAGCGGGGTGAGGACACCTCTGTGCTGCCCCCGGCCGTGGGGGTCTGCAGCTCCCAGCCCCACACTCCACCCGGATGACCCCCCCCATCCTTCCAGGGCCAGGGGAGCTGTGGCTGCTGCCTTCCCTGTGCTGGCCTGCGGCATCACACCCCAGCCCATAAATCTTGTTGTCCCAGGAAGAGGCTTCACCAGCCCCAGCACCCGGGTCTTTGAGGAGCATCACCAGCTCAGACACCCAGACCGGGGGGGGGTGGCAGCGGGCTGATGGGCCATGGTGGCAGAACTCAGCACTCGACAGTTCTGCAAGACAGAAACTGGAGGGAAACACCTTTAAATGAACATAACGTCTATCCTAGCTACACCTAAAGAGCTGGTGCCTCTGTAGACCTCACAAAGCGAGCAACCAGGCCAACAAATGAAAGCACACATGATTCATCTGCAATGAAAGTGCCTTTCATGTGGCCTCTCTGGCTGTGGTGTCTCAGGGTTGAGCAGAGACCTCAGCCCACCTGCACATCACTCCCACACCAAAGAGCTGCTGCACAAGGGGACAGCAACATCTCATAGCAGAGCTCCAGGCAGAGACTGTGAGCCTCTGGCTAGCTCAGAGTGCTTTAAAAGCAAAGAGGGGAAATATTTGTTAGACTAGCAGCACTGTTGGGTTAAAACAGAACCTCAGAGTGTTTACAGGGTGAAAAAAATCCATGAACCCCAGGGAGAGGAGGGGAAGCATCACCCTGCTCTCCCAGCATGTGGGGCAGAGGCTGCACTGCTATGGCAGGCAGCCAGTCCTGGGCTGTCCGTCCTATTCGGGACCAGCGTTGGACCTTACATCTTGGATATACAACAAATGGCTCAGAAAGAGTCAAAAATCCCAAGGCAGTTCAGGGCAGCACATGTTCCTGGTGCATGTAAAGTCCCAGAAGTGAGGGCAGCAGGGGCCGGGGAGCTGCTGTGTTCCGCCACCAGGCATGGCTGGGGGCCAGCAGCTCCCACTGGAAGCACAACCGCGCTGGGGGATGCTTCACTCAGCTTTGCAGTTCCATAGTCCCAGCACTCATGAGCTGCCGCTCTCCCAGGCCACCCTGGCACTTGGATGTCCACGACTGAGCAGTTTCTGTTCTGTTTTGCAGCAGCAGAGGGTAAAACCCAAGCGTGCAGCAACCAATGAGAATTTGACCAGGGACCAAGAGAAAGAGAAGAGCAGCACTGTCCTCTGGGTATTCAGAGTTCCTTACATAGCAGCTGTATGCAGGGAAGGCTCTGATTAAATTACCTCCCAAGCACACTGACTGTATTTGCCTAGAAGCCTAGCTTTTATAACTGTGTTTTCTTTAATTGAGAAAGATGACAGCTCAGTTTTCAGCACCTGCTTCAGCTCCTGCCAGGCTGGTTTTAAGACCCAGCCAACACTGTTCTCATTCATTCAAACCTGGATGCTTTTGCTGTAGCTGGTGTTCTATGATTCATACTTTTGGTTTTCCTAAATTGGATTATCACAATCCGAGGCCTTTTGGGCTGCCCACAGACTGTTCTGGCAGAGTGCAGTGCCGTAACTCAGTTTAACACGCAGAAATTTCAGTTCTGAACCTTGTTACAGTTAATCTTCATCCGCTTCCTTGTGGAGAGTGGATTGAGCTAATGCTGTACGGGATGCTCTACCCTGCTCATCCACCATGAATTCTCCTTCTTATCATTCATGTAGTCCTGAACCAGCCGTAGGGCTGCAGAGCTGGGGCATGTCCAGCTCATGATCTTAGCCAAACTCTGAACTTACAAAGAAAATGCCACCAGGTTAAACAATTTTCCCTTTCTGAGCTGGGTGGCTCTTGGTCAGGGTCTGCCCACTGTTCTGCTGCAGCAGCTCGCACCCCCTCCTCCACACTCACAGCAACCCCGTCCCCAGGCTGAGCTCAGTGGGACTGTGCCAACAGCCCAGCCTCCAACCTGCTGCTGCCTCATTCAGTATCTAAAACTTGATTTTGTTGGTGCATGTACATAGAAAACAGGACATAAACATTTGATTGGGGGAATAAAAAATGTTTTCCTTTTCATGCCACTTTATAGTAGTTTGAGCTGATTTCTAGTTTGTCATTGGTAATTAACAGACATTACTGCTTCTAATTCCTCATTTCATTGCCCTCTGATGCAGAACGATCTCCACAGTATAAAAGCATTTGCTGGGCTGTGCCACACGCTCGCACGGGCGGGAGGCTACATGGCGTTCACTTTGTAAAGAACCATTAAAAGTGACTCCAGGAGTCAATAAGCTAACAGCTTCACTTCAGTTGCTTTATTAGTATTGATTCAGTTAATAATTATTTATCTTAATCCTAGGCCCTCGGCAGCTGCCCGTTTAACCCTTTGGAGGAGGTACGTTATGGAGTCAGGCAGCTGTGCGGCTCCCAGGCTGCAGGGAGGTTTTCTCTGTAATGAAATTCCTCAGTGATTTTCTGCTGTGATAGCCCAGGCACTCTCAGCCAAGGATCAATAAGAAGCAGATAGATGGCAGAGCAAGCAGCCCCTCTCCGAGAAGGCTGCAGGGGACAGGATGCGAGCACTGAGTCCCCTCAGCAGGACCAGGAGGGACCGGAGCATCCCTGTGCCCGAGCTCCGTGCAGGTGCTGGCACCCTGTCCCCTGGGGCAGCTTCCCCACTTCTCTCTCCCCCATCCAGCCCAATCAGTCACTGCACTCTCTTCTGCTAGGACATTTGTGTGCGGCGTTGCTGGGCTTGGCTTTGCCCCTTCACTCACCTTAACCTCTATGCAATACCTTCCTCCTCCTTTGACTCTCCAGACCCAGCAGTATTGAACATTAATTCCCCATTTATTCTCAATAAAAACCGTTCTTTAACTCCTAATAGCTTTCCTAAAGCCATAACCTGCTTTGTCTGCTGTTTAATAGGAAATCAATATTGTTGTAATACAATGAAATTAACATTGATTTATCTCATTCTAACTGGCAGCTAAACCAATAAAGCATTAGTCCATGTGCTCCTTTCAGGAGGTCCAGTCATCTTCAAGCCTGACGTGTTTCTCTTTTTTGTAATTAATTATTAGCAATCTGGCATAAGGCTTGCAAAGGGGATTAGGCAGAATAACTACTTGCAGTGGTTTTCTAAATTAATGCAAAAGTGGAACCTCTCAAACTGCGATGCATTTGAAACGTGTTCATGCTGGCAGGCACAAGTTGCATAAGGACGGTCACCTGTGCTTGCCGGGGGCTAGGAGCAGGGCAGAGGCCACCAGCACATTGTGTCTGCTCATCATGACCATTCCAGCTAGACTAGCAAAGGCTGCAGAGCCCTAACCTCCAGAGGCACGGCAGGAGTGCCTGGAGAACATGAAGAGGAGACACTGATTTGCACCATGGCCATCCAACTGTCACCACTTGAATTCCCCTGTCACACACCCCACAGGTGGCTGTTCTGCCACCAAAACCAGGCGTTTAGAGGGAACACTCCATCCCAGAGCCAGGCAGCTTTGGTGCCAGGGGAGGCTTGTGTAAGCGACAGTGCTGCTCCTCTGCTAGCCCCAGCCCCGGCTGCTGGGTGGGAGTCTGTCCCTGCCACAAACACAAGCAGCAAAGCACAGGCTGGAGACCTGAGCTTGAGGTGTCCATGTTGTGCTATGAACACTTAATTGGCTGAACAGCTTCTGTAATTACATCAGTAAATCCTGCTGCACAAGCATGCCCTAACTTGCAGCTTCAGGGTGTAAATAGTGCATTCCCCTGGGTGGGGAGGGACCTGCCTGCCCTGGGACCGATCGCACACGTGGCAGCACAGGCAGAGGGGAAGGATGGGTGTCTTGTCATTTTGCTGGAGCTTTTTTTTCAACAGCTGGTGGTGGATCAGCCACCATCAGAAATCCTTAGAAATCAAAAGGTAAAAACATATTTTGGGCCAAGGAAAAAGGACTTTTGTCTCTCACTTGGAGGACTGGGAGAACCATTTTTCATTTTAATAATGTGGTGATTAACTTTGAGGCAGGAGGGAATACTCCTCCGAGACAGGAGCACTCTTGACTGCAGTTTACATGGGATCTACAGTAATTCTGTTGTATTAATATAATTACCAGACAATCCATTTCAATAACATAATCACAACCCATATTTCATTCTCCAATTACTGTTCTGATTAGAACAGTTCCTAAGCCATAACCTCCTCACAAACCCATCACCAAAATGATTTTTAAAAGAGAACAATCCAATAATTACTCTCACCATGTTAAGCCAATTAGCCCAGTGGCAACAGAGCAGAAAGGTGGTTTTCTTACTGACTACCCATCAGTAGGGGAAAGAGAAGTTTCAGCAGAAGAACACATCCTTCTTCAGAGACCTTTTTTAAAACTTGCAGTCTTGCTTTAACTTAAACATGCTGGGACAAATCAGCCCTGAGCAGCTGAAGACAATGCACCGACAAAGAGTTACAGTTCGGGGTTTGCCCAGTCCCATCTCCCCACCACGTCCCACCAGTTGCCCGCCAACCCCACCAGCTCCCCACCCCAGGTACCGCATGGTGATGCTCCTTCAGGGACCATTTCACTGACGCAGGTGGAGACTGGTGCATGATGCACGGGTGATGTGCCCAGGCTGCTGGGTGCTGCCCATCATTCCCTGCTGCTTTCCTGAGACTTGGCTCTGTGGCCATTTCTCCAGTCCTGCAGCTCAGCCTCGGCTGCTCTTTCTCATTTAACTGTGAGTTTTGGTAGTACTTTTCCTGCCCCACATCTCTGCACTTCCATCACGCTGGACAAGCCACTACTGCAAAAGTCTTCCTACTGGCCCCTCAGCCAGGAGCTGCTGCCGGCACTGCGGTGAGGCTGTGCCGTGGCACCATGAGTCTGCGAGGGCTGTGTCTGCTCACAGGGCATGCTGCCCTGCGCCCCTGCTCCTGTCACCTGTTTAAGTGCTAAGGATGACCCCAGGTTTGGCCAGATGCTGTTTCTGTAGCCAACGGAGGGAAGGGGAGGGTTAGACAAGCCAACAGCCACAGTCATGGAGGACCTAGCCTCGTAATTACACTCTCATTAACAGCTCTCGCCACTTACTTTTGCCTTCACACCATCTGCAGTGCTGGCTGGGACACGGTTCACAGGAGGCACTGTGCCACCCCCCTGCCAGCAGCCCAGGTGCCCCGGGAGTGGGCACAGGCAGCCTGGCTGCAGGCTGTTCTCAGCAGGGACCCTGTGAGGGCAGCCCCCTGGCCAGACCCGTGCAGGGGGTCCCACTGGGACACAGGGCAGGCTGCAGTCTGCCCCCAGCTCCCTGCCAGCAGTCGCCCTGCTGTGATGCTTGTTTCACTACCTGGGAGCTGGACTTTCCCCAAGCAATGTGTGGGGCAAGAGGAGACCCACGTATGTTTTTGACTCCTTATCTTAGCAAACTATAAAATGTTTTGGACTTTCCCTGTATCAGAGCCTGGTCTGTTCTCGGCTGGTAAGGGAGCAGGTAACGCCATCCTCACACCTCCAACTCCTGCAGTATTACCTGCTCCAGACACCAGCTCTAAATGTTCTAAATTTAAACAAATTACATTTCCAGCTGTCCAGGAGATCACAGCAACATGCAAGGGATGAATCCCGCTTGCCTCAGCACTGGAATTAAGGAGTAGAAATACAATTGTTTGCCATAAGAAAGCAGTTCAGAAAGCTGCATATTACACATTATCATGTTATACATGATGGTTTTGCACTGCAGTCCTCCGAGATTGTAATGAATAAAATCTTGACAACATTCTCTCCTGCATTAATCATTTTAAGCTGATCCTACAGGATACAAGGGCAAATTAAATTCTATTTGCAATTTCATGCATGACGCACAGGCGCGGACGATGCCTGAGCTAGCAGTTTTTCAGTAAGACAAGCGTGTAAGTTGCAATTATGCAGTTACTTTCTCCCATGTGCCAACACTCTTATTACTGACAAATTTATAAATGAAAATGTATGAATGGTATTAAACTCACCTTCAAGTATGTAGCAAATTAAAATGAATAACTTGTAAGACTCTATTTGAAGAAAAACACTACTTTTAATGGTTAAAACGACAAATGGAAGCTGTGCCTTTCCAGGGCTGCCTGCGAGCCTGCTGTCATTGCCTGACCTGACGTGCCCTGTGGAAACCAGGAGGCTCCCACGCCACATGCCTGTACACCTCATGCAGGCAGTTGCCTGCTGCAGGTGGGCACTGCTGGAGGTGAGCACACACCAGCTCCAGCAGGATGTTCAGGAGCCAAGACCCTGTCCCAGTGTACCCCCATCAGTAGTGCTGGGTGAGACACCCTGTCCCCAAGCTTGTGGGCAGCACAGGGATGGCTGTTCAGGACAGCAGCCCTGGCCCAGGTGGGCTTTTCCAGACACCTTTGGTTTCTGGCACTTCCAGGGCGCTTTCTTCTTCCTTTTTAAACTGTAAATAACTGGAGGAGCTCAGCTATACAGAACAGAACAGCCAGGGCTGCAGAGCCCCACAGCTCATTAACAGCTTCTGAAACAAAAAAAAGCAAGCCCTCTTTCCCTCCTCCCTTAGCGTTTCAAAGATCCTTTCATCACCGCCAGAAAAGCACAGGGCTCCTGCTTCCGCCTCTCTCCCGCCCCAGCGGCTGGACCACGCAGCGCGCGGCAGAGCTGCAACCCGCATCCCGGCCTCCCTGCGAGCCCGGAGCGGCCGCTGCGAGCTCCTCCGCTGCCGGGATTTACGATTACCATCCGACCTGTTAAAGCAACAATCTGTCGCTTCTGCAAGGTTAACCGTGTCTATTCAGGCTGACAGAGGCTCACGCTGCTAATTTTACATGATCTACAGAGCCCTAATGCCTTCTCACTTTTGGCGACATGCAAGAAGTGTGGCATATGTAAGCTACGGTATTACTGTTGCATGCTCTTTCTGAGTAGCGCAGGCATTTATTGACAGTTTCTATCTAATGCACATCTCAGAAAAGACTGCAGCCCAGGCTCTTCTTCATTTCCCATCCTGCATGACCGAGCCCCAGACAGCCTTCTGCAGCCTGAAGGCAGCCAGGACTTTCTGGATCAAGAACAACACGGATGTGAAGTTCCAGCCTAACTTCATTAATCAAACAACAATTTTCTAAGCAGCAACTAATTACCAGCTGCCTGGATCCCTCATAAGGGAGAGTTTGAAAAGCAACAGCCACAGGTATGGAAGCCAGCGGCAGACAGCCAGGAGGAGCCCAGTGACTCACACAGGGTGTCTCAGCATAGCATGAATGGTCTGATGTTGATGCAGGGTTTTATATAGGAGCAGCAGTAGGAAAGCAAAGCAATAATAGAGGTAATAATAACTCAAGCTTGCTCACTGCCCGTTTGTAGGTCAGCAGTGCCCTTCATGTGCTGACACTGCTCTGCTTGAGCAGCTCCCTTAGCACAAGAAATGTCTTATTCACCCCTGAAGCTCCCTGGCACATCTGTTGGGAGGGACTGTTTCCCTGGGGCTGGCCAACCCCATGCAACGCAGAAGTCAGAGTTGCTGCTGGTATCCACTGTTCACAGGGAGTCTGTGGCACGCACACACACACACGCAGCCCCCAAGCATCTAGCATGCTTTGTGGTACCCAGCTTGTCCTTCTCAAATGGCTTCTTGGGTTCCCCTGTGCAGCATCTGCATGCAGGGAAGGGAAAGGGAGAAACTGGCAAAAGGCTCCATGTTCTCCTTTTCAAGCTTCACGACAGTGCTAACAATTTTTAAAATGCTGTTCTTGATTTTGTTGTTTCCTTTTCCCAAGGCCCCAGCCCCTGCAGTCAAGTGATGACGCGTGTTTCTCACTGCTGCTTTCATAGGGTAAATGTTCAAAACAAATGAAGCAAACTGGAGGGAGGGAGGAAAATAATGCAGAGCTGGTAAGTAGGATGTCTCTCTGGAAGGCACATTTGAGTCAAAATACAGGATACAAAGAATAAAGAAGTGGTACCTGGCGGGCACTTGAACCAGTGTCTTGCAAACCCTTTCCCACGCCCCTGCGATAGCAGCCAGCTCTGGAAAGTGCAGGAAAAGGGCTAGATAACAAACCTTTGTCTCAGAGAAAAGCCTTAAACTTCCCTTTGGAGGAATTAAATTCCTGCCTAAGTACTCCCCAGCCAGCCAACTTCGTGATCTCCTGTCCCTCTCCATTGCACAGCACTCCATGCAAAAGTTCAAAGCCATTTCCAGACGCATTTGTAAGGAGGCCTGTGTTAATCAGGTTATAATGTAATATGCTTCTTAGTCCTCTGGAGGGGAAACTTACACTTTTCTTCAAAGCAGTTTTCTCTGATAACTTATAACCTCCCCCGCCCCCCCAGGCCTTTCTCCTCGTTTGCTGTTATTTCCCCACTGGGAAGAAGCGATTTTTGTGAAGTTATCATATACAATATCACACACCAGACTCCTCTGCTTTGGCCTTTCTTGGTGCACCAGCTGCAACAGAGCCCCAAAAAACACATGGGGCCCAAAGCAAGTCCCACGTGGGTATTGCAGCTCCTGCTTGCTTCTCCTGCCAGCCCCACCCCCCAACCCCCTTACCCACCCTCTCATCTCCATGGGTTTTTTTTCCCCCTCTACATTATCTTGGATTAAGAAACTCATTGCCTCAGACTGCAAAAGCCTTGGTAAGACCCTGGGCAGGATCAGGCATCAGTGCAGATCACAAGACAGCCTGGAAACCCGCGTGTGCTTACAGCGCTCTCCAGCCCCTCGCATCCTTTGTTTGCCTCTGCTTCTCCCTTCTCTCTCTCTCCTCTGTGCGTGTTATTTATCCCTGCAATTAGATCAGCCAGCTCTGCAGTGCGTCCAGGAGGGCATTTGCATGGATTATCTGCGAGGCACAGTGCATGGTGCTGTCGGGATCTGCCTCCCACACACCCTGCTTCTGGGGCAGCCCGTCCTGCCCAGGCACTCTGGGAGCCACTGTGGCTGGCAGCTCCCTCAGCAGAGGGGCCACCAGCCCAGGGAATGTGGCTGCCCCATGGAGCAAGACTCCTGCAGCCCTCCAGGATGCTGTGCCAGCACAGCTGGGCCATGACTGGGAGCCCCCAGGCTCATCCCAAGGCTCCTGTCTCCAGGGTCCCCTCGCCCCACAGGCAGATACTCTCCTTGTGTCAAGCAGCTCAGCTGCAGCTGGACACACACACGCACAAATAATAATCACAGATCCATAGGAAATCTTAAATTAAGTGCAGGCATCAGGCAACCAGAGAGGTAGCACACCAGATCTGATAGCAGGCGTGTAACAGGCTGACACCTCTTCAACACAGCCATGCGAAATTGCGCTGTGCTCCAGCCCGTTACAGCCTGGAGTCCTGAAACAAACCCAAAGTCATCACCAACCTGCAGTGTCGCTCCGAACACTTAATAACTTTTATTGTGTGTTTTCAGTCTGTGCGTTTGGAGTTTTCTTGTAATTTAGGTGATAGGACCCCAAGGAGGAGCCTCATGAAAACCCTATGCCATGTTTTATTTGCAACATTATGCTAATAGTCTATGGCTTTATTTCGTTGGTCTATAAATTACCTATTCATAAGCAAAACGGTTCATCCTGTATGGATGCACCATGCTTAATTAATACTGAAAATCAGGCTGCAACTCCATGGTTGTAGAGACCAAGAAGTTCCACAAAAAGGCAGGAGAGAAGCCTGGTGTGTGCCTCAGCAGCGAGGGCCAGCCACCACCACCCACGCCAGAGCCACCAGAGCCCCACGCGGCACCACCACACCGGGGCTGCCAACCAGGCCAGGCTGTGCGGGCACCTCCTGCTGCCAGCTTCTGCCTGCACCTTCGAGCCAGGAGACAGGTCGGTTGAGTAGTTAGGGCAGCGGTCTGCCAGGAGGAGTGGGGCTCAGTCCCTCAAGACCCTGAGGCTTCCCTTCCACCAGGCCTTCAGCAGCTTCCCAGCACGCTGCGGCACACAGCTGCAGTTCTGGCATGGCTATGGTTCCATCGCTTGCACGGGGAGCTCCTGTCCCCAAACCCAACAGCAACATGTCTTGGAGAGACACCACAGAGCAGTCCCCACATTGCCCTTTCCAAGGTTGCCTGAGGAGGTAGGGGATCAAGGGATTCTTTTGCATAATTAGCTCCTTTTGTACTTGCCATATCATCACAGGCTTCTCTGAGATTTGTCACCCTCATATATTTTCTGGCTTTTGTGGGCCTATTTGAGCATATTTTTTTTCTCAACCAGCTGTTTATGACCTTGGCAGATGCTACTAAACACTGCCTGCACCACAGCCCCGCATGAGCTGGGAACAGGGATGCAGAAGCTCAGCAGGGACTGCCAGAGGCTCGCACACACACATTTATCACACCAGCACCGCTGCCCGAGCATGGCTAGATTAAACATTAAGCATTGGCTAAACATGAACACACTGGCAGCTCAGCAAGATGCCAGCTGAGTGCTGCAATTCTGGGAGCAGGGATACAGGCATCACCCAAGCATCGCCACCGACTGCCGGCCATGGGAACCCAGCTCCCCTCCCGCCCTCGCCCCGGCAGCCGTACTCACAGAAGATCCTGCCGCCGGCAGCTCACTCTCCTGGGAGGCTGTTGCTTGCTAACCACAAGCTGCCCCGAGCCCTTTAATACCTTGCCCCAGGTGTGGTGGGCTGGAAATCCCGCAGGTGTGCCGCCACCCCCCCCTCCCCCCGGCCCCCCATGGGCTGATCAGCAGCTCCTGAGTAAAGACAAGTAGCTCCCTGCCATGATTGCTCTCCTCTCAAATTTACCTAACCCTGAAAACACAGTCCTAATTAAAATATTGACGCAAGGAAGTGGAATCAATCACCAGCTGGCACACCAGGACACGCTTTGCATTAAGTAGCAGCCAGCTGGGTTGTTATGGACTCCTCAGGTGACATTTAATGGCTGTTTGTACAGGAGGAGAAGTGACCCCCCAGCTCAGCGGTGGCAACAATTAGCACAGAGCAAGCCACGGGTGTGCACGATTTTAACATTGAATAAAGACTATTGGTCTTACTCCCCTTAAGCATCCAGGCAAGAAGCTGAGCCCTTGTTTTTCAAGGGTGACAAAGGTCCCATTTTCAGGGCCTGGGGGTGCAGCTCTGTGTAGTTTATGCTGGGGGGTGGATATCAGTTATCACCCTGTGCCAGCTTCCCCTGGGACCTGGCGTGTCTGAGGGGACATTTCCTTGTGTGCCTTTGGGCGATAGCAGCCAAAACCTGGGGTGGAGGGAAGAGAGCTGGGGGCTTCGCTGGAGGAGGCAGTGGGGAGATAGGGATCCCCCCCAGCAGAGCAGGGAGGTGGGGGCTTCAGGGGTGCATTTGCATTAACAACGGGGCTCATTTTCCACTCACTCCCCTCACCAGTGCCCATGCTGTCTCTGTGCAGCAGCATCTGGTCCAGACTGGACTCCTGCACTGGGGTCACTCATGGGTGCCAGCGAGGGAGGGCCAGAATGGCTCAGCCCCACCCCCGCACCAGGAGCGGTGTGCTCTGCCACTGAAAAACGTATAAAGCAATATTCCAGGGAGCATCAAAGAGCTGCGGAAGGTATTGTTAACCTACATCAAAGATGGAGGCCTGAGCAAGCGGCTTGGCAGGGGTAGTGAAAATCACGGCAGCGAGATCAAAAGGAATAAAATACCAAGATGTGCAATATTTCTTTGCCAGCCAGAGAGACAAATAAGAGAGCTTCAAAGGCATCTTCTGTGCTCATGACTGACTGATAAATAAATAAATAAGGCAGTTGGCTCCTCCTGAGCTCAGCAGTAAGAGGATGAGGAGCAGGGAAGGAGACCTGGCTCCTGACCCTGCTCAATGGACCCGTTGCGCAGGATGGCTCCCTGCCTTCCCATCTCTGCTCTGCGGAAGAGCAGTGATCTAGAAATAGGTGCAGGGGGAAATACTCGATGGAAAACACCACCTGAGGTTCTGCCTTCACTATACGTCCATTCCTCGTGCATGGTCCAGGAGTCTCAGACCCGGAGAGCAGCTGTGGATGAACGACCCAGCAGCGGAGCATCCCCGGGCTGCCCATCCCCGCACGAAGGGGCTGCGGCTCTGCGCTCGGGAGCCCACGTGCTGCCCTCCTCCCTCTGCCTGTGGTTTTCAGCTGATTCTCTTTGAGACCGCTGTGACTCCTTGCACAAACTCTCCTCCCATGTGTCATATTAAGGAGGCTATTAAAAGACTTTGAAAAGTGTAAGTTTTCACACTCCAGTTACAGCTGACATCTGCCAGCAGTGGCACCCACAGCTAATTAACAGCCCCTGTTATCAAAATATGAAACTCGTTATTTGAAAGTAACCGCTTTCTTTCTCCCAAACTATGTTCATAAAATGACACATCAGGCAATTTTTTTCCATCCATGAGTTACCTTCCATTTTCTCAGTATTTTGAGAAAGCACCATGGGTTTCTTTCTTTCGGAAATGTTTTTTTTTGCCATTTGGGAGGAAATGTGCGTGGCAGTGAGCACCAAGAAACAGTGGCACATGCCACAGCAATGGCAAAGCCCTGCCAATGCCTCTCCCAAAGGACTGATCCTGTGCCATAGGCTCAGGGATGGTTCTGAAATCATCATCCCCTGTTCCTGAGGCAAAAGCCACAAGGGAGCAGGAGCACCTGGCGGGTGGGAGCACCAGGGTTTGCACCCACTTCAGCAGCACCGGCAGTGGATGCTTCTTCTGAACGTGTAGACCCTGCTGCTGCCTCAAAATCAACCAAATTATCAGCATCGCTGAGAAGAGGCTTTTGCCCATCACCTCCTACTTTTGACAGTGTTTTGGGGTGGAGGCGAGACAGCTCAGCCTGTTTCATTCCAATCTCACAGGCTTCATACTCTTCTTCGTATGCATGGGGAGGTCACACGTCCACCAAGGCACGTGGGTGCAGGCGTGGGAGTGCAATTCCCTTTGGAGACAGAACCCTGTTTGGGGTACTGGTGTTTGGTCTTTCTTTCTGTCAAGAACAGGCAGCAGCAGTAAGCCCACAACTGCTGCTGAACAAAGAAGGCAGTTCTTTTATCTAAATGGCAAATTCAGAAAATAAGCAGGGAAACAGCTTGGCTTAAAAACTGAACAAACTGCAAATTATTCTGTTTGAGCCTGTTCTAAATTTTCAATTGGACAGTTCACTTTTGACTGTTAGTGGATCAAAAGATGCATTTCCTCGAGTGTCTGAAGGCAGCAGAGCGGACAGAAGCAATTTCTAACCCCTGTCAGGTCCCTGGCTGGGCTGAGCCCATCCTGGCAGCCACCAGTGCTGGGCTGGTTGTTTGCCCAGTGGCTTTAACAAGAGTTCACTCAGGCTTACCCGTGATTATTGGGTCTTTAAGCTAGTAATTATTAAAATGAAATAACAGCACAGCAGAAGGCAGACTGAACTCCCTTCACTCTGCAAACACACCAGACCCCTCTCCCTGCTGGGGTAACAAAAGCACATAAATAGTCCACTTAACACTGGAAACTCAGCCAAACAGGAAGGAATTTATTCATGGCATTTTTGCAGCTTTTGTTTGGGGATCTGCAGGGGGGATTTCAGTGTAAACCTGCCTGGCTTTGCTGTTGTTAACCCTTGTTTTGCTTTTAGCAAGGGAAAGGGAAAAGCAGCAGAGGTTCAGGTGGACACCATGGGTTTGTGTGTCCTGCAAAACCCAGGTATATCAGAGTCATCCCTGGAAAAAAAATCCATTGAAGTGAGACACAAATGCAGCTGTTAGAACAAACAGGCTCCTGCTCAGTTCACGGTCTAATCCAGCACCAATGGGAGCAGGGGGTCCACAGCTCCCCCAGACCCTCAGTGTTTTTCCATCCTGACAGGGATTTTGGTTCTGATGCTGCAAGCTGGTGTGTGCTTGGGTGGGTGAGCCCTTCCCTCCGGGACTGCTGCTCTCTGAGCTGTTGGTCTCTCTACAACACTGGGGATTATTTTCCTGCTATTATTTCCCTTTTCTCATTTTCTCCTGGATTCTCCAGTGTGTTTTTAGCATTTATGAGGGATGGCAGTCCGTCTTTCTCTGAGAGAAGCAGTTCAGAGCTGCCCGCTGTGTGTGGGAAAAGGAGCTCCAACCCAGCCAGCTTCCATCACCGCACCCGTCGCTGGCACTGCTTATCCTGCTTTTTCTGCTGCTGGTGCCCAAGTGAGACGGGCAGGTGGTGGCTTTCTTGGTTTTCTGTTTCTGCTTAAAACACCAGGATTTATTTGTGCAGTTTCTTTTCAACATTTCTGCATGAGAAATATCACCCTGACGTTCCACAACATCTCCACAGTTGCATCTTTGCCAAAACCAACAAAGCAAAAAGATATCTCCTGATGCTGACATTTCTTTAAATAATAAACTTTTCCCACATGCAGTTTCGTATCTGATGTTTTCCAATTCATAACTGCTCTGGCAGTGGAGAGAGAGAAAGTGTGAGGAACCAGGAGGCATGGTCTTGCACATCATCTAGACTCCGGCTGTCAAGCCTTCTGCACAGCCTGCCCGAGGCTTGCCTGTAGCTTCCTCGGAAAATCCCAGCCAGTGACTACTGTACCAACTTACTTTGTTGTTAACTTAGGCTTAGGAATGTTTACTGTCACCTCATTTGTTTCCCATTCTTTATGGCTCAGGTATTTTATTTGTGCAGCTTCTTGTCCTAACAAGGGCAGAGCAGAGAAGGTGAAGGGCCTGGAAGGGTTAAACAGTTCAAGGGTTAGATGGTGACATGCACCAGAAAAGACCTAGAGCCAGCACTCCCCACAGAGCAAAGGCACGGCATCCCTGCCCCAGACCCAGGAACCGGAGCTGAAGGACAGAGGGAAACGGTCAGGATGCTCATAGCTGCCCTGGTGGGTAAAAGTGTTGTTTCCAGCACCGGGTTAAAGTGTTCAGCCCTGTGGAGTGAGAGCCAGTTGGTGTCTGAAGTATTGTACATTTGCATTATAAAGGATCAGATCCAGGTATAAATTATATATCTTGTTTCAGCCCCATCCTTAAAAGCTAGTGAAAATTGTCCTTTGAAGAACTGATTCCTCTGATAAAAGACCTGTATCACGCTTCTGAGGAGCTCACCCCCTTCGCAGAATGGGGATGGCAGGGGTGTGACAGCGTTCCTGGGGTACGAACTGTGCCCTGCACAGGCCCAGCCGGCTGCTGGGAGCGTGGCAAAGCGGCTTAGCTCCCATGCTTGGGGGTGCTCGTCTCCTACAGATCTAGGAGATGATTATTTCCGTTCTGGGTATAATAAAATACATAGGGACACATGCTGCCACGCTGCTCCCTGGCTGCACTGTCTCCACAGGAGATATCACAGTCACTCCACAGCTAAAACCATGTACAGAGGTACAGGAATTCAGCCTATAGTACTTGAATTATTGCCTCCCAAAAACCATGCCCAAGGGAAGCGAAGAGGGGGGGGGACAGGGCCGTGCACCCCAGGAGCCAGAGCTGGGGGCTGGAAGAACACAGCTGGCTGGGGCACGGGCAGTGGGCTGCTCCTGGGGAGGGGGGTCTGCTTCCACTGGCTTGCTCCGAACTTGTGCTGGGGGTCCAGGGAGCTGCCCGCGGGCTCTGGGCTGAGAGCAGAGCTGGGGCAGGCTGGGTGCCACCCATAGCACCCGTCGCAGCCCTGCCCAGCTGCTGCTTCTCCTGCTGCCAAAGAGCCACAGCGGGGCAGGAACCGGCACCTCACTCCAGAGGGGAACGCACCGAGCTCACCTCGGCACTCCTGAACACGGGCTGTGTAAAAGCCTCCGTGTTGTTCAACAATCTTGGCATTAAAAGCTGCATGAGTCTGGTGCTGCCCTCGCCTGCTTGAGGGACAGAGAAAACTCACCGTCATCATCCAGGGAGCTGACACATAACTTCCCCATTACATCATTTTTGTTGAGCTTGTGTGTCCATGATACCGCCGTCAGCAGCGGGGGGATTGCTGGTGCCACCAGCCTCCGGCGTGGGCTTGTCCCCCCTTGCTGAGGGGACAGGGAGCACAGGGCCCCAGGGACACCAGGTCTGCAGCTGCTGCGCACCCCTCAGCTCCTCACCCTGCGCGATGGAGCTGGCCTCCCTCTGTGTAGGAAAGAGAAAAAAAATGAGTGTGGCTGCCCTGGAGCTGGGGCTAGCATCAGCACCCTGTCGCTGTCTCGCAGCTCCCCGCACGCTGGTGGATGCACAGAGTGTGACCCCAGGCTGTTCTGCCCGTGCCCCCCAGCGACCACCCCACGGTCCCTTTCCTCCCTGTGCCGCTGCCCTCAGCCAGCACCGTGAAGCCTGTCCAGGGGCACCCGGGGTCCCTGCCCGGCTGGTGCGGCTCACCCCGCGGTGATGGGAAAGGTGAACCGAGGTTGTCCTCTGCTAATATCACAGCTGGAAAAATACTGTTTTCTGTCTGTGTGCACGGGAAGATGAAGGGGTACTTTGCATACTGGGAGCCATAATCTGTAGTGTGATGTACCTATTTTTGTTGTCTCCTTCAAACATATTTAGAGGATTAGAGAAAGCTCACATCATACAAGGGATATAAATGTTATTAAGGGAGAAATGTATTTTTCAGCACAGGCTGCCTGGAAAGTGTGTCGACAATAGTGTTTTAAATACCTGGGCGCTGTTAGTCATAGAAAACGCTTTTCTCCCCCCCCCTTTTTTTTTTTCTTGTGTAACCGTAGTCATCATTCAGCCTTATAACTATAATGGATGGTTGCTAGAAGCCTTCCAAACAAGCCAGCACAATAAGATACAGATGGTTAACCCACATCAATTCTCTAAGGAAATTTCATGTTGGGCCCTTTAATACTCTATCTTTGAAATTATTCAGATAAGTTGGTGCATAGGGCACTGCTGCAGGGAAAAAACTGAACCTGGAACAAAGTGGAATGAGATTTGAAATAATAAAAATAAAGAAAAACCACACAGGCAAGCTTCAGGTACACCTCAAAAATTCAAATGAGCTCATTTGCAGAGCTAAAAATTTCCCAGGGACTCAAG
Organism: Falco peregrinus; assembly: GCF_023634155.1. Classification (NCBI taxonomy): domain Eukaryota; kingdom Metazoa; phylum Chordata; class Aves; order Falconiformes; family Falconidae; genus Falco; species Falco peregrinus. The sequence continues at coordinate 7,424,055 of NC_073736.1, read as the reverse complement.
TTGATTCAAAGAGAAATGTATTTAATTTAAAACAACTCACTTCAGGGAGCTCTGCACTGGGATGAAATCTATTAAATAATTGATCAACCGGGGAGTAAGAAAGAGGGGGGAAAAAAGAAAAAGAAAAAAGAAGGGAAGGCAGGCACCTGGCTGGTGCATGGAGCTGGCAGGGGAACGCAGGGTGCAGCATTGGGTACCAGCCCTGCTGCCCCAGCTGGGGCGAGGGACAGACCGAGGGGTGGCGGGCACCCACAGCCACCCAGCCAGGGACAGACCGAGGGGGTGGCGGGCACCCACAGCCACCCAGCCAGGGACAGACCGAGGGGGTGGCGGGCACCCACAGCCACCCAGCCAGGGACAGACCGAGGGGGTGGCGGGCACCCACAGCCACCCAGCCAGGGACAGACCGAGGGGGTGGCGGGCACCCACAGCCACCCAGCCAGGGACAGACCGAGGGGGTGGCGGGCACCCACAGCCACCCAGCCAGGGACAGACCGAGGGGGTGGCGGGCACCCACAGCCACCCAGCCAGGGACAGACCGAGGGGGTGGCGGGCACCCACAGCCACCCAGCCAGGGACAGACCGAGGGGGTGGCGGGCACCCACAGCCACCCAGCCAGGGACAGACCGAGGGGTGGCGGGCACCCACAGCCACCCAGCCAGGGACAGACCGAGGGGGTGGCGGGCACCCACAGCCACCCAGCCAGGGACAGACCGAGGGGGTGGCGGGCACCCACAGCCACCCAGCCAGGGACAGACCGAGGGGGTGGCGGGCACCCACAGCCACCCACACTGCCCCCATGGCTCGGCAGCACCCAACCTCCAGCAGCCAAACTGGGGCCAGGGGAACCCCTGGAATGGCACATCCCAGTGTCCCTCTGCAGGGGCACAGGGATGTTCGTCTCATCCTGCCGGTGTGTCACAAGTTTTTATTACATTTTCTCCCAGCTGCAAAGTCAAACAGAGCCTCACGTCCTGCGTGGCCTCTGTCTTGGTATTGGTTTCCTTTCTGCTTCACTGGGTACTTTACAAAGTACTTAGAATAAAACAAATATACTTAGTCCTTTCTCCTCAGCAGCTCTGAGAGCAGATTAAGATGGAGCTGGTATCAAAACACATGTACCGATGATTTTTCTGCAGTGGTTTGGATTTGGATGTAAGATGGAAATACACTTTTAGTGCTTGGATGTAACACTGCTGTGTATGCAAACAGCAATTAAAACCCGCAGCCAAACTGCATAAATCCACCAGTGACAGAATAACTGCAGTTAAAGGGGAAAAATGAAAAGAAACTGCAGTTCATTTGCATTTTTTAAGAGTAATTTTGTTCAGGCTACAGTTGTTCTGAATGAAATGTAACTTCTAAGTACTGTTTCACTGCACCGAAGGCACATTGTGAATGCAGGAGGCTTTGAGCTGCAGCTGGGCTGCTCTGAGTGGGTGATGAGGACAGTGCAGCAGGGACCCCTTCCCACCTTGGCCGCAGCACCAAGCCCTCCCACCCTCCTCGCCGAGCCCAGCCGAACTGGGGAGGGTACCAGCAGCCCTGTGCCCCCCACCCCAGCCCCTCGGACAGCACTGCCTGTCTAAATGTTATTTGTATTGATTTTTTTATTTAAATAGCTTCCCCTTATTAACTAAACAGAGATGGCACAGACTTCCAGACGATATGCTTTCTGCCAGCAGCAGTGGGCAGATGAGTTAATGCATGCTGAATTTAAGATCTATCTCTTTTTACTGCAGACTTTACATGATCCTCCTGCGGGAAGCCCCTGGGACACGTGGGCTGGGCTGGTGAGAGCTGGTGTCAGTAGCAAACACTGAATGGATGCTCATATAATTTCTAATAAATGAATTAAATTAGAGGCATAAATGTAATTGTTATCCACTTCATTTACTATTGACTGCAATATTCCTGCTCAATAAGGCTCAACGAGGGAAGTGAGCAATGTACCCTGGACTGAGGATGCTGTGGGGAGGCAAAGCTCCCCCAGGCTCCTGATGTGACCGAAGCGGAGCTGGTTGGTCCTTCTGAGGGGCTGGTGGGGCTGCTGTCGCTGCCTGGGCACAGAAGCATCACCCAGCATGTCCTCCAGCAGCATTCCTCCTGCACAGCTCCTGCTCCCAGCGACGCAGCTAATGGAGGCATGGGAAAAGCCAGGATCAGAAAGGCTGGAGCTCAGATGGGTGCTGGACAAGGGGGAAAATGTGCCCTTGGACCAGCACTGGGGTGCCCAGCTCTGCTGCTGAGGGTTGAGGGCTGGAAACCCCGTAAAGGATTTATTCAAGGATACTCAGATGAGGCCAGAAGAGAAATGCTCCTTTCTGCTGCTGCCTGCTTCTGTCACGGTGGGAGATGGGTGGGCTGGTGCAAGGGGCTCCCAGTTCTGTCTGGGGCAGCTGCTGCCGAGTGGCACAGGGCTGAGCCGAGCGGGGCTGAGCAGAGCCTCTCCCCAGCAAAGACTGCTTTGCAAATGACATATAAATGCTGCTTGCTGTAAAAAACAAACTCAAATTGTATGTCTCACACAGAAGAGTGAAGCACGGGATGGGAAGAGGCACAGATGGAAGAGGTTGTATAATTTTACTGGTCTTAATAGCAGATGATGAAGTCAGTTTTTAATAAATCAGTAACAGAACTGATAGCAGCTCTCCTTGTGTCAACTGGCCAAAACCACCCCTGGATCTACCCTCTCCTGTCGCCTCTCTTCCCATTCACTACATCGCCCTCAGTTACTTCCTTTCATACCTCATTAGGACCAATAAAATATGTAAAATTGTGATAAAATAGAATATTGAACACTTTTTCCTCTGCTTGTGATCTGACAGTATCAGTCCTGGAGATTCCCAAAAAGGTTTGTTTTTTCTCTGCAAAACATCGCTGTCAAAACCGACCTGGTCTAGGACATGAGTTATGCTCCCCAAGACAGCAAAAGCTTTTTGGGTTAAAATCACAAGTACTTTCTTTCATCTTCTTTTTCCTTCCTAATAAAAATAAAATAAAAATAATAAAAACCCACAAAAACCAAAAGAACACCCTGCTTTCTCATAACTACATGCCCAGGAATATTTCAGCTCTCCAAAAGGTCACAGTTTTCCAGCAAGTGTTGGTACCTTTCACGGACATGTGAAGCAGCTGGTTAAAAGGTAGGAAACACAACAAACCAGGGGACATCAAAACAGTCCATGCAGCTCTGGTTTTTGTTTTATCCTGCAAACACGTGCATATGTGGCATCATTCAGCCAGTGAGCTAAACCCCTGGGGTGTAAAGCATACATTAAAAGTACAGGATTGAAGTCAAAGTGACAAATTTAAGGAGATTATTTCCATAAGCGTGATTGTGAATTTTCTGTCCTTTTCTTTGCAAGAACATTTTTGTCCTCTCCGCACACCCAATTACCATAGCAAGCTAATTATTGTAATGTGAACCAATTTTTTTGTATGTAAATTTAATTTAAAACACTTTTCTCTTGATCACCAATGTTTAACTAGCTCATTAGAAGCATTTATCTTTGTGAAAAGGAAAAAATCCACCCAGACATTAGAAACACTGACATGATGAGCTGCTATCAATTAGCCTGAGCCCAAGGGTCCATATTTCATCTTTTGGGAGCAGGGGGTCCTCCGGGCTGGGTGAGCACGAGGGACCGCCAGGACGGTGATGCTGATGGAGGCACAGTGCCTGGGGCAGGGGAGCTGGGGGCACAGTTCTGCCCGCTCACCTGGGCATCACCGCTGTAAAGAGGGAGCAATAGCGAGCGGGCAGTGGAGGGATGAGGGTCTCCCACCCTGCAGGGCCTGTGTGGGGTGGGGGGACTTGAAAGCAGCCGCATTATGCAGCTGAACACATCTGTGCCGGCTGTCCCCAGGGAAGAGGAGCTACCTAAATGAAAGGATGGTGTTAGCAGAGGGATGACGAGGTATGAACTGAGAAATAAATTCAGGCTGGAAATTACAAAAAGGTTTCTAAGCTCAGAGCAGCGCGGGTCTGGGTTGTAAAACTCTTCCAAGAGCGGTGGGAAAAGAAAAAAATCCACCGTACTTCTTAGAAGTGGTTTGATGAGTTTCCACAAAGACTTGCAGGGAGCAGCGCTGATGAGAGGAAGCGATGGGGTTTGCGAGGTTCCCCCCAGCTCCCGGGGGAGAGCCCTCAGAAGCTGGTACAAAGCAGCACCGGTGCCCAGGGCAGACACGCCACATAAAGCACAACTCCCTCCTGCTTTGCTTCAGGGGGACAGGAGTGCCTGAGCCCCACAGCCCACAGTGGGGCCCATGGCTTGGACAGGAGCCAGAAATGCTTAAAAAAACCCCAACAAACAATAAAAGCCAAAACAAAGCACAACAAACTAACCCCAAAGAACCAGTCAAAGACAGACAAACAGACATCTGCCACGCTCTGGGAAGCACCAGTGGGTGTTACCCTGCGCTCAGCACAGCTCATACTCTCTGCTCCCTTTCTGAGCCAAGTGCATCCCTTGGAAAATGTATTGATTACATGAATACAGACTAATGAGAGGCAGGCAGCACCAATGAAGGCAGTTAATTGCTTATTGCACTTTTCTTTGGCTGGTCCCTGGTGATTTTTTCACCAATGAATAATTCAACAGCCACTGACACGTAAGTAATATCTCCTCATTTGCATTGAGCATCATTCATTAGGCAGCAGATGAAAACCTCACCTATCCACCAGCTAATGCCCTGGAAATGAATGTGTTGAGCAATGGTTGGTTCAGCTTCTTGTCTGGGACCTGGAGGCACCACGTGCACTTCTGCGGCAGGAGGGGAGGAACATGCCCCACGCCCCGGGGAGCCCAGCCTCCCCCGGAGGGGTGTGCAGGGCTGCCGCCCCATCCAGCACCATCCATGCGTGGCCTCCAGCCTCGGTGACCAGCAGCACAGCAGGGATGAGGGCTGTGCCTTTCGAAATCTGCCTTATTTCCAGCGTCAGCCTTTTGGCATTTTAAATCATTGAGCACTACACAGAGCTGATAATCAGATTTACTGATGGAGCTCCTCTGTCTCAGAGACATAACAAATCCCTTTTAATCCTTTTCTTAAACTCTTCCTTACAAGTGCTTACAACAGAGTTTATCTTTCAGCTTTGAGTCTAATTTTGGCTTCCAAATGTGTTTTCCTTTCAAATAAGGCTGTAGCTGTACTTGTTATTTCTAAATGACTGAAGTGGAGCATATTCCACAGACTTTACAAATATTGCACCACCCTCCCAGCCCATGAACCATCCTGAAAAGTGCATCCGAACACGCAATATCCACATGCCAAATGGGCTGGGAAAGGCACTGACCTGAAGCCTGGCAGCAGCTTTGCCTTCACCAAAGGGTCCACACAGGCAGGTGGGCACCAACACTGACCAGCTCAGCCAGTACTTGAACCCTGCCAAATGAGGACATTTGGAACACCAGGGCTGCCTCCTTAGATGCAAACAGCTCATCAGCAAAGCATCCCCATGCCACCGCCTCCGCCCCGGGAGCCATCCCTGTCCACCCAGGGCAGTGCTGGGCATCCCTGTGTGCCAGGCTGATGGCAGGGAGGGTTTTGGCTCAGCAATCTTGTTTAGGAGACATGGGTGCATTGGTGGCGTGTCACACACTGCCAGGACTGGGATACAGCAGTCCCATGGCTTGGCTATGTTCTTTCCACAGCTGGGAAGACATAGGAAAAATAAAAAAGCATTTTTAACCTGTAGCCAACACTGGTGAGAGAAAGCCAGGCAAGGGGAGGAACAGCCTCTTGCCTTCCCACCAGCAACAGATGCTCCCCCTACCTTAGCAGTGATCTTTGCAAGTGAAGTTACAGGTGATTTAGAAACCAGCAGACAAAAATAAATCACCTACTTTTTTTTTTTTTTGAGTAGGAGCTACAATCATTGCAACAAGTGATGAGATTGTTCTCCTGTGAACATCTCCTCATTACATCCCAACTAAGGTGCTCAGGCACCTTTTGGGATAGCTGCAAATTATATAAAAGCCCAGCCTGAGTCACAGCAATTAATCTCTGCATCAGCAGCACCACTCACTGCTTTTCCTGCCTCTTCTGCACGTGGTTTTCTAATCAACCAGCTCAGCCTGTTCCCATAGAAACCAAGCAGCACATCACTACAGAGTCACGGCTTCTGGGTTTTTTTAAGTTATCATCAGATCTTTATTCTACCCCTAAGAAAGCCATGCTGATAGCTGGAATTGGGGATGGCCACTGTGCCTTGACTGCCAGTGGAAAAGGAGGGTCAGCTGTGAGTGCTCCCATGCATGGCACCTGGGGAGCTCAGCAGGCTGCAGAAAGTTTGCTGTCAGTATAAGATATTGGGAAGAAATTCTTCACTGTAAGGGCGGCAAGGTGCTGGCACAGGGTGCCCAGAGCTGCTGTGGGTGCCCCATCCCTGGAAGGGTTCAAGGCCAGGTTGGACGGGGCTTGGAGCAACCTGGGCTGGTGGCAGGTGTCCCTGCCCATGGCAGAGGGGTTGGCACTAGATGATCTTTAAGGTCCCTTCCAACCCAAACTATTTGATGAGTGCATCTCCTGAATCTATTCCAGCTGCAGCTTTGCCTTTTGCATCTGCTGTTGGCAAACATTTGTTTCTTCTCCAGTTGATGTGTGCTTCTGAATGGGAAGTTGTCCTGGCACTGAAACGCGCTGCAGTAGTGAGCCGTCACCTTCCTCCAGGGGAGGAACAGAACCAGTGTTGTGTGCTTCGCTGGGCCAGATCTGATGAAAAACGTGGAGCACCTCCAGACCCAACACTGGCTGTGGGTACCAGCACCAGGGCTGTGCCTGTGCACAGCCGTGTCCCATTGCTGCATGGCTGTGTCTCATCACTGTGTGGGCTGGGTGCCATCAGCCCGTCACCATGGCATGGGCTGAGCACCTGCTCCTGGAGCAGCGAAGAAATCAGGGTAATTCAGCTTCTCTGCTGCCCACATGTGACCCTCTCCAAAGCCCCCCACTGTCAGGACAGCCCCAGGAGGAGGGCTTGGACCAGGCTTGGTCGCCAGCAGCAGCCTCTTCAGCATCTTCCTAGTGTTCCACAGCTGTGGGTTTCAAAGGGCTTTGGGGAAAGGAGGCAACTACCCCTCACCCAGCCCTTCATCCGAGGGAAATTAGGTTTAAGGTCTCCAGTTTGGGTGCACATCTCAGGGGAGAAGCTCTTAGGAGCAAATGCTTTTAAAGATGCTTCTAGAAAAGCTCCCTTCCCTCAGGTGCCTCAGGCTGGGGCACAGAGACCTGGGGTCCTGGGGGGGCCCCTCTGCAAGGAGCCAGGCAGAGCTACCCAAGGATCCTGCTCCACTGGGGAGAGCAGCAAGAAAAAACATCTCAGAGCTGCATCTGCCTGGAAACCTTAGATGTTTTGCCTGGAGTTTTGTTTTTTCCATCAAAAGCTGCTAATGTAAATATTTACTGGCAACTATTCCCATTCTATTAGTGACAGAGCTTTGTGAAGGCTATGTTTCTTAGGGAAATACTTTAAGAATCTGCTTGATGTATTCAAATCATCTCCAATGTATTAATTTAATTTTCTTTTATTTGCAGGAGTGAAACTCCTGCACATATGGCTATGCTTATGCAACTAGTTGATTAGATTTTACATTTCCATGTGTAATTTATGGTAAATTGCCCACAGATTTTTTAAAAACCTCTATCCTTTAAATATGTCCTGAATGATCTCTTCCATGCACTTTATATAGAACAAAAATAGGGTGATTCTGTATTCTAAAGGGACACCTACTGATAAGAACATGTTGCATTTGTAGTAGTTTAAATGCAGGATATAGAAAATGCCTATCTTGCTGGGATTTTAAAGCCCCACTAAAATGTATTTCAAGGAATCAATCAGTACTGAGTCAGTGTACAAGAACTGCTTTAATAAATCTAAATAGATGTGTCAGGCTCTAAGTGAATTGCACATTAAATAAAATCTGATTCTTCATCGAATGTATTGATTGTTATCATTAAAAGCATATTTGTTACACTTTCTGAGCAGGGGGCTGATCGAAATAACAGCAGCAGACAGCACCGCTGAGCTCGTGGGCTGCAGCAGGCTCTGGAGGGTCGCCCCGCGTGTCCTGCTGAGCCTTGGCAATTCCTTAAAGCCTTCGTTTTACACTGGAGAAACCTCAGCCTTTATGTCTTTCTGTTATACATGCCTTAAAACACGAAATCATGAAACAGAGACAGATTTTGTGAGCAACTCTGAGAAACATAAAGGTCGTCATCCTGTGCATCTTCCCAGCTCTGGAAGAGAGCCCTGGGGCGAGGCTGGGAGCTGGTCCCCAGGGTGGGAACAGCTCGTGCCTGGGCTCTGGACACGACACCTTGCCCTGCGCCAACCCGAACCACTCAGCCGTGGCCGTGGTGAGGCTTTAGTTCATCGCTTGTACGCAGATAACGACTGTGAAAGTGCAGCAGGTTGAACGCTGCACTTGGATTTCTACGGTGGGTCTTGGTAAACGTTCTGTGATCAGTTTTGCTGGGGAATGCACTTGGCTGCCAGCAGTGCGGAGCGGATGAGGGGGTTAACCCTGTGCATCATGTGCCAGCCATGACCAGAGCCTAATGCCACTGCGATCCTATCTGCCGGTGCCCCAGCAAGGCTCCACCACCGCTGGTCACAGCAACAAAGGCGGCGTGAGGGAGCGGAGGTGCTCCCTGTGTCGTGAGCATCCAGCATGTGTGAGCTGGATCGTGTCAGTGCACAGATCCCAGCCAGCTCCGTGCACAGGTGCTGCAGGGATAACGCAGGCTCTGTCAGCAGAGTACTGCGATGTGTGTTTTTTCTTCACACATTTCGCTTTCACTTGCCCTTAGGCTTTCTTTGACCCTGTTAAGTAAGCAGTTTGGGACAGGTATTCCATAAATATATATTCTCCCCAAAAAGCTGTTTTGCAAGTGTGGATTTGATGTACAATAAGCTGTTCCAATGTCTGATTTATAAAGCATATGAAGTTTCTGACTGAAAAAAATATGATTAATTTCTCAGGTGTCTCCCTGATTTATTGACCGTGTGGCAATTTATAAGTCATGTCAGCAACTTCATAAGTAACACAATTAATTCTGAAGTTATCCCTGCGTTATCAGAGTCCTGTGTCACTGATGAATACGTGATGGGTTTGAGTTATAGGTTGGCTCTGAACTATGACTGACTCTGAAATAAGTCACAAAGCTGAGTCATAAATCACAAGAGATGGATCTGGGTACACCGCTGAGTCACAAGCGCGTCGTCGGACCGCACACCCCGATTTACGGGCCGGTGAGGTGGCGTCTGCATTATCTCATGGCTTGTGAGTAAAGGCCGAGGTGTAAATCTGTGATGGTGCTGCCAGGGGGGTGAGAAGCAGCAGGCGCTGGGAGCCCTTCGCACCCGTCTGCGCTGCCCGGGAAAGGGCAAATGGGGCAATAACCTCCAGAGAAAGAGGCAAAACTTGGAGGTGTGAAACGCCACTGCTCTGTCATTAGGCCCCAAGGCAGGCTCCTCCATCACTGGAGCAGCTCCGGCACAGATCAAGCAGGGAGTGACGCTGCCAAGATGCTGCCCTGACCCTGTGACTGGTGCTGGGAGCAGCTCCGGGACACCCCGTGCTGCCCAGGCTCCCCACACCAACAGACCGAATTAATCCGTCATTACCAAAGGTGTCCTGTCAGCCCTGCCGGGAGCGGGCAGCTGTGGGGCAGGGAGGGTGGGAGCACCGTGATGGGTACAGCGCCGTGGAGGGGACATTGCTGGGGTGGGACGGGGACACCACCAGCAGGTCTCCAAGGCAAGGGTGCTGATGGAAGGTGACACCGAGGGCAGGCACTGGCTTGCTCTGCCAGGCATTAGCAGAGGTGGCTGCTGCACCCTCTCCCCACCTCCCTCCCACTTGCCCTTTGGCAGTGGAAGGAGGTCTTCTTTACAGGAGCTGGTCCCAGGCAGCGCTGGGCTCTGACAATAACCCCACCTCTACAGCAGAGCAGTTTTTCTCAGGAAATCTACCTGGACATGCAAATGCACTGAGCTTATGACTTTCACTGTGACTTAGCGTTTGCCTAAATGAGAGAGGGTGGCTGGCTGTGTCCTCGGCCGGCCGTCACCAGCGGGCGACATCCCCATCACCCACCAGGGTACACGCACTCACTGCTCGCAGCCCCGGCAGCACGCCGACATACGCTCAGCACTCCCGCAGCAGGGTGAATGGACCCAGTGAGAGCAGCAGTGCAGCCGTGCTGGCCCTGTTGCTCATCTTAATGACCCCAATTAGCAGGTAGGGGCACGAAGGGGGTGCACCCCCCCCCCCCCCGCCAGCCTTCCCCGCCCCCACCTCACTTGCGGACACACGGCACTCAGAGGCAGGAGATCGGCCCCTCGTGCCCTGGGCGTGCACTGATGCATTTGCCACTGTGCTGCTTGTGTTTGCACACGCGTGTGCGCAGCTCGTCAAAGGTCAGTACGGAGAGCCTTCCCCTCGCAGGTGAATAACTGCAGGTGTGCCCCACATCTCTGTTCTCGCCCCTCTTCCTGCGGTACCAACTCTACAGCAAGCCTGGCTGGCACTGGTAGATATTGTAGGCTATTAATTAAGATGTCATTTACAGGCCCACTGGGTGACCTTAATTAAACTATAAAGAGGCAAACACTAATAAGAAAGATGATATCCCTGTGGGTGGTGAATCACGTACATGAACCTCCTAGTGAGGAAGCTTTCCTTCACCTGACGGAGACGGGAGATCTCCCAGCTTGCTGCAAGGACTAAGCCTGGTGTCACTGTTGGTGGCAGAGGTGGCAGCTCCCCTGCCCACGAGACACCTTCCTCCTGCACCCACCGCGTGGCAGGGCCATGATTCCTCCTCCTGAGTGTGCCGGGATGGGTAATTCCTGTGGACTTATGTGGGCAACAGGACAGCAGCCTTTCCTCAGAGCATCAGACACTTCCTTGAAGGACCACCAAGATGTGTTTCCCTTCTCCTTTCAAGAATCTTCTCCCCTTTCAGCTCAGCAGGTGCTTACCACAGGCTGGGATGGAGATCACCAGAAACCACGCCGGCGCTGCGGATGTACATGGAGCTTTTCTGTTTGTTTTCCTTCCTGTGCATCACTCAGATGCTGTTACACTAAACACTCATTTCATATTCCCAGGAGATGAGGGAGATGTCATGGGAGACATTTACATTTGTAAACTGCAATCAAATCTAATTTAAACCAACACAAATACTGATTAATAGAAGAGGGAACCTGATGCCAAGTCCCATGGCTCCACCCCAAATAACAGTGGTTTATTTTTTAAGAGGCAGATTTGCTTGTTCTCTTTCATTCCCAACATCTGGCAGCACATCTCCAGGTCCTGGCTCCGAGGCAGCCTGGCAGCCACGCTGTGTTGGGAAGTGATGCAGGGGAGACCATCTGACAGCTGGAGGTTGTTCTACCTGAAACGCAGCTTTTCTTCAAAAACTCACCACTGGGACATCATGATACGAGATAAGCTCCATCCCCATTCTCATTTTGCACTAGGTCACTGGTTTTGGTTTATTTCATTAAAGCTGAATTTATTCCAGCAAAGCAGTTAAAATATTCATTACTAGTCTTGCCACCTTTAAGACTCCCCGTTCCCTGTGTACCATCCCTAATTGCTTGCTCCAGGCAGAGTGCTGGCATGCCATCTCTCCAGCTGAGGTCTTGCATGGAAAAGGTGCTAACAGGAGGGAGTCAGAGGTGTGGAAACAGCTCACACCAGAGTGAGCTGCCACACGAGCACGTTGTCAGCAGCCCCGTGATGCACACTGGCAGCAAGGAAAACCCTTCACACGTGGACTTGGTGAGAAAAATGCAAAGCACATAGCTTGCTGAGCACGGAACATTGTACACGGAGCATTGAGCCGAACCGGAGGGAAATGGTTCCAAGTGGAGCAGAAAGCCAGTTTGTATAAAAAGCAAATTATTGATAACTGTGGAGACAAAACAAGCAGAACCACCGGATGGGGTATGAGTGATGGACGTTCCTAGGAAGACAGATTTGGAAGTGGTGACTACGGCATCAGCCATCAGCTCTGTCCTGGAAGAAACGGACCCACCTGCCTGAGCACCGGTGACGGGGACCTCCCCCATCAGCCCTACCCTTCCCACCCAGCAATGGAGACCAGAGAGCAGCGATCCCAGGAGGGGCCAGGGGTGGTGGTGGAGGTGGGCAGGGGAGCACAGCGGGGAACAGTGGGGACATAGAAACAGTCCTCAGTGCTCCCCTCCCACTTCAAGCTGCTTCTGCAGACCCTCGGCTCCGTCTGTGCCCACAGCCTGATTTTGAGCTGTGGCTTTGTATTGCACCCAGGTAGCTGCCAGCATGAGAGGACACTTCCCTGGGATGGACTGCAGGCAATTAATTAATGTCCATGAAGTGGCTGTTATTACAGCAGCTCATCTGGCTTCTCCCTTTGCAAAGAGCCTTCACTGGGATGGTGTCTGGCAGTCACTGTTCTCAAATCACAGTTTTTTCACAGTGAAAGGCTATTTTCTCCAAGCAGCCAGCAGGGATTTTATTGTTTAAATAGTGTGAAATCCTTCTTTATGAGGCCACTTGCCTTCTGGTCTACAAGAATGGCCTTTTGCAGCATCTAATGTTCCCTGTTATCCCTGATGCTATTTGTTAGAGAGACAGTCTGTCCACTCCGGACCCTGCTGTCCTGCTCTTCCGTTGCTAACCCTTGAGGATTTAAAGATGAAATGACCGATGCTGCAGGGGAGGACCACCAGGCGCTGCACCCACAGGTGGTTAATCTTCCAGTTTCTTGCAAAGGATTTTAACAGCATTTCCTTGTGGAAACGGGAGGTTTGCTCCACTGATGCCTCCTGTGCTCAGCTGTGCAAGGCCTCCTATCCAAAGGGAAGGTGAAGGAGCCAAACGCCAACATTAATCAGCCACCGCAGCCACAGTGTGCGCATGCCTTTTCCTGGCACCAGTGTCAGTGAGAGCCAGAGACAGGGGCGGAAGTGCAAGGGGGGGGGTATTCCTGGCCCCCCCCGCCCCGCCATGCCAGGGCACTGCAGGATGAAGACATGTGTGGGCAAAGCCCCGAGTGCTTCCTAGGCCCCAGCCAGCATCAGTCTCTGAGTGGGGACTACACTGACGTCGGTGGGTTCAGGGTGCAGACACCCCGTGCAGCAACGGCACCAGCTCACCTGTCAGTATGACTATACTGTCAGTATTCCACCTTCAGCTCAACTTATTAACCCAGTGTTCCTTTCAAACAAAATATCACATTGCTTAATTATTTTTTAGCTAACCATTTGCAAATGCCATCAATTACTGAAAACATGATGCCGCTGCCTTTTGCGAGGCACTGGAATCAGGCTCCATGTCACCCTCTGACAGGAGCATCGTAAAAGTGCATTAATCAAACTGCATATCAGTCACAAAAATTGAGGAGTAATTTGTCAAAGTCACAGCCGTGCTCAATAACCGTTTGGAGATGACTAAGTAATTAATCAATAATGCATTCTCACCTTTTCATTTCCCTAGGTTGCTATGGCTTGCACAGTGGAAGGGCTGGAAAACAACAGACCAAGGTGTCCGGTGGCTTTAGAAACAGCGGCTGGAATTTCCTGGGGAGTTAATTCATCCCGGCCGGGCACCTTCCCTTCTTTCCCGCACACCTGCAGGGCTGGGACCCCCTGAGCCGCCTGGCAGCCCAGACCTGCGGGGAGGCTGCACCGCACAGCCTTAACAGCAATGCTCGGAAGCCCATTTCAGAGCAGGGGGCACCAAGCACCTGGACACAAGCAGAGGCGCCATCAAAGGGACAGAAAGCATTGTCCAGGGCTTGCATTCCCGACTGGACACCTGGACAGACCCTGCCCAAACCCGTTGGCAGGCAGGGTGCATCACCACAAAGCTGGACACAACCTCCAGTTCCATCAGTCAAACCCAGGCTTTTAACCCAATGCTCACCCCGTAATCTAAATAACTGTTTATCAGAGATGCTGTTAATTTAGTCTAAATTCTTCTTTCTTAATGTTTTTGAAATAACACTCTCTAATGCGATCCAAGAATAACCCATTGGTGTAATGAAAAAATTTCCCTGTGAGGCTAAGCTGCTGCTTCTTGAATGGCCTAAAAATGGCAATTTGATTAATAAAATGGTCAGATTTGCAGTATCGAAGGGCTTTTCAACTCAGAATCAATCACTTCACATCTATTACTCAGTGCCAGATTCACTGAGTGCATTGTTGAACTCATTGAAAACTGTGTTAGTAATATTAAGTAATTAGTAAGATTAATGCTGTTGCAGAGCTATAACCTGGGCAGAATCCAGATCAATTAGAGGTAATTATCTTCTGCCCAATTAAATCATTTATATTCTGTTTTTCCCACTGTTTCCCCCCCCCACTAAGAAAGATTCCCTTCCTCTGCACGGTACACACGGGCTGAGCCACCAGCACGGCGAGTGCCAGCCGCAGGATGTTTCAGCAAGACACCGCTAACCAAGGGAGTCCCTCCTGCTCCTCCTCCTCCTCCACCAGGTCAGCTCATTTCGTGCATCCAGCCCCACCACCACGCACACTGCCCACCCCGCTGCCCGGCCAGCTCAGGCAGCCCCGCATCTGCTGCTACAAAGCCAAAATATTTTCAGCTGAACTCACCAGTTCTACACACTGTTTGGCCCGGAGGGTTGATGCAATAACTTATGCATGATCCTGGCTTTCTAATCAAAATTTCATTATTATAAATGATTGCAAAAGTTTTCATATTCTACATTTTGTCTTTGCAGAGAATTTTAAGCACTCTTTAATTTTGTCCCTTGGTGCTGGTATGTGTAATAATCCCACTGATCCATATTCATATCCTCCCAGTTCCTGCACACATTTCACAACTCATGGAATCACTTTCTTAAAGAACTGAGTATCCACAATATTTATTATTGTAATTAATGCAACATGATTTCAGTCCCTTTAATAATCACAGGACATGATTCCCAGTGTATTTAAATAAGTGATTGACTTAGAGCTCACTAATGTGAATGCATCCACAAGTATTTAATTGGATCGTTACTTGATCCTGGCTCCGTGCAGTGTATCATGTTACCAATAAATCAATTATGCATCTCTCTGCTCGCAGCATCTCTCCTGATGGCTCAGAGGACCAGGCTGGCTGCAGAGGGGTGGGTGCACCGGCCCCCAGCTCAGGGCTTTCTGAGGGAGAAAGTGATGGCAAAGGATGTGTCCAGTCCTACTCTGTGGGACTCAATGCACAGCCAGCTCCCAACACACATGGAGAAGCTGAGACCAGAGAAAAGCACATCATTAGAAGGCAATGGAGCATGTGCTAATTCGTCCATGTTTTCAGTTAGGAGGCATTTATTAGGGATGTCTGACTTATTCATATTCAGGTCAACCTGCTAATATTATATTAACCTCTGTTGCCACTGATGTGCATAGGAAAAATTAAAACCACACTGCACAGGGATTTTACATGCCGCTCGAGGCATCTCCTGACCATGCTCAGTGCACTGCTGGCTGCAGGCACCGCTGGCTGCCCACCTCAGTGCCCGTCAGCCTGGCCACTGGAAGATGCTGAAGCTTCTTACCAGCACAAGACAGCACATGGCTGGAGCACCCTGTAAGCAATTCTGTCTCACAAACCCAGGGGCTGCCCTGGTGGCCGAGTCCTCCCATGCCCAGTGCGGGTTTCTTCTCCCCAGAGCATCTTTCAGTGGCTTTGGTCCCTGCGGGCAAAAGGGCTGCTGGAGCAGCAGCAGTGCAGCAGACCCTTTCAGGACAGCAATGCCTGCTTTGTGGCTCTGAACCTGAAAGGAGGGGATGGGGACCCCCACAAGACAGGCAGCAGGGGATGCTGAACGATCCAGGAGAGCAAGTGCTAGATCATAGACTGAATGCTCCTGCAAATGTCAACAAAATCATACACATATTATTTTTACTTATTTGACCCATTAACTAACTACAAAATTTCTCAGTAATCCCCAGCAGATGAGCATCAAAGAGAAGACCTATGGTCCTAGCTAATCCTTTTATTAAGAAGTAATGCTATAGAAATCAAATACCAGCAGTAAGTCGAGAGATTAACAACAGGCTGGGAAACACACAAATTAAATTGCATTCTCCCCTGCCCCAGCCAATGGCTCGATTTCTGCTCTGGTCACTGCAGCCCACCCCTCCCCCCCCCCCCCCCCCCCCCCAGCAGGAAAACAAGGTTAGACATCACTTTATAAAAATGAGACTCTACTTTAATCCCTGATGCAGTCAGTAAACAGAACCTACCCAGGAAGAGCCGATGCCCATGCAACCCACACCCCATCTCCATGTGCCTTTTGCCTGGTGAGGGGAGAGTTCTTTTCCAAATGTGCAGGGATCCAAATCTGGAGACAGAGCCATGCCCAGAAGAGATGAGGGGCAAGTGCTGCCAGGCTGGTGGCAGCAATGACCACGTCTGGGGCTCAGCACCCCTGCCTTTTCAACCAGCTTGGGATGGGAGTCAGGGATGGGGCTTTGCCTGCAGAGAGGTGGGACATGGGCACTGCTCTCTGGTGCGGTGACACCTCTGCAGCAGTCCCCGGGCTGTCCCACATCACCTGCCTGAATGCCAGACAGGGGGACAGGCCCTGGGTAGAAGAAAGATGATGTAAAGAAAACGGATAGCAGTTCTGTTCAGTGCCAATGGAGTAGGGGGTTCCTGCAGGGAGGGCTGTGCCAGAGCCACTGGACATGGCTGGGGTCTCCTGAGCAAGTGGCAGCGGGAACCAGTGTCCCCAGGGACCCTCCTGAGGCATGGCAGGAGCCAGACTGCTTGCAGAAGGGCCAGGTCTGCAGGTGACCCCAGCAGCACCGTTTGTGCCCTGACTCTGCTTTTATTGCACAGCAGCATCTGAATGAATATTTTATTCATTCCCTTAAGAACATCTCCACAAATGCACACTTTAATAAAACATGAGGACGTGTGTTTAGAAGAGCCATCTAATGCTTCAAACAGCCCCATCATAGCTTATTAACCAGAGCAAACACTGTGCAGTTGTATTTTTATCTTGGTGACTCTAATGGAGTCCCACCACGTGCGAGGCAATGGGAAGGTGCCCGCAGCCCCATGTCCCGGCAGCGGGGCCTGAGCTGTGGCTGCCCCAAGTGCCGGGGCACAGGGCAGTGCATGTGAACACTGGAGCCATTCACTTCACACACCCCACACAGTCAAACAGGGATATATCTGTGAGCATGCCAGAGAGGAAAAAAACCCCAACCATACAGTGTTTCTTAGCGAAAAGTATTAGCAAACTAGAAAAATACTGAGCCAGATGCTCATGTGCAAACATGCTCATGGACAAGTGCCAGAACAGCTGCAGACACCTTCCACCTGTTCGACTCGCATAAGCTGGATGAGATGGACTCTACCGCTCCTCTGATAAGCCAATTTTGATTTTCCGCGTGTCTAAATATGGCATGGGAGCTGCATAGTAATTCTTTTTCCATAACTGAGGTGATTCTAGCAAAAAAAAAAAAAAATGCTTCTGGAAAAGGCAAAATATTTTCTTGTCCTTGTTTGACTTCATTGTAAAAACAGCAATAAACCAAACGGCCAGAGAGGAGCGAGCTGAGCAACGGCAGGAGGATGGAGGTGGCAGGGGTTACTTCTGCCTCTTCCTGCTACAGGAAAGGGAACCAATTAAGTTGGAGAGAAGGAAATTTAAAGCCAGCGAAAGAAAACGTTCCTCCAGCTCTACACCGGGCTGTTCAACTTGCTGGTGCAAGAGGCCACTGCAAGCAAGCTCCCAGTGAGATGATGTAGGAGCAACACTGGCAGAAGTCACAAGGGTGGCACTAGCTACAGCAGCAGAACTCCAGGGAAAGCAAAGGGGATTTGGGGAAGGGCATGGGCCAGCTCCGGGCAGCAGGCACTGCAGGCTGGGTGAGGGAGGGGAGCACCAAGGCCTTGGCTTTCGGAGGCATCAGCTGCTTCCACAGTGACACATGGCTCACGGTGCAGGTGTGCGCAGCAGTCCCAGCTCGGACAAGGTGCGGTCCTCACCAGCAGCATCCTTCAGAAAACTTCTGCTCTGGAACAGCTTTGCATTACTGCTGACAGGTAGCACTGATTTATAAAGCAGAAATAAATGAGTCTGCTCTGCAATTTCACCTAATTTTGTCTCCCATTTCAATTTGCCATCTTTCAGCATAATACTGGGTGGTTAATTATGTTTCCATCTTATTGCTCAGATAATACCCCCCTTGTACTGCACATCGTAGCTACTCAAAGGGTTTCATTTTACCTTTCATTTCACCTCCTAGCACAGCTTTAAATTTAGTCAGCTTGTAATTTTGGGGTATTTTATACATTATGCCTTTATTATTGTGAAGTAAAATGGAATCCTTGTCTTTTAATTCACTCTCTAATAATTCTCTACCAAACCTTATATAATACAAAAGGCTTTTTTTTCCTAAAGACTAATTGAACGGGGTGTAATTATAATACCCAGGGAGATGATATTGAAAGTACCTTAACTGTGACAGTTTCCTCTGACTAATCGCCCTTTCAGCAACTTGCAAGCCCTGGCTGCGCAAGCTCCCCAGCAGTGACTGTACTAACGTGCCGGGACCGAGCTTAGGGGGCTTTGGGCACAGTGCTGCTCCTGAGTCAGGACCTCGAGGTCTCTGAGCTGCTGGTGCAGCCAAAGCAGCATCTCTCCCCTCCAGAGACCAGCGGCATGGTCCCATGTTGGAGAAGGGAACAGGGTGTTCAAGGCAGCTGAGGGCCATGGCAGTGGCACTGTCCCACCACAGGAACAAAGACATGGGACATCTCACAGCCCTTTCCATAGGAGCAGGCGTCCAGCAGCCACAGTGTGAGGATGTTCCCACCTCCATCACCCTCTTCCTTGGGGTAACGCTCCTGCTAGAAACGTTCTTCCTGTTTGGCCAAAGGAAAGCATTGAAAATACAGAAAGAGAGCACAAGGGAGGAGTGCCAGGAGCCGAGGCAGGAGCATCCTTCCCTGGCTCCCTCCAAGAGATGGGAGACAAAACCAGCATTACTATGGGCTGTAGTGCTTTCCTCTGAAAAGCATTTTACCTGCCAGGAGGGGAGCAGTGATTTTCTTTATTTGTATACTTTACTGTGATAGCAGTATACAACAGGCAAGGTCAGCGCTCAGCAGACACCAAGGGGCTATTTCCTCACTAAACCGTGTATTGCAGTAAGTGAAAAATAAGCATTAAGGGTGGCTATTATGCTGACAATAAAATGTTTTTATATCAATGTAGGTGTCGAGCTCAACACTTCTGCAGAGTGGATCCTTCCCATTATGAGCCAACTACAAATATGCTTAGCCAAGCAGGGATGCTTCCAGTAGCAGCCCAGTGTTTGTTATTAGAAACAACAAAATTCCACTTTGCATTCAACAGCTAGGGCTCTTGGTGGAGGACAGGCTACAGACTGGCCCTGGAAAGGGGTGGCACCCGCAGGGACATTGCACTGTGGTGTGGGAGCTACTGTACAAAGAGAAAGGAGAGGACAGAGGAAGCTCTCAGCAAAGCATCCTGGAGAAATTAAGGCATGTTGCTCTAGGATTGCTATGAGTTAATTAGCCTTCACTGGCTAGAACAGGCTTTCAGCTCTCCTCCAGAGCCAGCTTTCTTCTTTCCCTCAAGCACACACTCACACAGGCTGTAGCTAGTATCGGAGGGAAAGGAGGTACTTAAGCAGAGCTCACCAGCGTCCAGCTCAGCAATCACTTGAGCTAACAGGGATCAGGTCTGGTGGGGGGTGCAGGCACCTGGGGATTTCCAGGTGCAGCTTATTCACAGTTAAGCTTCTGCCACCAAAGCTTAGCAGACACAGCAGGGATCTGCTCCCAGAGTGGCACGGTTCAAGCGCCCTTTGCCACCAAGTGTGGCTGCAGCAGGCACACATCAACACCAGCACCCCTGCACATCCCTGTGCTGCTCACCTTCCCACTGCCCATGGCCCTGATGAGCCCTGGCTGCTGCTTTCGATCCAATTTGGAATCACTCATTACTGGCATCTCTCTGGTTAAACTTCCTTGGCCAGAATTCACTCATGTACAGACTAATCCTAAAAGCCTTGAGAGCAGGGCCCCCAGCAAGGGCTTAACACCAGGGAATAACCCCTCCAGAGCCCTGGGAGGGGATGGAGGGATGGGACGCCCTCCCCACACTGGTGGGGTGAACTCAGTACCTGACCTGAGGAGCAGAAACAATTAAAGCTCCCAGCCTGCTGTCAGTTGTGAAGGGCAGAGCAGGAGCACACAGAAGAAGTCCTTGTGCATCCCCATGGAGGCAGAGGACAAAGTGCCATCTTCCCACAGCTGTGCTGAGCCTAGGGGCATGGAGAACCCCACCAGGCAGACACGCATGTGGGTGTAGGCAGCAGCAAGCTGCTCCCCTCTCCTGCAGGACAGCAGTGGCCAAGGCATGGAGGTACCTCCACTGCCCAGGACACCACAGGAGGGCCATGCAGAGCCCCCCCGACAGCCCAGAACTGGGAAAAAAAGAGACATGGGAAGGTTGCTAGGAAAGCACAAAGCAAGAGCACATTCCCAGTGCCATATTGCTCCCCCAGAGCAGGAGAACGAGCAGCTGAAGCACCTGCTGCTCCCCAGCCCAACTGCCCTGGCACTTGGCTGGCAGGAGAGGGAAACCTCAGCCCAGCCCCAAAGACACCAGGGACAGCACAGCTTCTGCACAGAACAAGAGCAGTTAAGAGCAGTACCTCCTCCCGCAGCAACAGCATCATGCCTCTTGCAGCAGCAGGACCCACCACCCCCTGCCTCCTTTATTAAAGCTGTCCTGGGGCCTGATTGCCTACTGCCCCCAGCTGCCTTTGCCCTGCACCCCCAGCTCAGGGGGTGCATGGCCCCTCTGGCCCCTGGTGACCGGGGGAGCAGCAGTTTCTGCTGGCAACCCCCGCGTTGGGGCTGGTGGCGCAAGCCCAGGGGCTCGGGGGCTCCACCTGGCCAGCTTCAGCTGAGCAGAGACAGAGGGAAAGGCTGGTTTGCACAGCCCAGCCTCCAGCACCAGCCCCTGCTCTCTCCAGCTGTCATCCAAGAGCGGCGCCGTAAATTATTCATGCTGGGAACAACACTCAATAAATGAGCTTGACCGGCTGTTTGTTGCAGCCCTGTCCCTCGCCCTGAGCCCTGGCCCAGAGTGGGGCACAAGCTGTCCCGTCCTGTCCCCTGCCCTCTGCCTCCCTCCTCACAGTGCTGTCCTATGTTCGGGGATGAGTCCTGCCTTTCCTCTCTGTGAGGACAGATCCTCTTTTTTCACTGCTGAGGAATCTCTTGCCGATTATTCTGAATGTGGGGTTTTTTCCCCTCTGTTTTTCTGTTTTTAACTGATAAGATCTCCCAGCAGATAGGGCTCTTCATCAGGAGAGGTACAGAAAGCTGACGTGTTTTTTTCTGTATCTTTTGTCCATCTTAGCCTCATTTCCCCAGGGAAGGATGCTCCTGCTGTGCATCCCTTCTCCTGATAACTTGTGGCCCAGGCTCATCTCATTCCTTTGATGGAGGAAAGCCATCTCAAAGGTATTTATGTTCATTCAGCTGCCCAAGACAGAAAGCTACTGCGCAGCCAGGGCTGTCCCACCAGCAGCCCAGTGATGTCCCAATGCTGGGACACCCTGATGGCCCCAGCTGCACAGGCAGCTGCTGGCTCCTCTGCTGGGCTTTGCCCTCTGCTGCTTCTCAAACCATTCCAGCCTGCGTAACAGATAATAACAAAAAAACTGTCTCCAAATACTTGACAAAACACAAAAGCCCTTTGCTGGGTAACCCAACAGCCGAGCCATGCAGGGCCCACGACAGGACAAACGCGCTGGTAGCACATCAGCGGCCGTGGCCCCGAGCACGGCTCCCTGCCCACTGGAGCTGGAGAAGGTTGTCGCTGGTCAGATCTCAGCATGCAGAAACAGAGACACGGGCAGACTCAACCCTGCAGCAACATCAGTGAAACCGAGATGAAAATCAGCCTGCCGAGCATCACCCGAACTGCTCCTCTGCGGTTCAGCTAAATGAAAGAGTATGCCTTTTTAATGCAATGTGTAATTAGAGAGTGTAAGTCACAGCCAAAAGATTTTATTGAGCCAGAGAATTAGACAGTTGCATGAGTAATGAGAGCGGCCGCCGTTGCACAAGCCGGTTGGGATTGGAATGGCCAGGGCAGAGCCCCAGCCCCTCCACCTCGGATCCGGTCAGCAAGAGAAGAGCTCCCAAAGCCTCCCTTTGCTGCTGAATGAAAAGATTTTTTGCAGAGAGTAAAATGAATTTATTATTTCACAGTCTGGTATTTACATCACATCTGGAGCAGGTATTACATACCCTGTTACAAAAATGTCTAAATAACGAGTCCCACCAGTGGCAGCTGGAGCACATAGGCAGGCAGCTGCCTGCACCCCAGCATCCCCCGGGCTGCACGCTGTGCGCTCCAGCCCCAGCCCCTCCTGAGCCGGCGTGGCCCCCCGTGTGGGTCACAGAGCAGGGCTGGGGCGCCTGGGAGGCACTGGCCCCGCTCTCCACCGCAATACGCTTGCTCAGGCCGTGTGCTGCCAGCACAGCAGCCCTGGAGTCCCCAGCCTGGCTGACATCGGGAGCACGGGGCTCCCGTCCTCTCCCCCTCGAGCTGCCCCACCAGGGGAAACGGTGTGTCCTGGAGAAGGTCACGAGCTCAGGGCCAGGAGATGGTACATTTTTCTTTATTTTGCATTAATGCAACAAAGCCTTGCATGGTCTGGCTCTCTGGCTGGGCATCAGCACGGTGTCAGGCACACCAGACCCGCAGGCAGACGAGGGCTTCCCCTGCGTGTTATCCTGAAATTCGATTGCAAACACAAGCAGTAGCTTGGTGCCTGGGACTTGCATGGTAGAAAACATATTAAACTCGCAGCCTGATTAATGTAATTAACAAGGAAGGAGAAACCAGCAGCATGCTCCATGGAGACATTTCACCATCGCCGGGGGCTGATGGGGTGTCAGACACCCCCGGCCATGCCACCGCATCCGCCACAGGTGGCCACAGCAGGCAGGTGTTGGGGCAGGGGACACGCAATGCCCCAGGCGCAGAGCAGCCCACCAGCCACTGAGATCAGGCCGGAGCTCGGCGCCTGCTCCGGGGAACCCGCTGGGCCGGGAGCCGGCAGCCAGGCAGGGGAGAGTTTCACACAACCATTGACTTCCCAGTTCCTGACAGCAACCTTGATTCAGCATCCTGGGAGATGGGGAAAGGCGACTCACAGCAGATTTCAGCTATTTCAGAATAAAGCCCATTTGGGGGGACTGCCATCTGTCTGTCTCTGTATTGTCAACAGCTCTTACACAACTGGAGTATTTTATTTAAGAGGACAGGAAAATGAGCCCATTTCTTGGTCAGTGAGTGTGTCCATAGGGAAGGAGGAGACCACAGAGTGACAGGAGTCTTGCAGCTGCACTGGGGTCCCATACTTGCAGCTTCTGGGGAAGCTGGGGCTCAGCGGATGCTCTGACCCCATGGTCCCACCAGCAGATGCAGGACAGCAGTCCCGGAGCATCCCAGCTCTGCAGGCACCACCTGGGCCATGTCCTGCTGCTCACAGCTCCACAGAGCACTGGGGACCAGTGCCAAGGCTGGTCAGCCACCACGTTGCACGGAGGCTATCGTGTGACCTGCGGGCAGAGGAGAAGGAAGAGTGTGGCAGGTGTCTGCTAATGGAAACAGTCAATCTGTTTGCAGCAGGTGAGTTACCCAACACATCCTGCTGACTCTCCCATCCACAAATTGCCAGCAAACAGTCTCAGGAGATGCAAATATGATTTTTCTCTTTGCATTCATTTAACGGGGTGGTCATTTCAAATTTCAGCTTATGGATTGTTTGTGAACCCTGTGCTCTGGCTACAGCTTCCCCTGAGGGTCTGTCTGCAGAGGGGACTGGGAGGGGAAAACCCAGCCCCCTGGGCACAGTTCCTCACTGGGCACCCAACATCACCAAAAGTCCCTTTGAAAACATAGGTCTGTGTTTCCAAAATGCCACCTCCCCAGGCAATGGCGAGGGACCCAAAAGGGGTGTTAGGAGCATGCCCACGGAGGTTGGGGCTGTGGGCGAGGGAGGAGGGCAGAAGCCCTGGGGTCCTGCAGGTGGGAATGGTCCCCAGTGAGACCCCAGGACAGCAATGCCAGAGCAGAGGCTTTGAGCTAAGTTAGCAGCTGGGGGGAAACCAGACAAACAATACTAAGACAGGAAAAAGACAATAAACTAAAAGTAGTGCTGCAGTTACTGGTCAGTGATGGATGCCCAGGGCCAGAGGAACCTTCTTGGATGTCCATAAAAACACTTGAGCATGAAAGTGCTTTCTGTGCACAAAAATAATAGCAATAATGAAAAAAATCCCAACATAACTTAATAGGATAATTTTATGGCAGGGGATATGGGGTGAGAAAAACTAAAGCATAAGGAATAATTACACTCAACAGTATGAACAATGATTACAAAATTATGCAACTGATTAACCATGGCATATATGTAATTACTAATGAGTTTGATAAAATTTTAATTACACCTTGTTCTTTGGGGCATTCAGCAAGCCATGAAAATAATAATCATGTAGTGCTCTGTCACAGATGATTGCCTCAGACGGGGAGCGGTGACGGATTCAGGGCTGCAGCACTGTGCTGGGACGAGCAACCTGCTGCCCTGGAGCAGCCAGGAGGTGCTGAGGAGCAGCCCCGGGCTGGTAGGGAAACATCCTCAGCACATCTGCTCATGGGCTGAACCACGCAACACCCTCCTCACCGAGCCTCCTCACGGCAGTTATTGATCAGCAAAGCTGTGGGACCCACTTGGGGTTTGTACCACCCCCAGCGACCCCTCCAGCACCAGTGACAACAGCCCAGCCCAGCCCCTCTGCTCTGCGCTGGTGCATCTGTAACAAACGGTGCATGCCCTGGAGAAGCTGGAGCTCTCCCTTTCCCCTCCCTGCACACTCTCTGGGGATGCTTCCCTGGGTTTTGTTTGCTCCAAGCTGGAAAAAGTACAGCCAGGCTTCCCCCCAGCACCCTGCCAGGGGACATACCTTGGTCGTCTTCACTTTGTTGCCGCTACTGCAGCTCCAGCCCGAGAGGTCGGGCAGCACCTTGCACTCCTCCCCGTCGAGGCACGGCTCCATCTGGCACCACCACTTCTGCAGCACGATGGAGGCTGGCAGAGAGGAGGGCATCAGTGGCGGGGCGCCGAGGGTGCCAGCCCTGCCTGCCTTCGGCTGGCGGCAGGAGGTGCAGCCCCCCTCTCCAGCACAGCCCCCCTCCCCAGAGCTGCTCATCGCCAGCCTGGCCTCACTTGACCCAGCTGCTCCGCCTACCTCCAAAACACCCTGATTTCTCTCCCTATCCCAGGTAAAAAGCCTAATGGAAGCCCTGTCCTCACTCCCAGCAAGAGCAAGGAGAACACTGCTGCTCAGTAACCTACTTTGGGTTCCACTTACAGAGGCAAAGGGACTGTCTGCTACCCCTCTACTCTGTTAAG
The DNA here is from genome assembly GCF_023634155.1 of Falco peregrinus. NCBI lineage: Eukaryota > Metazoa > Chordata > Aves > Falconiformes > Falconidae > Falco > Falco peregrinus. The sequence continues at coordinate 7,398,566 of NC_073736.1, read as the reverse complement.
TTCTTGTATGTTATGCCTCCAACATGGGTAACCCAACTGGGCTCCTCTACATTTAGGAATGACAACACACCAGCTGTTTGGGACAACAAAAGCTTTCCCTGACAATTCTTCCTGGCATTTCTTGGTGTTGCACACAAATGCACTCACAGGACACTGGCTGTAAAGCCAGTCAATATCGCACTGGCAGAGGCTGCAGACACTCCTGCCAGCCCTTCAGTGATGCCACGTGATGCTATTTGATAAAATATAGATGCTTCGAGCTTTGCTTAGTGCTCCTCGCAGGTGATGGTGCTTCATGGCTGGAGTCACATCCCTGCCCCCAGCTGCAGCAGTGCAGCGAGCAGACATGCAGGGATCGATGCTGCGGCACCTGGCCATAGCGCAGCAACGCACTGGAGGAGTTCGAATCACTAGAGCACCATGACCCACCCATGGCACACAGCCCGGGGCTGCACGGGGTGGGGGAACACAGCCACGCCAATGGAGCATCCCCAGAATGCTGCCTCTCCCCTTCTGCTTCACTGCAGGAGCCCCTGGGCAGGTCTCCTCTGTTCATCCCTGGGGCACAGAAACCCTGCACCAGCCTGACTGACCCAGAAGACGCAGTCAGGGATGCACAGTATCCGGCTTGCAGGGTACTCACCATCCACACAGGAGGGAGCCGCCCTTGTTGTCCCTGCCACCTGCCCCGGGAAGCAGGAGCATTTCACTGTCTGGGAGCGCTCCTCGATCTTGTTCTTATTGCAGCACCTGTGAGCTGCAATGACTTCGCACGTGCCAGGCTCTACGTGCACTGCAGGAGGACAAAGAGCCACTGTCAGGTGAGGCTGTGCCCTGAAGCCCCCAGGCCACCTCCCGCTTGCCACCCCCAGGCAGCGCTGCCAGCGTGTGCCATGACCGAAGCATCGGGAGAGCCTAGCACGGGCAGCACTGTCCCAACCTCCGGCAATCGCCCCAGAGCTGCTGCTGACATACAGGTGGCTCTGCCCAGCATCTCCCCATCCCATCCCTAAGGAGGAGCACTGGTCCTGCTCCAGACCTCCTGCATCTGAGCTCTTACTCCCAACAGCCCTCACACCCATCCAACCCAGCAAAATTAATAGCCTCTTGCCACGGCCAAGCCAAGAGCTTTACTGAAATGAATGAGCACATTAGTTAATTGCAGCTGATGAGATGCACGCTTTGCTACAAGAGAGGATGGTGTGTCATGATGCCTTTGGCTTCAAAGTACCACCTCTGGCTGGAGGAGGGAGAACCAGGACAGTGTTTCTGCCCTGCAGTGACACAGAAATATCATGGTGTTCATCAGAAATCCGGGCTGCTCTACTGTTCCCCCTCCCAGTGCCATTAAAATATTAAGGAAGAAAGAAAACTAATGTGTTGGCTTATCACCTCTGGGATCCAGGTTTAGAAGCTAGTTATGCATTGCAAATCAATGACTTTCGCTGGGTAATGGCCCACACAAGCACAATGCAAATTAGCCAGCCAGGGCTGGATAGAATTCATTCCCATGACCCGAGTGGGCAATCCCTGCAGGTCCTGTTTAATGAGTACCGGAGGAGCAAGCGCAGAGCCATGCACTGAGACATCCCCTGGGTCACCAGGAACAGGCTTTTACTTCTGCAAGTGAGTGGGAGCCAGGCTGTGAGGAGGACAGGGAAGCTGCATTCCCGCAGCGTGCCATCCCAAAACATGTGCAGACAAGCACACCCCAGGCTGCCAGACCTGGCTGCAAAGGAAAGGCTCAGTAAAGGCTGCAAGCAGGACATGCAGGGCTGCGGGGAGCAGTGGCACGCTGCCGCTGCTGGAGGTACCTGTGAGCTCACACTCAGCCCCTTCCCAGCACACGCAGCTCTGGCAGTAGCTGCGACCTCACCTGCATTTGCCAGCCCACCCTTGCCATCCTGCTCCCAGCTCTGCTTCGTGCCCCAGCCACTGCCAGGAGGGTGGTGCTGAGGGTCCCATCCAACCCCAACCCCACGAAGCGAGGCAGCCAGCCCAGGGAGTCTGTGCCGCAGGTTCACGCTGGTGTCCCCTGCCCAGCTCTGCAGGAACCGCCACGTGAAGGGGACTGGGGGGGCTGCCCTGTGTGCTCCTGTGGGTCCCCAGCACATAGCCACGCTCACCAGCAAACCTCGACTGCCTTCGAGGAGCTTTTGGAAAGCAGCCGCTTCACCTTTGCAAACGAAAGCTCTGGGAAATAGGATCTATCTCCAGGCACTGGGGGAAATCCCTCTGCCTCGCAGCCACATTTTCACATCCCTGCTGGGAAATGCTGATCGAAGGGCAACCGCCCAGCTCGTGCCAGCCAGGCACGGCTGCGACAGCTTCCAGCCAAAGCAGTCCTTGCCCCTCTCCTCTTCCCAGCCCATGCGAGCATCCGCTGGGAGACAAAAGGGCAGGACACAAAAAGCCGCCCCGGGACCCGCTCTCCAGCAATGCCACCAGCCTGGGGCCAGGGCAGAGACGCTCAAGACTGGCCCTTTCTGTGCAGCTGCAGCATGAGCCTGGGCAGTGACAACACTGCTCATCCCTCGCAGCCGGCTCCATTGGGGAGCCACGGCCAGGAGCCAGGCACCCCTGCGCCCTGCACCCACCAGCACGAGGGCAGGGTGGGCCAAGCAATTACTATGGCTTTAATTTGGCTTTATTTATTGTTAATTTCATGGTCATTTCCTTTTAATGAACCATCACTTCCATTTCTGCCCATAATATTTACACAATTACCTGTCCTGGAAGTATTTTGTAATAGCATCTCTGGCCATAAATTTTATCTTCCCTTTTAAATGCCATCATAATTCAGCTTCAATGATAATTTCCATTCTTTTTGTATGCAGAAATGGTAGACTTCGTTAAAAGTGAGAAGGGAAGTAACTCATTACAACACAAACGTGGCTGGTTTGCCTTGTTTTTACAGTTAATGGGATTTTTCAAATTATCTGAGGAATAAGCAGAGGTCCTTGGCTTTGCCTGACTGTGAACCCACATTTCACCGTGTTCTGGTCCAGGACCACTAGGAGTCACTCACCACCCTGTGCACCCCACCCCCAGGGGTTTTTATACCCTCCAACCCGAGTGCTCACATGTAGCGGTGGTTTTGACTCATTTTTATAAAAGCCTCTCTGCAAAGCTTCATTAGCGGAGCTCTTCCCAGGAGGAAGGGGCAGACGACTGCTCCACTCCCTCTCACTCCTGCTCTCCGGCTTCTCATTTTCAGCTAATTTTAAAAGCTTCAGCTGAGGGAGAGCCAGGCAGAACTGAGAAATCGCTCATTACAGCCGTGCAATAAGAGTGTGCTAACACACCAAAGCCCTTTTAATTTACTCAAAAAGGTGCAGCATGGAGATAAAGAAAAATTTGCCTCTCCTCTGCATTACCACAGCTGGCTGAGCACTGCAGCACTGGACCCGCAGCCCTGGAACCCCATCCTGCCCCAGCAGGAGCCCATGGGCACCCACCGTGACTCTGCCATCACACCAAGGAACCACAGCAGGCTATGGGTGTGCAGACACAAGGAAGGTGCTCCCACCACGACAGATGGACACAGTCCACCTCCAGCTTGCATATTGCCCCTGGCTGCCCGGGCACGGGGAAGACAAAAACCATAGCAGACGAGAGATGCTCTCACTGCTAAGATGCTGCTTTGTGCTCCAGCCCTGCTAGACCCAGCCCGGGGCTGCAGTCAGCCATGCAGTGCCAGGGGTGCAGGTCTGCTTTTGTGTGAGGAGCACGGAGGGCAGCTGCGAGCCTCAGAACAGAGAAGTTCAGAAAGCCTTTGTTTTCCCTCAGAAGCATACAGCTTTCCTTTGAGCCAGCCAGAGCCCAGGCAGCTGCTGCCAGTGGGATCATGCAGTAAAGTGCAGTGCCAGCAGCCTCTGCCCCAGGAGGAGCACAGTGTGTGGGGGCAGGCACCCCATCGCCCGCAGCCAGGCTGCTCCCACCTCACCTGCTCTGGGATTCAAACTGTGAACAGCTCAGACCAACACACCACGGAGGCTGGGCAGCCTCCTGGCACAGCCCCACAGCCCCCTCAGGGGCACACACAGCCCTGCAGCAAGGGCTCTGCTGATGGCAGAGCTGGGGAACCCCCACACCCCTGGAACCAGGCCCTCTCTTGGGCTGTGAAATACCTTCATCTGCCTAAAGGTCTTGTGAACATCCAATATCCTGCCCTGTGACACAATTACACAGGAAACTTGCCCCAGGCATTTCCATGCTGCACAGACCCCTTCAGATGCCAGCCCCAGCCCGAGGCACTGCAGCAGGGCACGGTGCATCCCCTTCCTAAGGGATTGCTCCCAAGAGAGCTGCAGGCTGCGTTTGAGCAGGAGGGGCAGCCCCATGGGGAGCAGAAGAGGCACTCCACCCGGTGTTAAAGCACCTCGGCTTCCTACGCACCAAACAGATTCACCTGCTTTCCCACACCTCAGCTGCAGGGAACGCGAACCACACCAGGCACGAGTGCCGTGGACCTCAATATCCCAGCGAGCTCAGGAGTCTGAGGGGTTGTAACCAACACAAATGAATCCCTCTGCACCAGATACGGTGAGTCCCAGGATGTCAGCAAGAGGCTTTGCTGTTTCCTCATCGCAGAGGAGATGAGCAGCCCCATGCCAAGGGATGCTGGCAGGGGAGAGATGCCACTGCTGAGCGGCTCCCTGCCACACTGGACTTTCATGTCACACACTTGGGAAGAGCAAGAAAAAAGCCTGAGCACAGAGAAAGCGATGGGCTCCTCCAGAGCTCCCTGCAGCTTCTTCTCCTTTTGCTGAGCAGCAGGAAACTTCGAACCAGATAGGACTGAAAATGCTGATGGTGTGTTTAACACTGAGAGCTGGAAACCCCCAGAGAGCCTGGGATGAGTTCCAGAGCTTCTGGCATGCTTCTCCCTCCCATTTAACTGGTATTTCCCTGCTGGAACCCTTCTTAAAAAAAAAAAAAAAAAATCTTATCTCACAGAACCGTAAAAGCACTGTAAGAGCACAAGGCTTTTGAATCCTTCATGCAAAAACAAAATAAAAATGCTGTCCTACTCCAGGTGACCTTTAAGTGAGTGGCAGAACATGTTTTTTTACAGAATAACCTGAAACGACACATTCTGTGTGTCCCAGGGAGGCATGGGCACAGCTCCACATGTTCAGTGTAAAATATCACTCTGCTTGCTGGTGGAGAGTTGTAAAATGAAGAGAAGCTGAATGCCTGTAACTGCCAGGCAATGCCCAAACCCTCTGTGTCAGAACCCCTTCCTCCTGGGCACTGAAATGCCATTCAAGGGGTCCAAGTGTCCAGAGAAGGGCTGATCAGCACAGCAGAGACAGGCAGAACCAGGAGGGAGGCAGAGGGTCCGGTCCCCAGCAGGGAACAGAGCAGTGGGCTCTGCTCGGAGGGTGGCACAGCCCGGGGGGCAGTGGGAAACAAAGGGCAGACCTGGGCAGCCAGTGGCGTGAGTGGTCTACTCCATGCCCTGCAACAGCTCTACTACTAATATTCACTAAATAATTAAAGTCTTAAAAATCACTACTGCCTTAGATGCATGTATTATTTAGGAGGGTTTTTGGAGAGAAGCAGGCTTGTTTTTATTGCTCCTTATCACTGCATGTCAGTTGGGATTTTTTACTATCCTGTCACCTCAAGACTCCACATTATGCTCTGTCCCCCTTCATTGCACAAATGAGCACGTGCACACCCATGAACTGCTCGTGCAAATCCCATCATTTCACACCTGCAAGCAGAAAGCCAAATATCTGGACTGTGTCAAGAGCAGCTGGAAGCATCCTGCCATCATGCAACAGATGAACCTGTACAGGCACCCTGCAGCTGTGGGATACAGCTCCCGACACACAACCTGCCTCCCTCCGCAGCACTGAGTGATGCCTCCCACACACCCAGCACAGCTCCTGCCTCAGCTACAGAGGGGGGCTTAGAAAAATATAGCATCTTGATCTAAAGGCTGCACATGATGGAGGAACCAACACTTCCCCAAGCAAGAGGGAATCTTGCAGAAGCATCTCACAAATAAACACCATCAAACTGCTGTCTTCACTCTGAGCAGCGATGCACTGACCAGTAAATCTCTCTTACAAGATAATCAGAAATCGGTGCTTCGATTCACCCAGAGAACCTCATTTCCCAAAAGCAAATCCCAGATGACTAAATGCCTTTACTTGTGGTCCAGGTTGAGCAATGAATGTGAACAAAGGCAAAGATGGGACTTTGATCATCAGCATTAGAGGGGTTTATCTGAAGATGCTGGGGCCACCTTTGTGGGAGCTGTATCCAGACAAGCAAGCCTTGTTCATCACGTAGAACTCACTGCTGTTATACGGGGGATTAAACTGCTGGTGAATCATTCTTCACTGAGGAGTTTCCTATTCCATTTCCAAACGACTTAATCTCTGCACTTGATTCATGTGGCTCTAAGTCCAGCCACACAGCCCAGGAAGCACCGCTCCACTCGGATACACCAGCATTCCCCATGTGCTGGGTGAGCACAAGTGATTCCATCTTATTTCTGCAGCCAGATGTTTACAGTGCGGCATTTCCCTGGAGGGTCTGCATGCAGGCTCTCTGTTCAAGAAATTCATAAGTCTGGGGGCTCTGAAACCTTGTGGCCACAGCGTCACAATTAGTGATCTTCCCCTGTTATTGCTCATTTTTCGATGCCACACATGGTTTTAACTGTGAACAAGTGCAATGCTCTAAGCACTTGAAAGCTCTGAATGTGCCTGTCAGTTGCAAATGAGAACACAACATTATGAAAGTGCGTTTCAAACTTTACTGAAAACAGTCCCAAATGAAGCAAAAGCACAGGGCAGACAACAGGAAAATAAAGCTGAAGAACTCAGCAAGCAGACTAAGAATTCCTGGTTTGTGCCCATGGAAATCAGCCCAGGAGAGGCGGCAGCTGCCAGTGCAGCCATGCAAAGTTCTTACAATGCCAGGGAACCAGGATGCACAGGGAGAAACCGTGTTAATACAGACACAGAGCGGGGTCAAACTTTTAAGTATTTGCTCCTGGCATGCCCTCTTTGCTGTGGATTAGAATTTGCTTGAATACAAAGTACAAGATTTGGTCCACTGTGGATAAGTCTGTGTGAGCAAAAAAAAAAAACCCTGGCTCCCTGCCTGTGAGCACGTGAATCCACGAGCCTGTCTCCTCACGTATGGAGCGAGACTTATACATAATTCACACCCCGTGAGTACGCTTGGGCATTTGCACTTTAAACCTAGGTGAGACGCTGCTTTATTAATGCCAGGTCTGACTCTTCCCTGAAGCAGCAGCTCCCCTGCAAATGGCTCCAGCCGAGGAGCGAGGAGGGGGGCTCTCCGTCCCCGGGGACCAGGCAGGCTGGACAAGCACCCAGCTGTGGGCAGTGCCCCAGCCTGCATCCTGGGGAGTCCTGAGCTGGTGCCAAGAAGTAACTCCAGAAATGACTGCAGAGTTTTATCTCCTCATGCACCTGCTGCAGGTTAGAAAGAGGGTAAGGCAGGTAAGTGCTGACTAACTGGTTGAGGGAGTCACTCTGGAAGACAGGTTTTGGTTTTAAGCAATGAGGATAGGGATTATAGGATTAGAACTGCTTTAACTGTCAGGCAAAAATGACAGAAGTAGGACAGGGTTAGGTGTGGGTCAGGCAAGAGCACAAACAATGTCAAATTAACCCCTAAATACCTTCCTTCCCAAACACAGGCGCAAGAGGCAGACCGCAGGCACCCCAGGATTGCTCTGTACTCCAAGCCCTCACTCTGCCACCCTGCTGCACAACTCTGCCAGCAACACCAGCCTCCCACCACCACCAAGGAGAGGAACCCCCAGCCCTGGACCACGGGATCCCCACTCCGCACCAGGCGGGATGGGCACAAAGGGCTGAGCACGACTTCTCAGCTGCTTCTCTTCTCACGACACCAACTTCACCGTGGCTTCACGTAACCCCTCCAAAAATCACATCGACTGCACAGAAGAGCATTGCAGCCCACACGCGCAGGGGGGATCTCAAAGCCACTGCCAGAATAACAAATTAACACCCCAGAGCCAAGGCTACACTTTCCAGCAAGACTTTCAGTTCTACATCAGTTTATACTTGTTCCATGTTTCGAGATGATCTTTACAACCACAGGTCTGAAAATTTATATTTCTAATGAAAGCCTGAAGTGGAGAGTCCATTGCATAACAAGTATGGTTTGTGATATTCGTGGCAGCTTAGATGGAAAGAGTTACATCTCACTGCTCACAGATGAAGAATTACCTTGGTAATAACCTGAATACATATAGATATGCCTCAGATTTTGCTATAGACATAAAGAAACGAGCTTCTCAGCTCCTCAGACTAGCTAGACTCACCAAGCGACAGTTTTTAAATGCCTCATATTAAGTATTTACAAGTCATAACTCCAAGGAACAGCTTTACTGCTATAAGGCTCCAGGTTCCTGCCTGTCTCCGAGGAGCAGCCCAGAGAGTTTCCTGCCTGCACGAACACTAGAAGCGCAAATCCCACAGCCGTCACAGCGGCACTGGAGAGAAAACGTTGGTGTCTCTCAGTGACTATTTGCTGGATTCTGCCCCTGCATCTTCAGCATGCTCATCCTCACCACCTGGAGCCCAGTGATGGGGCCAGACACAGAGGCGCCCCCAGAGAGGCACCCATCCGCTCCTGCAGCTGCTGTGTGCCACAGCCCAAGACCACCTACACACATCCTCCCACCCAGGATCAAGGGATTGCCCCTGGCCCCTCACCAAACATCTCAGGTCCAACAGAACCCCCACCCTGGGCATCCCATAGAGACTCCAAGGTACCACCAGCATCACAGGGGCCCAGGGCGATCGCACAGGAGCGTGACGCACATAGCGAGGACATCGCTTCCCCTACCTGAATGGCTTCTGTGGTGGGTGGAGGCCAGCGTCAGTCTTCCCCACAGTGTGGTAAGGCAGAGAGTGAGCACGAAAACCCATTTGCTCAGGCTTTGTATGTCTCTCTCACTCATTCTACCAAAAACAAGAAGAGATGTGCGGAGGAAGAGGGGCTGAGGAGGGTTGGGAGGTGCAGCCCCCACTCACCGACGCTGCTGCACACAGCGGTGCAGCCCCTGAACATGCACGGCCACAGGGACCAGGATGGGCTCGTTGCGGGGTCACGGCCCTAGGAGGCAGGGCATGCACCCAGGATTCACCCACCGCCCTCAGACTTCTTCAGCATCATGGGCCATCGCAGCAGGACAAAGAAATCACACCAGCAGTAGCACAGATGAGTGATAGTTACCTTTTACTGGGGATTCACGCTAACACCTGCGCATCTGCCAACCTTGGGTAGGTCAGGTCTTTGCAAGGGGAAGACATCAGTGCATCTAGAAGGAGAAAGAGAAATACGGGCAGTGATACCTGCTGCAAGTGCCTGGGGAGTGAGAACCACCACATCCCCAGGCCCGGGGATGCCCTGGAGCTTGGCTGGTCCCACATCAGTGCACACACCCTCATGAACAGGAGCACCCGCCTGCCCATTGCACACACCGGCACCTCTCCGGGAGCTCAGCCCGTAACCCTGCTCATGCCCTCTGAACAGCAGCAGGACTCCATCCACTTCAGAGGAGTTGCTCCTAATTTTTACCATCAAGAGTGCAAAATCAGGCCTGTTATAGTATGTTATTAACGCAGATCACAAATACTAAGCACAGACGCAGGTGTGTGGGAGGAGCCACGGTACATCAGCAGTGAGTCATCCCAGGTATCACCTTTTCCATGTGTGGTTACACACTGTCATTGAGGTCTTTTGCAGTGACACCCAAGGTTTGGCTCTCACAGGCTTGCAAACCACTCGTCAACTGACAGATGGACGGACTGACCGTGCCGGCTGCCCCAGGGCCAGTGCCACACAGGAAGCCAAGGGACGGGGCAGCTGACACTCAGGCAGACACACGCAGCCTGCGGCAGCACCAGGACCCACACCCCAGTGTCCCAGCGCGATGCCTTCTTCTGGGGCTGCTTCTCCTCTCAGTGTAGCTGCAAAGTTCATAAAACCATACTGACACAAAACTGCGTCCACTACCTGTGAACGTGCTGGGTCCCCCTGTCACCCCTCTTGGCACCTCTGTGCACACCAGGGCACTACGCTGGCACCCATGCCATGCAGGACGTGCTGGGAAGGAGCAAAGTTTTACATCATCTGGAGCCCTTAAGGAAAAATTCAAATTCCCAAAGACTTGGTATTTTACTGTCGACTGCTTTAAATATGTTCTCTGTACTATTTATCAGCCACAGCCCTGCAGGTGGAAACAGCTCCGGGGCTCTGCAGGCAGCAGCACAAGCAATAACAGCTCTGACAGCAACATCTCCGCTCAGCATCTGCCAAGCAAAGTGACAGCCTCCTGGCCTCAGTTATTGCCTGCTGAGATCTAACCAGGTCCAGGGCAAATAACCATGTCCCCCATAAAACTTCAGTGCTGGATCGTAATTTATTAACGAGAAGCCACAAAGACAAGCAGCAATGACTCCAAGGCTCAGGAGCGCTGCCACGACCAGACAGCGGGTGCCTGGGCTGCCCCTGCCCCATACAAGGCTCGCACCCACAGTCCCCTCCCTGGTGAGTTTCGCTGCACCAGCCTCCCTGCCCGCACCCACTGGGGCCAACACGAGCAGCGAGGGCATTGAGGGTAGTCCTGGGGTATGGGCAGCGAGGGCAGTGCTGGGATTCCGGGCAGGCACTGGACAAACCCAGGCTGCAGGGAGAAGAAATCTTTAATTTTGAACCATCTTCTAAGTTTCTACCTGCTCTGGACCAGCCTGAGACAGTGAAACAGACTCATATAATGAAGTGCTAGAACAGAAAACATTGACATTTTTAATCAAAACAAAGTGATTTGAGGTGGTAAAAGGGCATTTCTTGTTTTGGAGCATTTCAAAATGAATTGTTCCGTTTTAAACTGACATTTCAAAATGAAAAATGTTTCATTCCAAAATGCTGATTTAAAATGATATTTTCCATTTTGATTCTCCCAGCTGGAAAAAAAAAATAATCAGAAAATGTCACCAAAAACGTTGACATTTGCCCAGGAAAAAAAGAGAAAGGTATCTTGACAAAACCCCCCATATTTTATGCTAGAAAAGAATGTAGACGTAAGAAAATACTCCTAATTAACACTGTGGGGTAGTCAGCTTGGCCAGGAGCAGACTGAAGCATGGTTGAGGAGGGCACGGACATGCAGGCATGCCGCTTACCTTCCTGGCTCCATCCCTGCCCGCTGGGTGACAAGGGACTGATCCTGCTCCAGCACAACCCTCACTCAGGCTATACCCTGTGCTGCAGGGGCCAGAGGAGCTGTGCAGACCTGCACCACTGCCCAGGAACAAGGCAGTCCCAAGCCGGCACTGCATCACCAGAACAAACCCAGGATGGCTTAATGTGCAAAAAAGCCATCACTCCTTGAAGCCGGCACAAGCTGGTGTGACAAGACTGCGCCAACTCCCCCGTGTAAAGCTGTATTTAGGCAGTCTCCAGCGGGGCTGTCGGCAGGGTCTGCTCTGCAAGAGGCTTCCTCAGAGAGGATTTTCACACAACAGCCTGCACTGTCGGAGTCCCTTCAGAGATACATCAACCCATCATGTAAATATTGATGCCAGCTTAAAACACGCGCTATTTCCTCAATGAAAAAGTAAACAGCTTTCTCAGAGCTGCTCAGCCCTTCACATAAATGCAGGGGCAGTTGCGTGCATCGGTGCTCAGCGCCGTGGCCAGCCGGGAGCTGGGCACGAAGCCCTCCTGCGCCTCTGCACACACACAGCCAAGCTGGACCAGGGGAGCCAGGGACAAGCTGTGCCCCAGCTGTGCTGGGACATGTACCACAGCCCACATCTGTCCTGCCCCACAAAGCAGCACACCTGGCAGCCCAGATGTGAGGACAGCAGACATGATGCTGTCACCAGCTTCTGCATCTCTTGCAGCAGCGAGCCCCCGATGCCAACGCACATCCCACGCAGCTTCCAGCAGAGCAGCTGGGTCCCTGCGGGAAGTCAGCCCACACTGGCTCCCCCTCCATGCAGGGAGCACAGCCGAGCTCCCAAGCATGAGCACAGAGCCCCACAGCACACAACAAGGCCCCTCTAGAGGAGCCCAGCCCCAGCTCCTGCCCATGGAACACTCCAGGAGACATCCCCAACTCTCTCAGCTAGACCAAAAAGCAAGTGCACTGCTGGCTCTGGCTGCCTCCATCCTGCACAGGACAGAGATGCGCTCCCAGTGCAAACTATATTTAGCTTAGAAAGGCTGAGCTGTTTGCTACAGCCAAGGAAGCATAAATAAATCACAGAGTTATCAATAATGCAGCCTGCACTGTCCACACCTCACTCAAAAGGGAAGCCACCGAGCAGCAGGAGCCAAGCTGGCGGCCAGGGAGAGCATGCGGGGTTCGAAGGATCACAAGGCCAAAAGGTGCCATCCCCGGCAGCAGCCATCGGAGTGATGCTCTTCCCCGCAGCCACACCGGCACAGGCACTCAGGGCTCCCACTCATGCATAAACTCCCATTAGAAAACACAGCTGCACAGAAATTGCTATTTTGACAGTTATCAACCTCCATTGTCATGAGACTCCAACTACAAATGTTTGGTCTGACTTGAAATTTTTCAGCCTGGAATGTCATTTTGAAATGAAGAGTGGTGTTCTGGCATGTCAAAGCACTTAATTCTGATTGAAAATATCGGTATACTCTGCTCTGTTTGGAGTTCTGTGGAATTTTTCATTAACGTTTTTTAGCTGCTTTCCGCCTTTTGGGGCTGAACTGAGACCTGAAGTAACTACAAAGTGCCCCAAACTCTCAGAAAATAAATCTCTGTTGTGGCCAGCATGGTAAGAGGTGACTGTTCCTCCACATGGGCCCACGTCCCTTTCCATGGGCACAGGCCATCACCCACACATGAGCTCATCGAGGTTCCCCCAGCACACAGACACACAGGCACACCAGGAGCAGCTCCACGCTGCCCTCCCAGACCCCAGCCACTCTGCCAGTCACAGGAACTGGAGACTTTTTCCTCCCTCTCCATTAAAGCCACACGTAGAACTGTGACCCTCCAGCCAGGACTGTTCCATCCGCAGCTCAGCTGGAACGCAGCCCAGCACCCCACAGTGCTAATGAGGGACTCTCTGTCATGCCAAATTATGCTCCAAGTCCTGCTGGTCTGGAGCATTGTTTGCAACGGTCCATGTGAGCTGCATAATTATAGTTAGCAGGATTCCACCCAGAAAAGAGACAGAGAGGTGGGGGAGGCTGGCACACCGGCTGCTTTTCTGTGCCGAGTGACACAAGCTCTCCCCACTGCAGCTCCAACACTGCCAACCTTTGTGCACATCTGGCCCTACAGTTCTGCCAGTTTTCTGAGAGCTATATTCATACCCCTCTTGTCTCAGCACTTCTTGGAACTTGGGCACCTTCGTTTGGTGCAGGAAGAGGTGCAGACTTTGGCCCAACAGAGCACAACCCAGGGGTCCTCAGTGCCGGGCAGCCCTGAACCCCAGTGCAGAGTGGAGAAGAAACCGGGCTGGAGCCCAGCAGGCACAGAAACCTTCCCACGATGTTGGAGATGTTACACTGCTGTTGGAGGGAGCAATTTCATTTTAATACTCCCTTGAAGCAAAAAGTCAGACCATCTTAGCAAGTGCCCCACTGTGCAGGACCAGGGCACAGGCTACACACCCATGACCACCCTGTGCATCCCTGCCATGCCACACAGCTACCTGGCAAACCTCATGACAGCAGTGGCCAAGCTGACCCCGCCTCATACAAGAGGGAGGGCTGGACCCCCAGACCACTGCTAGCTCCATGCCTGCAGACACTGCCCGGAGGGAAAGTGTCCTTCCCTCACCCCGAAACACAGCTCCGTGGGCTGCACAACAGGCGATGGCAGCAGCATGGAGAGGCTGCTGAGTCTCCTGAAGAAGCTGACGCCTTCTTGAAAGATTCTGACAAGCAAGGAGACACCTTCACGGTCCCCTGGGAAAGCACAACACAGGCTCAAGAACAGCTCTGCATCCAGCAGCCAAAGAGATGGCAAAAGCAGCAGGGCAGGCTTGGCAGAGGGCATCTCCCTTCTCCCCCAAGGCTGGAAAATCAGCCAAGTGCTGGATCCTCCACCTCAGGCAGGTGAGAAAATGCTCAGACGTGCGCAGGCTGTGAGATTTGGGCCCTGAACCTCCGAGACACTCTGCTGCTGGTGGTCCTGGGAACAAGCTGCGAGGCTGGGGGTCCGTGGGGAGGCTGGTCAGCAAGATGCTGCCATCCTCTGAGCACAGACTGACAACAGCAGCAACCTCCACACCTCCAGGTTCATCAGTGCAGGCCAGCAGACTGGCTACCTCCCCGCTCCTTCTGCAGCACTGAGGATGCTCTATTACAGGCAAAGCTGGGAAGTCAGAGCTACTGTGGCCGCAGAGCTGGGGGCAGCGCCCAGGAGGCTGGCATGCCCGCTTGGAGCTGTGCTGACAGGAGCTTCACGCATCAATTCCTGCGCCCTCCCATGCTCCGTACTGCCCTAAACACTGCACTGCTCCCCTCCAGAGGGAACCCCCACCACAGGGGAGCCTAGCCCAAGCCCCAGAGCTCCAGGTTGAGCTGAGTCCTTTTGCACACTTCATTTAGGTCTTACTTGGGGTGCACTTACAGCAGTCCAGTCCCACAGATGTGCTAGTGAGTACAGCACGAGGCACGCACCCTCCGACCATACAAAGAGGTGGCAGGGGAGCACACAGAAATGCAGAACGCTCTTTCCCCCAAGTGTGCTCTCTCATCCTCTCCTTTATGCTGATTTATTTCCAGCTCCTTGCTCATTCCTCCAGCGTCTGCAGCATTTCCTTCCCAGTCAAGGTGAGCGGGAGAGTTTTTAACTGTAATTCCACCCAAGCACGGGCCTGTTCCTGCTCCTTCGCTCAGTGAATCCCAGCCACCCCACTGCCTCTGGCAGTTTGAAGGTCAGCTCTGCTGACATCTCAAACCTCAGTCTCATCCAGTGCCAGGAACCTCTCTCTGGCAGAGCGTGGCCCCTCATCAGGGGTTTTGAAACCCAAGGTCAACAACAGCTCAGTCAGTCTTGTCAATGGAGGAAAGCAGAGGACTTGACAGCTCAAATTGTTTCCCCAGGAGATACACCACCTCACCTGTGCAGGCTTTTTGCCGGGGTGTGGGTGCCGCAGCACAGCGAGCTCTGCCAGGGCAAGGGCACCTGCACGCTGACTAGCCCCCCAAGCCTCACATACTGCATCAAAAGGGATGGCTAACCGGCAGGAGGAGGAGACTCCTGCTCCCTGCCCAACACCACGGCATGGATCCGCTCCTGCCTGTCTCCAGAACAGGACTGGTACCACTCACACTCTCCTGCAGACCACTGAGCCTCCCCTCGCAGGCGAGTGGAACCCCCGGCTTGTGCAAGCTGCTCCCCGGCCCCTTGCACCAGCCCGCCCGGCAGCAGGACACCAGCACCCCGCACCACCCCAGCCTGGCACCGGCCAGAAGCGAGCCCACCCCGGCCGAGGGAGCTGCAGCAGGGGGGAATGAAGTAGCCGAAGAGCGAAGCCCACCTCCCACCCGTCCCGCCCGAGGCTTTGGCTGCCGGCACGGCTCGGACCGAAGGCGGGCGGCGGTTGCTCTCGGTTCCCCATCCAGGGAGAAGCATTTTCGGCTGCAGTAACCTCGGATCCCTCCCGCAGCGCTTTGCCGCCCCAGGCTGCGAGCGGCTCCGGGGGCTGGCAGAGCCCTTCCACCGGGGGAACCGCACCCCCGGCCAGGGCTCAGCCCCGCGGCGAGACCCTGCCGAGCCGGTGACCACCCCCAGGCCCCCTCGGGGAGGGCACCCCGTCCCGCGGGGCCGCCCGCTGCTCTCGGGGTCCCCTGTAACCGGGCTCACGACGGGAGCCGGCGCGGAGAAACTTCTGCGCGGACCGGCCGAGACCCCCCCGCCCCGCAGCGCGGGGCGCTCCGGGAGCCGCGGGCCGCGCCGCCGGGGGCGCCGGGCCGAGACGCGCTGCACCCGGCCGGGCCGGACCAGGAGCGCGTTGCGCTGCGGAGCCCCGCACCGGCACCCACGGGCACCCCGAGCCCGGCGCTCCCCGCCGGTAACGGCCCTGCCCCGCAGCGGGACGGCCGCGGCCACCCCCTCGCACCGCCCCGGGGACCAGCACCGGGCAGGGGCGCGGGGCCCCGACGGCGCTGCCGCTGAGCGCCGTGCCCGGCACGGGGGTCCCGTCCCACCCCGCCCGCCCCAAACTTTCCGTCCGGGGCCGCACGTACCTGCCGGTGCCGTCCGTGCGGGCCGGGGCCGCCGCTGCCCATGGCCCACTCCGCCAGGTCAGCGCCGCGTCCGCGGGCCGCTGCGGCCGGGGGCCGCTGGCATCGCCGGGCGGCGGCGGCGCCGGTAGCGCGGGGCTGGGCTGGGCGGGGGCGGCGGGCGCGGGGCCGAGCGGAGCCGAGCGGCCCCGGTAGCCGCGCGAAGGGGTGCAGCGCCGCCTGCCGCCCCGGGACCCGCACCGGTACCGAGCCCGGGCTGGCACCCCGCTCCGCGCCAGCCCGCCCCGCCGCCCGTCCCTCCTGGAAGGATGCTGCGCTGCGCTGCCCCGCCCCAATTAGCCCCGGTGCTCATTAACGTAGCCAGTAGGGAGGACCGGTCAGAGCTAATTTACCTGAAAACCAATTTCACCCCCCGCAAATGACAAAAAGAAAAAAGCGTGAGAGCCCCGGTGCGCAGCGAGTGACACCGCACGGGGATACTCGGGCGGAGGGGCAGCCGCCCCCCCGGTGCCCTGCCCGGGAAGGGAGCCAGGCCGCAAGCCAGCCCTCGCCGCCTTCCCGGAACCCGGAGCTGCTGCAGAAACACCGGGAGCGGCCTGGCCCCAGCCCGCCAGCGACCCCCGAGCCCGATACCGCTCCGGCGGCTCCCCCAGAGCAGCCCTAGGCGACCGAAGCGAACCCTCCCGTGCGCCCCGGGATGGCCCGTGAGCTGCTGCGGCCACTGGCAGCAACAGGCTGCAAAATGCCAACAAGCTGCAAAAGCAAGGGTTGAATTTTCACAATCGCTGCCAGGAGTTAGCCCCACAGCCTCCGGACAGCTGACATGAAAGGCTGGAATTACACGTAACTCATTTTCTTCGCTTTACCATTTGCGTACTGATGAAAGCCGGTGGTTTCTGAAGACAGCTCGCAGTTTACTCCCGGACCTTTCAAGCCACTGCTCAGCTGGAAGCACTGAATGATTTCCAAGGCCAATCTGAGTTACAGATCAGTGGCAGCTGTGCAGACAAACCACATTTGGGCAGTTTGCAGATCTCCTGGTCGTTTTGTTTCCATGAGACCACTGAAGCCTTTGTGCATCCCCTCTCCCCACCCAGGCACCAGCCCTTGGAAAGGGCTCTGCCAAAAGCCCCAGTGAAGTGTGCCAGCCACCCTCACCAAACACTCACTGCCCCCCAGGTTTGTACAAGCCTCGCAGCCTCCAAGCACAGTGGGAGCAGCAGATCACGCTCTGAACACCCGGGGACATCTCAGATCACCACCAAGCTGGGCCCCTCAGGGCCACCCAGCACTCTTGCCCATGGCTTTGGTGTGTGGGGTCTCAGCCTGTCCTGCCTGCCAGAGCCCCGGCTCCTGCTCCTCCAATGCTCCGTGCCTCTCACAATCCTCATCATCTGACCTGTTTTCCTTCCTCTGATCCAAGCGGATTTCTGCAGCCAGTCAGAGCAAACCACAGCCTCCACAGCACCTCACATCAGACGTTTCCATTTTTTCCTTAGGAAAGGATGCCAGGCAAAGACAGGATCCCCCCCCAGCGGGGAAGGCTTCTCTCTACTTTGTGTATCCACAGCAGAAGCCCAGACTTCTTCCTTTTTAATCTTGGTTTGATTTATAATGTCTCCAGTTCTGATCAGTAAAACCAATTAGCACTGGTGAGAGCAGAGCATGGCCAGCAGCAGCGCCAGCCTCAGGCAGCCACCCCGAGCACGGTCCCTCCTAGCCCCGCCACCCTGCGCCCAGGCTGGGAGGCAGATGTCCCAAAGTGACCCACCAGCTCCCAGGGGCCCCAAGACCTCGGCCTGGGAGAAGAGTCACCCCAAAATGCACATAGAAAGCCAGGGGAAATACCCCAGCTTTAAGAAGCTCATGGTGAGAATAGGTTTCTGTACTATTTCATCTAAAGGAACTGACTTTCTCCCTTTATAGAGTCAAAATTGTATATGTCAAATTCCAATTAATTAGACTTGGTTGCTCAAAAGAAAATGGAAAAGCTCAACGTGATTAACCCAAACCCCAAGTAATAAGATATTAAGAAAATACAAGCATCTCATTTTTCAGATCAGAGGTGTTTTAATAATAATGGCAAAAATCAATATGAAAGTAAATTAAATCTGCTGTTTATATTCATCAGGTAATTTGATAGAGAGTCTGCCAATCGAGGTCTCCATTGCTATGATAAGTAAATACAAACATATTACTTCTCAGATCACAAAGTTTTAATGGAAATGATCTAGAGCAAATGCAATCAAAACTATCTTTCACACCAGCCAATTTCCAAATAGGCCAGATTATTCAATAAGGAAGCCCACAAAAAATCAAGTTCTTTATTGAGATAATGGTACAGAAACACAAACTCGCTGCTTTCCAGATCACAGCATTTCAATACAGGGGAAGAATTAAGACTCCAGTAAAGCTGATTTCATTTAAATTCCACTAGAAGTGAACACAGTAATTCCTCCTCCCACCGACTGCTTGTCCGACTGCCCAGCAGCAGCAGGCTCCAGCAGTGCTCTCCTCCCCTGTCACTCTTTGAGGAGCCAGTTATCTCACCCAGGGAGGAAGGAGTTCTTAGCATCCGTAACAAGGCAAGTTCGGCGAGGAAAGGAACCACACTAGAAAGATCTTAGTGATGAATACCCCTGCTACCATGTAAGAAATCATTTCCCTTGCACTGGATGGCTGTCAACATACCTGGAACCCTTCTGTGCTCTCTAACTGGCTTTTTTTTACAGGAAGAAAACTCAGGGTTTACGGCAAGGGCTTGGGATAGATGCAGAGGCAGGTGGGCATGCCAGAAGACTTTAGATCCTCAGTGCGATCAACACATCTGCAGATGCTAATAGAGACATACAAATGATTTTATTAAAGATGGAAAAAAGCAAACTCCTGACGTTTTATTCCTGGGGAGGATTTGTTACACCTCGTTTTCAGTGGGTCACTGAATTAACATTTAAACTTATTTATCCCCTTCCTCTGAGGGCATGACAGTTCCTCCAGACTGTCTCAGCAGCAACCACTCAGGTCCAGAGATCTTGCTCCCTTTTCAGAAGACTTTGCTGACAGCAAGGAATTTCAGTGCAGATTCGCAGCCTGACAGTATGAGGGTACAGGAGGCAGGATCTCCAGGGAGCCCGGGGACAGGCAGGGATGAGTCCTACTCGGGGTCCCTGCATCCTCTGGGACATGGGTCTTTCCAAACTGAAAAATAAATACCCAAAGGCTCCATAAATTCCAGTTAGCATCATTATCACACATTTATTATTTTCCTTCTGTATTTCTACTGCTAGGTGACATTATATGAGGAGACTCGTGAAGCCTTTTGGAGCAGAACGTAGCATGAAGCTCCCTCGGGCAATGTGAAAGGGCTAAGGCAGATCTGGCGGCAGCAGCGGGGGGAAAAGCCTAGTGACCCAAGGGGGTAAAAACCTGCTGCCCTCTGCCACTGCAGCAGGGAGAGGTGAGGGTAAAAGCCTGCAGGAAATCTGCAGCAACACCAGGTCATCTGGTCTGCAGAACACTGACTACAACAGCCCGCAGAGAGGTCACATACACACCCCGAGCTGCAGCACTCGAAAGGCGGCTCTGCACTCGAGCAGGAAGACACAGAATAAAGATGTGTGGTTGCAATCAAATTATCCCTTCAAAGAAATAACAATAAATTCTGAACTTCCCAATTACAGGGGACAGGCAAACCTTGGAAACCATTAAGAGCTGCTTCTTCTGTTGATGAATTATCCAGAGTGCACAGAGCTATTTGCTGAGCTTCACTGTATTACACTAATTATAAATTAATATATTGCTCATTACACAGTAAAGCTGTGCAGTCAACTAATGCACTGCTGCAAAGAGCCTATTTTAAAACATCCTTTGGTACTTTTATGATCTAGATGTTTAATTTACTTCTGTTCTGGCTTAAATGCCACCAACATGTCATTCTTTCACAAAGAAATATCCCAGGCTTCATCCTACCTCCTTTGGGGCTCAGAACACAGATGGATGACGGAACTTAGAAAGGCTTTTTCAGTGCTAAGCAGTTGCATGAGAAATTAAGCAAAATAGCATAATTTAAGCCTAATTCCTTTGCTACTAGTTTTTAAAATCAGTCATTATCAGGACAGCAGGCTGGCAGGGGATTATCTGTCCCAGTGGCAGTGCTGCCCGTGCACAGCTGCTTCCTCATCGTGCAAATGTGGCTGGTGCCCTGGTGAGCTCAGCTCCTCTTGCCCTGCTCAGAGACAGGAAGAACCAGGAAGAGGGCTGCTCTTCTCAAAGAAAAAAAGGGGGTCTTTGAAAGGAATTAAAACCTCCTCTCCTTTGAAAATAAAGTTTTTCATTCAGAAAAGGGCTTTGGAAAATTGTTCCTCTGGTCTCTCCCTAGAAATTAAAAGCAGTCATTTTCATTACCCTTTTCACATAGCTTTGTCCAGAAACAGAGATGATGTCATAACCTTACATCTCCTCTGTGCTGCACAGGGAAACACTTAGCAATTAAGAAGGCAGGCAAGGACCCAGGAGTTTATCTTCTCCCTGGAGCTGCAGGGCACTCAGCTGGAGCAGGGGGGCACTCAGCTGAAGAGGGGAAGGAAACACCAGTGCCCAGATCCAGCAGAAACCCTAAAACAATGCTGAGCTGCACAGAAATCTCGGGTTTAGATCAGCCTGAGCAATCCTGACAGCTCTGGAGGCTGAGGGAAAATGTCTCCCCAGCTTTGCACCCACTTGAGTGTTGCTGCTAGAGATAACTCACTGCAGCCTGGAGGTGAAGAAGCATCTCCAGAGCTGAGTTTGGAGGCAGAAAGCTAGTGGTTTTGGTAGGAATCATGCAGGACAGTAGGTCTCCCAAATAAAGCATTGAAGGCTCACCCAAAGCCATGCCCACATAGGGTGAGTGCCTGGCCCTGTGCTCAGGCAGGGAGGGATGCTCTGGGTGAGACCAGGGGCAGGGGAAGTACAGACATCCTGGGCAGGAACCCCTGAAGCTGGGAAGGGCAAAAGGCAGAGCTGTTGGCTTCCACAGTGGCCATTTACTAGCATTTGTCTCTGCAGGCTCCTAGTCTGACTCAGTCTGTGACCGTCTGTGTCCCCAGACACAGGCAGGGGTCTTGTTCCAGGCAGCCTTGTGATGGGGAACACCAGCCTGGCAGACGAGGAAGAAAATTCACATTGAACTGGCAGGCAGGATGAATAGGAGGAAACGGAGCCCTCTTTCTTGGAAAAGTTGTTAGCATTGCATTGTTTCAGAGGACATTCTTGCAGCATGTTTTTATGTCAGACCATTGTTTGTGTGCAGCACTCAGCATAACGGAGACAACAAACGCAAAACAAGACCAGCCTTACCCAGAAGTCATTTTGGAAACTGCCGTTTCTTTCTTTCCAAGGAAAGCATCCTGGTGACTCAGCAGTATGGGGCACGTTGGCAGCCCTACAGAAGCGAGAAACATTCCCTGGAAAATCCGGTGATTTTCAATCTTAATAACACAAAGGATATTACACTCAATACTGTGACCACCCTGTGTGACAGCAGCAGGACAGAGATGCTGCAAGGGAGAAAGCACCTGGAGCAAAGAGAGGGCTTTCCTCTTTGGAAACCCAGGGCTGCCGGAGAGGGCCCAGAAGGGTGCTGGCCTCCAGGCTGGCACAGCTGCTCTCGGTCAGCCCCTGCCCACCACAGCTCCCCTCCTTTGGGGCTGGGGCTGCCAGAGCACCCACACAGCCAGAAGGCACCAGGGGCCACAGGGAAAGAGATGGGGAGCCGGTGCTAGAAATAAGTGAAACTGGGTAACCTGTGGTGTGCCAGGGCTGCACACCCAGCCCAACCCGGGGGTCCCCAGCCCCCCACAGTACCAAACCCTAAAGTAGCTTACGGAGAGGTGTACCGAGCCAGGGGGTGCTGCAGAGACGGGGCTCCCAGCCGTGCCAGCCCACCCAGGAGAGGGGCCGGAGGGCAGCTCAGCAGCCTTGCTGCAGGTGCCGGCAGTCGCAGCCCACTCGCTGCAGCTCTCCCTGCCCGGTGTCCCGGGGGGGCTCGGTCCGGTGTCCCCGGGGGGAGGGTGGGTCCTCGGCCTGGTGTCTCTGGGGTGGCGGTGGGACGACTTTGGTCTGGTCTCTGCAGGGGGTCGAGGTCTAGTGTCCCCAGCCCGGTGTCCCGGCGGGGGAAGCTCGGTCTGGTGTCCCCAGCCCTGTTCCCGCGGCGGAGGGGGTTCGGGCTGGTGTCCCCAAGGTGGGGGTGGGCTCGGTCCGGTGTTCCTGGCCCAGCGTCCCCGGGGCTCCGTGCAGCCGGCCGGTTCCCAGGGCCGTAGCGCAGCCTGTGTCGCCACCCAGCGCCTCCACCGCTCCCTGCACCCCCTCCCCCCCCCCACCGGGGGGCCCGCGCTGAGCGCCCCCGGACAGACAAGGGGTAATGGAGGGTGGCGGGGCTGGGAGCGGCTATAGCATTCCCCCCCCCCCCCCGGCACAGACACACATCGCTGCTGCCGGGATGGTCTCAGCTGGGCAGCTCGCAGCAGAGCTCGGGGATCGCTAGTTAGCGGCAAGACACTGCACTGACCCGCTAACGTGCGGTGCGGCGAAGAAGCACCCACATAGGCGCTGATACACCCACGTGCGCTGAGCTGTGCTGCAAACATCCACTGCAGGTCAGGGGTCCCAGCGCACTCCCTCTCAGTTCTGTAGCACCCGTGATGGGGAGCAGGGACATATTTATCAAGGAACGCTTTAACTGGAGCCAAGCAACAGCTGGGACCACCAGGTGAGCAGTGGGTGCAAAGCAAGGTGGGAAATGAGGCAGCAGTTTCAAATAGGGGCACGTGAACAGCAAGGAGAGCAGGAAAAAGAATATGAGCTTGGGTTACGTGAGGACTGTTAAAGAACAGCAGGCTACTGAATAGCTAGTAACCCAAGGGCTTGGAAGGTGGGAATAGAGGTAGTATGAGCAGCTTCTGTAGGGTGGTCTTAATAGCCTGGTGTGGTTAGAAGAGCTGGGGGTGAAGGTGGCTAAAGCATGGAGGGCTTTATATAGCTAGCAGCGAGAGCTCTGCATCTGCTCAGACCTCTGTAAAAGCCCTGCGTGGGAAGGAGTAAATGGCTCTTCTGCAGAGCTGAGAGCACTGGGACACACGAGCCCTGGAAATAGCCTCAGTTTTACTTTACAGTAGACAAACACTGTTTTTTTCAGCAGGTTTTCTGTTGTCATAGGAACCCAGTGGCAGGGAGGCAGAGGTTGGGCCATGTGAGAGATGCTGTATGAGTGCCAGATCTTCCTCCTGCCCAGCAGGTGGGAATGTGCTGTTCTGGGTCAGCTAAACCTGCGTCCTGCTCGGCGCTGGGGTCCCGAGCCTGGCTGGGAGCGGGGGGAGCCCCGAGTCCTAGTCCTCTCGCGTTAGCTCCTCGCTTCTCCGCAGGCTGCCTGTTTATTAATAGCCTGGCATGGCTGCGAGGGGGTTGGGTTTCCTTGATGAGCGCAGGGAGAGTGACAAAGCACCTGTCGCGGGAAGGGGATGTTGTACCGCACTCGGTGGCTCTGCTGGACCCCCGGGAAGATCCAGCCAGGAAACCCACCTGGCTGGAAAGCCCAGGCACGGAACGGGGCAGGGCGCGCCCGCCAGCTGTAGACCCCCCTCCCCGCCTCCGCCAGCCGGGACGAGCCTTCCCCCGAGCGGCTTCTGGCCGCTGCCCCGCCGCCGGGGGCTCTGCCAGCGCCGGGGCCGCCGCTCGCCGCCCGCGGAGCCACCGCGGGCCGATGCGCGTCCGCGCTGCGGCGCGGCCCCCCCGCCCGGGGCGGAAGGCGGGGCGGGGCGGGGTCCCGGCACGGCTCGGCACGGCTCGGCATGCTGCTGCGGGTGCGCACCGCCGTGGCGCAGCTGGTGGCGGGGCTGGGCGCGGGCGCGCACCCCCCCGCGGAGCCCCGGGGCGGTGGGGAGGGGGCGTCGCCGGCGGGACCCCCGTTCTGCCGGCCGGCGTTCCTGCAGCTGACGCCCGAGGAGCTGCGCCGGGCCGACGACCACGCGGGCCGGGCGGTGCAGAGCCCCCGCGACGGCCGCCGCCGCCTGCCCTGGAGCACGGGCTACGCCGAGTGAGCGGGGCCGGGGCCGGGGGGCGCCGGGCGGGGGTCTGCGGCCCGGGGAGGGCGGGGCGGGCAGCGCAGGGCGCCGGAGCGGGATCCTCGGGAGCTAAAGTGGGTCGCAGCCCGCCGGCGGTGAGCTCGTTGGCTTCCGCAGGAGCTGGGAAGCTTGTGCCGGTAACGGTGGCGGCGTGGGCTCAGGCTCGTCCCCGTCCCGAGGGTTTGAGCTGTGATGGCTTTTTTGTGCTCATCTGCGCGGTACCGGTGACGCTGATGGGGAACTGCCACCGAGGGCTGAAGGAACTGCTGCAGGACCCCGGGGGGAGGAGGGGGTTGAAGCTGTCTTTGGGATGGGACCTGACTTCAACTTCCCCTTGGAGGGCCTGATCCTCTTCTTCTTTTACTTGCTGCCAGTTTCACCCTTAACTGAAGGCCGATGGAGAAGGTCAGGCTCTGAAGGCCACCTTTGCTGCACAGTGCTGTCAGTTCACACCCCCATCCCTTGCTCAGGCCGGCCTTCCTGATATCTTAGGGAGCTTTCTGAGATACTAGTTTGCCCCAGGAGATACTGGGATAGGAGTACCTGGGGCAAAACCCACCCTCTGCTCGGTGCCGAGGCTTCCCTTCCATCTCCCAAGACTTGTTTCTGCAAACCACTTCAAAAATCTGTGCCCACAGAGCTCATCCTGTTGTGGATGCTTACAGCTTCCTCCCATGAGCAGGTTTTGCAATCTAGACCTGAAATCTGCTGTGCCAGCATAGGTTGTGAAAACTTAGTGTGAATCTTTTTGCAAAAGTTCTGCTGGTTTAATGTTCATTGCCTTCTCCCCTCCTTCTCTGAGGCACCTGCTCCCTCTGAGAGGTGCTGGGTGTGATGGGACGTGGATGAGGCTG
Organism: Falco peregrinus; assembly: GCF_023634155.1. Classification (NCBI taxonomy): domain Eukaryota; kingdom Metazoa; phylum Chordata; class Aves; order Falconiformes; family Falconidae; genus Falco; species Falco peregrinus. The sequence continues at coordinate 7,373,350 of NC_073736.1, read as the reverse complement.
TAATCCTGTCCATGAGTCCCAGCTGGGGGTGTGTGCATTGAGGCTGGTCCAGGTTTTCAGGCAATTGCTCTGCATGGGGCAGTGGTGAGGACCTTCAGCAAAACCAGCTTTTTCTGGTCACCTCCCTTGGTGGGTGGCTGGATGGCCGCTCTACCCTGGACCCATCTGTGCTGGTGGGAGCGAGCACTGCTGCTGGTGCCAGATCAACCCATGCAACTGGTCTGGGACATCTGCTCGCCTGGCTGCTGCTGCCCCAGGCGGGACAGGAGCATCCACAGAGAGCATCCCCCAGGATGTGGGGGAACAAATGGGGGCCGGTGGGATGAGGTGCTGCGAGGTGGCTTCTGCTGGAGTGTGGTGTGAAAAAGGAGCCTTCATACCTTGTTTCCTTCTGGCAGGGTGATAAATGCAGGGAAGAGCCAGCACAACGAGGACCAGGCATGCTGCGAGGTGGTGTTCGTGGAGAGGAGACCCAGCCTGAGGGGCCGGCTGCCATCCCGGGAAGGCAGCGGAGAGCTGGACGGGGTGAGAGCTGGGGCAGCATGCACAGGCAGGGACATGACAGAGAGGATGCCCAGTGGCAGGACACGAGATGGGGCCCATGGCGATGTGTGCACACTGCTGCTTCCCTGGGGATTCCCTTGGTTCCCAGGTCAGCTGCCCCTGCTCCCTGCCAGCTCCTGCTATCATCCCTGCTGGACTACACCAGGGTTGGCTGGCCCAGGGAGACTGCTGGCCCACGTGCCCCGATGGGCTGCGGAGGTGGCTGCCATGCTGGCCCCATCGTGCCTCCTCTTTGGAGGAGCCGGCTGCTGGAGACATGTTGCTGGCAGCACGAGGTGTCTGACGCAGGGCTGGGCTCCAGCCAGGGACCAGCCGTGTCCAGACAGCTTTGACCAGCTGCCCACATCGCTCCTGCCTGCGCTGGGCTGGGACCTGCGAGCCAGACGCAAAGGCCCATGTCACTGTCCTCAGCTGGTGACCCCAGCTGCTCTGAATTCCCCATCCCATCTGCTTCCTCACAGGCTCACTTAACCTTCCTTTCTCTCCCTGCAGGGCAGGAAGGGTTTTTATTTCCACTACTGGGCCTTGTTTGACGGCCATGCGGGCAGTGGTGCTGCTGTCATGGCATCCAAGAGGCTCCATCTGCACATCTGTGAGCAGCTCCGGGATCTCGTGGACATCCTGCAGGACCCTTCCCCGCCTCCCGTCTGCCTCCTGCATGATGCGAGGGCTGGCCCTGCGGAGCCAAGCCGGGTGCCCCTCACAGAGGATGACAGGGAGGTCCCCCACGATGCTTTGCCGCGGTTTCATCTGGAGAAAGCGGTCTCCCATGACAGCCTGGTGATCGGTGCCATCGAGAACGCCTTTAAGGAAATGGTGAGTGAGCCCCTGCCTGCAGGGATGCCCAGGGCATCTCCTGGGAGCATCTCTGCTGCCTGTGTGTACCCTGGCTTGTCCCCTTCAGCAAAAGGCAGCTCTGCAGCAAGTAGGGGGCTGCAGTGAGCGGTCATAGCAGGGCGGGCTCAGAGAGGGCACTGCGATGCTCTCCTGTATTTTAGGGGTTCAGGACGCAGAGGCTTGGGGCTCCAGGTCTGTGTGGGTGCAAAGGGCTTCGTTGCACTTTGTTCCAGCAGGGCCAGCTGATCCCCTCCTGTCTTGCTCTTTCCTGCCCACTCCACTGCCCTGGTAAAGCCACTTCCCCAGCTGTCCCGCAGGACCCCTGCCTGCCCCCCAAGCCCTGCAGCCACCCCTGGGCTGTGTGGGGAAAGGTGCCCGGGCCCTGGCTGGCCGCGGCTCCTCACCTGGAGCGGGTTCTTGGCTTGGTCAGCAGCTGAGGTGCTGTCAGAGCAGCCAGGCACTATTTTGGGCTGGTTGCGGCTTTGCTTGCTGGCGTGGGGCCATGTGCCCGCCCTTGCCTGGAGCTGCTCTCTGTCTCCCCAGGACGACCAGATCAAGCGGGAGCGGGCGTCCCAGCACGTGTCTGGGGGCTGCTGTGCCCTGGCTGCCATCTACCTCATGGGCAAGTTCTACGTGGCCAATGCCGGTGACAGCAGGTACGGCCCCACAGGGCAGCCCCCTCCTTTCACCCCATAACTGGGGAGCATTCCGGCAGAGTAGGGTAGTGCTGGAGGCATGGCTGGAGCACCCGGCTCCATCCCTGAAGCTGGGCTGTCCTGGGGAGGGCAGAGGCAGCAGGACTGGGCAGAGCCTGCCTGCCTGCATGCCCTGGGGACAGCATGCCCTGCCATGATCTCCACATTTGCCCAGTGCACAGATGGGGCTGCAAAATCACTTCCCAAAATTTGGGACTTGCTCTCTTCTTTCCTGACAGTGTCCTGTCTGCTTCCCAGATGGCTCTGGATCACACCCCAGACCCTGCTGCTGGCGGTGGCCTAGGCTGCAAGTTGGGGAGTGAAAACTGCCCTCAGCAAAGCTTTCAAAAATGTGCAAGAAGTCATTTTAGGGCACGCTTTATAGCAGCGAACTGTTTCAGGAGAAGGACATGCAAATCTATGTGCAGACAAATTCCATGGGGGCTTGGAGCCTGAGGACTTTGACTGATACATGCATATCCTTGGGTACATTACTGTAATTGTGCCTGGGTGTCTTCGTTCCCCCCAAGCAATGGCAGGGAGGCAAGTCCGCCTTATGCTGAGGGTGAAGCTGGTTTGAATTGCCCTGTATTTACTGCAGGGTTAGCTTGCCCTCAGCAGTGTCAGGCCAGCAAATACTGGCTCTGGTAAATTGTCTGAGGCTGGAGGACATGCATCCAGCTCAGGGACAAAGGAAGAGTAGATCCTTTGTGCCTCTGCTTTTGGGTGCAGGACCTCTCCATGGCAGCAGCAGCCAGGCGCCAGCTGTGCGGGACAGCAGCATGCACAGGATGCTGAGGCTGTAACTGTGCCCCTGGGTGAGGATCTGTGGTCCCTCCTTGGGCATTAGATGCTGCCAGAGCTGGGTTCAACCAGGCCCTGTGTTGTGTGTCCCCCCACCCTGAGAGGGGACCTGCAGCCCTAGGCAGGACAGCAGGCGGGACAGCTGAGCCACCAGTGCTGGAGATCTGTGACTGCCCCCATGACATCCAGAAACATCTCATAATCAGACTTCCTTTTTTTCCTCTTTTTTTTTTTTTAACACATCAAACAGTCAGACTGGCCCCAGCAGTGAGCTGCAGTGCTGGTGCGGGCTGGGTGCTTGCACCCATGTCCTGCTGCTGCTGGTTTCTGCCTCTCCTGTGTGCGATTCCCTCTAAGGGAGGGTTCAGCACCTTTGTGCTGCTCCTGTTCTAACCATACCCTGTCCTTTGGTTTGCTCTGCTTCACCCCCCTCTGCCGCATCCTTCTCTTCCATTTTCTCTTCCTCTGTGCCCTTATCCTGCACAGGAGAGAGGCATGCCCTGCCTGCCAGGGGCTGTGGGGCTGGCGGGGGGCAAGCTGCAGCGGAGCCAGCAAGCAGCCCCCCAGCCCAAGGCTGGGAAGGAGGGAAGGGGTTGCACCCCCTAGGCAGGGAATCAGCCCAAGAGAGCTGGGCTTAGCTCCCCCACCATGTCTCTTCTCTCTAATCTCATCCTTCCATGTTTCATTGCAGGGCCATTATCATCCGTAACGGGGAAATCATTCCAATGTCCAGGGAGTTTACTCCAGAGACAGAGAGGCAGAGGCTGCAGCTTTTAGTAAGAAAGACCTTTCTTCTCATTCCTGCTGAACCACCTCCTGGCCCCTTCCCAGCCCTCCATGCTGCCCGCTGGGCTGCCATGGTGGGGTGCTGGGGGTCAAGGGCAGCCCCACAGCTGGGTCCTGCTGCTGGCACTTGTCCATCCCAGCCAGCTCGCTGGGAGAGGCACTGGGACGTGGGGAGCTGCCCTGGCTTACTGGCGTGGGGGCATCTCGTGGCTGGTGCAGCCTTGGTTTGCTACGGGGCCAGCACGAGGGGCTGTGCCTGTGAGCCTGACCCGGTCAGGACCTGGGGATCCTGGGCGCTCGGCACGGGGCTGGTTCGGTACAGTTGCATGGAACCAGTTCGGTCCATCTTTTGCTGCTCCTGCCCGGGGAACGGGGAGCATCACCTGCCTGGGCTGCGCACTCACCTGCTGCTGCTGCAGGAGCACCGGGCTGGCTTGTGCAGTGGCCAGGAGGAGTGCGACTCTGCTCCTCCACCCACCGTGCTCCCTTGCACGGTCGAAGGAGCCGCAGTGCTTGCGCCGAGTCCTACTTTCTTCCCTGGCTGCTCCCTGGGGAGGCAGGGAGCTGATGCATGCCAGCAGGTTTCTAGCTTTCTTCCTGAAAGCTCCTTCTCCTGCCCGGCCTGGACAAACCTCCCTGTGCCACGCAGGGAGACTTTTTAAGGTTATAAAGACCTCTCTGACGGCAGTGCAGAGAAGGAGGCATTTGTGTTGGAGGAGGTCTTGCTGGATGCGATCTCCTGGCTTGCAGTGTACTTGGAAAAACACTGAGCCATTTTTTCTTGAATCTATTTTTGAATGACCGAGAGGAGGAAACTGCTGTGAGTGGGATCCTCTCCAGCCGGCTGTGATGGGCAGGACGCGGGCAGGGGGCCAGGCGCATGCTTGCTCCACTGCACGGTGCCCAGGCTGTGGTCAGGGCCTGTCCTGAAGCGGGCCGGGGCTCTCCATGCCTCTGCACCAAACCCTCCCATGTTCCTGAGGGCTCTCCTCCTTTCTTTCAGCTCTTTCTTCCTCCATCTGCACTTTCTAGTGTGTCCCTGTTCCCGGTCCCTTGCACGGTGTGCTCCAGGAGGCCCTGGGGCTGCTGGTGCTGCCCTGGGAAGGGGCTCTGTGCTGCTGCTTGTCCCTCATCACGGCTGCAGCTGGGACACGGTTTCTGGAAAGACTCTTCAGCTCTTTTCCTCGGGCGAGTGCCATGCCCTGTGCTGAGCCTGGGGTCCCAGGAGGTTTGCGGCTCTGACTCCTCCTGGGAAAATTCCAGCTTTTCCTGGAATTTGCTAGGTTTTGATCTCTTTTGGAGATCCTTATTTCCCAAAACTCCTCATGCAAAAGCTTAACCTTCTTGCTGGGTGGTGGCATGGCTGTCCCCAGCTCTGGGCATAGCACAGACAGGTGGTTAGAAGCTGCTTCACCACTGCCTGTTGGGGTTGCAGCAGAGCGGCTGGTGTTATTCCCACCACGAAATGCTGTCGCCGAGGTCCTGGCAGGCTGGTGGGTCCCATGCCACAGTGGCCAGTGAGGTGCTGCTGCATGGATCCTGCTCTCCTGGCCCTGCAGCTGAGCCGCTGCTTCTTCCCGCAGGCGTTCCTGAGGCCCGAGCTGCTGGGGAAGGAGTTCACCCACCTCGAGTTCCCCCGCAGGATCCAGCCCAAGGAGCTGGGGAAGAAGATGCTGTACAGAGACCAAAACATGAATGGCTGGTAACCCCCCCAACCCGCCTGGCCGGCTCCGTGCCAAGGGGCAGCACTGGGGTCCCACTGCATATGGGTGCCTGGCTCCAGCATCCCTTCCCATGGGGCAGGGCGGGGCTGTGGCACACTGGGTACCGGGTCTTAAAAAAAAGGGATTTTGTCCCCGGGGATGCTGTGTCCTGAGTGGGCAGGGGAGGTGCTGGAAGCCTTCACCTGCTGACGTTTTGTCTCTGACTTATTTTAAACCAGGGCTTACAAAAAGATAGAAGAGGATGACCTGAAGTTTCCACTTATCTATGGGGAAGGCAAAAAGGTGAAGTGCTTTGGCAGGAGGTGTGTGTGGGTCGCTTCCTGCCTGCCCTCACTGAATCAGGAGTTTCCAGCCCGTTTTTGCTAGTGCTGTTGCTGCTCCAGTGCCACCAATTCTCAGGTGGGAATGGAGGTGGAGATGAAGCAGCTTAAAGTTTTCTTTTGATTTCGCCATTCTCCAGGCTCGGGTGATGGCCACAATTGGGGTCACACGGGGTCTGGGAGACCATGACCTCAAGGTGTTCAGCTCCAACGTCCACATCAAGCCTTTCCTGTCCTGCTTCCCGGAGGTGAGTGTGGCTGCCAGTCACTCCATGCCCAGGGGCTCCTGCAACGGCTGGAGCCGGTCAGGGTGACCAGATCTGTGGTGCACCCAGCACAGCAGGAGCCTGCTCTGCCTCTCTGCCCCTCACCCTCACATCTTGCCCCATTGCTTGCCAGGTCAGAGTTTACGACCTCACACAGTATGAGCACTGCCCTGACGATGTTCTGGTCTTGGGCACTGATGGGCTCTGGGATGTCACCAACGACAAGGAGGTGGCTGGCGTGGTGATGGAGGTGCTGACAAACTATGAGCCCAATGACCCGTGCAGGTGAGTTTCGAGCAGGCAGGGGGATGAGCGTGTCCTTCACTAACACCTCCCCTTGGCCTCGCTCCTTGGAGCAGTGTCGTGGCTGTGCATCCTTCTGGCCTTTGGGCTGGTGCTGTTGCTCTGCAGTGTGCAATGCTTCCCTGGATGTGTGTATCTGAGCTCAGATCTCTCCTCTCCAGGGGGCCCTTTCCTGCACCTCTAGCTCCTCCACCTTCTCCTTCCTTGTAAAGGACTGCAGGATGCTGCAACAGGGAGTCTCGTGGGGTCTGGGCTTTCTGCTGAGCTGTGCTGTGCTGTGCCCCCCAGGTATACCGTGGTGGCCCAGGAGCTGGTGGTGCGGTCCAGAGGAGTGCTGAAGGAGAGGGGCTGGCGGCTGGCCAATGACAAGCTGGGCTCTGGCGATGACATCTCTGTCTTCGTGATCCCTCTGGGTGGCCCAGGCAACTACACATGATGCCCGATGACCCCAGGGCAGCGGGGCTTGCCTTGCCTGGATGAAGATGAGCAGGACACTTGACGCTGCCTCGGGGCCACCTCTCCCCCAAGCACTTGTTTCCTGAGCCGACTGTGAGAAGAGTAAGAAACCTGGAGCCTCTCTCTGTGCCCCTGCCCAGAGCATCCCTTTCCACCTGCTTGCATCCCAGCCCCGGGTGGAGATGGAAAGGCCTTGGACAGAGAACGGGGACTGGGGTCGAGGGATCTTTTTTCATGCTGCCACTTTCTTGATTGCTGTGAAAAGCCAAAAGGCTCCCTGGCTTCTTGGTGCATCCTTTGCATCTCACCCTGGGCCTGGGGGTGCTGGTTCCAGCAGTGTGCAAGAGCTGTCAGGCTGGTGGGGCACTCATACCTGGGGATGTGCGTACTTGCTGCTGCTGCAATCATCTCCCCCTGCCCTGTGGCACTTGCACCGGTGACACCAAACCTGCTGCTGGGGCTAGGTGCTGGGGCTAGGATGGGCAGTGGTCTGGGGTGAAGCCCTGCCGGCAGCTGGGCAATGCTCAGCGTGGCATAAATCGAGCTGAGGGTGGTGTGGTGGTGGGTGAGCACCACGACTGACATCCCAGCTTTGTGCTTGCCCTCTCCAGCCCCTCACGCCTACATCCCAGCCACGCACCTTGTTTCAGTCTCCAGTTTGGGAGGATGGGGCAGTGCTGGTTTGCTGCGGTGCACCGAGAGCCCCTGGGAAGGAATGAGCATTGTTGCACTTGCACTGGCTGTGCCACGGGTTCTGCCCCCACCCTTCTTCATGCCTTGGATCACTGCTGTGTTTCTGGAGCCAATTATTTATTACTGTCTGGAGAGCTGAGCTGGAAATTGTCTAAGTCCTTTCTTGGTGTGGAGAGTCTGTATGAATATATGTCTGTATTTTTGAGCAGTTCTAAGTTGGCCACTGCTGAGCAGCAGTTGCACGCAGGGCAGCCCTATTCAGCCAAGCTTAACAGCTTAAACGTGCTGCATGGATCTGCTTAGCTGAGGGCTGGAAACCCACAATAAAAGCAGCTTGGTTGTGACTGGGGGGGGGGGGTGTGGGGGTGGTGCGGGGGAGACAACTCCCTCCTTTTTCTCAATAATCTCAAAGCTGGTGCTGAGCAGAGCTGTTGTAGCAGCAGTTGATCTCTGTGCAGGATCTTATTTTATATCGCACATACCACTGACCTGAAGGATGCATTTCCTGGAGCTCTGCAGTGTGTTGCATCCTCCCAAAACATGAGGGACGATCCCACCCTGGCACTGTGGTGAGGGGGAGAGCTGCGCCATGGTCCCTTGTTTTGGAAAAGCTCCCTGGCACCAGCAGTTTGTGTCCTGCTGTCCTGGGTGCAGCCAGCTCTTGTCAAGTGTCACCTTTGGTGAATGTTGTTTGTCTCTTGTAATCAGTGAGATGTAAATAAACTGGGTGCACTTAATGGGAAGTGAAAGCTATCCAGTGAGATTTTAACCTATTGACATCTGTGCTGAAGGGAGCAGGGAGCAATACTGGAGCTGGGAGCATGTCCTCACATAGCACTGTGTGTTTAAATAAAGGTTTTGCCACTCGGAGTCCCACTTCAAAGTCTTTCTTGCAGTGCTCCTGCAAAGAAGACTTACCTAAAAGCCAATTAGCTCTGATTAATTTATGTAGGCAGGCTCGGTAGCGAATAGGCCCAGGCAGGGTCATGTGAGCTGCTGTCCCTCTGCCCTTGGCCCTGGCCAGACCCCATGGACTATCCCTGCCTGGGGTGGGCTGGGGGGGGGGGTCGCAGCTCCCCACAGCAGGCTGGGGGACAGTGGCAATGGCCAGCCGGGTGGGGAAGGGTCACAGGGGGGGTCATTAACCCAAACCACAACCTGGCTGCTGAGCGCTGCATTGGGTTTGGATGGGGACTGAAAACCAGCAGGCGTCAGCCTGCCCCCCCCCCCCCCCCCCCCCGGCTGCTCTCTGGTGTAGGCAGTGCCAGGGCACAGGCAGGGATGGGAGGGGAGGAAAGGCTAATGGTTTCCCTGCCCATGGGGTCCCTCCTTCAGGAACGGGTGGGCTGTGGATGGGGACACAGCTCTGCAGGTTATGGCTCCCATGGATGGGACTGTTAGGGAGGTAGGACCCCTCTCCTGGTGTTCAGGCATCCCAGCAGCAGCTTCCCCTGCCTCTAGGCATCCCTGCTGTCCCAGGTCCCCCTGACTGTTACCCTTGTGCTCCTGATGCTCACACGTGTTTTCCCCACACCTCCAGCCCCCCCTACTTGTTTGCACAGCCCTCTTCCCCTGGCACAATGTTCTTTGTGCTGGTGGCTGAGGACTGGCTCTGCTTTTCCAGGTCACTGCTTGGGAGCTGCTGGGTAAGGCGAGGAGGCAGAGGCTGCGTTTAAAGCTTCCTCTGTAGTTCCCTTTTTTCACTAAGGAAACATTTCCTTTGGAACCAGCTCCTGGCCTGGGGCTTGATAAATTAAGAAAAATTGTCTCCGAGCCCTTAAAATAGCAGCAGTTTATGAGCCTGGGTCTGGGCCAGGACCCTGGGGCTGCCTTTCCCTGGCTGCGTGACAGGGACTCAGCCCTGCAGCGGGGGCGTCGCAGGGGGAGCAGCCACCCGTCCTCCCGTGGTGGGCAAGGAGAGCCGGAGCCCCTGCCTGCAGCACTGGGGTCATCTCGGTGTGGGGTCCGACGGGTCACAGACCCCCTCTGCCAGTGCCCCTGCGGAGGGGAGACAAGACCCTGGGGACAGGGCATGTCCTTTGCAGCTCCGCTGTGCCTGTTACGGTGGGGAACGGGGCCTTCCCCGGGGACAAGGAGCCGACTGGGCAGCGCGAGGGGTTGCAGGGGGGTGCGATGGGGTTCGGGTGCTGGTGCTTGCTGGCATCCGCCGTCCCTGGCTAGCGACGGCTTTGGGCTGCCCTCAGCAACGCTCACGGGGGCAAAGGCGTCTCCTCCAGAGATGCTCCGATGGGGACGGCTGGGTAGGGGGCAGAGCGTGGGGGGTCCTCCCTGGAAGGGTGGGTGGGAGCGGCCGCTCAGCCTGTCCAGCGGCCCGGTCCCTGCCTGCCGGCGGGAGCCCCGCCCGGGAAAAGCCGCTGGGGGCGCCCGGGCTGGCGGAGGCCGCGGCTGCCGCCCCGCCCGGCGGCTCGGGACCGGGCTGGGATCGGCGCCCGGGGGTCCCCGGCGCCGGGAGGGGGGCTGCGGGCTGAGCACGGCTCGGCTCGGCCGGGCTCGGCGCTCCCGCCCCGCCCTCGGCGGGCGGCCCCCGGACGGGGCGGTGCCGGCGGAGCCGCGCTGCGGGGCCGAGGCCGGAGCTGGGACCCGCACCGGGACCGCGCCCGGGGCCGCGGCGGAGAGAGGTGCGGGCTGCGCTCGGGGTGCGGGGCCGGGCGCTGGGGGCACTGGGGGCGGGACGGGACCGGACCGGACCGGACCGGGGCCGGTGCTGGGGACTGGGGTTACTGGTGGGATGTGGGGTTACAGGGGTCTGGGGTTACTGGTGGCGTCTGGGGTTACCGGTACTGGTAAGGTGTGGGGTCGGAGCTGGGATCTGGGGGAACTGGTGGGGTTTGGGGTTACTGGTGGGGTCTGGAGTTACTTGTGCTAGTGGAGTGTGAGGTCGGAACTGGGGTCTGGAGTTACTGGCACTGATATGGGGCGGGGTCAGAGCTCGGGTCTGCGGGAACTGGGGTGTGGGGTTACTGGTGGGATCTGGGGCTACTGGTGGGGTGTGGTGTCAGTGCTGGGGTGGGCTCTGGGGCACTGCTGGGGCAGCCGGGCACGGGGGGTGGGTGCCCCAGCCAGGCTGGGTTGGAGCCCAGCGGGACGGGAACCAGGATGGGATGGGTATGCCAGGGATGGGATGGGGGTCCCTGCCTGCGGGGTGGGGGTGTGTCAGCGGCAGTTCGGCCACCGCGAGTCATCCCCCAAGGGTGGCCTTGGACTGCAGGTCCCGACTCGTGGATGCTGCCCAGACAGGGCTCCCCACTGCCTCCCAGCCTGTGACTGACAGGGCCAGGCTAGGGGACAGCCCAGGGGCTGCTGCCCCGTCCCGCTGTCCCTCCCCACTGCCCCTGCTCCAGCAGCATCCCCATGCACGGCCTTGCTTGTGGAGCGGCCGCTCTGTGTTTTCTTCAGAAAAAGGAAAAAAGTTCCCTTTGCTTACTGCTGAGCTCATTTTTAAACGTTTATATTAGGGGGGCTTGCGGGGAGGAGAAATAATTGTGTAATGTCTTAGAAGCAGGGAGCATTCCAAAAGCATGACTGCGTGGCCCGTTCCAGCACTAACAGTCCGCAGCCAAACCTTCCCAGCGGCCGCCAGGGCCCCTCAGCCCAGCTTCAGCCTCTCGACACCCGCAGGGAAAGAGCAGCGTGATCCCGGGCTGCTCCGCCGGGCATCGGCACAGGGATGCGCTGGGAGCCGGGACCCAGCTGAGCCACCCGGGCCAGGCAGCAGCTCTGCCGCATCCCCAGCAATTCCCCTCGTGAAACCGGAGACAGGAAGGTAGCGGCTCTAGCTGTGTTTGGCTGAGACCAGTTGCATTTTATTTTCATTTTGCCAAGCGCCTTTAGCTGTCCCAACAGCTTCAATTTATGTTCAGCTCCTCCTTCCCAGCTACAAGTAGTGTAGGTAGAGACCGTGTGAGATTTTACGGGCTTTAAATTGAATCCATGTTCCTGACAGCTACAGCTTCTCCAGGGAAAATAAGCCAAGTCACTGTCTTCCAACAGGTTATCAGGAGCGTTTAACCAGGCTCACCTCCTAACTTGCTGTTTACACTGGAGAGGCGTATTGACATGAAAAGTAAGGAATGTATTAGCAAATATTGATTGGCCCTGGGGCAGCAGCAGTCAGGCATTGCATGAGTACAGGCATCTGCTGAGATTGTGGCATGTTATTTGAAGCTTTCAGCAAGACACTTGTACTGCTGTGAGTCTGGGAGGGCTGTCATTTCTGTGGGAGGTAAAATAAGAACATGGCATGATGTCCTTTGGAAAAGGCAGGCAGTGTTTTCCCACGAAGCTCAAGCATTTGTGGTTCAAGCTTTGTTAAGGCTTTCAAATTCTTCTGTTCCAAGTCCTTTTCTCTGTTTTGCTTCTGGATGTTTTTGCGGGATTTAGCAAAGAAAACAAGCCAGATTGGCTGCTCTGCTCCGGGTCTGGGTTGGGACAGTTGCCCTTTGCTGCTGTGCTAGAACATGCTTTAACCCAGGCCGCTGATTGTGCCCAGAGAATAACTCATAATTTTAGAAGAAAATTGGTAAGCTGAGTTTGAGCTCACCATTTGGATGTGGCAAGTCTAGGTGTTAAGGCGTCACGCAGCTTTCCCGGGGTAAATACAGATGCTTTCCCCAGTGCCGGGTAGTTTTGGCAACGGTGGGGCAGGATGGGGAGGCTTGGAGCAGTGGGAGCCGGTGTTGCCAGTAGGTGTGGGTTGTGCTCTGGGTGTCAGCGATGGTTGTTGGCGTGAGTAAGGGCTGGAGGCTGGTCTCCTCTGTGCTACACAGAAATGCCCAGCTTGGCCTGCCGGGGGGCTGTGTGAGCATGAAATTGCAGATGCTGCTGTGCCAAAACCAGCGCCGCTTTGATCGTCTCGAAGCTGCAATCTGCCGGGAGCTCAGAGCCCAAGTTCTGCCCGGGCTGTTGCGTTTCCCTCTGGCATTGCTCTTTGCTTCAAGCCTTTTAGGAACTTTTTTCTGCTTCAGTATGAGAGTCCCTCAGATACCCGAGACACTTGCCAAGATGCTTGTCCTGTGCTACCTTGGTCATGGTTTAGATATCTCAGAAAATTAGGTTCCCCTTGATGGGCGAACCTGTCAGATTTTAATTTGGAAGTTTATTTTCTTTTTCATTGCACCAGTTGTGCCAACAAGTGCTACCAGCTAAAACTGTTTCTGTTGTGAAACAGCACTGCAGGGCTTTCTGCTGGGAATTCATGCAAAGAACCTTGTCCCTCTGCCATCCCATGCCCAAACACCCTCCATGCCCTTCCAATTACTTGAACTTGGGGACAGCTGTAGCCTTGACATACACCTTGGTGGGCTCCCTGCTTGTGCTGATCCAAGCTGTGACATGTTGGTGGGGTGGGAGGAGAGCTGCTCCCAAGGGGGTCCGGGGGAGGGACCCCCGTGCCCCCAGCCTCTGGGACTCTGGCAGTGTCTCTGGTGTTCCAGGGCTGTCCAAAGCAGCTCTTGTTTGCCCAGCAGCACCTCGCCGGGGTCCTGTCCCAAGGTGCCCTCGCCTGGCTCGCTCGGGTGGTGGCAGCAGCCCTGTGCACACACACAGCCATGTTTAGAAGTGGAGACAGCCTGTGCTTGGCTGCACTGGTTAGAAAACATTTTCTGTGTTCCCTGCTAGTGTTCTGTGCTTTCTGGATGCTGCGAGCTGCCTTAGGTCTCGTCTGTATTTCAGGTTGCACAACCTGAACCGAAGGCATGCGTTTTGGCGTTTTTGAAATCCAGTTGCGTGCCTCGTGGCTGTTGTAGCCTTGAGCCCGGTCCGTGCCGTGTTAGCCCAGCTCCTTCCCAAACAGGAGTTAAACTGAAACAGTCCAACCGAGCACTTGAATGCTTTAAAGTTTAGTAGAGCTGAAGACACAGCAATATCAGGAAAATGTTGGTCTGTTCAAGAGAGGTGGTTTTCCTTCTGTGGTTGTGTTGCACTGCCAGGGGGTCCGGGTGGGTGCCTGGGCTTTGGGGTGACAGCAGGCTGCTTGTTCCCTGAGCCTCTGGTCTCAGGGGAGCAACCACAGAGCTGCTGGGGCAAAGGCGTATTTGCTAATCTTCCAACAGGCAGCCTGGAAGGAGATGCTTGGTGGCTGCTGTGCAAGGCAGGAACACCAGCCCCGGGTCTGTTCTCCCATCTCTGGCCGTGAAGATCCCCAGGGCAATCCTAGTGGCTGCACAAGCGGTGCCTGGAGCTTTGATGCTCCTCCTTGCTCTGCTTTCCTGGACAAGGTGCTCTTTCTGGACAAGGAGATTTTGTTTGGAGCCGGATGGCTGCTGGGCTGGGGGGCAGTGGGGAGCTGGCCCTGCCATGCTGGCAGCACTGAGGGTGTCCCTGTGAAGGGGGTGTCCCTGTGAAAGGGCTGCTCCCAGCATGGCTCCATCCCTGCCAGCTCAGCCCTGCCCAGGCTTCGGGGTTATGCCTCCAGCCAGGGCTGTGGGCAGAACAGAAATTCGGCTGGTTTTGCTGATAAGTGGTGTGACAGGTCTGGCTGGGTGGGGCTGTCATCAGCAGCGCCTGGGAATTTCTGCTGTAGAACAAAACCCCTCTGTTGGCTGGGGGTGTGTGGGGGGGTGTGTGTGGGGGTGGCTCGCGCCTTGCCAAGGAGGTTCATTGAAAGATTTTGCCCCCTACCTTGGAGTCCTGCTTCAAAGTGTTAATATCTTTCTCTGCCATTTCCTGAGAGCCCGTAGCAGACGCTGGATGATGGACTCATCCTGCTGCCAGAGGAATTCCCTGTTTCCTGCTCAGCAAGAACCTCACATTTTGAGGCACGAAGCTGGGCGAGGCCAATGACACAAGGGCTGCCCTGAAGCCCTGGCTGGTTTTATGGTGATGGCTTTAGATTAGCTGCTTGGAAAGCAGAACAGAGTGATTTGGTTGCATTTTGCAATTTCTTGGTGTGATGAATAAGATGCCTGCTCAGGATTAGGCTGGTGCCGGCCCCAGTGGTGAGCACTAAGCCCGTGGCCGTCCTGGGGTGGCCCCAGCCTGCCCGCAGCAGGGTGCAGGGCTGGGCGGGAGCCTGTGGGGTTTGGCAGTGCCGCTCTGTGGGAGATGCCGGCACAAAGTCGCTGCCCCCTTTTGTTATCTCTGTGGACGCAGATGCGAAGACGTCTTCCAGTGAGGCACCTCAAGCGCTGCTCACGCTCAAAACCCGTGGTTGCTGCACGGGCCGGGTTGGATTGCCAGCGTGGCTGGGCAGTCTTTGCTGTAACTTGGGGTGGTTAACACTTGGCAGAGTTTAAAATCTGAATTTCCACGTCTTGATGTGGGTGACTGTGTCCTTTTAATCGTTTGGCCTGCCAGCAGCTGTAGTAAAGCTATCCTCCTCAACTTGTCTTCACATTTTCCACTCTCTTTTATCTGCTTGCAATCTGGGAACAGTGCAGAGCCCTTTGCGTCAGGCTCCCCTGTCCCAGGGACCGGCCTCATCCTGCTGAGTGACAGCATCCCCTGGCAGAGGAGCTAGTCCCTCCCCGCACAGAGTGCCGGCAGCCGGTGGCGTTGGTGCTGCACCGGCTGGCTTGTAGGGTGAGGGCACAGATGGGGGCACCCGGCCGGTCGCCGAGGCACACAGTGCTCACAGCCTCCTTGCCCCACTTGCCTTTGCATGCCAGCTATGGATTAGTAATGGGCTATTTCTGGATGGCTTTTGTGAGTAATGGAATGAATTGTGCTGAGATTTTGGGTGGGGACAGTGCCTCTGCCTGCTGAGTCACCGCCTGGCATCACACAGGGCTTGGGAGCTGTCGGGGCCCAGAGCCATCCCAGGTCAGGGTGGATGATGGAGGCCGTGGGAAGGAGCGCTGGGTGCGGCAATGCTGTTCGGTTTGGAGCATCTGCCATCGTCCTCGCGGGACAGCATGCGGGTGCAGGGGAGCTGGCAGCCGTGAGGTGGTCTTGTTTTAGGTCCGATGTCAGGCAGACTGGACACAGGCAGATCCTGGTGTCTGTCTGGGAGCAGGTGTTTATCTCCCCAGGCATCCTCTGTTCCTCACGCTGCAGTTGTGTCTCCTGTGTTGGGTGGATTAGATAGCGGTGTTACCCACACCACCTTTCTTCCTCCATTCATCTCCGAGATACAGAGCTGCAAAGCAGCAGATCACATGTTGCTGCGGGCAAAGGAGTTTCTGTGTTAGTAAATAGACTTTTTTGCCCATGAGCTCTCCTTTTACTGTGCTGTGGAGATGATGGCTGGAGAGAGGACGAGCCTTTGGTCAGATGAGAAGGATGGTTGCAATGGGGGATGCATTTCTTGTGTTCTCAGGGTTACACTGTCCCTGACAACTTGCCCTTCTCATGGAGGCAGGAGACAGCAGGCTCCTCCAGCCCTTTTATCTGCCTCTGTAACACAAATGTCACGTCTCCTGAGGATAAGCTCCTGGCCGGCTGCCCATGTGAGGGGCCCTGGGCGTTCCTGGCCCAGCTGGGACAGGCAGGAGCAGGAGGACATGAGGAAAGGGAACAGGAGCTGTGCTGGGGGGGTTTCCCCTCTGTGCTCAGCCCCTGGCAGTGGGACCCTTTGGGCACTTCAAGTTTTTTATTCAACTTCAGCGTTGCACAGATGTGCTCACCCTTTATATAGGTATGCTGCTCCACTGGGATGTGCACTTTACGCCGAGGCTCCTGGTTGAGGAGTGCCGGCTCCTGCCAGATGTGGCCCTTCATCCTTGCTTTTCTCACTTAACAAGTGCTGGTTTACTATTTTTATTAATTGCTCCATGGCACTCAGCAGCCACAAACCATTCCTGCTTCATCTTGTGAGGCAAAGTGCTTGTAACCTGGCAGGGGCTGGCATGGGTTTGGGTGAAACCTTTCTCTCTTCTGCCCCATCCACACGGTTGGGCAGTTTGGTTTGTGAGAGCTGGGGTGGTCCCTGAGACTTCCCCAGGGTCCATGTGACAGCCCTGGGGAGGTTTCCTCCAGGCAGGAGCTTAGCGTGACCGTGACCGTGAACGGCTAAGTATGCAGAGGAGAGGAGCTCCCTTCAGCCTGCTTTTGAAATGCAAGTCAGCCGCTGAGTCTTAATTTCTTAATCCTTCACTTGCAGCTAATTATGATGCAGCCTTACTCGGGCTTTTCTCCTCCCTTTTCTGTTGGCGCAGGGTGCGGGTGTGATTGCCCCGGCAGAGGACGGACACCAACGCCTTTGTTAGGGCTCGGTGTCAGTGCCCGATAGGTTTTCCCAGCGTGATCTGCTCCCAGCTCGGTGCCTTGGTGTAGGTGTCCTTCCCGCAGAACTGCCCCTTCCAGTCCTGCTGCCCTGGGCAGAGTGGGTTCGGAGAGGGGCAGGGCTGGCTGGAGGACATGGAGCATCCCTGCCTTCGTGAGCGGTTTGCTGGTCACCTACAATTTCCCCCAGCCCACAGACCAGCATGTGCCTTTCCAGGGATTAAACCCTGAGCTGTCAGTGTGTGTCTTGCCCGGGGTTTCTGCAGGGACAGGGAGCTGGTGATGTGCCGAAGGTGCGTAAGGAGTGGGTCAGGCTTTTTGGACTGAAGCATCTGGAAGCTGGGGATGGGAAAGAGATTTGGGGCCTGAGGTCAGGGAAAGATGTGATCCCACCACGACTGATTTTCTTGTGCCTTGTTCAGACACCACAGCAGGCATTTTGTGGCATTTTCCTGGGTGATTCTCAGGCTCAGCTGTAATCTCCTTTTGAAACTCAAGGATGCAAAGGCAGAGTTTTACTTGGGGCAGAAAGCAGCCTGCTGTACTGTGAGGTTTCAGCTGTTTGCTGAGTGATAGCTGGCAGCTTCTGCTGCTGCCGTTGCCAGTGTTGGATCTCCGCGGTTGTGTGGCAAAGACTCCTTTGTCAAATAAGCTGGGATGGGGCCAGCCCAGTGCCAGGTGCCAGGCGTGCAAGTCATGCTCGCTCGGACCTCCTAGAGATCGGTTTGGCAAGTTCCAGCTGCTGATCAGACAACTTGGGAGCTGGTGAGCATGCTTGAGTGAAACTCGGAGTACAGTTTCTGCCCTGAAGAATTCATAATCTAAAATAAAATGTGTGTGTGTGTGTGAGACTAAGGTTGTCAAAAATCCCATTTTCCTGGGGTTGGATGGCAGGGGCGGGAGCCTGGCTGCTCAGTGGGGTGGGTTCATTGTCTTGCACAAGGTCCCTGTGTGCAGCCGCCAGCCCTCACCATGGCTGGGGCATCGGGGTGTCAATTCTCCTGGCTGTGGCTGCAGGATATAAATGGTTCCAGTCAGGCTGGTTCTTGCAGTGCCTGTGAGCTGGTGCGTGCGTGGAGGTGTACCTGGCTGGGCTGGGAGAGCCTCTGTCCTGGCAGTCACCAGCTGCTCATGCCAGGTGTGCCCGGGTGTCCGTGTCCAGTGCCCTCCCGGGCAGTCGTTTGAAAGGTTTTGGGGCACGGGGGGCCAGGAGCATGGGCTGCCCATGGCTGCTCTGTCCTCTCACCTGCTCTTGTCCCCGCAGCAATGGCAGCCATCAGGAAGAAGCTGGTGATTGTGGGAGATGGTGCCTGTGGAAAGACGTGTCTGCTGATCGTGTTCAGCAAGGACCAGTTCCCTGAGGTCTACGTGCCCACTGTGTTCGAGAACTACATCGCTGACATAGAGGTAGACGGGAAGCAGGTAAGGGCAGTTGCAGGGTGCTGGAGCTGCTCCCGTCCCCTCGCTCCTGCCCTGTCAGTGCCATCAGCCAGCGCTGCTGCACGGGTCGGTCCGTGCAGCTCGAATTCACCTGCAGTGCTCGGGGGAGCCCCACGGGTCCTGCGTTTCTGGGTCACCCTGAACCTGCCCCAGTTTAAGGAATATTGTAGCTAGAACTGAGGAAGAGAAACCTGCTTGCTCCTGGCCCGCCGAGCTGTCTGCAAGCTGCTGAGCTGTGTCACTCTCCCTTCCCAGGTGGAGCTGGCCCTGTGGGACACAGCGGGACAGGAGGACTACGACAGGCTGCGGCCCCTCTCCTACCCGGACACAGACGTTATCCTCATGTGCTTTTCTATTGACAGCCCAGATAGCCTCGGTAGGGAGTGGGGAGCAAGGGGGGGACCTGGGGCTCCCACAGGATTGGGTGCTGCTGCTAAACCCCTTGGGGTCTGGAAAGCCCCCGTGCTGCCTCTCTGGGGGATGCCAGTCCCTCCCTTCCATCTCCTGGCTTTGTGTGTGCTCCAGAAAAATGCAGGGAACTTGCAGGCTTGGTGGAGGTGGTGGGAGAGGAGGATGCTGCAGGGCAAGCTTTCCCTGCTTTCTTATGGGAAAAGCCTGGTGCCGGTTCCTGGGGCTGCGAGGAGGCTGGGAGGGAGCAGCCCCTCAGCTCAGAGGGGTCCGTGTGTGTTGCTTGCAGAGAACATCCCTGAGAAGTGGACACCAGAGGTGAAGCACTTCTGCCCCAACGTGCCCATCATCCTGGTGGGGAACAAGAAGGACCTGCGGAATGACGAGCACACGCGGCGGGAGCTGGCAAAGATGAAGCAGGTGAGGGCAGCCCCGGGGTCCCGCTGTTCTGCTGGCGACCTGCCTCTCCCCGTGCTGCATCCTGGTGCTGGGGGCTGGATGCCCCAAGGCTGCATCCTGGTGCTGGGGGCTGGATGCCCCAAGGGCACTCACTGCGCTTTTGCTGCTGTTTTCTGGTGAAGTTTTCGAATCCTCTTTTTAATGTTTTCTAGGAGCCGGTGAAGCCAGAGGAGGGGAGGGACATGGCCAACAGGATCAATGCCTTCGGCTACCTTGAGTGCTCTGCCAAGACGAAGGAGGGCGTGCGGGAGGTCTTCGAGATGGCCACCCGCGCTGGGCTGCAGGTTCGGAAGAACAAGAAGCGCAGAGGCTGCCCGCTGCTGTGAGCAGCCCGGCGGGTCAGGAGGCAGCTGCCTGCGCCGGCACCCTGCTGCCCCGCACCGTGCGGGGAGGGAGTGCTGGCAGATGGACCTCGTGGTGCCAGTACCTGCCCCGAACCCTCTGCACCAGAGCTGCTGCCCAAGCCTGCAGGTGTCCCTGCGAGGCTGCGGGGCCGTGAGGGGCCAGTGCCTTCCGTACCCACTGCTCTCTATGGGCCGGGCGTTTGCGTAGCTCCCTGTGTCACCCCGTTTTTGTACCGCTCACCCTGGTTTTGCCTCTCCCATGGGAATTGCCACGGTGTTCGCTCTCCCTCCCCAGCTCCAGGCAGGTGCTGCAGAAGCAGGAGGTGCTGCTGGCTGCTGCCCACAGCTCACACGTGGGGTCTGCTGTGCCCTCGAGGTGCTCTGCCCACTCCCCTGGGCCATGCGGGCAGTGCTCACCAGCTTTATACAGACTTGCCCAGGGCAGCTTTCAGCCCAGTCTGTGTGCAGAGCCAGGCTCAGCCGCTGCTGCAGGGAGCTGGGCTTGGCTGCTGCCAGAAGCGCTCTGCTCCCAGGACCAGTGCTCTGCCCAGCTCTGCCAGTAACACCTTCTTCCAGTCTGCACGGGTCACGGACTTAGCATCGGTAAACTGAACTGCGTAATTGGGAGAATAAATGCAAACTGGTATTTTAGTAATTTAACTCAGCTTGTGTTGCGTCCTTCTGGCTGTCCTTTGTGCCCTGTGCTGGTCCAAGCTGCTGCCTGGGGACTGGGTCCATGTGCTGCAGGGTGGGGGCTTGCTTGGCCCCCAGCCCCTCTTGGTTCAGCCCCTGGTGGGGGATCAGGGCTTGTCACCATGCACTTGGGTAAGGCCCAGGGAGCAGCTTATGTGGGAAGGGCTGGGCAGGAGTTTCCTAGTTGTACCCAGTCCCTGGTGCAACAGGTGCTGCGGTCACTGCTGGAGCCATCCCTCCTCTTTAACCATCTTGGAGCAGGTCAGGGAGGGCTGCAGCAAGCCTGTCCCTGCTCCGGCAGCCCCAGCTGCAGTGGCAGGGCCCAGAACTTGACTTCAATACACCATTTTTCTCTAAATGTTTATTGCAGGGAAACAAAATGAAGTGTGGCTGCACAGCCATGCCAGCTCTTGGGCCGAGGAGCCGAGCCACCCTGTGCCTGAGCCCCAGTCACCCACTGCAGCAGCGCTGAGCTCCCCTGCACACCCCAGGATGCTCTTTGGAGGCTGGAGTTGTGCTTAAGCCAGTCATTGACTGGTGAGACCAGTCACAAAGAATTAGCTTTCCACAACTGTATCGAAAACCTTAAAATGGAGAGTGATTCCAGTCGAGCACTGGCACGGTCCCGCTCTGCAAGGAGAGAGAGGTGGCTGCCCCACAGTCTGTGCCAGGGCTCTTGGCTGGCAGGACCCCCCTGCCCCTCGGGCTCAGCCCCATCCCCACAGGGATGCATGGTGCACTGGGCACCCCGGGAGTGAGGCAGGGGGAGAGCAGGCAGCTGCTTCAGGCCAGGTGCAGGCCAAGGGGTGCTGGAGCTCCACAGGGCTTCTCCTCCTTTCCCAGATGGGTTTCCTACAGAGAAACCCCATGGCAGAGCTGCCCCCTGATTCAGGAGGGGACAGGCAGCCCCAAAGCAAGAGCCCATCCCAAGTCCTGTTGCACTTGCTGCAGGAGAAGCCTCCCAGGGTCCCTTGCACATGAAACTCTACCTCGGCTCATCCCCGGCCCCGCTGCCCCCCGGGGTGCTGATGCCACCCGTTCAGCTGTGCCGCTCCTCACCTTGCTCCCGTGGGGCTCCACTGGCAGCTCCCAGCCCTGCTCACCTGGCTGCTAATTGCTGAGGTGCAGCGCGTGGAGGTCAGCGGTGAGGGTGTCCTCTGCCGGGCTCTCGTCCTCGTAAGGGTAGCCCGTGTAGCCACCCTCCTCCTTGCAGTACCTGAGGAACCTGCGGGCACAGAGCGAGGGGAGCATGGGCAGGAGGTGCCAGTGGCATTGCTGCCTGCGCTGGCCTCACTGCTTGCAATGGCCTTGCTGGCTCTGTAGTGCTGGGCACGGCCAGGCACTGTCTGCAGGCAGCAGGGAAGGGCAGGCAGGTGCTCCAGAGCATCGCCTGGGGAGGGGGCCAGGTGCAGCTGGGCAAGGCTGACCTCTGCCAGTGCTGGTCCTTGCTGAGCACGGCCGGGTTACCCACCACGATCAGCAGAGCCTTGGCCCTGGTGATGGCCACGTTGAACCTCTGAAAAGGTAAGAAGAGCGAGGGCTTTACCGTGCAGCAGCGCTTCTCAGCCCCCTCGCCAGCCCCTCCCAGCCACAGGCAGCTCCACTGGGGTGCTGAGCACCCAGAGCAGCTCTACCTGCCTGCAGGACACTGGGGAGGAGGGGGGAGTGCTGAGGGAAAGGGGTCTGCTCAAGGCAGCACAGTACCTTGGGGTTCTTGAGGAAGCCCAGCTTGAAGTCCTGGTCAAGCTGGAGGTATTCACTGCAGCTGCGCACAGTGGAGATGAGGATGATGCACCGCTCCTGGCCTTGGAACTCCTCCACGGAGCCCACCTGTGTCAGGGACAGCAGGTGAGTGTCTGGGGAGCACCCCCAGGCTGGGGCTGGTGGGGGTCCCTCTGCCCATGGCAGGGTGGGCTCCTCTCCCCCGGCACCCAGGACCATACCTTCAGCAGGCTGATGTCTGGCAGTGACCGCAGGGTGGGGTCCAGGGAGGTGATGGCTTTCCGGATCTTCTCCACCTGGGGGGAAGCATGCAGCACAGTCCAGCTGCCATGGAGCCATCCTCAAGTGCCAGCCCCGGGGCTGCCCGCCATCCCAGTGCCGCTGCCCCCTGGGAGGTCTCTGCCTGTCCCCGGCCCGCAGAGCCGTGCCCCTCACCTGCTTCCTGTAGGGAGAGATGATGCCGATGTCCTTGGGTGAGACGCTGGGGCAGCCCCCCTTGCCCCGGCTCTGCAGCAGCTTCTTGAGGTAGTGGACCAGCACCTCAATCTCAGCCGTGTTGAAGAACGAGGGGCTCTTGGCTTCTCTCCGGTCTTCCCCACAAACCCCATGGAAGATGACGGGGAAGCCCTGGCGATGAAGAGCGTTGGGCTCTGCTCTGCCCACAGCTCAGGGCTCCCCCATGGGCCCCCTCACTGCTGCACCCCTCACTTTTTTGGGAAGCTCCTCCCAGGCACAATACAGACTCCGGACGTCAAGCTCGATGCTCTCACAGGCCTTCAGCTCACTGTCATAGAAGAGCTCATTGGGGATCCTGAGGATGGCTTCGTGGGACCTGGCAGAGGCAGGACAGTGCCCAGGGCATGTACCACGCAGCCCCAGCACCCTGCTGGGTGCCGTGCATCCAGACTGGTGGGTGAGCTCCCATCTCCCACACCAGCTGGGGCACTATGAGGCTCTGGGGAGCCCGGGATGCACGCACAGGTCTTGCACCAAGCCACACTCAGCAGAGCAGCCCCATCCCCACCTGCGCCCATCCCCATGCTGGCCCCGTCCCCACCTGTAGTTCCAGAGCAGTTTGGTGACGAACTGGGGGTTGTATCCTCCACTCGACTTCTTGTACAGGGGGTTGTGCAGCATCAGCCTCTCCAACAGCGAGGTGCCTGCACCCAGCGAGACCCCGTGGCTCCCCGCAAGGCTGCTCAGCCCCTGGGCGCTGGCAGCGCTTCCCTCCCTCTCCCCACTCACCCAAGCCATGCTTGATGGATAGCGGTGACCTCAGGACGGGGCCCAGCTGCTGGGGGTCTCCTGCCAGCACCAGCTGCCCCCCATTGGGGTTGGTCTCTGGGTCCATGGCAGTCAGGAGCCCTGGGCAGAGGGAGAGCTGAGTGAGGGACAGGGGGGTCCCCAGGCCACGCAGAGACACTGGTCCCTGAGATGGCAGCCACTCACCTGCGATAGCAACCACACTCTCTGGCTCTACCGCCTGGCCGCACTCATCAATGAAGACGTGGGAGAAAAACCCTGGGGGGAAGTTGGCTGATGCCAGCCTAGGGGAGAGGTGGAGTGAGGCTGCCTCAGCATCCCTGCCCTGGCTGGCCATCCTTCCTCTCCTCACCTTCATCCCCACCCTCCTGCAGAGGAAGCGTCCCCTCTGCTGCCCACTCTCCTCCACACCTTCTCCCCACCACACCCCACCAGGCTGCCCTCACAGCCTGGCTGCAGGGCAGCCCCTGGGTCCACCCACTATGGGCAGTGGGGACAGTCCCTGGTCCTCCAACCTTCCTGCTGTCACCAGCGTGGTGATGAGGATCCGGTAGCGCCCCAGGTGCTCCTTGCTCAGGTACACGTAGCAGCTCTGCTTGTCATCCCAGTTGCAGCAGGGCTAAACCAGAGGTGTTCGGCAGGATCCTGCTCTCGCTGGGAACCGTCAGCCCAGACATGCAGCATGGTGCCGGGATGGAGGGGCAGGGACCTACCCTGATATCGGCGGGCACCTCATGGTAGCTTCTGGAGCTGGCGATGAGCCTGTAGATGTACCGGGGAGCAATGTCCTTGATCAGGCGCTGGCACAGCAGGTCTGCGGCACTGTTGGAAGGGCTGCAGGCCAAGATGTGGGCATCCTTGAAGCACGTCCATACCTAGGTGAGAGGATAGGGTGACAGCACCGAGCCCCACGGGCCAGGGTGGGCAGCAATGCCCAGGACTGGACCTGAGCACTGGCTGCTCACCTGCTTGATGGCTTCTACCACTGTGACCGTCTTGCCTGTCCCAGGGGGGCCAAAAATGAGGTATGGGGCTGGCCTGGACATCCCCGTCACGATGTGCATCACAGCTCTGCACTGCTCCTCGTTTGCTTGCAGCTTGCGGTCAAACCACCTGTGGCAGCAGAGGCTGAGCGTGCCAGGTCCCCATCCCCTCCTGTCCCTGTCCGTCCCCTCCTGCGCCTGTGGGGACTCACCGGGGCTGGAAGGTGCCTGGGAAGAGGGACTTGTGGCAGGAGGCAGAGGGGAAGAGGAGGCTGGACAAGCCACGCTGCATGGCCAGGGCTGCAGCCCGGTGCTGGACCCGCAGCGGCAGCCGGCTGAAGGTGAAGGTCACGTCGAATCTCAGATTGTTCACAAACTTCTTCAGCAGCCTGGGAAGGAGCAGTGTAAGCAGGGCATAGGGATGCTCCCCCCTGCCTTCCTCAGCCCTTCCCAGCCCACACCCGGCCTTCAGTGCATCCCAGTGGGGCTGCCAGGGCCCTGCCAGCCCAGCCGGGGCTGGACGCCACTCACTTGGAGGAGAAGCCCAGCCTGACCTTCTCCAGCTCCACGCTGTGCACGTAGCCCTTGTACTGGACAAGCGGGGAGCAGTCCCGCTCACTGCTCAGGTGGGCAAAGAGGTGGTCTCCCTTGAGCACAGACGGGCGGTTCTCGGCCACACCAGGCACCTGTGCCGAACAGCCAGCGTGATGCCAAGCACGCCGAGAGCCCCAGCACCCCTTCCGCCCCCCGGGCTCTCCCTACGCACATTGAGGACCAGCAGCGTCCTGTCCTGCACCATGGGCACATCCTGCATGTCGTAGCGTCGGATGTCCACCTCCATCTGGATCTCCTCCAGGTGCAGCAGCAGCTGGAACTTCTGCTTGTAGTTCTCAGCCTGCAAGGGGGCTTCCAGCAGCGACCTGCAGGCAGCAGGGATGTCATCGTGGCCCAGGGACACCCTGGCCAAGGGGCAGCGGGTGGGGGGTGAAGGGCTGGGCAGCATGCCCCCACCCCTTGGCACTCACTGCATGGCAGCCCAGCTGGAGCTGGCACTGGCGCTGGGACCGAGCAGGATGGTGTCCTTGAGGCTCTTTGGGTAGTGGTAGATACCCAGAGGGATTTCCCTCTCCAGTTCGTTTTTCAGGGAGCTGGGGGGAGGGGACAGCAGTGCCACAAGGACTGCAGGGTTGGGCTCACGCTGGGCTGAAACCACCCATGGACCCCACAAGCAGGGTGTCCCCAACCCTGCTGTCACCAGCCATCATGCGGGGATGAAGCACTGTCCCAGGGTGCCGGACAGCTAGATCCCAAGGAGTTGAGCATTGTCCCAGCTGGAGAATAGGCTGGGGCCCTCTGCACAGGATGGCCGCAGGTGACCCTGCCACATACCTGTCAGGGGGGACACCGTCCTCAGTGATGATGGTGACAGGGTGCTGGAGACTGGCCTGGTAAGACTGGAAAGGTGCTGAGGGTCCCAGGTCCTTGGCCAGCTGGCTCTCAGCAACAGCAGCAATGCAGCGCCCGATGCTGAAGTGCTCATTCGGCTCCTTGGTGAACTCGAAGACCACCACGATGCAGAAGAACCCGTTGCAGGTGCTCAGGCACTGCACCTGGATGGGGTATGTGCCACCTGCGAGGCAAAGAGGTGAGAGCTGGGTCCTGCACCTCCTCCAGTGGGGCAGGGTGCGGGCCAGGGGCCGGGGCCCTACCTGGGTGCAGCAGCAGGGACTGGCCCTGTGTCACCCCTTGCTCATCGGTGAAGGAGAGCTCTCGCGATGGCTGGCGTGGCTGGCACCGCCACAGTGTCACAGCCTCCGTCCCACGGTTCTGCACCAGGACAGAGGCCAAGCAGGGCTTGCCACGCACCACTGGGAAGCGGATCTGTCCGTTGCCCTGGTCGTGCTCCGAGATGATCTCTACCCCATGCTTCCCACGGATTAACTTGGCCCTGTGGGAAGGGAGGGTCAGACTTTCCCTGCTGGTGTGGGGGATCCCCAGGGCCATGCCGGGGCAGGGTGCTGCTGGTCATACCACTTCTTGGCACGGCTCTGGGGCACTTGTGGAGTGGAGCTGGGCTGCTGCCCTGAGGCAGATGCAGACGCTGCCTTTGTGTTTGTCCTGGGTCTCCGGTACTGGTCTGCCACCACCACACGCCTCTTCTCCTGCAAGAAGCCACCAGCATCAGTGTGCCCCCAGGGTTCTGCCGGGGCTGGGAGCTCTCACAGAGCCAGTCCCAGTGGGTGCAGGAGCTGCTGTGCTGCCCCAGCCTGGGGCCTCCCTCACCTTCTTGAAGTGCACTGACTCCCCATGGACCTGCACCTGATGGGTCACTCTCAGCGCGTACAAGATGCAGGAGAAGTTGGGTATTTTTGTATCAGTCCTGCACAGACAAGGGAGAGCCCAGCTCGGCTGCGGGGGGCACAAGCAGCTGAGAGGAGGCAAGCAGGGAGGGAAGGTGAAGCAGGGCACTGAGGCTGGGGTGAGGGGCACTCGGTGGCTCCTCTCTGCGCTGGGAGAGGGAGGAGGACTGGGGCTTTCCACTGGCCCCTGCAAATCTTACATCCCTGTAGGCTGCTCCAGCAGCTCCATGCTGTGGCATGTTGTTCCAGCTGTGCCATGGCCATTCCAGCTGTGCCACAGCATCACTGGCCCCAACAGCTATGCAGTCTCTGTCCCTGCACAAGTGACAGCAGGGCAGGGACGCATCCTCATCCCAAGATCCTCGACAAAGACGCTGTCCAGAGGGGTCAGCTACCTGCACAGCCCCAGGGGCTGAGCCGGCACAGATGGGGGCTCCTCCAAGGCATGGCCACTTTGCTTCTGGCAGTGATGCCTCACCTGGTTCCTCCTCCCACACCCTCGGGCATGTCCCGCAGCTTGCCAATGGGCTGAATCCCGCCTTTGCCAATAATTAACAGTAGTGACATTGCACAAGGGCCAGCGTGACCAGTGTCAGCAGGGTGAGATGGGGAGCGTGGCAGGCAGTGGGTGTCCAAGGCGAGCCCAGGCAGCTGCTGAGGGGCCCATGCAGCTGGGAAACATCTCAGCAGGGCTGTGCTGAGATGGGGGGGCCTGGGAGCATGCCAGGCTGGTGTCTGGAGAGGCAGCTCTGCCCCACACTGCACCTACAGCCCAGCATGACACGGCTGCCCCAGCAATGCTGCTCTGTCCTCTCCATGCCTGGAGGGAGCGGAGCCTCTGCATTTAACTCGTCCAAGTGGTCCTTGCTGCTCAGAAAGCACATGCTCCTCCATCGCCCCCAGGCAGGTGATGAGGGAGAGCCCCTGAAGACCACACTGGCTCCCCAGTGCTACCCTCACACCCAGCTGATGGCTGGAGCTGGCTTGACACCCCATGCAAAGCCCTGGCAATGCTGGCTGGGGACTGGTGATGCTGGCCAGGTACCGGCAGTGCTGGCTGGGGGAATGGGCAGTGCTGGCCGGGGGAATGGATGATGCTGGCCTGGGACTGGCGACACTGGCCGGGCGATGGATGATGCTGGCTGGGGGTCCATCCCAGGCAGTGCTGCCGGGGTCCGGCCAAGGGCTCTCACCTGCTCCGAAACTCCTGGTTGTAGATGCCCCGCAGCGTGTCCCTCCGGCTCTCCTGCTCCCGGCCCGTGTCCTGCAGGAACTGCACGAACTGATGTCCCCACCGCCGGGCCTCCGCCACGCTGAACCGCGGCATGGCAGAGCCGAACTGTGCCGTGCGGAGCCGTGCCGAGGTGTGCCGTGTCGGGCTGGGCTGGGCTGGGCTGAGCCGCGTCGGGGCTGGCCCCGCAGGGGGAAACGAAAGCGAAAGGGGCCGCAAGCGCTGCGGGACCGCCCTCCCGGAGCGGGGGAGCGGGGCGGGGGGGGGGGGGCGGCTCCGGTAAGGCACGGCACGGCACGGCACGGCACGGCATGGCACCATCGCCCCGTGCCCAGTTCGGGGAGAGCCTCGCCCCGGGTCCCGCAGCGCACAGAGGGTCCCGCCTGCGGCATCCACATGGCAGCGGGGATCGCGCTGGCTGCGTGCGGGGGGACCGGGACCCCGAGGGGCGCGCAGCCCCCTCGCAGGGCTGCCCCAGGCGCGGGGGAAGCGAGTGCCCAGAGCGGGGCTGCGGTTGCGGGGCTGGAGGAGCTGAGGTGCTGCGTGTCAAAGGCCTGGGCTCGCCGTCACCCCCAAGCCCCGGCAGGAATCGCTCCCAGGGAGGCGTGCAGAGGCTGCCACTCGCACCCGTGCTGCTGCCAGGGCAGGAGCGGGGCCCCGGTGCTCTGCATCGCTGTATGCAGTGACGGGGGTGATTGCTCCCAGAGCTCACACAGCTGCTCTACCGATGGGGCAGCAGCAAGAGCTGGGTTCTCTGCTCCTGGTTTCCTGAGCTTCCATCCTCCAGCCCGCCTACGAGGGGGGCGATCCCTGACCTGCCTCTGTGCAAATGGCTCAGGACCCTGGGACCGCGTGTGGTGCTGGCTGGCTGCTGCTTTTGCCTCGCCCGTGGCCCAGGGCTGCTGGAGTAAGCTACTGTTCTCCCCACCTTAGCTTGGGTGGCGTTTCCACCGCTCCGAGCTCTTCAGGCTGCTGCTGTCTGAGGGTGGCTGCCAGGCTGTGATGGTGCAGGGCCCCTCGCAGGTTGCGGGAGGGCTCGAAAAATGGGGTGTTGCCTTTGAAGAAGTTGCTTGTAAGTCTGTCAGGTATCGCAGGCAGAATCCTGGTGCTTTAAGCTTGAACTTGCAAATGGGTAGGAAAGCTCCTTCCCCAGGGGGCAGCCGCCTGGGCTGGCTTTGCCTTCCTTGGCTTAGCCCAGCAGTCCCAGCTCACTGTCATTCACCTGGGCTCAGCCTCTGACTTCTGGTACCTTCACCAGAGCCAGCCTGGGATATGCCTGCTCTGGAGCTGGCCTCAGCCTCTGGTCTCCAGCAGACAACAGCAGATGACTGTAAGGACTAGAACGCCTCTGGGCATGTGTCACCGTGGGGCTGGCACTTGCTTAGGGTCCCGGTGGCTGAGAGTCACGCCAAGCCTTGCTTTTCCAAGGAGGAAATAGGAGCTGGGAAGGGGTGAGGACTGGGAGAGCTGAGTCTGCTGTAGAGAAGGCTGGTGGGGGAGAAGGGCCAGGCAGGGAACAAGTTGGCCTAAAGCATGATTAGCTAAAGATTTGGAGGACAAAGAGATACAAACAGTCTTAAGGCTGGAACAAGTGGTGGCAAACTATTAGCCTAACTAACCCATAGCAGGGAAAAAGCTAACCTTGAGGCAGATAAAAGCTCTTTTGTGTGCATAGCCTTATCTTGCGACCGCTTCAACTTCACATTCTTCAAACTGCTGCAGTGCTTGTCTGGATGGGACCACAGCACCTTAGGTGCTCATCCACCATAACCTTTCCTCTAGGTGCTGCAGCAGGGAGGAAACCCTTTCTACAAACACCTGCTGGCAGCAGCGCTGTCCTTGAGTAGCGCTCTGCACAGCAGTGTGCAAACCCTCCAGAAGACGGTCCTTGCCACGCACCCGGCACAGGACACATCCAGCAGTTAGTATTTCACAGGCCGAGCAGAAGAGGTGGGGCAGGCAAGGCACAGATGAGTGGAATAAGCTTGTCCACCATTTTCCCCAGGGTGAAGTGCTTCATTAAAGCTGCGTGACCATTTTTTCTTCTAATCTGAAAGCTCTCTGGTCTGTGTAGCAGAGTGGGAGCATCACCTGTGGGTCTGCGAGCAATACCAGCCCTGCTTTCAGGCTGTTACCTGGAGATCTGCCTTCATCAGGAGCCAACAGAAACAAGCCACAAAAGAACACACACAAATGGCTTTAAAACAAAGACGGGTGTATTTCTACTAGACTGTTTGGTACAGAGATGGCCTGTAAGATGGTCAGTCCTGACAGCAAATACAAATATACTTTATTCAGACAAAACTTCTCACAAAGGATAGACACTTATTTTAGGATATTACTGTGCAAAATCTGAAGCGTGATGCACAGGCAGTTCCATCCCTCTCTTGCCAACTCCCTTCTTTGTGTATTTAAAAATAGGAAGACACTAGCCAGTTTAA
Source organism: Falco peregrinus (assembly GCF_023634155.1). Lineage (NCBI taxonomy): Eukaryota > Metazoa > Chordata > Aves > Falconiformes > Falconidae > Falco > Falco peregrinus. The sequence continues at coordinate 7,343,378 of NC_073736.1, read as the reverse complement.
AAAACAGAACATGCAAGAACACCCAGTGATAAAAAAGTGCAAACAAAATGAGTTCACCGAAAGGGTTTCATTTTGCAGTGAAGCCATGTTCTGAGTTCTGAGAAAGGCATTCACATGCCTCTTCAACCTCCCCTTAAGAGAAACTGGTAGGACTGCTATTTCTGATTTTACAGGGGAAAAAAATTAACACAGAGCAAGCATTTAGAGAGCAACAAATAGATCAATTCCAAAATTCCCTTTAAGTATGAAAAGAAACTGGCCACAATTGAGACAAAATGGAAAGATATTTTCTCTCACTTTGGTGCAAGTTTATTTATTTTGTACACTATCCATTGATACACCTGTGATACAAATTCTATGAACCTGCCACAAAGCATTAAAGCACAACATACCTATTATTCTGTAGACATTTGCATTTTTTAATCACCATCCAGCCTACATGGATCACTACCGATTCAACACAGGAACTTGCAGTTCTCTAAAAATGCAGATGTCTGACAACCGTACTTACATGGGGGAGTGGAGGGCAGAAATGTTCACTTTTGGGGAACATGGCTCAAATCTTCAGATTAAAAAAAAAAAAAAAAAAAAGTGATGTCCCTGGAAGAGCTGGCTGTGTAGGGATTTCTGTAAAGAATCTTGTAAACTCATTTTATACAGTAAAATCTAAGCCTGCAGGCTTTTTGCTTTGTGGGGGTCAGAAATAATAAGGAGAACATGAGGACGTACTGTCTTTTGCATTTATTATACCTTGCAGCATAGCGCCTTGAGCTGTTGGCAGATTTGACAAACTTACTGGAGGACCTGGAGTGCTGTGTACGGGTGAAGGGAATGCTCTGCACCCTCAGCTGTATTTGTAAAGGGCTTTTCCAGCTAGGAAGTTTTCCAACCAGTACAATCAGTGACTGAGAACAGCTGTACTTCTGAACCATGAATGTAGCTTAATTAAAATGACCTATCAGTAAATGCAGTCACAACAGGAAGTTTATGTGGCAGGAAACACAAAACACAGACAACGCTGTTTGTTCCACAGTTCTCTCTGAGGCTAGAAAACCTGTTAACTTTGAAAGCCCTAGAAACACGCTGCACTGGTTTAGAAACCATCTACTTGGCATAGGACCACATTTGTTTTTTGCACACAAACATTTCATAGATCTCCTTACTTCTGCACTAAGCATTCTGCATTTCTTTGCCAATCTTGTAGCTGAGGATTTTGTTCCAGTCGATCTTGGTGCGGGTGACGGGTAGCTGCCGGCGTAAGGCTTTGAAAGTGGTGTCTGACATAGTCTGGTAGTTTTCACTGATTGCTGTCTGCAAAAGCAAGTAGATTCAGTTACAGCAGGAGTAAGACACACTGAGAAAAGCATGACTCTCTGTTAAAGCTGCAAAACCCTTTCTACAAGGTGAAGGCATGCTATTAACTAAACTAGTAACGCAGTCACCAGTCTGTGTGCAAGTAAAAGGGTTTCTATTAAACTCCCCTGTGAACGCAGGAGTGTTTCCTTAGGTGTTTCAGTGACTTATTTTTTATCGAGTCTCCTTGCACACGGGCTGGGACAATGTAAAAAGCTGTCACACAAATTTCCTCTTCAGTATTTTTAACTGTCACAGAGGAAAATACTTAAGACTCACCCACTCCCTTTCCACGCTTGTTCCAGGTATCATTTGAAACCCTTTAAAATAACTATATAGCAAACTTAATTATTAATTACAAGTAGTTTACAGCTACATTCTTTAAACAAATACTACTGTTCTTTTCTAGGTAATTCTTACAGTCAATACCAGATTCAGCCAGAAACAGAATTACAGGTCGGTTTTCCATATTTCCATTAACTGTAAATGAAGACCAGTATGATTACATCATACTTATTTAACCACCACTGATCCTTACCTGGTACTCGTTTTCTGCATTTTCTATTATCTTAATAAATTCCTTAGCTGTCTGGACATCACTCTACAAAGGGGAAAAATATTTTTTTATGTTTAAGAGCAACTTACAAAAGCTACACAATGGGTTTTTCAAATGACAGGCTGAGTACAGAGGAAGAGGATAACATCAGCAGCTTCCGTCTCATGTTTGCAGCTGGGTTCCTTTTGCTCTGTAAGGATGTCTCAGTGAGGTTCAGGACAGAGGTATGTATTGGCTAGAGCTTTTGCTCCAAACCGAAACAGGACTGCACCCTAGTGAGCAAAAGCCAAGTAGACCTTCGTGGTATAGACTGGGGATTTTGTGACTGTTGCTCCCTCTACCGTACCACAGGACTTCTTTTCCCTTACTGTACTGCTCTTACCATTTGTTTTCCTTGCACGTAGGTAGAAAAGCAGATTCTGCCCTCTTTAACTGAACCTCCTAGGATGAACTTTCCGACAGAGACTGTATTTTCCAGTACAGGCAAACTTGAAGCAATCGAGAACCTGGGCTTCCCATGTGACTCTAAGCACTACAACTACATTGACCAGTCACCCTAAAATTACATTACTTTGAAGTGAAGAGAACATAGACATAGAAGCACATACTTCACGAGATGTTTAAGAAATAGTGTCTTTATCATAAAAAAACCCAACCAAAAAACTTGTAGCATACTTACTGAAACCTGTACAGAGTCCTGTATATCTTTATGACTAACCAGCTGAACGTTGCCATCCTCATAATAATGAACCTGAACAAAGAGACAAAATGCAAGTTATCATTAACACTCTTTATAATCCCTAGAGCCCCCAAATGCTACCAAAATGGCGCAACAGCATTGTTGTGCCAGTCTTCTCTGCTTACGTGGAGACTAAAAGCAGGATGGATTTTCTAAAAGGTTTCATTCTTTGTCAAGACTGCTCAAGATAATGTTAATGCAGTAAATGCCTAGAGTTGAAATAAGAGCAATTATAAAAGAGTTCATGGTATAGGTTTTAGCCCTATAAAGTGAAGCACACTTGGAGGCGCATAGGGTAATGCTATACAATAAACCACAGGCCAGACTGTAGACCATGCCCGAAACACTAGATTTAAGAATAAATTTCTTGAATTATATAGTTTAATGCCATCTTGACTTGAGAAGGACATTTCAGCTGTGTTTCAGCATCTCATGCCGAGCTGAATGCATTCATGTAAGAGAAGCACAATGCATCTTCTCCTGTTATGTCCACCTGGATTTTGTAACTCACCTGGATTTTGAGCACTGCAGCCACTTGAGCTGTTGGTGGTGTGATGGTAAACTTCCATTCTGATCTCCAACGACCATTCCTAAAAACAATCAAAGCATGAAAACAATTTCCAAGAAGCTTCAACAACAAAAAGAACCAAACTAACAAAAGCAATCTGTTTCTGCTGTCATCTTATGACCAGTATTACAGTGCCTTACATGGCACTGAATTAAATTTCTGAAGCACAGCTGAATACGATGCAGCTTCAGTACAGGCCAGCTCCAGTGCACTTGCGCTCAGGAATACGTAAGGGGATAACTAGCTAGCTCTGCTAACACCTTTCTCTCTGGATAGGTCACTGAGCTACACTGAAACCTTCAGGGAAGCACCAAGGGAGCTGCAAGGAAAAGAGACTACAGCATGAAAAGCAGAACTTCTTGGGAAGTCCAAGGCTACTTGCTCTTCAGACTGTGTCAGACAACATGGAGGATGGGTTTGCTTGAGGACTAGTAAAGGAAGAAAATACACAATGTTGAAATAATCTTACCAGAAGTTTTTGGGCTGGAACTGGTGGCTCTCAATACAGGCAATAATTGTCTGCTGCCCATCTATAGATTTACCATAAACCTGTATTTAGAAAAAGAGTTATAAAGGCCCAAGAGCTGAGGAAAGCCATTCTTAACATCCCTTTTTTGCAGTATGGTGGCTTGCTGTGTGGTATCTCACCGAGAACATGTACCACTGATTACACCTCCACTTGCACATACGTGCAAATACTGCCTCCTTTTTACTAACTGTGGGTGTTCAGATGCTTGGCAGCCATGACTAGAAAAAATTAGGTCTAATACATCTTTACCACTGTGGCATACCCAGCTATTTGCACTTTCTTTGGAACTTGTTATTCCAAAGTTAGCAAAAACATTAGTGAGGATGGAGAATTCAAACAGCATGGCCCAGCACAGAGTCCACTCAAGGTACTGATTGACACGAAGCAATGAAATTTCAGTGAAAAAAGATAGATACTCAACAGTACAGAAGCCATTGGGGTAATGATCTTTCACATAAGCTCTCAATGCACTGTCACAGGCATCTCTCCATTGTTTTAAAGCTGATTCTGTGTCCTCAGGCTGGGGGTCACTTGCTTCTTTCCTTAAGTGATCAAACTTAAAAGAAAGCTTGTTTCTTGGGTCTAAAAATCTGCCATTGCCCAGATCACCATGTTCTGTGATTAAGACCTGTAAAAGAAGTTGAAATTAAGATACACTTATGCCACTCTAAATGTGCTGTTTTGCATTTTCCCCTGAATATTTGAATAGATATCAATGTTTCAATAGATTCTTTCATTGGGCTATAATATCACATAAAGAAACAAGGATTTTCAGTAATAATTTTAACCAAGAGTAGCTGAACTGAGGCTGTAGGTAACCTCTCTGTTCTTCACAGTAATACTGCACCTAGTCTTCTGTCCCAGCAATGGCTGTATTATAATAATGTACATATTCAGCTTAAAGCTGGGCATTCTTACGATACAAACAGGTGGTTTTGCTTTTACAGTTATTTTTGCTATTTTCCTTCCTCATTCTAAAGAAAATGAAGAACTTTACTCTGGAATTTACTATTTATTGTAATGTTCCGTTGTTGCAGTAGCTCTTCTTCTGGTCAGGTAGTTGTGGCTGTTTCTAATATACACAAACTAAAGTACACAGTAAAGCAGCACTGTACCTTCCCTCTCCTTTATCTTATTCACTGTAATTCTCTGGCTTCCCAAACATTGGCTTTATTGTTTTTTTGTTTTTTTTGAGGTTGTACTGTAACTTTCTCGTCAAAGCTATTTCTTTGGACAGCCCTCAAAAAAATATCTGTCCCATGAACCTATCTGGGACATCAGAAAAGCTAGGTCAGGACTTGGCTCAGAGAACAGAACAGATGGCCAGGCCAGCTTTCCATCTTCTGTAGGACTTGCTGCTTGTTTTCAGAAAAAATCCACCCTGTTCTGCTGGCATGGACTGGACAGTATTAGATTGGTATAATCAAAGATACAGCATGTCCTTTAGTGTAGGGGGGAACAGATTAAAAATGCAGGAAATGGTAAAAAAAACCCCAAACTATTAAGATTCTACTACCAATTGTCAGCAGGAACTGTAAGCAGGTAGCAACATAAGAATTTTTAAGTGCAAATGGAGCATGGAGCTTTATGTAAGGAACAACGAATTAGAGCTACTAGGCAGTATCAGAAAAAAACTTTAAGAGAACATCTCACACTTGTTCTATTAAGAACAAAAGTTTAGTAATATATGATGTGGAGGGGGAAGGAGGAGAGATGGTTGCTTGTGAGTAGAATGAGCTAGTCAACATCTTGATGAAACAACATTTTTATTGGTTTTACACAGTGTAGTAATACAAACCTCAAGTGTAAAAAGTTTTCCCTTACCTGATCATCATACCCTTCTATCTTCACCGGAGTGAACTGATCCATGTTATACTGTGCAAATGCACTGTTAAGAATTAAAAGAACACGAATGTTAGCACATTTATTTTGACTCCAGAATAAGTACATCGTGTGGTTTATATTACAGACAATTTCAACTTAATTTGGCAAATAATACACACAAGCACTCTTAAAGAATTTTTCAGTACCTTTTATTGACAGTAGCTATAAAACCCCAGGTCTAAAGCCAGGTTTATTTAGTGATGACCAGAAAAGTACAGAGTTCAAAAGTACAACAGCAGGCAGCCTGGGGGAATCTGAGCAAGCCAAGGCAAAGCAGGAACACCCTAGCTATAATTTAGACAGCAGTAAGGTAAACAAACGAGTAGACTAATATTTACAATTTTCTTATGTAAAGACCTGATGACTGACATGTCACCCAGCTTGAAGTAAAATCTTAGCATCAAAAACCTTGTATGCATAATCTTTAAGTGCCTTATAATGAGACTGTGCAAGTAAACAAGATATTTTGAAAGCTTTTTTTGAGGGCAGTTCTTTTTCTAAACTTCAGCTAAGGATTACTCAGTATTTCAGGCTCCACTTGCTTTACAAATCATGCTTCAACAAGATCAGGCATTCCTGCTGCTGCAGAGTTAAACTTTTTGGCAGAGTGCCTTCCTGTCAGTTCTATACAGCCTCTACAGCACAAATTCCAATTTAGGGCTTTTAAAAAGAAACATCGATGCCTTTCACTATCTATTTTGTTGGGGGGATAAGGAATTAAAGAAGATTGCTCTCAATACAACAAAGGGCTTGCTTTGTCACAGAATGATGGGCATAAGAAAACATACGCATCTCTGATGGTAATTTGACTTGCGTTTGAAATATTAGTACTTACTGTGCTGCTCCTTCCCTGAGAAGATTGTCATTGTTAAGCAATAACCGGACATCTGGAGAAGAGAAAGTTCAGTTAGGTTATTAGATTTTTTGATCAAACGTTTTTCTTTATGCATTTCATTTTCAACTGTACAGATGCAAACATTAAAGTGATTAAATAGTTTCATTAAGCATATGTAGTCACAGAGTGACAGCATGCTTTTCCCTCACCACTTCTTAACCTTAAAAGCAGTATATTGTGACACTGCCTTAGCCTCTGACAACAGATGAAATGAGAAGAAAACGCCACCGATCATTTTTCTTTATTTACTTACCATTGAATACTTCATTGAATTCTCCAGGGGGTGCGTGAGTGATGAATTTTGCAGCTATACGCACCTACAATGAAGCAGAAAAGTAATTGAACTGAAGAAGAAAGATAATTTACTGAGTTCATACATTCTGCAACCTACAATGAAGCCATTCACCAACAAAACCAGCTCTGACTATGATAGGAAGTGCCAGATTTAGGGAGACATCTAGGCATGCATTGTCAAAATAGACTAAACCCAGATTTTATTTTATTTTTTTCAGTGTAATTGAGCAGAATAATTCCAAACATATTCAGGAAGTTCACATGGGCACCTGTAAAAATCTGGACTGTTCCACCTGCACAGTACTAACCCATTTAAAGGATATGAATGCTGGCTAGCCACTCCCTTTGGCAACATTCCGAAACAATGTTTTTTCCTGATCCTTGCTAGTAATCAGAAACCTAAAGGTTTATAAAGGTATATAAAGAAACCACTGCAGTAGAAGTGACAGTGTAACTGGATAGTAACTGGAGCACAACCCCGTAGCTAAAGGAGTGTCTGACTGTTTTGCAGGACACCCTCATACCCTGTGATGCAACTTGTTTGTTGCTGATGACTGGCTGAAGAAGATGCCACAGCTTCACAGCAACAGCATGTGAAGGATGAGAGGTTGATCCCTCTATAAATGGAGCAGCAAATCGATTACATTGACTGCCATGGGACTGCTTCCAGAGTTAGTTATGCCCCATGGACACTGAAAAGCCACAGACGTGCTCAGGGTGCAGAAGGTGCTATGGAGATGCAAAGTAAAAAGCTGGGAACTGTCAGAAACAGGGGAGGTGACAGAAAGTGCCAAAATGAACCACAGAAGTCAGACAGAGCCTCCAAATGAAACCATGAAACCACCTACACTTCAGCAGGTGTCCTTTCCCCCCTGCCCCACCCCCCCCCTTGACCCTCTAATGCTGCCCTGGTCACTTGTAACCCTAAGCAGCGGACACACCACCCGTGCCATTCGGTGGCATATTACTCCTTTCATCTTGTGGTATTTTATTGGAAACTGTACTGTAGTCCAGCCATGAACTGTCAGGAGAGTGGAAGAATTCAAGCATGTGGAACTGTGAGTGATACCATAAATAACTGAAAAGGCTAGCTATAAGAAAAATACCTGAATGCCTGCAAACTTTGAAGCTGGAAAAGAAAAACCCGTTCTCTTCTAAAAAGTAGTAAGGCTGCACCGTGTTCTGAAATCCAATACACATCTTGCATTGTTAGAATTTAGGTGATCTAGTTATCGATTCTGCTGAAAACTAGTAAGAGTTTATGGTTTTCATAATCAGATCTTTTATGGTTTTTACAGGACCAAAGGGAACAGAGTCATCTTGGAAGACTTGAAACAGGAAAAGACACAAAATTAAACCTCTCCCTTAGAATAATAAAAATGTCATTTCTTCCAATAAGCACAGCTAACAAAGCTGTGCAATAAGCCTTTCTTGCTCAACTAGACATTTATTGAAGATGACTGCAGAACAGTGCTCATTACAACTCTGATTACTTTTTCTACTTTTCATTTTGAGCAGTAAAACAAAGGAGTGTGTATATAGCCAACTAGTTCGGCTGAATTATTGTCAGAACTGAAAATAACTTGCTTCTCTCAATAGTCTTCCCCATTTTAATTAGAAATTGTTGTTTGTCACAATGATTTAAAGCAAGCCATGAAAGGAAAAAAACACCTTTCCAAACAAAGGGTACACGGCCTTATTCCAACAGTATCAAGTAACAACTCTGCCTTAATTGGATTAGCTTCAGATAAAAATAATTGTCTTCCAAATTAGCACCTAATTTTAAAAAATGTATATACTCTTTCTGTCTTAAGTAATTAGGCAATACAAATGAAAAACTGAAAAGTCAGTAACTTGTGTAATTGATACAATACGGAATGTCAAACCATCTTCTAAATTTTTGCTTTTAGATAAGGTTGGTAAATATACAGCAACAACATAGCTCTTACTGTTGGAAAATTTTTGCCATTTTAAGAACTGTAATTCAGACACATTGTTGCCATAATCTTGTTAGATTTCACTATCAGATATCTGGATGGTGACGAAGATCACCTAACAGTAATTAAGGGGGCCACTGCTGCTTTATATCCTCTGTGGACTTTGCTGAGAGCCAGCCCTAAAGGGCTGAAAGACTTCTAAAATCACACCATGTGCTTTTCTAAGAAAACGCAAGTGTAAGCATTCATACAGGCATTATCACTGTGCTAAAGGGCTTACAAATATGTACCACTTCATGCCATGATGCCTCTCAGTGGGAGGACTGTGCTGGAATACATCCTGCAAATTAATTCCCCAGGTAAACAGATTCTCTTTTATAAAGTGGTTCAACAGATGGACAAATAAGGCCCCCCAAAAAGCCATAAAACTTATAAATTTATGAACAATGTTGTGGCTGTAGAATCACACTGTAATGGAACCCTCATAAAAGGGACCACTGCTTTAATATGTTGGCTTTTAGATCAATGGATTCTCATAAAGAGATCCTTGTAAAAACCACAAATCTTACAGGATAGATTTTTAGTCTTCCAGAAATTCTTCCACTTGGAAGGATGAACAAAATTAAATCAACCCAGAAAGGACTCTGCATTTTAAATCAAATGTTATTACAAAAGCAGCCATAACAAAGCAAACGCTGCAAGGTGTTCACTTTCATAAAGTATCCCTAGGCCTGCCTCTCTTGCACAGCAAAGAAATAAAAAGCATTTAAGTCAAACTACTGAAATCAGGAGTGGAGTGCAGGAAACAGGTTGTGGAGTAATTAATTCTAAATGTCAAGCATTTGAATCAGTTGGGTTTTAGAGTTGTTTTGTTTCAAAGTGGTGTCACTGCGGTGGCAGGATGTTCATTTGCAGAAGCATGAAAATAAGACTTTCTGCAAACTGACCTACTTCCTGGCCATCGTTGCCATTTCAGGTAGTGCTGCAACACGTTAGCAAAACAAACTTCCTCCTTCTAAAATGGGGAAAGTGTCTGAGAAGGAAGCTGCAGAACCATTAGTTTAAGCTGGCAAAATGGCAGCAGAATGAACTTAGGTAGACAATAGGATACATTGCAGTAGACTTTAAACTAAAATGAATCCTTTAGGTTACCTAAAATATGCCTATAGAGAATAAAGAAGTGAGGCTAGGGGGAGAAGGAATTAATTTTGTTGCTCTATTGATTTATTCTGTTTGCTTTATTTTAAAGCATTGGTAAACTCACCTAAGAAAGGAAACATATACAAAAGTCCTAGACCTATCTGAATGGTTATAAAATAGACACTGTAGTAAATCCTTGCTGCGTGTTTCTTCTTCAGATCCTTGCTTAAGATTATCCTTTTCTACCTGTGCTAGGCATGGAGCTACTTTAAACTGAATCTAGGATGCCTGAGCTGGGACATGAAGCAGAACAAAGGCTCTGATTTCAAGCGAAATCCCATCTACTTTGCCAAATAAATTACTTGGGCGCACACAGTTCTGAAGAGCCTCTTCTTGAAGGAAAGACCTTCCCTGCAAGTGCTTTGAAAGAATTGCAGATTCCAGGTGAATGCAGTGGGAGGAGGGAAACCAACACCCACTGACCCCAGGTTCTTGCAACACTGACTCTCCTTCCCAGACTAAACAGCTAGCCGAGATGTAAGCCTAAAACAGGGACCTCGGGTGTATTTCCAGCTCTTTAAGGACCTGCTAGATTACCACAGGTGATTTACTTCACCTCCTTCACTCTCAAACCTGTACCACCCTAACACCCAAAATAACACAACTCCGGTTTTGTTTTAATTTTCACATCAAAAGCAACGATGACTTCATTTTTAAACTAGCACTTGTACGTAACTAGTGTTACCTGGCAGAAAAGGTAACCCCTTCGCCTGTTAAATGAAACTCAGTGCTGCTCTTAAGACTGTAATTTTCCCACATTCCTATGCAAGAGGAACAATCTGTTCACTTCTTTCCCAAAATAAATATTCCTCTATTTGCTTCTGCTTAGGCCCTTGCAGCCAGTATAATTTGTAGGATTTAAATAAAAGTTACTGTCAGCAGCAGGGGCAAACAGAAAACGTGAAGACACGTTCTGAAGGTGTTTTAGAACAGAACAGGTTGCACAGCACCTTTTAAAGACACCGCTGCCTTTTACTGACCTAAGAAAAAAAAAAGCTGAAAGCAAATATATTTTCATGCACAAAGGTGCACCGAGACTCCTCAGCCGCACCCAAGCAATACAGAAATCGAAACGCAAAACGTTGCGCTGGTAAGTAACCGCTGTGCCCGCCCAGCCGCTCACCCGGGCAGCGCAGGCCCGGCCGGTATCCGGGGTTCGTCTGCCCCAAGGCAGTGGGAGACTAGGCCACAGGTCGGCCCGCCAACCCCAGCTAAACCTCCTCACTGCCCTCCCCACCTGCTACGGAGAAAGTGAGGCCAGCCCACTGTGTAAGTACAGCCGCCTGCCTACCTTTTCCTCATCCGACACTCGGTCCTCGAAGTCGGCCATTTTGGCAGCTTTGGGCCCAGCCCGGCCCCGCGCGGAGCATGCCGGGACCGGCGGGCTGGGCGCCGCCGCCGGGCTGGGCCGGAAGTGCGGCCAGCGCCATATTGGCTGCGGGCAGACGCCGCACGGCAGCCACGCTGGGGCGGGTGGGCTCGCCTGGGTCGGGGAGGGCTGCGCTGGCAGAGCCGGAGCGGTCGGGGGCGGCTATGGGGCCCTCGGGGCTTCCCGGCCCACGCCGCGGTGGGGGAGCGGCGATGGGCGCGGGGAACTGGCTGCCCACACTGGCGGAGTCCCCCGGGCCCCGCCCTGCCCCCCGCCCCGCCCCTCTCCCGGCGTCCCCCGGTGGCGGCCATGGCGGACGGCGGCGGGAGCAGCCGGGGCCCACCGTGCCCCGGGGCGGCCGCGGCGCTGCGGCGCTGGGAGCAACTACGGCGGCGGGCGGCGGCGGCGGCGCCGTGGGCTCGCGGGCTCCTGGCCGTGGCCGCTGGGCTCGGCCTCTTCTACGTGGTGCTGCGGGTGCCGCTGCGGCTCCGGGACGGCCTGGCGGCCGGTGAGATGTGGCGGGCCGCGCCGGGGGGCTGAGGGCTCGCCGCGGGGAGGCTGCTTCCGCCCGCGCCGGGCTGCTGCGGGACCGCCGGGCAGGGCCGGTCCGTCCTGGTAGCTACCTGCGGGCCGGTCCCGCGTCCTGGGCCTCCCGCAGCGACACACCGAGCGCTCTCGCAGTGCCGTGACTCTGGGGGCACCCCGGTGTCCGGGGCTGCGCCTGCAACCCCGGCCTCTGCAGACCCGCGACGGTTGGAAACACCCGAGTCGGCTCTCGTGGTGCCTCGGCCACCTCGCACCCCAGCAGGCACCTGGGGGCCCTTGCTAGGCTGGAGCCCTGACCGGGGGGAGCCTGCGGCAGCCGAGCTCCCCGTCACCGCCGGGCCGGGCCGCGCCGCCCTGGGCCCCCCAGCTTCCCCCCGGGCCGGTGGCAGAGGACAGCAGCTGGGCAGGTGGGGACAACATCCCCTCTGGAGCAGCACCAGCAGCTGCGTTCCTGGCCTTGTGGTACGAGTGGTGGGAAGGAGAGGTCTGTGGAAGATGCATGTTCTTAACGCTGACTGTGAACTTGCATCAAAACAGTGCGTTTTGGGTTTAGATTAAAATGAAATAATAGATTGCATTGGCTTGTTTTGGTCCGCCAGCCATGATATGGCTGAAACTGTAGGCAGCTTGGTCTAAGAATTTACACTGGCTTATTTTAGATTGGGTGTATAACCTAAATCACTGGCACAGATGGCTACAAACAGCAAATAATATATAGGCAGGGTTCTCTAACAAAGCAACATTATCTACAAAATTGGTATGTTGTGATATGTGTTTGCATTATATTTCATTCAGCCTTGTTTAATAAAAAGCTACTTGTTTTTCAATTCTGTTTAAGTCTTTGTTTTTCTTTCTCTTAACAGTGACTGTGTTCTTAAGCACTTTGACTCCGAAATTCTACTTTGCCCTTACAGTGACTTCATCTTTTATATCTGGGCTGATATTTGTAAGTAGTCCACTTTTCTTAAACAGCTAGCACCTCTGAAATGCTTTTGTTAGGGGTAAAAGCAGTCGTGTTTTTTTTTTTTTATCAGACTCTAGAGGGTGCCTTTGTACTAGGAAGGAACTTGCTCAGTATCTTCTCTGTTGTATATATTCTTCTATTTATGCTGTATGTTGAGACTAAGGAAAATAACTTGTACCTGTTTTAGGAACTCAGGCTTGTATTAAGGAGGTACATAACAGTATATGTGTACATAGATTAAAAATGTAAAACATGCATGCAAACTGCAGACCTCTGTGTCTGTGTGTGTGAAGAAAACACAGATTTTTCTCTCTCCTAAGCTAAGTTAAGGGTTTAGCTTCCACAGTAACTTTTGGTGAACTTTTATGCATGTGTCATCTTGTAACTATCTTAACAACTTTGGCGTGAAAACGAACCAATAATTCAGCTCATCTTTGTGTGACAGTGTGCACAGACGTGGCTGACTGTGAAATCAATGGGACATACTTGTGCGGTCAGTTCTGCTAGCGCAGCTGTTTCTGCAGTGATGATTGTCTGACCCTGATACAGACTGCGGCACTACATACAAATCTTTCATGTTAATCTTTATTTTCAGTATTAAAAGCTAAAAAAAAGTCTCTTCTCATCAGTTAAACCTATTTACCAGAATGTGCAAAATCTGTTTTATAGGTGTTTTTTTGTAGCCATGCTTTTTTTAAAGTGTTTTATTTATGTGGCAGAAACAACTTGTTTGCTGTAATATTGTTTGGGTTTTGACTGAAGGATTTGAGGAAAGTCATATAAGGAGATGGATTGTGCTTGTGATAGTCTTTTACGTAGGTTTGCTCTTAAGAGAAAAAAGTGGTTGTTGGTCAGCCACTATTTATAGTAATGCTTCCTAGTAAAGAATACAGTTTGTCTAAACATCATGGTTTTCTGCTTGGTAATGAAAATACTCAGAGAAGTTGGTCAAGAACTGACAATACGGTATAGTGCTTGAGGACTTGTGATAAGTGGGTATCTTTGATGGCCTCGAAGAGAGAGATGGTAATATTTTTGACCCAAATTTCTGATAAGTGAACTTGATTGCTGTTAATTCAGCCTTTTCTCTTTGTACTTTTCTGAATGGCAGAACATGTCAGTTTAACTGTCTGTTTTGTGCTTTATTCTTTTAGAATATTTTTGTAAAATGAAGAATACACCTGTCCTGAGGTTCTTGCCTCTATGCACAGTTTTCCTATACAGGCCTTTTCTGAAAGGGTCTAGAACAGGGGTCCTCAAACTTTTTAAACAGGGGGCTGGCGCACGGATGAAGTGGCAGGCAGTCATCTGCGGCTGCTTGGTTTCTCCCCCCACAACCCCCGGCGGAGGGAGGGCGGGGGGTGTCTGTAAATACCGGGGGCCGGATTGAGGACCCTGGGGGGCCATAGCTTGAGGACCCCTGGAAGTTATCCTAATGACTCTGGGAGGGAGGAACATACGTTTGACTAAAATTTTACTTTTGTTTTTCAGTCTGTTTCATGTTATGCAGGTGATCCTGCATGACAAGACAGGCCAAACCAGATAATTAGTTTGTAGATAAGTTCTGTTTATAGTTATTTGCAAGGGGATATACTAGCTATGAACAACTGGCTCTTCATCTCTGATGTTTGTTGGAAGGGTGTCACCTATGGAAATTTCTGATGCTTTTTTCTCCTGTGACAGGTGTTTGAATGGTGGCATTTCAGAAAATACGGCACATCTTTCATCGAGCAGGTTTCTGTGAGTCATTTGAGGCCCCTGATAGGTGGCACAGAAAACAGCCCGCCAACACCAGCAGCATTCTCCGCTGGAGAGAGTGAGACAAGCAGGCAGAGCATGCCAGGTGATTGTCAGTCTGTCCCAGCACACTGTAGCACAGCTTTTCCTTAAGCTTCAAGGTCGTGGCTGGTTTGCATGAGCTGGCTTTTAAACGGCCTTCGTGCTTGTAAGAAGTGGAGAAAGGCCAGCATCTTACAACGCATTTTATTAAGAATGGTAAAAATGAACTAAACAATAATGCATCTTTGATCTGAACATTCATTATTAAAAATACTATTTAGAAAATGTATTACATATTTAGCTAAAACTGTTTCAGTAACATTAGATATTTACTGTTCTGAATATGTGTGAGAGAAACATTACATGAGTGTAAATGGCAGTGTTTAATCTTTCCACTATGTGCTTTTGTGTACCCCAGCAATGCTGGGGAGCAAAAATATTAGGGGATAGCAGAAGTTTATGAATATACTGATTGTCTGATTGTGCTCAGGTTGTATAACAATGAAATTACAGCAGCTTTTGAAAGTAAAAGTACATTTGCATTACTGCATTTTAAAGTCAAGGTAGTATTTTCTGTGCTCTTAACTCAAAAAGTACTACTTCTTTTTTTCTAGAGTGCAAAGTGTGGCGAAATCCTCTCAATCTTTTCAGGGGGGCAGAGTATAGCAGGTATTAATTATCTTACTTCCCATTGCATATTTTTAAAATTAATTGGGGGCATACACATGACTTCTTCACAGAGCTTACACTAGTAATGTCAGGAGACAGCCGAGACCTGCAAGATTATAGGGGTGATTGATGCCAGTCGTGTGTTTAAAAGGCACCTATCCAAGCTTTGGCAGTTTCAGTGTTAAGAATGCAAATACTACTCTAACATCATCATTTTTTTGGAGAGTAAGAGAAAAAAATATTCAGAGGCTGATACAGTGTTTCTGAATCTAAATTCTCTTTATTAAAGTGATATGGCTGTATTATAAATCTCCTTATGTTATTTCATCAGAAAAGCTGCTTCCTAGGAAGCCAGGTCCCGTAGAACTTTACAACTTGAACAGATTATGGAGCAGCAGTACTTTAAAAGACTGGAGCTACCAGAATTTTATTAATAAAAATCTTCTGCAGTAGCTTCAGTTGTGGGGCACATCAGATATCCCTCTTGATATCAGCATTACTATTTACTAGGAGTGCCTCTTACTGAAATTTCTCCTCTTAAAGATACATGTGGGTGACTGGGAAGGAGCCTCTTACATACTATGACATGAATTTGTCTGCTCAAGATCATCAGAACTTTTTCACGTGTGACACAGATGCCCTTCGGCCTTCAGATACAGGTATTGATGTCGTATGCATAAGGTGTTTCACTGTTGGAGAGTATAAAGTGTTTTTCTAAATATATTTCAAGGTAGCGCAAGCTATTGTGTCAAATATTTTGTGAAATTATAGTCTTTCTCCATTGCTAAGGAGGTTTAATAGATGTATTTAGTGAAAAGATGCTCTTTTACCTTGTGCTTTCTTTCCTCTAACTTTAAGGCTGTCAGGATCCTGATGTATTTTAAGGTTTCATGTTTTTCAAATAATTAACAACACGATATTGAAAAACTGGATTGTATTCTCAACAGTCAAAGATGTGGTCTCATGTAAACCTTAATGAATAGCGTAGTCTCCAGAATCTTTTTGTTGAGTTCCACATGTTTAGTGCAGAAAATGTTCTCTACCTGGTTATTGTCAGACTGGGTGCAAACTATTGTCAATTTGTCAAGTTCCGGAAGTGTTAGTTGTCAGCTGGCTGTGACATGCTTGGTATGAACGATGTGTTTTGGTTTCACAAAATGGAGTGTATTGTCTCGCTTGCTAAGCCAAGACTAATATTTTGTTTCCAAAAGAAAACTCAAACATTTTTCCACGTTATTCTTGCTGGACAGCAGAAGGTTTTGTTCCAAAAGAAACATGTATAGATTCTTCAGTTTTCTTATCATACTTGAGATAGGCCAGATACGTAACTCCATGAACGTAAGGTTTTGGAGTTCTTTCAGAGCTCTATTTAGTGTGAAAGCTGTTAGTTCTGCATAGAAAATGGTATCCCAGAGTATGTTGTTCTTTTGCTAGAAGTTGGTTTTCAGTTTGGGATTGTCATTTTTCACTAATGGAAGCATAGCGGGGAGGGGTTGAGTCATTGCACTGAAACTGTGTTTGCTCCTTATCTAACAGTAATTTCGAATTAAAGTTGTAATTTGAACAACCTTTTTGAGTAGATAGATTTTAGTCTTTTTAATTGTTTCCTTGAACACTTCCTGATAAGGTGATGCATTATTATAGTACATCTTGAATTGGCTTTGCCATGTTATGCCACTCAAATGTGCTTTTGAAATTAAAAAAAAAAATATATTTTAACCTTTTATGATCTGGTAGTTGTCTAAATACTCAATGTATGTCTTGCATGGGTATAGTTTCAGCTTAGTCTGTCAATGCTTCCTTTGAAGTTCTGTTTGAAAGCTTAAATTAAATTCTGTGCAGGTCTGTGCAAGAACCTGTGTTTAACAATTGCTCCTGCCAAGATTTCAACAGGTCTTGGGAAATGTTTCCAAATTTCTGTAGCAATTTAGAAATTGTACATCTGCCTGGTTATGTAAGCTGTCTTTGCTTCTCAGTGTAGGACTTCTTAAATGGTTAGTGAATAATCTTCCTGGGGGTGTTGCTTTCTTAAATTAAATTTGGGGTGTAATGAGAAGTTGCAAGATTCTGCTGCTTGTGGTAGAAACTCACACTGCAACTAAAACACTTGTTTACTCTTCTCTGTAAAAATCATATAGCAAACAGGAATTTGCAAAATGGAAGTGAACATTAATGTGGAGCTGGTGCCCAAGCAGCCAGCGTTGCCTCTGTTGGCTCCCAGGTGTTTCACCCATGTCTCTGTCCCTCACCAGCCTTTCAATGTTTTTACAACAGTTATGCAGAAAGCATGGCGAGAGAGAAACCCTCAAGCCCGGATTAAAGCAGCATATCAAGCTTTAGAGTTGAACAATGAGTAAGTTTTAGAGTACATGTTCAATTCCTGTATTTCTAGTGTGAAAGATTAAGATGAGTGTTATGGGGCACACTGTCGGTTTCTTATTCTGATAATTTACTTTTGGCAAAGTTCTTGAATAGCTTAAGGGGGGCTTCTGTGAGAATTGCACATGGGGCTGTCATCTGCACTGAAATGTTGAACTGTTCTATAAAAACCAGCTTTTTTGTTCTCCCTTTTTCTTGGGCAAGATTTTTTTTTTTTAAATATCCTCTTACCACTAGCAATAACAAATGAGAAATCTTATTTAGATGTGGAACAGTAAATTGAATATGAAATCATGTGTGTTTCAGTGATAGTATTGTGGTAATGCTGTATTTGGAGTTCACATGTGCCACTCCTGTAAGGGATTTGAAAATACATTTATAACGCAAACTAAAGAATTTCACGCACTTCTGTGATCCGTTTTGTTATGTGGTCTCATTGGTTTTGTGTATAATGTCTACCTCCTGGTTTTAGAAAAGCAAAGCAAACCAAACACACAAAAAACCCCCTCTCTCCAGACAATTGCTAGAGCATCTTTAATATTTCAAGAAACATAATTTGACTTGCTGTTATAATTCTTTCTTTTGTTCTTTCTCCAAATGTGTGTGTGTGTTCTGTAAAATGGAAAAGGTTTCTGTTTTCCTGACATCCACAGTTTAAACTCAAGTCAGTATTTTGATAGTTTAATATTGTCAATGCTAAGGTATTAAACATAAGTAAAAACTGCCCATTTCTAATGCTTTTAACACTTTTAAAAAAAATACAAAACTTTTTCCCTCAGAATAATTAGTGGGTTTTTTCCTTTATTACAGTTGTGCCACTGCGTACGTCCTCCTGGCTGAGGAAGAAGCAACAACTATTGTGGATGCTGAGAAGTATTTCAAACAGGCTCTGAAAGCAGGAGAAATGATCTACAGAAAATCTCAGAACTGCCATTCCCAAAGTCCCCAGCACGAAGCACAGCTGAGTAAGGGCTTTTGAATCACATAAACTCTTGTTTCTGTGTGAGCAGAAATGTGAAACTAAAGTTATAATTAGTGATTCTAGTTTGATTCCCAATTCAGTGAGGCAGTTACTACCATTTTAGCCATGTTTATGCGTGGTGTGCTACGTGATCTTTTGTAGTACCTGAATGAATCTTAGGAGGTGGCAGTTACGCTGTGTGTTCCATCGGGGGGTTGTCTCTCTGAGGCTCAGTACGTTATTGTCTTGGGAAGTCGGATAGGTAGAGCAGACCAATGAAGCAGTTGGTGTGTGTGAGTAGCACCTTCTTTTATACCGCCCAGCATTTTGGAAAAAAACAGAATTTTTTTTGTCATTTAACCTTGTTAAAAGTTGCTGGCATTGGATCTTGATGGGCCTTGGTTGGGAAAGCAGTAGTAATTATTTTATGTGTTTACATGTGGAAAGGAAAAGGTTGTGGTGTTTTTGGTGTGATTTTCTTTTTTTTTTTTTTTGGAGAGGGAAGGAGAGGTAAGAATGAAGCTGATAGATTATATTTTTTTGTCTTTGTAATCAGGAAGAGACACCAATGTATTGGTGTATGTGAAAAGGAGACTAGCAATGTGTGCAAGAAAACTTGGACGAATACGAGAAGCAGTAAAAATGATGAGAGATGTAAGTAAAAGTAAAAAAAAATGGTCAGCAACTGTTGTTTTCAGTCACGTTTCCAAGTTCATAAAGTTCCTTTCTAGGCATCATAATTAATGTAATTGAATTATTTTCCAATGAGAGTTGCACATCATGATCCGGGATTTTTTTGAGAACAGGTTTTTTTGGTTCCTACATGCAGGTTTTAAATTTTTGTATATTATGTCATATGTTCATGATTCTGTTGTCTGGTTTGTGACACACTTGACTTGGCAACTTAACTTGTCAAAATAGCCAACTTTAGACTTCTTCATAATTTTTCTTCCCCAAAGTGTGTTGTAAATTCCTTTTTTCATAGGAAAATATTACAGACCAAACCAACTCACTGTAGGAGTTGTGCAGATTTCAGCTGAGAGCATGTTGTATGAACCTCAGTATACTTATTTTCCAGTAGGTGAATATAGCAAAAAAATAAGGTAGAAATGATGCAATCCCTTTCAGGCTGCTTATATGCCAGTTTGACACTGTGAAAGAATAGAACATTAAAAAGGCATAATTTATTGTACTGGGTTTTGTTAAATATTTCAGGGATTCAAGTGCAATTCTGTATGTGCTTAATTTATTTCTCTTTACTGATTTGCAGTTGATGAAAGAGTTTCCACTTCTCAGCATGTTGAATATTCATGAAAACCTCCTGGAGGCACTGCTGGAGTTACAAGCTTATGCAGATGTTCAGGCAGTTTTAGCAAAGTATGATGGTAAGTGAGGGTTATTGGGGAAATAACTGTGTTTTCACATGAAAGTATAGGTGAGGTGGGCAAAGTGTGCCTGTCCAAAAGCAGATGCCTACCCACAATCTCAGCTAGTTGACTGTATTCCATTCATTGGCAACAAACAGGCGCTTCCAGAGTTAAGTTTTTTCTCTTGAATGATGAGGTCAAATTTAGGCAAGCTAAATTGCATACAAATTACTTTTTATGTTTTTAAGTTACTTCTAATCTGTAAAGAAATCTTGAAGCTCACTTTGCTTCAATTCAAGGATTACTTTAACTTTTTAATCTCTTCTACATCCCTCATTATGCCTAAATTCATCAACCTTTTTCAGTTAGCACATAGCCCCCTAAGTAATTGATGTAAACAAGCTGGAAAAGATAGTTTTCACTTCTGTCATCTTCTAGGCCTGGCCTCGTGATTCTGTGATACTGAGGTTGCTTGCCAAAGATTAGCAACATGCAAGCATACTGCTTGCCAGAGGTTAGTGGTATGCAAGCTTTGGTCCATTAAATGGTGGTAGTTTGCTTTCACTTTCCATCTTAACTAATGTGTTTCAGGTGCAAGTCTAGATAAAGGTTAATAAAATACATACTTTATTGTCCTCAGAGTTTTGCCACCTAGATAATGCCTACATCATTAATGTACAAAGTGCTGCTGTCAAAGCTGTCCCTTCAATCACCTTCAGAATTGAGGGGCCTGGAAGCAGTATTTTGTGGCAATCATTTGCTGCCCTTGAGGAGTCAGTATGTTCTGTTCTTCATCGCTTCAGGAAATCAAAAGTACAATATTCTTGCCCAAATCCTATGCCTGTTATGTGTGGCCACCCTAGCAGCCTGCTGCTGTTACTTGCCCGTTCGTGTTCTTCTGTGTTCGTATTAATTTAACAAAACCATTGGCTCTTTTCCTAGTGTTTCTTTATGTTAACATCAGGAATTGCACCACTTTCTTAAGAAAGGGTTGTTGATTCTTTTTTTTTCCTGAGCATCTGGAAAAATGAGTATGAGCTTCAAACTCTCTGTAGCACCTCTGTGTTTTGCTTGACACGACAGCCAGATTTCTGTTAAGTGATGGACAAGCCCAGGATGGGATTTACAAAAAAAGCAAGACCCATCTGACTATACACAACATGGTACTTGGGAATTAGACCCCAGACTTTGTCTGCTTTTAAAGTAAACTTGTGCTGTGGAGTGCTAACCTTCTAATCTGTAATTGTCAGCTCAGACCTGGCCTTGGATATTCTACAAAACCTACAACTAAGAGAATTTTTCCCATGGAAATGGAAAAGAATGGAAATTGCGTTTTCATTAAAATTTGTCTACCTGTCTGTAATCTTTTTTTTGTCAGCTTCTAGTCGGTCTGTCATTCAGTATTGTATAAAACACAGTGTTAATGTGCAGTTGCAAAACTAAGTAAAGATTAGAAGCTTATTTTAAACCTTCATGGGTTAATACAGGAAAAGTACACCGTTCTTAAGTGTGTATTTATACATGCATTTCTCCTTGAATTCACTTTCAGTGTCTTGGTACCTTTAGAAGAAAAAATTACTTTTTACCACCTAATGACTGGTGACCAGAAAGACTATGCAAAGAAATTCTGAGTTTCTCATCATAGCTGAAATGTTCCAGATGTTACATTCATTGTCTAGTATACCCAAGTAAAAATCTTTAAGCTTAAAGGATGTAGGTTTAAAATGGTTGTCTTGCCTTAAAATATTACAGCTTAATTACTTTATTTTATCATAGATATCAGTCTTCCAAAATCGGCAGCAATATGTTACACAGCAGCACTGTTAAAAGCCAGAGCTGTTTCCGAAAGGTAAGCAAGTACATTTGTGAAAACAGTGGTTTGTTGCTAATCTTGGGTTATGCTGTAAAACATGAAATAAAGAGGTCTAAATCCAATAGGTAGCAGTTACACTTAACTTGCTCCTAGAAATGTATTTATATATACATATATGTGTGTGTGTATTTAAATGTAATTTACAGTTTCTTCTAAGCATCCATGAAGTTAATGGAGGTGGAGATGTTTTTCAGGAGTGGACGTATACACATGTGCTTTTCTGTAAATTTTGTTTTCAGTGTCCAGCTCACAATGTTCAGCAGTTCTTTGTTTTATGGATTGAGTGTGGGATATTTATGGTAGTTCACGTTGGCATTTCACTTTTTTTCTGGTCTACTTGCACAGCTGATTCTGGCTTTACCACAGAGTAGGTGATGCTGTAACAATCATATGAAAGACTGGGCACTCAATTACTTTACATGACTGATACAAAGTTTCAAAAAGTTAAATGTAACTTTGTCATAGGGCATGGATGACAGTCAAGATAACAAAATCAACAGGAATGTTTGTCTCCTAGAAAGATTTGTTTATTGTTCTTGATAAATCAGCCAATTTTTAGTGAACTGCAAACTTAAAATCAATAGACACCTGGTTAGCATTTATTATTTGTTACTTTTGTTCAGCATGGGTTTTTCCCTTCAGGTTCTCCCCAGAAACTGCCTCTAAAAGAGGGCTTAGTACAGCAGAAATTAATGCTGTGGAAGCAATTCACAGGGCTGTGGAATTTAACCCTCATGTTCCAAAGGTAAGAGTATTTTATTTCCTATCAAACCTGTTTTTATCGTCTTATGAAAAAAATCATGTTATAGTATGAACTTTTTATTGGAGCCTCTCTAGTCCCATGTTTTCTTGAAGTTTGTTGTAACTCCAGCCATTGAGTTGTTAAACACACTAGTATTTAGATCATAAGTGTTCAGTGGCCAGAATTAGTTGTTTGCAGTAGGTGATGATCAAATGTGGGGTTTTGGTTTTGGTTTTTTTTTTTTTTCAAAAAGATTAAACTCAGAATTTTTTAACTCATGAAAAATGGAGTAATCTATTTCTGAAGGTCCTTTATTGGGTAAGGGTAAGCATTAACAAATAGAAATTTAAATATTTAAAATCCCTGAAGCCAAATTAGGTTCTCCAAACAATAACCACTCATAGTATTTCAAAATACTTTCTGCTGTGCTTCTGAGCATGGTTTTAGAACTCGGGTTACTGAAAGATCTACAATCACTTATTTTCTTCATCCACATGTAAACAAGATTAAGTATCGCTACAGGCTGCAATTTAATGTCTGGCATTACTTGAAATGGTAAAGATGCAGATTCTGCTGAGCACTGAGTGAAAATAAAATCTTAACGTTGCTTTTTACTGTACTGTGTTGGTGATATATTCAGTTTGAATGCAGAAGCTTGGCTTAGTCCTGGACCTAATCCTCTGCAAATGATCATGGAGTCCCGGTGACTATTGCTGTGAAGCCTCGAATTATCCAGCCGCTCTATTCTGTCTGCCTGTCCAGTCTAATAGAATGTGCACTGAGAAAGCTAATTGCTGGGAGAAATTGCTGCTTGTTTGCATGACTGATCAAGAGCGTAGCAAGTTCATTTCAGACAGTCTCAGACAGATTTTTCTTTAGCCTCTGCCTTTAGGGGAAGAAGATTATAATGCATTATCATTATCTAAAAGTTCTTTTATTTCGTATATCCTCCAGTTGTTTCAGGAGCCTCACACACCTTTTTAAAGAAGTTAGATACCATTTCAAACAGGCTGTTAACAAAATATGTTCTGTACTTCTACAGGCAATCATGGAAACTGATTCCAGGTTTCAGTAATTTGATCTTGTTTTCTAATTGTATACCTATCCAGTCATCTTCATGGGCTTTTTTTATTACAGTATTGCTTTGAAACAGCAATTCATTTGATGGCAGGACAGAATTTTGTTAGTGCTGGCTACCTAGAGCTCTAAAATGCTCACAGTCAACGCAAACAGGTGAACAAGGGTTCAAACAAGTTAACAGGGGCACAGACAAGTGAAATAACTTGCCCAATGGGTTACAGTGGATTAGTGGGGAAGAAAATCTGGTTTTTGAATTTGCAGTCTGTTTTGTCCCATGGACTAAAAATAAATGAGTATGTAAAGCAGAAATCCTTTTCTTGCATCTGATGAAAGTGGTTGTCTTTGCACATAACATAATTTTGCGTAAGGAAAATAATGTTTGTTTCTCTTTTTCTGAGTTATGCTTCTACAAGGATGGGTTTTGTTTCAAAAGTTAGGAAGACCTTTAAAGAGTGCTAGAAAACTGGTACTCAAGCCATTTCAAACCAGAGATGTGTAACTAGACTTTGGTAACATAAGAAACAATCTTGTCCAGTCATCTTCTGAATATCTTACAGATTTGTTGCGTGTAAAGATTTTCTTAAACATGCAAAACCCCACATATTTTCAGTGCTGATACCTTGCCTGTTTTAAACAAGGGCACAAAGACCTGCCAGACTTTGGAATTTTTCTGTTTGTGTGGTAACACGGGCGCAAAGACAGCCAAAGCCTGGGGTTCAGCACTGGCATGTTGTGGCAATACTTGCAGTGGGGCTTCATTGCTGCTATCGCGTTTATAGTCCCTTGTGCTCTGTGCAGTTAGCACAATGGAAAAGCGGGCGCTGCGGAGAGCATGAGGAGTCAGGTCAAGGGTCAGATATTTGAGACCATTTTCCCACAGCAGCACTGTGTGAGTGATCCTTTACTGTGTTAAAAAAAAAAAATAAAAAAAAAAATAATTGAAGAGGATTAGAGGGGATTAGCAAGAATATTACCCTCCGGAGCGTAGGCCCAAGGCACTAAGAGAAGAACCTAGCCAGGCAGTAAATGTGCTTTATTTGGCCGGGGCACAACCCCTCCTACATTCCTTCAAGAATCTGAATGGGAAAAGTTAAGTCCTCAAACTGGATTAGTAAATAATCTCATAGTTTGTGGCATCTGCTGAAATAAATCGGCGAGTTAGCTGCATTCTTACACTTTGGGAGACAGTCAAAGGAATTGCCAGCTACATTGATCAAAGATGTGGATTAACTTTGGCTGTTATTGAATAAGACACTATATGCTAGCAGAGGACAACTCGCAGGTAAATACTAGAGCTGAAACTGTTATTTCATTCTTGTAAAAATTACTCATCTGTTTTTAAAAGCTAAGTTCAGCTGAATACCTGTCTTTTTTTAATGTACCATGAGAAAACAAAATTGCATGTCCTGTGTTTCAAGGGAAATGGAAAATGATTACTCCTTGTGTTCTTTGACCCTTCTGTGCATCAGATGTTCTGCTGATGTAGGAAGAAGGCTGAAACTGAAAAAATCTGAAATTAGAGCTACTTTGTGGTAGTCCAGCAAAACCACATTAAAACAAGATTTTCCTGAATTTGGTTTATTATTCTTCCTTTGGTTAAGCATACTGACACTTTATGGTTTACTACTCATACTTGAGAGCTGATAAGTACTTAGCCTCCTACACTGAAACTTTCACTTACACTGAAAAATTGAATGATGAGCAGAAAATACGGTTGGTTTGGGGTTTTGTTTGGGTTTTTTTAGCCTAAACTTGCAGCTCATTGGTATTGTACCTGCAGCATTATACTTTATGTATATTCCACAAGAATGTGTTTTTGTTTTGCCTTACGGAAGTTGTTTGGTGGTGGGTTTTTTCCTGGTATTTTGTGTGTAAAAAAACCCAGTTTGAGAGTCTTGTACACAGATGTGTGTTTTGCTGCTTTTCGTGTGTGAGTGCTGGCTGTCTGTGCTGTCAGGGTTGGGCTGTTGCAGCACGTAGATGTTGGCCCCTGTGTGATATGGTCAGTTATGCCTCAAATGATCATTTATGTTTCATGATTAACGATTTTGGAATATTCTGTGTAACCAAGTGTGCTTCTTGTTTTTACTTTCAGTATTTACTAGAAATGAAAAGCTTAGTGCTACCTCCAGAGCATATTCTGAAACGAGGGGACAGTGAGGCAGTAGCATATGCTTTTTTTCACCTCCAGCACTGGAAGAGGATAGAAGGGGCGCTAAATCTGCTGCACTGTACATGGGAAGGCAGTAAGTATCTCTCCTGGTTTTATTTTTTCCTGTACAGTAGACTAATCTCTGCCTTTATTCACCTCAAACATGATTGGTTCTCTTTGTGAGAAGCTGGTTTAGATACAGATCTAATGCCATTCACTCTTTTTTCCAGCATTTAGGATGATCCCATACCCGTTAGAGAAAGGTCATCTTTTCTATCCCTATCCGAGTTGCACAGAAACAGCAGACAGAGAACTGTTGCCAAGTAAGTGGTTTCTAAGCAGTAATGATAATAAAACATAAGCTAGGGACATGTTCAGTTTGTGGTATTCTGTATTTACCTTACTGTGATTTTTTTAGTTTGAGCTTCCTGTGAAGGAGATTCAGCTATTTGTTGATGTCCCTCCCAAATGATCCTGAAGCACTTGACGTGTGTGTGTGGTAAATGTTAGCTTGATTCTGTAATAGCTTAGGTCCTTCAAAGATGAAGTCTGTGTGTGGTACATTCAGACTTAAGTTTGGCCAACTCTGAGAACAACAAAATGGACCAGTTATTTAAATTACTTTGAAAAGTCATGGATTTGGCGACTGTTGTAGAGGAGCCATTTCCTTTTAGCAAGTGATAAATGCTTGGTTCCAGTCCTGCATTCAGGTATCTAGCAGAACCTGTGATCTTACAGAGAATCCTTGGTTAATCTATAGCTTCATAGAATACGTATTGTTGGACAGTATGCTTCCTGCAACTTCCTACCTGTGTAGGTACTTTTATGGATTTATACTAGCATTTGACACTGAAAAGTCATCTCCAGCTGCTCATTACTTCAAGATTACTTTATGCAATTATGAGCCTACATGGGGTTTTTCTTTAGGTAAGGCAAACAAGCTAAATTACTAGAGCCCCATGGTCATCATATTTAGGAAAACAGCATTAATTTAGATTAGAATTGGGCTGTTAATTACAGACGTTGATAGAATTCTTTTGGGGGTGAACTTCGTCATGAAGAAACACACGTCCCACAGGACTGGAAAGGGCTACTGCAAAAGCACCAGCAGACCCACTGAGACCACAGCTGTGGAAAGGAAAGCTACACATACGTGTTTCTATTTTAAAGCCTGAAGTTATATTTAAAATGTGTAATTTAAATTTGCCCCCAGACTGCTTTAAATTACTCATTTCTCACTTATGCAGGATATTGCACAAGGAATTCCTTGGTTAGCAACTAACCCTAAATTGTAGACTTCCCAGCATAATTAAACACCAACACATGCAGATATTTCAACACGATCACTCACGCATTCCTGTTATGTTTTAAATATAAACCTACCCATAAATAAAATCATCTTAACACTTTTATTGCAGTACTTCCTCAAGAAATCTTGACACTTAATTTTTTTAAATTTATCTATTTAAAATAATGTTGACCAAATCAATGATTCAAAAGTCCTGTGTTGGTCTGACTAGTAACAATTCTTAGATGGCTGTGAATGTATAGAATTGCCTTTAGTTGTCCTTACCTATTTTGGATTTGTTTTTAATTTCCCAGTGTAGGAAAAACTATTGCAAAAAGAATCCTTCCTATATTTTTAGGCTTTCCTAATTCATGTTGGGACCTGTCCTAAATTATATTGCTCCATATTTTAAGAATCAGGTGAGTTTCTACATATGGAGAGCATCAGAGCGTTCCATAGTAGAGAAGTGGTTTCTTTTGGCTGCTCAGTAAAGAGGAGTGTGTGACTGTTGTCAGACTAGCAGGGCTGGCTGCCTGTTACAAAGGTGAATTGATAATCTCTGGGGTGACATTGAGCATCTCTGATGGGCGTTAGACATGGAACTCCAAATGTTCTACTTAGTTGTGCTCCAGAATCACACTTAAAAGCAAACCAAAACTCAAGCCCTTTGCCATTAATGAGTTGCAAGAGCACAAGCCACTTGCTGATTTTTCTCTTATAATGGTAGCTTTCCTGGGACAGCGTTCAGGAGCAGGAGCTGAGAGGGTAAAGTGTCTCTTTCCTTCTCAGCCTTCAGTTTAAGAATGAGTACGATTGTATTCTCTTGTTTTACGAAAAGGCTTACTTAAATTCTGAAGCTTTTGTTATTTTTTTAAAACAGCTTGTCAAGAAGTGCGCAGCCTTTGAGTTACTCATATCTATAGAAACTTTTTTCTTTATTTAAAAACCTTTTAAAATCATTGAATAGAAGTCAGAGCTGCAGGTATTCAGAGCCAGTAATTGCAAATTCACCAAACAGGTCCTCAGCTAGTAACCGGTAGTAGTGTCTTGAGTGCTGAAAGCTCCACATGCCAGCCCTTAGGCTGTCTAATCACCTTCTTTTGATTTTGTTACCATAGATTGGAAATTGCAAGGAGCTGCTACGTACAGAATTTATAACCTAGTCCTGGTACTGTTTTCTTTGAGGTCTACTCTGTCAGCTGCTCTGAAAAAATTTACTGTAGCCAGAAATCTTTGAAAAGTGTTAAGGAGCTACCTTGCTTGTGTATGTAACATGACGGTTGTTTTGTGCTTGCTGAGCTGCTTATAGGATGGGGAGGTGTGCTGTTCTCTTCAGGTAACAGGATTAATGCTTCAGAGGGTTGAAAATACCTGAATTGTTTAAATTGCTCTAGGTAGTTTTGACACCTTGTGAATTTTACATTTCTTCCCTCTGTCCTGTTAAAAGAGTAGGTACCAAAAATGAAGCCTGATGAAATGCTTCAAAAATCAAGCCTATGCAAGTGAAAAGGCAATTGGGAAGAGAAAGATGTAGTGACTGTTAATACTGAAGACAAGCATTTAAAGTAGGGGGAAATTTTTTTAGAAGTTTAAGTACTGGGACCTAAGATGTACTGCACAATAGTCTTGAGTCCACGCTTATTGCTGAAAGTCTAAAACTGAGTTACAAGACTGTATAAATAATTCAGAAAACTGTCCTCAGTTATCAAGTGTCAATATCCTTCATTTTTTTTTCCTTCCAGCATTTCATGAAGTCTCAGTTTACCCGCAGAAGGAACTTCCCTTTTTCATCCATTTCACAGCAGGCCTATGTTCCTTTTCAGCGATGCTTGCCCTCCTTACGCACCAGTTCCCTGAGCTGATGGTCATTTTTGCTAAAACTGTAAGTATTGTCTCTGTCAATATGCTTAGGTAATATGTGGGACCTTTGGGAGTTTTGAGGTCCATGGTGAGGTAGGCTCCAGTCAGTCTCACGCTTGTGAGGCATGAATTATTTTATCTGCTTTTGTTAGAATCTAGTTAGTTACAAACACTTGTTGAAGTTTGGGCAAAATGTCTGTTTTGACAAGAAGGTGAACTGTTACTATAACATACCATGGCTTTAACTTGCACTCGTACAGTGAGAGAGCAGCATTTCAGCACCAGAGAAGTTTTGCCACAGAGCACTGCGTTGAGTGTGAATTTTATACTCATAGAAGTGGAAGACTGCAGTGCAAGTGCCTGGAGATTTTGAGACGTGAGTAGAAGGCAGGCTGGACTGCTGGAAAACCAGGTCTCTTGGTGAACATTGAAGAGTACTAGCATGATGTAAGCCAGGTTCAGAAGTTAGGTTAGCTATCACTCACCTTTTGGGAACTAGATCAATGGTTTTATATCTCATCTGGTTCTGGTTACTAGATGGAGAATGTGTTCGGTGACCACAGATCTATCATTTGAGTACCTGTTCAAGGACAGAAATTGGACTTGATAATGGCAATCAGACTTTTAGCTAGATAAATTTCTAATCTGTGCTGCTTTAAGTATATGTAAATATGTCTGCTATTGAGCCATTTGTTTCTGCAGGTGCCTTCTGTGTGTCTTTCTCCCTCTCTCTGCCCTGCTTTTTTAAGGATTTCTTTTCCTCGCTTACCTGTTAACATTGCTGCTGGCTGTAATCTTGTCATCTTTCTGGACTCTGAGAACGGTGCTGTCTTAATTTGATGGAGGGAGAAACTGCATAGGCAGCTTCCTCTCCCCACTTCTCAAACTAAGCCATGCAGTATATTTGGCCTTTATTGAACAGTGGATCTCATGCAGTAGAGCAGAGTGGCAAATAGAGTTCCAAACACTCAGTGAATCATTTATTCTAGCTTTGCTAGTCAAAATAGAGGGTGAAAGGTGTTATGTCATCTTGCTGTTTTAATGCAGCAGGTAATGGCGACCTGGGAGGTAAGCCTTTTTTCTCAAGAATACTTCATTCCTAAAAGCGTTGGCTTTGCTAGTGATTCTAGTCTGCAGTGCCCAAGTCATGCAGGTCTGAGAGTGGGGCCTCATTTCCACACAGTTCTGTTGATCTTTATGTTGGAAAATGTAGTTGGACATGCCAGTGACAAATTTCAGTGCTACTCATAATTGGCTGGGTTCATAGTAACTAGGATCTAACTATCTGCTTGATTAATTCTGTAAGGACTGCATTAGCAAAGTTGTATGATTTCCAAAGAGATACAAGGTCAAATGTTATGCTAACAAAGAATTGCTTGGTGAAGTTCTCTCTGCTGGGTTTCTTGAACCAAAATAAGACCTTGTACGAGTTAGCTTTGCGTAATGCCATTTTGAATGTCGAGTGATATGTCCAAAGGTGGGGGAAAAAACTCCCGGGGTTTGGTCGTTTGGCAGCGTGTTTATGTCGCTTGTTTTCTATAGGCAAGGATGGATAGTGTCTATTCAGCTGAAAAGAGATCAAGAATCATGCGTATTGCTGCATCATTCCACCAACCAAGTCTCAGTGGTGTCAGGCACAGACAAAGGGATTCTTGCCACTCACTGTGCTAGTTCAATACTGGCAAGAGTGGAAACTGTATCGAAATAAACAGACAAGACGTGAATTCTCTATTAATTTGAGATTGCTAGCTGAGAAAGAAATACCATCTTCCAGTATTCTGCTATTTAGATAGAAATGTTAACTCCCAATCATACTCTAATGACTAATATTCTTCCTCATTTTATTAGATTATTGTACTCTTGATCCCATTCCTGGTGTTTTCAGAAACATCCAGAACACTTGTAAGAAACAATGATATTCAATATCAGACAAATATTTTTACTTGTAGAGAGCTTCAGTATTTTAACTACAGATAATGCTGTATAGCGTTAGCAGCCATCACAGCATTATCTCCTGTGTTCTGGGGGTATGTGGCAGTAGCATCTAGTTGAATTTTCATACCAAAAATGGAAATTTACCTTCTATGTAATGACACCTTCCTTTCCACCCAAGAACACTATAATAAAACAATTATCTGCAGGTAGTTCTAGTGCTTTAAGCTTTCTAAATGAATTAATGGATTTTTTCCTGTGTATTTATTTCAAGTATTTTTTCATGATACTGTGTGTTTAACTTATTAAATATAGTAGTTTGAGATAATGAAGTTCTAGGCAGTATACACAAAAGCAATACAAAATGTATTCCCAGCAAATCTAGGACACAGTTTTAGGAATAACAGTTGGAAAGTATTGTGTATATGGAATTTTTTGTTGTCAATCTGACTTAGTGTGACTCCTTAAATTACATTTCAGTTGCTTCTTAAGCAAACTGTTATTTCCAGCAATTTAACCTACAGCAAACTGCGTGCCTCTAAAGGGTTTTAAGAAGTTGAATACCTTTCTATTGACTGGAAAAGTCTGAGTTTACATATTTTCATTTGTTAGTGCTTGAGTTTGTTTCCTCCATAATAAATCACAGGGTAAACCTTGGCAAATTGCTAAAAATATTCCAAGTGGCCAAAAATCACAATGAAGCATTTACTAGTTCCAATGTATACAGCATAATACACCATCAACAGAGACTTGAGCACTGGCACCGGCTGTGAGCTGGCTCCCTCTGGAGCAGGAGGCAGTCCTGCTCTGCTCCCTGGCCCTGGGAGCAGGTGCCAGAGGGATTTTTCATTGCCTTGCACAGGTAGAAAGTGCAAGGGACTGGTGCTGGCAGAGCACTTAGCATTTACGGATCCAGTTAGCCACAGTTGCTCTTGCTAGATCTTTTGCAACTCAGACTTTAATGATCTTTGATGAAGGGAGGGTGTACCACGTGAGTCGGTGCCAGTGAGGACAGTGGAATAGGCAGTGGTAGAGAGCTCTCTGTGACCTGCAGTACGAGTGCAAGGGCTGTCAGTGGGTAAGAGCTCAGCCTTGCTGATTGTTTCAGCTAGATTTCTGATCTCTCGGTGAATTACTTTGTTCTTGATAGTCAGACAGCTCTTTATGTAGTTGCTGTTCAGAATTTTCTAAGTGACAGAAGGAAGGAGGTATGCAAATGGGGCGACGATACACAGTTCACTGAGCAACCTGAGAAATACTCTGTTACACAAAGAAAACCTTCTGTTGAAAGTGCAGACAAATGGGTCTGATTATTTTTCCATTCAGTATGAATTTTTATTTTTTAGTAATTACGTAGATGGAGAACTGGGTAGGTATATATCATCTTGCAAATGTGACATTGTACAATTCCTTCTGTAGTATCTTACAAAGACACCAAGTCTGACTTCAAGTAAGCTAGAGACAGGGACATCAGACAACTGTCAATAGTCATCTTGGAGGTTCCTGAAAACTCCTAACATGCTTACCTTCCAAGCAAATCAGTCACATTTCTTAAGTCTGATCCTTATGCCACTGGAATGGACCAGTATTAGTTAATATTAAAGTACTGGGAAAACATTGCAGCAGTGTTCCTGCTGAATCCTACTGGAAACAACTTCCTTGTGCAGGGAATTGGATAAAATCCTAAGACAGTCCATGTTCAAACTGTTTTGATATGGATCGCTTGATACATTCACAACAAAGGAAGAAGTCATGGGACTTAAATTAAAAATTGGCTAATTTTTACATTGCAAGATCAGGAGAGAACATTTCTCGTTCTGGTTGTTCCACAGCTCCCCATTAGAGGATTCCTTGCCATTTTGCTGACAGCAGCCATCTAGAGACAGAAAATAGGACTAAATAGAGCCCTGTCTGGCAAGTCCTGCTTTCTGTGACACTCTGCCTTACTTTCTGAACAAATCCCCCTACCACTTTCCCCAAAGCTCATTAAGTGAGACTGGAGAATTAACTTTTTAGCCAGCTGCTGAACTTTTCATATTTATAAACACTTGAGTCTTTTGCTTATCTAAGACAAAATGTGTATAGTTTGGAGATGTGCACTTCCCTGCCAATGTGTAATGAGTGGTTCTACACTTCATAGAAAAAAAGCCTGAAGTTTCCTGTCACAGCTGAGTGTCGATGCCAAGGGCAAAGGTTTCTTGCCTTGCTAATCTACATCTTAACTCATGCACTTAACGTGAAGGTGCCACACGCAAACAGGCAGGGAAGAAGCTAGCTGCAATGAAAAGCTCCTGCGCTGCTGTGAATGTTATGTTTTAAAAGCCTTTTTAATGTAATATTTGAGGTTATGATAGAAGCCAGGAGAACCAAAGTAAAACCCTCAAAGTAAATGAGTCCTGTCACTGCTGCCTCATGAAAAGAGGGTTTGTATGAGGATAACACGAGTCTCAGCAGAATGCTTGGGGGATGGGTTGAGGAGGTGCAGGGGAGTTTGCAGCATTTGCTTTAGCCTAATCTTTATTTCTGGAACTGTTCAGATGGCATCTAGAATATGGATCCTGTCTGGAAGCACAGGCTGGTCTTGGTGGATGGTCTGTTCAGTTTTCACACATTTTGAGTTGATGACCTATAAATAATCCATGCTTGAATATCCAAGAAAATACACTACCCTCCTCCCCAGTCTGTTCAGCACTGAAGGTGCAGTTTGCAGAGCAGTTGGAAGAGTTGTAGCCCTGAGAAACGCTGTCCTAACCCCTCCTGTTTCTGCCTAGGTGCTGCGAGTGCTGTGGCCTGTGAGTGCTCCCAGCGTTCTGGCCTCCAGCTGAATGGACTGTGCCAAGGGTGAGTGGACAAGGCTGGAGCTGTGGCTTCCAGAGGGTTCTTTCTTCCTTTGTGAGTCTTGGCTAAAATGTAATGTTTACTACAAGCCGCTTTCATGGCATCAGCATTGAGGGGATCATAGCTCTGTTGAGGGAAAGGTACAGGGTGGTTTTTCACTCGTACCTTGAGCCTGTGAAAGGATGTTGGTTTGGAAACTGAGCTAATTTGTTCTTGTTGTGTTCTGTTTATTCCAGTGGTTGAGAACTCTTCTTTCACCCTTCAGCTTCATTAGGGAAAACATCAAGGTCCTCCTGCTCTCCAGTCTCTGACATCAGCCAACTCCAGTGTGACTGGAGCGTGCTTGCCACGATGGTTTGATTTCGTTGTTCTCACAAGCCTCAGCCCTGGTGGCTAGCTGACCCCTAGGTGTGGCGGGCAAGGAAGAAAGCCGTGCTGTTCAAACTGGTATCTTTGACAGGCTTCCGTGTTGGTAATGGTGCTTAACATATGAATTTCTTCTTTGGCCTTAGTCTGTAAGCATCTAAGAAAATAGTTTTTGTTGAGCAATACCTTATTGCTCTCTTAATCGTTTGTACAACTGGAAGCTAATACTTCCTCTGGAAGAAAGGAGGGGACGCAAACTGAGCAGATGTTTGGAGTAT
Organism: Falco peregrinus; assembly: GCF_023634155.1. NCBI lineage: Eukaryota > Metazoa > Chordata > Aves > Falconiformes > Falconidae > Falco > Falco peregrinus. The sequence continues at coordinate 7,308,980 of NC_073736.1, read as the reverse complement.
TGACACTTCCTTCTCAGCTGCAGATGCACCAGATAATTGGCTTAGATTTAATTTTATAAGCCTCTTTCAAAGTATTTGTTAACAGCAAAGTATGGTTCTGCTTTCTTTATTAAAAGGTTGCTTCTTAACACATTGAATTTGTTGACTTCTTAAGCGTCTGTCAATATCTATGATAGTGTGCAAACAAAGATTTTTCTTCCGTATCCTATAAGCTTGCATTATGCAAGGAAATGGTAGTATAAACGTCTCTTATTTCATATTGTTACTTCTTTAGATTTAATTGTACATCTTCTGTCTTTCAAACTGCTTTGCCTTGAAGAACAGGAGGTTTCTGAAACTGCCGAAAGTGTGATATATGCATAGGAGTCTTTTTGGGAGACCTAAACTTTCAAGTCTTAGCCCAAAATACTGTCCTTGTTGGTATCAAGACTTGAAGAGAGCTGAGATGTGAAGCACTCTTCAAAGGAACTGCTTCATGTATGACCGTCCAAGAGGGTTTGTTTACTGCAGAGGTGAAAAGATGGCTGTGGCAGCCAAGTGGTTTGAGGTAATCGGCGTGACCTCTGTTTCCACTTTTCTCCATTAGAGAAAACGTCTACTTTTTCACATTTGGGTCTGCTGCTCTGCATTGAGAAAGCAGGGTCAAGTTAGCCAAGGCTTCTTAAAAGTGGAAGTAATAAAAATAGCACAGGCATATGGATAAATGCTAATTCTGAGCACATCAAAAGTTGTCCATCATCTTGCATTTTACAGAAACACATATACTTACATTTAATCTTGCTGAGTTTTGTGAAGGACTATGTAAGCCACGACGATGGCTTCTTTCAAAGGTGGTGTAAAGTATTCTAATTTCTGAATCCTGGATGGAAGAAGCTTACTGTAGCCTACTCTGTTGTCTTGGATAATAATACCTAAATCAATCAATTACAGGTCAATTTGAGTTGACCTATAGTCTGTCTTGATGCATTTCTTTTGTTTTCTTTTTTCCCCCCAAATCATTCTTTACCTTGTAAGCAAAGTACTATGGAGTGGGCAGTTGCCTGTGCATTTTTTTGTAACTTTGGCTGAGAGGAAACACACGTGTTTAGGTAGAAATCCCATTGTTACTTTCCACTGTGTATTTCTATTGACTGGGCTTTGATCCAAGTTAAATACTTGAATTCATTGAGGAGTCAAGAGGGGAGCCCTACAGAAAGGTACTACCAAATTTTTCTGAGTTGCGTAACTACTTGTAGGTAATTTTCTCAACTTTCTTTCCAGTTGAATATATGTCATTGGGACTGCTTCTCACTGTGGAATCATTGTGGTGATTAATAGATATGTTGTGTTCATGTAATTTCACTTCTTGGTCCGCAGGGGCCCATAAGGTAACCAACCTAATGCTTCTTCAAGTTGAACATTCTCCAGCATTTGTGTGGGGTTATAAATGAAGCGCTGCCTCCCATGTATCATTCCAAGAGCTGCTTTCTTTCACTGTCCTCCCCTGACATAACAGTAACAGAAAGGGGATGGGCTTATGCCGAAAGTACAGCTGGCAGCAGGCTATGTAATGAAAATCTTCCTGTCTCTCTAGAAGTGCTAGCAATTATTAAGGAAGGAGGAGCGCTCTGCATGAGTTCCTAGCAGGACAGGATTGTTCCTTGCTTTATAGGAACATTCACTTGCCATTTAGGAGCAGAGACTTGCCACCTGATCCATACCATAGCGATACCATATCAGTTCACATGCAATTAAGTTGTGTGCGTGTTTTGCTCTGTGTACATATGTGTGTGTATATATATATAAAGACAATTATGAGTCGGGACAGATAATCATTGACTGATACTATTTCCCTGAAACATGCACTGGGGTGACTTTGTAGCCATTGGGATGGCAAAAGCCTTTCTGTGAGGCTGTATGGGATGTTAGTAGACTTCTCAAATTTTCATTTCCTTCAAAGTAGTCAGTCAAAGTCAAGGAACTTGACCTGAACCATTGGGTGGACTATTCCTATATACCTACTTTTATCCGAGGAATGAATGAGCTCGGAAGAGTGAGCGCCGCGGCATTGGTCTGTAGCTGGCCCCTTCGTACAAGTAGGAGCGTTTTGATTGGGTATTGTACAGTACGGCGAGTGCTACTGGAGGCCTGCAGGGGCTGGTACCAGCTGCCTGGGAAGGATGCAAGAGCAAGCCAAGCATGTATGGCTCTTCTGTTGTGTGGTTGTCTCCTTCAGAGGCGGTGATTTTATACTGAACAGCTTTTGAGGAGGAAAACTTTCCACTGGCTATCGACGCTGTTATAATAATAATAAAACTCTTAAAAGTGGTGATGAGGCAGTTTAGGCTAATAAATATTTCTGGGTGACAGGGTCTCCTCAAGGCAACTCGAGTCATGTGGCTTTGTAAACCACATCAGAATTATCCTCTGGGGAATGAGCTTTCTTGCAGCTATTTACCATGTTGTAAGCCCTTCGTTCTATTGAAACAGGATAGATGGCGTGCGTTACTGGCTCCTGTGCATGTGTATATGTGGCCACAGGACTTCTCGTGCCGTTAGAAATCTCGGTCACCGTAGGTTATGTTGACCAATTCGTATGGAGGTGGTTACCTCTCAGCCCTGGCTGCTGCATTCGAGAGGTTCTCAGTCCAGGTTTGTCACAGGCCAGTTCCCTTTCCGCATCTCGGGCGCTGGCCAGGCTTGTTTATTCCCTGCTTCTCGTCCTGGAATTGTTGTGAGGGTGCCAAGGCTCGTAGATCCATGACTCTGAGCAAGGCAGGGTTTAAAGGTCATAGTCAAGACCATTAATAACAAGGTGCAAACGGCTGGTTTATATGTAATGTGAAGCTTTTTACTTATTTCATTTTTGCACTTTGGGGGCTCTGTTTGCTTATGGAGCACTTGGTGTCTGGTACCTATTTAGGCTGAGAGCAGGCAATTGGGTTCCTTCAGGCCTTCAGAGGAATGCAGAAAATTGTTCTCTGGTGTTGTAATTCTGCTGGGATAACTGCAGCTTATTTGTCTCACTGCTTATTAAATGCATACTTGTCTTGAGGTCCTCTTTTTTTTTTTTTTCTCTGAGAAACATTGGGTGAATCCCAAGGACCAAAAGTGAGAGGAAGATTCCAGGGGGAGGGGGAAGAGTGAAGTCTCTGCACCTCTACAAACTGCATCATCCACCTCCAGTGCCAGCGGGCTGAAGAGGTTAAATATGAGAGCAAACTCCCTTAGCCAAAAGGAGACATGCATACAGGGCTCATGCAGACATAAATTAATTTTGCCCTTCCCCCTGCCCAGAGATGACATGCTGAGGGGGGGAGATGCACCTCCCAAACTACTAATATATGGGGTGTGTGGTTGGGAGCCACGTGAGGCTGTGCTGAGGTTTCAGAATGGGACCAGCTGTGGAGGTAGGGAGCAGATGTGCACTGGTACTGAGTTCCTAGCAGAGGACAGTATTGGTAGCAAGGGCAGAGAGAACAGGTGGGGTTTGTACTTTACCAGCCTCGGAGTCACTACCGGCTTGCCCTGTTTTCCTGTTAAAAAGGACAGACGGACTCCCCCCTTCTCTCTTCAGCAGTTCTGTATGGCTGCGTAGGTGAAACGCAAGCTGTTCTGGTCTTCTGCTTATGGGTTAAAAATCTCCAAACATCAGGTCACGTTGACAGCAGCAATCACAGTGGGCTTCTGTGTACAGTCTTCTGTGGTCTGAATTCACCTGACTTCTAATAATGTGGGGAGAGGTAGCTTCAGTTTCCAGCTCTGTGTCTAGTCTCCTGGCTCCCTGCTCCCTTTCCTGAGCCTCCTACGTGGGGTGTGCTCTGCATGCCCCAGCCCTTAGCACTGTAGGAAGAAGATGGTGATCAGGGATATGCTGCTCATGTGCTTGGAATTTTCCTCATTTCCAGCTTCGATCATTGTGTTGTGCTTTTTGGTAGGCCCTTGGGTGAGTCTGGTCATTGGGGAAAGCTGGATAACACACCCACACTTACTGCATCAGTAAGGGTGCATCCACGAGGATGAGTATGTTCCTCCACTGGGGATCTTTGCTTTGGTTATTTCTGGCCAATGACATTTTCCTTTTACTCTGGCTGCATTGAATTGTGCAATCATACTGTGGCCTCATCAGCTCAGACCCTTCTCTTAAGAACTTCTTGATTTCTTTTCTAATTTGGCTGTAGGCTATCATCAGTTATAAAACAGTGTGACACAGTGTGTGACTATTGCATTCTCCCGCCTTGACTCATCAGCTGAGATTCCAGAGCAGTAACCCCCCTGCTGCTAGCTGGAGCGGCCCTCCCTGACTCTGCTTCAGTAATAAGGGATGTGAAAGCTCCCACACAGATCTTGACAGGTTATGCAAATGTTAGTCAAAATGCCCCAATAAATCTGTCCCCGAGAGCTGGACCTGTTCCAGCAGATGACCTCCATGGAGCATGCTGTTGTTGGCACAGGTACGTGAGCAAAGCCTTTCACATGCGTATGAGTGTGATGAACAGAAAGGGCCATGGCAGTGACAAGGGGGCTTTAGGCAGGGGTGTAGCTGGGCCGTGTGTCCCCTCTGCATTGCTGGGGCTCAAAAACTTCATCGACCTTACCACTACATCCATCCAGAGAAATGCTGGTGTCACCCGGGCTAAGGCCCTTGCTCACTCGCACGTGGTTTAGTGGAGAAAACATCAGTTGATGTGCATCCCATGCTTCCATTGACTTCTACCTCCTCCTGTGTGTCCTGTCCACCTTCTTCAGAGAAGGTCGTTTGTTCAGAAGCTCATTAAGCAATTAATTCTGCTCCTTGTCCTTCAGTTCAGCATGCTTTTGACTGGAGGATGATTAGAAGATGATCTTGCCTAAAAGGCTCCCTGTGCATTTTAGGCAGATTACTTAAGGGGGGCATGTGAGAGGGAGTGAGTGTTCCCTGACGAGACTGCAGCCTTCATAAACGTTTATAGATGGAAAACATCTGCTTGCTGAGGATGCGTGTGCTGACAGGGAGCTTTGGTAGGGCTCGTCTGCGGGAAGACACAGACCAGTCTGAATTTCCTTCAGCCTGCAACGGGTTGGCAACTTGCACAAGCGCTGGGAGTTAGCTCTAGCTAACGAGCGTATTTCCTATTGCCAGGCGTTGTGTTTTTGCTGACCACTTGTTAATAAACAAGCGAGTGTAGTCTCGTGGAGCCCTTTGCAGAGGAAACGCTCAGCTCTTCTGTTGGGTGGACTTGAGCTTGCCCTGCTGTCTGCACGACTGCTCCTCCAGGTGCTTCGGTAATGCTGGTACCCGCTTCCAAGTATTTTTGTTTCTCTTGATTTACTGCTGTGCTGTGATGAGGGAAGGCAGCTGGGCAGGGAGTCCCATGGTGCCAGTGGCCCCGGCAGGGCTACAGGGGGTTGCCTTCTCAGCTATGGTTATTCTACAGAGGGCTAAAGGAATCCAGTTTTAGTATCTCGGTGATGATACAGGAAAGGGGGGAGCCAATAAACCCTAGACAACCTGTCCTCAGGAGTTTTCACCTTTGTTATAAAATGTTGAACATCTGCATTCAAAGGGAAGATGTATTTTGGCAGCAGCTACTGATTAAGGTGTCATTCATCAGGTGGGCTTACAGGTCAGCTACAGAGCAGTATTTCTGCTGGAAGACATCTCCCAGGGGTCCTCTGGAGAGGAAGAAATGTTTATTGACGGCTGACCCTGGGTCCCCAGGCACTGGGTCCCTCCCAGCCCATGGAGCGTGTCCTGCTCTAGGAGGAAGGCTTGGATTGATTGCCAAGGGGGCAGCGTTTTTTTAAAGTCTGTCGTAAATTGATGGTAGGTGGAGCAGTAATGAAGATAAATGAGGGAGCTCTTCCCGGTAGATTAGCCTGCGTGCTGATGGACGGTGTGTTACGGCAGGCTTGAAATGCCTTTGGCCTGGCTCAGACCTCCTGCTCACCTGCCAGCATTCCTCGGCACAGCCAAGACAGAGCAAATCTTGAGGAAAATTGGCTCTCCTTGAAATTCAGAGGGCTTTGAAGGGCCAGGGCTGAGACCCGGGAGCCTACCAGGTAAACACCAGCTTGAGTGCAGGTTCTGCAACAACAGAGAGGGTGAAAGGTGCTGCTCAGCCCTCTCATGCTGTTAGTACGGGATTCAAAAATAGATGGTTTAGTTCTGGAAGAGATGGGTCAGGCAGTGGGGAGGTGGGAGTCCTGTAACTGTTTTAAGAGCTCTGTTAAAACGGCACCTTTTTGCTTGTCCGTGGCTCTGCAGCAGCTCTGCGTGAGCAATCTCGGTGGTCTGGCATGGAGTAAGGTGCTCTAATCTGGCCCATAATCCCACCACTTAAACTAATATTTCCTAGGGCTGTTGGGTAAAATCCCCGTTCGGAGATGCTTTTTGTAGTAGTCGATGGATGGTTTAGGACCAGAGTAATCTTTGCCTTAATCCCATCCTGCTACTTTGACCTTCCTTCAGACATCACTACTGCAGCTTGCTCAGCTCCCTCTGAATCCCTCCCACACGTCTTGCTGCTGCCAGGAGAAAACAACTCTGACTCCTCGGAGAGCTTCGCCAGCCCCTCCAGCAGCAATCGCAGTGTGAAAGCAGACCCCAGTCAAAAGTAGTCACAGGTGAATGTTGCTCTTGTCTTGTCCTTTCCCGCTGTTGTAAGCTTTATAACTTTCATGAAAACTTGCTTTGAGTGTGTGAAACATCCTTACCTGCCCATCAGCACGATGATGATCAACATTACAAAAAATAACATTTTTCCTGGGTCAGGGAGAAAGCACAGCCTGCCCGGGGCAGCCGAGCTCTGGAAGTGTAGAAACACCCGTTAGCTTCAGCCTATGCTCAGGGATTGCAATGATTAAGATAAATTTTGTTCTGTTTTGTTTTACCTGGGTCAGCTTAGTTTGCAGGTTCAACTGTCCTTCTTGTGCATTAAGTCTGTTTGTGTGGAATGGTACCTTTTGAGCAGACTATAAAATATCTGTACACTAAATAAAACACCTTTGTAATCACTGCTTGCCCAAGTTGGGGGGGAAGAATTGAGGGAATTTCTAGAGATGAGAGGGGTTGGTTGATCTCTGTAACATATCTACTGCCAGCTCTGCAGCTGCCTGCCCCTTCTTTCATCAGCTTCAATTTTAGTTGATAGTTTACATTTTGGGTGTTTGCTTGGTTTGGTTTTGTTGGGGTTTTTTTTTCACGGGAAAGGTTTGGAAGCTAATCTAGCATCTCCTGCTTGACCGAGCACTATGTCATTAGATGTCCTGGAGCATGCTGCTCCTTATGAGGGATTCCCCTGGGGCTTTGCACGCTGGATGCTGTGGCTCTGCTTTGTGGGAAATGAGGTAACTCCTGGGACAGGGAGGTCTGTGCTTTAGGACTGCGGGAGCTACAGCCCAGTGGATAGAAGAAACGCTGCAGGCTGATTCCTGCTCTGGGGAAGTGCCCAGCTGGGTGTGTAGGAATTGAAAAAGCAAAGAACTTAATTTTCTGATATAGGTTTATAATGAATTTTGACTTAAAATAATAAGCAGTATACACAACATACAAGTGAGTTTTACAGAGATGCTGTTATCTGTTGACTTCAGAACCTACCAGTGAGTTCACAGATTTTATTTGCTTTCTCTAGCCCTCTGTGTCTGCCAGCATCTAGGGGTGGCCCTTGTCTTTGTGCAGTCATTCAGTTCCCAGTCCCAATTTACTGTTCTGCTTGTCGCCTCGGCAGGGAGACGGCGAGGGGCCTCGTGCAGAGGCGGCTCTTGCTCAGGGGGTCAGCAGTGCAGCTGGGGTGGGTGCCGAGTCCGCGTGAGGGCAATGCAGGGATCGTGGAACTGTCTTACGGATTGTCAACACCCTTCCTCTGGCCTTGCAAACAAGTAAAAGCAAGAATGTTTTCTGCAAGAGTGGATTACTCTGAACTAGTGTTTTTTGCTGGTGAAGCTTTACTGCAACATAAATTCTCCAGGGAGGTGCAGGTTTCCTCAGCCATCACATCCTGATGATCCTCCAAGTCTTATCGGTTGCACCAAAGGGAACGACGGGCAATGGCAGTTTCACAGTTTCAGCAAGGATTGCAGGCTCCTCCTAGGTAGGGGATTAGTTTTGCCGAGCAAATAGAAGGGTCCACAGTATCTCCTGGGAAATGTAGTCCTTTCTCTAGTGCTTTGCAGAATTAATTAAATAAAAGCCATGCAGTTGAACTAGAGCTCCCAGAATGTCCTCAGGGCACAGGGTTTTAAAAAAAATCGCAAGGGAGGGTGGCAGTGGGCTCTTCCCTCTGTGCTCCTGTCTCCTCAGGTCTGGTCCAACCACTCAGCCCGTTTCGGTGCTTTACACGTGTGCACGTCCACAGTGTCCTCACATTCCTTGCAGCGCACAGCGCAGCACCAGTGGAACTTGCACTCGCACTTGGTGATGCGAGTGACGCGCGTGGTGTCGTACCCCCGCCCGCAGCACATCACCTCGCAGCCATCCGTCCCGCGGGACATCTTGTTGCACACGCGACCGGCCGTGCCCAGGGAGCCTGGAGAGGGAAGCGAGAGTGGGTCAGGGTGTTCCTGTTCCTTGTTCAGATGCTCCCCCCGCCCCATGGCCGTTGGCAGTGCTAGGGTTACGGATCTACCGTCCGCAGTGGAGCCCTCAGATCTGGCTGCCTTAGTGGTGAAGTCCCATCATTTCTGCCGCGGTGCGTGGTGCCACAGTGTGGGCTCCAGAGGCTGGGTGCGGAGCCTGTGCTTGCCTTGCTTGAAGGGCACGGGTTGCAGCGTGGGTAGCAAGCCTGGCCAGGGATGCAGCTTTGGCGACCCTCAGCACAGCCCCTTCCCCACACCCGCTGCTGAAGCCTGCACCCGCTGCTGCCCAGAGCGGGCATGGGGACTGGCTCTGTGCAGCCCCTCAGTGCCCAGGGGGCCTGGTGCAGTGTATGGAACAGGGGGTGTTCAGCCTGGAGAGCAGCTGGCTCAGGGGGGACCTTATTGCTCTCTGCAACTACCTGAAAGGAGGTTGCAGTGAGCTGGGGGTCAGTCTCTTCTCCCAGATAACAAGCAACAAGAGGAAATGGCCTCAAGTTGCACCAGGGCAGGTTTAGATTGGATATTAAGAAAAATTTCTTTACTGAAAGGGTGGTGAAACATCTGAACAGGCTGCCCAGGGACATGGTGGAGTCACCATCCCTGGAAGTGTTTTAAAGAACATGTAGCTGTGGTGCTTATGGTTTAGCGGTGGGCTTGGCAGTGCTGGGTTAATGCTTGGGCTCGATGATCTTAAAGGTCTTTTCCAACCTGAATGTTTCTATCCCTGCTGAGCCAGGCTGTGCAGCTGGCAAAGCTAGAAATGCCCTCTCCACTCAGGCTAAGGGCTTACTGAAGGGTGGCAGGAGCATGTGCTGCCTTCCCCACCGAGCCCCCACAGCTACTGCAAACCCCCAACCCAGGGATGCTCCAGGCTGGGAAACCACTGATCTTCTCTGCAGGAGCCAAGCAGCCCTGCTGCCACCTTCCCCACTCCCATCCCAGCTCGGGCTGTGTTCAGGGGGGAAGCCGGCAGCCCGTTGCACAAAACGGGCTCTTTATTGCCTGTTTGAGGGAGCTTTGCCCTGCAGGAGAAAGGCTCTGAGGAGATGCTGCACTACGTTCGTTACAAGAGGCCTGATGGGTTGGAGCTTTGGTGTAAAGCCTTGGGATTTTGGACAAACCCAGTCCTGCCTGCACAGGTGTGAGGTGCTGTGGGGACCCAGTAAGCACTAACAGCCCTTGAGGGCCCGGGTGACCCCCTACAGCACAACCCCCCCCACGAGGGACGGGGGTCTGGGGGGGAGCTGAGGTCCCCAGCAGCTCTGCCAGGCTGGGCTAGTTAGGAGCTGCTGGCCTGTTGGGAGGGGAGGAAAAGCTGCTTTGGGGCAGCAAGTGGAGCTTTGGGTTGTACCTGCTGACTTGTCCATCACGCAGTAATCAGGTGAGTTCTCAAAATACACCAGATCTGTCTTTGTGGGCTTCCTGAAGTTCTTGTTGGCCACCATGAAGCCAGTGCCATCTTGGTTCATCGTCACCTGGATGGCCCCATTGTATTTCTTCCTTAGGTAATCCCCCGTTTTTCGGAAATCTGACATTGCCAGCCAACAAGTCCTTAGTGTGCAAGAGCCACTGACCCCATGGCATTTGCACTCCAGCTTCAGGAAACGCTTCACAGCCTGTGGGAAGAGGGATGCTGTGAGGACCAGCAGCCACCCTGGGCATCAGACATCGCGCCTGCATCCGCTTGTCCCTGGTGCCACTTATCAGCCCTCACCTGTGTGGGACGGGCTCCTGAGGGAGGGGGGTGCTGCTGGCGGAGGATGCGCTCCCATGGGCACTGATGCCAGCATCAGCGAGGACGTGTTGGGAGCAAAGGTAAGCAGGGTCCTGCTACCCCCGCGGGACCGTTCCCCTGCAGGGCGTGCAGGGGGGCACTGGGAAGGCAGGGCAGTGTCCTGCCCCCATTTGCAGCACGACCTGCCCTCTGCGAACCCCAGGGTCCCACTCCTGTGCCCGAGCTGCTCCCACTGTCCCTTCCCCTGTGGGAGGTCCCGGTGGGACGGCTGGCCAGGGGCTGGGCTGGGCGGCAGGGGCTGCACTCACCATCCTCCCGCAGCGGTTGTTGTGCAGGTTCATCAGCGCCCGGGCATCCTTCACTTTCTTCTCCTTGGCATCCACGAAGGCTTTGGCAAACCGGATCCCATAGTTGATGTTGTCGCTACAGCCGCCCCAGTCGAACTCCCCGCGCTCGTCCTTGGAGCGGCCCCTTTTCAGCGGGTCGCAGCTGCATGCCTTCAGGTCCCCTTGGCTGCACGCCCGCGTGATGGCGTAGACCACTCCAGCGGAGGAGATGGCATAGACGAAGGCGGCCTCCCTGCTGCCTGCCGCAGGAAGAGAAATGGGGATGGGGAGTGAGTGTGCCAGGCACCCACAGCCCACCAAGGAGCGTGGCACCGTGCGGCAGCACCTTCGCGGCTGGGGGTGAGACCATCCCCCATGCAGGTAAGCCAAGGCCACCTCTGCTGGCCTCAGCTTCCCCGGCACCTTTCAGATTAAGGTGGATTTCATACTGATTCTCAGGGCTCAGCAGCTCGGGCTGTTGGGCTGCTCTCAGGGCTGCCTGTCAGGCCCTCCTGGCTGACCTGTGGCCCAGGTCACACGGGTGCCCATGGGTGCTGAGACTGCAGGACCAGCCAGCACCTTCGGCCGAGGCTGCCTCCCTCCCGGTGCGATGCTGAGTGCGGGAGCTGGCGCCAGCTCCGGCCAGGCTCAGCTTTCCCCGCACGGCACAGCTTGCCGCCTGCTATTTTATGTCTCTGGTTCGAGTTCGCAGCTGTTTTTATAATGCTGTAAAAGAAGCTGCAAATCAAAACCATGTTCGTCTTCATTTTGAGAGCCTTTGAAAGCAACTTCAAAGGCAGCAGAGCTCTCTTTGGGCCTCGCAGGATGGGGCTGTGGCGATGAGCTTTCATCATTCCCTATCCTCTGCTGGGAGAGGATGCAGGCAGGAGTAAAGGTGTCATTGCAGGGATGGAGAGGCTGAGACCTGGAGGGCTGCAGCATGGCAAGGCGAGTGCTGCATCCTGGTGCTTACAGCCCCCTTCCCTCCAGCCAGCTCCTCTCCGGGGGTCCGGCTTGCAGGCTGTGCTGCTTGTCTGCCCCGGTGGGCAGCTGCCCCATCCCCCCACCAGCTGGGAGCAAGCCCCCCCCTCCCTCCGCAGGCGCTCACATGTCCTCCGTATGAGCTGCTCCTGGCGAGTGGAAAGGTTCTTCCCAGCCGCCTTTGATTTGGAGGCCGTGGGGCTGGATGTGCCCTGGCACATCATGGGATGCAGCATCATCTGTCCCGCAGTGCTGCTGCCTGCGCCGGGGCTGATGCCGGCTCCCAGCGTCTGCTTGCTGCCAGAGGGCTCCCAGGGTGGCTGGAGCCCATAATGCTGCTCCTGCTCTGGAACCACCCCTGTCCCCATCACACCTTTTCTCTTTGCTCCTGGGGTACATCCCTGTGTTGTATCCATCCCTCACCTGGCGTGGGAAGGTCCCTCCCAGGCAGGCTCAGTGCCCAGCCGTTCGTGCGGGGCTGGCGGGTGCCCCGTAGCTGTGGTGGTCCTCCACCTTGGAGCCCGAAGCAAGGACTGGAGCCTCAGCTCTGCCTTGCCTCCCTTGCCATGCAAGGGAACAGCCAGTTCCCACGTGAATTGCTGAGTCCTGGCCAACCCTGCTCTCCAAATATTTATATATCCCATTACTGTTTACATATGAGCCTGTTCTCCGGAGGTGTCTCCTCCTTCCCCCTTCTCCCCCAGTGCTCCCCCTGCTCCATCTCATCTGGCGCAGCTATTCCAAGTGCAGCGCTCTGCTCCCATTACTGCTTGATTAATTTACAGGGAAAGGCAAAGCTCTCCTAAGGGAGTAATCCAAGCCCCTGGGCACGGCAGCCCAGCGAGAGGAGAAACTCCCAGGGAGACAAGGCACGTGGTGGTGGGAAGGGGACGTGGCAGAACGTACTTCGCAGCATGACCCGGCCGAAGACGGTGTGGTCCCGGTCCAGGGTGCTGCAGTTCCAGCGGTGGTGCCGGAACTGGTGCTGGCACTCCCGGATCCATTCCTTGGCTCCCTCCCCAACCGACTGCATGATGTCAGGGTATCTCTGGCACAGCTGCCGCTGCTTGTTCACCAGCCCGGGGATGTTATCGCAGATCACCCTCGCACCCAGCGCCCCAATGTACCTGCGAGAGAAAACGGTGCCGCGTTACGGTGCTGCCTGCAGAGGGGGAAGGCGCAAGGCTCCGTCCCCCTGTGTCCTCGCCTTGCTGTGGGGGGGGTCTTACATTGAAGCCCACCTTTCCCTCTTGCTACCTGTGTCACAGCTGCTCTGGGCTCTGCTGATGGCAGCCCCCCACAGTGGCGTGCCCCCCTTGCAGCATCCCCTCTGCATGGGCGAGCTGGCGGAGCTGCAGAACTTGCTGCTTGGCTGCGCGGTGAGACCTGCCCCGTGCTGGGGTTCAGACAGGCAGGATGCAGGGACAGGGCACTGCTGAGCCATCACAGACACTGGGCTTTGCGCTTTGTGTTTAACAAAATAACCCCGAGCTGCACCAGGCCGGAGGGTGAAGCTGTGCTCTGTGCGTGCATCGCTGCGGCAGGGAGCTGGGGGCCCTGTGGAGCCCATCTTCCCTGGGAGACAGCCAGCTTGGGGTGCTGCAAGTTGTGGGAACCCCTCAGAGCCTGGGCTCTCTGCGAGCTCCTGGAACTTGCTGATGTGCAAAACCTCCCTCCACCCTCTTCCCTACATCCCAGCCGGCTCTGCAGCCCAGCCCTGCTGAGCAGAGCAGGATGGAGCCCAGGTGAGCCTGGCGCAGGCTCTGCAGTGTCTCCTGCCTGCACACCGGCTGGGGCACGCTGTGGGAACAGCGACCCATGGCACAGGCACCCACGCAATGCTCAGGTGAAGGAGAGAGGTGAAGCCTGCTCCTCTCTTGCTGCTGCAGTCCTCTTTCGCACTGTTATCCCCTGGCTATCTAGTCCTCTCTCTGCATCTCCTGTACTGGTGAACATTTATCATCGTGCCCTGAAGCTGGAAAACTTGGAGAACTATGCTGTGCCTCCTGTCCTGCCTGCACCCTGGTCCCCTCCCTGCAGTGGTTGAGGAGAGAGTGGGAGCTCAGAGCAGAAAAACAATGTGCAAACAGCAGTCTGGTAGAGCCTGGCTGAGCCCCACGGGCAGCATTCCACGGGCACGAGGGAGGGACCCTGAGCTCTGCCCGCAGCCTCACACCAACCTGGACAATAGCAGCAACGTGGAATTTTCCATCCTGGTCAGCCCCTGCCGGTGCCATCGCTCACCCCAGCCACGCAGTGGCTGCTTGTGCTGGAGGATGATGTTTGCCACAGAGCGCGGAGCTGTGATTCTGGCTGGAAGGGATGAGGTTTGGGTGGGATTCAAATTTGTCAGCCCTCCCAGACTGGAAGTAAGAATGTCCTTTAATAATAATAAGCAGCAATCAGCTTGGGCAGTATTTCATTGTCTCTCTCTGGCCCTGTTCTATCACTTCTATCAGCCCCAGAGAGAGCTCACAAGCTCAGGAAAGCCCTGTGAGCACAGAAAGCAATAGGATCTGTTCCCTTTCTGAAAATATTTTGTTTAAATGCTGGCAGAAGCACAAGGTCATCTCAGGCTGGAGCTGAGGATAATAAACCCGGCTCCCCACAGCTTTGCAAGCCCCGAGTCTGAGGGACAGCGAGCATTATTTTCATAGGCTTGCTCGTCAGCCTTTCATCCTGCAGCAGGGGAGCAAGGGAGATGGCAGAAGCTGTTTAGGAAAGAAAAGCCAACAGGAGCTCATCGAGCAATGCCAACTGCAGGCATTTAATTGCCTCATTCATGCTGGGCTGTGGGAGCAGCCGGTTCCCTCCCGTGGTGAGCAGGGCAGGGTGGAGGAGCATCCCAGCAGCTGGATGGTAGCACAGGCCAGTGGTTTTGAGTGGGGCTGTAGAGATTCCATGGGGAAGCGTGCCCAGGTATCCTGGTCCTGAGTTCATTCTTCCCAGCCTGCCTGGTCCCAGCAAGGATGGGGATGGCTGATGCATCCCTGCCTGCACTGCCAAGAGCTGGGCCGAGGCTGCTGGGAGGCAGTGGTGTTGCAGGATGGAGGTTGCAGCAGCAGCCAAAGCTCGCCTTCACCGGGGGAAAGAGATGCTGGGAAAGCTGGGAAAGGTAGACTGTTCTCTGATGGGTGACCTCAGCAGGGACCTTGCGGGGACCCCATCCCCTGCCTACCTCCAGTGCTGCTGAGCTGTGGCACCGGTGTTCAGCAGCGGCGGTGTGTGTAAACAGGGCTGGCTTAGGGAAGACACGCTGGCAGAGGAGCTGCCTCCAGAGCTGGCAGATAACGCACTGCCTAGCACCATCCCCTGGGAGACGGAGATCAAGGAAAACCCTTCAGACAAGATAAACACCAGGAACTCCCTTTTTCACACTCTGAGCTAATTACTTCTCATTAATTCTCCTGCCAAATACCCAGATCAGAGCAAACACTATCAGCAGGAGAAAATGGAGGGACAGCAGGTCGAAGGGCACAGACCGCCACGGGAGCACCTCACCACACAGGGTCCCAGACCCTCACTGGGGTCGGTGGCTCTATCTCTCTTTGCTTGTGGCTGCCAACAAGCAGCATATTTGCTGCGGTACCTATAGGCCTCCATTGGAGATAATGTACTAAAATCCATCCCATGATTGCTGTGGTGTTGGAAAGTGGCATGGCATGACGAGGGGGGAAATCTGTCATCTGTCTTGGAAAGGCTGTGGTTATCTTGGTGAGACCAAGACCTTCCGTTTCGTGAGAAATGCTCCAGTTGGGTTCAGTTAGTCTGCAATGGAGCGAGACAGGGAACATCAGAAAATTCTGCCAAGCAGAATTTTGAGAGGGAATAAACACAAACATTTGTTTTGGATTGATTAAAGCATCCCTTCTGATTTTATTTCTAAAAATCTGACGTTTTAGAAACACTGACATAGAAAAGACAATGGATGTTCTGGGAAGTCCCCAGCTGCCTTATCAAGAACTTCATTTTTAAAAAATGAAGTTGGGCTGGAAGTGGCAAATTTCTGTGAAATGCTGTACTCTTGGGAAATCTGCATTTTTACAGCAGAAAAAAAACAAAACCAAAACAAAAAAACCACCAAGCCATGAGTTCAGAAAAGCCTATGAGATGGAACTGCTTCTGACACTGGAGACTGGGCTTGGATTTCTGCATGGTGAGGAGAGGCAGGAGCAGCCTGTGAGAGCCGGGCAACCTAAGTGCATGTGGGATAACGACCCCCCACCCTGTCAAATGGGGTTCCATGGGATAGTGCCTCCTGCGAGGTCCTCGCGAAGGGTCTGCAAAGCCCTTGCATCGCTCCCTTGCTAAGTGCAGAGCTGTTTGCTCAGCTCAGGCAACGGGGCTGGCACTGATCCCTCCAACAGCCTTCGGCTGTGTGATGCTGCATCATTTACTTCTTGCAAATGAGTGTGTAATCACAAGCTTGCTGTATTTCCCATTTGCTCCTAGGGTTCAGCTGCCAGGAGATGGGTGTGAGCTGCCACGCTACGAGGAACGCCGTGCTACCCGATGTGGCACCGGACCTTCACCTCCTGCCCTCCCTTCCCCATCCCCCGCAAGGAGCAACTTGTGCAGCAGAGGCCAGAGATTTCATGTTACAAAAGCAAATACTTTGAGAGCCTGTGAGGTGAAGCGCTCCTCGCTCCCTGCTAGCTTTCCTCCTCTCTGCAAGTCATCTGTTGCACGGCCGCATCCACTGGCGCAGCTGAAGTGAGCTTTCTCAACAGCCCGCGAGTGCCAGCCGTGCCGATGCACTGGGGGAACAGGAGACAACTGTCACATGCTGGCTCCCAGTTGTTCTTGTTCTAAGAGTCTGCTGACTTTGACTCTTGTAAACAAGGAGAAACCTAAATTGCTTCTAAGATAAACATGCAAATCGGAGGCAGACGCATCTATTTACTTGGCAGCATGCGTTCTGTGCTAACCCCCTTCCATGGCTTGCCTCCATGCTGTATGCGTCCTACTCCCGCGTTTCCCACAAGAGCGTGCCTGGCTTCCCCCAGGACTTGCAGACTCCTCGGGGTGCTCTTGTGGAACCATGTGGCCCATGTCATGTCTCTGCCCTCAGCTCAGACTGCTCTGGTGACAGTTTGAACAGCTCAGAGCTTTCCGAGCCACAGCCGCTCTCCTCCCTGTACGTGCAGCTCCCTGCGTGTTAGGAGGGGATCCCCGCAGTTGCATGTCAGCTGCGAGTCCCTGGGATCTGCTGCATCTTGTCCCAGGGATCAGACCCCAGTATGTCTCATTTCTTCTCCAGACTCACTGTGCTGGAAACTTTCCGGATCAATAAACTGTGCTTTTGGCCCTGACACAGTGTACGCAGCTTCCTGGTTGCTGCGTTCTTTAGGAAAGACCAAAAGATGGGAAAAGCACCGTGCCCCAGGTGTAGCAGTGGGGACACCAAAAGCATGGCCAGAGTCTAAGGCACCTTAGCAACAGGCAGATGGGACCTTCTGCTGGAGAAAGGAGATCTCTCCACCAGCCTGGCCAGGTGAGCAAACCTGCTGTGCGGCTGTTGAGGGCTTTCTCTGGCTCCCAGGAGCACCAGACTGTGCTGCCAAGGGGAACTCAGTTTCCCTTTCATTATAAATAAACAGCCCCCTGCAGTACTGCGGCACCTCCGGATATGGTTTTTTGTGACTGTTGGCAGAGCTGTTGGCAGTAATTTTGGTCAATTGCTAACATGCCACCGGCTGACCCAGTGGTTTGTGGGGGCAGCTCTCCAGTCCCGAAGAGGCAACAGCAGCGAAGCCTCTGTGTGCACCCAGCTCCAGCTGTCACCCGCAGAGCATCGTTCCTCCTGGGAATCGGTAAGTCAGCCCGGCAGAGGTGAAGCCTCATCTCTCTGACAAATTCCTATTTCTTAGACAAACCTCAAAATTTGAATTTTTTGTGTTCTGCTCTAGAAACAAGACAGCTGCTGAAATGGTGAAAGTTCCCACTGCGGGAAAACCAGGGTTGCACCAGTGCCATTAAAGGTACAATTTTAGATTAATACAAGCTGAGCTTAACTAAAACGACTTATCACGTTGGCTTTATGGTGGGAGAAGGATGTCTGTGCAAGCAGCTATAGTGATGCAGCAAGGCAGCCCCAGGCGCGGGGAAGCTCAGCCGGGGCAGCCCAGGGTGCGTGCACAGGGCAAACCTCCCCAGCCCGGCTGCGGCAGGGGTGAGCCGTGGCACCGGGCTGCTTCAGCATCACTGGTTAATGCAGAGAGAGTTCATGGCTAAAAAACGACCGCAGGTTAACAGGTCTCCTTCCTGTGGCTTCTCTCCTCCCAAGGATGCCAACGCCACTTTGCCAACTGTCTGCAACTCCTTGGGCGGCAAAGCGGGGCGGGAACAGCAGTGTTGGGGGGAAACAGCACATGGGGGGTAGAGATGTTCTGGCCAGACACAGCACCATGAACCCTGTCAGCACAATGGCTTTTAAATCATCGAGAGATGTTCCTCTGACCTGCAGCTGGATCTTGGCATAGGCACCAGGCTCGGCTCTGACATCCCACCTTACGGGTTTTCAGCCAGAGAATTTGCCTTTCTTGCTCCTGCCTCTCCCCACCAAGCGAGCCAGAGCCAGAGCCCCAGTCCCCGTCCCCCCAGGTGGGCGATACTCGGCCTTCTGTGCAATCCTTCGCATAGAGCCTCCTTGCTGCTGACTCCTGCTCCAAGAGCTCCGCTGCTGAGGTTGAGATGAGTGTGCTCTGGCTGCTTAAGGGTATTGGAGGCTGTTGGAGTCCTTTCCCTGGGAAAACTGGTTCACCTCCCCTTGCTCTCATGACCACTGTGATAGTCCTGAAAGATCAACTTGGGAGCAAAACTATCTTGGCTTCTGTTCTCTTCCCATCCCATTGATTCGGCACAAAATCCTTATTTTGGTGGGAGGCTGGAAAGCCCTAGGCAGCTATTGGAGACACTTTGTGCAGATAGGATCGAATCCAACATCCCTGTCTCTCTGCCTGATAAAGAGTAAATTCCAAGGTGCCTGGCAGCATTTCACCTCCTCGAGTTCTTCGCATACTTCCCAGGGATGCCGCGCTTTCCTTCCTCTGCTCTCCCTGGCTGTGGGCAGACAATTTATAGCCAACTGCAAAGCACTTTGGGTTGCAAGGTGCTATAGACATTTGAGATATTATTTTATTATTATAAATCCTGAGTGTTTTATTAAGCCCCACTGGGAACAGGGCCATCCTGGCCTGCTGGAATTGTTAACGCCTTAGAGTGATTAATAGTCCTAATTTCCTCACTTAGAGCCACTACTCTGTATGTTGAGAGTGTTAGTCTCACTTGAATAATTTTTAATATCATAATGCTGAGGCACTACCAGTACCATTCAAGGGACGTATTTTTCATTTTCTGCACCATGATCTTTCTGTTTCTCATGTATCGCCCTTTTTCCAGTCGTGTGCCTTTGGTTCCTTGCCGGAGTCCCCTCACTGGTTTGCCTGCGCCTGTGTGCAGTCAGTAGGATATGGTTTCTGTGGGAAGGGCTGAAATGTCTGGAAAATACCTTGATGCTGGGGAGCTGGACCCACATGAGCCCTGCTGTCCCCTCGGCTGATGTGGGAGGGTCTGCTGTCGGCATCTTGTATTGAGAGTGACCTGGAAATCAAGGTCTGTTCTGCTTGCTGCGCTGTGAAGGCGAGACGCGGTGTGCGCAGGGCTGGGTGTGCGCAGGGCCGGGTGTGCGCAGGGCCGGGTGTGCGCAGGGCCGGGTGTGCGCAGGGTGTGCATCGGGTGAGCAGCAAAGCCCCCACGTGCTTGGGCCGGTGCAGCGTGGGAGAGGGCTGAGCGTGGGAGGTTATAAAAGCACAGGGAGAAAAGGGCTCCAGTGCCTTCTGCAATAGCAACCAAAACCTCGCTCAGCGCTGGGTGAAAGCTGTTCCTTGGGGGCGATGTTGGCGACGTACGAATACAACAGAAATCGTTCATCAAAAATATGCTTTATCCTTAAGTATCAAGTTTTTTCGCCTAAAACCTAAAGCACTTTGCTAAGAGGGGGGGAGGTAAGACGGTCTCTGGTGGTAAAGTAGGATGGAAGATTCTTCTCTTGTCTGTGGTGTATCTTGTGTGTTGGGTGCGAGCCGCTGAGAGCAGGGGCTGCGTGTTTCTGCAGGACCTAGCACAGATCTCACACTGGGCTGCAGGCACTGCTGAAATCCATATTAGTAATAGTAAAAGCTAATGAGTTTGGAAGAGCAGAAGGATTTTTTTCTTCTGCATTTCTTTGTAAGAAAGATTTCCTATAGGTGAAAGTGACCCTAATGAAAAATGAACTAAGGAACACAATTAGGATTATTATAACGGCGCAGAGTGACTGAGAGAACCCATCTGTTCAATACACCCCAACCAAGAACACCAGGGCTGCTGCAAAGGCCACAGGGTTCATTCTCCATCAGTCTGACGTTACTTTAAAACTTACTTTTTCAAAGCGTGGCTGCCTGGACAGCCGGAGCTGCGGAGCGCCTTGGGATAAAGACTTCCCGGTCACTGACCTCCTGCTTTTATTGCCATGCAAAGCGCTCTGCAACAACAAACGTCCAGTGGGTGCGACTCCCCCGGAGACCCCCGTGCCCCAGCGCAGCCACGCTGCACATCATCTCCCCTTTGAGATGGAGAGTTCCCCTGCTGGTACCTGGCCTGCAACAGCCCTGGGGCTGAGAGCCGGTGGCAGGTGAGCTGCCCTGAGGCCGGGGCACTCGTGGAGGAGGGAATGGTTCCTGTGTGGTGCAGGATGGCATCCAGAGCGACGGACACGCAGTCCTCACAGCTGCTGTGGGAGCTGCCAGACCTTCTGCTAGTGAAGCCCTCCCGGGACTGCTGCGGGTCTGCCCTGCTGAGACTGGCATGGAGGGGAGGCAGCGACGCCCCCCGCGCACCCCAAAGGGTTACACCGACGGCCTGTGGAGCTCCTCCATGCAGCTGTCTTTCCCTTGGCTTAATTTCAAACATTCCTATTGATGCTATTTCCCCTCCCACACACCTCAGTGTGATGCCCGTTTAAATGAGCCCCTCTCTCCTATATCCTGTATGCACACATACGTGTGGCTCGTTTTTTCCGTCACTCTTTTTGCCCATCCGCTGCACCTGGACCAGGACCAGCACTGGTGTCACGACAGAAACGCACGGCAGACCCCGGAGAGGGACAGCTGTGTAGCACAGCTCCTTCCTACCCATCATGGTGGGAACGTCCCCTTCCCCACCTGCAATGGGGACATCCTTGCCATGCCCTCGGGAAGAGCATGACACCAGCTCCTGGTGTTGCTCTAACACAGAGAGTGCGATGCATGCTCCTGCTTCACAACCTTGGTGTGTCTTCCCTGCCCATAAACACACACCTCCTTCCCTGGCCAAGGAAGGGAGCTGGAGCGTGGTGGCTGCCTAACTCTGGACTTACAGCATCCCTAAAAGTGCCCGTTCAGGCATCACGCCGCGGGGTGCAGCAGCTCCTCCACAAGCCCTGTAACCTGCCGATGCCACGAGGAGCCCCACGTGGCCGCCAAGCTCCCGCACGCTCCCCGACCCGCACCCGAGCTCGCACTAGTCTTCCTTCCCCAGATTTGTTTTATCTCTTTGGGAGCCTGATGCCTCCCATCTGTTCCAATGCCAGATGAAATTAAATATTTGTAGTTTCCAACGGCTGTGGTTAGCAATAAACAAGTTAGCTAACAAGGATTTGGTGTGCCGGGGGTTGGGGGGTGTGTTCATGCGGGCTTGCAGGCGAGCGGGTATGTGTGAGGGTGGGGTGCAGGGGGTGTGCGCATTGGCTTTGTGTACATTTTTCTTTAACCAAACCTTCAGTTTAAAATGGCTTTCCACACCAGAGCAGCTAGTGGGGCTCTCAATAGCAAGTAAACTCTACTTAGTTATTTACACCAAGTTTGTTTATTGCACAGTTTATGTTTATAAGCAATGTTTGTCTAGGCTTCCAAATCTTTCAGAAGGAATTTTGGAGGCCGCTTTTGGGGCCCGACGTCCTCCCGCGGCGCGCGTGGGGCACAGCCCTGCCAGGCAGGCGCCCGCCAGGGGACAGCCGCCGTCCCTGGATGATGCTGCTCTCCCTACCCAAGTGCACTCGAGTGTAAACGGGATTTAGGGATTTTCCTGTTGCATTCCTTCTTAATTTCCATCTGTGTTTCAGCTGGTATTTTGTTGCTAAGTAACACTTTATAGTTTGGGAGCATTTCTGTATGGATGCTGCTCCCCACAGCCATGGCCGTCCCGCTGCCAGTCACGGCGGCCTCGGAGCCCAGGCAGTGCCGCCGGTTGCAACTGCACCGCCCCGAGTGTGTCCCCCTGCCTGAGCATGTCCCCCTGCCCACACAAACACTGTTCTCGCCGCTGCGTGCTCCGAGCACACGCACATACACACACACGCACCCACCGGCGCTTTTTCCAGCACCAAAGTTCACCAGTTCCTGGCGTTTTTTTGCGAGGCGGTGCAGGCCGTGCCTGACGTCATTGAAAATTAATAATTTGCAGTTGTTTAGAAGAAACATTTGGTTGATATTTCCTTTCCATGTACTGTGATCAGAACTGACCCAGTTTTTTCTATTAATCTACTTTAAAAGTTGACTCTGAAAATGAGAAGCATTTCCTCTATTTCCACAAGTTTATTGTGTGTGAATCCCTGGAAGAATTTGGCAATAATAATAAAAATAAGGAACGATGATGCACCACCAAATGCATTTACTGTAATATCAGTAGTGCTAAAGATGTGCTTGGAAACCTATGTAAATCACTGAATAATTTTTTCCCAAACCACAGCTGGCTGAAACCATTTTCAGTAAAACACAATTTCATCTAAACATGCTATTTTATCAGAACTGACACGTCCAGCAGAACAGTGCTCGTTTCAGTGAAGACTTTTCTTAGGAATGTTCTGGTCTACAGAAGAGAAAGTACTATCAAAAATGTGAACTTTATAGAGCTTAATATATTTGGTTTCTAATTTTTTCTTTTGTTTTAAAAGTCACGTACTGAAGGTCCCTGGGACCAATTCCGCTTGCTGAAAATATTCAAAGGAATCGTGCCTGGCTGCCCCGGCGACGGCTGCCCTGACTGGGCTCCTGCCCCAGCCCCCCAGGGGCTGCCCCCCGCTCTCCCTTCTCCCTCGAGCGAGAAGCTGCCGGTCGGGGGTCTGTCTGCAAGCTGAGAGCCCAAACCGCTGCGAGAGATAAATCTAGCTTCCTCCAAACAAGCCACAGCTACTAAGGCTTAAAATGTGGCTGGTTTTCCTCCCGCTTGTTGGGAAGAGATGTGTGCTTGGAATTAGGGCAGACACTGTGGCAGAGCCATTGTGGGGAGAAGCGTGGTACAACAGCGAGGAAAATAGGCGCTTTTCACACTCACCCTAAAGAAAGAATTTTCACCTTTCAGGCAGCATCCATGTTACCAGAACTGCCCAGTGCTGGGCACAGATGATGCTGTGACTACTTGGTACCACATCTTTTTCCAGCCTACTTCACCCCATGTACCCACTCCTCAGCTCCGACAAGCCTCCCCTTCTCTTGCCTCCTTGATAGAAATAATCCCACTCCTCTGCTGCCCTAAGACTCTTCCTTCCTTCCTCGGCTTCTAGCAGATCAGCAACATCACCTTCCCCACGGATGCTGTCCTGTCTTCGCCTGCCCTGATGGGTGGGGGCAGATCTGGCAGCTGGAAGCCAGGCCGGCGCTTGTATCGACCCGATACTCGCTGAGGGTGCCTCATCTCGACCAGCGATTTCGGTTCCCCATGGGGTGACCACCTGCAGATCTCCTCTGGCCATGGCCGGGAACGGCACTGGTCTTGCTGCTTTGCATCAGATGTGCCCCCCGAAGGAGTCGCCCCTCACGCCACCCACCTTTTGTGCCTGGTTGCATCCTGCTGCCCGAGCAGCACGTCTCTGGGGGCTCCTGCTCCCCCCCCAGCCCCACAGCCTTCCCGTTCGCCTTCCTCACCCTGGAACCGCTCTCCCAGGGATGCCAGCCTGGCCACGGCTGCCACACGCCTAGACGTGCTCTCAAACACCAGGAATACCTGCGTTATCAGCGTGACTATTAAGTGCTCCCTGGCCCTCACACCGTGCTCCACAGTAGTTGAGGAATTCCAGGAACCACCATTCCCTTGCAGGGGCAGATGGGTTGAATTTGATTAAGTTCTGCTTCATCCACTGCAATGTTCTAATGATGATGAGATTGGCGTGGAAAACTATTTTCCACAGGACTAGAGAGGACTTTTGCAGGGTGGGGGACCCTGAGATCTTTTCTGCAGCAAACTCCTTTTTTTCTGCAGTGTAACCGAACTACTGAAGCAGCACGGGGTTGCTTGGAAAACTACGCAGTCCTCGTTTTCTTAATTACTCTCATTCTGCATACATGAATTCTCATTGTTACAGAACTGGGGCGGGAGGAGGTTAATTTCTAGAAGGCGGGTGTCTCCTATGGCATCGTTTCTATATGGTACAGAGCCTCGTCTTATCCAAACGAGGGGGAACAGCAACTTCTTAGCTTAGGAGAAGCCGTGAGGCAAGTGCGCGGGGCGACGCCGCAGCCCGCAGGGATGCGGGAGCTCCAGCCCGATCCCCGGATCGCAGCGGGTGGATCAGGGCAGCTGCCGGCGGCTGCCGCAGCGCCGGGCGATCCCCGCTCGCTGCCGCCGAGGGACGGTTTCCCCGTGGGGGCGGCCCGTGGGGCCCGGCTCCCCGGCAGATGCGGCGGGAGCCGGGGGGGGACCGCGGCAGGTCCCGGCCCCGGGGGCGAACGAGCGGCGACGGCGCTTTTTGGGGGGCGCGGGAGCCTCGCGGGGCTGCGCCCCGGGGACAGCCCCGGCCCCGCGGCAGGCTGGGGGCGAAGGCGGGCGCCCCTCCGCCCGCTCCCCCGCGCCGCCGGGGCCGGAGCCGGAGCCGCGCAGGTGGCGCGGCGGGGACCCCCGAGCCCGTCCTGCCGCCGGGCTGCCAGGGGGTCCCGGTGCCGTCCTGCCGCGGCACTGCGACCCGGCGGCGCGGGGGGGAACCGGGAGGCCCCGGCCGGCCGCCGCTGCCCCGCGTGGGGCTCCCACGGCCGTACGTCGGGCGCGGGGCTCTGGCGGCGGCACCCCCCGGCCGGGCTTCCCCCACCACCGCCCATCCCCACCGCCATCCCCATCCCGCGGCCGAGCCCCGCGCAGCTCCCGCCGGCGGCAGCCCGGGGCCCGTCGGGGCGGGCGGGCCCGTCGCGGGGACTCACCACCACGAGGAGTCGGCGCGGGGCGTCAGGGCCAGCAGGAGGAGGACGAGGGGCAGGCAAAGCCGGGGGGCTGCGCCCGCCGTCCGGGGGAAGGCTCCGCACTCCGCACGCCCGGGGGCCAAGGCAATCCCAGGAGACGCTTCCAGGCGGTTTGGGCTGAGCATATCTCTCCGGGGCGGCGTCCAGATGGAGAAATGACCGGGGAGGGGGGTCCTGCCCGCGCTCCCCTTGGGGGCACTGCCCGTCACGGCCCCGCGGCGCGGCTGCCGGCTCCGCGCTGCTGAGCGAGCCCCGGCTGGGCCCCCGCTCCCAGGCGCATGCTGCTGCGCGGGGGGCGGCAGGGCAGGGCCGGGCCGGGCCGGGCCGGGCGGAGGGGTGGCGGCGCCGGGGCGCTCAGCGGGGGCCGGCGCCCCCCGAGCGGCGGGCGGGCGGCGTGGCCGGGCCGGGCCATGGAGGTCCCTGCGCGGAGGGCGAGGCCGCTCTGGGGATGGGAGCGCGGGGGCCGTGGCCAAATACTGACAGCGCCCGCCGTGCTGCGGGCTCTCATTGGGCAGAGTCAGAGGCGCAGAGCCGCCGCTCCGGCCGGGCCGACCCCCGCCTCCCCGAGGGCACGTCGGACAGCCCCCCCGGGCTCCTGCCCACCGCCGGGGCTGCCCCCGCCGCCGCCCCGCCGCCGCGCCCCGGGACCGCGCCCGCACCCGCAGGAACGGGACGCGGAGCCGCCGGCCGCGGCCGCCCCGTCGGGCTCCGCCCGGGGAAGGGGCTCGGCGGCGCGGCGGGATGCTCGGGGCCGGGGCCGCCGCCGGCTCCTCCCGCGCTCGCCCCCGCCAGGTGTCACTGCAGGGTGGGAAACGGCCGCGCTCCGCGGGGCTCCGCGCCACGCGTGGGGGGGCCGCCGACCCCCGGCCCCGGGGCGGGCAGGAGCGGGTCGGCCGGGTGCGGAGGGCGATGCGGGGGATCCGCAGGTCTGCGGGACGGGAGACACAGTCGCTGTTCTTGGGACACACGCATCCCACGGCAGTGATGTCCCCAGCCAGGGCCACCGCCTTCCTCCCCGGAGACAGCCGGTGGCCAGGCACCTGCCGTGTCCCTTCATGTCGGTTTGGCGAGAGATCTCTCACCTCCGCCATGCCCCTGCCGCCTGCAGGACGGGACGAGCTGCCTTTGGCTCTGAGCGCCTTCATGGCCCTGAAGCTGTTGGCTGGTGAAGACCAACCTTACCTGGGAGCTCCCTGGCTGGTCCTTCCACACCCTGGTGGGGAGCAGGCATTAGGCTGCAATGGGTCACCTCTCATTGCTGGCACTTCCCAATATGCCTAATTATTTACTAGGATCGGGAACCTCATTATCCACCAAAGTCCTTTTCGTGTTGCCAGAGCCCTCAGCTGCCCCCTCCCTCCCACCCAGCTCATCTCATTCTGCTCCTTCCTTCCCATTCCTTTGGTCGCAGCTCAGAGAGTGACTTCCCCGGCCCAGGAGAAACAGGGACTAGAAACTTGCACTTGGTCATAACCCAGTTACACTTTGGAAAACTACAAGGAGAGAAGGCTGGTGCTGGTAGGGCGCTGTCCTTTTGTCTGAGAGCCCAAATGGAATATTGCATTACGGTTTATTCATAAAGTGATTGCACTTAAAAGGCTGATATTTATAGACTTGTGTGGAAAGCTGTACATCGGTTTAGAAGACCCATCCCAGTGGATAGCATCTGGGGTCTCTGCTGCTGCTGCTGCTTCATGGACTTTTCTCAGTTACCAGTTTGTTTTCATTCAAAGAGAGGAGACAAAGTCCTCTGTATGCTGCTTTGATGGGAAAGGAAGGGGAGGAGGTGGCAAGTGCCATGTCCATCTGGGTGTGCAGGTCTCAGCTGTGACATGGTGCTGGGCAGGAGACCTCTGGGTCAGGCTGTAACTGGCTCCAGGATGATGGCAAGAGGCAGCACCTGGGAGGGGAGGGCGATGGGTGGGTCACAGGGTGGTCACAGCTGAATCTGGTTGTTGAAGTGGTAAGTGTGGGCCGAGGTTACGCAAGGTTTTGCACCCAGTGTGCTGGATTTCTCTGCCAGCCTGGTTGCTTATTTTGATGTTCTTTCCCCATGAGGTGTGATGGAGAGGGACTGCCTGCTGGACCTCCCTGGGTTTGTGTCAGGCTTTCTCTTGCCTGCCTGTGTTTGGTGGGGAGGGAGGCTGGGGCAGCCCGCACTCCTCCAACTGTGGCTCAGCCGGGCAGAGACACACATTTGATCTTTCATTCAAATTAGCAGCGTGCTCAGGATGTCTGGGTGCTCATCCACATGAGCAGCGGTGAGTAAGTAAACAAGGCTCTGCTTTCAAAGGCTTTCACGATTCATTAACTTCAAAGGAACAAGCTCTCTATTTTCTTAGCAGGTCGGTCACTCCAGAGAGTCCTGGGTGCTGAAGGTAGTGGCTGCTCACGCCGGGAAGCTGGGGCAGCTGCTGCAGGGCCTGGTGGCATGCCTTGCGCAGCAGGGAGCTGTGGTGATGGGCAGAGGGATGGCCCACAGTTGGTTTTACCCCGGGGAAGAAAGCAGGGTAGGGAAATGCACAGGCAAGGACAGTCTGTGGCATTCCCTGACCTGAAGAGCTGCTCCGTAGGTGGCATCCAGACCGCAGCGTGCTCAGGGCACTGTGGGCAGGGTTTGCAAGCCAGGGACACGTACAAGATTCACGGTCTGCAGAAGCCTCCCCACCTTTTCACAGAGGCAAAGGCAGCCCGGTCTTGCCGGCCTGTGCTGTCTGTCCGTGGGTGAGGGTGCTCTGCCCCGTGAGTAGGGCTTGCTGTGGCAGCGAGAGCAGGGAGGTCGCTCTCCCTCCCCAGCTGTCTCCCCCGCCGCGGCGCTGGATTCCTGCTTTGATGGTGCAGGCACAGGTGCTGGGGCTGCGCCAGCCGCGCACGAAGCTCGAAGAGATTGCGGAGGGATTGCCGCACCTCCAAAACGCCCGTGCTGGACACAGCTAGGAAGCTAACCTTTCATGTGGCAGCCCCAGGAATAACTCGGAGCCTTGCATAATCGCAGCTGCCTGGAACCCCAAGGGGAAAAATTACTGTCCTGGGATAACCCTCAGTGCCAGGCCACCTGACCTCATGGGAAACTTATTTTCTGAGGCAACAAAGCCCCGTTATAAACATATTTATTGGAACGTATTGTGAGACGGATAGTGTGGCCCAACCAAGCTCCTGAACCTGTGCAAAAGGGACCAGAGAGGGGCCGTGTGTGGGCAGGGGCAGCACAATGGGCACAGCTTCCGCCACGCTCATCTCCTCTCTGGCCACAGCACAGCAGGGCCTGGGTACCATGGGGACATGGTGCTGGATATGATCACTGCCTGGCACAGAGGCACCCTGTGAGCCCCAGGCGAGAGCTGTGCTCGTGGCAGGGTTCCTGTTCCATGCTGGGGGCTCCGCTGCTGGCAGAGCTGGCCCTGGCCCCCCTTGTTCCCCAGCTTGTGCCAAGAAGGATGCTCAGAGAAAACTGGTCCCAGGCTGGCTGGAGACAGGGAAAGGGTTCCTTGCACTGGGACACAATGGCCATGAGAGCCACGAGTGCTTTCTGCAAGCTGCATCCATCTGGTTCCGTAGAGGAGAATGTGTGGTTAGTGCTGAGCCCCAGCCTTGGGAGCGCTGAGCCCTGATGACTTCTGTACTTGGTTATGAAAAGAAAGTCTTTTATCCCCCAAAAGAACAACAACTCCCAACAGCCGAGCAGTCCCTGGTTAGCCCCTGGCTATCTCCCCAAGGTCTAAGGTGCTAGGAATACATTTTGGATAGCTACAAATAACCAGAACGATGAATTGACCCTTCACAACAGCCTCCACTGCCATAGAAACAGGAGCCAAACAAACAGGCACGAGCCAGCCCTTTTAGGAAGGCGACAGTATATGCTTTGTTAGTCTATCCCCTGGTTCCCGTGTTAATTGCTTTGTTCCTTCTCAGATTAATTGATGAATTGCTGTGTGGACATGCAGTACCTGGCTTTGCAGCCACGTGGTGTTGGTAACCCTTTGGCCTCCGTTGATATCTGGGCACACACAGCATGGGGACAGTCTGCCCTCCTGTGCATGCCTGCCGGTGCCCAGCCAGCGGTGGGCAACTCCTGCCTGGGGAATGTGGGAAGGTGTTCAGGCAGCGGGTCCAACTGCTAGCAGGGGTAAAGGTTGAATAGTGAGATTAAAACCCTCCCTGATGTCAGACCCAGGTTTTGACCCAGGAGGTTTTGTGCCTTCCTGGAGGCTTTTGCCAGGTGCAGTGCCCTGGGAAGAGCGGATTTCCCATGGCGGGACCCATCCTGCACCATGGCATCAGCTTGGACTGGATCCATTCCTTTCTTCCCCACCTGCTAGCCCAACGGGCTTCTCTCAGCTGGCAAAGCACAGCTCAGTGTGCGTGAGCAACCAGGTTCAGATTGATTGCGGCAAATCCAGCTGCGTTAGTCGTAAAAGTCACCAAGAGGCCAGAAATGGAGCAATAACACCTAAAAATACCCACGTCGCACCAAGCAGCCCCGGTTTCTGTCATCCTCCAGAGGCATCTGTGTATTGTGTGTGCGGCAGGGAGTACGGGAGAGCATGCTGGGGAGAAACCGGCCATAAATCCTGCTGGCCTCTGCTCTCGGCTTCTCCCTCCCACCGACCGTGGCCGTCCCGGTGTTGTCTGGCAGGCGCAAGCCCCAGCTGTCATCAGCGGATCAGACGGGGCTGAAATTTGACAGGCCTGTGGAAAAACACGATGTGACATCACACAGAGACACCAGCCCACTGATTAATGTCCCAGGTCAGCGGCTGCTTTATTTATAACCAGACAAGGGTTTGAGGTGGGTTTTTACGGGAGTGGAGCAGCATGGGGTGCCTGTCCCACATCCCAGAGCGGCCACCTCCCTGTGCCGGCAGGGGCACCTCCGTCTACTCCAGACAATGCTGGAGCAGCTGAAACGGGGCTTGGGAGCACCAGGGCCAAGCATAAACTAGCACTGGAGTACTGCTGTGGCACTGCTGTGCCTTGTCTGGCTTTCCAGCTGTTTTCTTTGCTCCTGGAGTTTTTCCTCACTGCCCCCCCCCCGCCCCCCCCCCCCCAGCAGGGACAGCTCGGCTCCCCCCAGAACAGCACATCAAACTTGAAATGTTTTGTGAAACTCTGTCAAGCCTTGGGGGAAAGGGAAGGTGGTCCCCAGGGCACAAAAATGTTCCGTTTCTTCATTTTCAAAACAACCTTTTCCATTTCCAATGACTTTTTGTTCTGTGGTTGTTAACATTTTCATTCTGCTTTATAATGCAAAACATAACTACGGTTAAAATAATATATTTAGAGTTTATCAGTTGAAGCATTTCAAGCCATCCATTTCTCTAGGTTTTCTTTTACAGATAACCTGGAAAGCTTTGGGGTGGGTGATTCTGAATTGGAACAGAAACAGGTTTCAGAATGTTTTGCGAAGGCAGAACTTCATCTCTGTTGCCAAGTGGTAAGTGGCCAAGGGGAAAAAAAAGCTATCAGGTATATCTCTAGCATTGTTTCTAAGTGGAGAATTTTTCCTGTGATTAATAAAAACGGGGAAACGGGGCCAAATCTTGCGCACACTTTGACCACAAAGCTTGTACAAACACTCTGGTTGGGCTTTGGCTGGAATGATCAGGCTTAATTAGTTCCCCCATTATCTAGGGATGTGGGTTGTCGCTGTCAGTGCAAGGAAGGATTTATGTTTCCTTTTCCTCAGGAATATGATTGGTGTCTAAGCATTAAGAATAATCATTTCACTAATGTAAGGCAAATTTCTTATCCTACGCAGCTGATAGCGAGGGGGATGCTGGTGCAGCTGGGGCGAGTGCCCGACAGTGATGACAATTTAAAGCTGTAGCCGTGAGACCCTGCTCGGCACTCGCCTGCGCCAGGGCTCTCAGACACGGAGGTCACATTCGCCGGGGTGGAGGTGAGAAACCTGCTGGTCTGCTGATGCTGAGCTGCGCACACAGTGCGCCGGGCTCACCCTGCGGGACCTGATCCCTGGCTACATCACTGCTGGTTCCTTCGGCGTGGCCGGTGCCGGCTTGGCAGCTGTGACTTGCCTTTTCTTCTCTGTTGCGAGCCCATTCTGCTGCCAGCTCAGCGTGCAGCCCTGCGGGACCCAGCCCTGGAGCCTTCTGCACGTCCCAGGGTGAGCAGAGGAGCTGCTTATGGGCTGGTGGCAGCATCATAGTGGCTTTTGTGATCTGAGTTCCCACATTTTTTGTTCTGCTCTTCGACGCAGGTAATGCTGTGCCTCCCCAGGCCTGCTGAGAGCTGATCTGTCCTGGCTGCGTGCTCCCTGGTGCAGTGCCGGTGTAGCCACTCAGTTTTGCAGCTTGGCATGTCAGGGAATTTGGAAGGAGAAAGAGAAGGTGGAATAAGCGAGGAAGTGCGGGGAGCCCAAGCATAACCCCAAACTAGGGCAGGAAATGTACTGCACATAGCTCTAACCTTATCATCGAGGATGGATTTTAAGTGCTTCTTCAGTGACTCATAGTCCCTGAAAGGGCTGGAAGGACGGTCCCTGAGCAGGAAGGCCAGAGAGCTGCAGATCCGATAACAGGTTGTTCCAAAGCCCACGCTGCCTCGTGCGAGGCACCTGCCAGGGCAGCAGCCAGGGCTGCTTGGCCCCTTGGGGAGGGTTGAAATATGGTTTCCCAAGTGCCATTCTGGATGCGCAGGGGGTGGCGGAGGCTCAGCTGGAGGAGGATGGGCAGCATCCCTGCCT
This sequence comes from Falco peregrinus, assembly GCF_023634155.1. Classification (NCBI taxonomy): domain Eukaryota; kingdom Metazoa; phylum Chordata; class Aves; order Falconiformes; family Falconidae; genus Falco; species Falco peregrinus. The sequence goes on along the minus strand of NC_073736.1, from coordinate 7,277,453 downwards.
GCTTCTGGCAGCCCACGGCAGGAGGTGCTGGGCCCTGCTGGGAGCTGTACGTGGGCGAGGGATGGGAGCGGGCAGAGCCACCATGCCTGCGTGCACCCGCAACAGGTTGGGGCTTTCTGTGCCCAAGCCCTGGAGGGTCAGCAGGACACGGGCTGGGCTCAGTCCTGCTGCACTGATTGTGCAGAGCAGTCGGAAGCTTTGTCCGCTCTGGTAGGCACGGAGCTGGTGACAGCACCAGTGAGGCCATAGCTATTAATAACCCCTCTCCTGGAGCTCGCTGCAGCCCATGCACAGGCTCTCTGCAGCGCGAGGTGTGTGTGCGGGAGCCAAAGGGCAAGGCTGCAGCCGAACAAAGGGCTGGGAGGCTCAGCTTGCCTTTGGGATTGATCAGCAGCAGCTTTCCAGATTGGTGTGTGTGGAGGGGAGGCTGAGAGCATCCCCTGACCTGATGGAGGAGCGAGGCAGGCAGCAGGAGTGGGCAGCAGCAGTGGGGCAGTGACAGGAGCCGTGCTGAGCCCCCCACATGCAGGCAGGTTGCTGCCACAGCAGGGACCCCGGCTCCTGCCTGCCTCCCTGCAGCCGCACCGCGCCGTGCAGCCTCTTGCATCCGCATGCTGCACACGGGAGGGACCTCGTCACTGGTGCCCTGGCACGGCATGGTCCTGTGCTCAGGGTCCCCCATTAGTCTTGGCACTGCTGACCCTCCGCAGAACAGCGCTGGGAGGTCTGGCACACCCCGCTGCGGGGCCAGGCGATGCTTTCTTGAGCCTCCTCCTTTTCCAGGCATCTGGCGTGGCTGTTCCAGGCTATGTCCTGTTCAAGACCTGTCTGGAGTGAACACGACCTACCCAGGGAGCTGCTCCACAAAGTCAGGCAGTGAGGAAGAGAGCAGCCTGTGTCAGCTGTGAAACCACAGCTCCCTGCAGGGCCTGGGACGGGACCCCTGGAGTCCCAGCTACGTTCCAGCTGGGGTCTGCACTCTCCTTGCCAAAATCCCCGCAGGAGACAACATTGCCCCTTATTCCCCTTCTGAACTGCTGAGGTCCTCTTTCGCTGGAGGGTGGGAATGGCTGCTAGGTGCAATGAGAACTGCTAACGATCGTTCGAGTGCTGAGAGCTGGTGTGCATGTGTGCATAGGTGTGCCTACACATGCATATATTTTTTAAAAATGCATATATACTAAAATGTCTCCAGCATAACAGTTGTGAGTCTTAATTAATGAATATCTCTTTGTTGCTTTGAGAGCAACATTCCTGGGGCAGGGGGAACAGGGGCCTCTTTCTCCTGTTGTTTATACCCAGTCCTGGCCAGTCTCGTTCCACAGGTTTCACTGGGGACCACTCTCCTTGGCACGGTGTGGCTGCCTTCACCCCTGGTGATGCGGGCTGGTCTCGAGCTCAAAGGGGCAGAGCTGGCATTCGTGGTTCTCGCCGCCATCTGAAGCATGCTGTGAAGTTTGGTGGTTCCCTTGTACCCTGGCTCCTGGAGTCAGGTGAGGATGGGGGCAAATAGAGACAGTCTGAAATACCTGGCACTGATCTAAACTTGCTGTAAAAAGCCCTCTCTGTATTGTGCCTTACATGAAAGATGGTGGTATGGTTCAGAGGTTAACTTTTATCTTAAGCTCAGCTAGAAGCTGAAGAGTTTTAGCATTTTTTAATATATCAGAAAAGTGTAAAAAAAAGAGGAGAAATTCTGATCTCTGTTACATTGGTATTGATGGAGAGAAATTTAATGGAAGTCTGTAGAAGCTTCTGATTTACTCTTGTGTGAGATTGGATAGAAATAGCCCAAAGAATCTCATTGCTGCTGCCTGGATTCATCTGCACAGCAGAAAGCCATTACTGCTCTGTTTTCTTGCCTTTGGTCAATACATCTTGCAAGGCAGGAGGAAGCTGGATTATGTCTGCAAGTGTTCCAATGTCATGCTATGTCGGATAATGAACTGTGGCTAAATTGGATCAGCTTTTCAGTTGCCAGCCCCTCTGAAATCCAACAAGAAGTCAGGGCAGCAAGCTGTGCTTTCAGCCCTGGTGTGCCAAGAACAGAGCGTTTGCTCTGATAACCTGTGTGCTGCTGTGTTGGGAGCCAGTGTTAGGCAACCAGCGCTATTGTGGGGATTGCAGGCTGGAGCAGGTGAAAATCATTGTTAACCTGGAAATTGTACAGCTCTGTTATACTTGGTGCTTCCCCATGCCTTAAAAATGTCTGGTCTGGTGCAAATCCACTGTCCAAGGAAACAGAGATGTAACGAGAGCAGCAGCTCGCTGAGCTGCATCTGTGACTTGCTTTTGACCTGATGATTCAGTTAATCCTGGTGGGTGAGGAGCATAGCTTGGAAAGCAGTGAGGCTCTCTGGAGGAATGCAGAGAAGACCCTTAGGGTTTGCATTTCCATGGGAATTGAGGGTTTGATCCAGAATTAGTAGATCATACTGAAAGCCCGTGCCCCCCCTCCCCCCTTGACAAGGATATCGAACCTGGAAGTGGAGAAGACTTGTCAGGCTCTCTCCTGTACGTCTGCTGTCTGGTTGTGGTATCTGCCATGATGGGACACCCCCTTCCCTGCTGAGTGCCCTGCAGTGTGTGTGCCCCAGAAAACGGCCCCTGTGCTCCCAGTGGGCTCCAGAACCCACCCCTGGCAATGCTGGGATGGGATCCCAGCTCCACAGGCACTGCCGCATGCTGTCCCTTCTGTAACCTGCAGGCTGTGGCTCACCAAGGTTGCAGCAAGAGCCTTGGTGTGGTGGCTAAGGTGATGGCAGCATGTGCTGGTGGGGTGGCAGAAGGTTGCGGATCAGCTTCAGACACCCCAATGGCCAAAGCATGGCAGCTTCCTGGTCCTGCCTGGTGAGATGCTCTGGGGGCAGCTGGAGAGCCAGGGTCAGCCCGGCCCCCAGAGGAGCCCAAATCCCCTGCGGCTGGCGGAAAGCTGAGCCCATTCCCTGTGCATGCCTAAGGAGTTCAGCCCAACATCTATTACGACATTTCAAACCAAACAGGAGTATAGCTCACGCCCTGGGGGCCCGTGGGGACACTCTGTGAGTTGGAGGGACACTGCAGAGGCAGCGCTGAGCTGCCCCAGCCACACCGCACAGGGTGTCTGTATTTTCATTGGCGTTCCCGAGAGCGTAATCCTGTTAAGGGCTGAGCGTCTGATTCAGCTGTCCTGCTATATGGCTAATCCTGCCAGCGGGAGTGTGCATTATCCCATTGCTGGGGAAGGTTCTCCAGCCCCTCCAGGCCCTGGGGTCACTGCGGGTGTCTCTGGCCCCTTCACCCTCCCTGCAGGCAGCCCAGCAGCCCCCGCCGCCAGCCCTGCTCTCCTCCCTTTGCGAAGTGAGTCCCTGGAAAGGCTGGGAATTGTGTACAACCCCGGGAGCTGTGCAAGGCTGAGTGGGCTCCTTTGAACTTCCCTGAGCAGCTTATGGCCCTGCACGTTACCCCGGGCACACAGCCGGCACCCGGCGGGTGCTCCACTGAGGCTGGCCGGAGCACGGGGAAATCCCGGCTTTGATCCCATTGTCCAATTTTGGGGCTGCAGCACTCAATAGTTTCACAGCCAGGGAGTTAATTTTACTCATTACCCATACATTTGACAGGTTTTAAATGCTGTTTTTGCCCACATCCCCCCTTCAGCTCTGTGCTTTCCCCCTTATCTCGGGGAGCTTTGCCCTCCTGCCGTTGCTGGCTTCTTCCAGGCAGGATGCGCTCTGGTGGGCTTTGCCTCACTGGTGGCTGCCTTGGTTTCTTGGAGGATTGTAAATGCTCTTTAAAAATAAACCTGCTACAAGAATAGGCTATTTTAGTTGCAAACCTCTTTGGACAAAATGTGGTATTTCCCATCTCTGCCTTGAAAAAAGAAAAAGAATAAATCCAGTGCTGATGAATAAGGAATATGTCAATAGAGCCGGTAATAAAATGTGTGGGTGCTGCTAGCAGCTGTGAAGCCTCACACCCAAGAGGAGGGGAGGAGATCTGTGGGAAGTCCATGGTGCCATGGGCACAGAAGATTTCAGTGCACAGCAGCCCTGTTTTGGGTTGATTTTGGCTATTTGATTATTCAAATTTTGGCCACAGCCCATCCCCTGAGCAGATGCCAGCATTCAGCCCCAGGAATACCCATTTCATCACTCCCTGCTATAACCTGAGACAGTGAATCTGGGGTTAAAAGCCTGAAGGAAAGCTGATAAATGTGTATAATATAAACTACTGAAGAGTAAAAAATTCTGAAAACACTGGAGAAAGTAAATACAATAAATTTGGGGCGACATTTCTCTCCCTAACTCAGGTTTTCCAGCGGCAGCTGCCCAGCCCTCTAACAGCTCAGAATTCCCCATCACCTCCAAAACGTAACAAAGAGAGACTCTTGCGAAACGTTTTTTTTCTCTAACCGAGCATGAGTAACCTCGGCTCTTTTTTCACCTGGGGTCTCCCTAGGGTCTGGCAGTGCGGCTGATGAGGGACAGATGCACTGAGCTCTGTGGGTCCCTCCCCAGGAGCTCCCATTATCGCCTGGATCTGCCCCTCTGCCATGGGCTGGGTGCATGCCCCCAGGACCCTGCCTGCCAGCTCACCGCCACGTGTTTATTTCTTCTTGTCTCTTCCAGTTTGGCTCTGCGGGAACCTCTCGCTTCACAACCCCAGTGCCGGCTCCTCGCCCAGGCGGGTTAGGTTTCCACATGGAGAGATGGGAACGGTGGGAATGGCTCTGGCTTGGCTCCGCTGGTGTCCTTGCCCGGGCTGGAGATGGCTGTGCTGCTGCACGAGGGAGCTGCAAGGAGGGGTCGTGGTCTGCTTGCTAAAGTTACTTTTTTTCTTTTGCTCAAACGCAAGACATGAGGGCACCTGTGGTCTGCATACAGCTGGGCAGTAGCTTAAGCTGGAAGAGTCAATCAAAATGAGAGAGCAACTTGTGAGGGAAGGTGATAAAGCATATGTGTAGTGTTACTAATATTGCTGCCCATCCTGAGCTGACATCCTTGGGAAGATGCTAGAGGGAATGTGGTATCCTGAGACATCTTTGAAAAACCCTTCCCAATTTCGGTGCACAAGACACAGCAAGGCAAAGCATTTTTCCTTATTTTATTTCTTATTGCCTTTTCTCTATTATCAATCTGGGACAAGACCTGTTACCAGTTCAGAAAGCACACCAATGGTTTTGCTGGAAATCTCTTCCCCAGAGATCCTAATGCCGGGGTGGTGACATCTGGATCGGCCCTGCTGTACCGGGAGCCATTCTTCTTTCCTGAAGGTCCGGTGGTGGGTTATGGCAGGAGGGACCCTTCCCTATGCTGAAGAGCACGTGTCCCCTTGCTGCAGGGGCAGGGCAGCTCCCAGCAGGATCCCAAGGGGAATGCTGGCGGGAGAAGTGCAGGCACCAGGCCTGCCCTGGCTTTCCTCTGAAAACCTATGCTCTTCCTTATGAGCGGGGTGTCGTGGGGGCAGGCTGCAGGCTCTGCCAGCAGGCACATTCTCAGCCTTCTGCCAAAATCTTGGTCTCTCTCTGAGAGCAAGGCGGTGCCCACTGTGCGTCTGCAGGCTGCCACTGTGGGAAGGGACTCCTGTCCCCGTGGGCTCTCCTTTTCTGCCACCGCGGGCTCTCTGCAGATGCTCCCATCCAAGGAGGATCGTGCTCTGGTCTCCCACAGGTTCCAGCCAGGCACCTCGCCCGGTTCACCCGAGCTCCTCTGCTCCCTCCTGACACGGCTGCCCTTTCCCTCCGGCCGATGAGGTTTCAGCTGTGCAGGGCTCAGGGCAGGCTGTCCAGAAGATGCAAATCGGGGCCATTGGCCACTGCTTTGATCTATGGGCAGAGCAGGGGTACCTGAAGCTGCGCGGAACAGATGGTGGGGGCTTTCTGTGTTCCTGCCTGCTGCCTTTTTGATGCCTAATTCCCTCTTCAGCTGGCTGAATCCTGCCTGCTGGTCCCTGGCCATGCCGTGGGGTGGGCAGCAGGGCTGCGAGCAGGCGATGGGCTGGCAGTGGGCACTGGGCTCTGCATCCTTTCCGATGGCGAGGCCACTCGCAGGGAATGGGAGGGCTTGTAAAGATGCTGAGATGCTTAAAGGGCCTCTGTCAAGTTGCTGTATGCATTCAGCATGGTCCTGTTTATCCAACAGCACCAGGGCACTTAATTCCTTTATGAAGGCGAGAGTTGTGCCGTGTTTACCAGCTGCCACGTGACACTGTCTGTCAGGGCGGCACCCGGCTGGGTGCCCATGGCACCTGGGCTGAGCTCCCTGGGGCCACGGGGTGAGCGTGCGCCATCTGAGCGACCCACAAGAGTGCAGCCCCATCGGGATCCCCCCTTGGCTCCCCACCAACACACCTCCTAATAATTTTGCCTAAATGTTTTGCAAATCAGCCAGCAACCAATTTATCCCTGAAGTATTTTGGAGATGTCACTCCGAGAATGTTAATGGCACATGATTCACGGGGTCCTGCATGCTGAAAAATGCGTGGCTGTGCAGCAGGCGCATGCGGGAAGGCTGCTGGGACAGCACGCAGGGGGTCGGTGATTTATCAACGGTGGGTCATCTTGGCTTTTAGACCCCTCTTCCCACTAGTGCAGCAAGGCAAACTGGGGGAGAGGCTGAGCCATTTAGCTGGCGAGGATATCATGCTTAAAACTTGTTATTTTTGGATTGAGTTTCTGAGCCCCCTCTCCTCCCCGCAGCATTAAACACAGTTGTTTATTGGAGCTGACAGTAGAAACACAAGCAGTTGTCGGTCGCTGCTACAAGAGTAGTGTCTACCAGCGGTGGAATGAACATGACGGAGCCGATGACTAATACAGCTTTGAATTTTATATGCTTCCAGCTAACGGGTCCCATATGTTCCACTGCTGTAGCCCAGGGAGAGAGCAGCTCGTTCGGTGCGGTGCTGGGCCCCAGGGCAGGAAGCCTCACTGGCCCCAGGACCTGGCTCTGACTGCAGAGCCCAGGACCGTGCCAATACCCAGCTCTGCCCCTCCCGGGGCAGGATGGGTGCAGGAGCTGACTCAAGACTCACGCCTGAGCACACGCTCCTCTGCTGCAGTAGCTGGAGCCATGCTGCAGATGTGTTGGTGCGGTCCAGACCTTGGGTGGTATCAGCAGTGTGTGTACTTGCAGCTCCGAGGCTGGCAAGCTTTGTGGGCAGCAGTGAGCCAGATCTGATAGATTTATGAAAAGATCAAACAGTCTCCAATCTACACTGGCTAACCTGGACCTCTCGCTCTGCAAGAGACTGTCGTGATCAAATTGATACCCTTTGCTTGGAGCTCTCTCTTGTAGCCTGCCAGGAGGATCGAGCAGCTGGGGAAGTGGTGTTTCCTCACCGAGCTGTGTCATTAAAATAACCCATCGGCTCCCACAAATCATGCTAGTAAAAATGTGTGCAGCTTTATTGCAAGGAGATACTGTGAGACCCCAGGGAGCAGTTAAATCCTGAGTCAAGCATGTGTAGACCCTGGGTGTACAGGCTCCTGGTTGCATGTTCCCACAATTGCCCATGAGTGCTGCAGCCCGTGCGTCCAGCTCCGGCTGCCGGAGTGGCGCAGCGGTTCTCAGGAGGCACTGTAAGGCAAGCACATAGCTTGGACAGGTTGCTTTCCAGGACCTGTCACACAAAGACATCATCCTGGAGTAATTTCCCACAGCCTGTGTTTACTGCTACCGGTGCTATGCCAGGGCTGAACTAGGGGAAGGCTTTTTCTTGTTGCTTTTGTTTGTACAGCACTGGCTGGCCCGCTGCCGCCTTCCCATTTGCTTGTTGCTGCTGAGGGTGTGTTTTGGCTTGTTGCAGTTATTCAGACAAAGATCAGAATCCATCTTGTTCCCCTCCAAATGAAGAAGGAAGTAATAGGAAGACCATTGCCTCTTGCAAACAGTTGTCTGTGGTCAGCAGAGCATTTCCCACGCTGTGCTCTCACCTTCTGGCACATCTGCTCCCTCCCCTGCCCTTTGCCAGACTTGGCAGCTGGTCACTCCTCGGGGCAGCACCTGGGGAGGCCGGGCACACAGGCACGGCTACAGGCTGATGCAAACAGCTGTTTAAGAAATGTGGCATATTCCTGCGTGGCTGACTTTGGGAATAATTCCCCAGTTCAGGAGAAGCTGGGCATCCCAACCACTGGGAAATAAAATGCAGCCGTGGTGGTGGCTGGCATCTGGTCCCCCACTGATTGACATGCCAGAGCCTTGCAGCCATGCCCGGGCCGGTCATCTGCTCCCTGGGGAATTTTGACCTTGTGTGTTTTTGAACTCCCAAGTGCAACATGAGTCCAGAGCTGGCAAAACCAGCGGGCGGTGAAGGTGAGGGCACGCGGTGCTCACTGCCACGTGTGCCCTGCCCCCACCGAGGCTGGCCGCAGGAGTGTGAGACCTCTCCTTTAGCGATGCCCTTGATACCCATCATTTCTCGAATGCCATGGAGCTGGAAGCAGGGACCAGTGTGTGCCAGGGGACACAAGCTGCTGGCCTGTCCCCTTTCTTCTGGCTCTTGGAGGAGAGTGCGCCTCTGGGTGCTGCTTTGCTCTGGTGTGGGGCTGCGGCACCAATCCCTGTTCAAACTCCTCGCTGCTTCTGGGCAGAGGTGGCCCTGGCAGCAGCATTTCCAGGGGGTGAGCTGCCAGCCTGGCCCTGCACTGAAATTACCGTTATGGTGTCTCCAGCTAGTTCCCATCTGTAACTTCATCACTTGGGTAATCTACCAAAGAAATTCCTGGTATAAACACAGGATTATCAGAATTTTACTCCAGACTTGGCCCCCGGATTCCCTGCCAGCTTTTGTTGGTATTGCACTTTTGCTACAGCAACTCTTCAGTGAAAACAAACCGCCTGCAGAAAGTCAGGGAGGCCATGTGCCAAGCTGGGGAGGCAGGGGTGCCTTGGGTCAGCCCTGGGGAAGGCTGCGGGTGTGATCCTACAGGGATCAGCTGTCTGCATCGCAGCCGGCAGTGCTGGGGACACGGGGATGCTTTGGCGTTCTGGAGCACACCAGGAAAAGGACTTGTCGCAAATGTGACTGTATTCCCCTTCCCTGTCCGCACAGATCTGTCGGCAGCACCGGTGGTTCGCACTGCCACCGCTGCCACAGGCGGGGGGCTGAGCTGGCAGAGGGGGATGCGCTGCTGTGCAGGAGCCACTTTGTGTGTGTGTGGGTTCATACCCATGCATGTGTTTGGGCACATCACTGCTGTGCCAGGGGGGCACTGCCGACCTGTCCCACTGCCCTGGGACAGCATTGCGTCCTGCTGCTCCTGGCCATGGCCAGAGATTTCCGTGTGTCCAGGCTGGACTCCACAGGAGTTAGTGGGCAGATCTGAAACTGCCTGTGGGCCATGATCACATTCCCCTTAACAGCTGGTCCAGGACCGCTCACCAGTGAGGAACCGCATTTAATCACACTCCCTGTTAGCAGGAGGGCAGAGGCTCATCCTTCTAAGGCTGAAGGTCACTGGGTCGATCTCAGTCTCGATAGCCGTAGGACAGCCCAGGCCATGCTGGAGTCACAGATGGGATCGAAACTCCCAGCTCAGCACTAGGAAGAAGCAATACCTCTTATCCAAGGGCAGCACTGGAAAATTTAACCTTAAAGTTTTTCCTTAGTCGGATGAAACAAGAGGCTGGAAGGTCCCAGGCACTCTCTTCTCCCTGCAGCCCTTCTGCGGCACTTGTCCTCCTTGCCACCTCTCTTTGGGCCTTGAACCTTTCCTGGCCAAGCACTGGGATGCTGTAGCAGTCGTGGTGGCAGCGGTGAGGACCGTGCTGCTCAGCACCAGTGTCTCTAATGCACATGCAGGAGTCAGAGCTGGTCGCAGCTCGGCATCAGACTGCATGAGAGCTGCGTGTGTGCCGGCATGGCACCGGACCTGCCTGTCTGAATCTGAGGCTTGATTTTCTCTAACCCCTGCTCCTTTGCTTTGTAACTAACGACAAATCAAGCCCATTCATTAAGATGAGGAATCTGATCCTGCAATTGAGGAAAGATTGCTTCTGAGCTATTCTTAGCCGACTGAGCTGCATTAAGAGGCAGTTTGTTTCCACAACCCACCTGGCAGCCGGGCGTGCGTGCCAGAGGCTCTGCTCACGGGGAGCCGTCTCCTGGCATCCCTGGAATCATTGCTGTTATCAGACGGGAAGAGTGGAGCAGCGCAGAAAAGAAGGGGTTGCCTTGTGCCACTGATAAGGCTGTTATTAATTACTGTGCTAGCACCAAGGCGCCCGCTGCTGCAGGGAAAAGGCTGGGTAATGCTCACAGGGAGCCTGATCCTTCCCTCGCAGGTCTGCAGCCACTGCTGGCAGCAGCGGGCAGTGGGAGTCGGGGTCGCGAGGGCTCTGCGGCAGGAGGGGGAACGCGGGAGTTTGTGCCCAGGGTCACGCCTGGCCGTGGGTAGCACTGGCAAAAAAGAAAATGTCCAGCTCTGACCTCGGCTGTCCCGGGTGCCAGAGCACCCTGGCCCCGGCCCCGAGGGCTGCCCACCTGCCCCGGAACCCCGAGGGCTGCCCACCTGCCCCGGAACCCCGAGGGACGGCGGGTGCCTGGCGGGGCGCGAAGCGGGAACCAGCCGCGGAGCTTCGTGCTCGGCGCTGTCCGTGCGGCGGCGGCCGGTGGGCAGGGGCCGCGCCGGGGAGGGCCCGAGTTCACGGCCACGCGTGGCGGCCCCGGTGCCGCAGCTCGGTCGGGGCCGGGCACGGACCCGCAGCGCGACCTGCTGGCTGCGGCCCGAGCTGCGGGGAGCCGGTCCGGGGGGCACAGCGGGGATGGGCGGGGGGGGGAACAGCGGGGGGTCACAGTGGGGGGGGTCCCCGCCCGGAGGAGTCACAACCCTGGGGGAATCACAGCCCTGGGGGGTGGGTGGGTGCCAGAGCTCGGGGGCGGGTATCATAGCCTGGGGGGGGGGGGGGGCGTGCGTCACAGCCCTGGGGGGCCGCAGCCCAGAGGAGTCACAAGTCTGCTGGGGACACAGCCTGGGGGGGGTCAGAGCCTGGGAGGGGGTTAGAGCCTGGGGGTTTCGTGCCCTGGGGGAGTCACAGACCTACCGGAGTCACAGCCGAGGGGGGTCACAGCCCTGCCAGGTGTGCGGAGGGACCCCAGCCCCGTGGAGGGGGGGGTGTGCGGTGTCACAGCAAGCATCCAGTGGTGCGGGGGACCCCCCTCCACTCATGCCCCACGTTGCCTTTCTGAGCTCTGCTCACCAACACGACTTGGTGTGGGATGTGAGCGGGGGGTGGGGGGTGGGGGGTGTGTGTGGCCAGAGCGCTGCTTCGCTGCCACTGCGATGGGGTTCTGAAGGGCCTTGTCGGGGGACAGCGGGGTGCTGGCGAGGGCCAGGGACACAGCGGCGGATCCAGCCAGCTCCCAGCAAGGCGGCAGGACGCGGGGACATGCCATTGCCCCTCGGCCACAGGTGAGGTGCGTTCTGGTTTCACCTGCGCTGTCGGCTGGAGCAGGAGCTTTCCTCTGCCCTGAGCTAATGACACTCCCAGGTGCACACAGTTGTGTGTGGAGAAGGAGCTGTTTGTAGCTACCCAAATAGCTGCTAATCAACAACCAGAAGGGTCCCAGTGGTTTATTTCCCAACCCCTTCAAAGGTAGGGACAAAATATTGCAGCTTGTCCCACTGCAGGCTCTGTGGTGAGGGTGCTGGTTTTGATGCCCAGCTGGGATGAGGATGCTCCAGGGACAGACCAAGTCTCCTGTACAATGTATTTTTCAGAATAGGCCTTTTTTTCTGTTTGTTTTTTGCTAGCACAGCTGTGGGACATTTTGATGTGTAATTTCTTTTTTTTTCCCAGCTATTTTGGCAAAGAGAATTTTTTAATATAGATTCCTTTCAAAACTTTAAAGAGCTTCTATCTTTTTTTGGTTTGTTTTTTTTTTTTTTTTCTGTGGAAGTGAAAGTCACTTCCCACTCTCATGCTTGGTGTTCCAGCTGGGATGGCTCTCCCACACCCAGCTCCATCCCACTGTCATTGCACTGTCCTCTGCTTGATCTTCTTGGAGCCTTTCAGAGCCATAATCTGTGTTTATTCAGTGGTGCACCATTAACCACACCCCACTGGTAGTCTAATGTCTGCAGGAGATAGAAACCTGCCCATGCACCCAGCCAGGTCTGCATCCCTGTCTTCTTTGGGATGTCCTTTGGGTTTTTCTTTCCCTGCTCCTGCCCGTGCGGGAGGAGGGGATGGGTTCACAGGTGAGCACCCAGGACTGGATGCTGTGGCCCGGACACGCGCCCTCCTCCAGCTTCATCCCTGTGCCTCCCTGGTCTCTGCCCTCTGTGACAGATGGCAACCGGAGGACGAGGTGGCTCCTTCTCTTGCACGCTGATGGTGGGAAGATTCAGATACAGGGCAGCATCCTACCGCCGCCAGCACAACAGTCCTCAGCCATCTCTCGAGAGCGTGAGCTCTGTGTTTTTGTAACCCCCCTTTTTTTTTTTAATTGAGATTTTAGCGGTGGTGAAAGGTGCTGGATTGACAAGCTGTAGAGACGGAAGGGCCTCTGGACTCCACTGAAGTTTACATTTACAAAGGACACAGAGAATAAATAGAAGACAATGTTTAGAGTCCTCTGTAGACACTTCAGACTTGCTTATAATTCTGCAGCAATTCCATCACCTCTGAAGTGATTGATGCTCTCTATAAAGTCTTGCCTTAAAACATTTTCCTATGTGTCAGGGGAAGAAGTTTATTACACTTTACTGAAAGGGCAGGATTTGTATTGTGCTGAAGGCTGAGTCCTTCCCAGCCCTATCCTCAGGAGAAAAAATAATTGGAGTGCTGGAAAAAAAAAAGAGACTGACCCAAAGCACGTATGTGGTTTGTGGTTAGCCAGCTCTAATGCTGGGTGTTGAGATAGAATTCTCCATGGGTGCTACAAACAGGGTGGGTGTAACAGGTTTTCATCTAATTGTTTTTTTCTAAAAGCTTGTATTTTCGTTCAGTGGAAACCCAAAATGTATCTGCTTTCAACAAAGAGGAAATCGTATTTTTTATTAAATCACCAAATACATTGAAAAAAGACTGCTTCGGGACAGAGCTGCTTACACTGTGATTGAAATACAGCAGATCACAGGCTTTAAGTCTAAATTTCTACTGAATAAATTGTGCTTTGTTTTTTTTTTTTTTTAATATGGAAAATTCAGGGCAAAGTTATGCTTTTTCTCCCCTTGGCAGGGTACCCCCGGGCTGTGGCACCGTGGGGCTCTACAGGGACCTTGGTCAACCCAAGGCGCTTGCAGCAAGGCAGGGCGGGTGAGTTTGGGAATCTGGATGGTTTTGCAGATGCAGACTCCCCAGGGCCTTTGTTGGAGACAAGGTTTCCCGTCTCGCCTGGCTGGGTGCTGCAGAGTGGCTGCAGGAGAGCACCTGACGCCCGGCTGGGGTGGCAGTGGTAAGCTCCCCGCTTTAAAAGACAAGGAAAAGCTATGGAAGGAGTCAGGTGATGAAATCATCCCGAGTGGACACAGTGCAGTCACCGATTTCACCTCTGCGAACAGCGGGATCCTTTGGGGATGTTAATTTTACAAACCATCTGAAAACAGCTCACGTCTTACCCTCCCGACACCGGCTCTCAGCCGACCCTGACGTTTGCCCAGTGTGGCAGGAGATGTGTCAAGAGCAATGAAGAAAAATAGCAGCGTGTGTGGAGCCTGTCAGAAGAAATAAATCTCTGCTGCATCGTGGGCTGGGGTTTGCTTCGGGAGAAGGGTGCTGACAAACGCAGACCGATGCCACAGGGATTGCTTCCAGTCCTGTCTGATTCTCATGGTGAGAGTGATGCAGGAGCAGCCTCATCCCCGGCTGTGGCCAGGGCTGCGTCCCTGGGGCGGACAGGGCAGGGGGCTCCTGGCCTCTTGCCGGGCCGCTCCCTGCCTTCTGGAAGGGGAACTTGGGACTGATCCAAGTTTGCTTATTTCTACAGGCTCATAAAACTCTCGGAAAGGGCAAATGTGCTTCTGGGGGCAGATATTGCTTTAAGCACTAGATACCCTTTTTCCCTTCCCCTGCCAAGTGGTTTCTCCATAAGGGATGTGCCCTCCTCCGAAGCCAGAACCTAAATCCACCCAGGCTTGCCCTACCAGTGCACTCTGTGTATCTTCCCAGTAAATGTTCCCAGCCAAGCATGCTCCTCACGTGCCTCCGCCCAGCGAGGCTGCTCCACAGGGCTGCAAGGAGTGAGGGGTTTTTGTGTAAAGCAGGGATAAAAAGCGGGAAGGTTTCCTGGGTGTAGCCCAGGCTCCCGAAAAGGGGTGCCCTTGCTGCCGGGGAGGGCTGGGGTGCACAGAGTGCTGGAGGGGCTTTGGTGGGCACTAACGCTGCGGCAAGCGCCGGGTGGCCCTTGGTGCAGGCAGAGCCCCGTGCCAGGCTCCGTGCGGGTGAGCCGGGCTGGGGTGAGCATCAGCGAGGGCAGAGGTCTGCAGGCGGCATGACCTGCCTGTGTGGGCAGCCCGGCTGCTCCCCCCATGCCCCACCGGTGCTGGTGTTCGCTGACCTGGGGCTTCCAGCAGTTCGTTTGCCTTTAACATAGTAGTTGATAAAATACTCATTTCTTTAAATACTTGTTGAACAAAGGCAACCCACGTTTCAAATTGAAGCGCACACAAAGCCCTTTGTGACTGGCTGTGGAAACAGGGAGCAGACACTGTAAGGAGGCACAGCTTTCTGCACCGCACAGACACTCGGTTGCCTGAAACAAGCTCAGCGGCTTTTGGTGGTGGCACCAGCGTCATCCTCTGCTGGGCTGGCTCTTTGCATCGCCCTCGCTCCTTGGCCTTAGAAAGCGAACCGGGGGGTGCTGACGTGAGGTTGATGGTGCTGGTAGGAGCTGGTGTCTCTCCCATCCCGCTCCTGTCCTGTAGTATCACCAGGGATCAGGGCTGTATGCGCCTCCCTGCTGCCTTCTGCCATGCAGGTGCTGGCACTGATTTATCACCAGACCCACTGGCAAGGAATTAGCTGTGACTGCCTGCATTTAACCTCCATTTGGATATTTTAGGGAGAACCTGATGTTAGTTCAGCTAATTGTCTACTAAAGACACTGCTCCTTCCCTGCTTTCGTGCTGGATTCACCTTTTTTTTTCTTTCCTTTCCCCAATGCCTTCAGGTAAAAGACAACTTGCAACATATAAAAGATGACCCCAGTCACTTAATTTGAACCAGAGAAGATAGTAACAGTCTGGATGCAGAGCCGGATTTATGCCTTTCTCTCCGAAGGAGCCCCCTCCTCCAATGATGGCTGTTGAACGGTGCGAGCAGCATCTGAAGCAAATTGAGGGTAACCTTTCGTACTGCACAGCTCTTCCAGCAGCCTTTGCCGGTCCCAGGGACATCTGCAGGCCGCATGTTGGATTTTGGCAGCTGCTGAGCCCATTGTCAGCCAGTTCCATTGCATTAACTGGTAATGGATAGAGAGACGGCTGCCACGTCAGCCCATGCGCGCCGAGCCACGCGTGGTCGAGAGCATCCCCCGGCTCTGCCTGCAGCTCTGGGCAGTGGGACAGTGCTCAGGCAGCTCTCTGCAGCTGGGAAGCACGCTTGCATTCAGGCTTTTCAGGTACATTTCACAGTCTTTTTATCCACCCCAAACTGCAGCACTTGTTCTTGTTTCACCTGTGGAGCTCCTGGGCTGAGCGGGTGTGTGCAGGTGCCTGGGCAGCCACCTGGACCTGACACAGGGAGGAGCTGGGAAAGCAATTAGAGTCTTGCCCTGCCTGCTGATTCAAAGAGATTTTTTTTTTTTTCTGTCCAACCACATGGAAAAATGTGAGTGAAACAGATCAAAAAGAGGAACCGGGAAGATTAACCTCTGGCTCGTGAGCTGTTGGACCAGCAGCTCAGGGATGAGGAGCCAAATGTCAGACACATGATGCTTGTACTACATTTCAGGGTTTAGGGGTTTGTTAATCAGTTTTTCCTGAGTTGTTCGTGCATCAGTCACAACCGGGTCACTGTGACAAGTTCCCTCTTACACCCTGTCCACGGTCCCAGGGAAGAGGCCAGACTGTCCCTGCTCCAGTGCCAGGTGCCAGGGCTGCAGGTTCCTTGCCCCCAGAACAGAGGCTCAGTTTTAGTTCCAGGGTGAGATGAGAGACAGTGTACGAGTGCTGGCCACGCCATTGCCTGAGCAGGCAGGACCTCCAAGTGGCTGCCGCAGTTGGGAGGATACGGCTCAGACTGTTGGAATTAACTCTTGGCCAGCTCTGCAGCGGCTGTGCCGGCCCCTGGTAAACAGGGTCCGTTGGTTGCTCCTTCCAGGGAGCCCTCGCAGGCAGCGTGCCGCAGCCCGCAGTCAGCCCATAAACACGCAGTGCGGTTTCATTTTGATCCCTTGATGTCCACTTCTCTTCTCTGGCCAACATTTCCCTGCTGCTCCCTGGGTGCCACACCGGGTCTGTCACACCTGTGCACCCAGCTGCCGCTGCACCGGTGCCGTGGATCTGCCACAGGCAATGGAACCGCTGAGCTTGGTACATCCCTGCAGATTTCTGCGCTGCACAGGGTACGCCGCCTGGGAGGCATGGTAGTGGGGTGCTTACCCTCAGCCCAGCAGCCCCTGCTCCCCAGCAGCCCCTTCACCCTTGCTAGCATCAAAACTGTACTGTGTATTAAACAAGCAGCATCAGGCGGGGGGGCTGGTGCAGAGGATGGGAACGGGGTTTGTTCTGCTGGACACTGCCAGGCAGGATGGCACCGCTGGCACTGGTAAGGGCATGGGGCTGCTGAGCCATAGGGAGCACCTGCACATCCCACCCACCCAGGAGTAATTATGTGTGGGGCGTTCCCCAAAGCACTAATGTCACAACCACAAAACCCCGGGCGCAAGCGAGTGCTGAAGAGAACCCACCGATATCCATGTTGCTCCGTTGCCTCCTGCTCCCCCTTCCCATCAGTTCTCCAGCTCCAGCTTGTTTTCTGATTTATGATCAAAATCGTGCAGTGACCAAGGAGTGCAATCAGGACACTTTATAAAACATTTAACTGCATTTCATAACCTCTTTCCATAAACCACCCGTGGCATGTTTATAAACTTCCCATCTCTTGTTTCCTGGCTCTCACAGCAAACGCCAGCAGAACTGCGGCTGCGGGGCCGCGACTGTGGCACCTAGGGCAGCACTGACCGTAGCTGTGGCCATGGGAAAGCCTGGGCTGCTCTGCTGCGCTGGGAGCTGAGCCGGCCTTTCCTGGAGCTTCGGGAGCTTGGATGTAAAATGAACAATATCCTGTAAGTCTGAATTCCTGTTTTCCAAAGATACAGATTAAGATGAACCAACCCCCGTGAGCTGCGGAGGCATCAGCATGGTGGCAGCCAAGGGATGCTGCCCGAGGGTTTAGGAGGATGGCTGTGTGAGGGCATGGCACCTATAGCCTGGCAGCGTGGCACTGGCGCTGGGGGGTGCTTGGCAGGATGAGGGCAAGTGCTTCCCCAGCCTCACCAGCTGAAAAATGGCTCTGAGCAGGAAACTTCTGTTTTACTGCTCATGGACTCAGCCCTGTCTGCTTTACAAACCTTGCCGTGGAGCAGTGCAGCTGTTCTGCGCACCTCGGTGCAGTGCTGTGCCCTGCATCCACCTGCGAGGAGGGCTTGGGTGGAAAGCCCCGGGCAGAAGGGGCTCTCTCAACCTGTGGCAGTGACCATTGTATGTGGCTGCTTTGCTAACATTGTCCCTCTCACCTTCTCCAGGATTTTTTCCTCAAGGACAAGGACTGTGGTAGGGACAGTTTCACCTTCAGCCTGATTTCATACACTGGCAGATGATCCAGCAAACAGTGAGTCAGAGGGACAGGTGGTTCTCCAGGAGCACCGCTCTCGGGAAGCCCTCCTTGCCCCAGCTGAGCTCATCCTGCCTCCTGCCCCACTGCAGCTCTTGCTGCTGCTCCTCAGGAGCACGTGAAGGCGGCTGTGATGCTTTGCCACCCCCTCAGAGACACAAGCCCTCATCTCCATCAGCCCATCTGTCCTGTCCAGGGAGCTGTAATTTCCATGAGCCCTGGTCTCTGCTGCAGGATGTGACTGTCGTCCTTGTGCCTCCATTGATGGAAGGCAGGTCAGTGAAATGGTGGCCCCATCCCTGACCACGGGACACAGCCGTGTTTGCTGACACCCCAAGGCACGGGCATGCTGGAGGGGTGCCCGTCATTCAGCTTGGCGGCCTCGCAGAAGCCATGCTGTGTCCCATGCTGAAGCCCTCATAAATGCCTACTCTTTTTTTAGCTTGCTGCAGTTCTCCCCTCTCTTTCAGGGTTTGTTTGTTTGTTTTTAGCATAATATAAGCAAACTGGAGATTGCAGTGTCCTCAACAAAGCGCTTGACGCGTATGGAGGGGTTTTTCCACACAAAAAGTAATGACAAAGTAATGATTTCATCCCCGTGGATGTGAAATGTGCACAGATAAGTTTTATCCAGGAGGTCAACAACTTTTAACTTTCAGCCGTTCAAATGCAAGCCACTTTCCCAGGAAGTTCAGCAGCAGGCGACTCAGGAGGCTGCAAGCACTTTGGCCAAGGAGCTGCAGGACGCTGTGCCATACACCACGCTCTGTGCCATACTTCAGGCTCCACGCTCCACACTCCACGCTCCACGCTCCATTGCTCCCTGCTCCAGCACTACCTGCACACTGGCTGGCAGGGCTGGGACCCTCCAGGGGCTGCAGCCTGGCGCTGGTGCTGCTTTTGCTTTCTGCTCCGCAAATGTCCCCTGCGCTGCCGCAGCCCGGCTCAGGGCAGGTGGGGTGGCCGGAGGGAGGGCAGCAAAAGCCTCGTCCCCCAGGATTTTAGCTACCGGTGCTGGGTGCTGGTGGGGAGATGGCTTGCCTGATTCTGCCTGAGCACAGAACTGTGCTAAGGGTGCTGCAATAGCCCTGTAACATTATCAGCAGCAAATGGCCCTCAGTGTGTCACTTATAGGAAGCAGAAAAACAAACAAACCCTGAATAACAGCCAAAACTTCTTTTCTAGGACTTGCAGCTTTCTAACTTTATTTAAAAAAAAGAAGGAAAAAAGTAAATTTTCCCTGACACAGAATTGCTATCATCATGCAATGGCACTTCGGAATATTATAAACAACTGTGTCAGTTTATAGGGCTGAAGACGTTTTCCCGCGGCAGGCTGTGCGGCAGGACAGCGGGGCTCAGCCATGCGCCCCGGGCCTGGGAAACAAGGAGGGGGGGAGTTGTGGAGACATCATCGGTGCCTTGATTCCTCCCAAAGCGCTTGTTGCAGTCCATGTGCTGACTTGCTTTGTGCCCCCCTCCTCAGCCATGGGCATCGCTGGCCCCGGCTGGTGCACGCAGCCAGGGCGGCTCCTTGCTGGGGCTGCAGCCCCCCGCCCCCAGCTTTGAAACCTCCCTGGCAAAACCCCCCTCCTCTCCCTGACCTGGTCCTCATTTTCTCCCCGATCAGCACTTTCTCTGCTTGCAGCTCTGTCAGATGGCAGGCTGTAAATCACAGCTCAGGCTTATGTGGCCGGGCTTTGCACAGCCAGGGCAGCCGAGGAAGAAGTCGTTCTGGAGAGGTGGGGAGAAATTAACTCAGCAGCGAAGGAAACCACCCCAGCAAGCTGCTCTTGTTGGCCCTTGCTGCACATCAGTTACCATTTCCTACACAGGCACAGCCCCTGCATGAAGGATTTTTCCCTGCAGCAGAGCATCACTGCCCTGGGCGTTGCTGGCTGGAGCCTTGCATGCAATGGCTGAAGATGGATGCTCGTGTCCTGCTGGAGTGCCTGCGAGGGCACCCACCCCTCTGCTCCTCTTGTGCTCAGAAAGGAATGGGTCTGCTCCAGGCCTGCTACACGATGGAAAAAAAAGAACAAATGAAAAAAAAAAAAATTCCTATTTTATTCTGCATGTTCAGGGCTGCAAAACACGTACTGGATTGCTGGCGCTTGCTTTCGCCCCTGCAGTCCCTTACCTGGCAGATGGAGCGTGTAAGACACACCCTGTAATGCTCTCACATTGAGCCACAGAGGATTTATAAGATCAGTACGTGACTGACAGATAAGGGACTCCCACAGAGCAAAGACGAGAGCGGGAGAACCAGAGAGCTGTATGCTTGGACTTGATTCAAGGAATTTGCAGCCCCTCTTGTTCAGGCAGGTTCTAGTAGAAAATTTGCCAAATCCACCTAACACCATAAAAACGTTTCTTGAGGAAGGGTTGGGGCAGAGATAGGTTTATAAAAAACACCCACCAAAAGCCCCGTGCCCCACCCTGGTATTTATGAGATGCACACGGAGGGTGTTGATAGCAGAGACATTTTTGTAAGTCAATAAAACGGAAAAAGAGATTCCACTTGGTTAGTAGGGGTGGTGACTTTGAACACATTGAGCGCAATGAAGGAGATCATTCCATTGTTTTAAGATTTCCATAACTCACTGTGCTTAAGCACATAAAAATGTAGACATTTTGGCAATAAAGTTTGGGTAATTTTTGAGTATGAATCAAAAATCTCTCCCTCGTGCTCCCCTCCCCCTTCTGCCTTTTGTTGTTGCTGCAGGCAGCTGCCCCCCCCACTCCGCCCGCTCCACCCCATGGCCTCATGAACGGAAAAATGTCTTCAACAGAAACCTCCCAGCTTTTAATTTTCTAATCTGCAGCATCTGTGCCCAGCCCAGGCGCTCCTGTGGGCTGTCATGGTGTGTCCTTTCCCGGGAGCTCATGCACGCGGGCATGTGCAGGTTGAGCCTTTCTCGCCGGGCACCTCGGCCGGCAGCACCGGCACAAGCACCGGCAGCCCCGCGCGCTGCAGTGGGTGGGCTTGTGCTTCTGCCGAGCTGCCCCGCACCTCTGTGCACGAGGCTCCCGCCGCCTGGGCCAGGGCTTCGGCTGGTGGCTGGAGGCAAGGTGATGGGTGCTCGGGCTGGAAGTGGGGCAGGGTGTCCCGTCACCAGGGTTGTGATGAGCTGTCCTTAACCATGCGTCAAATTCCTGCCAGAGAGGTCAGTTTTGGGTTATTTTTTGGGTTGGTTTCTGTTTTTTTTTACTTTGCAGGGCTGGATGCAGAGCCAGGATGAGCTACAGGAGCTGACGCAGCCTGCCTATGCATTCATCAGCATCCTCTTAACCAGCGGTGATGTGGGAAGTGCTGGCCCGTTGCAGGTAGTGGTGAGCGTGGCAGCAGCAGCAGCAGCAGCAGCAGGGCCAGGTTCCTGCTCCTGCTAAGTCCACTTTCCCCATGTGGAGGGCGCGGGTGGCAGCAAGCCCGGGGCAGGCGGTGGGTGCAGGTCCCTGTGGCAGCCAGGGCGCAGGCAGCAAGCGCTGTCTAGCTGCGCTGGGCTCTGTGGCTCATCAAGCCCCGACAGCCCTGGGGACAGCCACTTCACCACTGCTGCCCTCTCTGACTGGCCAGATTGAAAATTTTTCACCAAGAAACTGGACAGAAGGGTGATTTTTGCAGTGCCCCGGGGGAGAGGATGGGACAGCTCCTGGGGGGCTTGGTGCCTATGTGCCCGGGGGTCCCTCTTCCCAGTGCCGGCAGCTCCAATGCGGGGCTGCTCCCGCATCATCAGTTTCCTTCCAGCTGTTTGCACAAAGGGCTAAATATTGAGTAAATATTTTCCACGAAAAGAAAACTTGTTTGGGTGAAACAAACATTGTTTTGTCAACATCTAATTTTCTTTGGGAAACCAGTTTCCTGGGTGGGGGGGGTGGGGGTGGGGTGGGGGTGGTCTGGCCGGTGCTCCTGGTCCCTCCCAGGCTGCACAGGCAGAAGCACGCATGACTCAGCACGGGGGTGGCATGGGATGGGGGGCTGCTCTGCATGCCCCAGTGCTGGATGCACAGCTTCCCCACGGTGCATCACCCTTGGTGCTCTTCCTGCCCCACCGCACACCTGCCTGGTGCTGGATGGGGCTGTGCCACCCGTGCCGGCATGGTGGCAGCTCTGCTGGCTGCGGCTGATGGAGCGCAGCGGTACCACTTGGTGTGTGTTATGCAAAACACCGAGGTTTTACAGGTAAATGTGACTGAGAACAAACGCCACCTCCACCCCACCTCGCTGCCTCCCAACACTGCCTGAAAACGCTGGTGTGCGTTTGTTAGTGCTAATCACGACTGACATTACGAGAACCAGATGATGGCAGAGGCAGGAATGCGCTCGCCCATTAGTCAGTTCAGATAAATAGTCATCTGTTTCAGCACTGTGAGGCCTTATGAGATGAGCCCGGAGGGGCAGCACACACGCTCCGGGCAGGAAAACCTCAGGAACCTGGGCTGGATGTGAAGCAGGAGATCCAAGGGGCACAGCTGATACACAGGCATTGTGCTGCTGTTACTTTGTCTTGCACTGTGCTTTTAGCCCGCTCCAGGGATGAATAAGCTGCAGAGACTTCAGCTGCGGTGTAGGGCAGGTGGTGACAGAGCCATCGTGGCCGGCACTGGGCACGTGGCGGTGACAGCGCGGAGCCAGGGCTCTTGTGATGCTCTGAATCCCCTCACCTGCCCGAGTGCCGGCAGCTCCCAGCAGGCCCTAGCACTGCGCTGCTTGGGCTTTTTTCTCTTTTCCCTTTTTCCTCTCTCTCCCCCCCCCTTTTTTTTTTTTAATGAACAACTTTATTTCCCACTTTGACATTTTCCAGACCCACCTGGGAGCCTGCCTGCCAGAAGGAGAAATGGCACAAGAGGAAATACATCTTCACAGCCTCGAGAGAGGAGAGGGTTGGAATCCGAGTCCGTAAACAGCGTTGCTGCGCAGTGAGCAAAGGCAGAGCAGGTTGTACTCTGGAGAGTGTAACCCCACCTCCGCCACTCCTCTTCTGAGTTAAAAAATAAATAAGAGAAGCAGAGCCTGTTTGTTTGTCCCTCTTGGACTGGATGGTGAAGGCTCGGGGATGCTGTGCGGGGAGCAAGTGCAGCACTCCCAAAAAGCAGAGGAACCACTGGGATGCAAAAACCCCTTTCACAGACTGTCTGGGGAGCTTTTGTCCTGTGAACCCCTTGGGGGGACATAATAGCTCTGACCTGGCCTGGCTGGCTGGACCCTTTGGTCCCTCTGGTACCCAGCGGTACCTCCCAGTGCTGATCACTGCGGCACCCATGGCTCCCAAAGCACACCGTGGTGGGCACAGGGACAGTGCTCTGCAGCAAGGGCAGCAGAGAAGAGCAAATCCACAGGCAGGAGATGAGACCCCCACCCTGAACTGCCTGGCACACCCAGCATCCTACAGGATGGGCAGGTACCAGGGAGAGGGCATGCAGGATCCCCAGGACACCGTGGAGGCTGCTTGGAGTGAGCCAGCCCCAGGAGCTGTGCTGGGGTCTCGGCCAAGCTTGCGGCGCCTGTCAGCACGGCTGACGCTGCACAGTGCTGCAGGTGCCCCGGCGCAGAGGTGAGACTAAACAGGTCCCTGCGGCATGGCTGGGCTGGCGGGAGGGTGGCGGCAGCATCCCCTTGGGTGTCAGGGTCACACAGTGGTGGCACCGAAGGTCTGACCCCTGGCAGCCAGGGCTGCAGGTCACCTGTGGCATGTTGGGTTGCTGGCCGCCTGGCCAAATCCAGTTTCTGCCTCTCTAACCACATCAGCCCAGTGTGTGGTGATGCTGAGCAGGCAGGGAGGTGGTGGAGGGTGGTCACCTCAGCGGCCACCCCTGGAAATTCCTGCTGTGCTGAAGGGCGGTGAGGTCCTGGCACCTGGCACCAAGGGGAGCCCAGGGCAAATCTTGCCCTTCTTGGGCACGTGGTGGGACGGGGCTGCTGGGCTCACAAGGGGCACTGAGGACTGGTCCTGCAGCCTGTGCATGGGCTGCAGCAGGTGCTCAGGGCAGAGCAAGTCCCAGCGGTGCCAGGACACTCATTTTGCTGCAAACCCCTGGTGAAAAAGGCTGATATCTGCCTGGAGCGGGCTCTGCTGTTGCAGGCACTCCTGCCGTGTGGCCGGCGGGCTGAGCCCCAGCAGCTCATGGCACAGCTCCAGGGTGGCACAGGGGCTCCCCAGGGGCTGGGGGGCTGCCTCTGGCACTAAGCCACCAGCAATAACCGCTTCTGCCCCAGACTGCTGGCCTGACTTCTTCCACTGCCCAGAGCGTGGCCACCAGCACGAGACCCCCATGGCCCCTGCCCCTGGCTGCGAGCCGTGCTCTCCTGCTACCTGCACTGCTGCTGCCCCGGGTCAGCACCGTGCTGCCTTTCGCTGCCCACTGCCGGAGCTTTGGCTTAACTGGAGCAGCGCTGCAGCGGGGGGTTACCTTTGATTTAAACAAGTTTTCTCTGGCTTTGAAGAAGGCTGGTTAAAGTAGTGATTACCAGTGGATGGCTTGGAGGTGTCAAGAAGCTGCTTCCTTCAATGCATTTCTTCTGAGCTGTTTTCCCCTCTGATCTTTCTCTGTTCGCCTCTCCTGGGCTCGCTGGGTCACTCTTTCTTTCATCAGAAGTGAACTTCCAGCGCCAGAGAAAACTGCTTGAGCACAGACCTGGGGACAACATGTGCCTCCCCGCCCCAGCGTGCACGGATGCTGGGGATGCTCCTCATCACAGGGTGGCACCTGCTCTTGGGGCACCATCCCCAGCACTGTGCCATGCAGGGCGGGCTGCACCACTGCATCCCCTGTGGGATCCTCTGGGACTTGGGGAGGTCCATGCTGTCCCAGGCTGGGTAGCCTGCATATGTGCACTGCGCTCCCACCACAGTGCTTTGTCACATCGCCTGCCAGCATCTGCAGATGGCCCAGAAAACATGAAAAATTAATCTGCAGACACATGGGTGTTTTGTTTTATAATGGTCAAAGCCTGATCTTGATTAAAGCCCCTTCCCAGCACTGCTAGTGCCAGTACCTGCTAACCCAGGGCTGCCCCCTCCAGTGAATTGCGCAGGTACGAAGTGTAATTTACTCTTCTCACACCTTCACCTACCAGAGCACAGCAGCATTTTTCTATGTCCGAAATTGCCAGGATAACCTGTGCATTTGTCACAGTCAATGCTGAAAGGATGGATGTGACACGGTCGGGGGCAAAGTGCTGTCAGGGCTCCTCGCAGCTGGACCCCGCAGCTTGCGCCGTCCTGCCCCACCGCAACTTTTATCCCTTCACCTTTTTTTTCCGACTCACTGAGCAACAACTGTCGTGTTTATACTCCCCCCGCGACCCCCAGTCCTGCTCTACCTCAAGGATTAAGCTTTCATCCTTCATTATGAGCTTCTCCCCCAGGCAACATTTTCCACGGAGGAAAAGGAATTTCTGGGATTTTGCTTTTAAGAGATTATGTTACTAAGCATGTGTGTGTTTGTGCCGCTGTGAGGAGCTTTCACACACACATGGGTGATTTGTCGCATCCTGGGGCAACACAGCAAGTGGGGCGGCGGGGCGGTTTGGGGAGGCAGGTCCCCAGGCACTCTCCAGCCCCAGCGGCTCGGGGCCCTTCCTCCCCTTGCATCCCCTCATCCTCCTCTCCCCCCAGGGCAGTGCTGGGGGCAGGACACCCATGAGGGCATCTCTGGTCCCACACTGGTGGGTCTGGCCCTGCAGCCTGGGGGGCCAGGGGGGTCAAACTGCCATGCTGGTGTGGGGTCACCCCTCTGGGATGGGGGATGTGGGGTGGGCATTGCTGGGGATGGGGGAAAAGAGGGGGCTCAGCCTTGCTCACTGTTTTGGGGGTCACCGCTGTGGCCTGGCTGTTTGAGCCAGAATAACCAAATATTGGTGCTGTCCGCCCGAGGCTCAGCTGCTGTGGCTTTGTGGTTTTTCCTGTCCCCAGTGCTGCTGCAATGCTCCAGGGGGCCTCATGCCCCAGCAGAGCTGGGAACCCACCTCTTGCTCTGGTGGAGCAAGCGTTGACCTCGCTGTGCTCTCGCCCGTACTGACATGAAACCTCAGCTACTTACAAGGAGCTTATACCACGCCTGGAGGCTTGGCGTTAAAAATATTTGGCTGTACAGTAACTGTTGAACAAGGTTGTGTTTTCATTGGCAACAACTCTTGTTACTAAATCCTTTTCGGGAGCTCATCTAAGCCCAACAAATTAACATAAGGGAAAAATGATAGCTAATGTCAACCTACCAAAATAATCCAAATCTGTAGTTACAACAGGGAAGACATAAACATGGCCTAGGAAGAAAAACTGCTGCATGTTTAGCCTCAGCATCTGGGCTGCTGCTGCTTCGAAAGCAGTCCTGTTTTGAAAGGAAATAAGTAGTAGGTCAGGTGCAGCCTGTGAAAACTGCAGCCCCTGGGGAGCCCAGGGATGCAGGCATGAGGTGGCTCTGGGAACACTTCAGGACATGGCCCCTTGCCACAGGCATGGAAGGGGGAGAGGCAGAACCCCCTGAGAGCCGTGACATCCCCACCCCTGTTCGCATGCCCGGGGCAGAGCCCACTCCGGCCGCCCGCCCTCCCCACCCAGTGCTGCAGAGCCTGGACCACAACCTCGTGAGTCACAGCGCTGAGTCAGACCCTGCTCAACCTCTTGCATTAAACACCGCTTGTTCTACGTGTTCTGGGGGACAACACGAAGATATGTTCCTGGAGAGATAAGACACTTTCCCGTTGCTTCAACTGTAGCCATTACCTGCAATAATTAATCTGCGGTAATTGGCAATTGCTTACTCTGGATGCTTGAGGATGGCGATGACCCAGCTGTTGGGAAATTAAACAATTACCAGCTTTCCACTGCTTTCTGACAAGTTGTTTTCAACTGTCTTTTAGAAGTCAATAAATAAAAATAGCAGACTCTGCAGAGCTCCAACACAGGTGAGAAAGTACATTGGAAAATGGCTCCTAAGGGCAGAGGCAGCCCAAGCACACGCAGCCTGCAGGATGCCCCCCGCCCCCCAAACAGGCATAACAGTAGGTCTGTATCACACATGCAGACACACACTATCATGGGTATTAAAGAGCCTAAATCTGATTAAAGCCTTTCTATCCCCACCAGTGGTCAATTCCAGAAACCAGCTCACCCAGGAGGCCGAAATCATTTCATCCCCAAAGTCTAATTAAAGCCATTAGTGTATTCCTTGTCCTTCTGATAAGATCAAAGCATTCCAAGAGCCAGTCATTACCTTATTTTCAAGACAATTATACAACGTATAGCATCGATTTATTCTGCCTCCAGCTGTATGCATTTATCTCTGTCTATCACCGGGTAATTGGTACCATCAGACAGAGCCCAGCCCGGGCTCGCAGCTGATGAGGGCTGTGCCCCCTGCGCTGGGTTTCTTTTTCACCCTTGGCTGCAAATTAACATCCACAGCAGCTCTGGGTGTCCAGACCCCAACGGCCACGGCAGGACACGGGGCACGGCCAGGCTACCCGTAGCAGGGCTCAGGCAGCCAGCAGTGACCTGCTGCTCCTCCAGCACAGGCTGGGGCCGTGGGGAAGTCGGGATGCTCCCCCACCCTGGTCCCCTCGTCCCCACTGCCCCCGTGCAGCCACGGCTTCGGGCAGAAGGATGTGGCTCTGCAGAGCCATCAAGGCTGTCCTGCGATGGGGACCCAAAAGTGACCCAAGACTCTTGGCCCAGTGCCGCTGCCGTGACTCACCAGGACCGCAGGCTCAGCACCAGCGGGGGCCGGCAGTGTGCACAGGGGTGCTTTCCCCTCGCATAAACACATCTCCAGCAGCTCACGGCCCCTGCAAGAGCAGAGCTGTGAATTTTCATCTCTCAGCTAATCAACTCGCCTGCTAGTCCAAACTTGTCAGGAGCTTTATCCCTGCCCTGCCAGCTTCCTCCCGGCCCACGAGTGACAGAAGACGTTACCATCCCTCCTCGAGACACATCCAGCTGCTACAAAAACAAACATCCTCCCGATGGCGATTCCTCCTCGTCAAACAGCCCTGACCCCGGTCTCCGCGGTCAGTCCCTACAATAACATCTGCACTGCGCCCGTGCCCGGCAGTCGGCACATCCCGAGTCACAGTCAGTAAAAGGGCGATGTTTACGGCAGGGACGGCAGAGCCGTTTTACTGCCTAAGCCAGGGCTTTATTAATTGCTGGTTCTCCCTATGCCTCCGTGACAAAAGATTAATCACCCGGCCGAGGCTGCGCTGCCCATGAGGCTCCTGCAGATGAGAGGCAGCTGTGGCAAAACTGCTGGCCCCTGCCTGCGCCCGGGGAGGACAGGCTGGGCTGGGCTGGGCTTTTGGGAGGTTCAGAAGGGTCTGGGCAGGTTGCACACCAAGGGGGTCCAGAAACCCACCTGGAAAGCTGCTGTGGGCTCTGGGGAGACAGGGGGTCTGGTGCATGCCCCCTGCTTGCTCGTGGCTAGGCCATGTGCCTGTCTCAGTCCACGCCACCTTGCATTAAATGCCCTGAGCACTGCGCTCCTGCTTGGTCCAAAACGTGGCTGTGGGCAGCTTTGGCTCCAGGACACCCTGGCTCTCCATTCCTCAAGTCACCAGGATGTATTTGGGGCTTGCAGCCCTGCCGGCCCCATGCATTGGGTAATGTTTCACCATTTCTGGCACCTGGCTGTAGATGCTGGTGGCAGCTGATCCACCCCGGATCGGGGAGGGGGTCACGGGGCAGTGCTGGGCAGTGTAGGGGCTCCAGGGGTGTCTCTGCCCATGGCACATGGGTGCAAGGCGAGCTTTGCCCAGGCCCAGCGAACATGCTGCCCCTCCAGCTCTTCCTCAGCAGCACATGGAGCTGCTTCATTAACATGCAAACAGCTCTTGGACTCCACATGAAACAAATTCCCCTCTTGCTTTCAGAGCAGGATGAAAACTATCAGCATCAGCTCTTCAGCTGCTTTCCCTCTTCCGAGCAAGCGGCACTCAAGAGCCACTCACCCACGGGAGGGCTGCGCAGGGAACTGGAGCCTGCAGTGGGGGGCTCCGCAGCCCCTGCCCCAGGGGTAAGCCCTGCACGGCCCAAGACCTGCTGGGACCAGAGCAGCCAGCCTGCATCCAGCACCGGCTTCAGCTTCCAAAGCATCACCCCGTGCGTCCAGCATGGCTCTCCAGGAGGCTCAGCAACCGGCCCCATCCACCACAACGGCTCACCCGGCACAGAGCTGGCTCCTTGCCCCTCAGCCCAGCCATGGGCTTTCAGGCAGAGCCAAGAGCAGGGTCAAGGCACACGGTATGTGGGAACAGTGGCCCAGTGGAGCTGAAATCATGCAGCCTTGGAGGAATGCATTTTCAGCTGGACATCCACCAATTCCTTGTTAGCTGAACCGAATTTGGTTTGTGCTGCAATTACAGCGCCGCTGCAGCCATGCAAGCTGATTTTACGAAGGCAATTTGCAACCCTGCAGCTACAGGGCAGGAGCTGCCTGTGACCACTGAGCCAAGTGGCTCACACACGGGGCCAAGCAGAGGCTCCAGCACCAGGAAACACACACCAGCAGGATGCACAAACTGGAAGCAGAGGACTGAAACCCAGGCACGTGGCATTTCGACCCCCGAATCTAGCCCTGTGTTTGCTACTTTTTTGTCCTCATCCCCAAAAGACGTGAATGCCCCCAAACTGGTTTTCCCAGACCCTTTAACCTGCTGCTCCGACTGCTGCGGTGGGTTGCTGCCTGCAGCCAGCCGCTGATGGGTGATGAGGCCAGCAACTGCGGCGCCTGGACGGCGCCCAGGGGTTATCAGCAGTGGTGGCCGAGGCTGAAATAGCAGGGCAGGAAAGTGGGGTAAGCAGACCTCAGCTTCTTGGCATGTTTGCTTGCGCTAAACCTGTAGTATGAAAACTTTTCACAACAACACTCAGCGCTTGAAGCCTTCCTTGGCTGCCTGCATGCCAAGTCTGGCTCACGGGCTGGATTGTGCAAACAAACGGCGTTCGCAGGCACCGTCCTGGGACAGCCCAAAGCTGATGCTACAGGGTGAATGCACACCAAAGCAAAAGCTCTTTCTTCTGGCAGAATTGCAGGTTACAGTGTGTTGGGGACAGACATGCTCCCCAAGGGATGCTCCTGGGAGCTGCAGCTCTGGGATGTGCTCAGCCTGGCCCTGCTCTCGTCACTGCCCGACAGCTTCACCAGCACCCTACCTCCCCCAGCAACCCCCTGCAGGACCCCCACAGCTGGTTTCTCTCCCCAGCGCTGCAGTTCATTGCCCCACTGTTGCTCCAGGGTTTTGCTCACCCATGAGATGCTCTGGAGCAACGTGGCTGGGCACCACACACCCTGTGCACTGGGGCTGCTGGCTGGCCCAGCAGCACAAGCTCTCAGCCCTGGGGAGCGGTGGGGGCACACAGCTGCCCCCAGCACAGGTGAGCTGCGCCCAAACAAATCCATCCCTGTTTTGCTGATTAATTTAGCAAACCAAAACTCCTGATGCTTGATGGGAGGAGCAGCGCAGTTTTGCTGAGTCTTTCTAGGTACTTCTGCGGTTATTCTGGTAACAGTAGTGCTGATAGCATCAGCTGGTCAGTGAGCACCTGTTTTCCTTGGAGGAAAATTACCGAGCACAAGGCCCATAGCGACACGCAGCAGCTCCACTGCCCTGGCCAGTGGCCACGCTCCCAACTGCGCAGCCCAGAGCCATTCTGCCCCCTCCCCGCTGGGCAGCCACGGCCCCCCAGCACCATGGTGCTCCTGCAGCCTGTGCCCCCAGCGGTGCAGGTGCTGCTCTCGTGCTCTGTGCCATGCCCTCTCACCTGGGTTTCCAGGTGCACAGGGACAGGAGGGTGGCAGCTGGCACGTGGTGCCAGTGCGGTGGCAGGACCAGTAGCGTGACTGGGAGCAGCCCTGGCCCGCCGGCACATTTGCTTGTGATGGTGGCTGGGTGCTGGAGGCTTTCTCCAGGGCTGAGCTGCTGCCGGCGATGGAGCAGGGAGCCAGCTGGTGCTGGGAGAGCTGGGAATACTGGGAGTGGCTGCTGTGTCATGACAGCGCAGTAAACCCGTGGCTGCCCTGGCAAGATGGCCTATGAAGGGGCATGCCCTAGAGTGTGCCCTGTAATTGGGGGTGTCTTGCGGCAGGGTGCCCCAGAGGGGGGCTGCCCTACGATAGGGGGTCCCTGTGGCAGAGGTGCTTTGCAATGGAGGGTGCTCTGCCATTGGGGGTGCTCTGTGGGGGGGGTACCCCGTAGTGGGGCTGCCCTGCCATGGGGGGTGCCCAGCAGCAGGGGTCGCCCTGCGGCGGAGCGGGACAGGCTCAGCCCGTACCGGGCGCTGCCGGGCGGAGCGGGCAGGCTCGGGCCCCGCGGCCTCCCGGGCCCGTTCCCGGGCGCAGGGCGCCCCCCAGCGGCCTGGGGCCGCCCCGCCCCGCCCGGGGCCGGCATTGCCCGCGGCCCCGCACGGCAGGAGCGGAGCGGCCGGGCCGCCGCTGCTCGGTGTCGCCACCGACTCCCCAGCGACAAAACGCGGCCGGGCCGGGGGCTGCGGGGCCCGGGGGCTGCAGCCGCAGCGCCGCCTCGGGACCGCCCCGGGGGGGGACTCTGGGCAGCGCCCCAGGCGGCCGCGCCGGTGCGGGGGTGGCCGAGCCCCTGCGGCCCCGCTCCGCCCCACGCCCCCGGCGCGGGCAGGCAGCGCTGGCCGGGCCCGCGGTCGGGGGGCAGCGACGCGCCGTGTCTGCGGGACGGACCCGCTGGCTCCTGCGCGGAAATGGCCGCGGGCTCCCCGCGCCGCGCTGTGAACGGGCTCAGCCCCGCACCGGCGCCCGCAGGCGGCACCGGCAGCTCGGCGCACGGCGGGGCAGCAGGCGCGGGGTCGTGCTGCAGAGCCAGGGCCCGGGCAAGGGCCCGTCGCCGCCGCTGGGACAAGCGAGCGGCACGGCAGCCAGGCAGGCCGGCTCCGGCTCCGCCCTGGCAGGGCTCCTCACCTGGCGATGGCTACGGGAAAGCAGCGGCGCTCGCCCGGTGGCTACTGCTTGTGGCTGCGCTGGAGCAGGCACCGTCACTCGCGCAGCACTCCTCTGAAATGTCATCAAGCCCGAAGAGATGAACAAAGAGCTTTCACCCAGGTTGTTGCAAAACCTGTTCAACTGACCTGATGCAAAGATAAGAAAATCAGGTCGCTGTTGAGGTACACATTAGGGAGACAAAGCAGCCGTGGACTCTTCCCCACGGCTGGGCTGGGAGGCACCTGGCTCGTGGCAGGGGACACAGCATCCCAGACCAAGGGGACCGGGCTGTAGCCAGGGCCTTTGCTGGGCTGGGACATGCTCAGCTGTCACCTGCGACAAAACTGAGCTGTGCTCCTCTGTGGCAGGGGAGCACTGATGCTCTGAGGGAATTTCCATGAGAAATTCTGTATCCTGCCTGGAAAAAAAAAAAAAAAAAAAAGAAAAAAAAAAAGAGAATCAGCAGGCCACTGGCACACCTACTTCCCAAAACCCAAAGTGTTTACTAGTATAATACCTGCAAAGTATTATCAGTTTAGTATCGTAACGCTGTGGCAAAGAGGTACTGTAAGAAAATTGGTTTTACTTAAAAACGCCTAAAAGCCACAGTGGCCTGGAGCTTGCTGTGCAAAAGCAGCTCCCAAGCAACAGCACCAGTGTCAGGTGGGGGGAGGTGGACAAGCCATACAGCCCAGACAGCAGCCAGGCGCAACGGCTCATTATCTAGCGTGCTCCAAAGAAACCGGCTTTCTTCTGACATTTCAGAGGGAGCATTAAAGCTTCAGTTTCCACATGAACAGTGATGCCCAGCTACCACCACCCGGACTGGTTCCTCCTAGCAGCCTCGATCCACGCGCGGTCCTGACTCCAAACACTTTCTTAAGCAATTTGCACATCTGAAAAATAAAATCCTTTATTGATAATATGAATGTTTAACATGTTTAATGCCATCAGCTATAAAAATGATTAAAGACTTCAGCTCGGTACATTTGGCTTTACAAATTTACAAGTGTTAATGAATTAATACTAGTGTATACATTTTGCACTTCATTATACTCCATTAGCCAGTGACAAACTCTGCAACAATGTCTGCTTATAACAGATGTGAGTTATAGAAGAAATATTTAGTTGCTTCCACACAGAATCTACATCAACAGTTAAATACTAACTCTAAATGTCTTACTGAATTAGTTGGATCCATTTTAATATCTTGTGCTTAAGTTTCTCTCAGAAGATAGGCTACTAGCAAAAATACATTCTTTTGCATACCCCCTTCCCATATTATATTTCAGAAGAAACAGTACTCAGTGCATTTCCTAATAGGCTTCATCATAGTATATCTCTCTATATAGAGCTATTGATAAAGAAAGGGGATAATACTATTTAGATTAATGTAAAAGCAAAGAAACACATTAAAGCAGTGTATACAAAAGCCTCACTTTTGAATTGGAAGTGATACATGGGCCAAAATCCACCCGCCCATCAGTTTTTACAATTACTCTCATCAAGAGGAAAAATCTGCTGTGGATACTAAAAAGGTTAAAACAGTAATAAATGTGCTTCCAAACAAGTCACCGCCCATTTATCTCTAGGCTGCCTCTGTCTCCCTACTGTACTGTTAGTACACAGCCCATTCCACTGGATTAGGAATAATAGCACATAATACCACAATTTAAAAGGCTACTAAAAGGTCTGTAAAAACCTCTTGTTCTAGTCTAAATACCTGCCATGGCTGTGGGGGAGGGAACAGCAGGGTCACTTCAGACAACAGCCACTTCAAAGCAGCACAAGTGCTCTGATGTCCTCCCAAACAAGACTCAAAGCAAGAAGGAACCTATCAGGTCATGTACAGTAGTGCACCCTCCCAGCTGCTGCAGGGATCTTTCCTACAATAAAGGTGGATGTATTTTGTCTAATTAAATATTGAAAAACAAAGGAGAAAGCGTCTCTGGCAGTGGGAAGCTGTGCTCTGTGTAAACGTGATGCTGCTGCAGAGGGAACTGCTGAACATTGAACAACACTGAGCAGCAGGTCCAGTTTCTAAATTTAGGATCAGTTCACATACAACACCCAAGATAATTAACTCAGGGTTGTGTTCTCAGCCTCTGCCACTGATCCGTGGTGCGTTTGTCTTGTATTTCTCGCCACAGTGACTCAGAAGACCAACTGTGCTGTGCCGCCATACGATGGGCAGCACACGCAGCACGTCTGCAGCGAGCGCTGCGCTTCTTGCAGCAAACGTTTCTGTGCCAGAATCTGTCGCTTCTCCCCTCTTGGGCACAAATAATTTTCACACACCTGATGTGCCTCAACTTAGGCAATTCCCAAGTGATTTTTTTAAACTCAATGAATTCCCACATTTTCTTCATATTAGGCAGAACATCAAGAATAGATAAAGATTCTCTTAATACACTGTGTGTTTATAGCACGTATGTGTGTGAAACTACTTACACATATATACATATTCAATCACACGACAGTAATGGTTTGCTCCATATTTGCAGCCAAGGAAACAAGATCCCATAGCTAACTAGTGGGTAAAATCCAAGTCAGCTGGACAACAGATAGAGATGAGGAACAAAATTATTGCTTTTGTTTATAGATGATCCCATGTTACTGTTGCAAAAAACCTGTATCATATGGACTAGTGTTTTGGTTTTTTTTTTTTTTTTTCAAGTAATTGATCTTTGTCAAGTAATAGCAAGATCCTTTTCTCAGAAGTTCTATACACAACAGTAGAATGCTTGAAGAGCTTGAAAATTCAAGGTGACACACCAGAAACCAGAGTTTAGCCATTTAAAGCACACAGGCGTCTCTGCAGAATCTGTTACAGGAAAGCAAGAACAACATGGACAACGAATACTGAGAGGAAAGTTATCTGGTTTGTATTATGGTTAAATTTTACCCCAATAAATTTATGTTGTGCTTCCTCAAACAGCTAGAAGCTACGTCCTAAAGGACAAAGTGTGGCTGGCTGCACCAGTCTGGTGGTCACCTTGCAGAATTCGTAGCACATTTGCTAACTTATTTCAGCAAATGGAAAGAATTAAAAAGCAAAACAGTGTTGGTTTCAACATTCAGGACTCACAGAATAATTTGTTTCTGCAGCTAGATGGTCCCCCTCCTCACCTTTTTCAGAGAATCACATTCATATTGCAGGCTTAGTTCAGGCACTTTTTATAAAATGTTCATCTGGAGTAAAAAGTCTGCAAAAGTTACTTCTGCATAATTTAAAAGTAGCATTTCAGTCCCATTAGAGTTTGATAGTTAGGTCCCACCACATGATTATGGTTCTTGTTATCTCTAACGATTTGACTGTTACCATGAGACATTTTGAGGCTACTGTATAGCTGTAGTTAAGGTTTCTTCATAAACAAAAATATTTTCCTACCTATTAAAAGAGGAAAAAAATATACTAAATGCTTTATACAGACAGAATCTGCTACTATGGAAATAAATAACATGGAGTGGAAAAACAGCGTCTTAGCTCTAGGATGCTAAGCCATGGAATGTCACATTCACATTTTCTGGAGACTAGCTGCTGGTTGGCAGGAGTATCTCAATGTCTTTGCCATTTGACACTACAGCATTGTTAGAGCAGCTACTTGCCACGTCCATGGGGGCACCCAGAGAGGATCCCTGGGAAGAGGTTTTGGTTAGTGGAGTAGGAGCAGCAGGTGACTGAGCGAGGCCGGGCTTCTTTGGAGGAATGGGTGGAGGGTTCCCTCTTTCTGCTCTAGGAATGGTTGGTGACTTGATTCCAGGAGACAATGGGCTCAGTGGACTGGAAACCTTACCAGGGCTTGAGGAGTGACCAGATTCGGTTTTGGGGCTCACAGCATTTGCCAGATTTCGATAGTCCGTGCCAAAAGGTGAGCTGTTAGGGGAGACAGGCTTGATAGGTCCCTGCTGGCTGGTAAATCTGGAAAGGACCTGAGTGACTGTATTGCGGGCCAACTGCTTGGCGGCAGAGTTATCTGCTAGAGTAGGAGACAAATCCCGTGACGGTGGGCTCTGCAGACCACTTGACTGATGGTCCTGTTCAGCTTGAGACTGAAACTTGTGCCGAGCTGCATGGAAACGCTGATTGATCCCCACCTGGTAGGATGACTGGTAACCAGGGCTGCTTGCTGAAGCTCCCACTAAGCGTTTAGTCAGAACTGGTGAGGAGCAGGGAGAAGGGGTTAAAGAGGAGGCAGCTGTGCTGCTGGGAGACAGGGAGACCCCACCAGAAGGGAGCTGGGACATCAGATGCACTGGTGACTCTGTTCTGACAGGAGAGCTTCCATTCTCAACTGCGTTTTCTGAGGCTGCACCAGCAGATTTCTCCTTTTGAACTTGGCTCTCTGCTGCATTTGTCTGTAGTAGCTCACTACCTGTCTGCACATCTGTATCACAATGACCATTGGATTTTGCATAGGAATGAGTAGGTGTAGTAGGGCTGGGAAACACAGCGTGTACAGCTTTGCTGGTGCTGGCAGGATTTGCTCCGTCTGCCTGCAGACACTCAGTCTGGCAAGACACAGACTTCACTGTGGGACCATCAGTTGCAACACCTCTGGATGTCACCGAGGGGCTTGGCTGCAAAGGCTCGGTAGGACTGTGCTCCTGGCAAGAAACCTCCAGCTCTTTCAGAGCTTTCTTCAGACATTCCACCTCTTCTTTAAGTGCTTTTGTACGGTTTTCTTCTCTGTTCAACTTGGCTTTCAGTTGTTCCCTTTCAATGTCAAACTCCGAGAGCTGCTTTTCTACTTGTGCTTCCATCTGTAAACCCCGCTTCCTCTTGGATGCCAGCTCCTCTTCCAGTTTACTCACCTTACTCTTCTCTTTTTCCAATTTCAAACTCAGTTCTGCTGTCTTCTGTCCCTCTTCAGCTGCTTTGGCAGTGGCTTTCTTGCACTCCACTACAAGCATGGAAGACAGTTGCTTGTGACGTGCCCTTTCCTCCTCCAACTGGCTTGACAGCTTCTTCTGTTCTTTTTCAAACTTTTTCACTTGGGATTTTTCAAACTCCAACTGAAAGAAAAGAACAGAAAAGACTGGAAGGGAACCACAAAACCTCCTGAAAGTAAATGAAGTGTAATGCCCCAAAAACGAATGGGGTTACTACACATCTTGGAGAAATTACACAGTAAAAGATAGCAACAGCTAAGAAAGAGGCTCTTGCCCCAGGTATCAGCAAGACAGTCTTGCAAAGACTCAGGCTGCACGTATTAAGAATTATTATTATTTACTAGTAGTTTTATCAGGTACGAAACGCAATTGACCTTTAGTGAGATACACACCCAGTCTGCCATGCGCTGATTGAACAAGCAAGGCTTCCTTCCACCTCATTTACTGCTTTGTCTGTTTGCCGTTTAAAGGCATTTAGACTTAAAAACGCCAATGTATTATGCATGTTTAATAAAGTCTACAGCACTTGAGTAACAGAAAGCTCAAATATTTATCATCATCTCTGAATAACACACCCAGGAGATCTTTCGTGACTAATTCTAAATTTTGAGTACTAGAGAGCCCTATCATTAAGTGCAGCCCTGTTCTTGGGAACTTCTCAGATTTCAGGCTGAAGTAAGATTTCAAAGTGTTTGATTGCTTATTAATAGCTTTTAGCATTGCTCAGCTACCAAAACACTGAAAAATTACAGTTGTTTTTCATATAGATATGATGTGCCTTACAGAGGCGGGAGGTCCCTACGACTCTTTCAACATGAAGGTGCAATTAGACATCACTACTGAGGTCACCACCCAGGAGCCTGGGGTTTCGGTGGGCTGGGTGATTACCAGCTACCAAAGCATACCTGCTGGGTGAGCCGCTCCCGCTCCTTCTCCAGCATGTAGGTGACATCATCCCCCTCCGCTGTGTCCTGGGCGTGCCGCTGTCTCTCCTCCTCCAGGTCCAGTATCACCTGCCAAATAAACACGGGTCACCCTGACACCCAGGCACACTTACAGGCAGGGAGAGTTCAGCACCTTCACACATGGTCCAAAGCCAAATGACATGGGAGAGCAATCACCGCAGCCTCAGACATCTGAGTTCAACTCAAAAAAAAAAACCCCAAACCAAACCAAACACAAAAGCAGCTTTTGGACAAGCTACAATACTATGTTATTATTTGGTATAGTTGAGTCAGTTTGTGAAAGAAGTTAAGAAAACCTCACACTGGTTGTATCTTCATTTTATATTAAAAAGCTAAATTGCATACTTTTCCTTCAAACTGCAAAAGTCTTGAAAATTCATGTTATCCATCCTCGATTGTACAGTGCCCTCATCAGAATTTCCTGGCAGGACCATCAATATAAACCACAGCAGGATGAGAGGCACTGCATCCAGGAGACACAGGGCACTAACAATTAAAACAAGACAATCCTCACTACGGTTTCAGCAGTAACTTGCATACAGGCTTCTCCCCCAGTTTCTTACAAGGGATTTGAGGACTGCAGTGCAAAGTTTATTTTAAAGAACATTAATTTGTCTTCCACTTAAGAACACGATGAGCTCTTGAAATGAAACTGCTTGCCATAATGACCCAGTTAAGGAGCTCCTTCAGCTTTAACGCTGAATTACATGAATAATTGAAATTCTATTAACTCAACAAAAAAGCCAGAATACAAACTTCCAAGAGACTCTGCCGTATCTCACCACCAAAACTCTAGGCTCTCCCAACACATGCTCATCATGAAATTAGCAGCTCCTCACTCTTTCCAAAATTTAAGCTTCCAAACAACGCTTTAATATCTTTAACTGCACAAGGAAACTTTTTACAGAAGGAGACAGGAAGGACAGAAGGAGAAGGGGAAGAAAGTATCTGGCTTTAATAGCTTGATTTAGCTAGACACTTGGCTGGGAAGTGACACACACAGCCTTGGTGTTACTTCCAGTAACCAAAAGCTGAAGGTAACTCCAGCTGCCCACTCCAAGCATGGTGCCTGTGATGTAAAGTCAAGTTGGCTGCTTACGTCATAGTAAGGTTTCTGCAACAGAAATGCTTCAGATTTGTTCAGACTGAAAGGAACTTGCTCTACCTTATCCCCATCAAACCAGATTATGGGAAAATAAACTTTAACCACATGCTGATGAGCAATGAAACTGAGGGTTCAACTTTGAACCTTTTGATTAGAAACAGAACATGACTACTTGTATTTGAGATTTTTGTACATGATTTAGTAAGTTTTCATCAAAGCAAGAGTGACATACTTGAAAAAATACAGGATGGTATTGGCCCAAGCACAGGCACTAGCCAAAAGTACACCCAGATCTGACATTGTAAAAGAGAGCTTCTAGCCACCCGCATAACGGCACCACCTCAGTCTGCCGGTGATGCAAGTAAAAGCAAAAATCCCAATTGTTTTTTAAGGTAGAAAAGAAGTATGCAAAGAGGTTAATATAGAGTGCTGCAACGCAGGTGACTGCAGGGATGTTCCAGAGAGCTCCTCCCAGTCGCAGATTCCAGTGATACACTCTTGGGCAACTATTCTCTGCCCTGGCTACAGAGCAGGGACAAATACATTCCATCATTTTGACTTGCTTACATTTACTGCAGGACAACAACATGTAAATGCTTTCTTTTTTCAAAAGCTAACTAGTTACATAAAGACAGTACGTTGTAGCAAGACTCCAAGAAGCAGAGTTCAGTAGACTCTTGTTCTCAGACTTGTGTGTGGCTTCATGCTCCTCTAGCACACCACGGTATGTATACCAGAGAAGCAAACCTCTGTGGGAGCACACAGTCTGACACGTGGACCAAGCACTTCATTGCTGTCAATATACATTAAAGCTATTATATGAAGAATAGTAATAGGGGCTTTATTAAAGAGGCCAAATAGTGTGAAAAATAGTTTTGGTGATGCCATACTTCCTTAGGAAAGCACAAGGAGGTGCAGCCTCATAACTACCTGGTACCAGCTCTTCAACAATCACAGAGAACAAGTCACAGGCAGAACAGCGACGTGTCTGCTGAGAGTCCATTCTTCCAGAAATCCTTTCTAACATTTTGGTAAGCACTATACCTTCCAGCTGTAAATAAGCTAGGACATACAAAAAAGGAACTAACAAAAACATCTTCTGTGTATTTCCAATTTTGGAATTACCATTAATAAGCTTACCAGGTGTACTGTACTGAGTAAGAAGTTTAAACAAAAGTGCAAAGTCCTTTCAGTTACCAACATTCAAGGTGTGTTTCTGCTGAAGTTAATAGTTGTGTTTTGATAACATGTTAACTTCTGCATATCTCATTTGAAGCTGAAGCAAAACCTACCTTTCTGTGCCTGCTTTCTGCAGCGGCTAGTTGGGATAACATTCTTTCCTGCATATTCTTGCAATGTTTCATCACCACTTTCAAAATAGATAATGGATTGGAGCATACTGGTTGCTTTTCACCACGATTTCCCTCTTTCAGGGTCTCAAAATCTCTCTGCAGAGCCATTAATGGATCACTGATGTTGTACTTCCCATAGCGTTCTTCAAGGAACGTGTCTCTATGCTGGGCCTGCAATACAAAAACAAATTTGCATTTCAATATACTTAAAATAGAAAACTAGCTAAAGAAAAAAGTACCTTGTAGTCAATATTCCCCTTCCCCAGTTTTCCATTTAGAAATAAAGAGATCTGAACACAGTCCGATTCATATCCTGTTATCTGCTGTAAGAGTAAGAGCATTCAGACATGAAAAACTCACAAGTGTCACATCAAAGGTCCCTGGTTAACAGACATGAGCCAGTAATTAGTTAAAGTGATCTACCTGCTGAACAGCAGGGCAGTCCATGTCACCTGTGTGATCTCCAAAGCCCACCTAGCCCTTGCCATTTCTGATCAGAGCAACAACAAGGAGACCAACCTCATGTTTTTCCACTTACTAGGTGCACGTACTATTCCTCTAACAGCAGACTCCAATTGAGTAAGTTAAGACTATGAAAAATTAAGTGTATGGTGAGGACAATAATCCTTCTATCATCAGAAGGGATTTCGAAACAGTTAACCTTTAAGGTTTCAGCTAGGCTCCAAGCTAATAAAAATGCTCATTAATACATCTTATATGGGCAAAAGTTGATGTTTTCCCCCTAATAAGAGACAATAAAATCTAGACAGGTCAAATACATGCAAGTGACCTAGCTCTCACAGGCTGAACTGGCGCTGCACTGACGGATGTCCCCCCTCTTCACAACCGCTCCTACAAGTCACCTGCCTTCCAGGTAAGATACTCAAATCTTGAAAAAATTTGCAAAAGCCCTTCCATTTCCACAGCTGGAACACAAGCAAATGCATACTATTTGTAGGCAGTTACATGAAGCATGTGCTCGATTAATTCCTCATTGACCCTGCGGTTAACAGTGTCTTTTAACCAAGTGGCCCCAAACAAACTAGAAACAAAGGAAAGTCTTGCTTGAAAACACAGCATCTCCACAATATAATCAGTCTAATATCCTCATACTACAGCAACCTGCCATCTATGTCCATGACTTACCTTCTTTCCTTTCACACCGTTGTGGAATGTAAGTATCAACTCTTGCTCAACAGAAGATTTAATCATTTACTGTTGTGTGGCTTCCTTGACTATGTCACCACCAAAGAATTTCATGTTGAGCAATTAAAGAGTTTAGTTCTTGCAATAGCCTATAAATCCATAAATTGTTAATAAAAATCCTTAATGTTCCCATCCAGACTAAACAAGGTTTAGTTTCTCAAGAACAAAGATAAGAATGATTAGGTTTCTATTGATGATATGTAAGAATTAAGGAAACTAGGCTTTACCATCTACAGTGTTTAGAATCAGCCGTTCCAGCTGGAAATGTGTTTTTTAGGATACCAACAGCCTCATCCTACTGAATCACTCCCATGAAGTTCTAAAAAACAAAACTGAACTTCATAAACACACAGATATTTTTCTACATGTTCACCACCATGATAAGAAACCATATGAAAACAGATATCCATGCAAAAAAGACGTAAGAGGGAAACCAGGCCTGGATTCAAAAGAGTCCTCAGAGCTGATCTATCTTGGTTCCAAGAAATTTAATCACCAATTTCAACTGAAATGGTTACAGGCTAAATGCTATGCATTTGTGAAAGCCTGTGACAGTGTTTTGTTCCAGTGTCGATCACTGACAGCACAAGCCCATGCACAGCAGAGCTGATGCACTCTTCCAAATCTGAGGTTTAAATTTGGACTCTTCTTGATTCATTACAGTCATGGTAACCAGTCCTTAAGAGGTAATTCATACTAGAGTGTGCAAGTGATGACATATTGTTCTGCATAGGCACATTCTAGTGAGGCCACTGAGAAAGAGGGCTTTCCTCTGGACGAGTCACCTACAACACCTTTCTCTGAAATGCAGGAGTGAGCTCCAGCACCTTCAACCAAAATGTGCCGTCACCTTTAAAGGAGCTTAATTTCAAGCATACTTTAGCATGTTTAACTAGCAAAGCATGCTCAACCTACAGAGGAAAGCTGTGATACTAGCTGCACGTTACTTGACAGAGCACACACGACATGTTTTTGCCTCCAGAGACTGCTCCAAACCAATGCTGCCTGTGGTCACCAGGTGTGGTTCAGCTTTCTGTGTATGCTCTGCTCACATCTGGGCATCCCTATGAGCATAAACAGGAAGTAAGCCATTCCACATTAAACACGGTAGCTCTTCCGAGTGGGTGAAAGGCTCTCGGCTCAAGCTCCACAAAGCCCTGACTCTGCTGATGCTGTGAAATGGCATTCAGCTGTCGCAGGGTGGAAAACAAGCAATCTACTTTGAATACAGAGCAAAACTGTGCCAGTCACTGCATGCTTCTTCTGAAATCCCTTTGGCTAACAAGAATGGCAAACTCTCAATGGCAAAGTGTTACCCATTTCTTATGGGAGTGCTTGAGCACATCTTTTAGGTAGGAAAGACTGAGGCTGACTAAATTGGAAAGATGCCTTGGAAGCCAGTATTTATTGGAAAGGCTGTTTTCTGATGTCCCAGTAAACTAAAAATGCAAAGTACTGAAAACGCAAACACTTCCCTCAAGCATACAAGAGCCACAGTGATGCTCTAGACATCACCCCATGCACCAGTTGTTGCCGATACACTGAAACAGGCAAGCAGACTGCTGTAACTGAGCTGTACAGGTCAGAGGACTGATAATAAAGCTTTGCTTTACTCACATAATGTGCGTATTTGCTGATGAAATTTGCTTGTCTGGCCTATATTCTAAGATGCAACCATGTGATTAGCACAAAAAAAAAATATTAGTAGAAGTCAATCTCTACTCTCAAAGAGAGAAGTGTATGCAGTACCTTGACAAGATGCATAAAAACCCCATAACAAAGTACTTTTCTTTCCATATCTCCTACATGACCAAACCCAGTTAGGGACATTCATTCTATGATACTGGTTTGGAGCTGTATTTTAACCCCTGCAGTAAACAAACACAGAGGAACAGCCCACACTCACAAATACACCTCCCTCTTTACCGTTAATATCCACCAGGAATGGTGGATAACTTTGATCAAAGCTTAAGATATTGTTCTAACTTGATACATTAAAAAAAAAAAAAAAAAAAAAAAAAAGGAAGGAAGGAAAAGATCAGCCCTGGAAATGGGTGGGTGGCCCCAGATAATGAGCCAGTGCCTGGTCTAATGAATCACAGGAAAAACTACTGGCTGCTTTTTTTTTTTTTTTTTTTTTGAGAGGCAGGGAATCTTCAGTTATTCTGAAGAATTTATAAAAATGACTCTGCCAAAACTCACTATAAGTGCGTACAGAATTCCTAAGTGACCCAAGCATTTAAAGGTTTGTATTTACAAATTGGGATGTTCATCCAGCTGGCCTAACTGCTTTGACAGATAAGCCATTCTTCCCTTAAACCCATCCCACCCCAGGGCCGGTCACTCTACTGCTGCCCAGAAAACAAGGGAGAAACCCTGTCAGAAGGGCACCAGCACTTTATCCATGTAAGCAAATGGGAGGGTCACTTGAGAAGTTTACTTCTGGGCAAGCTCTTTCTAATAAAAGCTTAAAGAACTGGCATCAATGTCACCCCACTGCTGATAACCTTCGATTTTTTGCATTACTGAAGGTGTGACAAAAGCCATGCTCTTCCCCTGCTCCTGCAGCACCGGGCTCTGAACCCTGTTGAATTCAGTGGGGTGGTTTGTTTCCTGTCCGAGAAAGAACAATGAGTTCTTCCTTGCTACTTTGTGCAATTAAGTATTTTCCTGAACTAGCATGACAAACAGATGAGGCTATCATAACATTAATAGCTTTCTGAAGTCCAGCTATTCTTCTGCAGTAGCCAGCAGAGCATAAACATTAATTAAAAGTTGTCTAGACGAGGAAAAGTCTTAAACAGGTCATCCTTCATCCTACCCATCTAGTTTACAAAAAGAGTCC
Source organism: Falco peregrinus (assembly GCF_023634155.1). Lineage (NCBI taxonomy): Eukaryota > Metazoa > Chordata > Aves > Falconiformes > Falconidae > Falco > Falco peregrinus. The sequence goes on along the minus strand of NC_073736.1, from coordinate 7,233,382 downwards.
AGTGCTTTGCCATCTGGGGCACCAGGCACTTGGAAATGCAAATAGGGATTTTTCAAGTCTGCTGCCCGTGATACCTCTGTGCCACGGGTCCCTCCAAGCAGCCACCTCTGTCACTAAAGTGATGGGGACAGCTCTTCTAAAATTAAGTCACAGTGTCATAATCTACACGGCTTATTTTATACAGGTATTGAGAACTGTCACATACGTAAGTGACTTCTCCCATGGCTTATGCTCTTCACTGATGCTTCAACTCAACTTCTGCTGTTGCTGGAGGTCACTTATAAACACCTCCAACAGTTTTGATTTTTTGCTGTCTGAACTGGAATTCAGTCTTAAACACAGTTTTTGTTCAACTTTCAAAACATAGGCAACTTGATGGAAGAGAAATACTCTATTAGTGAGCCTAAAGTGGAAAAAAAAATCAACTTGGATCCCAGTATCAACCTATTAAAACACATAAATGCACAGGAAATCAAGTTTCAATAACAAGGAAATAGGGTTACAAAAAGCATTGTTAACTCAGGAATGGAAAATTTCATCTGGAAAACCAGGGACGATGTGCATACTTCCAGCATCAACTGTGCTATGAAAGAAGATGCAATCTTCTGCAATTACAAGATCTTCTGATTTAGTACCTCCACCTGTATTGTCTCAAATATGTGGACTTAGGAATTTCCTATCAAAACATTCAAACCCCAAAAGCAGCTAAATGGACGATTCAGCAATTTTGAAGACTATCAAATTGTCCTCCCAAACAGGAAAAAAGATAACATTTAAACTTGGGCTGCTGCTCTTCAAAAAAGGAACCAGCTACGCATGTTAACTATTCTTAAAAACAAAACTAACCATCAGAAAGATTAGACTTATGCAGAGAGGGTACCACTTTAAACTGGCTGGCTTTTAGCTCTGGTTAGGGTAATTGACCAGTGCCAGTCTGTTTGAAAAGAGGCAATTCTGATTTTACGGAGCAGAAGCAGTATCTGACACACCTGAAGAGATGTTTCCATGCAAGCAGGCAAAGCAAAGGCTTCACTTTGCTAGGGAAAAGCTACTGTTCCCTCTTGGGATTTGTAGACTCTTTTGGGATGGATGTTTCCCATAACCTGTTTGTGTAATCTTTTTTTAATAAAATATTTCCTTTTACTGAAACCTTGTTTATGTGACAGCATTTTCTCTCTGCCTTCAATAATCTTTACAACTTGTTTTACTGGAACATCAAACGGGGAATTTCCAAGACTAGTTTCAAGTATTTTTTTGGACACAAAGCAAAGTATTATTTTTGCCTGTAATTTTACAGTTCAGGTTTTAACCCTCAGCACAACACAAACACACTGTTAATTAGCTGCAGCTACTGCGTATGCAGTTCTCCAGTAATAATATGCACAGAAGTTCCTCCTTTATGTTACAGAGAGTGGTATAATCTTTAAATAGCTTCTTACTGCCTTGAACTTCCTTATTAGCTTCTCTCCCCAGAGACAGATATTGGGAATAAAGACAAGCTGAGGTCACAGCAATCACTGACACAGAGAAGGGAAATGGGGGTGGGGATCACTTTGCTCTGCACAAAAATAAATGTCAAAATGCTGGAGTGGGATTGTGAGTCTCACTTCAGCTCCAGCTCTGAAGCAATGTCTAGCAGAGAACCACACAGCAGGAATTACATTGCTTAAATACGGTAACCATCCTAATTGCCATCATTATATCACGTGAACAAACCAGATAAACGAGAGCTACCCAGATATGCCCACATAAGACTTGTTATCAGCTTTGAAAAATATAAGAAATGTTCTTAGGGAACATCAAGCAGCACAAAACTGCAGCTTCTTTCCCTGGGAACTTCTGGTGCGTAGCACGGATAGTACACATCCCAACATGGCCATGTGCAGCTCCCAGCACACTTGAGACCATGGCCTGGGACTGTACCGTGCTCACGAACTGCACTGTTAAAACAGGGAGCCTGACAACACCCGGATGGCTGAAACTCAGAGCTGGAGCCACTCCAGCAAGGAAGTCATTCCCACACCTCTCTGCTCCTCGTTCAGCACCCATCTGGGTACTGAGAAGGTGAAGAGAACCAGCCTTTCAAAAGATACAGGCAAACAGTGCAGCTTCAAGCAAGAAATAAACAAGAAATTCCCCAAACTTGCAAGAAAAGCTGTAAGAAAAGCCTGCATTCCAACAGCACAGCACCCATGGGAACACTGCTAGCTCTAAGCTGCTTTGTAAGTGATGCAAAAGCCCACTTTGTCCCATCTGTGAAAGATTTACTAGCATCTGCAATAAGGTTTTATATTACTGAACTTTTTTTTATTAAACAAGTGGTAGACTTAGTTTTTGAAACTCCACTGTAAACTTAATTTCTAAATCCACTAACGAAGGAACACTTAATTTTGCAATGTATTAATACTGCTTTAGAGAATGAATCACTGAATTCAGAAGCAAAGCAATGAATACCAGCTCCCAGCCATTAACACAAAATAGATAGCTTCTATTCCAGTGTAAATTGCCTAAGGCCTTATTAACATAAAAGAATATGCCAGAAAGCTGTATCCTGTTTTCTAAAAGTAAACAGAACTTCATTCCTAATGTATGGAAAATCCTCATTTAAAGAGCAGGGGGCAGGAAACAAAGTGCTCTAACACAGTGATAGAGACCCATTTAAACACTGGATTGTTTCCACTCCTGGTGTGCTATTTCAGAAGACTAACCTGTGGTTCACGCACACAATCCTTTCTACATGACAATAGGAACTGAGAACATAGCCCTTAATACTATGCAACTCTCTGACAGCATCTGTTTTTGGGGATGACTTAAGATTATAACTACAGGAAAAGGAGCACAATAAGAAGTGAGACTTAAGGTCTGTTCTGAGGAGAACATTAAGATTTATGTAGTGGACAGGAAGCTACTTTCAGGCAAAAAAAAAGTTTTTTTTCAAAGAGGTTTCAAAATAGAGGAAGCAAACTGAAGCACTGGAAATGAGTATTTTGAATACAGTAAATTTGTTCACTTAATCCTTTATACTAGTATCTTGTGTATGCATGAAAGTAAGATTGCAATTTGAAGTGGACATCAAAATTCAAGACCAGGCCCACTGCAAATGCACAGGGAGAGATGATAGTCCCCATCACAAACACCCACCACTCAACTGAAAACAATACACAAGGGGAAAAAAAAACCACCAGTAAACCATAAAAAAAAAAAAAAAAAAAAAAGTGAAGTACAGAAGTCAGCAAGGGCAGGTCATAATATGCTAGATGCATCAAAAAGATGACCTGGCAACTGTTCTTTATAATATGAATCTCAGCACCAGATGAATAAACCTCAGGAGTTAAACCCTTTATCCCAGCAGGCAGAGGAGGGGTGCTGCCTCCAGGCAGCATGCAAAGAGATACCCAGGGAGAACACGAAGCAAGGAAGAAAGGGTAAAGATTCGGGGAGGGGACGTGAAGAGAAGGGAGGAAAGTAAAAGAACAAATTAAGCAAGCAGTCTCCGGAAAGCCAGGCTCAGCAGCTTGATTTTGACACAGTGAGACAGAGGGCCAGTGCCAGCCAACAAGTGGCCTGATACCACGAGGGAGAAGAAAACTATTTTAGGCTTTGTCATCTGCACACATGGATATTCTCTACTAAATGCCAGATGCTAAATGTTTTTGTCTAAGCATGCAGGAATATCAATTATTGCAGACTGCGCTATCATCAAATTACAGTTTCACAGGCTAAGGTACTCTTTGTCTGCCTGTGTTTGTTCTTTCCTATAACGTACTAAAGGATCTGCCTCAGACATCCAGAGAGTTCAGAAGCATTTAAATTTGAATTGATAGTCAAATTAGCCTGCAAGGGGAAATGCAGTTTTCTTACTGTATGGGAAGTAAAAGGGCAGATAAACGTCTGATTTTTAACCAGACATCTACGTGTCTAAGGGAACTGCTGGAGAAAAACACTGTTACCGTTAAGGATCGTGGAATCCTCTACGAAGTACAGGTCCCACTCCACCTCTTTCTAACATGTACGTGCCCTTAATATAAAACTATCATGCCTCCAAAGGAATCTGCAGAGGCAGAATACATTGTTGGTAACAATCAAGGAACAGAGACAGCTGCGAGACCACAGGCAGATGAATCCTCTGTGCGTGGAGCAGCCAGCGCTCCCACCAGCCCTGGATGTTTTGACCCTTCTCGGTGTGAGTTACAGCTCAGTTTGTCACATGCAAGTCAAACTAATTGCTCGCAGAGTTTTAATCTTTAATTCAGCCTTAGAGGGCTTTTCCTTCAAGGCAGCATTTTTATATGTATAAAAACATGAGTAAATGGATTATCAAGGTGGGTTTTCCTTTAATTACAGTCACACACAACCAAACTATTTCAGCTGGTGCAACACTGTAAAGCTGTTACCACAGTTACTATCAGTAAACAAAAAGAAAAGCACAGTAAGGCCAGAATTTCTCTAACTGTATATCCCAAATAAATAGACAAAGCAAAGCACGGAGTTTTCTGCTTCTGAAACTCTGCCCAGCCACCAGATTAAGTCATTACATGGCTTTTTTCCTCCCACATATCAAAAGGGCAATGCAAGCCTTCTGCAGCAGGAAGCCGGACCTGAGCTGCGGCACAGCTGAACGCAGCTTTTGGACCCGAGTAACAGCACAGCTGGGGACCTGCACCATCCCACCATCTGCTGCAAACACAGGCCAGTTCTGGAGGGGTTTAACTTCCCCTGTGGTTGTGCTCGGAAGGCAGGGCTGTGGGCAGAAAGAGCCAGCTCCCACGTGAAGCTTTTACTGTCCCTTCCTATTACTTTCAGCTTTCCTTGCATTCTTAAGATGAAACACTGCAGCGTATCCCTTACAGAAGAAGGGGAAAATAGCACTAACCTTTGATTAGCTTGGTATTTTATACCACTTAATTATCAAGTACGGGTTACAATTTCATTTGATTTCTTCTCAGTTATGAGTGCTTGACAAATGATGTCAAAGGGTATTCTAACCATATTAATCTCCTCATGCAAGAGGGAACTGCAGGTTTAATTTTAACAGAAAAGATAATTGCTTTACGCTACTGGAAGGTACACAATAAAAAGATTTTGGAAATTGAGTGGCTGCGTTCCTTCCCCTTGGTCTCTCTGTGCTCCATTACATGCATTTCACGCTGCGATGTTAAAGTGGTGCTTGTTTTGGTAACACACTGACCAGACAGAACTAGAAGACTGATCCCAGGACAGAGGAGAAATTTGCAAGCCTGTTCCAAGGGAGGAGCCAAGCCTTCCACTATCAATTGTTTTGAGAGGGTAACAATATTCCTCCAAAATGAAAAGACCGTCTAAATGCAAAAACAATTAACAACAAACACATAAGCATCCCAACTGTTTTGTAGGTGGATCTCACTCTGCACCCCCAAAGGGTGTTTGTATTTGGAATCAAGCTACAGAAGCTTTTGCTGGAAAACCAAGTCCCTGCAGCTCCCAGGCCTGCAAGCTGCCGTTCCTCTTCTGAAACAGCTGGAAGTTTAAACATTATGAGCAGTGACAGATCAGCATGAAAACACCTTCAATATTCAACCCTGTCACAACTCACTTCTTCAAAAAATTGACCCCTTGCATCATGTATACCAATTTTTTTTTCCATCTAACTGAGGTTGAGTGCCACCTAGGCATCCTTCAAAAGGCGCAGTATTAACACATGGACTACACATTTTTTAAGTATTTTCTAGGCTCAACATTAAGACACCAAACTGGCCACAGCGTACCACAGCCCACACCACCTGAAGGGAAGCAGAAGCAGAGGGCTAGCACCACATACACCGGCATCACTTTGGCCAGTCCTCCTGCAGCATGAGCTATCCCTGCAAGAAGAGATCCTGCTTGCTCCAGCACCTCTCCCTGCCTTGGCCCATCACATGTGCTCACACAACCATGATGTCAGCTGCACTGATGGGTTGAAACTAACTTTTTTGATGGGTTAGTTTGAGCTCATATCTACCTCACTGGAAGGTGACACTTGTGCCAGCAAAGGGAAAGAATAAGTAGCTGATCATGCAGGTCACTGCTCCCAGTGGCAGTGCGAGCTTACGTTGGCTTAGTACGATACAAAGCCACGCATGTTTTTTTCCTCAGCGTGACAAAGAGTAATTCGCAATCCCTTCCTGGAGAGGACAGTTTCTGCTTTAAGAACCCCTCCTTGCTAAAGAAGAACAAAACCAACAAAGTCAGTCTGATAGAACTTTTACATTTCTCACAATAGCAGAAACATTCACTTCTTTATCAGAAAGGGCGAAAGCACATGCATAACACCGTAATTCAACACCGAAATGCTTCTGGCAGCCAGCTTTCCATAATGAGTTCCAAGACATAGAATGATACACAGCATTTATTATCTAATACTACTGATATTAAGATGGTATTCTGAACCAGTAATAAATCTTTGCCACTTTGGATGCCAAGTGCATTGCAGAACCTATAGCAGTACTGTCGTCATTTTTGTCTCTTATCATGGTACTTACAACATACCTTTAAAGCTTCTATGACAAGATCTCTTGCTTCCAATTCTCCCTCAAGAATGCTAAACAGCGTCAGTAGTTCTGGTTTGCTGAGTTTTTCCAGATTCATCCTGAAAACCTGAAAAGAATGGAACATAGTTTACTAGGTATTTCTTTGTACATTAAAACTGGTATTCTAAGCTATGACATACCATCTCCATTTAATTGCAGCGTCTAGTTTTTTGGACTCCAAATTGCCCTGGGGGGAAAGGGGACAATATACAAGGGGAACATTTTCTCTTCAACTTCCAAGACCAGCTGCAGAAGATGCATTTTTCACCTTTTCCCCAAGGGGTCATGAACATATGCACACCCAGATGGTGCAGGCAGAATGTACGGGCTAATATGACAGCATAACATTCACCAAGAAGTAGCCAAAGTTAAGAGGAGAGGGAAAAACACAGATATTTAAGAGCCATGCTACTGTAAATTACACATCTGGATCACACAGCTGCAAACATCACTGAAAAAAGACTGAAGCGCCGTGATGAATGCAGTCCAAGCTGGGCCACCGAGACAAACTTAAACGGCAAAGTTAACATTACGGAGCTGTGATGCATTTCCTAGGAATGCCATTAGGCATTACTAATGGAACAGGCCCAAACCGCTTTAAAAAAAAAATCAATGCCACAAAAAACACTCATTTAATCACTATTCTTTCAAAGTGTTTCAATATCACCATCATTTATTAAATAGAATTTTACTGCCCACATAAAACAAAGATCCATCATCTGAACTGCACGTATAAAAAGCTTCCCCCCCCCCCCCGCATCTTTGCTGATACACTTAACTAACACTGTCTAGTGACAAGCCTTTTTATTAATTACTTTGTTAATGATGGAAATAATTTCACAGACTAAATCCTTGTCTCTGATACAAATATACCCGTTGACACAGTCTCGTGCTTTGCACAACAAATAGACTTTTCTGGGTTCAAGTCAAATCCGTCTTTTACCACTCTCTATCAATCAGAAAATGCTACAGCATGAAGAAGCTGAGATACCAAATTCCACTTCACTGGTGGCAAATGATAAAGGGTTAACCTTTACTGAAGAAGTCTATCCAGCTAAAACATTCGACTCAACGCTAATTTTTCTGAAGTCACTGTTACTTTACAACTGATTTGCATAACTGTGCCTTGGAGAATTACGCACAAATGCAAGTTCCATCTTGTTATGCCAAAGCAGTTTTCCAGGTGCTGGGAACAGAAAGTTCTGCTTACAGAGTGGAGCAGGTAGCCTTCACACAGCAAGAGAAATCAGAATCTACTTTGTGCCCCCTGTGCTAAGCAGGCACGTTTCTTATCACGCAGTCACGCTCTTGCTTCACACAGTGTTTTACATGAAATTCCACAAAGCAGTAACGTTTCTTACAGACTCTTCTGGCTCGCTTTACTACTGACACAAGCTGCTCCAGGACCCCTCAGTGGAAGAAACTATGACTGGGGTACTATGGCTGTTCCAAAGCCAATTTAACCAGACACCATGAATCTGTCAGCATTGCATTTATATTCCCTACTGCAGATCCATCAACATTCAAGAGGAAAACACAGGAGCAGAGTGTTTGGCAAACCCATTCATATCTGTCATAATTTCAAAAAAGCCTGATCAAGACTTGACAGAAAAGTGTGATTTAGGAAACTCACTATATTGACTCAAATCACATTTCATCGGGCCAGGGCAGCACTGGCCACAGTTCAGCAAGAGCTGCACTTTGCGATCAGCCGACAGACCTCTACAGAGATTTGTCCAGGATGTGAACCTGACCATCTCCCTCAGTTTCAGGTACATCTGCTGATGGTTCTGTCACCACGGGGAGCCTGGCTAGCTGAGACCACATGGAAGGAGTGCGATTTACAACTTGTTCATCTTATAGAAAAAGGGAGAGTACACGAGAAGCAGCAAATTAATGCTAAAACGTAAGTAGCCATACAGGGTGAGAAAAGAGGGGTCCTGGTTTTAGCTTTTAACATTTACCATGCTTATGCTGGTACTGAAGCCTGAGCTGCATCACCTCCCTGGGCAGGTTTTCAGTCTGGAACATAGGCTCAGGGGATGCATAGCTTATTTTCAAAATCACCTCAGCCCTTGCTCAGACTAAATTTGCAGGTACTAAGACTGAATCAGTACTGACAGGAAATAGCAACAACTTTTTTTTGCCAGATACTCATCAAGTTGTATTAGTTTTGTGGCATTACAAGCCAGCACTAAAAAGGAGAATTTTTCCTTGAGATCTCAGAACAAAGTGTAACATCTAACTCCGTTACCCCAGGACAGTAAATTTTGAATGCGGACTTTCGATGTGACTGCGCCTGTGCTCTTCTCTTAAAAAGAGATGACATGGAAGCGTGCAGCTGAATCTCTCCATTAGCCACCGAATGGCACACTTTTAACCCAAAGACAGCTACTACCAACTGCAGTTTGGTATTTTAAAGCTGTTAGTCTGGGCAGTAATAACTTCTATTCTATATTCTAAATACTCGCATTGTGATCTGTACTTCACAGTGTTAAGAAATAAGCCATGCTATTCTTAACATGCCTCTATGGCTATAGTCTTTAATCAGCTTAATAATATAAACAAGCCTTGTCCTAAAATATACGGGTAAAAGTACCTACAGAAATAAAATGCAGGAGACAGTTTGCACAGCAATCATTTACATAACAAAAAGTAATATTAAAGATATATAAGCAGCACAGCCTTGGCTTCCTTGTGTGCAACCTGCTGCTGTTGCAGCCCTTTCACTGCTCTGTTTGCACAGGTTATCCCGTGCTGCTGAAGTGACCGACTGGGAGCAGATGCTGCAAATAAAGTTACTGCCCTAAAAACACTGCACAAAACTGCACTTGGATTCTGCACTGACTTACAAGGAACTTTTTAATGCAGTAGAGCACACTTGTTATGCTGAACCCATCACCATCCCAAGCGCTCCCTTTTAGGGCCACTCAATACTAGGGAGCTGAAAAATGGGGCAAAAAGCTCTATTCATTTTACATTACTATTTTACAAGAACAAAAAGCATCTCTGGATGAAACAGCTAACGAGCACGTATGTGAGCAGCTCCTCCTCTATCCAAATTCAAATCCCTTCCTGGCCCTCCAGTGTCACAGGCTCCTGAGTTGACCTTTCCAGGACTGCTTTCCAGTTACACGTCCCTGTGCCTTCCCTCGTCCAACTTTTTAATAAAAGATCACACCAACCCTATTCAATTACCCAGTTTTCCCCCTTGCAGACAGTCCCATTCTACCAAACAGACAGGTAGTCATCAGCTGGGGAACCTGATCCATTATTTCAAAACCTTTACTCAACAGATAGAGTTTCACAGCACTAGAAACAAGATCTAGAAATACCCAGGGCACATTACCCCTTTACAGTCAGTGAAATATGCTGAAGAGTCCAATCACAGAGACCACAAACCGCAAGGACCTTGTTATTTAGTCTGACGGTATAAATATTTTCCGTGAGTCTGAGATATACCAACCATTTTTGGACAATAAACAAAGATTTGGAGCATAAACAAAGATAATTACTTACTGGTTGCCTAAAGGTAAGCTTCCTTTCAGCTACGGACCATTAAAAAGTCTCCTCAGGAGACTGACACCTATCCTTGAAAGATACAGAACTCTTCTCTTAGAAAGCTACTTCCCAGCATTTAACTGAAAATAAATATCAGGACCAGCTTAAGCGCGTGTACAACCACGCAAGCTAACCAGCCAGGGTAAGTTATCTTTGGCATGTGCCACTTCAGGAACAAAAGCAATAAGTTTCTAGTCCATGGCAGCTCCTCCGCGCCCTGAATCACACTACGATGATTATGAAACCATTAGAGGTTACATTTCGCTTGGGCTCACATACATATAAGCACGAACCGAGTTAGCCAACAGCGCCAGCAAACTTCACTCAACACCCTGAGCGAAGGACTGAGCCCCTGCGCAGTGGGCACTAAGCAAAGGGCAGGCGTAGTGCACAGCCCGAGGCTCTGGCAGGGGACTTTGTCAAGTGGAAGCGTCAAGATGCTCTGCAAGCACTTGGCTAAAAACTCTTGTACTTTTTTTTTTTTTTAAATACCAGGAAGAACATAGCTTGTCATTCCTTTTTTCCTCTGAAGGAGGGCCTTTCCTTTCAAAAGCTGTGGTTACAGCTACGCCAATGCAACAATGCCTCTATGTCTATAATCCTGAATTTGCTTCTTTTGTATTTTTTCTTGTCTTGTCCCTGAAGAGGAACTGGTATTTTCCAAGAGCCTGCATGGGCAGTCATGTAATCGCATTCATATGAGAAACTAAATGACTAGTTTGAAAACTCTTGATAGACAAGTTTTTAAAAATGCTGCTGCATGTATAGCGTGATGTTTGAGTTGTTAAAGTAATTACACATGTTTATATAATAAAAAAGCTAACATACGCTTTATAATTGTGCATCCACAATGTCACCTGGCATTGCATCAGAACTGCCGAGAACTGGGTTAAAATGAGCAGTGGTTAAATCTGCCACCACAATAGCTTAGAAATAAAAGGCGATAAGGGCATGTGCCCCCCCAGACCCTCCTCACCCCATTATTTCGCCAAGCACTGCTCTGGATGAAGCAACTCCATACAATTAACGTTCAAAACATGGCTGAAGCCCTTGAACAGCCACCGTGTGCCAACTGTAGCTCCCTGCAAGCCAGTTAAACGGATCCCCTGGCTGCCCTGGCCCCCACACCGCCGGGCACCCCGGCCTCGCCCCTCAGGCCCCCTCACAGCCCAGCGGGCTCCGGGCCGGGGGCTCCTCCAGCCACGAGTCCCCCGGCAGCGCTGCCCTGCCCGTCACTGCCCACCCGGCCCGGGGCACCGACTGCCCGGAGAAGGGCTGGCAGGGGCCGGTCCCGGGCGGCAACGGGCCGCTACAACCGCCGCGAACAAAGGGAAACGCCGCCCGGAGCCGGCCGCAGCCCAGGGCGACTGCCGCGGCAGCGCGGACCCCGGGCCTCCCCCTCAGCGCCCGGCGCCGCCGCGGGGCCAGGCCGGGGTCCCGGGGCGGGCGCGGGGGAGCAGGGACCGACCCCGGCGCTTTGCCTGCCCTCGCCCCACGGCAGCGCCCACCCGGCCAGGCCCGGCCCGGCCCCGGGCAGCCACGCCGAGCTCCCGGTACCGCCTCCCGGCCTCTCCGCTGCCCCCAGCCGCCGCGCCCCCCAGTACCGCCCCTCCCGGCTTCCGGCCGCCCCCGCCCGCAGCAGGGCTCGGCCCGGCCCCGCCACCGCCCCTCTGAGCTCCCGCCGGCCGCGGGGCTGGGCCGCCCCGCACCTGCCGCGGCCCACCCGCGGGGGCAGGGGCCGGGGCAACGCCGGGTCTGGGCCGGACCGGGCCGCACGGAGCGGAGCCCCACCGACCACCCCACCGACCTGGCCCGCGTCGCCGCCACTACCGCGCCGCTCCGGTCCCCATTCAGCCGCCCCGCCCCTTCGCACCCGCCCGCTGAGGGACGGTGCCGCTACCAATCAGAGCCGCTGCCGGGCACACCCGCGGCCCAATGCGCCGCCGGGGAGGCGGGGCGGGGGCGGGGCCCGGCCGCCGGCGGCAGCGGCCGCCAATCAGACGGCGGAACCGGGGCGAGGAGGGCGGGGCGGGGGCTGAAAATCCCTTTTGTTCGCGGCGGCGGCGGCGGGGCGAGCGGGCGGCTGTGATTGGCGCGTCACTTCCGCCGCGGGATGGGATGGGATGGGAGGGGAGGGGAGGGGGCGTCGCGTCGCGGGGGCGTCGCGGCCGTGGGCGGGGCCCGGTCCGGTACGGCCGCCGAGTCCGGAGCCCGGGCGGGTAGCGCAGTGAGCGGGACCCCGCAGAGGCCGGAGCTGGGTGAGGGGCGGTGCCCCCAAACAGCGGCTCAGGCCAGGCTGGGTGTTCCCGGGCGGGACAGTGTCCCGCGTACCGGTTCTGGGCCCGGCTCCCCTCACACTGGTTCTGGGCCCCGGGGCAGGCCAGTGCCCCTCGCAGCAGTTCTGGCCTGCCACCTCTGAGGCCAGCTCCACTCGCGATGCTGCGGCCTGAACTTGGCCTCGCTCTTGAGACTGATGGTTTGCCTCTGGGTGTTTTATAATAGTTCTGTTTTATTTGTGAGGAGGTACTATCATATGCACTGTTTTGCAGCGTGACTCACCTGGGCAGGCCATCAGTGCAGGCACATGACATACTGCCTGTCACAGTTTCCCTCTGTTATTCTTTTGCAAGTGCTGAGTGACACCGTGATGGCCAGCACCGTGATGGCGGGAGCAGGCAGTGCACAGAGATACCGTGGAAAGCTCAGCATATTTACATTTATTTACCTGCTGTCAGCTGAGGAAAGAGCCCAGAATATGTTGGAGGCTGTTGCTGTAGGCCATGCCACCTATGGGTGCCTCAGCCAGAGCAGGGCCACTGCTGGGCGGCTGACACTGTTGAGGGCAGCAGGTTTTTTCGCTGTCGAGCTGCTTACCCAGCAGTTTGCTAAGCCAGCGTGGCAGCTGAAAGGAGAACTAACCCTTTCTGTGTAGAACACATCAAATCGTTCTATCTCTGACCTTCCTATGAAATGTGCTCAGCATTGCTAGTGCCTTTAGTTCTGAAGAGCTGAAAACTGTTTTTAACGGCCTTTCCCACTGGTGGAAGTGCTGGGTTTGCGTGGTGCTGCAGCACAGGGCCTGCGCTGTCAGGTGGTGGATTGCCGTGAAATCAGCAGTCTCTCGAGTGGAAATGTCTGAATCCACCACAAAAAATATCATCATGTAGGGACTTCACAGAGTGATGATGCCAGCAGTAAACCGCACCTCTAACCGTTGCAGCTCCTGTCTAGTATGTTCAGAAGATGATTTTGTCTAGACAGGGTTGTCTGAGCATTATTTCCCAGCCTTGATAAACACTGGAACTTTTGCAGTGCCTCTGGTCGAGCAATCTTAGAGCCTGGGGGGGGAAAAAAAAGCCTGTGGGTTACTTCTCCTGAGCTGTGCCAGGCTGTAAATGCCCCTGTGGCACTGTTGAGCTTGCCGGTACCTTACGTTTATTTGTGATTACCTTTCTCTTACACTGTGCTTCTCCCAGCTCTCTGCTTTTCACCTGTTGTCTCTTCTTTTATCCTTGGAATATGGGTTTAGGGCAGATGTCCTTTCATCAAGTACATGATAAATGGTAGCAGCTCATATCAAGGTTCCAGCTTGCGGGCTTTTCTTTACTTCCTACGCACCATTTTTCACTCCCACTGGAGAAGTGACAGTGCTGGGTGAAGGCCTTGGAAGAGCAAGGATGGGCTGGAGAGGGGTAAGGGGAGGGGGATGCTTGGAGAAAGCCAGGCAGCCCTGGGGGGGGGGAGATGGCTGCTGGCAGCAGGTGACCCGCATCTGCAGGAGGGTTGTTCCCTGTCTGCGGCCAGAGAAAAGAGGAAGGGGGCTAGTGGAGTGCCACAAATGAAGGAAGTCAGACAAAAGAGAAGCTGACTTAACTCACCATATCCTGCAAGTTCAGGACACGGAGCCTGCCAGGGAGATCTAGGCTGTAAGCTGGCACGGCATCTCATCTCCCTGAAAAAAAAAAAAAAGGGGGGCTTTAGTGAAAAAGGTGGGTAGAGCCTGAGAGCTATATCGCATGGTTGCGGGCAGGTGGGGGGTTCACGCTTGCACATCACTGGAACGAACACCGTTCTGATGCGCACATTCCCAACCACCAGCACTTTTGCGTTGGCTTTTTGAAATCCATCGCTTCCAAGGCTTTCAACACCCGTGGTGACGCCGGTGCTGCAGCGCGGGACCGCGACGGGCATGGCCGGGGCCGCAGACCCCGGCTGGCGGGAGCCCTGTGTCGGGAGCACGGGTGGAGCTGGGAGCCGCTTGGTTCGCGTGGCTTCAGCTCCCCCGCGTGTCCGCAGCACTCGCTGCACGGCGGGGCGGCCAGGGGCCCTCCGCCTGCCCACGGGCTCGGTGGGAGCTTTCATTTTTCCAAAACCGCCGCACTGGAGCTGTTTTTCCAAATACCACAAAACAGAACTGAAGCACTATGTATGTTTGCATCTGAAAACAGAGAGGGAGGGTTTGTATTTCCAGGCTGGCACAGCTGATCTGGGTGATAACGTCTGCTAGCTGGTCACCCCTTCTCTGATGCTGCTGCAAACATTCTTGTCACTGCCCAGTCCTGCTCTTGGAAACACTGGAGAAAGGAGACCTTTATGCAGAAAGAGCTTTGCATGAGGCTCATGATTGACTAGCGATGAATTGAGCATGTAAAGGTCACAGATGCATGAGTTACATCAGGGAACATCTGGCTCCAAAAGCTTCTCTGTTCTGGGGCTTGGTGAGGACATTCGATGAACCCAGCACAGCTGAAGAGCAAACATCTGAAGGGACTGAGAGTCCTAGACGTCCTAGGTGGTCTCAGGGAGGGCAAACTAAACAGCTGCAGCCTTGAAACCCAGCAAATTAGTAGAGATGAGAGAGAAAAAAAATATTTCTTAGTAGAGCCCATATGCCCATGCAGAAAAAGCATATTCAGTTGCTTGCTGGTCTGCATCTGGGGGAGAAGTAAATCAGCCACACAGGAGGAGCAGGCTTTTCAGATCTGGAAGACATCTCTCTCCAGGCTGTTTGGCCATCTTCTTTTTGTTTTATTATTTTTAGCATGCTGCTGATTGCCAGGTGTGTCAGATAGGGGCAGAAGAATGAGGTACCTGCCCGAGAGTGCGTGCAGTGTGCACTTCTGATGTAAGGAAACAGCAGAGAAGTGCCAAGGTGAGGGCAGATACAAATCACTACAGTACCTGCACTTGTGCAGGATAAGCACAAGTATGTGCAGCTGGTTCTGGTTTGCCTCTATGTTTATAGCATGTGAAAGAGTGAGCAGCTTTCCAGAGTTGGGGGTGGTGGGGTGGTGGGGTGGTGGTGGTGTCCCATAGGATGGGAGTGGGAGGTCTCGGCTCTGTAGGGAGCCCAAGGGAGGAAACGGGCCGGGGGTGCAACCTCCCTTGGCCAGCACGGTGCAGGCTCATGTCACATTGGAGAACATTAAGAAATGAAAAATCTTCAAATGCCAAAGAGAAGGAAACACAATGGCAGGAGAGGGGAGATTTCTCCTGCAGTATCACAGGCAGGAGAGATAAACCACAAATACAAACAATTAGAAAGAAGCACATCTGTCATGTTTGTGACGCTGTCAGAACAAGAATCCATCTGGGAAAAGAGCCAGCCCTGCCTCCCTAGGAGTTATGTATTTTTTCTTTTTAAATATTGTACGACATCCATCAATATAGCTGTGTGTTGTTTGTGCTGGCATGTGGGTGTGTATTTCTGAAGGGTCCCCATATTAGCAGAAGATCTATAGTCTCATTCCAGAAATTTTGCTGCTATAAAAATATATTCTGTTTTTGACTGAGTGTTTTTTTCTTCTCTCCTGAAACTTTGAAGCTGTGTAAAATAGCTTCATAAAACTTGTAGGGTTTTTTAAAGTGGAAGTTACTGCCTAGCCTTGCTTTTAAAAATGCACCCCTGATGTCAATCGTTGGGGTATTGTTTGCTTTTAAACAAGTGAATGCTGAAGAGATGCTGTAAACTCCTTTTTTATTTTGTTGCTTATTGAGAAAGATCCAATTATACCTAAGGGAAACGGGAATGAAGCATTGCCTAAAAACATATGGTGTATAAGCAAGCAAAGCCTCAGCCTTCCAAAGTAAGCATGAAAAAAAGGGAAAATCCTTTCAGCATTATCCCCTGAGTAAATACCCTCTCTTGGGAACACTGTGGTACCTGAATTACTGGCACAAGCCCTTCCTTGGCACCAGAAAGTCCTTTGACCAGCATCGGCTTGCCTGGGGAGGAATGATGGGCTGCAGGAGCCCTGGATCCACCCCGCAGGTTCCTGGTTGTGTCTGGGAGCAGCTTGTCACGGAGGAGGTCCCAGCCTGAGTGCTGCCAGACTGGCACCCCAATAGCATGGCTGGCACCCCAATAGCACGGCTGGCACCCCAAGCATAGGGCCAGGCTGCAGGGATGTGGGGACTGTGCTCCACACTGGCCCAGAGCTTGGCTGCCAGTGCCTGGCCCTCTCCTGGACCATAGGGGCTGCAGCCGCAGGCACCTGTCCTTAGTATAAATGTCATAAAATCCACATGGGAGATCCTGGTGCTGCTCCCAGCCTCTGTCACGACCTTGTGAGAAAAGACGCTCAACTCAGCAGGAAAATGACTCTTGGCCAAGGATCCCTGCCTGCGAAGCCGGGCTATCACTGCTTAGGTCTCTTGAGTGTTCTTTCTTTCAACAAAGGATGTGAAGTGCTGGAGTGAACATATTAGAGCAGCTAAGAAGCAGCTCCAGTTCAAAGGATGTTTGGAAAACCCTTTTTCCAATCAGGCAATTTGCAATTTCAATTGCTAAGTGTTCCCCTTTCATTCCTTGGCACTCTAACTCCATCTGAATTGGCTTTCTCAGCACTTCAGAAAGGCTTATGTTACATTATGTAAGATTTAACAGCCATCACTTCTCTGAAGGTAATACAGAAATGTCTTTTTTATGACACAAGAGGGAGATTTCTCATTTGGGAAGCTGATTTTTTGTTGTTACCAAATGACTGCTTCAGTGCATCCTTCATGCAACATTAATAACTGATTTTTTTCTATGAAAAAACTAAAAGAAATTTTATCGATATTTCTGATAAATGGAAGTACCTGCTGAAAGGAAATAAAATTTGCTTCTTTATCTTTATATGTACATATATCATATGTATTCATACGTACATATTTAAATATAAAGACCTCTCAGGACGCTGCCTGCATTCATGTGATCTGCAGCTGAACAAACTGATCATTATGTCGCCAGTGACGACTTGTTCGCCCCCAGCTGTGCCCTGCAGAGGCTGTCTCGCATGAAGCTGACAGATGAAGTCCTTGCTCAGTCCCGTCACAGAGCCAGGCCAGGAACCATCCCAGGCTTTCTAATCTCTTCAAATAATTTCTCTTTCTGCCCATGAGCATTCATTCACCCACTGATCCATCCACCAGCCTTTCCTGCAGACTCGGGGGGGGGGGGAGCGGAGGAGGAAGCTGGAGGAGCAGCTGGGGCAGCGCATCCCGCAGCATCCCGCAGCCTTTGCTTCCCAGCACGTCTCCCACGTGCCACCGGACAGGGACAGCCAGGCTGGCCTGGGCAGGCAGCTTCCTTCTCGCTGCCCCTAAAATATTAATTGCAGGTAGCAAGAAGAAATGTCACTTTGCTCTACTGAACCTCTTTAACGATTTACCAGAAAAAAGCACTCCAGGAGCTGCTGGTTTAGTGGATGACTTTCCCTGACCGTGATTGAATGCTTTGATAAGAAGCAGGAGTTTGTTTGGCACCTCATTTACCATGCTGGGCTCTTTCTGCAAAGCACATAATACTGTTCTTACCAGAGCAGAGTGTACAAGAAGTAGAAAACAGAAATATACTTGGAAATGACCCTCACCTAACAACACAGCCCATGGTCTCACTTTCTTTGAATTACCCTACACTCTGCGTGTTGGGAAATTGCTTTCTCTGATGGACGATTGCTTGCCAAAGCCTTGGGACCCTGATTGATTCCTGTGCCTCTGCAGCTGCCAGAGCAGAGCAGAGAGGAGAGAAGCCTGAAAACCAGGACATGAAGTGGGAAGGACAAATTCTCCCTGAAGTGCCCAAGCAGCAGGCTGGCTGGCTGATGGCTTCTCATCAGCCCTCCAAGTGGAAAGGAGGGGGAAGACCAGGAAGATTGCAGTGCTCACACAGCTTCATGGGCAGCAGCAGTGTAAATTTGTCCTCACTTTCAAAGCTCGCAGCAGTTCTGGGTTCTCCCACAGCCCTCCTGTGCGAGGCCATCCTCACAACAGGCATCTGCTAGAGAAATGCAGCCTTGGAGCTCATCTGTCAGGGCTGGCTCTTACAGAAATCCTAGGACTAGGACGGATCATTTTGCCAAGGGATCACACAAGGAAAAAAAATTAAAAGCATTATATCCAGAACAGGCTTGTTAGCCAGCAGTCACAGTAAACCCACATAGAAGCTTGCCGGAGGGGACATGACCTGCAGTCTAGAAGCAGGTTTTTCTAATGAAAGGAATCAGCTGTTCTGCACACTGACAGAGCTGGGAAGAGATAATTCTTCAGTGGTCGTCCAGTTTACTTTCAGTTGATGTGAAAGACATGTATTAAATAAAATTATTCCAAAAGGCAAAACAAGCTTATAAGAATCAGCTCCTCAGCCAGCCCAAACTTCCAGAAAGTTTCTTCCTGTTGTAGTTAAAATACTTCGTATTTGAATTAGCTGGGTTTAGGGATGACCATGCCAAATTGTGATTTTCTGGAGAGGTTTTCTGAATCAGAATCTGTGAATACTGTAGCTTCTTGTGCATTTCTATTGTATCTCCCTTGCCCAGCATCTCCTTTGCAAGCTGAACAGTCATAATCTAGTTAGGTCCTCTACATAAAGAAGTCTTCCCATAAATCTTATCTTTATTTTTGCCCTTCTCTGCCTTTTCTAATTCAGCCCAGAGCTTGTCTCTGAGAAGGCGTGACTGATATCACATACAGTATTTGAGATGCAAGCCCTTCAGCTTACCTGCAAACCTCATCACTTATAGAGGGTACAGTTAGATGCGCAAGCTAATTTGCAGAAGGGTTCTGCATCTATTTTCAAGGCCAAAACAATACAAAATAAGCTCAATTTTTTTTCCAACTGGCACTGAGAAAAAAAAATATATTGCTTTAACTCTGTCTTGGTTTCTTGATTAGATGAAGGCAAATTACAGGTTTTTCCACCAGTCTATTATTACAGCTTAAACTCTGCACAGTTTGTCGAATAGATGTGTTTTGCCCGCAGAAGATAAACTTCCTTCTCTGGAAAGATAACAGCATGATTGTGTCCAATTTCTAAGCCATTTCTTCAAAAATAACACTTTTCAGACCAGTGGTACAAGGCACATGCTCCAGGCCAGCAGTGCCAATGCAGAGTGCAATATCATTATCTGCTACGGTATTTTCTCTCCCTTCCAGAGGAGGACGTCAGCACGGCTGCAGGTCTGCCCAGAGTGACAAGTCACGGCACTGGTAGAGGGGCACGTCCTGCATGGGTTGGTTCAGACTGGAGGTCTGGGTGTTTCCACCGGTTTGGCTGGGAACAGGGCTCTGAAGCCCATTTACATACAGGCTGCTGGGCCAGGCTGGAGGCACATCTCCCTGCGGCAGGAAGGCAGGAGGAAACAGCTGGATGCCTAACACGACAGCAAGCGACAGCATCAAACCACAGATGACATCTCGCTCTGGTCATGCAACCTCTTTTTGTCTCACAGATTTTTCTTCTGCCTCAGCTAGCTGAAGGAAGACATCCCTCTGCTCTGAGGTTTCCTGGGATTTCAGTGAGAGCAGAATCATGCATGTGGTGGTCACGGAGCTTGTGTCCTTCATGCTTTGGGGAGGGTATTGCATCATGAAGAAACTTTCTTCTATGAGGGAAAAATCTGTTTTTTCCAAGTTAGATCTGGGCGTGCTCCTTCTGCCACTTGTTTCAGGAGCAGCAGAGCTGGCTCATGGAGCATAATTGAGTCTCAGACGCCCTGCCTACCGCTGAGCTCAGGCAATGCCTGGCTTTGCTCAGGGCAGGCTGTCGTGGCAGGGTCTCAAATATAGAACAGGAGGGACTTAAGTGGAGGGGAGAGCCCTGCCATTAACCTGGTTGGAAGGCAACAGCTCCTGCCTCAACACAGCCAAGTGGCTGCACTGTTGACAGCAAACCCGATGCACGAGAGGTGCTAAAAATAATCCATTCTAAAATTATGCACGCTTCATTAGACAATTTTTACACCTAGATGAGAATCATACTTTTAAGATGTGTGGTTTGAAGTGTGGCGGTTGGTGTATGCATTTATCATCTCCTGATTTGTCATTTCTTTCTGAATGATGCAAAACAGAGAGAGTTCTGTTTGCTTTCACACAGCAACTGCCACCTTCTTACCCAGAACAGAGGATTCTATTAGCTTAAGCAAGCACCTGCAGGACAGATGCAGTATTTTCAGGTTATTCAAATCTGTATTTTGTTCTTTTACTGAGTAATCTGGGGGTAAAGATGTTTCTCTCTCTGTTTTGTAGAGTGTTGCATTGCTGAGTGGGGCCCTGGAATGCTGATCTAAATTACTTCAGATAGTGAACATTCTCTCCTCTTTTTCATCTTATTTTTACTTTGAATAGTTAAACTTAGTCAGATTTTGAGCAATGTCTATCTGCACAGCACCTATTCTTGCCATTACTCCCAGGCTGTATTCCTCCTGTGTCCCAACTACCTACCTGCCTTCACCATGTGGCAGGGATGAAACACCTCAGGCATATGTAAAAAAATACGTATTTCTTATAACTTTCAAATCACTGTAAACCTGCTTTGTATGGAGGAGGTTTTGGAACTATTGAACATATTTTTTCTCTTTCTGGTAGCTGGATAGTGACAGTTTGAGTGTACACAAGTACATTTGCTCAAGTACTGCCAAGAAAACATGTTCATATTTTCTAGTGGTATTTCTAAATGTTATTTGATACATCAACAGCTTCTTCAGTTAAGCACCAGAGTTCTCAGACTGTATAATCTTAGTGAGGAACAAAGCTGAGCTTAATAAGTAAACAGATTCATTCACATTGAGGTTTCTTGTGTTCACCAGTTGTTTTTTCCAGAGCACCTGCTGGCTGGCTCCTGAGTAACCGGCTCAAGGATCGCTCGGGTTTTGCCAGCTCGTGAGGGTCTGCCCACTCAAGTGCCCAGCAATCCCAGCGAGGACTATCTGGAAACCTCGCCAGGGTGTCTTTCTTTTTTCCTCTATTTTCCCAGTCCCCATCTGCCCCAGCCTGCCAGGCTCCGCATCCTGCAACTGCCACCGTTCCTTCCCGGAGGCTGCGGGTGGCGGGGATGCTGTGGCTTTGCCTCCCTGGGAAAGCTGTGCTAAAACATCCAACCCACGTGTGACCAGCCCCCAGGCCCCTCCGCACCCCCAAGGAGGGTTCTGCAAACACCATCTCCCAGCTGTCCTGGGAACAGTAAAATGTTTCCAGAGTGTGTGTCAGCATTTACTGAGATGCTTTTATCTCTTCACCAAAGTAGGAAGAGCTGCTGTGTGTCCTGAAAACCTCTTATGGCATTTTAATTAAAGTCTCTGAGCAAACCCTTTTTCCTTCCTCTGCCAGCACAGCCTCCCTGCCCCCAGCACCCTGCTTTCCATTTTTATTGGATTGATTTCCAGGCTGGCCATATTTGACAATTGGACATTGCAATCACAATGATTTTTCCTCCTCTTTAGTTGAGAGGCTTAAGATGAGAAAATAACCTCAGCATGTACTGGGGGCCCGCCGTCTTTACACAAGGGCCCTGCAACCCCCCCTGGGGCTGGTGCAGTGCCACACTGGGGCACTGTCTAGCTGGGATGAGCACTCGCTAACATTTTTCCATATAAATATTCTATCCAAAAGTATTTTTCAGCAATTAACAGCTGAGGTAATGTTTCAGAGCTTTGCACCATTCATCCTCTGCAGACGGGTGCTCCCTGGGGTAAGGACACAGCCTGGTTTTTCATCTGCAGACGTTCTTGGTTTGGGCTGTGTTTGCTGGCCATCAGGCAGCATGCCTGCCCAGCCTCATGGCTCTGCACCCCGCATTCACCCCACCCGAGGAGCACCTCGCAGCAGCAGCATGCCTGAGCTGGGGCTCCAGCCCCAGCTGGGGTGAGCTGAGCCGTGCTGTGCCTGCAATCCAGTTAGTTTTGTTTTATATCTCCCTCATGGAAACTCATTTATTATTTTACATTACTGTCTGAAGCCTTGGAGCATCTCCTCCTGCATTTAAAATAGTAGGAAAAAACTCCCCCTCTGCAACATTCACAGGCAGGGTTAGCTCTCCCAGCCCCACGGCACAGCTCGGTGGTTTGGGATGGGGAGGCTTGGTCGAACCCATTGTAACAAGCAAAGTGATCTCAATTTAAACAGCAGTTAATAAAAGATGCCTATACAAGGGCTGTAGGCATCCTGACACTTAATTAATTGTCCTACAGCATAGTACACCTAACAGCACTAAGACAAACACACCAACATTCAAAAGGAAGCAATTAACTCAAAACCTCAGCCAGCTGGTACCCCGCTATGTGGAGAGCACTGCCAGCCCCACTCGCAGGGAGTGAGCATCCTCCGTCGAGTGCACGGGTTTGTTCGGCTTTGGATCTCGCTACGGAGGAGTAAAATTCACAGGAACTGAGGTTTGGACCTGGGGGCCGGGCTGCGGAGTTTCTGAATCCCAAGAGGAGGATGGGATGGAGGAGCCCAGCTGCACGCCGTGGGTGCAGCCTGCGCACTGCGGTGCTGGCAGGCAGCATCCTCCCCTCATTCCTCCTGGTCTCTGGCCCCTGGCTGGGGTGAGACCTGCCTGCGAGGAGCTCTCGGGAGCACACACCAGCCCGGGGTGAAGGGCTTTGCTGGCCATCACATGAGCACTGAACGGTGATCACAGGGCAGGAAAGTTTCTAGAAAAGGAACCTGCTGAAGCACGCAGGTCACCTACTGAAATACCGCCAGCAGTGGAATCAGCACTGCAGATTGCTGAATCCGGGGAACAGAGGGGAAGTGCTTGGTCGACCATACGTCTTCTGGTAACACAACAGAGCACGCAGTCAGTTACCAAGGATGCAAAAAGCAGAAGTTACGCTGCATCACAGGGTAGAGAGGAAGTCAGCAGAAAACAGCTTGATTTTCTGTGGGTGTTACCCGGACATAAGAAATGCTGGCTGGTGCTTTAGGGAGAACTCTGCACCTTTGGAGGGGAGGGGGCCTCTCCAGAAGAGGAGCAAGCCTTGCAGCAGGCAGCAGTGCTCCTTGCCCTGTGCCTAACTTGCTGGAGGAGCACGGGGAGGACTCTGCACTCCATCTTACTTCATCTGGGAAACAGAAAATGCTCCTGCAGACAGCTTGCAGAACGTGTTGGATCTATCGAAGGAAAAGAAAATATGCTAATGCTAAGTCTTGGTTTACACAGAAACACAACCAGATAAAATAACACACGGGATAGGAACTGCTCACATTCCAGCCTCCCTTGCAATGCAGATACAGAGGTATATTTTCTTTGCAGGACAGCAGCCAGTAGTTTCCATGCTTCACTGGGTTTTTTCATCAAAATGAGGGGATGAACAGCTGGTGCCTACGACAGTAACCTTATGTTTCAGTGACATTCATACCCATGGATAGGAAGGCTCTTGCACTGCCAAATGCCATTCATGCTGATGGCTGAGAAGGTCACGGACCCATGTGCCACCACGGAGGGGCCAGCCCAGGACAGGAAGCCCTGGCACCACAGGGCCACGTGTGACCACCTGCACCTTCCACGGGGCAGGTTGGCGACAGGACAGACCCACAGACAAACTGACACTTTCCAACGCACAGGGTGATCAGTGAAGAATTACCAGAGGAAGCAGTAAGTGCTATCGCATGAGACATGGCAGCATTTCACCCAGGACAGCTGCTGAGGACTCGCCCCAAACTCAGTCGCGCTCTCGTCTCCTGGTTTGCCTCCTTTGCTGCTCGATCTGGTTCGTGTGCTCTTCGGAGCAGGGGCTGCACGGCGTGTGTGTTTGTTCAGCCCTAGCATAATGGGACCCTGATTTCATTTAGGGATCCCTAGGCATTACTGTAATATAAATGTTAATTAATAATGAAGCCTCTTAAAATCCCACATCCTTAATGATATATGTGTCCTGACTTTAAATTTGTCTTTACAAAGCATCTCACTGCATCTCCACAAGAAACAAATTTGGGATTCAGACCTCTGCTCTCAGCAGCAAGAGCTGTAATCCCAGACTTGCCCTTGGAGGTGTATAATTATATTTATTCTGAAAACGTCATATTTGGGGCTTTACAAAATCTAGACTTTCCTCCAGTCTTTTCCAGAAATCAGTTATTCCAAGCCTCCCCTACACGAGTCTTTGGGAAACCGCTGTCACGGGACAGGGAATAGTGCTGGGAACAGGCTGGATCCAGCTTTGCAAGAACACACAACCTTGGGGTGTTTCTGGTCCTTCTCCACCCTGGCTGCTGCTGGGCACAGCCATCTGCAAGATGCGGGGTAGGATCCTGCTCAGCTCTAAATTCCTGCCATAGCCCAGGTGAAGCTGGGAGTCCAGCCTTTCCAAAACTGCTCCCGTGTGTGCTTCTCAGATCCCAGCGTCACATTATCCAGATTATCCACTTGCACACTGTGTGCACAGAAATTTGGCCCTTGCCTTATCCCTAGCCTCTGCGTTTCTGAGCTCTCCACACTAAGTTTGCCAGCAACAGCAAATTTTGCTGCTTATTTGTGTGCCAGCTTTGCTGTTATGTTAATGTGCTGAGGAGGGTTTCTCTCAGCAGGCAGCACTGCACCGAGGGCTTTCCTAACGGCGATCAATGGGGCAGAAAGAAAACCGTGAGCCAGGGCTCTGCAGCATCCATCCCCCAGCAGCCTCTCGTGGCTGTGCTGTTGTGCCCAACTTCTCTTCCCTCCCCCAAACTGGGAAAATTATACTATGGCCAGAAATTCTGGGTTAATTCACTAGTGACTACTTAAACCAAGGATGAATGTGCCGCAAGGCGGTTTCCTCTCATCTATGAAGTGCTGTTGAGATGCAGAGCTGCTGGCGGCTGGGAACAAGCGGCAGAGGGGATTCAGCAGACTCACAGCCCCGCAGGCAACCAACTGCCTCAAAATTTGCAACCCCCTCTCAAAGCCAAGACTTGCAAAAAACCTGAGAACAAACAGCGCTGGGCACTTTCAGCGTGCCTTCTAGCCTAACCCCTCGTAGCTGCCTGAAGCTCATCCTTTGCCCCTCTGCAAAGCCACTCACCTTCGCCCATGTCTTGTGCCGTAAGTGGAACCGCTTGCCCTGTGAGTCCTGACCCCAGGTGGGATGGACAGTGCCAGGCCAGCGCAGCTGCGGCAAGTGATAGGCAGCTACTGCTCCCAATTACACACCAACTGACGAGCAACATTAATGTATATATGCAACAAACATCCTGCAACAAACCAGACCTTTGGACTGCAGAGCAGCTGCGTGCACCTCAGAGCGCTCAGAGCACAGTGGCACAGCAGGGAGCCAGCCCCCTCCCCTCCTCCCGAGGGGTATCTTTCTGGAACAGCAACTTCAGCCACAAAACACAGAGGCTTCTGAAATGGAGAGAGTGTGAAAGAATATAAAGAATCTTTACTTCTGCCTGGAAGGATTTTCTGAATGTTTCTCAGCAGCATCCTTGCAGGGAAGGGGCGGCTGGGAAGAGCTGCAGGGCTGAGGAAACATTTCCCTAAGACTCTGGCTGAAGAGGTTAAAGCAAACTTGGGGCATTTCTGAGCCATTTAACATGCCATGCTCCCGCCCCTCCCTTGCCAGTAGCAAATCTCCTACCTCAAGAGCCTCAGAGAAATTCCTGTTTTTCCGAGAAACATGACAGACGTCAGCCAGCACTAATGTGGCTCTGACAGAGGAGCAGAAGTCACGAAGAACACGGCTTCTGCTTTGATTATGTCTGAGCTGGCAAAGGGGAAATGGAAGAGGAGAAGGAAGAAGATGTGAAAGGAACATTTTAAAGGCCATGGGCGATGAGGCAAGTCAGGAGGAATAATAAGAGCCCCAGTCTGTATTAGGACTTCACTTACAAATAACTTGGGGAAGGCAGCTATGAGATCAATGTGATTTCATACCCGATTAAACCGTAGTGCACAGAGTCCTGGAGGCTGCTTATAAGCACAATTTCTGCTACGCGCCGCTCCCAGATGTAACGCTCTGATAACATTTACTAATTATGTGTTTACTCTCTCCAAGTGCTTTCTCAGCATAACCGGGCTCGGGCGCGACCGGCGGGCAGTAAGGTGGGGGTGCCCGGTGTCCCAGCTCCCCCGTCCCCAGCTCCCCCTGTCCTGGCCGGCAGGGGAAGGAGCCGTGTGCCATCCCCAGCAGCGCACGTGCCGCGGCGTAAGCGAAGGTGAAGCAGGTAAAGCAGCACTGCCGGCGGCCATCTGCAGCCTCGCTGGCTGCTTGGAGGCTCCTGCTCAGGGAGAGGACATGTGGCTCTCCCTTCACATTCAGCATTTCAACAAGGCAGAAAACAAGAAGCAGATTTTCACAGGTGGGGGTTTTTTTCTGTTTTTTACAGAGCCCTCTGCCAGCTCCGGCTGTCCCAGCCCAGCTGTCCTGGAGCCTGCTGACACGGGCTCCCACGGATGAGAGGCAATTAGGGGTTAGTTCAACATGAGCGTGGGGAAGTGAGATCAGAGCTGCTCATCTGACATTTCTCCCCTCCCACCCCCTGTTTCCAGGGAAGGCCTAGAGCAGACATGTCTCTGGTTATTGACTTTCAGAAACCTTTGACATTCACAGGCTCCGACTTTCATGGGGAAGGATTTCAGCAGTATCTTATTCTAAAATTGCCAATGTAGATCATCTGCAACCCTCGCTCTTCATCTGACCTTGGAGTGATGCCCCCAGCCTAGGCAGCCGCACACTGCTGCTGTCCCACCCCCTGTGTCCCCGCTGCCTTCCCCTCCTGCCGATAGCTGGGATCCCCCCATCCTCGTGCCTGGGTCACCCGGATGCCCCAGCCACCTCCTGGCACTTCCGCACACATCGAGAGTGGGGAGGGGGCTGCTTTGTCCCACCAGCCCAAAGCGCAGCTGGCGGGTCCTGCCATCAGCCCTCCCCCGTGCTGGCCGCCTCTGGGTGCTGCCGGGATGGGATGCATCGTGCCTGCAGGAAGGCACAGCGTGATGGATGGGCTGTAAGGGGTAGATGCTTTTTAACACTGTGGCCTCTTGTTCTGCTCCTCACAGATTGGTTGTGCTCCTGTCAGACCTCTCATCCATTAACCAGAGGTGCTGCTTCCCCAGAGATGAACTCAGGTGGATGCACACCCTACCAGGGAGCGTGGGGCAGCAGCTCGATGGTTTGCATTTGAAAATGGGCATTTTTATGGGCAGCAACCCCACGCCCCCAGCACCCGCTGCTGGGAGCGATGTGCTGGCACCACCACTGGCTCTGTCCCCTGCAGCCCCCCCTCCTTGCAGAGGGGATATCACCAAGCTGTGCCAGGCTGCGAGGAGCATGCTCCCACTGCCAGCTGAGCCTCAGAACTAAACACTATCAATAAATAATGGCAATAACAGCGAGTGCGAGCTGTGTGGGGCAGGAAATGTCACCCACAGCCACGCCTGGGACTGCTGACACGGTGCAATGCAGTTGCTAAAGAACCGCTCTTGGCGTGCCTGCCCCTGCTCCTCGAGCCCCGGGCTGTATCAGCTCGTCTGTCAGCAGCACTTGCTGACGTGTTCAACCATCCCCAGTTAGGAAATGAGACCCTGCGAGTGTAACACAGAAGGACATGGTCACTGCAAAGAACTGTCAGACATTAACAGGAGGGAAATCAAGAGCCCGTCCACGTGCACGGTCCACAAAGAGATTATAAACACAAGTTAAACAGTAGAGTCAAACACCAAGAGCATATTTAGTTTTCCTCTCTCAGGCACTTGCCATTTTCACAATGGCAATGGGTGTGTGTATGTGGAAAATATCTGAAAACAAACCAATCCACAACAGATCTGGGCAGCAGTAAACCCCAAGGCTGATATTTCTTCTCTAGCATGTTTAATAGCACAAAGGCAGAAGGAAGCAGCAGGGCCAGATATTCAAGAATATTTCTTACTCTTCAGATTTAGAGCATAAAAAATTAATACAGTGATGGGTGAAGATGACTTTCCTTCTACAGATGGAGGAGCAGAGGTGCAGCAGGATGGCTCCAGCAAGATGTCAGTGCAGGAGATGGAACGCAAGGGCAAGTCTTTGTTTAAATATGAACACCGCAGGGAACAGGCTAATGCATTACAGGTAGCTGTGAGAAACACCTGGGGAAGACATGGGGTGGCTGTTTCAATCTGGTAGCTGTAAGGTTTTAAACTCTCTCATTAAATGCATATTCTTTTCCCGGAAAGCATAAATTACCCTGCACTTCAGCAAAGTCACGGTAGCATTAAAGCTGCAGGAGAGGAGTCAGGCTTGAGCCCTCTTACATGGTTCAGGAAATCACTGGTTCGTGGGGAAGCAACTACAGCATCAAACAGTGCCGTGCACCAGGGAGCTCGAACTTCTTCATGGGTGATGAATTGCGTCTTGGATGCTGCTCCAGAACTTGGTCAAGTTCTCATTTTATTACATCTGCTGAGAAAATACAGCTGGGGTTTTATTACCCAGGAAATCCTTTCTCTAGCACATATAATAGTTTATTGAAAAAATGACTCATTCAGTTTAATAACGAGAGGACACTTGTGTGGCCACCCCGATTAATTCCAGGCCAACCTGCCAGCATCTCAAAGTCTTTGCTAATTCAGTGCTGAAAGTCCCTGGGTTTGCTAGTGTGCATGCAGAATTACGCTGGCAGCTCTGCTGCAGCCATCTGAAAGATCTTCCTGAAACCCCACCAGTACAAAAGGGAGCTCAGAGGACAAATTTCCATAAAGCCAACACAAGTGTATCTAAGGGCTCCTGCTGAAGCATCCAACTGTCCCTACGAAGCAGCATGCAAACTCTCCCCCAGTGGTGCTGAACATCTCTCCTGTCACTGGCAGAGAGGGGGACAGTTAAGGAAGATGTCCAAAAGGATATATGATATTCTGATGGTATGTATAATACTGGTTGGAACTGAGCTAACAGTGGCTAATGGAGATTTCTGCTCCACCCAGCACAGAGGGAAGTAGCTGTGCTCTCTGGTCAAGATCCTTCATATCGCTTGTGGGTGATTATTTTTGGAAGTGATGCTCCCTGTGTGTTATCTTCCATGGAGAGGACAGGCCACTTGCTGCCCTAAGGCGACCAGAGAGCTCCGAGTGCTGCATCCTGCCAGCATTTGGAGGCTCTGTGGGCGGCTTGCTGTGTCCTGCTGCCCACTAGCCTGTCCCTGGCACCCAAGGAAGGATTCAGAGCCCTTTGCCGGCACAAAGCAGGCACTGGTTGAATACTCTACTGTCCAGACATCGTTTGGTGCCTGGAGCATGAGAGTGGCTATGGCTGCAGCCCCGTGGAAGGAGCTTGCAGGCACTCCATGCTGCCTATCAGCCCAGGGCTAGAGGGGGGGGGGGAAAGGAAGAAATCCAAATGGGGAGCTGCTGGCATCGATGGCTTCACTGTTTCTGTTTTCTTGGATGAAAGAAGTTGTTTTCCAGGCTTGGCTTCATGGTCTCCAAAATGACAATGTGCTCCGCAAGAAGAAAGGATGTTTGGGACACGGAGGCTACTCAATAAACCTCGGTGGCAGCTGCTGCCAAAAGCCAAACGCTCGTGCAGAGAGCAATGCTCAGCCCTGCAGCACGGGGGCACGAAGGGAACCGGCCTGATATTATCATGCATATCAGGCTTGCTCACATTTAGCAGATTACTTTAGAATTTGTATTCAGGCAACATGAGTTGAAATAGCAACCACAAACTTTATCAGTTTAATATATAAGGTGATTTGCATAATTTCCTATTTGCATGGGGCTCCTATTTAATTTCCCCCCCCCCTTGTATGATCAAATATACCTACTTCCAGATGAAACATTTCAAGTTTAGAGGATTAAGCTGCCTGCAAGAAGTGACAATACTTGACTGCTTGTTATCTACAAAACCAACTCCAGAATCCCTGCAAGCTGAAAAAGACTCAGCTGTCTGCTTTTTTTGTCACAGGGAATCGCATCATTACCACTTCTAGGCTTTGAGAAAGAAGTCTCATGTAATGCCTGCCCAGGACCCCCTTTTCTCCCCCTCTTTCGGTGCCCGGGCCACACACAGACATAGTTGGGGATGCTGTAGATCACAGAAAGCTCAGATGCATCTACCCAGAGATCCCAGGTTTGATGTCCAAGGCTCCCAGTTCCCACAGGGGTGCAGCATTGCACCTTCTGCCCAGGGGAATGGAGCTGGTTTTTCTCTGCCAATGCTTCAGCTCCCTCTCCCTCCGGCAGAAATGGGAATCAAAGCACATCTGAAGGAAAGCAGCTACTGGGAAAGGAGCAGCTTTGTAGCTTGTCTGAACGACACAAGTTTTCAGCAGCAATGAGTACTAAAGGACTGGATTGGTAGCTAAGATAACATCGGCTCTGCTATTCTTTGGAGGGCACAAAAGAGATGCATCATCCCTGTCTACCTCAGTTTCCCCACACCAAGAACAAGGATGGTGGTATTGGCCAAGACTGCAGGAGCAAGGGCATTGCCAAGGTTAATAAATAGCAACTTGCAAAATGCTTTGGACTGAGCTCCTCCAACCACGGACTCATACCCAACGCCCTGCCCAGGAATACACCATTTCCACCAACCTGTCACCTAATCCACGGACCCATCACCAGTGTGACTCAACGAAGCATTCAGCTTACTGCTCGCTTGAGGAGGGGGGACTCCTCAGAGACAGCAGTGCCTGACAGCTGCCAGGTCAGCAAGGTGCCCCCTGCACCGAGACCACCGCCCTTGCCGCCGGCCTCCAGAGCCTGCACGGGCTCTCCATCTGCGCTGCCCGAGTGACAGAGACTAAATGGCTCTTTGTCTAACAGGAATTAATATTTAACGCAGGCTTCTTCACACCTGCCAACACTGGCTGGACAGCCTGCCTTTTCCTTCATGGGCAGAAAAGCCTACATTGATCCGCTGCTAAAAATAGGATCTCCGAGGTTCAGAGGCAGCACCAGCAGCTCCCCCAGCAAGGATGCGAAAGGTTTCTTGCATCTGTTTTCTGGCAGAGGCCCACAGTATTTTTCTGGTACAAGGGGCTTTTCACATGTATCACCAAAGAACAGAGCTGCTATATTTAGCTCTAATAAGCATATTTAATTTCCTACTGCCTCATTTCAACTGTTTTGTGCAACTAGCATTTCTGAGCACGTCCCTGGGGACCAGGTGAGGATGAGCCCCGCACCACCGGCCGGGCTGAGCTCAGCACTTTACAGCTGGTTCGTGTCCCTCGAGCATCTGAACTGATGCTGTTCCTCTCGGCACCACCAATCCCCGGGGTTCGGTAAGGAACGATGTGCCAGGCTGCCCCAGCTCCTGTCTGCATCAAGGACTGCTGAGTCCCCTGGGCAAAGGGACCCCCACACCCCCTGAGTGCCCCCGTTACTATCTGGGGCAGCAAACACTCCCGTTGCACAAATAATTAATCAACACAACATCAAAGGTCGTTCATTTGAAGGTATAAAATGCAGAGTAAGACAGTTCTGTCATTCTCAATTAAAAAAGAGCTGTGGGAAGAGCAGGAACAGTAGAGCCATTTCCCAGCTGGAAATGCTGTGGTGCAGGGATGAGTTGAGCTGGCCCTGCCCTGCCGCAGCTCAGCTCTGGCACGCTTTGCTGTTCACCAGCATCATTCCTGGACCGTGCAAGAAGGACAAAGTCATGCCACGGGTCCCTCAGAGTTCAAGGTGGTCAGCCAGTGTGGCACAGAGAGAAGATACACAGCATTTCCAGAAGTCTTTTTTGCTTGATTTCAGGAAGAAAAAAAACCAAAACAAGAAAAAAAAAAGCACTTGAGTAGACGATTGGCAAAAACTCTACAGAAAAATACCTCCCACTTGCGAGGAGCTGGAGTGTTAGGGAGGACTGGGAGTTCTGTGTGCTGCAGAGGTGGGAATCTGAGGGTGACAGATGAATTCAGCTTCACAGGAGCCACCTGTGAAGATGCCAGCAAACTGACCCTGGGAGGTGTGTGGGTCCCTGGGGCCGAGGGCATCATCCTGCTCCTGGTGCCCGAGTAGAGGAGCCTTGCTGCACTGCTCCTGCCTCCGAGCTAAACCACTGCTACAGAAACAGGGGTTTTTTGAATGTTTTTGGGGAAGAAGACTCTGTGGCTAATGAATGCTATTTCAGTACCAAGAGATGCTTTTGCCAATTTCCTGCGTCTGCACAGGCCTAGCAGAGAAGAGTTAATGCCTTTCAGTTTAGTTAGCTTAAAAAAAGAAAAAAAAATGATTTCCAGCAACACCAAATGTAGCATGCCTCCTTCAGGGCAGAGAGGCTGAAATGTGCTGGATGCAGAATGAAAAATGCATCTGTTCTGGTTTTGCATGAGAGCTGCCGTGTGCCATTCATTCCCCACTGTTCCCATTGCTCGGGGCGCACGGAGCCTTTGGGGGAAAAGCAGGGGAGCTGGCAGGGAACGGGTTAATTTGGGCTTCACACACACAGGTGCACTGTGCGTTTGATCTCAGAAAATCAATTTCTCCGAGCAGTCGCGTGGGATGACCGATGGCACGACACCCCTGACCAGCGCGGAGCTGATGCCTGAAGGTTTGGAGCTGAGGAGGTTTATGAAACGTGGCCAAAGCGGGAGGAGGCTCTCAGCTCTGCTTGTGTGAGGTGTCAGCAACACCAAGGCCAGGCAGGAGCTTTGCCTGGCACCGAGCAAACCTGCCCTGCCCAGGCCCCCGAGGGTTGGAGGAGGGGGGGGGTGTCACCCTGGGATGGAGCTGCTGGCAGGGCTGGATGTCTCCAGGTGAAGACGTTGATGCACGCAGGAGATCTGGGCAGAGTGCAGCGGGAAGGATGGAAGTAGTTGGTAGAAAATTTGGATGCTTCTCTCTTGTTAGGAGAGCGTTATAAGCTGACCACTGGATTAGTTTAACTGGGAGCACTGGGCATCCTGTGCACCAGGCAGCCCTAACCCGGCAGCTGTCCTGCTGTGTGAGAGGGATGAACCGGTTCGATGCCAAAGCCCTGCTGCGGAATTGGGGCACGTGTTCTTCAGACAAGCTAAGCTGGACGATTTTAAGAATTGAACTAATTCCAATTCTTGACTGATTTATTCCTATCCTGGAAGCAGGCATGGAATTCCAAACCAGGGACATGCACTTTCTCCCACCAGCACCACCACTTTCTCCTTTAGCAGGCAGAGGCTGGCAGAATCACCCTGTACTGACCATGATGGACCTTCTGTGGGCAGAAGGCTTCAGCAGTGGTGTCACTTCTAAACTGCTGCTGCCATTAGCTCACAACTGCACTGGGCTGTACTTCCCACCAGCATCTTCGTAGACGGAGGCAGCATTCAAAGCAGGGTCCAAGTTCACGTTCCATCCATTATTGATTGTGGTTGCAAGGGAAGGGGGTGCAAATGCTTGACTGTACTTTGTGCAAGAAGCAACGTAACAGCACACAGCACGCCTGCATAACTCACTGTCAGGTCTGGGCTGCAAATACAGATCTAACAACTAGACAAATAAAGAATATGGGCTGTTTATAGCTCAGTCCTTATCCTGCAGTCATCAGTATGGCTCATTAGGTTTATGAGACAATCATGTCTTCTGCTACCCTGGCCCAGAACCTCTGAGTAATGGCTTGCCGATGCCAAGTAATTATAACGATGTCTTGCAAGTGAAGCAGAAACAACCAAGTAAACTGATTTAAAGCAGTTAAATCAGGCTGACTTTTCCTTGAGCTCAGTGTCTTTCCAGTGTTCTACCTCTAACTTTATATGTCCAGACCTGTGTTTTATTAGATATACTTGTTGGCTTCCCATGCTGGAGACTTGAGGAGCATTCTGCTTTCAGATCCAGCGATACATCAGGCTATTCCTCTCCCTCTCTCTGTTACCTGCCCTTTCTGCTATGCCTTCGTTTCAGGCATAAGAGAAGGGGAAGGAAGGAGTAAACAAGTTACACGCTGTCCCCAGAATGACTGCAGGGCATTGACCCCAGACATCCCCAGCCCAGGCTGCTCCTCAACCCTCTTCCCCACGCCACAGCTCACTGCACCCTCTGTGCGCAGGAGGAAAGGTGAGAGAAGGAGAAATGCAACAGAAAACCCAACACTTCTGTGACTGCCAAGAAGATGCCTCACTACACACGCTGCCAGCCTCCCCGGCACTGCTGGAGTCACTCCTCCTTTCCAGCGCTCTGCCCTTGGTCCTTATCTTTATCCCGGGTGCAGGAGACCAGCCTGTGCATTTTAAGATCATGCTGTCATTCTTCCAACCCAAGACATGAGCATTTAGTTTGGCAGGGAATACTCTTACAACAGTGATGGAAAAAGGTCAGTGGCACATGTGTTTTGATTAGGACACGGACTCCTTCAGAAAAAGCCATTCCTCTGCCAGTGCCTTGGCAGTTCAATGGCTTGGCAATGAATGGGGGATGCTCTTGGGACTCAGTATAATGATTAAAGTAACAGCAATTACAAGAATAACGCTATTAACCAGGGAAACGGTGCTGTGAGAGCAATGCTCTTCTCGACAGCAAGCTGCTCTCGCAGAGATGCTGGTCCAGCCCATCCCATCCCATCCCTTCCCCTCCGAGGCCTGGGTCGGCATCCCACAAGCAGGCAGCTGCCCTGGGCTCCGCCGCAGGCAGGTGTAGCACTGCCTGCCCACAGCAGGGCCTTCTGCTCTTTCTGCGGTCTGCTGCGCCCCGTGCCTGGTCTGACACAACCTGCACGCTGGCCCAGCCTCTGCTGCAGAGGTGGCTCATAGCCCCGCGCCGAGGAAAGGCAGCGTCTGGCCCACGCGTATTCTGTTGTGGTGGCTGATTTGGGAGCAGCCATTGTCTGTGAGATTTGCAGGCTTTCAGAAACCTCACATCTCATTGGAAATATTTTTGGTATTTTATACCCCTTCTCATCTCGGTTTCTTTTAGGGACGCAGCTACTCCAAGCCCTGCAGCATCCACGGGGATCAAGCTTGCTGAGCCCCTCCAACTCCCTCCGACCTCCTCCTCCCTGCAGCTCCTTCCCTGTGGTGCTCTAGCCCTCACTCGGGTGTTTGCCCTATGAGTGGTGGAGTGTTTAATTTCATCGCGAGCTGAATGCTTGGCTTAATAGCCAAGGTTAACTCTTTTATCATCTCCTCCGAGCAAAGCGGCCCATCTAGCCACTAATAATGTTTGATCAGAGAAGGGTGGCTGTTAGCACAGATTAACCAGCCTCAGCGGCACTGGGCAGAGCCCGCAGAGGCGGCTCAGGGATGAGGGTTTCTCTCCCTGCGAGCAGCAGCCCATGTGTTTTGCTGTGTCTCTGCAACCCACACCGCCCACTCCTTTCTCACATCCATTCCCCCGTTCCCCATCCTTCTCGGCTGCCGCTGGGCACAGCTCCCATCCCCCCAGGCATCTCTCCCACCGCTCAGGAGACACCAGCTCCTGTGGGGCTGATAACTGTTCTGTGGATTGCCACTGTGGCAGGGCTTAAATGTCTGCTGCAGACAAGCCTCATCATGGTTGATTTTATTTATTGTTGTGTAAGTGTATTTTAAAATAAAACAGAAAGTGAACAAATAAACTGGGTGACAGAGCTATAAACCCTATGCCTGCTCATTCACTTGAAGAAAAGCCTGCCTCAACTAATTAACCTGTGCAAGCCTTGTGCTGTTCATAAACGAGCCATGAATTAATATTGTATTTTTTCAAACAGCCAACATACGCCACTAAATCTTTATTGGGCAGCAAAAAAGAAATAGCTCTCCTTTCTAGATTAGGCACAGCAACAAGAGGCTGAGTTCTTTAGACGAGAATGAAATATTAGAACAAGTTTTTTCCCTGCTTTTGCTGCCTGTGCTGAGCATGTCTGGCCTGTGCCGAAGGAGCAAGGTTTGTGCATATGGAAGGGGCTGAGCTGCAGCCCCCCCCGCCACGGGGGTGGATTACAGAAGCAAGCACCAAGCCACCGGGTTTCTGCACCAAATCCCCAGCGTGAGGATGGATTATGCTGTGCTACGGTCTGAGAACTGAGGGCTTGTTCCATCCCACAGCTGCAGGGACGAGAGCGCGTGAAATGGGTGAACGGAGCCATGGATCTGTGGGGGCGGGGGAGGCTGGTCCGGAGATGCACACGGAACCTCGAGGAAAAGCAAATCACGGGAAGCGTCGGCAGAGGACACGCGCCGGGAGCGGGGCTGCTGGCTCTGCACAAGTGCGCGCAGAAACATCTGCAGGCTCTTCTGTCAGACAAGCCCTGTGCATTTACTGGTAATACACACATAATGGGAGACTTCAAGAAAGAGAGAGGGGGCAGAAACACAAATCAAGGAGTAACATTTTTGAAGGAGAAATTATAAATTGCAATTTAATCACATAATCACTTTGACACTCTCAAGCAAGGTAATTTCTTCCCTTGCCTCATTTCACCCACTTGGCAAGATGAATCTTAATGAATAATGTCCTATGAATATTTAACTTTTTGATAAATTTGAATTTTTTTCCTCATATCCCTACCTGCTGGATGGATAAATCAGTTCTCCCAGCTTTTCCTCTTGCAAACATACAGAGAACAACAGCTTCTCCTCCGACTGCCATCCTCCCCTGTTTTTTTTTTCCTCTCTTTTTGGCCAAGCAGCGGTCACCGCCATCACCCACCCTCTGGCAGCTCCCCAGGGCTCACCCAGCAGGTGAGGAGCCCCTGACCCGGGACCAGTGACCCCAACCCTTTTCACCTAATGAACCACCCGCCGGCTAAGGGAAACTTCCTCAAACCAGGAAAACTTT
The DNA here is from genome assembly GCF_023634155.1 of Falco peregrinus. NCBI lineage: Eukaryota > Metazoa > Chordata > Aves > Falconiformes > Falconidae > Falco > Falco peregrinus. Next base: position 7,196,392 of record NC_073736.1, on the reverse strand, counting down.
GCAGACAGACAAGCAAATTGATTGCTGAGAATTGCAGATCTTTAATGTGAATTGATTATCCCTAATGGTTTTAAAGCAATTTAAATATAACTGGATTGTTTGGGCAAGAATTTGGCGTCGAGAGGGCAATAACAATCTCCTTGCTAATGAGCATTGACTGGCAGCATCTCTGCGCCTGGGCAATGCCTGCGCTGGGCTGGGGAGGGGGGGGGGGGGGTAGGGGTCCCTCTGCCAGCCCTGCAGCTTTCACGGCCAGTGCGAGCCCTCTGGCACCTCGTCCCTTCACTACACATGGATTGACGTGCTGGGGAGCTGTGGGATCCAGTGCAGGCTTTTAGGAATTAGCTGGACACATCTGCTAGGGCTTGTTAAAGAACAGCTGACCACCTCCCAGAGCAGAAGGAATACAAATAAATAAATAAATGCCCTAATCCCTGCCTATTTTGTTTGCTGTTTTTCTTTGTCTCTCCAGACTGTTTAATCAACCTCTGCCTAAAATTATTGAATTAGGAAAATCTTTTCCAATTTAACACTGTTTTCAAGCTGGAAACCGGTGCCCTTGACTGCACGGTACAATCCATCCACACCACTGCTGCTCCTGACAAGCTGCAGTGAATAACCAGACTGTGCTGAGGCAATGAGAAACACAGAATGGACTTTAGCCTGAAAGCCATTGGATTTGGGTTTCTTCATGTTTGTTCTGAGGACTGCTGAAATCTTCGGTCTGAAGGAAAAGCTGCACTTCTAGCTCAGCCTGACAGGGTATTTTCTAAGCTTGCTAAGTAAATGTGGCTCCCAAGGAAATGCTAGAAAAGTTATTGCAGCTGCACTCTGGGATAGTGATATTTTGCCTATAAATGGGTTCACACAAGAGAAGCATACTGAACAGGCTGGGGCTTGAAGCCTGCTTTGGAAGTGGTGAAGGCAGTTTGTAGAAGCCAGGATGCTCTGCTGGGTGCTCACTGTGCTGTACATGGCAGGATGGGGCAGAGCAAGAAATCACCATCCCAGCACACCAGCAGTGCCTGCCCCAGGGGAGGAAGGAACGCTGCCTCCCCTCAAAGGGCTGACAGCAGGATAAGTCAGAGCAGAGTCAAATATTTTGCAAAGCAGCACACAGCCATCACCCCCAGCCCATCCCCTCGCTGCTCCATGGGCTTTCCCGAGATGCCGAGCAAATGTTGCAGCGTGTGGCCGCAGGCAAGGGACAGACCCTTCCCCATAGCCTCCAGCTGCACAGGGCTTCGTGTGCCACCTCACCAGTCCACGGTGGGCAGTGGCAACCTGTACGTGACACTGAACAGGCTGTGGGGCAGCAGGGGATTGGGAGATGCTTTAGCATCAGCCACACTACAAGCAGTAGGAGAGGGGTGTAAGGACTGAGAGTTTAGGAGCCATCAAACAAACCCAGGAGAGCTGTTATTGTTCGTATTGCTGGGTGGGTTATTGCAAACTTGTCTGCTCTTGACAGAGCTAAAGAGAGACTCCCAAGCAAGCAGTGCTCCGAGAGCATCACAACTTTTGTACTTGTGGTTTTGGTCACTTCTTTTACCAAATTAAATCTCCAGGCAAATTGAATTCCAGGAGCTTTTGTCCACCTTTCACTGGCATGTCAGGAGTGATAACTTGCCTTTGGCCAGAAATCCATGTGTACAGCACCCAGGAAGGCTCCGGTGGGCTCTGAAATGCAGCTTCTGTAACCGTGGCCTTGGTTAAACTCGGTATCCTGTTCCTTATGCCATTTCCTAGCACATAGGTGATTACTGCTTAATGCAATTTGTGCTTTCTATAAATTATTCAGAGGAAATCTCAGATTACAATTTATGAATGTACTGCAAAAGATAAACATGAAATTTAAGGCTTGTTTCTACTGAAAAGTAAACAAGCTGCAACCCTCATGGGGAGACGGCACGTTAAGTTCTGTGTTAGAGCAGATGGGATCTTACCCCACCCTGACCCACTTCTCCCAGTCACCTCCCTCCTCAGTCCACTTTGCCAGTGGACTCGACCACCCATCTTGATCTCACAGGACTCGTGTTTGCTGCCTTTTAAATAGCTCAGGTTATGCAGAATGAGCTACATGGGCTTCACCACCTTCGGGTGAAATCCCTGAGCTATTTATACAGAATCCTGGAATACTGATTCCCTGCTAGCTTCAACTATGACCCCAAATCCCTTCCCCAAATACCAACCCTCACCTCAGAGAGGCATGCAGTGGAGCTGTAATGGGGACACAGTGTTTCCCACAGCCTCCCACACACCAGTAAAACCAGTCCGAGTCTTTGTGGAGGATGGGGCTCCATCACTGGGGGTCCCTGCAGATCAGTATTATAGACTGCAGCCGACGAGACGGAGGAACTGAGCTGCACGATCTGCCCGCAAAGGGCAAAACATCCGAGAGCACCGGTCACGGCTGCAGAAGCCCTCACGCTCCCTGTGCTGCGCCTCCTCCTCCAGCTGAGCTACAGCACGGGCAACCGTGCGCAATACATCAGCAGAAATGCTTCACTTAAATTCATCACCCAATATTCAAATCTGCTAACTGTTTGAGCAAGCGAGAGGCTTTAAGGGTGGTTGGCACATGCCTGTTTGTTTAATCTGTTTATTAAACCTGACAGTCAAATGCCTAGAAATACAGCTGAAATGCCTCCGTGAATCAGAGGGGAGAAGAAAGCCTGAACACGGTGGCACAGAGGGCTTTTGGGCTGAGCTTGTGTACGGCAGATCACCAGAAGGAGAACGGAGGACAGCGACGTCTTAGGAAGCTGCACAGACTCTGAAATGCTGTGATCTGTACCTGCCTCTGCCCCACATTCCCTCTGTGCTCTTGGGAGGTTGTTAGCTGGGATCCCGACTCTCTTGTCTATGTAATGTGATGTCTTAGAGCCTGTCCTTGCCCTGAAGTTCTTACGGTGTGAAGTGACTTCTCGCACACAGCAGCTGTGCAAGGAACTGCTGGTCCAGACCAAGCTCCCAGGCTGCCCTGAACACCAGTAGCTGATGCTCATAGCACTCTGCAGAGCATGCAGATGTTTCCCCATTCCCTATTCTTCTCTTCTTTTACTTTAGAAATAGGCATTCATTTACTAGGTCCTAATTCATCCCTGCATTAAAAGCAGCCAAGCCATTGGCATCCCACATTCATCATCCCTCTGGTAGCATCTCCAGGCATTTCATCAGAATTTCTCAAGCAGCACAGGGAAGTGAGTGACAGTTTATAAATAGAGTTCAGTCCCTTTAAGATGATCAAAGGGAGAGACAACGGCATTTTATCTCTCTCTGATGTACTTCAGCACAGAGTTTGTCTCTGATGATGAAGATCCTCAAGCTGCCTTCTGGAGTGGGCACCAGCAGAAAACAGATTGCCTGGCGGAGGCAGCGTGAGCGGGAAGGCAGGAGCACTCGGGCGGCCGCAGCGGGCAGCGACTGGGGCTTCGTGCACCCAGGGCCGGTGGCTGCGGACCTGGAGTTGGTGCTGCCGCTGAGGGAGAAGCGGAGCAGCCTGGAAGGAGCTGGCCATGCACGGCACCTCCTGGCTGCAAACTGCTGCGGCCAGTTCAATGACCCAATCTTGTCAGTGCGTGAAAATGAATCCAAAGGAAATGTGTTTTAAGCAATACGTGACATGGCACTTTCTAAGGCCGTTATCATGTTTGATTACTCTGCATTTAGTATGAATCAAGGTGACACAGTCCCTGGTGGCTCAGCCCCACTGACACCGGGTGCAGGGCAAGCCAGAGAGAAGCACCTGCCTGCAGACACTTCCCCTCGTCAAGGAAACAAAGCCTGCAGGCTGTGCTTTTTTTCTGCATTTCCACATTTCCCCAGTATAGACACAGCCAGAGTGAGTCTGAACTTATTACAGACCTTGCTTGTAACAAACCTGTTCTGAAAGGCCAAGAAGGGACCTCCAGGGCCCAGAGCTGAACCCCTCAGTCTATCAGCTAGGCCACGATGCCTCCTCTATGCTAAGAGCAGTAAACATCACACACAGAAGCCTTTAGAAAAAAATCACTGTGGTGTACTGGAGAGCAGAACATCTCAAATGGGTGTTTCTGATGAGCAGTCGAGAAAGGAGCACTTGGCCAGGGACAAGCAGAGCTTGGGAGCAGATGAGGACAAAGGGGTGTGGGAACAGGAGTGAAGACAAAGAGAGAGAGAGATGTCTGTGTGGGGAAGGGTGAGATTCAAATCACCATACAATTAGACAAGCCATTCCTGCTGGAAATGAACACACCACTACAGCAGCCCAGGCACAATCTACAGCAAATTTCGTCAAAGATACCTAAAATTCGGCAACAGGAGAAGTCTCATTATAAATGATTCACTTCAAGCAATTCTAATATTAAAGAGAACAAGCAGAGAGGTTGCCCTAGTGTAATTTTCAATTCTCACACACTTTCTAATTATCCAGAACTTTTGTGTTATCTCCCCAAGCCCTTGGGATGCCCCATCTCCCCTGGCAAAGTCCAGGGCAGAGGCAACGCCAGTGGCTGCTGCGACTGCACCTTCATCCCCCAAACCACACCACTCATGTTGTTGACAGAAACCCCCTTTTACGAACAATTAGATTCAGTGTCTGAGGCCACCTTTGGGCCCCATTGCCAGGATCTGCTGAGCAGCTCCTTGCCCAGAGCGGTCCAGCCCCAGGTGATGGAAAGCAGCAGGTACCGTGCTGCAGGACACGCCTGAAGGGTAAAAGAGGAAGCAGAGTCGTGTTTTGAGACAACCCACACTTGCAAAAGGTTACTCTCCCTCCGGCATTTTCCTAGTGGAAGTCACAAGACAAGTGTCTGAAGTTCACAGCTAAGCTGCAGAATTAATACTTGGCTGCAGGTGCTAGTTTGTTTGCTTGATAGCTTTAAACGGCCGAGGGTGGAATTGAAAACAAACCCGCTGGAAAAGCCTCCCCATCTCACCCACCGCCAGAGCACCCCACGGGCAGCTGCTGGTGCAGAGGGTCCGCTCTCACACATTGCACATTGGAAAACTTCACCGGACCAGCACACAGGACGGGTTTAGGCTGGGCTCTCAGCGGACAATGACCCTCTAACAGGGTGTTGCTGGCTTCCTGCTAACCACAGCCCCTCCTCTGGCTCCCCACCACTGCACCATCTCTAGAGCATCTTGAAAATCTGCCTTCCTGGGCCAACACCTAACAAAACCGTACAACAGAGACCAGGCCTGCTATTTGTAAATGCAGCTGTTGGAAAGCCATTCCAGAGGAACCAACACATTGATAACTAAACAATTCAGCACATTTTACAAGCTGATAAAATAGGGGAACCTCATTTCCCCATATCCCTCGAATCCTAAGGCCCTCCCGTTAGCGGGCTGGGGACATCCCTGCCAATTCCTCCCCTCCATCCACCCAGCCCACCTCAGCAGGACCAGTGCAAACACCTCCTGTGCCCACAGCATCACATTGGAGCCGGCTGTTGGCTTCCCCTCCTCCTCCTTCAATTATCCTCACAGTTTGTATCTCCGAGCTCTTCCCCATGACCTCTGCCTCCCAACATCTATCTTTCTCTGAAGCTTATACTAACATTAAGTTAGTCCTACACAGACTTTGGGGGTGAGACATACTTCCCATCTATGAAAATTTCAGCATGAATTTATCTCTGTGTTATTTTAAAGCCTCATCAGCACAGTTTCAGCGCACTGCTGCTGCTGCTGCATGGGATTGTATCTCTCTGAAGTCATGTTAACTTTGGCGCCTTTGCTGTGTGTCTCCTCTCCATGCCCGATTACACCCTGTCTAAAGGATTTTTCTTCATTTGCAGGAGCAGTGGTACTGCTTAATGAGGGATACTGCGCGCTGCCGTCCCCCGCTAATGGGAGTCACTTCATTATAAGAAGGGCCCTTCTTTAAGCTACGGCTTCATGCTACGCAAAGACCTAAATCTTACCACAAGGATTTTAATTTGGGATTAACCGATCAGGAAATTAGATCACTCATTACATCAATCATTCTACACTCCCTGGTACTTCATGCTCCAGATAGCTTTGCTGTAGCGGGGTGGCAGGAGCTGGGTACCAGGAACTGGGATGCTGCTGGGAGGGCGGTGCTGCCGAGTGGAGCAGGGGTGGCTGGCAGCAGATAACCTGAAGCCTGAAGTTTTCTCTTCAGAGGCTGCCTGCCAGCGGCCAGTGCTTCCCTCTAACGCTTTTTTAAAAAAAAATTATCTCAAGGTCTGAGCCTTTTCCATAACTTGTATGCCGTTACTTAACTGCTCACTCTTCAAGCTTTACATTGGAACCAGTACTATTTTGCAACACATGCCTTTTCTCTTTGGGATGAGCCTATCCCTTACAACTGCATTTTCTTACTTGTGCAAGTAAATTACTCAGAAGAGTAATTCTGTGAGACTGGGTGAAGTTACCCACATGTGCAACCGCTTGCAGATCATCCTCGCTCATAAAATAACCTGTTTCCATGAACGCTCCTGCTAGCAAACCGGCTCCCTAACATATTCTTAGCCCAGAAATGCAGAAGAGGCATAGACACAGATGAAACAATTTTCTAAGACTTAAGAACCACAGAAAAGTTTCTTCATACTTTCAGCACAGATAAAGATTCAAGGTAAATCTTTCTTTAAAAGCTTTTGAACTTACTTTTTTGCTGGCCAAATCAGCTTAGAGTCCAGCCAAGCTCCACTGCTCCCAAGACCAGCCCCTGCTCCCCAAGTGCTGCTGCTGGCACTAAAGCCCTCAGCCCTCCCCTCATGCTTGGCAGCTGGTTTAAATCAAAACCAATTAATAATGATCCTCCATATTCTGCCATTGTTTGGTGTGGGGTATCTTATATGGTGTGATTGCTTTTTATTTTAAAAGTTGGGCAATCCTATATCTATGGAAGAAAAGTACCTTGTGCTGATACTGTGAGTCCCAGACACATAACCTGATTTACACAGTGAGTCATCTTGACAAGCAGGTGTGGCTGTTATGTTACTTGTAGACAGGATTTCTTCTGAACTGCAAGCTATTTCCAAAAGAAATCCAAGTGAAATATTTACATGCTACAAGCAGTATGTGGGAATCCCTTGTCCATGGTCAAAACCAGTTTGTTATACTGGTAAAGCAAATATGCTGGTATATACATAAATATTTGTGTGTATGTCCCTGCATATACAGGCATATGCACGCATGCAGACATACACACACCCTATCTTGTAAATTCTTGCTTTTTACTTTCATTTCTAGGGCAACACTTAATAGAAGATGCAACATAATAGAAGCTGGAGCTGGGGAAGCCATGATATAGCCAAAGTCCCAGAAAGTCAATTACACTGGAGGAGAGGGTGACGATAACTAATGAGATTTGCATGGAAATAACTGATCTCCTGATAAAAAGGATCACACAGACTGTGCTGGCAGACAGTACTGAAGGGAAAGGTAAAGAAAGAGGATCAGAATACATCAGACATGGCTGCTGTAATAAGCATTTCTTTATTCCTTTGTTAGAGGCGGCCACACAGGAGACTGAACTGGTGGAGATCTGGCTGCATTCTTGCAAAAGCCATTCATTGAAAATTAATGACAGCTTAAGTTTTCAATTAAATTTTAATTTAACGTCTGTGACTGGTGCAAATCAGCATAGTTCCACTTGTGTCAGTGATTTATGTTAGCTGAGGATTTGGCCCGACATCTTGAGTGAAAGTCCTGCCAAAATATGCTGCAACAGAGATCCTCCGGCCAGATTCTTCTGTGTGTTTAAGCCCTGAAAGGTGTAGATAGGCGTGAAATCAATGCGAGTCAGGCAGTGCTGAAAACTCCATTAGGTGCCTGTCTGAATCTTCGCGTGTATAAAAACTGGCCTCAAGTAATACTCTGCTGTAAAGGAAAAAAATCCTGCAACTCCCAAATCCTCCTGTATTTCCCAGGCGGGATCTGTTCATGGCACTGCTCAGGTTCCAGATGAAGATCGCTGAAGTCTGAGGCTCTCTGCTCAAGACATCCCTTGAGTGGCTGCGGGAAGGTGACATCTTCAGCAGGGCACAAGCCTGTGACCACTGGTCTACATAAGATACACTGGGCTGTGCTGGTGCCTGACACAGCCATGGTTCCTGCAGCCAGCTCTGCCCATGCCCGGGCATCTGCCTGCACAGAGTCTGGGCAGGATCGGGCCCATGGCATGTGTTTTTTGGTCATGATCACTTGGGGGTCAGAGGCAGGGAAGGCAGATGGGGACTGTGGGGTTTCACCTCTCTCTGATGTTGCAAAATTGCAACATTTCAAAGCGTACCTAATCGATCACTGGCATTTCATTTTGCAGAGTCTTCTAGTTACAAAGGATTTAACTCGCTTTTCTGGAGCCCCACTCCTATTTCTGCATGTTTTACCTATATTGGCATTAGACTTTCAAAACCTCCAAGGCCACTGGGATAAAATCAGGAATCAGACTTTTTAATATTTGAAAAACACCTTCACCACTTTGGACACGGTATAAAGTAATTAGCCATTGAGAGATATTATATATAATTAATAAGCCATTACTGGTATATTTTAGGTAAATAATGCATTTTAATTAACACATTAATAGTAATTGTAGAGGAGCTGAATGACTGAGGTACTGGTGAGGGTGTAGGGCACTGTGCCCCCCCCAGGGCTTGGGCAGCACCAACTCTGCCTGGTGAGCGGCAGAGAAATCATCCCCGCAGGTGATTTGTGCTGGAGAGTATTTTGGTGTGCCCGTGGCCCCGAGCCCTCTCGTGACACCACCATGCACAGGGCACGGGGGCGCCCAGGTTTGGGGGCCTGGCTTCATGCTGCCGGGTTTGTGCCCAGCTCCCAGTGAGCACGTGCCGTGGGAGTGCGTGTGCAGTCCTGGAAACGCTGTGGGTTTGAATTGGGTGCTGCTGTTGTGGGGCATCTTCCAGTCGTCGTGTGAGCTAAATATAGCAGATAGAGCACTTAAGGTAACATTAGATATAAACAGCAATTCATAAATTGCAAGTGCACAGTGGATCTTTGTCTTTAAAGAAGTCCTAGTTTTAAACATGGTTTGTGTTGGTGCGAGGTTTTTTTCTGCTCTTTTCTTGCTAACAGGGAGGAATGGCCTCAAGGACATCTCTGTGGCCAGAGACAGCCATCACCTCACTGCTGAGCTGGCAGCTCCCACTCGCCGTCCTCACCTGGCGTGTTGCCTTTCACACCGGTGCCAAGTGCCACCCAGTGCCAGCAAGGGCCGGGCAGCAGAAACATGGGTTCCTTCTTAAAAAGCATCACTTTGCAGTGCTGGAGCATGGCTGGTCTGGGTCACGTTTTCTAAGAGCATCACCTTAGCATCACCTAGCACTGCCAGGCAGCTGGGTTAGATGATCCTTGTAGGTCTCTTCCAACTGAACTTTTCCATTACATTCCCTTGCAGCTGGGACAAACATACCTGTCATTTCACTTTGCTGGCCTTCAGAGTCTTTGTGCCCTGGCCAAAGGATGAGGGAAGCAAACCCCTGTGAGGCACACGTAGGGCTCTGTGGTAGAGGGAAGCAGGGGCAGCTGAAAGCTTCTTTCCTTCCCTGGCTGCCTGCCCCTGCACCGGTGCCTGGCTTTGAGCAATGCTTGGGCCAGGGCAGCAAATCTGCCCGGAAGCCAGATGGCTTGAGGCGCTCGGTGCCCCAGTCTGGGTTGCCTCATGGGAGCCACTAAAAACATGAAAACAACCTCCAAATCCTCACCAAGCCATTTTCTGGGTGGGCATGCAAGATGCTCACAGAGCAACACATTTGGTCAGCATCTGGCAGCAGCACATCCCGAGTGGTTGAAGGGACGAGAGTGGCTGTGCCACCACTACATCTGGCACAGCTGGAACACTGTGTGCACAGCAGCACAAACCAGGGAGGAGTAGCAGGCACTGAAATGACATGAATCCTCGATAAGAAGCGTGTCCCTGTGCCGCTTCTGTGGGCTCATGTCTCAGTAAGTCATTCATTTGCAGGAGGTGCTGAGCTCTCCCGTGGTGGAAATGAGACAGATTCCCCCAGGAGTGAAATCTCTGTGTCGGATCTCATCCCTGCTATGAGGAAAATGAAAACGAACTGGCTATAAATAACCCGGCACCTGCCAGGAATGTTGACAAGGCAGCCTGCTCTGCAGAAGGATGGCAAACAGCGGCAGGGGCTGCACTGTGCAGGACGGCTCTTGGCCCGGCTCCCTGGTGATGCTCCAGCTCTGGAGGCATTTGATTTCAGCTCCCAGCCTGGCCCTTGCAGCCTCTTCCAGGGAAACTCTCTCCTGGGGGTCCTTGCAGTGAAGCCCAGAGCATCAAGGAGCGATGTCCCTGCACATTTCTTACCGATAACTAACACCAAGGTGCCAGCAGAGTGTTTCTAGGGATGTGTGGTGCGGCACAGCCTGGTCGGGTTCAGAAATACGTACTAATCACCACAAAGACTGTAAAAAGCCAAGAAAATTTAAAAACCAAACCAAAGCAGATTAGTAAGTTTTCCTAGTGCTCCAGTTTTCCAGGCTTTCCTCTTGGTTGGAATGATATCACTAGCTGGGCTCCCCTTCTCTGCCATAAGTTAATCTGGTGTCACGGACATTGGTAAGGGGCTCTGACTAATGCCAAGGCATCCATCCTTTGCTGAAACGCAGCCTGTAGCAAGGCAGGTGAGAAACCCTGAACACTGCAAAGAGCTTCAGGGGCTGGAGAAGCAGGTGGGGTTCGGTGCGGGGAGAGGAGATGCTGGGGTCACAGAGGCTGGAGCCCTCACTCCGCAGAGTGGGTATTGACACCGTGCGCCAAAGCCCCGCCGTGACAGCAGGGCAGTTAGTGCCTTAACGCTGGCAGCAGCACCGTGGAGGAGGCTCATTGCTCCCTGGTGGGCTGGTGTGCTGGCCCAGTCCTGTGTGCTGGTCCAGTCCTGTGTGCTGGCCCAAAAGCGGAGCTGGTGTCTAAGCGCATTCCTCGTCCGGAACAGCGTCCCGCGTGTCTCCCCTCAGGGCAGCGTAGCTGCTCCGTGGCTGGCCGGGGTGGCTTCACAGCGATACCCTGTGTGTGGGTCACCTTTACCTGCTGCCTGCATCCCTGCTTGGAAACTCACCCGGTCCTCACCCTCCTCCGGCCACCAGCCCCAGCCACCATGGGGACACGGGGACAGCAGCGGACACCTTCCCGGTGGCTTCATTTGAGAGGAGGGGTTTGCAAGGAAGTTGTGAGGATTCAGTGGCTTCATTACATCCCGTTTAATAGATCTGTGGCAGGAAATTTAATAAGTTAGGAAGTTTTACACACTCTTTTTTATATTTAATGTAGTCATTTCTCAATATGCCGTTCTCAAGAGGTTCTTTTTTTCTCCTTGCTGTTGAAATCTAGCTGGATTAAATCATTATTCCTGATGTTCCACAAGTCCTGTTCTGAATATTTTTAGAAGAAAAAAGTGAGATTTCTGCTCTGGACTTTTTTGTTTATAAATTTTGCATAAATTTCCAATACAAAAGCAGCAGAAGACATTTAACTGTATCTTTTCAAGAACAGGAACAGCTTGTGATGTACAGAGCAAACCCATTGGGTTTAACAGGCTGAGAGGCTGGAAAAGAATGAAGCAATTAAGAGGAAGGAGGTTGTGGAAATGAGGGTCATTTACACTTTACAGAAAACCAGTGCAACATTTAGTTATCTCTTAAGCTGTAAGGGCTTGGCAAGTCCAAGGACAGAGAGGCAAAGGCTCTCTTGATGTGACCGCTTCCATTTTTTTCTGGGAATGATATTGAGGGTGATGACAGAAAACACTCGTGACTACAGCTTTAGCCCTCGAAGTTCATGGGTTTGTGCATTAGGCTGGAATAGTTGGTTACAACTCATTTGGTGATAGCCAGGGTGCACCAAACTTACATAGAGCAAAAGCTGAGGAGGTGTGAATCACAGCCTTCCCACACCCCGGCATATCAGCAGGGACAAATCTGACTCCCACCCATAGACTTGATAATATTAATTAAGCACCTTGAAGGAAAAGTCTGTGACGAGTCCCATTTGTCAGGCTCATTTGCACTGTTCGGAGAAAACATATTGCGAGTTCATTCTCAGTGATGCTCAGAAAACTTCAGACTGAATGGCAGTGACGGATGGGTTCACAGGATCAGGGCAGGCAGTGCCAGCTTCTTCCAACCACAATGAAAGAAATAAATTGGCATTTCCCCCCTACCCTCCCCGAACCATTTCCAGTGAACCATTCACAGCACTTGCAGCCACAGTCTGGTCCCCCTCGGAGTGGCACAGTTGGGTGGCTTCACTGTAACTAACCTCAGCGTGACCCAGCCTCCCGGCAGAGGGAGAGCTGCAAGGGGGAGAAACAGGCTGAGCCCCCCAGCTCTGCTAGGGAGGGTGGGCAGGCTGAGCCGCTGCAGCACGGGTGAGCAGAGCTCGGGCACCGAGACCCACAGCTGGAGCTGCACTGTCCGCAACAGCCGAGGCCTCGCACGGCAGGGCAGCAGCTCTCATTTCCCCATTGCAATCAAGTGCCTGGGGCTGCCCGTCCCCCCTTCTCACCTGTGCAAATTCCTGGCAGCAAAGGGAGCCCCGCGCTGGGCTGGCATTGCCCCTCGGTGGTGTCGGTGCAGCTGCCACCGAGCATGGCCACCGGTGGGCTGAGCTGCAGCCCTCCTGCTTGGGGTGCTGGCAGCAGCAAAGGCTCCTCTGTACGTCGGTCTCCTCCTCTTGGGGTTCTGCAAGTGGAAGCGGGCAGGGGGTGAGCACCAGGACGGTCCTCCATGCCCAACACAACCATTGTCCTTCCGGGGGGGGGACAGACCTGTGCCACTTCAGACACCTTGCATTCCCTTTTGTAGAGCCGGCCAAGAGGGATTGCTGTCAGGCCTGGGACAGCCCTTGCACACTTAGCCAAAGTACAGGAATATTTTAAAATCCTACCTCTTCTCCAGCCCCAGCTTCTCCTTTGGCCATTGAAACCAGTTGGCGGAGCAGGGAGGCTCCTCTCCCCCTTGGCCATGCTCAGCCTCCTTGAAGAAAGATATCTAAGGAAGGGTTAAATCAAGCACAACTAAATTTACTGGTCCTTTATTAACAAGTTTATCAAATTTAAATAATTAGTATTCTTATGTCACATGCCGTATAGAGGGACACCAAAGGGATCGCAGCCACTGAGCAGAGCCATATGGTCCTCTGATTAATAATGTCAAACAGAAGCAAGCAGAGCATTCAAGGGAAAAAAATACGCAGGTTGCAAAGGCAATGAGCTCTTCCATGCCTTAAGCAGTGTTCTCCCTACGTAAGGGAGCTGTAGCCGTACGGTGGGGTGGGACAGGCTCGGGTGCTGCGTGCCTCACAGGGGCTGTGATGGGCAGAGCCCTGCGGGGAGCCAGCATCTCCCCCGTGGGCAGCCTGTGCCCTCACCTGGTGCCTGGTCCGTGAAAAACGCGATGCCTGCTGAGTTCCCTCTGACTCACGTCCTCGGGCTTCAGTAATGAAAGTCGCAGCTGGGTCACTTCAGCTGAGGTGCAAAAATTTCAGCTGGAGCAGCCTATGCGTTGGGCAGCACTGGGTGCTGTCCTGGGTGGGAGGGACATGTGGTGGTGGCACTTGGACCTCCCTGCCACCACCGGGGAACCGCCTCTGCTCTGAGGCCAGGTCAGGTCTGAAAGTGCGTGGCGAGATGGGGATTCATGCAGACAGGGCCACTGTTTCATCGCTTCCTAAGTAAGGTCATCAGCAATTTATCTTTAGACATGATGAAGCAAATGGCGTGCGTGGGAGAGCACAAACGTCCCTCTCCTGCTAAAGGACAGAGATGTACATATGACTTACGGTCACAGACTGCAAAACTCTCGGCAGGGATTTTCTGGTTAGGGAGAAAGCCCCCTCTGTCCTCCACCTCTGTGCTGGGGGACGGACACTCCATGGACAGCTGGGCTTGGACCCACCGGTGGCATGTATAGGATTTACAAAGGTGGGTTTTCTAAGGGGCTTATAGCTTTTATTGTTCCCACATCTCTGAACAGGGTAGATGAGAAAGAAAAGTGATTTTCCATCTGTCTGCAAAGGACTGTTACATTCTCATTCACACATAAAGCGTATCTAGCAGAGAATGTTACAGACTCAATGACAATATTCTACAAATGTTAATATGGTTTTTAATTGGAAGAAATAATAGCTTACTGCTGCACGCTTGGCAGACCGCTCTCTGTAGCTACTTGATCCTACCCCCTTTCTAAGACAGAAGGGAAAATATTGCAATTCTGCATTGCAGCCAGGATTTATTTTAAGTAGTTGTGGTGCTCAGCTGACACAGATGGTAACCCTCTGGTTATCCTTGGGACAGCAGAGGCAGAGCCACCACCCCTGCACCGCGGGTCCTGCTGACTCCCTGCCGTGGTAGGGGGTATCCAGAGCCCTGGCACATCCCGGTCCTTTGGGGGGGCAGGACTTCGGAGCCCTCCTTTCAGCACAGACCCAAGCCTGTGTGCTGGGCTCTTTGGTGCAAGCCCTGGGGCACACCCCAGGGCAGGGGGATGCCTTGGGGCTGGTGCCACCCTTGGGTGCGATGTGTGCAGAAGGTGAAGCAGCAAACCTGGGTGCTCTGCAAGCTGCTGTGAGTGCCTTGGAGCAGCTCGGTCCTTCTCGCTGTATGACACAGCTCTGAGGTGGGGAGTTTCACTGTGCTGCTTTGCCTTGTGAAACAGGTGAACAAATAAACTCAAACTCAGCCAAATATAAATGCTAAACACTGGTGGCAGCAAACGACTTCCATTGCTTAAGTCAGCCCCGCGGGTCGGGCTGCACGGCCTCTCCGGGGCTTGGTCCATTGCCAAGTTCTGCTGAAGTTAATGAGGGCCTGTGCGCACAAGGATATCGGGAAAATAATCTGAATTAACATTTAAATGGATTAGTCAAATTGCATTAAATACCTTTGTAGACACTTTTGTTTAGAATTAAGGTGGACTAACTTGATTTTTTAGAACTTTTTTAAAACTTTAATTTAAAATTACTTTAATTCCAAGTAACACCATCTAAATGGAAGCTCAAAGAAATTTAGCCAAACTGCTTGAAATTTCCACCTTGACTATTCGGGTGAATCTCCCTGAGCACGCAGAGCAGATTCTGGGGGACCCCTCTGTTGCCTGTGTGGGGTGGGACCCCCCCTGCTGAGAGGCTGGGACACTTGGCAGCGTCCTCCCCATCTCATCCCAAGAAACCTCCCGGGAAGGGGCTGCTCTGATCAAGCCTCTGAGCCCCAGCCGCTGCTGCGGGATGGGGTTCCTGGCTCCCCCAGCTATCAGACCCTTGGCCAGCTCTCGGCTCACCTCCGGAGGGGCTGGCGGCTCACACAGGTGGCCAGGTCTGCTGGATGGTTTGCACCCAAGCTTCCCACCCATGCAGCTGGGCATTCGCGAGAAGAGTAAGGATGGGAGGTTCAAGAAAGTGAGCCAACAGCCCCCTTGTTGGGAAGCTCTTCTGGTGCCGACAGGCAGCATCTCTGCTGGCAGAGGAGGAGACTCTGGCTGCTGCCCACAGCTGCCGACATGGCTCTCCTGAGCTTTTCCACCTGCTTTAATTTGCCGCCGTGCACACATTTCTGCTGCTGCTTTCCTGCTGGCTCCCCGCTTGGCAAACCTAACCTCTGCCATGCTGCAGGGGCGCGGGCTTGCAGACCCTGCTCCTGTGCAGGATTCCTGGCTTAAGCTACGGCAGAGCCACCACTGGAGAACAGCATTCAATCAACGGTGAATCGATCCTGCCTGATCTTTGCACTCCAGCCACTCTGTTTACATCTTTCCCTGGGTTTTTCCTCCTTGTTTCTACCTTTGGCACATCTCTGGGGCATGGCTTTGCTTCCAGTGGAGCTGGGAGGGCAGACAGTGACTGCTGGTGCTTCCCCAGGATCCTCCGCCGGCCCCCAAGCCCCTTGCTGGCAGCAAGGCTGGGTGCTGAGCCTGCCAGGCTCCATGTTGAGAAAACGTCTGGTTTTCAGGAGCCCGACTCAGGGATTTAATCTCTTTCTTCATTTGTGTGGGAAACAGAAGCAAAGGGAGCAGGAGAAATCCCATCACAGCCGCCAAGGCACTTGGGGTAATTAGGGTAATGGCTGGTGTTGGCAAACTTCAGTTAATCTGTTTGCAGCCAACCCCCCGGCACCGCAGCTTTGCCCA
Source organism: Falco peregrinus (assembly GCF_023634155.1). Classification (NCBI taxonomy): domain Eukaryota; kingdom Metazoa; phylum Chordata; class Aves; order Falconiformes; family Falconidae; genus Falco; species Falco peregrinus. The sequence goes on along the minus strand of NC_073736.1, from coordinate 7,180,285 downwards.
AAATGTCTCTGTGTCCTTCTTACCGGTGGTGTCCGGGGCAAGGGATGGAGAAGGGCCGTGGAGACCATCCTTGGGAAAAGGCAAAACACTGAGGACACAGGGCTTGCTCTGTCCGGAGACCATCCTCAGCTACTTCCTCGCCCACCCACAACACCGTTCATCCTGGGGGAAGAGCGGGCAGGAGAAGTGTGGAAAAAGAGAATTCTGTATTAATTCAGGGCACAATCAGCATCAGGAAGCAGCTCGGCAGAGCCGCCCTCGCCCCCATCATCACCCCCAGCCCCGGCCCTCCCCCCTCGGCACAGACTGTGCCCCGTGGCCACCCGCCAGGGCGCCAGCGCGCAAAGCAGCACCACCGGGGGGGTCTTAGAGAAATACGGTGTTGGCTGGAAGCTGATGTCAGCTGATGTGATTTTCAAGGACGGAGGAAGATAATTCCTGCCCAGCTTCACTCGCTGCACAGAACGGAAAGGACAGCCGTGCAGCCCTACCCCTTTTTGGAAGAATTACAATGCAGCTAAAGTATTTTTAGTAAGACCTTAATTAAATAGTCAAAATATTTCAGGCTGATGTTCATCAGCAAGTAAATTCAGAATACAGGACAAGAAAAGCAGCTGTGCATTATTTTTCTGAGTAATTATTTTTGAATCTCTGTGGTACAGAGTGTGGGGGGAAAAAAAGTAAATTATACAGAAAACGCGTTCAAGAAGATTTTAGTGTTATTACAAACCTTCATTATAATGTATGATCAAGCATGTAAGTGAAAATCTTAGGACCCGTGGGTAACATATTGATTCTGGCCGACATTAAAATTTCTATTTGATGCTTAAGCAAAATCTAATCTGACTTCTGATTTTGCAAAATATTTTAGGGTAATTAGACATGTTTGTGCTTTATTGATTCTTAAAATGAACATAAGCACGTGGGGAATTGCTAACGCTCCGGATTAAAGAAAACGAGACTCCTTGCTTTGGGAGAGTTCCTGCAATTAAATCACCTTCTGCTAATATGGCCCTCATTATTCTGGATGGAAATGAACGCAGGAAAAGCTAAGGGAGTTTAAAATAATAATGATCATAAAAGCGAAGCTTTAGGGTTTAAATGAAAGTTTGGTTTCTTGTACTTCTGCTGATGGTTCCCACAGGCCTTTGGATAAATTTCTCATCTGGAGGAGAAAACCCCAAACAGCCCCAGAGCGTGGGGGGAGGCAGAGCAGCGGCTTCGCCAGCATCTCCCTGTTTGCCTGTGCCTTTAATCACTTTGCAGCATGGGGTGGCACCCCCAGACCCGCTGCCTACTGACACTGCACCTCCCCTTTGCCTTTTGCGATAAGCGAGAGGACGCCAGGATGCCGGGTGTGTGAGAGCATCGTGCCAGCACCGCTCAGGCAGCAGCCGCCGGGCTGCCCCCAGCAAACCCCACGCTGAAGGAATCGACCTGAAGGGACTGTCAGAAATCACCTCGGAGAGGTCAGCCCAGAGCAAGCACTGAGGGCAGGAGCGGCACCAAGAGCCCGATGCACCGAGCTGCCATCCTCACCCAGATTGTCGCCGTGCTGTGCTCACCGAGGGAGGAGACCACCCCACCAGAGACCAGCCAAGCCAACCCATCCTCGAGCTACAGGAGCATCTACCGCTCTGTTAATTTTTGCTGCCTTTTCCCCAAGCGTTTTGGAAGACAGGCCAGCATGCGAAGCTCAGGCAGAAATCGATGACAGCTCTGCAGAGCTGCCTCTCCCGAGGGAGGAGCAGAGACCTGTCTCACTGCATCCACGGCTCCGCAGCCCGCAGGCGGCATCTCTGCTGCACCGAATGTCACCGGCTTTCCCCTTCGCTGTTCCCATGCCGTGCTGAAGGAAAGCCAAGGGTCAGCAGGTCTGGGTCCTTAGTCACGCTGAGCTTGTCTGCACTACTGCTCACACGAGATCTCCAGGGCATTTGTGAAAGAAAACACCTTATTGGTTGTTTTATACACGATGATGCTTCAGACCTGGATTATCCTCACCCTGTAGCTGGAAAAAGCAGGTGCTGGGGAGCCTGGCAGGCTGTGGGGAGCAGCAGGGCTGAGCCAGGCGGATGGACGCTGAACCCGGGGTCAGGCCTGGAGTCAATGGACATTTCATTAAGGCTGGGAGAGGCTTGTCTCCAGTTTGCTTATTAATATGATTACAAATAATCTTTCATCTCGGAGACAGAGGACTGGTTATTACCCTGCCTGTGAGTCACAGCGCTGCATAGAGGTGATTTGTATTTTCTCCTCTTTAGCGAGCACATAGATATATACTTTAGCCAGTGCTGTGAACTCCAGATGAAACATTTTGGACAGAAAATCAATAGAAGGACATGTGTATTCCCACCCTGAGCTACAGCAGCACAGAGTGTGCCTCCATCTGCTTCCACGCTGCATTTATCCACCAGTCCTCACATCCCGTGGTGCTTCATCAGGTTTGCATCCAGCATAAAGTGAACTCGGAAAGCCACAGATTTTAAAGCCAGAAAGTGCCATTGCAGTCACCTAGTCTGGTCTCTCGCAGATCAGGCACAGGATGGCCTGGAATAACGTGTCCCGATTTAACTGACTGCCTCGGAAGGGTAAGTCTCGCCAGGGTCCAGGCTCCCTCATCCCAGGGGGTACAATGGCATTAAACTTGGTGCTTGGAAACCTGGTGTACCGAGGACTGTGCAGGGTGGTGGCATGTGGCTCTGCTGCAGGATGCAGGTGGGGCCGTGCGCTGTGGAAGCACCCACAGCCACTGTGGGCATCCTCATGCAGCAGCAGCAGCATCTCGTCGCTCTCCACTGAGCCCATGGGATGTGGCAGCTGGCCTCGAGGGCTGGAGGCTGCAGATCCAGCCCAGCCTCACTGAGGTGGCAGCCTGGACCTGGGAGCACAGAGGACAAGGCGCCCCTGGGAGCGAGACCCATATCCACTTTGCAAGGTACATGATGTAAGCACCGGGTGCCTGCAAGGGTGTGAAGCCTGCTCGAAATGCACAAAAGGACAGGAGTTCAACTGCTTTGAACAGATGGCTGAGTAACACTGGCTGCTGGAGCCTGCAGGTCCCCAGCAGGGCCTTGCTGTTATCATTTACTGCGCTTGCGATTTTTCATGGTGATGCAGAGACACGCACACACGTGAGCGTGCACACAGCACCCAGCCACACGCGACTGCAAGGGGCGGCTGTGCCCCCCCGTCGCCTGCCCCTTGCTGTCACTGCAGGTTAAATGAAGTAATAAATAAGCAATAAGCAGAGATAAGTGTCTGATTTATTGGGGAGCTCAAAGGAAAAGATGAGCAAAAGCAAGGTCACATCCACGGTTAAGCACATCCCTAACACAGCGCTCTCCTCTCTTCTCCTCCCCTTCTGCTCCCGCCAGGTCTGGGAAGCACCAAAACTGAATTTCTATCTGCACCTCTCGCTTCAGCTACCTTTGCCATTTCCAAACCAGCCCATTCGCTCCAAATCCAGGCAGTTTGTCTTAATGCACTGCCAGCACACCGCGCCACTGCGGGATGATGGCCGTGCGGCTCCTGGGCTCTCCTGTAGCGTGGCAACAAGTGCTAAGCAACACGGAGTTTGCAATCGGGAGTTGGGCCTGGCTTTTTTCTGGTGAGGGACCACTTACTCAGGAGCGAACCTCTATACAAGACACTGCCCCTCTGTGGGGCTGACAGCAGGACTACTCATCTGAACTTGCTTGAAGGGGATGCTCATTAGAAAAAAATATAGAAAAAAAATATATGTGTCCTCACTCTGACAGGCAACATGTCAATAAGGGAAACCCACTTTAACCCACGCTACGCTGACTGGGGTGCTTCATCAGGATTAGAGCTTGTGATTTTCACCTCACAGCTTCTCAAGGGAAGAGGCTGCTTGGCCAAAATGGGGTCCCCGCGCAGGGCAGTTCCTCTCCCTGCAGGTCCCCAACCAGCACCAGCACCGGGCTCCCAGGACCCGCTCGCAAGGGAGACGGCAGTGCCCACGCATCCCTCCTGCTCCCTGGGTGGGATCCCGGGATGCTGGGTCCTGTCAGGGTGGTCCCGGGTGGCAGCAGGGCCCCCGGCAGGTCCCCTGCCTGCTGCAGACCCATCGTACGGAGCCCTGAGCTGCACTTAATGTCAGGACATCACTGCAGAGCAAGGAAGAAGGAAAACTTCCATCTGGCAGGAAGGCAGCTGCCTTGCCTCCTGGCCAGGAAAATGTACATGGGAAAAAAGCAGTGCCTGAAAGTTATCTGGGAAGACAGACTGCTATCTCCTGTCTTTTTGCTCTCTGTCATTACCCGCAGCACTAAATAAAGCCAGGTGGCCCGAGATAGAGGGGTAAAAGCGATGCTTCCACATGACATACTGAATTTTCTGTCATTTGGTACTGAATAAGTCATGGCAGATTTAAAAGCAGTGCGATTGCTGAAAAAATAACCTTAATAAAGTGGGTATAAATAACTGTACAGCAGTATGTCTGTGTGTTGGGATTGTTTATGCAGGTAAAATTTAATAGCAGAGGTGTGACCACATTTATAACAGAGTAATCAGTATGTAATTTCACAAAACCAGTGTGTTTGCTCACAGGAGACAACCTTAATGTCTTTTAAGAAGAGTCATTAGATTTAAGTAATAGCCAGCACCCAAGTACTCGATCAGGCAGGTATAGAACAAATCAACTTTTATTGCCAGACAAAAGGTAGAAAACCCAATTCCTCGGAAGCTAATAAAAATTTTATAATTTTTTTTTTTTTTAGTCAAATAAGCATAGGCTTTATTACTTTGTAGACATCTTCATAAAACCTGGACCAAACCTAATCTAGACGAAAACAACAGCTGTGAGGCACAATGTATTTGACCAAGATGGATGCCTCAGAGGTATGATATTCATTAGCTCACTAATTCCAAATGGTAAACAAGGTTTAATTAATTTTGATTTCAAGCTACAATGTCCTGTTGGTCATACATCGGTGTGCGCCTGGGATGCGGCATTAATAACTGAACGTACAGCTGCTGTAGGTGTGAGTGTCTTCTGAATAATTTTGCATGTTCTGTGATGTTTCTGCTGGGAGAAGTTTCAGGGACAGAAGAGGGGCAGCACTAATCTCCTAATTTTGCTCTTTTGCAAGAGCATTGCTGGGTGTCAACAGCTAGCAATACAGCTTCAATGAGGATTTTCCCCGATTAATGACTATAGAGTATACTTGGATGTATGTAAGTAGAAACTAAATGCCTAATTCGCTAATTTTATGTCTAATGTGTGCATTCAGTGACAGGGGCTACATTTGCAATGTGAGATATTTGCATAAGCTGTACCGGTTCTCTGGTGTGTTGTCCTCAATAACTTCTATTGTTAATCTTTAAAACAGAGTTTAGAGGAAGCAGTTATCAATGCTTCATTGCAAAGCATCTTGACCTAAAGCCCCAGTAAAGCCCCAGTTTTAGAGAATGAACACATACTCAGCCAGCAAATTTACATATGCAAACACTCACTTCTGTAGCCATTTACACATCTGCGTGTTCAGCTTCCCAGTTTAATATCCAGCTGCACACACAAATTAGGCTGCTTTTGCATGTGCAGCTTGTTAAAAAAGTTAATCCTTTCTTAGTTTTGAGTTGACCCCTTGGTAAAAGCTACGCTCCTAGCAGTCGGTCCCAGCTCTGCAAACCTGCCTGCAGCCACCAGATCTTATTTTTCTACATTGATATTACTGTTTTCTGCATGGTGACTGCTATTCATTTGTGCTGGTGTAAGTGAAAAGGGATTAGGTGCTGCGGTCCATGAAGATATTGCACCTTATCTCCTTTTTAGAGTCGGAGCTCAGCTGACCACAGAGCCTCACCCCTTTGCTCCCTGCCTGTCTCACAGCAAGCGCGCATCCCATTTTGTCACTACTACGGTACATTCCTGGAGCCCCAGCAGCCTTGTTTAAGGGAAAGAAAATAACTGTTTAAATGGGATACCTCACCTCCAGCAAGGAATTGCTACAAACCTTCTGCTAAAACAGTATCTTGAATTACTCCCTGTCCTTCATTGCCAAAGATTCCCCAAGTGTTTCTTTTACAACCAAGTAAGAATTACCTTCATCCTCAAAATAAGATGGTTATTTCCATACTCTGACTGAGTGACATGCACGATAGCTCCAAAGACAGATAGATCCATGATAGATAGATCTCTGATAGACACAAAGTTCTTTCTCTGCATTTAAATGAGCCACACTGACTTCCATCAGGTTTTCTGTTCTCACAGGGAAAAAAGAACAGACACAGCCCGCGATGGCGTGATGTGCAAACTGCGATTGCTGCACCAACACTCCACGTTTGCCAGGGTCTTTCCAGTACCCACCATTTCCCTTCTCACAGCTGCCCAGGTGCTGCTCTCCGCAGGGTAGAGCCTGCAGTTTTGTTAGGTGGGACAATGGTGGCTGGCACATGGGTCCCTGCCGGGGCCTTGCCAGCCTGCTGCACCCCAGACAAGTGCTGTCAATAACAAACCTTTAATTGATGGATTTGAGGGAGCCTCCCAATGGGAAACATTTACTCAAGAGGTATCTAAACAAAGTCAAAAGCCTGAAAAATCAGATTTGTGTTGCTGACATCAGTGACCTGAGAGAAAAACACTCTTGCGGACAAAAATCAGATACAAAATGAAGATACACAGAAATAACAACAAAGCAGAAGGCGCTGCGGAGTGCCTCCGTGGTAATGCATGCCTTTAGCTTTCCAGGCGTCTCAAGGAGGGCTGCTTTCCTCCCGGAATCATCCGTCATGTCTCTGCCCGCACAAACAAACCAAGTATCAGCAGCAAGAATGCCCTTCAAGGACAAGTGCTTATGTGGAAATGCATACCATAATTACCATGATAAATGCTGTGCTAGGTAAGTGAGGAGCAGCAGCACACCGTACGAGGTGCGAGCTGTGCATGCACCATACTGAACCGCATCTCTCCTCAAGTCCCCCACCACACTGGGCTACACACAGCTCGCCTTGGCCCCGCATCCCCCATCCCCACCACCACCGCTCCCGTTCCAGCAAGCCCCTGCTCGCTGGGCTGAGTCCAGGCGTCCCACCGCCCGTGTCCCTCTGACCACCCTGTTGCACTCCCCCCAGCTGCATCCATTACACTTCTGATGCAAAACCTGGAATCTGTGGAACTTATGGAAAGACAAGGGGCAGGGGGGAGCACTGGAAAGGCCTGTGCTCATCGGGGTGCCATGGGCTGCCATTAAAAACCCCCAAAGACAGACCTTTATAACCCCCTTGCCATACCCATGGAGATCAGAACATTGCTTTGCATTTCTGGCAGAAACCCCAAAAGAAGGATTCTCCATTTTTTTAGGAAAACCTGGAACACCCCAGCCAGGACACCGAAGGGCTGAGGATGTGCACATCTGGCATAACCCCCCTCATTGTCTCTCCATGCCGTTACCTCTGCTGTGCTTCCACTTGAGAAAGTTCCACTTGTGCCCATGAGACTCTGGGGACCTGGAAAGCTTAGTGCAGCGCTCTCCAGAGAGAGGTTCCAGGGCGAAAGGAAATCTGTCACTGAGCTGCTACTCAGATGAGCTGCGGAAATACCCGGCCCTTCAGTGGGAAGGGGAGCAGAAGCAGGGCACAGTTTCACTGCAGAACATCTGGCCCAGCTGCAAGCAGCGCTGGAGGCTGGGGACAGTAGTTCGGAGAGGGGAAGGACGGCCACAAGGCACAGCTGAGCCCTCCGTGGGTTTCAGCTCCCCAAGGATAATTCCTAGAAATAAAGCTTACAACTGACATCTGACTTTACCATCATCTTTCCTGCTGTGCAAGAGTCCCTGCTACACGTATTTTGGAATTTGGGTTTGGCACACGTGCTCTTGGCAGCTGCAGCAGCTGGGCCCAGCGGCAGTCACCCCTCCAACAAATGGCACCTTGCACTGAGATGGATGCGAGTACCTCCTTTGCATGGGTGCCCTCACGCTCACAAGTAGCTGTTCTCAGGAGATGCTTGGAAAGCCACCGTGAACCCCGAAACTGGGCTCTCCAGTGTGACCGCTGGCCAAGCACATGTGTTGATGGAGCTAGTTATAAAGGAACCTGCCAAATGATGATGTTCTGCTTCTAAGGGTTCTCATTTCTCTTGCGATTTTTTTTTAATATTTATATTTATTAGTAAGTTTTTGTTCTATAAATCTCAGAACTCTTGGAGAACCTGCCCAGGCATCCCTGCTAAGCCATGGTGCTGGTACCCAGGCAGCAAGCCCGGTGCTGGCCAGGAGAGGGGTCCCGTGTGGAGGCAGAGCCACCAGCTTCCCCTGCATGAGCTCCTGCCTTGGGTGGGTGCTGCTGGTGGGCAGCGGGTGCTGCCCGGCTGTGCAGGGGACGGTCCCTCCTGCACCGCACCACTGCTGGGGGTGCTGCACCCCAACGCTCCCTAACAAGAAGCAGCAGCCGTAGATCTATACCCACTCCTCTATTTGCATCACAGCAATATTAGTATTATTGGTGATAATTACATTTCAAACAGTGACCAAGTGAACTCTAGGCTGCAAAGGCCGTGTCTGAGTTCATCAGGTGCCAAAAGCAGTTCTGGTTAATAACTGTCTCTCTGTGCTGCTCCATGAAACACCGGCAGCACCAGATGCCTCAGCCGGCAGTGGAACCTCTTTGGGCTGGTGCCTGGCGCAGACAAGCAGGGGGGGTCGGTGTGAAGGGCGTCTTATCAGGGCCTCTGCCATCTCGCTCATGTTTGGAAATGTCAGCACTGCTTCATTGCTACTGACACAAGAACTGCTTTTCTAACATGAATCACTGGTCATGGGCAGAAAAAATGACGCCGAGACAGTCTGATTTATTACTAGTATAAAGAAACACTGTGCCAGGATTACAGCAAGGAATTTCATTTCAATGGGCACGGTGGAAAGAACGATGTTGATATTTTTTTCCCTCTGAAGATCTAAACCTGTAACTGGATCTTTCCACCCTGAGGCAGATTTCACAGTGGAGGTATTAGGCTTGTAAACCATCTCACCTCTGCTCCGCAACATGAATGGAAAACAAACCCCCCGTGCGCAGCCCTGGAGCCTGGCAGCAGCCACAGCAGCGGCAGGACGGGGCTGCCCCAGCCCCTCCACCCGTTCACACGAGATGCCCAGCAGTTAACAGTGATTTTCCCTTACTACTGCTCAGCACTGTGGTGTGTCACAGATGCCGGTGTCCCGTTCCTGCCAACACGTGCAAATCAAGTCTCACCGCCCAATTCCACATTAAACAGACCCAGCTCTGCAGCACAGGGTGGCTTAAGTGAAAACAGAGGAAAGGAACAGGCTTTGTACCAAACTTTCCTGGATGGATCATTAAAATGTCAGAGTACGTGACTTGCTTAAGCATTTCAGCATTAATTGCATGACTAGTGCATTTATCTCTGCGTACTGCAGCTCTGTTACTGGGGGGGTGTGTGTGTGATGCACTGCACACACCCATCACGAACACACCATGGAGGGGCTTGGCTCCAAGTGGCCGTGGAAGTGTTTACTGTCACCTCTGAGTGACACTAGGACACGCACTTGTTTGGTACTCGTGAACTGGAAATGTATTTAATTCAGGCTCGAGGCAAAGTCATGGCTCACAGCCCTTTAGTGTGCTGCTGAATTTGAAACCAGCTTGCAAAACTGTTCCCAAAATAACCTTGTGAGTGTCTTTTATCCAGAGAACTGTATAAAATATTTTTGTTCAAGGACAGAGGTGCAAAGAATTTAAATGCTAACACTTGCCCTGGAGAGAGGGGGCAGGTTTTGGGGACTCTTTCCAACATGACTCAGTATGGGGCCCAGGAGGGCTGTGGCCATTGGGTGGCAAAGACCGAGTGCGGGCGCGCTCAGGCTCGTCCTTGCCTTGGTAAGACGTGCTCAACTCTGCGGCAGGGTTACCGTCCCACCATGAGAAAAACCTATCAGAATGTATAAAAAACCCAAACAACTTTTCTATGGGGTTCCTTTTACCACCACTGCATAAACCCGTTTGATTACCCGCACACAAAAGCTAAGAGGAGGCTCCTGCTGCGCGGTGGAGCCACCCTCACCAAATCCCTCCCCGGGGCACGAACGGCATTGCAGCCAGGGCTGGACTATTCGCCTTGCATGTGGTTCGCCAGCAACCTGCCGCATGGTTATACACAGGGAAATTTTGTTGACAAATAACCAGAGCTGAAAACATGCTTTAACAAAGCACAACAAGAATATGCTGTATTCAGTTCCCCCCCATCACAGACCTAAACACATGCACTTACAGAACGATGATGATTTGGGTAATCATGGCTAGATAAATAAGGTGGAAACTTTGCATACCTTATGCAAAAGAATTTGCTAGCTTCAAGATTTCAAGTTTCATTTTAAAATAACCAAGTTATTGGAATGAAGCCTATACCCCAAACCCATAGCTTTACGTTTCCAAGTGCTATGGCCATAATGCAATATTGAATGTGTTTGTCTTCTTCAGACTATCATCTTATTAGTTGCCGTGTTTAACAATCTACTTTCAGCTAACATCTAACACAATACACAGAAGAACTGAAACACACTAAAAAAGAAAATTGATTCCCTTGCATGCCCCTCTGCCTGGTTTCTTCATTTGCCTATTACCAGCCCATTGTGCAATTAATTATGTACAATTTCAGGTACAATCCTTGTACCTCTATGGAAGAGAACTGATAAAGTTCTGCAGACATTTCCAGCCTGGAGGCATTATTTCTCCTCCTGAGCCATGCTGCAGGTTTCTGCCGGGACCTGGGTCTCACGCAGCAGCTTGGAGAACACAATAGCACCAAGGAACATGCAGGACAAAAAATGGTTTGCTTAAAATATTCAGGACAGTCCTGATGAATAATGGATACATCCATAGAAAAAGGGCTCAACCACACACAAAACAATGGTTAAATTAATCAGGTACTTTAACAGCGAGGAGTAATTTGACATCTCATGTCTCACTGGCGCTACTTTCACAGCTTTCCTCCAAGCAGACTAGCTTATTCGCATCACTGCAGGCTGGAGTTTCTTAATGCAAGGCTTTTAATTATCCTTAGATCAATACTTCTCATCAGCCCAGAGAACAACCTTCCCCTCCCAGCACAAGCCATGGAGTCAGAGGTACACCCTCGCCATGCGTTACTCAGATCCACCTTCACGTGGAGCAGTGGCAGGGAGGGAGTAACTGTCCTGTGCTTTAGAAGAGCCACCGGCCAGGCTGGGGGTGCCACCCCCCCTCAGACGCAGCCCCCCCAGCCTGCAGCACTCCGCTGCCATTGCAAGGTGCGTCTGCAGGAGGTGGCTGCGTCCTCCAGCCTGGATGCAGATGGTGAAAAATAGCTCTAAGGAGCCGCTCCCGCTGTAGCCCAAGTGAAATACAGGGAGTGCTAACGACACCGTTATTGTTCACGTTGAGAGGGACTTTAATTATTTACAAACCTCCCAATGAGATGCTCAGCGTGCCTGGCACATGCTCTTTCTCCCTCTTGCTCTCTTTTCCACCTCTCTCTGAAGACAGACGCATCCTCCCATGTGGATATGGGCGCTGCTGTACCATTTCCCCGCGCCCAGAGCACACCCCAGCCACATCCCGCGTGCCCAGTGCTGGCAGGTCCCTGCCCTGTGCCTGGCCCAGCTGCCACCCCACCACCCAAGGAGCAATCGGAGCTAATGAGTTTGGCCCTGGGCAACCACCTCCCTCACTTGGTTATTTTCATTTTTTTTTGGAGCCTTTCAGCCCAGGGTGTTTGTTGCTCCTCCAGCATCAACAACATTAACAAGCTCTGACATCTCATAAATTTCCCTTGGTAAAACAAAGAGAAACAAATAGGAAAACAAGTTTCAGCAGTACAGGGGCTTTGGTGTTTTGAATTTTTTCCTTCCTTTTCCATATATTGGATTTTGTTGTGAGCAGCCCTTTTTATCCTTCTGGTGCCTCAGTGCTGCAGCCAAACTGTCCTGGACAGTGTGATGCGAGCTAGAACATAACTATTTTGGCTTTGGGTAGAAAATGCTGAGATAAAATGAGTTCAGATTAAAAAAAAACCACAAAAAACCAGTTAGACCCAATCCAAGCCCAACCATGAATAAAACTTATGAGCTCAGAAACAATAGGGTTGATCTCCTTTCTTTTAATTTTCACCTTCTTCCAGAGATGAACAAGTGAAGCTAGACGAAAAGCAGAAAGTTAGTGTCTCTTCTGCCGTGTTCTGCCTTGGCACAAGCCTCTGCCGAGCTGGGGGGGGGAGGCGCTCAGCCCCACTGCAGACATGCTGGGGGGCTGGGGAAGGAGTCGGCTGCTGGTGGGGGCTCTGCAGCTGGACAAGCATCACCCACCGCAGCCGCTCCAGCTCGCGCGCCTCCACTTCCCCTTTTAAAAAACATGTAGTAATAACTTGTATGAATAATAAAAGTCTTTGCTAATGCTTAGTTTAGGAAGTCAGAAATTAGAAGTCTGACCTGGTGATCGCTGCTACAAGGACTTTGTTAGAGCAGCTTCTGCTGTGGCAGCCCTGGGCCCCCTCGACACTTTCCTCCTCGCTCTCTGTAATGCTTTGCCAGTGCTCAAAATACAAATTGGCTTGCTTTAGGAAATGAGAAATCTCTTGCCTCTAAGCCCAGCTTCTGCTCATAGAGTGGGAATGTAGCAACTGTAGACACACAGGATTTTCCCTTTCAATCAAGTCTGGAAGCGCAGCTCTTCCGAGGTGCTATTACAAACTCCAGAAGGATGAAGCAACGGGCTACGAGCCATTCTCTTTTCCATGCAATTGATTTTCCCTAAATACATATCTCTGAACGTCTCGGAGACACTTGAGCAGGGATCTCTTGCAAAGCTCATTTTGTAACCAGGAGCTGGATGCGGCACTGCAGCAAGACAAGCACAAACTCCATCCTCACTGGGCTTGCAGGCAGCATCTCTGATCAGAGACTCCGAAGGACCCAGCTCCTTCTGAGCACTTTTAAAAATTATATTTATCCCTGTGCAAAGGGAGACTCAGCTGGTGACTTCCAGCAAGGGCACAAACCACAATGTTAATGAAGACAGCCAAAACAGACTTTTATCAAACCTTGTCACTACCTGGACACAGGTCCCCAGGTTGGTTGTTTTTTCCAGCTACCTCCCCATCAATATAACATATAAACTATCACTACAATAATGCTACTGGGAGGGAATGTGAGGTGGAAGAGAGAAACTAATTTTTCAAAAATAAAATTATTTAGTAGCAACACTGAACATGGGAAATGGCATTTTGGACTCCAGCATCTGCTGCTTTAAACAAGGCAAAATATTTTCCTTGGGGGTCTGGGTCCTTGAAGCGCTGAAGCTCCCAGCTGTGTCCTCTACATTTTGTGGCATCATAAATATCGGGAGCTATGGTGCCTTGCAGCAAGCACGCTGCACATTGCTGAGCTGGTTTGAATTTAATATGAATTTAATATTAGCATCCAATAGTGCTACAGCAACCGTCAGGAGGCAGCTCTGTATTTATCCTGTTTTGCTTTCTGCCTTTTCCTTTTCCTCATGCTCTCTGCCTACAGAGAAATAAGTTACAAACACCATTTCGGTGCCCAGCCCCTCCCAGAGCCCAGGAGAGCCCTGCTGATGGCTGGTGGGATGAGAGTTTGCCCCACGGAGTAAAGTGGTGGCAGCAGGGACTGAATAGGAATTTTCTTCCATCTCTATCCAACGGGCTTCGAGGTAGCTGTGGACAGTTCATCCCTTCTCTGCTGTGCAGGCTGGTCGTGGGACTTGCCCGGAGCCTTGGATGGGTCGCAGATGCACGGCGCCGGGATGCTGCCTGCTGTTCCAGAGGTAGAGGGCTGGGTCACCAGCTTCCACAAGATGTGGGGAAGCAGGAGGGCACTCAGCCTCCTTGGGCCCAGACAGATCAGCACTGGACTTTATGGTGCAGGAGCAGAGCAAGAAGAGTTTTCCAGTTCAATTTCTTGCAATAACACCCAGGTGTCCAAAAGACACCTTGGAAAGGCAGGCAATGAATCTCCCAAGTTGTCAAGCTTTTGGAGAACATTTGGAAATTGTTTTGCTGTCACTCTCTAGTATTTTGAAATGGAAACATTTCTTTGGTAATTAAATACTTTTTATTTATCCAGTACTAGAAGTTTAAAAAAACTATTTCAAATCTTGGATATTTGAAAAGTATTGGAGACTTCAACTCCTTAGTTTGCTTTTCATTGGGAAAAATCATCAGCATCTTAACAGCTCTGGAACAGTCCTGCCCCCAACATGCAGAGCCAGCTGTAGCAGCTGAATTAGAACATCATCATGGAGTTGCTGGGCTGTGCTCTCAAAGGAAGACAACATTTTTTTGAACTTCAAAACCCCCTGTGTATTACTGCTCTCACCGCAATTACACTTTGCATTCACAAACGCACTTATACCTCTTTTTTTGCTCATTTACCCTCATATTCTGTTTTACAGACCTTCAGTCTGGGGCTTGCTTGGGGCTCTACTGACGGTATTTGATTTGGCACCACTACACTGCACGTGAGAAAAAAAACCAACCCCACGAGCCCTGATCACTCCCACATTTACTGGCACGCTGCTGCTGCTTTGGTGCAACATGTATTTAATACCAAGGTAAAGTTGTGCCACATTTTAGTCGAGGGAAAGGCATCAGATGTGTTGCATCCCTGCCAGGGGAGGCAGCTGCACAGAGCTGCTATGGCAGGATGGACCAGAGCTGTGGGATTCAGGTCGCTGCCTCTTCAGGAAATCACAGGATCTTCAGTTTTATGTCTGAACAAGAAAAAGAACCCAAACAAAAAAGCCTAACAAATCCAAACCCCACAACCAGTCCAGCAGTTTGACTTGGCGGCTGCTGCTCTTTGCATGCTCAGAGCCCAATGGGTTAATCGCCTGATCCTCTCCTTATTTATCTGCAGCTGGTTTGCTACAAACGAAGAAAAATAATACATACTACATCACCCATCATCATATATCACATTAATATAATAGTAGAGGGTGTCTGCAGATCTACTGCAGGCATAACTGTTTGTTATGAATCTTGTTACCCCTGAGATCAGTGCATTTCTTGAGGTAACGCAATTTAGGGAGAAAAGTTTATTTCTCACTGGTCCAGCACAAATAAAATCTGCATTCCACCTATGAAAACTTTTTGTTGAATGCTTTATATTACGCTACAAAAAGGAAAACAATATATCCAGCGAAGAAATCCCATTGCGTGAAGATCAGAAATGAAACCACCAGCCCTGTAAACTGTGATTTATCGATCAGCAGAACCCCAGGACAGCTCCACTTTGACTTGTCCTGTGTTTTTATGAGCACACTAAAAGCAAACATTTCACAGCACAATCATGAATCCTGATGCTTGGGAGACAGACAGTACATCTCTGTCAGTTATATGGGTTCAGATAATAAAACGATCTGAAATAGCACATCTGATTAAAAAGAATAAAACCCCATGTACATCAAGAAAAAGCAGCGGAGACTGGCGGTACGGTACTGCTCAAAGGAGCAGAAAAGTGATGGATCTGCAGAGAAAATACCGAAGAGTTTATCATTAAGTACCATGCCTGAGAACACGAATATAATTACAATTTTAATGTAAATGATGCACTCTATACAGATCAGAGCTCGTGTCAGAAGTCTGCCACCTTATCCCAGGCATTTAGCCTGCCTGTTATTTAACCAGCAATATTCACATGGGAAGAAACTGGTAAAGCAATTCCTGGGTGAACAGTAATTGGTTTGAACATGATTTCTCTTACCCCTAGGGAGGCTGAAGTCACAAATAAGATAAGGCACATTTTGCAATTAATTCCCATGTAATTGTTTAATGTGCAAAGGGAACACGAGCACCGACAGATTGTTTCTCCCATCTTTGTTTGGAAGGGGACCTGCGCTGGAGGGATACAGGATGGAAGTGCCTGGGAATCAGACCTAGCCTGGATCAAGAGGAGCCGTGTAACCACGGGATCAGCCCCCACGGCCGCGCATTGCGCAGCAGCAAGCCTGTCACAGGCAGCAAGATGGTTCCTTTTGCAGAAGAACAATTTTGATGGCAATTTTTATTTCCTGACAGAAGAAACTGAGCTTATAGTCAGAGACTGGAGGTAAGAATGGAAAACATTTCTCCATGTGTTAGTGTGCTTACAGCAGTGCAAAAATCCAGTCTCTCCACCCATGGAGCAGAGCCTGTGTTGGCTGAAGATGCTCTTGCCCCCTCTCGGAGGGCATTGCCCCAGGGCAGTCAGCAGCACGGAGCAGGTACAGCAGCCTGGGCTCTCAGCCCAGCCCCTGAGCCCAAAGCCCTTCCTTGAAGGCCGTGTCCACGCGCTGGCCAGATGCTGGGCACGGGAAGGGGAGTGCAGCGAGCAAGAGCCACCACGTGTGCCTTTCTGAAGCCATAAGCCCACGAGGCCCTGTATCTTCTTATGTCAAGGCCAGTGGAAACAAGCAGAGCAGCAGTGGGTATTTGTAGCCAGATATAATTATGTTTGCAGATAATAAACATGGCTGTTTGGAAGGAAGCACTGCCCACGTGAACTTCATATGTTCTTAACGTCACACAGAGGGTACAGATACACTGCTAGGCATCTCTTTAAATCCTTCCCCCGGGCAAGCACTACTGAGTGACATGTCCCTCTCCACAAGCATCTCCTTCAGTTCGACATCTCCTGTCTTCAAGGAGGTTGGCTCTGCCAGTGCTCTTGGACCGAGGATGCAAGCGAGGACCTGTGCACGGTCTGTCGGGTAGCTGCAGCCTTGCCCATCTGCTCCAGTGGCTCTCTGCCTGCTCAAGTCCATCAGGCTGCTCTGCTAAAGAATAATGCCAATCAAAATAGGATTAAATGGGCAGCTGGTGAGAGAGAGCAAAAGTCACCTCTCCTGCCGGGAGTCCCCAGCGCACTGCTTCCACATGCCTCCTGCCTGCCAGCGCTCGCCAACCCTTGCTGCAGGCACAGAGCTGGGCACTGCTGCCAGGAGGACAGGTTGCAGCATGCTGGCTGCCAGGGAGAGCAATTAAAACCCCTTGGTTTGTCAACACTTACGCAACATGAGAACATTATTCTTTGGCACTTCATCTTAAAGTAAAAGCCCCACAGAGGGTAATGGCACAGGGAAGCACTGGCACCTGCTGCTGACCGTCGGGAAGAGCTGGGCTTGTGTCAGTAGCAGTGCCTTGGAGTCATCTCCAGGGGTTTGGCTCCTTTGGTAGTGATGGAAAGTGCCTGCCAGTACCCACCGAGACCTCGTACAAGGGGTCATAGCAGCCTCTTAGGAGGGCTCTTCATGCAAAGGAGGATGAAGCCAGCAGAGCAGGTAGTAAGCAGAGAAGGCAGGACAGATGGAGCAGCAGTGGCAGCTACTCAGGAAAGCAGAGAGTTAGCTGCCCAAAGCTAAATAAAGAGAGAAAGGCTGCTCTTGCTTCTGTCAGAAGCCTGTGCTTGTTGCTGTCCCATAAGCATGGCACCAGGTCAACACAAGCAGCCCTCCCGCCCCACGGGTCCGAGCTTTTGAAGGCTGCTTCACTGGGAACCAAGACCACCCTCCCTCCTTCCTTGCTGCCCTTGCAATGTGCGCTGGGGTGGAGACATCAGCCACAGCAAACCTGTCTGAGAGCAGCCTGTTGCATCTGTGTCCTGTCACAAATTGACCCTAGGAACACTCAAGAAACTCCTGTTTTAATATGCCCTTAAGAGGCTTCCCAGGGCATCCCCCAAGACCCAGCCCTGCTGCTGCTGGCTTCTTTCTGCAAAGGAGCCAAAGACATCCCTGACGGAGCTGAGCCCAACCCCAGTGCATTACTGCAGCGGGGGTGGGGGTGGGGGAGGGTTGGAGGTGCCAGGCCACTCGTTTGATGTGATCAGGTGGAGAAACTGATTCATTACCCAGGGGTTTGCTTTCTCAGGTACTCCGGCCACTTTTCCTCTCTTCAGTGCTCACATCTTTCAGATCATAGCTGGCATTTATGTCTCCTTAGCCTGCGCTCTAACCAGATCATACATCTTTACACGCTCCAGCTTTCCCCTTAAGCCTCTATGTTTCTTCATTTCAAAAAATGATATCGCTCCTGTAAGTATTGTTGGATAAGAAATGTCAAATGCAAATTGAGCTCAGATGCAAAATTTGACAAAAAGAAATGACAAGTCA
Source organism: Falco peregrinus (assembly GCF_023634155.1). NCBI lineage: Eukaryota > Metazoa > Chordata > Aves > Falconiformes > Falconidae > Falco > Falco peregrinus. Next base: position 7,162,162 of record NC_073736.1, on the reverse strand, counting down.
GATATAGGTAAAAGTGATCCCTGAGGCCACTTCTCACCCTGGAAAGGCATTGGGAAGGGCAGGCAGCTCAAGAAGCACCAGCAACAGACTAGAACACCAGCAGAGGCTGAAGAAGCAATGAAACGTGAGTACACATATGCACAGCAGCAAGGCCCTAAGGGGAAGGGGGGAAGGATGGGGCTTTTTTCCTCGACTCTCAGAACCACTTGCTGGCTTTGCCAAGAGCAGATAAATTGATACAAACCAAAAAGATTTGAGAAGGAGCTCTGCATAAGGCAGCTTTGGCATTATTAAGCTTATCTTGGGAGCAGACAGAAAACAAGGGACAGAATGTCAATTAATTTGAGTGCAAGAATTCCCTGGCATGGCAACTCGAGGAAAGCAGGGGAGCAGCACAGATGGCAGTGTCAGAAGGAAATGGATTTTTCTGTAGAGACCCAGGAACTTGAGGCCCTTTTCATTTCTATTTGTTTAAGGATTCTGTTCAGCGTAGAACAATTTGGGCTGGATGAATGCTGTCTTACAGAGCAATAATTGGCGCTCTGAACAAAGAGGAAAACTCTCTATGAACAAAGCCAGCATGGGCTGAGCAGTGCTGGAAGGCGAATGGCCTCATCCAGCATTGCCTCTGCCATGCAGGCTGCAGCAGGGCTGAGACCAGCTCCCAGCAAAACTGTCCTCCTCTTGTTCCTCTAAATGTTGTAATTGGCATTACTGCTGCACGGGGCCGGGGGACCTGGGGCTGGGCACAGCCCTCGCACCGCGGTGTGGAAAGTGCTTGGCTTGACTTTGAACTTGATCTATAGCACCATCTTGGGTTCAGGCCATAGAGGAGCTCACAAATAATGCATGTCTTGCTGCCTGGCACTGCAGGTAATTGATCAGCTGGGAATTGCACAGGCACATCTAGGATGAACTCATTTAATGTACTCCCAACTCACCTCTGTGTAACCACTGTAGCTTCAGAAACGCTGTTTGCATCTGGAATGCACATCAGTGACAGAAGCCAGCTAAAGCTCATTTTGGTCATCATCATTAAATCCAAGAGAACAAAGAGAATCCTCTGCTTTGATTTTTTTCCTGCTTATACACTGAATTTGGTGCTTGTGACAACGGCCAGGTATTGCAGTTATGCTTTGCACTGCGAGGCAGGTACAGCCTGAATCCCTCGTGCTGGGCCACCCTCCTTGGGGGCAAGGGGCAGGGAAGACGGATGAGGCTGTGGGCTGTGACCTGGTTGTTCATCGACCAGGGTCTCCCTGCTGGTCCTGCTCATCACTCTCCCTGGCATAGCTGCCGACTGACCTGCTAGTCAGAGCACAGTAGCCAAACCCTCTGAACTTGTGCTTTTGCATGCGCCGCTCTGCACTAGAGCCGGCACGGCTGCCCCAGGGACCACAGCCTCGGTTGGGGCTGGTACATCAGTCAGCCACAGGCACCAGCCTCAGCCCTGGCACGCTCCTCCGAAGCTACAAGTGCCACAGAAAAGCTTGAATGCTGTGGCCACGTGTCCTGAGGCAGGCCCAGAGCGTGGCAAAGCACACGCCGGGGCTCTCCACCCGGCTCCACACATGGCAGAGCTCAGCCCTCGCTCACAGCGGGAAGGGCAGCGAGCACCATCCTGCTCCCCATGCAGGCTCCAGAGCTTTTTGAGCCAGCTCCATCTGCACGATGTTTGGCACTGCAGAGCCCTCATTTATTTCAAAGCCTCAGGTGCTGCTGTAATGCAATTTCTAACAATAAACTCTTTGAGAATACAGATACATCCAAAATAGAGAGCAGCATTTAACCCCGACACGCTTTCCTGATCACGCACAGCTCCCTTCCCTCCCACCCCATCAGCTTTCCTCCTCTTGCTGCGTAACCGCTTCTGCTAATCACAGTCCCTTGGTGCATGGAGTAAAGTCCTCTCTTAGTTCCTCCCAGTTTGGAAGCCCTCCGGGCAACATGTTAACATTTCCTTTATCATTCTCACTTGATTTCTGTAGAACATGTATTTATGCAGCTTTTCCCTGGAGGATCATTCTGAGCAGCGACACTATATATTTACACTTAACATGCTCTTTAAGGAACTTGCTATCCTTGCAACATGCTCGTGCGTGCACAGAGATGCTCCTGGAGGAGCAGAGCTACCACAAGATAATTTCTCTTAAACTGCTCAGAATAAGCATAGCCCAAATGGCTCAGCATCTGCGAGGGGCAAGAGGGAAAATGGGTCTGGCCCCATCTGCCTGCACCTAGCCTGCCTCGGCAGGGTCACAGCCGGGGACAGCCTTCCATGGGGTAGAGGGGAAAGCATCCTGATGGCAAAGCCAAGACACAAGCAGATCTTCACAAGGTCTTGGTGATTCGCCACACCATGAGAGACATCCCAGCCGTGAAAGCGGGCAGATTGCTCAGTGCGGCACACAGGGCATCGTGGGATCGCACCACGACATCTGGAAGGGCAGCCTGGATACTCTGCAGGGCTCGGGAGCAGGCGTCTGCTGTCTAAGTATGTCTGGAAAGCGAGGCTTTCTACCAGCTAGCCAGAAGCCAGGTCAAAATCTTCTATGAATAAAGCAGCAGATAAACTCCACTCCTAAGGAATTTTCATTCCCAATAAACTTGACACACTGTTTTCTCTTAGTTGTATTAATAGTTCCACACTGATAGTATGATCCTTCCCAGGAAAAGCAGGGAAGCAGCGCTGCCATCTCAAACCTCCCTGCCATGAAGTCAGCTTTTACACACACACGAGCCATCAGGAATGACACCTTTGAGTGACGGATTCCCACAGGGAGCGCTTTGTGCTGCACTGGGAACGATGCCTGCCAGATTAACGCAGCCTCCGCTCCCTGCAGGCTCAGAGATGCCCTGGCCCATGGATCATCTGATGGGGTTTTCCTCCCAGCCCTATCTCCTTCCAAGCTGCAGCCAAGCAGCTGTCACAGCACAAAATTGTTACAAGATCACTTGGGGTCTGAGCCATCTCTTTTGGTATCTGTGCTGATGTATTGTAAATGAAATCTAAGTGAGCATGAAGCTGGACCACCAGCTCTTTTCTGCACCGCTCCCCGATGCTCTTCACAAGACTGTATGGCCACAGCATGCAGAAAACTTGTAGTTGATGACCTGGCCATGAGGCTCAAGGGAAGGTTCCCGCAGATGATGTTTCAGCAAAACCCTGATAAAGCACCATGTGTGCCTCGTGCTGTCCCACCTGCCGCTCCCCCAGGCACAGCCCGCTCTCCATCACCGTTTTCTACTCCCAACTTCAAAGATGCTTTTCTCCTGTCACAGTAAGGTTCTGTGAGTTTTTGTTCCTGTTCCTTGTTTAGGCCCTACATGTCTGGTGGGGGAAATTTTAATTAAAAGCTGTTCTGCTTTTATGTCCAACATGCTTCAATGGGCAATACATCTTTCTGATGCTGGAATTGCCTACTTAGTATTTCTTACACCCTCTAAGCAGCTGGTGCAAGGCAGCACTCAAATTAGGATAGGGAGCTGGATGGAAACCACATGGTGTGGCTCAAAATCCTCTGCATCTCCATTAATGCTACTAATTATAGCAGTGGCTAGATTCCAGCCGATGCCTTGGGAAAATGAGACTCTAGGCCTAGAGATTAGGGAAAACATGGTAAAAATCTATCCAGACATCTCCTCGCAGGTAGCTTGCTGTCTTCTACGAGCAGTGTTTCGTTTAGAGACACGGGAAAGCATCTCAAAGGATTGTTCCTCTGCAGAGCAGAGGAGAGATTTCACAGACGAGGAGGAAGCATCCTCCCAAGTTTACATGCCCTCAGCCCCGGCCGTGAGATGTATGGAACCAGCTCAGCTGCAACACCCTGGGTCAGCACGGGCTGTTCTCAGCTCACGGGTGACACGAGAACACGGTCCAGATCACACCTTTTCCTCTTGGATTAAAAAGAAAGGTCTTGTCACTTCTGGATAACGCGGTTTACCATGCTGCCTTGGTTTGTGGTCTGCGCAGGGAACGATTGCCCACAGCACTGAAGGGCATACATACAGTTTGGCAGAAGAGAAAAATGCCAGGGAATGAAAGAGAATAAGAGGAAAAGCACTTGCCCGAGCTTCCGGGCTGCGGCTCTCCTTGCGGGTCAGTTTGCTGGCTGCAAAACCCAGGCAGCAACCCCTCCCTTGCAAGGGAAGGCAGCTTTCCCCCCACGCCCTTATGGAGGGCTGGGAAAGGCTTTGGGCTTTACTTGCTGCTGCTTTAACTGCTGGCATCTTGCAAGACCCAGCAAATCCTGGCTAAGGCCAAAGAAATTGCATTTTTGTCCTGTCTTTTATCAAGTGAAATGTTAACAGTAAGCTGCAAAACAGATTCTTTGTCCCTTTATGAAATCAGCCTGCACAGCCACAAAGTTCCTTCTCCTTTATCGATCTGCAGGTCGCTGCCTGAGCTTTCAGGAGCCCCCACACTGGACCCGAGGTTCGCCCAGCCACCGACGATGCATCAAATGCCATTACAGGTGGAAATATTGTCAGGCCGTGTACAGGAGCATATACATTTAAGCTGAGAAACTACTTAATAAATTCAGACCAACACTTTGTGACATTTCCCACAAGACTTTAGTGCTGTTTACAAATTCCAAAGAACACCCCGAGTCATTGCTGGCACAGACTTATGATTTATTTCAAAGAAAAATGGGTCAGAGTGTGTGGGTCTGTGTTTAATGTGAAAAGGGATTTGGAAATGAAAAGTCAACTGGCATGAAAGATTGCAGGGCAAATGTAAAAGCAGTAAAGCGTGTGGGTGGTCTCTGAGCATGTAATAGGATATTTGTAAGGAAAAGAAACACGCAGGATTGTAAGCTTTAATAAAACAGTTTCTTTTTACCCAATCAATAACATAATTGTAATTTTCCAAAGCAAATTGCCTCTTAACTCCCTTTTCTCAAGGAGAGAGTGGCACAAATGGGACAAGGACTGAGAAATTACTGAAGCAGCAAGCATGCACACGTGTGCGTGACACCCCCAGCCCCAAGGCCGAGGTCCTGCTCACAGCAGGAGCCCCAGGATGCAGCAGAGCAGAGCCCGAGCAACCCCCAAGCAGAGGAGGGTCTCCTGCCCCATCACAGACGTCCATCACGCCACTTTCCTGCGCTTGCCAAAGGATGTTTGGAGCAGCCCAGTGCTCCGAGATGCAGTTGTGCTGGGAGAGGCAAGGGCTCAGTATGTCAGGAAAGGGCTTGGCAGGAGATGAACGGGGAATGCAGCAGTATATTGGGGCAGTTGAGGGGTTACAGGTCTCTGGGAGGTGGGGGATTGTGGCATCAAGGTGCAGCTGGTGTGTGGTTCCAGAGCCCAGTCAGGGGGGAGAAGGACCCACAGGGATGGAGCAGACTGTGGCAGGACAGAAAAATAATTGATTCAAAGTGTGGATAGCGGCAGGCTGTTACTTCTATCCAAGAAGACTAGCTGCCCAATAAACTTCCTGAATCCACCCAGTAGCATGAACACCCAAATTACATTCCTAGCTGCTTTGTCAGAAGTTCCAGTGTATCATGCTGAAAACTAATTAATCATTATACAACTCCCTAGTATGAAGCTAAGCCCCACCTTCTGTTTCAACACTTACACAGTATTAAGCACAATTTTTCAAAATTCAGCAGAAACACTTGAAGATAAAAGGGCGACAGGAGTATCTGTGACTGCATCGCCATTCTTTAGCAGCTCTCGCTGTTCAATATAAAATAGAAGGCACCGCATTTTAATTGCTATAGATGAGCATAAAGAGGGTCAGGCACCAAGTACATCTTTGGCTCAGACTCATTACTGGGCTCCATCTCTTTCGCCTCACAAGGGTGATTTCCTTCACACTGCTATTTGTATGCGCATCAGCACCAAATGGAGAGGATTATACAGGTGTGGGGGGTCTGTTCATTTTCATTTTTGCTTTTAGGAAAAAAAAACCCCCACTTTCCATAAGAGGGAAACATAATAGCTGTCAGGCAGTTTGTACTTGAATCAAGCAATAAATAGCAGCACAAGGACTGATGCTCAGGTTGGGATCGAAGTAGTTCAGAATGGACGAAAGGTAACCCCAGCAGACCATGACTCTCAGATTAGAGGCATTAACATGCAACAAAATGCAGTAATAAAGGTCAGAAGCCCTGTCACCGACACAGGGACACACTGCCTCACAGGAGGGGAAGGCAGACTCCCCAGCCCAGCCTAGGCTGCTGCTGGGCCAGATACTGACAGGGCCAGGGGGACCACGGCAGCAGGCTGGCAGCGCAGCACACAGCGGAGGATCCTTCCCTCTCCTCCACCAAGCTAGCACAAGCTGAAGAGCAAGAACCACCTTTCTCAGCATGCGCCTGTGCAGCACCAAGCACACTTGGACTGTACCCACAGGAGGAGCTTCCCTCTCTCCTTTTCATAACAGAGACATTCCAGTGCTAATTACTGAATACTTAGATATTCTTGTACTAATGAAGATTCCCATCCTCTCCACGCACGCAGTAAACCATGACGCAAATACGCTGCTCGGCACATGCACTAATGGGCACTAAACAGAGCGCACCTAAGACCAAGCAACAAGCAACCCAAGCTAAGGGAAGCATCCCTTAGCCCAACGCACTGCTGACACACACCAGCTCCCAAACATGTTCCTTGCCACACTGAACTGGGAGAAAAACATGAGGAAGCCTTCAGGAATTTGTATTAAAAAAAAAAAAAAATAGTAGAAAAAACCCAACTACTCACAGGCTAAGCAAGCAACAAGTCCACCCTGCACCATCCTTCTCCCTCCAAAGCCTACCCCAGGGCTGCCTGTGCTGCCAGTTTTACTTCCTCTGGAGAAGCAGGTGGCTTCAGTAAGCCTTCTCCTCATCCCCAGCCAGACCTCCTCCTGCCTCATTAAAGCCTAATTGGAGGATCACTGCCAGTAGTTGTGAATCTTCTGGCTACTGGGGAACATGCTCATCCTTTTAACCTGCTCTTGTCATGTGTTTTACAGGTTTCACCCTTGCGTGCCAAAAATTTTCCCTTTTAGCAGAGAACCCTGTCTAGTGCCCAAGCTAAAGAGCCTGGTGAGCCTTTCTATGGAGCTCCTGTGGGAGGCAGCTCTGGCTTTCCCTGCTTGTGCTGGTTCTGGCTCTCAGGGCACGGCCACTGGTCTGTGCCTCCAGAACTGGGTGAATAAAAGAAGGAATATTCATCCAAGCATATTCAAAAGTAATCAGACATTTAAACCTGAATCCAGACTACAGAGTTTTCCCGTACCCGCAGTTCTGCAGTGACAAGGTCAGCAGTTTTGCAGAATTGCTTTAAGACAAAACCTAGTGCTTACTCCCCCTCAAAGTCTGCCCGAGGGACATTTTTGTGCCCTCTTCTAACCCAGCAACTTACTGCATTCGCCTGAGCTGCTGGTGGACAGTGCCCAGGAGGGAAAGGCTGTCAGCTGTCCCTGCTGATGCTCTCGCTGAGCGCTGGGGAGGATGGGCAGCACCCAGGCTCCCACCATTGGTGGTCCTGTTCCCAGCTGGGAGCCCGCAGACATAGCCCAGCGAGCAGCCCTTTAATGTGGGGTGAGAGTCATGCATGCATGCAGCATGACATCTCCATCAAACGGGTGCTGACAAAACTTCTGGGTGTCCCTGGGGATTTCAGAGCGTGGTCTCAGGTACCTCCTTGCTGGGCTCCGGGGCAGGTCCCAGCACCTGGCAGCCAGCCGAGGCTCGGGCACTGGTCCTGTAGGACCCCTACGGCCAAACCTGCTGGGTGGTTTGACAATCTCATCTGCATCCACGGCTCCAGTAGTGACTCCCCTGGGACAGCAGCTGGAGGTGCCCCATGTGCCACTCAGCAAACCCTTCCACAGAGGGATTTAGCCGCCTGGGCAGTTCAGAGTCAGAAATTGGCTTCAGGTCTTTTCTGTAAAAGAAAAAGGAAGACGGTTTGAAAGACTCTTCCATTATCCTTCAGGACAATAACACGATCCTTCGGGACAATAACACAATAATTAAAACCAACCTACACAATCCATTTTCCTTCCAGATCTTGGAAGACTGTAAGAGAGAGAATAACAATTGCCAGGACCCTCTCCTTCTCCCCCTGAGAAGAACCTCACAACTGACAGAGACTTGAAAGCTCGGAGCCAGGCTCTCGGGGAGAAGATGAAACGCTGCTCAGAATATAGATTTTGGTGCCAGATGGGAATTACAGCCCTGATCCATCCTCCTCTGTCACTGGAGTCTGTGTTGCTCTGTGGGCTAAATGGAAGTGAATACAGTTACTTTCCCTGTCTTGGGGGAAAAAATGACATTCCATTTTGTCTCCAAAAAATACACATTATTTAACTTATAAAATATTTAATCTATGTAATTAATCCTCTCATGACAGCGCTTTGCACATTTTTGCTGGCAATCCATACTTTGAATGGCCTATAGTTATAGCTAACTTTGTTTCCTTTTTCTCATGAAATTAATCAAAGGCTTGTATTCTAAATTATTCAAGAACTGAATGAAGCCTGCTTTCTATGGCTTGCAGCAAGAAAACTACTATTTCTTTCATGTGCCAGCAATACAGCAATTCAACCTTTCCGAGGGGGAAAGCACCAGAAAGTGGAGGCAGAGCAGCAGCCCGAGGTGCCAGCATGGGCGGCAAGTCCCCGCTGCACCCGGGTGACACGGCTGGCGCTGAGCATCCCCTGTCCGACGGGTCCACACACATCCTACACCTGCCTGGAAGGAACGGCAGCACCAGACGAGAGGCTTCAAACCACCGAGGCTCGGATGCGTCATCTAAACAGAGGTGGCCCAATTTCCAGAGAAGCTGGGCTCCCGCAGCTCTTGCTCAGCTTGGGCTGGTTTGTCGTGGCCGGCTGCAGGTGGCTTCTCTTTTCATGGCACTCCAGGAGAGGTGACACAGTGGCCGTGGGGGCCGTGGGCTCTGGGTACTTTGAGCTCTATGGAGACAGGGCAGAGATATACTGCTATAATCCAGAGCCGGATCTTGTCCTTAAAATGCACCGCCCTGTGCCTGTGCCCTGGCCAGCAGGACCACAGCACGGTGCTGGTGTGAATGAGCAAGTGATGGGGCTCTTGAGCAATGTCATGGCAAGAAGCAGCACTTCCTTCTGCTCCCCTGACTTCTGCTGCCCACCCCACGCAGCTCTTTTCTTTGCCGAGAACCTGTCTGGGCTTCTGAGTTCCCTTTGGGATACGCTAATAATTCAAGCAAGGCAGAGGGACACATGCCTGCAAGAGCTGAGGGGTAACGTACTAGACAAACCCAGACGATCAGGGACCTGAGGTCCATGTGGATCATTCCTTGGCTATCACGGGCCGTGCTTCAAGCCCATGGTGCTTGTCTGCTCCTGCGGGAACTGCTTGTCTTGAGAAGACTCAGACCATTTAGGAGCATCAAAAGCTCAAAGCACAAAGTGTCTCCTATCACCAGCTTGAAAGGTAGATTCTCTTCACCAAAAGCAAGCACATCGCTCGTGAATTTCCCACTCAGTTTTGAGCCCTGAACATTGCTCAGCATCTGCATCAGTGGGGCTTCGGGGCCGGTGAGCTAGGCTGTTCCCCAAGTGTTTCCCTTAAACTGCCCAGTGCCACTTGGCACCGGACACCTGTGCCATCCTCGCCTTCGTCTCCCTTCACACAATATGTTTGTGTCATTTCAAAGGGTTTGATTTGCATTTGGTCCCCACCGGTGCTGGTGTTCCTATGGCTGGCCAAAGCCCAGTCTCCTACCACAGTGGAGCTGCAGGAAAAACCTGATCACAGGCTTGGCGAGGTTTTGAAGTGTTTTATCAACACTTGCTCTTCTCAGCTCCTGGATGTGCATAAGGCTCTTGCTGGATTCAGAGTTCAGCCCCTTTGAAGTTTTCACCTTCAGGCTTATTTTTTTCAACAGAAAATTCTCTCTATCACCACTTGTGGAGGAGCCATATGGAGAGACTCACTGCAAGGGAGACACATTTGCTGTTAAGAGCTGCATATGAATTTCCTGAGATCCTTTTATTTTTCTTATCTAGAATAATTTCTTCTTTCTCTGAGCAGTCGCTACTTGCAACCTCCCAGGAGTCCTTTTTCCTCTGACTCTTGCCCAGCATACTCAGGATTTTAGTCACTCCACTAAGTGCAACCAGCGAGAGCTCTGGTTTAGGTTCGGGGGCTCTGGAGATGAGGTTTTTGTAACACGCAGAACATCACCACTTTCTGTCACACGGGCTCTGGGAAACCTTCAGAGCTCACAGACTCTGTCCCCTCCAGACTGACAAATCCTGTTCTCAAGGAAATACATTACCAGCGCTTGGCACAGAAAGGAGACCCAAAGGGGACTGACAGTTCATTAACCGGACCCGAGAAAATGTCCTCATCTGCCCTTTACTATTCAGGCTTTGGTTTGGAAGTCACTCTTTGTTACCAAATAATATGGGCAAATTGATAGAAAACTCTATTTTCTGGCTGTTCCACTGCCCAGTGGGTTGTCAGCTGCAAACACTTACAGCAACGCATCCCAGAGCACACCAGCCTCCTGTCAAGGGAAGGGGCAGAGTTTGTTAGAAAGCATTCCCAGCGAGCAGGTGGATCGAACGGTGACAAATTCAGTAAGAAAAACTTAAGAGTAAACAGAAAGCATTAGTCATGGCTTGGGGAGCCAGCAGCTGTGTTGGCAGAATACAGGAAAGTTTCAATCTCATGTATTGTTAATCAGCTCCAAAATTCACAGATGAAGAAAATAGTAACAATTAAAAAACACAAGCAAACCCTTGACTAAAGCATACCCTGCTGCACAGCAAAGTTCAGTTTAAAGCAAAGAACTTTGCAGGGCACTGTCCTAATGCACAAAAGCATCCAGTGCAGCACCTTGGTACAGATCCGGGAAGTCTTCTAATGACGAAACAAGCATTATGAGCATCATCGTTAATCAGGTTTTATGGATTTACAAAACAAATATACACACTTATCTTGTTTAATATTATTTTCCAGTTGGAACCTTATTTCAATACAGATGCCCTGAAATGATACCATTCATAAATAATGCAAGCAATAAAACCTTTCTCTTATCCCCTAGCCCACCCAAATGCAAGCTTAAATGTCGATTTAAACAAACAAAATGGTAGAACTTTGGGTTTCAAAGACAAAAGCATGGACAAAATGCCAGTCACTCTGAGACCTGGTGGCAAGCTGAGAAAGCCTGCGCAGCTTCCAGGCTCCAAGTCACAACCAAGAATTTATTTTTAAGGAGAGAATTCACGCCCTTGGTTTTGTGGTTAGATTTATATCACGGGGCATACTTGGTTTGTTTGGACACGGGGCATGGATGGGTGATCAAATTGGCCATGGAAGCACGTGCGCTCACACCAGGTCTGTTCATCCTGTAGAGCTGATCATCCCCCTTTGCCCACTGAGTTTTCCCAGGTTTCAGCCAGGCCCCCACGTTCACCAGTGACATGCTCTGTGGAGGGTGGTGGGGAGAGAGCAAGCTGCTGGAGGAGCTGCTGCAGACAGATGGAGCTGGACGCCCGGCACAGGGAGCGCTCCGGCTGTGTTAAAACCTGCCAGTGCTTCAGCTCATTTGCTATGCATCTTCTACATAATTCATATCCCAGAGACTGCTGAAAATCAGGAACAATAAATAAGGCAGCAAAATTAGTATTTTTGGTCTGGTTTTCACCAGGCAAAACACAGCTAAGAGAAAGTCTCCCTCTGCTGAATTTGGCTAAATTCTAACCATGGGAAGAACTGCCTTTCAAAGCAGTAAGAGGCAACAGCCTTTTGCCTTTTAAATTTTTGGAAGAACTGATGTGTCTTGTGCTCAGAAGCCTGGGACCAATGGGGAGAAGGAACATGACCTGTGGGTTATTTTGCAGGCACAGAAAGGGCTTTGAGCAGGCACAGGCAGCAATGCCAGCCAGGCTCCCTGCAGCCTGATCTCCTGCCTTGGAACTGCCTGGCTGCACATTTCCCAGGATTTTCTAGTAATTTCTCCAGCTAACCTTCAGGTCCCAAGCAATGAGCCCTCCAATTCTACTCTGTGGAGAACACTACCTCGGAGAACATGCTTTACAGGCTCTCTCCTCGCCCTTCAGAGCACATGCTCCGTGTCCAGCAGTACCAAGGGCACAAGGCACACAGGTCTGGTGGCAGCAGGTCTTGCAGCAACTCCTCCATCTGTCACACTCTTCCTCCTTCCTTAGGCGTGCCCGAGTATGGTTTAATGAAGTGCATTAGGCCCTGAATGTGGGAAGCTTGTGCCCTTCTGCAGCCGGGAGCTGGCAAAATCCTGAGAATTCAGGTAAATCACTTTGGGGGACTTGGCACAAACCCCTGAGTATCAGACCTCAGAGTAACAGACTTTCTCAGACTTGTGGCTGAACACCAGCCTGGGGTGGTAAGCACACAAAAATCTGTTTTTCCAACACACACACCACCTGCAGCCCATCTCCGCTCCTGGCAGCTGGATGGGGTACGGGGCTCCAGGAGCTGGATGGGGTACGGTGCTCCGTTGCCTTCCAGGTGAGGCTGCAGGCAGCGACCACAGATGACTTCAGACGTCTGGCACCGGGGCTGAAATGGCAGCTGCAGCCTGGGCTGGAGCTCGCTGCTCCCCCTGCCCCAGACCATGACCTGGCTGAACAGAGCCCTGCTGCATCGCCAGGTGCTTCCGTGCCCGAGCTCCTGGCTCTGCCAGGCTGGCGGCTCGTCCAGGCACTGTCCCCCATGTGCATCCCCAGCTCTGCCTCCTCTGCACCCTGCTGCAATACCTGCCTGCTTTCTGCCAGGTGCTGACAGACCCTACTTGCTTGCTTTCTGCCCACTGCACGTGTGTGATTACGTGATACATGAATATGAGTATGTACGTCGCCCTCCCGTCATTCCTTCCATCCCTCCCCCAGCTCTGCATCTCCCCTTTCAATCCCCGCAGCTCCTGCCCCTGCACACGCCTGTTTGGGTGGGAGGCAGGCGAATGCGAGAGGCTGCAGAGAGATTAGAGCCTGATGTTCAGAGAACCGATGCTGACAAACCGCACAGTCATCACTCCCAGCAGCCGCCTGCTCAGCCAGCAAACAAGGGAAGAAAATAAGCTCAGTGGCTCGAATAAGCCCTAGAGCCTGCATTTGAATTTACAATGAGCTACTCTGTAGAGCTCAATCTGTCAAGTACCATGTCCCATTAAGATGAAAATTTGAAGGTCTCAATAGAGCAGATAGATAACCTCTTTTATTCTCTTTTATTGAGGATGCTTGTGAGGCTGGCAGGTCAGGGCGGCTCTGACAGGACCGCAGCTATTGCGAATGCTTTCTTAGCAGGGGCCACCATTCCAATGACCACGTACTCCCTTCCTTGCTTGTTTGTTTATTTCTTGGGCTTTTATTAATTCTCAGCTCATCACATTTGCATGTGCTTATGCCAGTGCCTCAGTCCCGGGGCCCCTTGCCTGCATGATGCCACTGGTGCGGGATGCGCAGGATTAGAGCTGCGCTGCGCTCGCGGGCAGCTGTGGGCATGGACCTGGCTCTGCCCAGACCCTGCCCGCCCTTTCTGGGAGCCCTGGGTAACGCTGCCCCAGCAAAACAGGCAAGTAGCCATGCCTCTGTGGCTTTGAACAAGTCTAAAAGGAGAAAAATGAGAACCTCTGTATTATAAGTCACCCCCCACCCAGGGGTCTGCTGGAGCCGAGTGCTCAGAGCCTTGGTCTCACACAGAGCAACACTTTCAGCCCCGTCTCTCTCCCTCCTGACAGCTTCTTTGTCACCCCTGACAATCCAGCCCTGAATGAATGCCACCCCCTGCCAAAAAGCAGGAAAAAACTAATTTTGCTGTTTCCCTTCGTCATTATAAGCAACAAAATGTTTCGTATTCACCCCTGCCCAGAAATAATGTTGTACAGATGCAGCTTTGAGAAGGAGCTGCCTTGTTCCCTGTTCAGAGGTGCCACTGGTGGCAGCTCCTGTGGAAAATTGTTTAGCTGAAGTTTTGCATTAGAAAAGGGTGCCTTTCCCAGTGCCAGCTGCCAGATGTGTGCTCCTTCTCTGCAGCCCCATTAACCCTTTCCTGTTGCCTACCCAGGAGCAGTGGGGATCGTTACTCTCCCTTGCCACGTGTTTCGGCTATTGCAAGCACTGAATATTTGCAAAGCATTCGGTGTTTGTTGAAAGATTCTCTCTGGATCAAAGCTCAATATTTCTTGGCTTCTCTATACTTTCTGAGCTGCCTTCTGCTCACTGTTATATATTTGCCTTTCTCTCCTAGGTTGTTAATAGATCTGAACAGCTTTTGTTTATTGGTTGGGCTTCCCTCCCCAGGGACGGGCAGCGGGGCTGGAGCACAAGCGCTCTGAGGAGCAGCTGAGGGAACTGGGGGGGGCGGAGGGGGTTCAGCCTGGAGAGGAGGGGGCTCAGGGGGGACCTGATCAGTCTCCACAACCGCCTGAAGGAGACTGAAGCGAGGTGGGGTCAGTCCCTTCTCCCAAGGACATGTGACAGGACAGGAGGTGATGGCTTCAAGTTGCACCAGGGGAGGGTTAGATTGGATATTAGGAAAAAAATTATCTGCCGAAAGGGTGGTCAAGCATCTGAACAGGCTGCCCAGGGACGTGGTGGAGTCACCATCCCTGGAGTGTTTAAAAGAACACGCAGCTGTGGTGCTTAGGGACATGGTTTAGCGGTGGGCTTGGCAGTGCTGGGTTAATGGTAGGGCTCGATGATCTTGAAGGTCTTTTCCAACCTAAAGGATTCTATGACTCCACGGTTCCTGTACAGCCCCTCAGAGTGCTTTGGCCTCTCTCATACCTTTCCCCTCTGTCTCTACCAATGTGCAGCTGTGCTGCAGGAAACCAACAAGCAATTTCTCTTTGTCGGCGTTAGATTTACTGGAGTGTTTTAAAACACCAACAAACTACCTTTACGGGAAAAATTTTGACACTTTAAAAGCCAGGTTCTCTGAAAAAAAAACCAGCACCCCACCTTGTTCCTTCTGTTCTGCTTTCAGCAGCTCAGGAGACAACTGTTCTGCTTAATATTTTAAAAGTCCGTAGTACTGAGCTACTTTCTCAAGCAAACCCCTTGTGCTCATGTATTGAAGCCACCCAAAGTGGTGTTTTCTCTTTAAAGCAGTGATGTCTTGATAACAGTACAGGGATGTCAGGAATGCTTTCCCTCCCCTCACACAGCACCACCTGAGTGAACACCAGGACCTGCCACCAAATCCCAGGGGATCCCCAGGAGAGCAGAAGACCCCACCACCGCTGAGGAGGGCTGCTCTCCCCCGCCAGGGGAGGGTGGCAGCTCTCTGGGGGCTTCTCCACTTTACCCTGCCAGGAAACAGGCTGCTGTCTTGCATTTTTAAAGGAAAAATGATGTGGTCTTGCCAGCAGCTGCCGCTTCTTTTTACTGAATTTAGAATCAATAGTGCGTCAAGTGGCTTGGGATGTTATTAATCAGAAAACTGGCACGAAGGACCAGGAGGTAATAACACTGCAGTGAGCCCACTCTTTTCTTGCGGAGTGGCTGTACATCGTTCTGGGTAGTGCTAATTAGTCCTTGGGACCTGCCTCTCAACTGCTTCACAGGCAAGGCAGACTACTGCCTACCAGCACTGCAAAGCACAGCTGCTCCTGGTTATTTTCCTGTCATTCTGACTGTAACCTGCGGCAAAATATGATATTGCATTCCTCAAACTCGGAAGAAAGAATGTGAAAGCTGGGGAAAAAAGGCATACGTATTTTGGGTCAAAAGCCACTAAAAAATTATGAGGCGTCCTGCCAAGCCTGGGAGGAATATACAGCAGCTTCTGATGCTGTTATTCCCCAGGTTATTAAGGCTATATATATATATAATGTCCAGGCTATAGCCACCAACTGTCTTTCATCTTCCAGACGCTCTCTGGGTCTCACTGGACAGCATGAAGAACTCCAGTATCACATCCTGAAGCTGCCTGAAAACTGGGCTGGTAATTGCACAACCGCTAACGAGGTCTGCCCACGGGCACCCACAGCCCATCTCCTGAGCGCAGTACAGGACCTGCTGTACAGAAACCAGCTGCTTTTCATGGGAACTAGTTAATCATGTTCAGAGCATTTAAACTGACTTGGATAGCACCCACTTGTCACCTCCATCCCAGCTCCCTAAAACGCAGCAGCGTGTCTCACAAGCAAGTTGCATGTGTGTGGCACCAGGGTGTATTACACACAGGTCTGTGACAGGTAAGACACTCAGCTATCAGAAGATTTTCCGTGATCTGCTTTCAAAGATTGGAAACCTATTCATTTCCTTTTCACTTACCTTTTATAAAAAAGGCTCTGTTTGCAGGACCTGTTTGGGGTCAACAGGGTGAGTAGTATCTCTATAAAAATAACACAGAATTTCTGAGCCTCTGAATTCATACTATAGACAGCACACTGTAGAAAGGAAAATAACTTGAAAAGTGTTAGAACATACTTTAATAAGCTCAGGTCTCCTGCCTGTGACCCTGAAAGAGTGTTTATCTTTGGGCTTGTCTTGAGCAATCGTTATTTCACCACCACCTTAGGCTAAGCATGAATGCATGAATTTACAGCTGCAAATCCCATTTGACTGCATGTAATCTAGTGGTTTTCCATGGCAAAAAGGTTTGAAATTCTGCACCTGTCTTGCTTTTGCGGAGATGGGATTATGTTCTTATATAATTATTGTATCATTGTGTCTAATTGGATTTCCAATGCCATTTATTTCATCAGGAGGCTAACCTGGAAGTAACATCTAAGTCAATTTATTAATCCTAATAAGTTATTAAATTTGCAACTAATAAACACCAAAGGGAATGGAGATGAACATACTACTACCCCCACTGAAGGGAGTGTTAGACATATAAATGACAAAACTTTTCCCCAAATCATCCCTCCAGCTTTCACATATCTCTCCATAGCCATAAGGAGTTGGTTTGTCATCAAAGGACCTCCAAATTACCAAATTATTGCTTTCCTGCAGCCCTCCTGGTCTCTTGAGATAACCTCTGGTTTAACCCCCAGGTTCCTCCTCACTCCCAGCGTGTTATAGAGCTTTTCTTCTCACGTGACAATCAAAAGATGTAGAAAACATTCACAAAACTATGGAAAATAAGGGCACCAAGGTATGATTATAAAGCAAGAGATGGGATGTTTGTCTGGCTCAACTGCCGAAAGAGGAGCAAGCCGTACAGCACGGTGCTGGCAGCCTGGGTCTGTGGCAAACAACGTGTCGCGTATGGAATGTATAGTGTCCACGCATTCCGTGTGCAATTGCTTATTCCACACATTGCTCAGGCTGGGTTGCCGGTGGATATGGTGACCGTGCATGTGTTGCACCACCGAATGATAGCCACCACCGGGTGTTGGTAAAATAGTGATGAGTAAACCTGAAACAAACACAAAGTTAGCGCTTGCACGTCTCCAAAACTAGCAGCTTTTTAGGTAATAAACCAGAAAATTAAATACCGTGTCATATCGAATATCTGTCAGGGAAAGTGGCAGTTCTGGGGAGAGAAAGTGCTGCTGGGGGCTGAGCACAGGTGGAGGGTGCAATCAGGCCTGGCCCATGTGGCACCCCGCATGCTGGGCTCGGGATGTCATCCCTGACTCCTGCCTGCACCCTCCTCTGGTCCTTCAACCCAACTTGGAGCAGTTAGAAAGGAGAAAAAAACGCTTGTCTTTCTAGAAACTCTGTGCTGGTACCCACATCCCTTTTAAACTCCCTTCATTCCTGCATTATAAATTGGTTTTAATGTTAAACATAACAGTTTATTGCTATTCTCATTCAGATTAGCCATTCTGCTGCCTGCCCAAGCTCTCTCCTTTCTGCCAGCCTGGCAGGAGCCTGAGAAGCCGAAGCGAAAGCAGAGGCGAGCCAGGGGAGGAAGCAGCAGTGATGGAAAAGTTACAGAAAACACTCTGAAAAATGAGTGTCTCTCCCGATTCTCCCTTCCCCCTTGTACAATTTGTCATTAAATCTGTTCCTGTGCCTCACTGCAGTACACAGCATTCCCACCCTCCTGCCTCTCCTCACCCAGCCTGGTGGCACCCCCACCACCAGAAAGGGCTCCAGGGTGGGAAACTGGTCCCTGAGAGCAGCACGTGGGGCTGAGGCTACATCAGAGGGAAGGGGGATGGACTGCCAGATGCTAACGTTCAAGCATACTGGCACGGTGGTCATTTTGGGGGGTAAAACTTGGGGTATTGTACAATAATATCTCAGTACAATAGTTCTACCTGCTCTGTAAGAGGCGGCTATAGATACCACAGTCATTTGTAATTAAAATGTGTGATCTTCTCAAATGCACGACTTAGTTTTTTAGGCAAATCCATATTCTTCTATTTGTAGGCTGTTCCCATTTTAGGATTATACTGGCAGATCACACACACGGCAGTGAAGCCCTGTGATCAGTGCTCTTGAAATTTCAGATGCTTTAGATCTTGTCTTTCCTCAGGTTTATTTATTTATTCACAATCATATCTTCTCCTGGCAAGCTCTGGATGCTCCTGTTTCACGGCTTGCAGCAAAACTTCATCAACGACTGCTGTTCGTTAAAAATCTCACCATCGAGTGGTATCGAGATCAAGCACTTCTTGAATTTACATCTCTCCATGGACTGTGATTTTCTCTCTGCTGCTGCATTATGTGATTTTTCATATTGCTTCCAAGAAATGGGGCTGTTATTTGGCCAGCCTCACAGCTCCGCTGCATGTCTCAGAGTCAATTCTTCATCCCTGCTACTGCCGTGGCTTCTTCCTCTGATTTTTTTATCAACAGAGTCCAGACATCCCTGGTTGAAGATAGATCTAGGGGCCATAAACGGAAACCTGCTGCCCCCACAATGGGAACTGGCATGTAAAATATATTTTTAAATTATGTAATTTGATTTAATTGTCATATGCCTTACCTAGGAAACTACTTCAACTTCTCATCCCATGGCTTCATGTTTCCCAGCATGCAGCACAGCACAGCGGGGACAGGGGCAGAGGGGCTGTCCCGACAGACACCCCGATGCCTGAATTGGGGTCCCTGAGCTGGGTTCTTCCCCCCTGGTGGTGTCACCTGCCAGGCCCCAGCAGTGGCTGCACTGGTAGGGACCCCCACTATGCTGGGGGGGTGGGAAGGGGGTGGCTGGAGCAAGGGGAAAGATGACCAAAGCAGCTGGAGATGCAGGGAGATGGGGCAACAGCACCCAAAGGCGCCTGGGAGCTGCCACGGGAGCTGGGAGGGAGCAGGGCTGCCTCGGCCACCGTTCTTGTAGGTCTTTTCCAACTGAAATATTCCGGTTTGTTTTGTTTTAGTTTAGTTGTGTTCTGTTCTATTCTATTCTGTCCTATTTTCTAATCTATTCTTTTCTTTTTCTATTCTATTCTATTTTCTACTCTATTATGCTCTATCCTATTCCATTCTATTCCACTCCTCTACTCCCTGCTCTGCTCCATTCTAATTCCCAGAGCTTGGACAGGAGGGAGACGGGGGAGTCTCAGCCCCAGGGGTATGGGATACATTTTCCCTTTTTTACAAGAATCTGTTAGCTACTTTGGATTCTTACAGAAAGTATAGAAAAAATTTAGAGAGATACTATGAATACGAGATACTGCATGCCCAGCCTTGCACTAAAAAGCCTGCTGTTTTACAGCAGTTATTCTGTTCTGGTCCCTACTATTTATCACATTTGTATCTGATCACAGCATAGCAGTGTACTAAAGATGCAATTAGCATTCTCACAGATATTATCTGTAGCAATACACAGCAATAAAAGCCAAGAAGTGAAGAAGGCAGCGTCCGGTACAGCTGCTTTCTGCCTAGACTGCAGATTTGTTCTGTACCCTGAAATTTCTGACAAACCACAAATAATTGGCGTTTCAGTTTAATCTAAAATATAGCAATGTCTCCTAGCATCAGATAGGATGCTGGTTCGCTATCAGGGCACCCTGGTGTATAAACAACACTTCTTACTGATTTTTCCCTGCAAGTTCCCCATCCAAACACGGACCCACTTCAAACCTGTTGAGAACAGCCCCAGAATCACGTTATGGAGAGGTATGATTGCCTGTTATTTACCTGCCTGAAAGGAGACCTGTAATCAAGCCTGGTGTTTACCCAGCTAACAGAGGGACCTGTGATCAAGTCTACAATTCCAGCCCTGAGATGCCTGTTCTGCCAGGTGGGGATGCAGGCTGGGTCTGAAGCCCAGGGATGCAGGGGGTTCTGGTGGGGAAGTGCCAGGTTTGCCCCCTGGGGCTGGGGGCAGGAGGGGGACAGGAGCCCACCGGCCCCACACCAGACAGCACCTTCCTGCAAGAGACCCAGGAGCTGTTGCTCAAGAGCGTAGGTACGTTTTTCCATACAGTTTTCATCCAGGCCTGCTTGGGGAAGATTAGCATTGGCACCATGTCAACTGATGGGTTTAATCTCATTATGAATATTCATTTGTTCATGTTCCATGACAATTTTCCTTGGAGTCTCAGTGAGGCTGTGGCCACAGCAGGCCGGAGCTGGGCTACTTCCCTGCGGTACTTCTGGCTCCAAATGCATGGAAACAACTGTGGGGGAAACTCTACCGTTCAGCAAGTTTATGGGCAATGCAATTTATTTTATGATCAAATTACACCAGGGTAATGCTGCCTTTTGCATCAGACAATTCAGTTCTAGTAATTGCTACCCTGGGGGTCTCTTCTTTTCTCAGTATACCCAGCCCATTTATAACACTAATGGTAGCAATGTGTGAGCAGAGGGAGGATAATAGACCTTAAATAGCAGCAACATCTTGCTGGAGGAAAGAGAGCGCTTTGTCTTTATATTTCCAAGACTTGTTGAGCCTTATGAGGTGCATGCCTTTCTCAGCGAGCTGTGAAACAGCACAAAAAGTTGATGCCATGTGAACTGATCAGATCAGGCGGCTTTCGCAGTGCGCCGCCTCAGACTCTGCGACCTCAGGATGTGTTGTGTTTCTGCACACAGGCGCTTTGCACCTGCAGTAGCCCCTGCACAGATTGCTATGTGCAGGCATAGTCCCTCCCCTGACCCAAGGGACAAGTTTACACGCATATAGGTTGCAAAGGGCTGAGGAAAACCTGCAAAGAACTGGAAAACTCACCATCTTTTCCTTGTGAAATGTAGCCAACATTTTCCAAATGCACTAGGTAGGAAAGGTTAAAGTACTCTGCTAGGTAAAAATTCTGAGTATTTCCAAAATACAGAAAGGCAGACACCCCAAGCGAAATGTTGTTATACAGAATAATCTCTTCGGTTGCCCATGGCAAGCGATAAGGCTACTGTAAGTCCTTCAGACGTATGAACTTGTTCTAGCTTTATGACAATTATGGAATTGGAAATCCATTGTTCTTACACATTTTTTGGTGTCTGTTCCTCGGCTGGCCCTTGTTCCCTGGGATCTCTGCGGCACCGTCCCTTATGATCTTAACTGAGCTCTGCAGGATGGATCAGGTTTGTTACGGAAAGCGCAGAGCAGGACAGCATCTCAGGCACTAACAGCCCCGCCAGGAAGTCTCCTCTTGCTCTTTCTTTACCATCCCTCCCCTCCTCCCTTGTACTCGCTATTGTATTTGCTACCAACTCATAACAACATTTTGCTCCCTGTAACCAAATGGCTCTGGAATATGATTCAAACGAGACAAGGCCTCAAATTGCCTCTTTTTTGGTACATTTAAGAAAATCCTTGTGTATGAAATCAAGCTCCCTTCTCAAGCAGCAAAACAAGGTAAATGTGGCTCAGCATTTCATCTTACAGGTACGCAGAGCTGAAATGTCACAGAAACACATTGCTAGGAATGAAAATCTTTCCACAGCTTTCTTCGGCTTTTTTAAAAAAGGTGAAAATAAGTGTGGGATTTGAGCTTGGTATTGTTAAAAACTGGATGCTTGTAATTAATGGAAAGGAATGCAAAAGTAGCTCCAACTTGAAAATCCATGTAAGCATTCATTACAATGAGATCTCGAAGTCTCAAACTCCATTTAGATTTGTAATTCTCAAGTAAGCTGTGAGATATCAAAACACAAGCTAGATTCAGCCGAACTGGCAAACCTGAATAAACAACTCTGAGGACCACGGGCTGGCATTATGGTCTATCTGCGCTCAGCTACATCCCCCAGCTGGGGCTGACAGCCCCTGTCCCAGCACCAATAAACTGCTGAACAGTGGCGTCGGGTCCGCCCATCAACAGCATCTGCTCTTGTTCCAACATCTTGCAAAACCCTTACCTATCTGCTCTGCTCATGCCTTTTACCACCCTCATGGCTGTACCTTGGGCCATCAGCAGGGGTGGCTTTTGGTGCAGGTACTCAGCAGTGTGGTTTGGTCTGTGCCCGGCACGAAAGCCCGGCCACGTGAGCAGCAGGCTCAGGAAAGCTGTGCACCGGGGGAGCGCACAGGTCACTGCCTGCAAAGGTTTTCTGCCATGGTAGCATGGCAACAATTTTATCGTCTAATTAATACCATCCTCGGGAGAACAGGACTGAGCTGAATGCCAAGGTTGCCAGCCACAGAGAGAGGATGAATAAGAGCTGTCAAATTCAAGTAATCAAGGGGGACAGGAATGAAAACCATGCTGGGTGGAGGGAGTCAGCAATACCTTGGCCTGAACCACATTTAACTCCTCAGAAGGAGATACCTGAATTCCAGCACCGGGAATAGCAAATGTCTGTTCCCCCTCGCGGGTGCCACCGCCTGCTCTGAGCTGCACCCACAGCGGGGCAGAGCCCGGGGGCTGCGGTTTGGCTTGGAGAGAGGCAGTTCCGTGTGGTGCCTGCCCGAGCTGACCATGTGCAGGTTTCTCTGCGGCGAGTAGCATGTTCAGCCATAACTTAACCCTTCTGTTCTTCGCTTTCCATCTCTCTGAAATGAGGATGGCATTTGCCTTCCTTGGGGGTGACCAGCGAGCTCTGCCAGGCAAAGGTCAAAGCCTCAGCGGTGCTGCTGCGCTCAGTGCAGATTGATGCCAGCCGGGAGGAGCAAGGGGATGATCTGTCTGGGCTGATGCCTGTCAATGGGAAAGAATCTGAACAAATGACATGGCATAATGTACTTTGAAATAATGTCCTCTATTTTGGAGAAAGTCACACCACTATGTTGGAAGCAAGTCTTGATCTATTTAAACTGTTTTGCTTGAGGTTTGAAAAGGATGAGAATTTCTTGGAGGGAAAAGCAACAGCAAACTTTCAACCAGCTGTATAATTTCCTATAAATATTCTACAGCCCCGGGGATCCCAACAACCTCATTGAACACATGGCATTGAGTGCTATGGATCATCTTCTCAATATGATGAAGCTAGAAAAACGGTTAAAGGAGTCCTGGAGGATACCTGGATGATTGCAAACATGAAAGGCAGCTCCTCTGCACTGGCACTGGCTCCTGGCAATGCCAGGAGCCTTTAAAGTCTAAGTTAGATGGACTCCATGAAGAAGAAAAAATTGACTGAGTTTTGCCAAGCGCCTCCATCCCCACCCTTGGAAAGTGGCAGGTAAATGGCAGCAGCAGATACTCCCTGGGTTCCCGGGGAAGGCATTCCTCCCAGCCTCCACCTCAGCCCACCCCCATGTTTCACGCACTCCAGCTGACTCCTGGTATGGATACCCCATGCTCAGTGGGGACATTTCTGCCTGCCCCTCTCCTCCATCCCTAACTGGCATGATTTCACTCTACCTTTTATCTGTTTTTTCATCTGGGCTGCTTTCCAACCCTTTTTGCTTTGATCTGGCCCATTAATGTCAATATGCTATTTTTGGAAGCACCATTCCAGATGCCTTCAGATCTCTTCTGCCATCTCCGCTGGCAGATGCAGCGCAGAGCGCACGGGGCTGCGGTCAGAAGGGTTCTGAAGGAAACAGAGAAAGCAGTGAGTGCCCCGCACCGTCCCCAGCTCCCGGGGATCATGCCGGCAGGTCTGCAGGCACGTAAATTAATCCCAGGCTGCTGCATGCCCTTCTATCGCAACGTGACAAAAAGCTACTGCTGGCCGCAGAGAGCCTCAACGCAACTTATTGATTTACTTTTAACACTTCATTCCTCAGCAATAATATAAATCAGCAAGAGAAAAAGAGGAATAAGGAAATAGCTTCCAGCAATGCTGAATGGACTCTTGGTGCTTACGTGACGCAACCTTGGTGATACCCAGCAAGGTTACAGTGGAGTTAAGTGGAGTTAGGCTAGTATGTCATAGCTTGTAGACACACACACACACACCATTCTTAAAATAGCTTAAAGTGACCAAGACATTTCTAGAATACCCCTGGGTGAGCTCATAGGGTGCACTGAATCACTTCGGCTCCTGAGAAAAGTCAGGAGCAGCAGTTCTGCTGGCAGCCCGCTGCCCATGGGCACTGCAGGGGCTGGGGGGCTGCCCTGGAGACGGGCAGAGGGGCTGCAGTCTGGGGACATGCTGGGCACACCAGCTGTGCCTGCGCAGTCCCTCCTGCCGCTCCTGTCCCACCCAGCAGGACCCGACCCTGCGCCGTGCTGTCTGGAGATGCCCAGGGACCGGCAGCGGGGCTGGAGCACAAGTGTTCTGAGGAAACCAGGGTGTGTATGTGTGGTGGGGGTGTCAGCCTGGAAAGGAGGGGGCTCAGGGGGGAACCTGATCCCTCTCGACAACTACCTGAAAGGAGTTTGTAGTAAGGTGGGGGTCAATATCCTCTCCCAGATAAAGAGCAAGAGGACAAGAGGCAACAGCATCAAGTTGCACCAGGGGAGGGTTAGATTGGATGTTAGGAAAAAATTCTGCACCAAAAGGGTGGTCAAGCATCAGAACAGGCTGCCCAGGGATGTGGTGGAGTCACCATCCCTGGAGGTGTTCAAAAACCACATAGATGCAGCGCTTAGGGATGTGGTTTAGTGGTGCACCTGGCAGTGCTGGGTTAACAGCTAGACTCAACGATCTTTGATCAAGTGTCTTTTCCAGCTTAAATGATTCTGTCATCTGGGAGCAGAGGATGGAGATGCAGGCTGAGCCCCAGGGCACAGCCCATCCCTCGGCAGATTTGCCGTTAGAAACCATCATCCCACAAGGAAGGCACCAACCCAACACCTGCCTGAAGTGGTGCCCTGGGCTCAGCAAAATGCCTCCCTCTAACAGAAGGCAGGAGGAAAGGCAATCTCTCAACTAGGATCCCATCCCCAGCCAGGGAGGAGGGTTAGCCAGGGTCAGGTGTGTCCTCAACATGCCACCCCTCACCTGGCTCAGAGCAGTGTCCAGCACAATGGAGCCCATCGGTAGCAGGGGAGGGCTCCTCCAAGCTGCCCAAACCTCAGCTCACAGGAGAGGGGAGCAGTGGAAGGACAAGCAGTTGAGCATTTCCTAGTAGAAGAGTGTTGAAGTTAGAGTGGCAAATCAGTTTGCCTCACATGGGACACCACTTGTCATAGCACAAGCAAGCTGCAACAAGGCTTTTACCATCAGTGAAATTCCATGGTCAGGTCCATGCTGTTTCTCCTTCCTCCAGAAGTCAGACCAGACCACTCCTCCTCCATCCAGCCCCTCTCCCACACTCCTCAGGGCTATTTAACCACTTAGTGGGAACAAGCTACAGCTGCACATCGTCCAGTCAATCAACCCACAGCCTTTGAGGCAAGGCCACAGCTGCATGTTATCAATGTTAATCAACCCACTGCCTTCATTCCTCTACAGAAGAGCTAAAAGGGTTATTTTAAAAATTAAAGTGTTCCCGTTAGAAAAGAAGTTTTGAATGATAGTCTTCCATGTATAAGAGACCACAAATACCATAGAGTAAAATAAAATGGAGCAGGAAATGGTTTCCTGCTGAAACAAAAAACAGAGTATATTTTCTGAGCTGAAAATTCCCATTTACCATCACATACGTAGGCCCACACGCTTTCTCTCCAGAATTATTGTTCAGAAAATTATTGATCCACACCCACCCTTAAGTGCATCTCTCATTTTTTTTCTTTCTGCTAAACAGTCGTATGTGATAAATGTCTGTTATATATGCACTCACACCCTGACCCATGCACAGTACATGCAAGCACATGCACAGATCCTCTTGTGCCTCTGAACACAACTGCTTGGGTGCTTCCATGTGCTCACATGTATGTATTTGGTCTCACCCTCCCAAGCCTAAAGAGATTTCCTGAAGAAAATGGAGATGAAGCTCAATATACATCCAATACCTACTGGCTTCCTGAGCGCTCGAGATGCGGCGGTTTTGGTGTCCAGCCCTTTCTAAAACACGCGGGAAGTGCAGCCCCCTGCTCTGCCCTGGCAGTGTCCCTGTCGGCATGCAGCCCACCGGGCTGTCTGCACTGGTACGGAGCACGTTTCTCTTCTGCAGACAAGCCAAAATAATCATCAATTGCAAAGAATTTTTTCAGTCTGCACCTCCTATATACCTGCAAGGGTGGATGTCAGAAGTGGGACGTTAATCTCAGCCTTTTGTACCTTTTATCCTCAAGTTAAATGGATGTGGAAACAACATTTTCATTGGTGTTTGCTTGTCCTTATAGCCTGTGTCTCGGTGATGGGGTGTTCTGATTTCAGGAGCTCAAGCATCCTGAAACCTGCCAGGTCTTAAATTTATTATTGATTCTTTCTGCTGTCTCCAGGGACCGCTGCAAAAGAGTCAGGCTAAAAACCCTTATTTATGATGCATGGCACTTTCAGCACAGGATGCTGATTGAAGAGGATTTCGGGTATAGCAATTATTCAACCACAAACACACCAATGTTTAACTAATAACCTGTTTTACCATAAAGTCCTCTAAGCCCTAAGCACTGGGACATGCGATATATCATCTAGCACTGTGCCTTATTGGCCTCATTACTATATAACAGAAAGAAGTCAAAGATGAGCTGGTGGGGGAAACACAGCTGCTGAAGAGGGCAGCCCCTCTGTGGGATGGGGGGACAGGGGAAAGGTCCGGGGCACCCTGTGAGGAGGACAGATGGGCACCCTGCCCAGACCCTGACTCTGCTCCGTGGACCTGCTAGAATCAGCAGATAGGGAGAGAAATAAAAAGACTGGGGGGAAATAGATGACTAAACAAAATTAAACTATTTTGGGTTTTGGCAGAGATTCCCTTGGGAAGAACATCCTTGATCAACATCTGTCGTTGAGAGTGACTGCACTCAGGGGTGAAACATCCCAAGAGGTCTCACTCCACGAGAAGAGTGAGAAACCAAATTAAGACCATCTTCAGAGTTGACACTGGAAGAGCCAGCGCCAGAAATACCATTACATATGCACTTGCAAACTGTTAAGCACCTTTTAGTATTTTAACGAGCATTTGGATTTTGCAATGAATGTTTTGCCACAAGGTCTTTTAACGGCTGTACTGATGGTGAGACACATGTTCGCAGAGGAAGCCACTTCCTAGAGAAACAGGGCCCCATATGAGCAACTTCTCCTGGTAACAAATGAATCTGATTAGAGAACTTTTCCTTCCCTTTCATTCTGCAAGGAGAAGGATGAAAAAGGACTACAGTGGAAAGGAGCCTGGTGCTAGGGAGGTGCAGCTTAGCACATGGGCTAAGGATCCGAACTGTTCTTTCCTCATAGCCAGCACACTGTGGAAGAGCAGAGACGGAGGTTTGATTGTGCAGATTTTAGTCCCATTTCCATTTAAAGTGTATTTTTCAGGATTCTTGCAATCACTGTACTGATGTTCCTCTACTTTTCTGTCATTTTCCATTTGCCTCTTTTTCCTCCAGTTTTCTGCAAAGAGACAGATCCTTATATTTACATGCATTTGTTTGCAGAAATAAGTACCGGGATAGGTGTTATTCTCTAAAATATGACCAGGGAACACACTGTAGTCTCTATTAATGATGGTGAATCGCGGGTTTTATAGATTGAGGCAATGTGACTGCTTTATAATCGCCTTTTCATACAAGGATGAACACAAAGCTGTAGCCTCCCCGCACTGTATTTCTTTATCCTGGGTTAGGTTTGACTTGGAAATGCTGCTCTGTTCATTAAATGATTAACAGCTAGTGAAATCTTGCAGCTACCTTCTCTGAAAACACCACTTAGAGAAACAAACCCATCTTTTTTGTACTTCTCCTTTCATCACATGCTTCTGCCTTGCTCACCAAGGGCAAGAGTTGCAATTGCTGGCTGCATTGCTGCCCTGAGGACACGACATGGTCCCTGAAGGTGGACCTGGGCTTCATGTAAGCCCCAGTCTCCAGGGAGCTTTTAACAGAGAAATCTCTTCCAGCTGGCTCAGAGCACCTTCATCACAGATGAATGTCATGGCTTCAGTTGGAGGTTGTATTTGTCTTCTCTACAAGTCAGCTCATCACCTGGACATGATCAGTTGTGAAGCCACTGTGTTGGGAGCTTATAGCTATCAGTTTTCCTCATCAAGCAAAAAACAGGGTAAAGAACGGCGAATGAGAGCATCATCGGTCATCTTCAGTCTCCCACAAACTGGAGGCATGTGTTACTGTTCATTACGCATCCATGTCCAGTGATTTCCCACATGCCGTGGGGAGCAGCTTAGCATTTTGGCCATTGTGAAACCACAGAGCCAGACAGAATCACCCAGTACAGTTCAGCCCTTCTCAACACAGCTGTGATGCCAAAACTGCTCTGTTTCACCTGAGAATTCACTGATGGCACTGCGTGGTTTGGGGCTTTTTTTGTCCTTCTCCATCTCTGCATGAGCACTCTCCACCGGCAAGAGTTTCAATGCCAGACCATGCTGTGAGGGAGAGAGAATCTACACAACACTCTTTTTTTTTTTCTTTTTATCCCCTGCCCCAGAATTGTCATTCTTCATCCCAATATGGAAACATGGAGCTTGAAAGATAGTAACCTTTTTTTCTTTATATACCTGGAGTATGCTTGAAGTCAAAAGGAGAGACAAAATTTACTTGCTACTGCTACCAAAGATTTTTTCTGGCAAATTATTCAGTTTTATTAAGCACTTAAAGACCTACAAAGTTGGTCTTTTAATGTACTTATATAGCCATAAACTTATATCGCTGAAATAATTGCATTTTAATGATTTTTTTATCTTCACATAATTTGTATATTTAACAATCACACCAACAGAAAGAGAAATGCTCACTGTAGAAGCTTTCTGCTTAGAGATTAGGTGCACACTTATTCCTCATCCCCACGCTGCTGATGAAAGCTTCCAAATTCCCTATTATGTGCTCTTAATGGCTTCTGTGAAGATAATCTAGCCGTTACGATGTCCTGCCTGGTCTGCTACAGCGCCTGGGTGCCTTGTGCACCAGGTCTGACCGCCCGCTGCTCTAGAAAGGCAGGCTCGATCCCATCTGGGCAGATTGGCTCTTCTGAAAACCGTCCCAAGGGAAGCTTGTCTCTGCTGGGAGAAGCAACTGAAGGAGCCTGCTCCCTCAAGCCCTGGGCTGAGGAATCCCATGGGATGCATGAAGACCACATGCCTGGACTGCAGTCAGCCAGACCTCCTTTTTACGGAGCAAAAAAAGAGAAGGATGATGTCCCAACTTCTTTGCACAGCATACAGAGCTCCAGATCCGGTTGGACTGGTAGCACCTTTCACCTCGTGCTGTCTCTGGCACTTTCCAGGTGACTGCTGGGAGCACCCCAGCGCCACGACCTCGCGCGGAAGGTTTGCCATCCCCCATGGGCATCGCAGCCCCGCGGGGCTGGTGCTGCTCCAGGCAAAGCTCTGAGAGACTGTCCTCATTACGTTTGGCTCTTGGGTTGTGATAAATACACAGGGCTGCTTTAAACTGCCTAATTAAACCTTTAATTTAGATTTAGTAACAGTTTAATAACATTTATATCTATAGATAGATATAAATTAGCAACCAAGTGCTGTTTACTAACAGTGTAGAAGATACTGTCAACTGCCACGCAATTCACAAAAAAGACCTATGCAACAAATGGTTAATTAAGTTCTTGGCTGAGCATTCCCTGTAATAATTTCTGGTTATTTAGTGAGATCAGAATTACAAATTATTAAACCCAGTTAATAATTAGTTTAAGTGGACATTAATTAGCATTGACTAATAATGAGATTCTTACTACACCCACTTGCTTATCCGGAGACCTTCTCCTGTTTAATGATACAGAAATGAAAGCCAGATGAATCAGTAATATTTACAGCTTATTGAAAAGAATTGCCCAAGTCAGAAGGAATAAATTAGCTGGTAATTCCAGAAAAGTCAAATGTGTAATTACCATGCCATAGGGTGTCTTGTCCTGCACCAAGCTCCTGGCTGCTCCTGCTGCTGTCGGGCAGCCCACGAGCCCTTCCCCGCTAACGCCACTGCCACTGATGAGCTGCAATCAGCACTGGGCGAGGGAACCCCCCTTCGGGGGGGCTGCGAGGGGTCTGAGCAGCACTCGGCACCGCTGAGCTCCCCTCTTCAGGGCTGCAGGATGAGTTCAGAAAAAAACACTCAAGCATCTTTAAGGGCAAAGGAGCTGGGAGCGCATTCTCAAGTCCACTGATATATTTTTTTATAGTAATTGAGGTCGAGAGGACTCAAATCTCCCACTGAGCATGTGCTTAAGTGGAGATAAGAATCAGGCCTCCATCTCCCGCTGGCTGTCGGGAGGAGTTTTGCTTTTCCAGAAGCAAAGCTTTATGCTTTTGGAAGGCTCTGTCTGCTGCATGCTGCTGTCACAGGAATGGCTGGACCCTGCTCACCCAAGAAGTAATAAATAATCCCCCTGTAACTGCAAATAAAACAGTTAAACCCCTTAGACAATGAACTGCAAAAACTGAATTCCAAATACATCCTTTCTGTCTTTGTCATAATCTCAAAGTCTTCACATGTTGGGTTTTGGGGGGCGGGTTGTTGGTTGTGGGTTTTTTTCTCTCTTTAGCAAGCTGCAAAGTGTTTCAGCACAGTTTCAGCATATCCTCTGCTAACTTGTTACGCAGACATTTAATTTTTCTGGGTTTTTTAATTTAATCAGAGTGATGCACAGGTCTCTGCAATCCTTTTAATCTTGGCTTATTGCACATGTGGAAATGGGGCTGCAACACAACATGTTATGGTGAAGTTTCTCCTTTTTGCTTTAGGAATGAATTACATTGCGGCAAGCTATATTTGGAGCTCTCAGGCACTGCTCTCCATCCTGTGGCTTTTGATGTTTTATACATTTGTCTGAGCTGCCTGTCTGCCGTTTGAGCTGGCTTGAAGTTATCAAAATTTCATCATTTTTCAAGAACAAAACCACTTTCTCCAGTCCCTCCCCTTCCACCCGTTTTCCTCCAAACACAGCCAGCCCGCACAGAACCCCAGCTGCTGCTCCTGTACCCAGCCCCTGCGTGCCGTGTATTGTTTAACTGGGTACCAGCTCTTGACTGTGTCACGACTTGGGCAGGGCAGATGAAAGCAGCAGCTGTGATGGATTTAGGTGCAGGAGGGTTAGCAATGATGATGCTTTGAGCTTCTAAGGCACCCTTCATCCAGGGAGCAACACGTGTCTTGGTGTCGCTTGCTCAGCCTTGCAGCCCCGCGGGAGCCGAGGTCTGGTGCTGGGTGGATGGGGATGCTGGTGGCAGCGTGTAAGAGGGATGCAATTCTTTGCTATGAATTGCTTAATTCCTTGTATTCCTCCTCCACTTGTATGTCCGCTAGCTGCCTGTTTGTTAGTTGCCTGATCCAAGTAAGTCAAAGCTGGTTAAAGCCACAATTTAGCCATAGGGGACTGAAAAGTCAGCACCCCCCCGGGCAGGCACAGAACAGATCCCTCGGGATAACTGCTGCTGTTTTGATTCTGCACCTATGCTTTGTGAGCCACGCTGAATTTGGGTACAACAGCTAATCTTGAATATTTGTCTCTCTATGGTAAGTGTTGGATGTAATTTCAGACTCGGCTGGTGTCCTGAGAGGTAGCCCACAGGACGTGCTTTTCTTGTCTTCACCTTTGGAATTGGCAGCCCTCCCCTGGAACTCGCGGATGCTGGTGTTACTGCCAGTGTTTGGCGTAGAGCTGGGCCGAAGATGGGGAGAACATCTTCGGCTGTAAGTAAGGCCTAGCATACTCTAGGCAAAAATGAACTTTCATTGCTTCTTAATGACGATTAGTGATTTTGATACCACTGATCACATGCATTCCCAGAACATTTGATTAACGAGATCATTTCTAAGAAGAAATAATAAGCCCGTGGCAAAAATATGACAGGAACAGAGAGATCTGTCTGTGCTTCTCTCTCATAAAAGGCTCTGACTGTAAAGAAATTCTTAAAGGTTGTAAACAAAAGCCTTATAATGGTTTTCTTCCTCCCATTTCCCCTTCTCTCCCCCCCAAGCTACTTGCATCATTAGAAATCAACACATTAGCTGTAGATCTCTTGCTTTGGGTTTGCAGGCAGATAATACCAAAGTATTTCTACTCTTAAGAAAAGTGAATTTCAAAAGCAGCAAAGGGGAATTGGAGCTTGACTCCTGCTGATCATCTGCAAAATGAGCCCAGGCAGCTCTTCGCAGGGATGGACCCCGGTGCCTGTGGCTGCAAGGACCATGGGCACGGCTGAGCACAGCCCTGTCGGGGCAGGCAGGCAGTTAGGGTCAATGCCGAGGTGGCCCCAGGACATCAGTTCCCCAGATGCCAGCCCCTGAAGCCCTTTGCCAGTGTGCCACAGCAGGTCCCTGAGCTGGTAAAACAGCGGGAGCACAGGAGGGAGGAAGGTCACAGCCACATTTCCATGCCCTTGTAGCAGTAAGGAATTTCCCTGGCTAAATCCCCCTATGTGCTGTCTCTCATCCAAGGGTCCTGGAAGGCTTCTATCAATTCTCATTTAAACCAAGTTATCTATTTTTCCACCAGTTTTTGTATGAGGAACTTACATTCGGACTTGCAGCAATGACCAACCAGGGAAATATTATTTGTCCTTCCTCGTACCGCGATGACAATACTAGCACAGTGGGAATTGTGAATACAATTAGAAAGTGGCAAGAAGTAGTGAAAGAGATGAGTTCATGCCATGCAGAGAAAACAGCTACCAAAGGCGTGCTGAGCCTACAGGCTTATACAAATACGTGGGATATGCAAGATTAAGAGGAAAATAGACTCTCCAGAACTGTTATAATGGTGGCATATTTTTTTAAAACCTGTGGTATGTTAATACCATACTTCTGGGTTTAATCCCATCTCTGGATAATCAAGGTGGAGAAAGCAAATCAAGCAATGTCTGGCAGCCGATTGTCCCAGAGCTGGCTACGTGCCGTTACTATAACATCCTCTGAAGCCACCGAGGTGAGTGCTGCCAGAGACAGGCACTGCTTGAGATGGACACTTGTTCTGTCCCAGCCCTGCAGCTCTTGTTTCTGGTGAGTGAGAGTGGGCAATAAAGGTGCAATTATGTTGAGACACAAGAAGAAAGAAGATAAATTATGGTCTTCCCTTTACATAGCACACTTCATCCCAAAACATCGAGTTAACTGATTGATATACAAATTACATTTTGAGAGATCACTCTATCCATCCCTGACATGCAGATATATATAATGTAATCATTATTTTTTAAAGCAAACTTACTTATTAATGCAAACCCTACAATTGGGGTGAGCTCTTCTGGGCAAAGATGAATCAGAAGTGACAAAACTCTACCATCTCGTGACGGGTGTGCTTAGGAATGAATGGAATAATTTAGTTACTTAGATCCCTCCAACACGGTAAGTTCAAAGCCAAACAGAAAACGCCTCTTTTCTCTAAGGATTCAAAACAGAGTTTGCTAAAATGTAATTAAGCACCAAGTCCCTTGAAATCAATCACTTCCAGAAACTAATACCCACCTTGCTGATTAGGCAGTGGGTAAGCCAGGGGCAATTAATGAATTAGTATGAAAATTGTTAACCATGAAAGCAACCCATTTTGATGGGATAATTGCTCTGAGAAAGAGTACTTGATGGTTAATATCAGAAGAAGTGATGTATTTGGGAGAGGGGAATCTTCTATGTTAACTGCAGCTAATTAAAAGTGACCTAATTCTCATTAATACTATGTTTGATTGGATACAATCTTGAATCTAGGAGGCTAATTGGGAGCATCAGCACGTGTTGCCCCAGCTGATGTCAACTGCGAGGTTTTCTGCTTTCTCCTAGACAGGGAAAAGAGGTGGGGAATGTCTGTCAGATTGGAAAGGTGAAACTCTACCTCCTCGTTATTTTTCAGCCCACCCTGGAGCAGACGTCCATCGCTGCCCACCAGCTCCAACAGGTCACAGCTACGTTTTGTGTAAAAAAGTGCTTATAACTGCGGTGTAACACGGGCTGAAAATGTGTCAGCCAAACTCACTCCAGCAACTAGAAACGAGCCCAGTAAAATTAAGCCCGCCGTGTTTAACCGTTTGAATAATGTGTTACATTCCTAATTTTTCCAGCATGTGTTTGTTCAGGGTGGCTGAGTGGAAGTGTCAGGGAAAAATGTTTGGTTTTCATACTCCTGCAGTTAATGACCAATTTTCCACAAATCATAATAGTCCTACACCATTAGGTTTTATAATTAAGTCTTTATTATGTGATCCTGTTTACTCAGCACACAGCAGAATTTGACAGCCATCCCGCTCTCCATCAGACAGGCCAGAAACGACTTGTGTTGCAATGCAACTTCACAAATGAAGGCTGAGCTCCTCTGACAGCACCAGAGATCACAGCTCCAGGCAAGGAGAGAGGAAATTTCAGCAGGAAACGCAAAGTAACCCTGACAGGGAACTGCTGCTGTAGCTGATGTAGCACTATCCATCCCCACCCGCTGAGAAGCTTCACACTGGAGCATCACCTTTGCGTTAACTTCAGTGGAGATGCCCCATTTGCTCCAGCCAAAGAATTAGCCCTGATGGTATCGCAGCCGCCTGCCTGAGGATGGGGAGGATGCCCCATGACCCTCAACATCCCTAGAGGCCAGCGGTTAAATGACTTGCCCAGCTAGGATGCTGCTGGACTATCCTACAAGGGGATGAATGTGATTAGAAAAGGGAGGTGTGACCAGAAATGCCGCATCCCAGGGTGTTTGCTGGCTGTATTCATCGCATGGGAAAAAACACATTTCAGGTTTTCCCTAGCCCGTTCTGCAAGCAGTTTTTCCTTCACGGAAACTGCAGCCAAATGGGAGCATTGCTACTGGCGAATAAAGATGTGGGTGATTCACTGGGCAATCAATATTCATTCCAGAAGGGAACAACGGCTGCGTTCACTTGTGTACAACTGAGGGTGAAAGGTGGCAATCATGAAATTAATCATTCATTTAGCATTATACCTCTATTTATATGGCTAGGCAATGACAAAAAAAAGCAACCACAAATAATTTATTGAACAAAAATATCAAAATGATTTGTGTAAATTGTTGACAATAAATAATCTGACCGGCCCTTATCCATCTAGGAAGGTTCTGAACTGCTGTGCCAGTGACTTTTCTCAGCAGGGGGGATTTGTCACCTTCACTACAGACCAGGGTCAGCCCCCCCAGACCACAGCAACCCGTGGGAAGAGTGCACAAGGAGCCACACTCCGCTTCTGGGCTCGGAGTGCCAGCCCAGAGGGCTGTCCAGGTGGGTGCTTATACAGACAAAATAACCAAAATGTCACATAAATAAGGGTTTGGGTTTGGTGCTCCTGTCCTCTAGCTCTGTCCGGGCAGGAACTCATTTCCCGCCCTCACACACAATGTGATCCGGTGCCCCTCCACCGCCGACGCAGACCCCGCTCCACCCGCTGCCATGCCCTTCCAAAACCGCCTTGAGTCATCCCCGTGTATTTGCCAAATGGAGCCAAAGAAGAATGAACGTAACACTGGACCTGCCTCATGGGTTTCACACCATTTTAAAGAGGGTTGGGAGTAGCATAAAGTTGTGGTGGAGCAGAGAAGCTGAGCGGGCAGAGGTATTTACGCTTTGTATACTGCTCAATACAAAGCCCAACTTAAAATCCCTTTTCTTGGAAACAAATTAGTTTCAGATCAAGGGCTCCTGCTCTGACTCAAAATATGACTTTCACTTCCAAATTATTCATCTTGCCAGAAGCTGTTGCTAACAAAAAAGGCAATTTTTTAATGGTTTGTATAACGTCTTGTTCACTTTCAGTTTTCTTCATAGAAAATTCTCTTTGTCACTTCCTGCTGGAGACTAAACTTTTCTATCACATTAATTAAGCAAGGTAGCCCAGGCTCTTGGGTAGAAACCCAACTGTGGGTGCTCTTTGTGCAACCCCTAAACGTAGCATCCCTTGCACCTCAACTCCAGGCTGAGCGGAGCCTCAAACGACGACCCACAGTCTCAGTGACAATGATCCCATTTATCACAAAGGTCTCCAAAATCAAAAGTTTTAGTCAAGATTCTGGTACTGAGCTCTCTCTGGAAGGTGTCTCAACAGGCAATAAACGTCAGCCTCCTAAACCTTCCTTTCCTCCTCTCCTTCTGGGCTGTACACTAGCATCGATTTTCTTTTTCTTTCTTAAGTGCTACTTGAAGCACCCAAGAGCTGTTCTGAACACACGTCTAAACAGCACAAGAACAAAGACCATCCCCTCTTCATCCAAATGCCTGTCAGAAGCCGTCTGGAGACCACAGCCAGGAAGCAAACCTGAGCGACGAGTGGCTGCACGAGCATTAGGAAACTGAGGCACGGAGACACGAGGTGCTGGGAGCTGGTGGAGCACTCACGGCATCCAGAGCAGTAGCAGCGTGATGCGCATGCAGGGAGGGATGCACGAAGGGGAAGGGCACACGGATGCACCGAGAGCTGCACCCAGAGGGGAAAACAGGATTTCAACAGCTCCCACAACTACTTGTTAATACAGGGGCCTGCGCAACATGAAATTTATCCTTTAATCATATTATTCTTCCAGTCCTCCAGTAGACTGAAAATTTTGTCCCTGATAGCTTTCTATCCTCAGCAGAAAATGTCATAATATCATAATAAAAAAAAAAGAAAAAAAAATCTACTTTTATTGTCTATATTTCCACTTGAGAAAAAAAGGAAAGGGAAGGATTTCTAGTAAAATAAATAAATAAAAACCCCTAATTATGTTGTAAAGATCTAGAAGTCTGTGGAAAAATCAAGTTTGATGTTCAGATACAGAAAAAAAAGTATTTTGTGGATGTTATTCCCAATGAATTCAGAGAAAAAATGTCCTAATTATCCAACCTACTAGTGTGGCTTTTCCATGATTGTGTGACTGTTTGCACCACTTTTCTATTTCATCCAAAACACTGAAGCAGAAGCAAAGACGGCATACAACAGCATCCCTCACCAGAGCTCCCGGGGCTGACGGCACTTTTGGCCCCATCCTGCAGCACTGACTCTCGCCCGAGCAGGGCAGTGCCAAGGGGCCGGGCAGAACCCCGCTCCTGCCCCGTGCCAGCCCCTAGCCCCACGGGGAGCTGGCCGTATCCCCGGCATCGCCGCGGTGCACGGAGGGGCAGAGCAGCTGCTGGGCTGCTGATGGAGATGCCAATACACGCGGCTGGTGCTTAATAAAAGGGGAGCCCAGCACCTTGCACCACCACGTGCAGCACTCACCAGCACAGAATGGCGGTAACTGCTGTGAGATTTCTGCTCACCACCAGCGCGCGAGGAAGCTGCTGCACGCTCCCGCTCCTCTTGCTGGAGAGCACGAGAGGGCTGATGCATGATGACAGCAATCTCAAGGCTCTCTGCCTGCCTTTTAAAAAAAAAATATATCAAAAATTAAAACTGGGCGAGCTTTAAACTAGCTCGGATCCTGCTAGCCATGTTTTATCCAAGCCCTGAGTTGGGCACAGAGCAAGATTCTTGTTCCTTTAATTGCTCAGAGAGAGCAAAGGAACTCTAAAAAAGCCCAGGAGCTTCCCAGGTCCTGCAGCACATGGCGAGCTGGCCGCGGTGCCCGGTGTGCCAGGCGCAGGGCCCGCCTGCCGCTGGGACAGCGGGAAGGATGCTCCCTGTGGGATGGTACCCTGCCCTCCATCCTCCCCACCGCCCACACACCCGCCTTTAGGCTGGGAACAGTGCGTTCCAAGAAGCTGAAGAAAGGATATTACACAAGTCAGGGAGAACAGGGATATTTTTCCCCTTTAAATTGCTTGCTGCTTGGCTAGCTATTGATTACCTTTTTTGCAGAGTTGCTATTTGTTTTTCTTCACAATATATTGGATTCTCAAGGTTTTTAATCAACTGTAATTGATTGTGAATACCTCTAGCTGCTCTTGAGCCTGCCTGGCTTATTCCATGTGCTCAAAGCAGGGGTTGTCTCATTCCACATGTGTGCAGAGACACCTGCCTCCCCTGCCTGCATCCCCTGCCTGCCTCCTTCCCCCCCACAGCCAACCACCCAGCCAAACCAGAATTCTGGGACGAGCTCGATCAGCCAAACACATCAGCAGAAATAAAGGCATTTTCCCTAAAAATTCCCAGTTGCCCTCCACTCCTTGCAGAGCTCACATCATGCTCCCAGCTTCCCTCTTTGCTTTTCAGGGGAACCCTGGAACTTCTGATTAAACTTTAGGACTGAACCTTTAAAAACTTTCTGCTTGCTGAACTTGGAAATGTCAGCAGGTGTTCTGGTTGCAGCTGGAGCAATGCTGGGCTATGGCTTCTATTGGCTTAATGATTAATTGTATCCAGTGGAAAATTATTCCACAGGCACAACAAGCAGCACTCAGTGTTTCCAAATGTTAGTTTCTTCTATAAATGGGTGTTAGCAAAAAGCAGATGGCAAAGATAATTCACTGTCTACTGCGCTACCCTCACCCATTGTCTTTGCCTGTTGCTGTGAACTTCAGTTAGGCTCTATTTACAGTTATCTCTTCAGCTGCTGGGTATCGCGCTGTGACAGGCTGTGATTTATGGTTATTTTGTCCGCTGTTTTAATTATAAACGCGTTGTTCTGTGATTCGGTTTGAGATCAGAAAGGTCCCTGTGAGGCTGTGAGAAAGGGGTTAATTTTGATGTTCTCCTCAGAGCAGCAGTTTGCAGGTTCAACCTCTAACCCCAGCTGATGCTGGGAAGGAGCAAAGACTGGAGGAGGACATCGACTTACCCCCAGGCCAGCAACATTCAGGCGTTCTGGCTTCTTAATCATCTGCTTTGGCCACCTGAGCAAAGGTTCAACCACCCACTAACAGAGAGCGCCTGAGGCACACAAACACCTGTGGTTCACTGAGACCTTCTCCCTTCTGTGCCTGCAAGCACCTTGCAATTCCTGAGGTCACGCCTGGACTGATAAATGGTCCTTACACAGCATCCCAAGGCTCCTGTCTTGATTGCTCTGAGTGAAGAGGCTTCCCCTTCGGTGTGTGACTGTCGTGACTGTCCGGATCACCCGAGTCACCTCCACCCTCCCACACCCGTCAGCCAGGACCTGGCAGTCTGGGTCTCAGCGTTTGGTCAGCATCCCACCCCTGACTGCAGCACGCTGCTGTTCCCCCACAGCATCCCTTGAGTCAGGTATTCTCTTGTTTACGGCCCCGTTAAAGGTTTTCTGATTAAATTACTAATTGGTCGCTTTTCCTGTTTGCTTTCCCCTGCAGGCTTTTCTCAACCAGACCATCCACTGCACAAATGTTTCTGTAATCTGAAGGCCAAGTTGTCCCTGCAAGTCATTCCTTAGCCCCTCTGAGACACTGTTCATTGAAAAAGCCCAAGCAACCTTAACACTCTCAGCTGTCAAGATGTCACGGAAATTTTGAAACATGTCAATTCCTTTTTAGCTTGTGAGACAAGAAATCAGCTAGATGGAGGCTTAAAGGAAAGAAGAAGAAATCATTCTCCAAACTAAACAATGCCAATTTTCTTCCCTGCTATGCACAGAGCATCAGCACCGATAGAAGGTTCTGCTTTCAACCGCTCCAGTGTGAAAACGTGCAGCTGCTTCATTACTTTGATTTCTATGACAGCCTATTAAGAATTATCACTGCCATCTGTTCCCTCTGCTAGGTGAAGGGCTTGCTGGCTGATTGCACTGTAGCAAAACCCCAGCTGAATGTGGACTCCGTCCGTGGAAGCTAAAATTGACCTTGGCCTCAGCGGCTTTAGCCTGTGGTGGGAGCTGACGCTCCCGGTGGGACACGGTCCCACAGGGAACCCGGCCGGGGTCTGTGCAGAGCGATAATCTCCCTCCAGTTCTGCAGAGCCACCCCACAAAACTCTAATGGGGATAGAGTTTCCTATTAAATTTCCCAGGATGGTTATCATTCTCTATTTAATACTGTACACCTGTAGAATAATTTCTTCCAAACACCACTGCATTCCACAGAAGCCTGCTAATTCAACCTGTATTAGTGGAAAATCCTCCAGGATGCCTCGTGCATACCAGCTGCAACTGGGTTTTAACTGCCATTTCACTCTATGTGGCTCGAGACTGGTACTGTGGCCTTTCCAGGCTAATATTCATGGGGCAAGGCTTGAGCTAAGCGTTCTGAACACTGCTGAGTGCTCCTGGATCCTGTTATTCCTTGAGAGTCAAGCTGTTTACGTCCCTTCTGCCTGCAATAGCAGATCTACCTGCTTCAGGAAACACAAGATGTCATAGTGGGTCAAATCAGCAATATTGAGAAATAAATTTTCTTCAAGAAAAAAAATCTTGCCATTGAAAAGAAAAGCAGAGCACATCAGGGATGCGTAGAATGGACACAACGAAAGACATATGGTTGCTTCATTCCAAACCCTAAACTCCAGGAAAGACAAGCACTGAATGCTGTTCTCTCGTGGACTTGAAAACATTAAAAAAATAAACCAAAACAAAACATCAAAGTTTCTGATCAAACCTGTTCCTTTTGGTACTCCAACTTTTTATGGTGCAAAAGCCTATCCTTCATGAAATTCAGATCTGAGTGCTCCTGAGCACTGAACTCAAAGGCAGAATACAAAGTCTTGAAGTACATGTGTATCACAAAGAGAAGAAATTTCTCTCATCCTCAGAGCCAGTGTATGACTCTCTCTAAGGCCAAACAGCCTGTACAGGACGTCCCTCACTAGTGTAATACAAATCGAAGCCTATTTTTGTATAGCGTTAGGTCTTGGAGACAATCCAGAGGCAGCTATTACAATCCACGCTGACTTCAGGCTGACTCACATCCTTAACTCATACGTGCCATTGTCTTTATTCAGATTTCCCATTTACATTGCAGGCATCTGACATTGGTTAATTACAGCTTATTTTCAGTGAATATTTCTTTTGTTTCTCCCCTTTATAATTAGTACATTTATAAAGGGGTAAAGCAGGCGATAATAAAGATGTTCTAATTGCGAAAGTCTGCAGCAGCACCGGAGAGGAATGGAAAAATTCTGTGTACACAGTAAGCAGAGGCTGGAAGGCAGAACCATCCCCTGCCCAGCTCCTGCCACGTCAACCAGCCACAAGTGGCCGGCACAGCCCCAGCCAGGGTGAGAGCCAGTGCAGACTGCACACAGACGTCACCAACCAGCGTGGAAAAGCCCTTATTGTTCCTTACGGAAGAAATGGCATAAAATTAATTTTTGCATCAGAATTTGCCTCCAGCTAGGATCTCCTGAACTGGTTTGCCAAAGCTTATGCGATCCAGCTCCCCGTGACCTTGAGGACGGGTGCCACGGCAGCCTGGATGTCAGAGCCCAGCGCAGTGCCAGGGTGTCACGTACCCTGCATGTACGTATGCAGAGATGTAAGTTAACAGCACGGGGCCAGCAGCGTAGGACCACGTCTATGGATGGAGGAGAGAGAGTGGGGAGGGCTCAGGGGAGATCGCTTTAACACCTTAACAGAGCTCAGCAGAAAATAACAGCTTACCTCTAGGCTCTTAAAGATATAACCTAGAGAACTGTAGACAGAAATACATTTTTTATTAGGGTCTCAAAAATCGCTTTTTCTCGCCAAAAAATGTATGGACTAACACAATTTTCTGTTGACAAACACGGTACAGCCTGGTGCAGAGGACATCTCCCATAAAGGCAACTCTCAGTCCCCCAGGACAGTGTCTTTGTGAGGGGGAATGCACTGAATAAGAGATGTCCTGAGGGGAAGGGAGCATCAATTCTTCCAAATGTTTCACAGGTGCTACTTACAAGCAATAGCTTGTAAATTTACAAACAAGGGATGTATCAGTTGCATCAGCATGGCTGCCCATAGAGCAGGCCACCTAAAAGCCGCCACCCATAGCAGAAAGAGAAGATGATTAAAGGAGCAACTGCTACATGCAAAGCACATAATTGTGGAAAGGGTAATTTACAGACAAGCAAAATAACTCATTCCTCTTAACTCAGGTATACAAACTGATGGCATAACACAGAAGCAAGAGAGAGAAGTGAATCACTCTCCGTCACTTGCTAATTATACAGGGCTTGAGGCACCAGCCCGTACCAGCCCTGCCTTGCCGCCCAGCACCAGGAGCGAGCCCAGGAACTCCGTCCTCTGCTCTCACAGCCAACCCCATTCCTCTGCACGGGGCGTCCTGTCCTCTGCGAGGCAGATGCAGATGGAAACCCTCAGCCTGCCAGATTTTATGCAAGACATTTTATTTATACACTCTTCTTCCCTGATTATACCCTGCTTGAAATAGAGCAACACTTTTTCTTTCCACCAGTGTTCATAAGTCCTGTCTACTAGTAAATCTGCCCATAGATGGTGAAAAAATTAAAGGGATAAAGATCTCCCTGGCTAAGCTGAGCAGCTGGGTTGTAGCTGGTGCTGAGCCTGTCTCTCCACCCAGGTAAGGTGTCATCTGGCAGCTCCCGATGGTCTGACCTTACAAGTTTCCCTAGGACAAGAACAGAATGAACAATCCCTGCTGCAAAATGGACAAGGGATCAGACCGGCGCAGAAAACACCTCCATGACATCCCAGCTGAGCTGCAAGCCCCCAGGCTGACCGTGAGCATGTCCCTCAGTATTCCCCACCTTCAGACCAAAAAAAAAAAAGAAAAGAAAAGAAAAGTTAGTGCTAACTCTCCATCTCATTTTGTGCCTTAACATCAGCCCAGGACACTCAGTCACCTCCGTGAATGCGGCGAGCATTGCTCTCAGTTTGGTCCCTGCAGTGGGGAGCTGGGGGGGGCAGGGTGGTCCCGCAAGGCTGTGCTGTAAGCATGCTTACATGTAAGCAACTCAGACCTTCCAAGGGATGCGGGGACAGCACAGAGGAGCCACGTTTCACACTTGTGGCTGCTTTCACCCCCAGGACAGCACGCTGCAACAGCCCATCGCTGCTGGGGTGGCACAAGGAACAAAGGAGCAAACCAAACAGTGCTGTTGTACAAATAATAGGCCAGCAAGTCTAAATCCCATTAGTATTTATTTAGGGCGTACGGGACTCTAATGGCACAGGTCCACACTTTGAAGGGACATGCTGAACAACATTATCCCACCTTCTTCAGTTTACGTTACCAAAAACAATTCGCATTTTATTCTGCCTCTTTTTCTGGAGCCACATTGTAAAAGTGGAGAAAATGAGAGAGCTTGAAGTAGAGGCAAAAAAGCAGAAAGTGCTAAATAAAGGCGGCGGCATAAATCCGAGGGAAAATAGATGTAATGGTCTGATCAGCTGTCTGCATGCTACACCATGCCCAAAGCACAGGGCAGGGATGAGGACGCATTAGATCATAACTTCAGTGGACAATTGGACAAAACTCACTAGATTTAACAGATTACAGCAGATTATACTAAATAATTATTTATTTCTTTGGAGCTGGACTTCACACATCTGGTTTATGACCCAAACACAGAAATTGGCAAAGAGCAACCGTGGCCCGCATGAGCAAGTTTAAGGGAATGCAAAACACTGTTTACATGTTGTCATTCACAGACATTAATGTATACAAAAGTGCAAACTTAGAACGTTTTCCTAACCTCAGATGCAGTTGTTTTCATAC
Source organism: Falco peregrinus (assembly GCF_023634155.1). Classification (NCBI taxonomy): domain Eukaryota; kingdom Metazoa; phylum Chordata; class Aves; order Falconiformes; family Falconidae; genus Falco; species Falco peregrinus. The sequence continues at coordinate 7,118,459 of NC_073736.1, read as the reverse complement.
CAGCCTTCCTTTTAAATCAAAATGGCTGAGAACTGGAGAACAGAGCAGAGGTACAGTTGTCAGAGCTGTCTGCAAACTGTGGGAATGAACAGAAAGTTTCAAAGAACAAGATTTTGATGCAAAACAGAAATGAAAGTGTATGAAGCTTTTCTTTCCCTCTGTTCCAAAGAAACAGCATGTTTTCAAGAACGTCACTGCTCTTGTGAACCCAAATACCTACAGATAAGAAGAAAAGCATTGAAAAGTCTCCAGAAACACAAGCAGACAATAGAGCCCCAGTCCCTGACAGCCCTTACCCCTCCTTCCCTTGTCCAGTAAGTTTTATTCCAAAAGGAGGGAGGAAAACTGTATGGAAGGTGAGACAAGTCAACAAAGGTTCAGCAAAGAATGGTATGACCAGTGGGGCATTCAGAATAATAAATGGCTCATTCCACATATCAACTGCACTTTTTATTATTATTATTTTTTAAGACTGGCTCCAGACTCTTTATTCAGTTACTCGGACCTATTGATGTCTCTTGTGCCAAATCAATACACTTTCCTAGAGAACAGGGAGTAAAAATCCATACTCCTCCTGCTCAGCAGTAAAATCATGCAGGCTTGGTGTTCGGGCGCCTGAGTGATTGCTCTGTGGGTAGGGTATTAAACCTGTCAAGTGTAGATGCTTGGGTAATAAAATAACCCATTTCCTGCGTCGATCTGCACTTACCCCCTCTTGGCCAGTGACCTGGAACATCATTTTCAGAACACTTGTGCAAAGCAAATTACCAGGTGAGCTCCCAAAGGCTCTGGGTCCTACTCGGAGGTGGGTTTTGCTAGCAAAGTCATACTGGCCCAGAAGATGCAACCTCAGGAAAGATCAGGGCTCACGTTAAGAACTGTTGCAAATGTAAACCCTGAGCACAGGCACTGGGGAACGATCTGCACCGGTGGGAGCCAAATTCCCGCTGCACACCTTGGGCACAGGTGGGTGCCGAGGAGGTGCCACCTCCTCACTGCCACCGGGCAGCCGAGGGGAGCGGGAGGCAAAGAGCTGCTTTGAAAGTACTCAGGGAGAGGTGGCCACCGAGGACGTATGCCAAGGGAAAAAGAATTTCTGCAGTGGCAGGACCGGGTGAGAGAACAGCGTGGACCATCACGCAGAGCATGCTGCCCAGGGGACCCACTAACCCATCAGCAGCGTCAGCCGCAGTGCCGCACCGGGCAGTCCCCAACACGCACCTATTCCAGCGGCCGCTAGCAGTACCCAGGGCACATGTGGAAATAATTTAAACGTCGCAGTACATCACTGAATAACCTATCCATGAAGGCAGCCTCATTTATCAAGGTAGAGTGTTTTCAGCAGGGCCTTTGTTACCAGAGAGGGCATTAGCATCGCTAACACTGGCCTGGCTAACATGTGGGAAGTTATTTGCTCTCTGTTAGCCCAGGCAGGTGATGATGGCATTTGTCACGTTCTGTACCCTTGAACTGTGCCTAGCCACAGGGACGGAGCTCATTTAAATCAACAACTAAATACTAGATGGAGAAAAAGTTATTTTCTCCATCAATGTTTATTGACAATGGGCTTCAGCGCTGGACCTGCTGGTAACCGTGGCAGAAGCCAGACAAAGGAGCGCCTCATCGCATCAGCTGCTGCACCACAGGGCTGGCGGGGACACAACTGTGCCACCGCTGCTCCTGCTCAGGAATTCCTTCAGGCAGGGAGCGGGGAAATGCTTTTTGCTGTGACTCCTCTCCCCACCCTGAGTTTAGCAGATGATAGAAGAGATACAACCGACTTCCTTTGAAACCCACCGGGAAAAAGTGCCCTGCAGTCACTTGCACGAGGATTTGCTAGTGACAGTATACAGCCATGGCTCCCCTCACTGCACTGGTGGATGATGTTATTATATTGTTCAAGGCTTTACCCCTTACGGACAGCTGCAGGCTGAGTGCTGCTCAGAGGCTGCTTCTCACCTGCTTCACTGGGTTCCTCAAAGTACCAAAGCTACAACTGACGGAAGAATTTTGAGCCACTGTTAGAAGTGACAGCTCCACGCTTATGAGCCTTTTCAAAATATTTTGTACTTACCTCAGCAACAGCAATAATGACCGCCCGTCTGAATTTTAGTTCTAAAACCCAGAAGAACCAGTACATAACAATGTGGTGTAATGCTCTGCAAGTTACACTCCCTCTAGTGAATGAGGATGCAGATCTATAGTGATGCTCACTTCAATGTGCCTCTGCTTTTCCATTCAGGCCTAAAGTTGGGGTTTGCTGTTGGTTTTCATGTTTGTTTAGTTTGTTTGTTTGTTTGGTTTTTTAGGGGAGGAAAAAAAATATAATCTGAAGAGTTATACAATGTTTGTAGAGTACACAGAAACTCCTCTGAGACAGCTAGAGTCTCAGACATGAAACAGGAATGGAATCAAGTTTTAGCCTATCCTTATTTTTTCTACTTTATAACAGAAATATAGATGGACTTTTTTTTTTTCCATTTGAGCTTCTTCCTTGAATCAAACTCTCCTTTCTTTTCTCTGTATTCCCTCAAGGCTGGCCTCTGTTTCAATGTCTGCTTATTCAAAAACTGGCCAGGCATTCTGCCCTGAAACTGCTTTGCTCTGGGGAAAACAGCTGAGAGCGTTTGATATCAGTCTCGTTTGGATGCTCCAGCTCACCTGGTGAACTGACCCTGGCTACTCTTTGAAGAGGCAGATACCAGGCTGGCATGCTGGGAAGCTCCATTCCAGCACACAGTTTTGTCACTCAAAGAGAGTTTATTAACCCGTGAATAAGAAATTGGTTGATTAGAAACTTATTGGACCTGCCCCAGTGAAACAACCGCCCTGGTTCTGGCAGCAGGACGAGCAGGAGCCTCCACGCACCGACTCTCCCTGTTTTATCCAGAAGGATGAAGAAACCAAACTGCTCATTACAGCCAAGTCATTTACAAGGTTGTTTTCCTTGCATTTGGAAACTACTTTTTTAATTGGTTCGAGTTGATACAAGAAAATTTTAAGTAATTTTTTATATAGCCAAAGAGTTAGGAAAAAAATGTTTTGCTTGGCACAAAACATTCCCTCCAGTGCAAAGGTTTTTCTTTCCCAACTGCTTGGTTTTCAAACACACACAGAGCTTAGAGTTATTTGTTTTATATTGCCAGATATACAGTTTCAAGTGTAGATATTTATGACTGATTTTTGAGATCAGATTTATTATAGAGTTAAAAACAATTTACATTAAAATAAAAATTGAGCTCATTCACCCCATTTTATGATCACTGTAATAACGGTCTATTCTGGATCATTTCTTGGTTTATATTCAGTACAAGCACATTTTAATGAGTCTGTTGCTGTGGATCTGAGTGACTACATGGAAAGATGCTACTAACGGCACCTTCCTTTCTCTGCCTTTACTATGTCAGGGTTTTTCTTTGTATTGCTTTTCCTTAGTGCTCCTCTTGCATTTAGATGTATGAATGTTAAACCTGTCCTACAGTGCCTGCGGAACCCTCTAGCCGTGTCTGGTGGGAGGCTGGTGTTTTGTCAGCAAACCCCAGCATTATTCTTCCCTCCCTGGCCCAGTGAACTCAGCGAGGTGGTTTTCTAAAGAGCGTGTCAATAATTGATCTTAAAAGGATTTATGCCTATCTCAGTCATGCTTTCCCTGCCACATTTACTCCAACATATGTCTGCAATCTACTGGGGGAACACAAACAGATCAGCCGTCCACATGACTGCACTTGGGAGCTAAAAATAACCTGCTAAAGTGAATACATTAAGTTCTGTATGCAAAACGCCTTGTGTTAAGTGCCTGTTTGCACTGCTGATAAAATGTGTGTTGAAATATCCGTGGCCTTGATGTCTCGTATTCACAGAATAGGGCTTTGGCAGCCAAAAATACCACCCACCACACACACTTAAATAGCAGCCATATTAATCTGCTTAATTTTTCCATCCTCTGCTGTTTTGAAGGTCAGGTATTTGCCTACCATACCTAAACAGCTTCCAAACGATAAAACAAAGAATAGTTAAAAGTAGACAATTAGGGCTTAGAGAGAAGTGTCTCTGAGTAGTCATTCAAATCCAAGAGAAAATTTCAATTAGATCATGCTTATTACTCCTTCATGTTTGCTTTCTGCTAATCTTTGAGCACTTAAGCACCGAGAACATAAAATAGTCTTTCTGCCCCTCCAAGCACGAGCTAATGGATGAGCTGGTGAGGAGGAGCCGAACCTCCGCGCACAACTGGAACTGTGTATTTGCAGGAGCTAGAGAAAATACAGTTAACTTTCTTTTCCTTGCTGTTAGTAATTAATTATCAGCTACTGAACTTGCTTATGGAGGAGAAGAAATACTGAACTAGCAGCTGCCTTCGTGGCTGCTGCCAGAACCCAGGGAGCACTCAGAAACAGAAAGGGTTTGCCAGCAAGATACCAGAGGGATTCTCCCAGCTGTAACTGGGAGCAGCCTATGGCACAGGCCACCGGCAGACTCTGGGCCAGCCTTGGTCCGGGCACGTCACCTCCTGCCCTCCCATTAGTGCCGCCAGCCCACCACCTCCCCAGGCCCAGGAATCACAGCCTGGCCCTTCTGCTTCAGTGCAAAAGTCAACCGTGAACTACCGTAACCACAAAGTAATTCTTTCACTTCAGGAGCTTTGGACAATCCATACTGTCAATATTTGCCACTTTATCTAGTTTGATTACATCCTTTAATATTTTTCCAAAAGATCCACCGGTTTAAACAAAGTTCACTACAACTGAATGCTTTACAAGGTTCAGATTTTTTTCCCCAGTTTTTTCAGTATTTGGTTTCTTCTACAATTATTGACTTAGTCCAAAAATGGATGAGTATCCCATGCACGTTTATGAACATACTCACACATCTGTGCAAATATAAATACCTTTACTTATTCACATGCAATGAAAGTGCCTACATGTTCTCCAAGCACCTTTATTAATACCAAAGGTACTTGCAAGAGAACAAACACTGGCTACGGGTCTCTTATCTCCAGCAACTGTAGTTCCTGAATTCAGAATCTTTCACATTACTAGCCCCAAAACATTTCTGTAAAGCCAAGTAAAACTATTAGTCTGACTTTATGGGAGGGAAGAGAGACAGGAGAGATGGTATGGGGACAGACAGACAGCTGCTCCTCTTCCTCTGTTCTGAGCTATCTTTATCTGGAAGCCGTGCATCTGCAAAACACAGCTCCATGCCACGAAAACCAACAACCCTGAGTCCTCTGAGTAACAAACATGAGTAAAATGGCATTAAAAAACAAAACAGAAAAAAAAACCCAACCAGGGTAATCTTTGCTGCAAAACCAGATACAACGGTGGGGTGTGTGGGGGGGTGTGTGTGTGTGTATGTGTTAGTTTTTCTTTAAAGATGCAAATGACTGCCTTTATGGTCAAGAGAAACAGACCTCGGTGCTTTCCTGTTGGCACAAATTTGTTCCTGACTGGCCCCTTTGTGCCATTCATCCCCAGGGCGAGCAGGGAGCCAAGGCACAGCCCGTGCAGAATAACCCTGTGAACACAAGAGCTCTGTTGTCAGAACAACATTAGTATGAGCCAACGCGCTCCGTGGTAGCCAGAGCTCCGAGCGGAGCGGGCTGGAGGTACGCGCAGGCCATGGGCCATCTCTGAGACGTGCCGACAGGAGGAAACAGGAGCCCGGTGGCACAGAACGGAGGGGCGGTGAGAAGGGGGGCTGGGCTGACCACCTTCTGCTTTGGAGAAGAACTCATCTTCTGAAAATAATCCTGACTTTGTATAACACTTTTAAGGAGCAAGCTTGCTGCTTTCATGATGATAACTGATGAAACTGCTTGGTGGGAGGGAGGAGATGAGCATCATTACCTTTTCTAGTAAGACAGCCCTGTTAAGGGAACTCCTTCCCATTGGAACACCCAACCCCGTGCGTGAGAGCAGCCCTGATACCCAGGCAGCGCAGGGGCGGAGGGGAGCAGAGGACGGCTGTCGGGATGGACGGCTGTCGGGACCTTCACCACTGCAACGTTGGCCCCTGCTCTGAACCGACCACAGCCCCATCGGCATCCGGGGCGCCCGGGCACCCACGCCAACATGGTCCCACTCCGCAGGCTTTCGTCCCAGAGTCTTCTCTTTTGGGCTGTCAGCAAATATGACACACAGATACAAACCAGCAAGGACTGCTTTTGGCAGCTTACATTAAAAGAAAGATGAGGTAAAATGGATTGAACTAAAATAAGGAATGAGGTGACAGAAGGGGCTTTGTCTGATGAAAGGATTTCAAACTGGGATGTCTGACAGCCTTTGTTAATCATCATCTACAAACAGGAAAAAGCTTTCATTTGGTTCACACCACTATTTTGTTCCTACTTTTGCCTAAAAATTCACCTGAAGATTTCTGTGAACGGGGCTATGAGCTCGTACAGATGGAAAGGGAACACGCTTCACCCCAAGGTCCAGCTGCCCTCCTTGCGGCCACGCTGCACAGCCATGTCCAAATGGGTCTGGGGACACACTCCTGCTGTGGGGTCCTCACCTCTGTTTGCATCCTTAGGAGAACCAGGGTATCGCTGGACGTCTCTGTATTAGAAACCAGATTGCAGAAATTAACTCTGTTGAAAACCTTTGCTCTCCAGAAGAGGAGGACTTCTGTGTAACAGAAAGCTTACGGCGCAACCCAGAAGTATTTTTGGAGCAATAATAGTATCTGCTATCAGAGTTAATTCTGTCTGTCTTTGGCTAACTTACTTAGCCTGAAGGAAACCAGATAAGAGGAGTTTTGTTTTGAACGTGTCTCCACCCAGAGCTAAGGGAAACCTTTCTGCTGACGGACGGCTCCTGCCCACGTACCGACCGGCACCCACCAGTGCTCCCCAAGGCTGCACGTGAAGGACGTGGTACACAGGGTCCAGCTTTGCCACAAGTTTTCATACGGTTCAAGCCACCGGTCTCTTCCGACCCGTTGCTGAGCTTCAGCCCTAGCCCTCCGGGTCACATCCAGGTGTAACCTGGAAAAGGCTGGATTCATCACCCTCCAGGCAAAGGGAGCGAACCTCACTCTTCTTGCTTATCCTAAAGGGCTGGTCTTTGAGTTAAACTTTACAATATAAAACCTTGCAAAGTGCATTTCTAAAACTCACACATTCAATAAAACCCCCTTATACGAATTAGCCCAAACCTTACAATATGCTCATACTGCAAAAAAGATCTTTTTCCACTTGTTTTGAAGTGGGCAAAGCCTGGTAAATGCTCCTAATTGCTTGTTGTGGTCCTTATATTTTGTGCTGGCTTATACCACATTTTAGTTATATTTTCATGTGAGCGCTTTTATATTACGATGACAGTAATTATGGCTTAATGGAAGGTGCCTTTTTCGTGGGTTTGGGAGAGCACAACATCATACACATGTGTTTCCAAACAAATGATGCTGGCTGTTACCCCCAGCGTTTCTATGCAGACCTGATGCCTCTCTATCACCACGCACCATCTGCACAAGGAATGGCGAGCACAGGAGATGGTGAGACCAGATGATACAAATGGAGGATTTCAAGGATTTTCCAGGCCTGGTCCTGGTGCTGATCTGCCCCCCCCCCCCGGACAGGGAGATCTGCCCCGGTAGCCATCCTAGTCCCATCACTAACTCTCTGAAACAGCAATGTTATTTTTCATCCCCAACCTATTCGAGAGGATCGCCGTCTGCCCTGCCACCCTCTGAAGGAGGGATAGCTGCCTCCACTGTGGCACTGGCAGAAGTGCTCTAAGCTAGTTCTCTGATTCTTCTAATTGATATTTCCGTAATAAGATTTTCACTAGTGAGAGAATTCACATTAAAAGGCTTTTCTTGTCCAATATTCCTTCTCATTTTTCTTCCTTGTCTGTTATTAACATCTGTTGAACAAAACTGACAACAACAGGGGATCCATTACTGTCATTCCAGGGGCGCACCATCAGTCCAGATGCTTCACAGGGTAAAACCAAAAATATTCCTCTCATGTTCGAAAGGGAGGGAGTCAAACACTAAGTAGATACCCTTTATCACTAAAAACATTATTTTTTTATGGAAACTATGTGATATCTGGTTATTCAACTTATTAGTACGTTTTGTACTTTCCCCCTTTGGGCGTCTCTCTTTATTTGTTTTTCTGTTGTTTATAGTCAAACCATATTATCTCATTGCATCACTCAGTCATCGCGTTAGCTGGCACCAGTCCAGCTTTATTCAGCAAGCATATTAATCTTGACAATGCACCTGGGGTTTCACTCATTCTTCCTTTGGCTTTTAATAGACATGTCCCCATGCACTCAATTTATTACCTTGTTTATATCAAAGAGCGAACTGAAGAGCTGTGCACCCGAGTAAATCACCTCAATTATCAAACTCGGCTACTTGACCAAAGGTTTTAAAACACTGTAAAGTTATACTTAAACCTCCACACTCAACGACATGAAGAGATCTTAGTTAGCAGCCCATAACACATACCTACCCCAGAGAGGCAATGTGCTTGTATGAGTTTATGTGCTTTTTTGGTTAGTAATCCTTTAGAAGTTCTTTGAGTAAGCAGCTGTTCCAGGTAAGGAAGAATAAAGCAGTGTGAGTAACGTAACAGAGGAAAGATGTGCTCAAGCTAAGAACCCCCCATCCATGGTTGACTGTTCAAATACTGGCACCCCAGGAACCGTAGCTCCTGGCTTTCAGTGTCCCAAGTTAAGGCGGATTTGACTAGAATATAGAAGTACTTCAGACATCTGAAAAATAAATAACAAGGCAAGTAGTTTATCACAGATGTGTTAGCAAAAATGAACAAAACAAGGTATGTAATGACTGAGAGAAAGATAAGCAATCCTGACAAGCCCAGCCTGATACTTTCTGTACTTCTCCAATGCCTTATGAGTCTCTTGGTTCTGAGAATTCAACCAGAAATCTAAAAATCATTAGCTTTATTCTAAGTTTTTTTCCCTGGTATTTCCATTTCTAGTCCAATTAGCAACACCTCAACAACAATTTCTCTCTCCTGGCATTTCAAATCCTTACAGGAAGGCTGTCTGCTTTTCAGCAGGAGATGTAGCTCTGATGTGAGCAGAAGCCTGAACACCCAGGGATGCTGCAGAGTGAGGTCTGGCTGGAGTCAGGCATCGCTGACACCAGAGAGCATCCATGCTCATCGAAATCACGAGGGAGACGCCGAACTTAATTCATATAGAGCCAGGTGCCCCTGGAAACAGAAGATCAAACCAGTGGGCAAGCTCAGAATTAATGCGGTTATTAATGAGTATTGGAGCAAGAAGCTGCCTGAATAGATGAATATGCTGAGAAAATCTGAACTATTGCAATGACAAACAGCAGCAGAGGTTGCAGGCTACCGAGGGTGTCAGCAACCAACAGAACCATTTGCTGTGTACTTAGGACACCTCCAGAAACACCCTCTTCTGCTTTCTGTCAATGTTTAGACTCACTGGGCATCGCCTCCTCCTTCTGTTAACACTGAGAGCCCAGCTGTGGAACTGAAACAGCCATGTTTACCGGTGCCTTCTCTGAATAAGCAGCAAGCTTTCTTTCCCATACATATTTGCATTTCTACAAAATTTTCTGTTTGGGTGGGCACAAGTTGATTTTCCTCACTTCTCTGCAGGGTAACGTACCTCCTCCCAAAGTTTCCCTGTGTTGAGACAGTGAAGCCGATCAAGACACCATTATCCGACCAGACACAACAGTTGCACCAGGAGAGATGCTAACTGTTTTAACATCATTCCCTGATGTGCTGTAATTTGTACAGGGGGACAGGGTGAGGGTTGCAGAGTTATGACTACTCTCATTTAAGACCACGATTACCTTAACGGACCACTTTCAAAAGGCTCTTTCTCAGTCCCGGTTGTTTGTTAATGATCACTTCATCATCGTCATCTCAGGCAACCTATCCAAGCTGGCAAATATTTGGGTTGATAACTACGAAGTAAATTCAAGATTTTGCATCTCCTGCTCCGGCGAGGGTGCTGAGACTGACACCAGTGCAAGCTGATTTTCTCATTTTGCATTTGCAGACGAGCTGTTGTCTTTATCCCAACCGAAAGGCACCGCTGCCCAGGCCCTGCACTCGGAGAGCACCCACCGCCCCTGCGCACGCTTAACCCCCCCGCAGCCCAGTTAAAGGCTTTCCTGAATTTTAGACCAGGCTCTGATTCAAAGCAGGCTGCAGAGGGAAAAAGAGTCTTTCTGACATGTTCTGAGCAATTTTACTGTTGCTTTTTTCCTCTCCCATTCAGCGGAGGAATTGTTCCACTTCACTCCAAAGGGATGTCATTAATTCAGGTGTCTGTGCTATAAATGTGTATTTTGCTGATATGTTGTGTGTCATTCACAGCAAAGTCTCTCCCATCTCACAGTTCTGCAGCACAACAACTATCACAGTTTGGAGCCAATGCACCATTGAGGAAAATAATTATCCAAAAAGTAATTAAATTAATTGACCAGGGAAGTGATTCTGTGAGGCTGTGGGGATAATTAAAACTAACACATGTTTTGATGCATTTATAGCATAAATGCTCAGGGCCACAACGTTAACTGGCCTTTTCAGCTCCATCCTTCATCCAGTGCAGCCATCCTGGCAGCTGCCTCCCTGCCCACCGGTGCAAACTGGAGTAATAAATATGTATAATGCACTTTGTTCTTAACGATATTCATGTGAATGGGACCCACATTCTTGAGGCTCAAGAGGAACACGACTGAGATTTGTAATATCATAAAGGCAAAAGAGAAGGTCGACGCAGAACTGTTATTCACCAAATCCCTTAAAAATAGAACTCATTGAAGCTAGCAGGGAGGATGTTGAAACGGATAAAAGGAAAGGTTCATGAATTGTCTGGTTTTCGTTCAGTTTTCAGAGCAGGTAGTGAACTGGAAACTGCTGCCAGGGGAGGCTGTGAAGCTAAAGCACAAAAAGGGGAATTAGGTGGATTCATGGACAACAGGTCTGTAAACAGATACTAATAGCAGCAGGCAGGGATGTGCCCCTGACACCTGGGGATTACGGGAAAGAAAGAATTTTCTACCTCATCTACTTCTGGCCCTGGGTCCGCGGTGTCCCCTTGCTCTGCTCTGCATGGGGAGACCCGGGGCAGCCCTGGTGGTCCTGTGTCATGGGCTGCCACATGCCGGAGATGTCCCACTGCTCCTGGATGCCCCCCGGCGAGGTGGCCCTGGGGGGACAGCTGTGCCCCCCGGCTCTGGGGAGGGCCAAAGCCGCATGCTCAGAGGGCCACAGAGATGCCACGACCTGCTGAAAGCCAGTTTGCTTGTACGTATTTGAAAAATACCTTGAAAGAACAAACATCATCTGAGCAGGAGACAGATGGGTGGACAGTCTTAATTAACTGTTTCTTCTGGCATATTTTTAATTATTTGGTTGATATTTCTGCAGTCCATTACAAACTTCATTAAATTTACTTGCCTCACAGGCATTTCTACCTCTTACAATCGGCCTCATTCCTGTCAAAGATAAATTGCTTAATGGGATAAGTTGATCCTACAACAAATGGAGCTTGCTTTGAACTTGTGTTGCGAAGCACTACAACGCTACGCGCCAGGCAGAAGGTTTCTCTGTTGTTTATCTTTGTAGTGATATGGCATGAAATAAAAACAGGTGCCACTTTGCTACCTGAGCTGCATTCATCAGACTGTACAGAGATTAAAAAATACTAGTCAAGTCAAATGAACAAAACAAACTAAACTAGAACGCTTAATAAAAGACTTTCAGTTCTTTGATGTCTGTATTTAATATTGATGTGTTGCAGCTACCCAGACATTTTCCAAACTTAGTACTTTCCGCTAGAACAAAGCAAGCTCCACTGTTTAATTGTTTTAAACCATCTCTTGATGGTTTACCAGATCCTTTAATTCATATTTTTGAGAAACAGCTGACAATAGTTTCCACGTTCTATACCTATCGCGACGTTACAGCCTCCTAACATCTCTCTGCTTCCATCACCCCTCCTCCAAATGATGAAGATGCCCCCGTACAGGGCAATACCTCATCACCCTCATGGAGCCAGAAGGTGCCTCAGGGCAGCTCCCAGTCCCACTGGTTTATGACGCTGCCCTGTGTCTTGGTAAGTTGCTTTTCATTATGTGAATCATGCCACTGAAATCAGACCGATGGGACTCTTTAGTATTATGTCATGGTTGGAGAAACCAGAATCTATTCTATAATTACAGTAACTATAATGCTTTAATGTTGATGTGGGTGTAATCTCTTAATTAACACATACTTTAAAAAGCGCTTAATGCTTATGACAAAAAGCATTGAAACTTAATGCACTAACTCAATAACAGCATAACCTACTTTCTTCCAAATAAGAAAGCAGGGAATTATTAGACATCAATGCATCATTCGCTAATGAGTTGTAATTCTGTAGTAATTTACCTACTGGTTGATGAGAAATGAGAGATTTCCAAAATATGTTAGAGTGTGGTTCCAGAAAACTAGTTCAACATCAGGAAAAAAGAAGTTATTAATTTTTTCTCCATAGTGCACCTGGAATAATTAATTAGTTGGCAGACCGCAAAGCATCCATTGCAGGGCTCAGGCAAACCGGGATTGCACGCGGAGGCGAGGGGCAGAGCCGGCCGTGTGCGTGTGCTCCCCGAAGCGGGCATTGTGCTGTGTCCACATGCTGCCCTTCCCTTGGGTCTCAAAAGCTATGACCCTAGAAATCTGTTCCCTGTAACTCCCAGTTATTAACAGAATTGTTGCTGTTACTCTGGCCTTTTTAAAAATAAACACTATGAATCTACTGTAACATCAGAAAGGCTTAGGGAATTTTCTCTGCAAAATCCACGATGGAAAGGTATTATTTTTTAATGAAAAGACATGGTTCAGATGGCACTGCCTCCCTCTTATTGCTGTAACAGTTGCAATCATGTATTTCACATTCTCCTAATGGATACTCATGAGTTATTTCTGGAAAGACATAGCATATTTACTAATAACAGAGAAAAAAAAATCACAAAAATCTGATTTCCTCAAGAGATAAGCCCCTGGGCTTAGGGCTGGTCGCTGTGGACAGAGCAACGCACCAGCCTTGCAGCGAGGATCCCTCCTCCCGGACCCACGCTGCAGCGCCCGCGCAGGGCATGCACCCTGGCTGGTCCGACGATTAACACCTCCAAGGGATGGAAGTGCCAACGGACACTCAGGAAAGCAGCGTGATGTGTTCAAAGACCCTGAAATTACTTTGAAACCTGAAGGTCCATTTTCAGAAGTGACATTATAAAACGCCAGCAGAGCCGCTCCTGCTCCAGGGGAGAGCCCCGGCTACTTCTTCTGGTTTAGCCAGCGGAAGAACATACTGTATCAGCCCTATGGACAGTCGATGTGCATATACAGCACGATTTCTAAAATATGTACTTAAATTCTCAAGGTTCATAGCTTTCAGAAGAAAGCTCTGACTTCTTTACCGCCTGCTACAGATGTTTCCACAGCAGTAACACAGTGCTGGTGCTGCTCAGACTCCTAAAGCATTTCCAGGTTTAGATAGGAGGGTATTTATGCAAATTCTATGTACTAGTCTCATACGTGTCTAAGTATGGGCTATGGCTCAAAAGCCCTATCAACACCACCCTTATTTAATAAAAAAAACCCACCACCCAACTTATTTTCCAATAAAGTGTGAAACATCTGCTGGAGATATTTGAGGGACTGTAGAACTACAGATGCAGAATGTCAAAAGGATCTACGCAGTAACTGAAACACCTACTTCAAAATACAGATTTCAAGCAGGTCAGACTATATGCATGTTTTTCTGCTTGTTATTTGCTACTTTTAATACACTTCCTTGTCATCCCAGCTTACGCTGAAGCACAGATCGCTATTTCCAGGGGGTTTGAAGCACTGGTGGTGCACTGGGAGAGAACTCCCTGGTGCTGCCAGGGTTTCAGGTGCTCCTCTTGTACGTCACGCGATGGTTTGAACGTTCACTGCTTTATGTTTCAGCGTCTAATTTTAGATCCCTTGAACCACACTGGGTTTCTGTCTTTGGGAAAGGACTGTCATCACATTAAAATACTGCACATTATATTGAGTCTGTCATAACTCAGAAACATATATCAAGGAGAAGTGTCAAAATGTTAATTTCAGGAATAAGATTAGTAATTTGTCTATTATATGTCCCCTTTTTGTTTTGCCAATTGCTATAGACTCAGCTTCATCTCTCACTTTTGAAGGGAACTGATGTTTGACTTTTTTCAAGATCTGCCTTATTATATTCTCTGCAAAGCAAATCTGAGTTTTGCGATTGCATATTTTCTGTCAAATATTTCTCCTTTAACATGGCAAATTAATTCCACATCTTCCCTGCTTTTGAAACTGCCTTGAAAATTGTGTGTTTTCTATGAGCTCAGTTGTGACAAAATGTTAAATGAAAGTAACAGAAAATATCTTCAACACAAATGAATTAAACTAAATCTTAAAGCAGCTTGCTTGAGCGAGAAGGCACAGACGTTCTCCCCACTGCCTTCTTTCAAACACTTCAGAAAACACAGTCATGGGGACATGCTGGAGGACACAGTTTTCTTAAAAGAAAAAGGGGTGTGGGGGGAAAAGCCAAAGCAAGCCAGGATGGAGCTCTGTGTACATCAAGCTACAAACTGCCCTGAGAGCAATGAAGAAGCCTGTGCTGCTGGAGCTCTTCTTAATGATACCATAAACGCAGACGCCGCTGCTGGCAGCACAGAGGTGTTGGTGCAGCGAGAGCCCTGTCCAGGACGTCCCACCCAGACCCTTCTTCCAGCCCGACAGGGCTCATCTGCATTTGTCCACCTCTTACACTCCCAAACATCTTTGGAGGTGGAAATGCAAGCAGCATTAAGACTGTCAGCTTGAGAGAAATGGCAAAAAGCAATTAAAGATTAGAATAAACAAACAGGAGGCAACTGAAAGAGCTGAATATGAAAAACAACTTACTGCTTTAACTGCAGCAAAGTTAAGCACCTGCCCTATTCTTGATGTTTTGCTTTTTTCCCTAGAGCATTTTCCCATGAAACGCTGTAATCCCAACAGTCCATGACACAGAAGAGCCAGGGCTACCAAGAGGAGGAATCAGGCAAATCAGCGTCTCATGAATAAGAAGTGGGATGCTGAGAGGTCTTGGGGTAGAAAGAGCAGCAGAAAAGCAAAGATGACATTCCTCACAGTTAGCGGAAGTGTTTTACTCTGCCGAAACTTGAAATAACCAAGAAGAAAGAGCTTACATAAAAGGATTCAGAATAGCTGCAACATCAGGAGAAAAAGTAGTGCAAGAGACATGTGTTATTGTTGCCCGAGACTGTGAAGTATTTTTGTCCATGCACCCAGAGCTAAGCACCTACTTCCATACATTAAAACCTAAATGAGACGTACCCGCATGAAGGAGCTAATGATCTTTCCACACCACTTGCTTCATTTGTCACCACAGCAGCAGGGGAAAAGTCCCACAAAACCCCCCAAACACACAAGACCCTTCCTCTAAATCTCAGCTTCTCTACTGGCTTGGCATGCTCCTGCCTGGTGTAAGCCGAAGGGATAACTGGGCTTTGTCTCAGCTCAGACTCCAGTTTTGTGTCCGATACGTCAATTTCTAGCAAGGGACATTTATGCCAAAGAACAAACGCTGACAACTGCAAGCATCGGCGCTGGGAACAGTGCCGTGCCGATCACAGTGAGCTCCCGACAGCCCCCAAGCCACCAGCGGAAACCCCTCCAGGTGCCAGCCCCATTCCACCCAGCCGGGGGCCGTGCCCCCCGGTCAGCCCCCGGGCTGCCAGCACCGCAGCAGCAGGCGGGGAAGATGGCACAAGCATTTTAAAGCAGGCTGCAAAATCATCCGCGGCCCATCTACCTAAGACTCTCTACCCCCTTCCCTCCATTTTTCATCGTCTCCCTGCTCCAGTTTTCCCTGCAGAGCCCAGCTTTGTTCCAGGAAAGGCAACACCAAGCTTGCTGCTCAGCAGCAAAAGCACCAGGTTAGATCAGGAAGATTTCATTATTTTTTAATACTACGCCTCCCACCTGCCCCTTGGCAAATGGGCACCCAGGGAGGGGATGGGAAGGTGGTCCTTCAGCCCCTCCTGGCAGCGGGGACGTGTGGTTCATCACCAGGATGGTGAGAAGGACCACGCTGCCTTTCCCCAGGGACGCTTTTCCCGTGGGAGTTTGGGAGCTCACACTGAGCCCCCTCTCCTTTTCCAGGAGGAATAAACTGCAGAGGGGAGAGCTGAGCCCTGCAGGGCTCCCAGCTGCCGACAGAGGCTCACCGTTTTATGCATCACCAGCAGTAATAAAGTGAGCGTGCAGGCCAAATTATTTCCTCACTTACATCTGTGCAACCCCATTACCCTTTAGTGCAGTCACACAGGCATAACCAAGGGCATAATGTGAAGGCGGCGCACCCGAACAAAGAATTGCTGCTGCTGCCTCGTCCTTAGCTGTGCCGCTCCGTCGAGTGCATCTTTAATGCAAAGCTCTGGCAAACTGATAGCCAACAGAGGAGAGACATAGGCAAGCTGCTGAGACAATAAAATTCAGCGCTGAATTAAAAAAAAACCCCACACCGTAGTTTCAGCTCAGGATTTGAAGTAGAAACAATCATGCTAATTGAGAAAACGTGTCCCAGGAAGGAGGCAGCTCTTCCACCTGCTCCCCAGGCAAAGCCTTCTGGAGGCACCACAGTTGCCACACAACAGTTGGACTCCCTCACAAGAAATTTCATAGAAAAGTACATAATCTTATAATCATTGCCTCTGTAAACAAGTCATAACATCTCGATTACAGTGAGGGTCCCCTGTGCTCTGGTTGTCTGTATATAATATTGCTAATTTAGAAAACAGAAGAGATTCTCTGAAGTTCAGAGACTTGCCCACCTCCCTCCAAGGAGAATCTAAATGGAGTTTTCTGCACTACCCATCTGTTCATTTTAGACAACATGTATACTTTTTTCAAGATTAGACTGTTTTCCTCATCTTGATACAGATCTGTAGAGCTTTTGTAAGAACAATCCGGGACACGGACTCAAGCTGTAGTGAAAGATCCCCGGCACTGACAGAGCAGCCCTGGTTATTGCACAAGTATTTAAATAAGAAAGAAAAAAAAAGCAGACCAAAAATACCCATATTCCTTTTCGCAACTATGAGAATTATGGGCAACTCGTATGAGATTATCAAGGACATCAAGAAAACCCATTTTCCTTTAGGTACAGAAGGGGGTAAGCCTTAACACTGCCGCTCATTTGTTGGGGTAGCGGCTGCTGGCTCATTCCCACGTGCAGGGACCCAGGAAATCAGGGAATGCTACATCCCGGGGGGGAGCACCCCCTGCCTGGGAAGGGCCCGCGCGCCACAGGGGAGATCAGGTCAGCTCCTGTTAGCTGGAACAGATGCTTGTGGCAGATTTCATGTGGCCCTTTTTGGTTTAGGAAAAGGATTCGTAATCTCTTCAATAAATGAATAGCAGCATCCTGGAGTAATTGCCTTTGTAAAGGGATGGATAGAAAAGGAAAAAAAGAGCAACTTGTTTCCCAAGTCTGGCAAGTGTAACTGTTGGGAGCAGATTTCAAGGAGAGAACAGAAACAACCCATTTGGGTGCTTTCAGCTTACTGCCATAAAGCAATTAGTGATCATTTTTTCATTTATTCACCTTCCAATGAAACAGGTCTGTGAACTTTTCTGCCACGGGCAACGTTCATAACAAATGGAAAAGAAAGCGACTGCAGGGCAGGGCAATAAGCGGCACCAGCCCTCGCCCTGCCCGGGCGCTGCGGAGCCCCACGCTGCAAGCTGCCCTCTGTGATTGTGCAGCACGTTGCAGCCACAGCAGGGAGCAAAGCTGCTCCGCGGCTGCCTGTGCCTGCCTTCAGCGAGGGAAAGATGCACGCTTGAAACACCAGGCAAGAAACTGCATCCTCGTAAGCATCACCGAGATGGTCCCAGAAAGAAGGAAATACAAACTGGGAGGCTTATTTCATCCCGTTGGGTGGGATATGAAGACTTCTTTCAAGGGGAAGAATACGTGTACGTATAGCAATTGTAAAGCTCCCGGCAGCACCAGACACCCTGAGAAAGAGCCGCTGCAGTCACGTCAGGGACCCCGCTTCTCCCTTTCCACCCCGTTTTCAGAGATCCGAGTATAAGCAGCTGGTGACAATTCCAACCACAGCAAAAACTTCCATCTGAAAGATGGCAGGATTTGATTCTGAAAACTTCCCTGTCTCCTCCTGTCCTTTTTTCCCCAGAACAAGTATTTGAAAGCTGTGAAGCCCAAATTCAAAAGCAAGAGTCACCAAAGAGACTTTAAACAGGAATAATGAATAAACAACTTCTTTAACCTCAAGCTCATCCAGCACCTAGACACAACATGTCATTTTTCAAGCCCAAAATTTCAGACTCTGGGTACTGTACTTTCATCTTCCACCATGACAGCTTGAGCTTCTTAGAGCTTCTGCGTCCACGCTTTCTCCACAAGTGCGTAGGAGAACACTTTGATTACCATGTGGCAGGTGAGGGAGGACACGTTTCTCCCCAGGAAAGGAGGCAGGAGCCTGCTTTGTGCACACTTAGGGAGCCCCAGGTGAGTGCAAAGCCCCGGGAAGTGCCTCACTCACAAATCCGCACCTGGGAAGCCTCAGCAGATGCACCAGCCACGGGGCAGCCACACAGCTCGCTGACACGCTGCTGCGCTGCAAGAGAGGTGCATCTCGCGGGGAGCTCGGCTCGGTGGTCACCGCTGGGTGCCACGGGCAAGGAGCAGAAGAGCATTAGGAGGTGTGGTGGACTCCTCTGCCAGGGGCACAGGAACAGCGGTGGAGAGGTTCTGCAGCAAGGAAGCAAATGCACTTTAAGTGAAGAGATGCCTTTTTGTGTGCATTAAGGTGGTGCATGAATGCCAAAGCTTTCCCTGTGCCTCCTCCTGTTTCTTCACCTCCAAATCCAAGACTGGATGGGCTAGCTGCTCACTCCCTCTGTCATTCCCTACCCTTCTCCATAGCAGAAAGGAGAAGATAGGAGTTGACAGTACCTAGATTATTTATAAGGATTAACTCCCACAGGGCTCCTCCTGATGCGCAGCAAACACTTGTTATTATGCTACCCCATCCTAGTGAAAACCACTCGATGCTGATGCAGTAATCAGTTGTCCGCAGAACAAAGTCCTTTAAAAAAAAAGACAGGAGGAGACCGGCTTGAAGCCCTAGCAGGCTCGAGCATAGGAACAGCAAGGTAGCTCATGGTTCGGTTTCATTCCCCTGTGGCTCTCATTTCCTTTCCAGGTCCCATTCTAATAGACTAACAAGAGCAGAAGTAGGTGCTTCCTAATAATATTAGACCTCTTTTGGGAACAGACTGTCCCTCTGCACGGAGGATGCACCCAGAGCGTGAGCACATTCAAACAGGGATTTTGGGCTTTTCTATTGACCCTTCTTACAGGTTTTATCAGTATAATACCTTTTAAAGCCAGAGTAGATGTTTTAGTGTAACCATTGTAACCTTTCCAGAGGTTGAGTTAAGCTAAAATCTCGCAGCTGCAGGAAACACTGGGCACCTTATGTGAGTCATCCCATCAGCGGGCAGCCCCAGGCTGCCAATCCAAACACATTTTAAAAGCTAATCAGGGCCAAATGAGGTGGATAATTTGGTGGATATTCCCTGGACACTTCCTAACTCCTTGCTGCTTTTCACAAGGAATCGGGGTGTAAAGGGCAATGCGTTGGCTCAGCTGGTGTCATTGCTGGGCAGATCCCATGTATGGCAACGTTTGACCTTAGCTGCCAATTAGAGGCAGCCAAATGGCCCCTCAGCCGGGCTTTTCACAGCTGCGATAGTCGCTGGCCGGCACGTGGCTCTGCTAGACGTCGCCCTCCCGCCTGCTCCAGGCATGCAGAGTCCCCAGGCACTGGGGTCCTCGCCACAGCCACGTCAGGGGTACGGGACCGACATCATCAGCAGGTGAAAATTCGTGACCTGGGGCTCATGGGGTGATGCAACAGTTTGCATCATTCTGGTTTGCATCGTTATGGTTCGGACGCACTGAAATCTCTGGAAACAAGGTATTGCGCTTTGCTACTGAGAGAAAAACCAGCTTTTCTTTCCAGAAATCAGCTCAACTTCCCTACCAGGGAGAGAAAAGAACTGTGCAGCTGTGCTCTCCCAGCTTGGGGAAGAAAATTCCATCAGGCCTGGCCTCACAGCACAGCATAAGCAAAGGGTTAGGATCATCTGCAAAGATCACAGCAGGGAGAGAACTTTACAGCACCCCGCAAATTGCAAGAAACACCATTAATGCTAAAACAATAACCCTCTGCACATACACACCCACACAATCCTGCCCAGCACTGTGCCACCGGGGGCTCAGCAGCTTCTGCATTCAGTCAGTGTAGGAGGGTTGAAGAAAGGGAAGCATGTTCTTTCCCGATGAAGAGAAAAACTCCAGCAGCCAAAGGAAAGACGTGAGCGCAGGCTGGTGAGCCCCACAGAGCACGGAGCAAGGGGCGCTATGCAGGCAATGGATCAGGCACCATTTCCAGCTACTGATCTGTTCCACGCTCTGGCTAATTACCACTATTTCACCTTGAATTTTAAGTTCCATTTAATTCAGTCTAAATTCCAGTGCAGATCTTTGAAAAGAAAGCAAGCAGGAGGCTGGGGACCCAGGGGAAGCGTGGCTAGGCACTGTGCAGGAGCAAACTTTTGCTCCTGGCTGGCTCGGCAGAGACGGGGCTCCCAAAGCAAAATGCACCCTCCCGAAACATCTCTGCCTTGGTACCCGCAGCCCTTGTTCCCATAAGGCCCATCTCAACTGCAACGGTGAAACTGAGCTAGTAGGTGTTGGAGCA
This sequence comes from Falco peregrinus, assembly GCF_023634155.1. Taxonomy (NCBI): domain Eukaryota; kingdom Metazoa; phylum Chordata; class Aves; order Falconiformes; family Falconidae; genus Falco; species Falco peregrinus. The sequence continues at coordinate 7,097,627 of NC_073736.1, read as the reverse complement.
AGGTACCGACAGACAGAGCTCACGCCGGGTGTGCCGGCTCAGTGCAAGGACCAGCACATCTCCACCGCAGCCCACTTCGGCCCAGCTCCCGTTCCGCTCACCATTACAGCAGGAGATTGTCTGCCAAAAGCACATTTAGCACCGTGACTAATCTCTTCCCCTGATGGCTCTCAGCCCCACAAGGGAGTATCTCCAGGGGAGCGTTTCATCTTGTTACAGGCTTTTCTATGGAATAGATATGTGTGAAACCAAAGTAAAAATCTGAGCCATGGGTGCCTCATGAGCCAGGCAGCCTCGCTGTCTGTTAGGTGCTTGCATGGTTTGCTCTTCACTTGTGATTTCTTCTGCATTAGTAAGTCCAGTCCTGAGAAACACTACTTACCTAAATTATATTTTGGGCTTTATTTTCCCTGCTGTAGAAGGGTAAAAATCCAAAAGCATGCACAATGCTTAATATTTTCCCAAACTTTTATGTAAGAGCATCCAAGCAGACAATAAATGCCACAAATAATTCTTGTACTTCCAGAGAAAATCAATGTCCTTATCAACAGCAAGTGGTAGCTGCAGTTATGAATATTTAACTTACAATGTTTCTGTGAGGTTAGAAATGCCTTGCATACCCCCAGCCCAGCCCTGTAATAAACCCTATGGTCTTAGGGGATATTTTTTAATAAAAAGAAATAAAAAACATTAAAGCTAAGTCATTAAGAGCTGGAAGTAGTCATGAATGCCCATTGCAATCTGTGCAACCCATCAGTATAACATATCCGTAAGTTAGGGCCACTTCCTAATGTATTTCAAATTTATTTCTTTTTGTATGATAAAACCATAAAATGTTCTTTGCATTGCTAAATAAACAGCAAAGCAATTCACTTTAGGATGATACCAGTACTCAAAAACTAAACCAAAGAATAAGCCAAAACCAAGGGCAGACCCATCTGTGCACGTTAAGTGCCGTTGTTATTGCCATAGCACATCCAGAAGAGCGAGGCACCGTGATTTTCCCGGATTTGGCATTACTGGATGCTGGAGGTGATGTAGGTATTCTCCAGGAGCACCAAACCCAAGACATCTGGCCAAATGTTTTGGCCAAAAGCCTTTGCTTTCTCTCTTTTGCCTTCTGGCCTTCAGCCTACATGGTTTAAGTTCTCTGAATCTTTTTTTTTTTTTTTTTTAAGCATAACAAAGACTAAATACGTGATTAGAAGAGCCAAGCCAAGCCAGCCCAAGCCCTACATGGCTATGTGGCTCCTGGAGCGAAGGCACAAAGCCCCCCCAGCGCCCGAACCCCTGCTCATTCAGGCACTGCGCTCTTGGGAGCTTTCACTCTGTTCTTTTCTACTGGGCAGCCTGCTGGAAGTTTTCATTAGCTTTTTTTCCAATTAGATATTCTAGAACTGCCTGGCTGCTGGTGTTCCTCTCATCTCTCTACCTTGCCAGCTAAACCCTACAAGTTTACAGACAAACATTGAAAATAAACCAATGACAGCAACAACGCATCCGATCACGCCTCCCCCAGGCTCAGAAAACTGTTTACAGCTCGTTCTAATGCAGTTCCGAAATGAAGGTTCCTGGCTTTATTTCCCCAAAATCTTTTAGAATCCTCTCGAATTTATAAAGTTATTAAAAATATTAAAGTTTATCCTCTAGGAAATTATAGTAATTTGTAGCTACATCCAAATTTAAAAAAACAAGCTTAAGTGTATTTTTTCTTAGAAGATTACATCCTGAAAAATCTTCCCAAGAAGCTCCAGCAACAGAATGTTGGTATGTGGGGATGAAGCCCAGGAGCCGGGGTGCATTCTGCTGCCAGGTTTGCAGGTGATGCGCCCCGTGGTCCAGCAGCGCTGCAGGAGGGGCAGAGCTGCGCTGCTCGGCGATGCACGCCAGCAACACGTATGCGCGTTGATAAACCTCTGTGCAGCTGAGCCCAAGGGCTGCGGGACCCAGCCCTGCAAACTTGTTGAGGTCCTGGGGTGAAAATACTTGATTGAGCTATTTTTGATGTTCTTCAGATGAGATCCTGGACTTTTTAAATAGGTGATACGATTTCTGGACGGATACTGACATTTTCAGTGGAGATCTCCCAAAGCCCTGCCCTTTGCTGGGTAGGAAGGGATGTGAATTATGGAAGTTGAATAAATACTCAATGTTAAAGCTTCCCTTAACTAAATGACTTGTATGCATAAATAACGTGGGGAGCTGTCAATAAAATCATCCACAAATTCTGTCAAATAGAAGAGTAATTATGGCTTCTGCTTGTTAGTAATAAAATGATACATTAGCTGAGCTTACACAAAACACAAACACCTTCTGATTTCATTGAAGATTAATGCTTATGTGCCAAATTACCAGACTCAACTTAATTGCTCTTTTTTTTCTTTGTTAAATGATAAGCAGCAGTGGTTCTGGTGACCTTGGATTTACATAGACCTTCAGTCACAGGAAAATCATCTGCTTTTATTTCCCACTCGGTAGCTTCTCTGGGGGCCGCAGCATCCCATGTCCCCTTCTGAGCTGGAGCTGCCCTGCAGAGCCCAGCTCTGGGGTTCATGCCCAACAGGATACACCCGAACCCACGGTCCCACAGAACTGTTTTTGCCTCTATGTGACAACCTAAACCTCCCGTTTTTATTTCTGTGAAGACGACATAGCTCCTTTTCTTTCCCCGTTTGTGTTTTGCCACAATACATTTGCAGAAGAAAAAATAATCACCCAGCTACTTCCCATCTCTATGGCAACGTCGCGCTCTGGCTCCAATTGATAAATACTTCACAAAACCCTCTTACTGCAGGTTAGTTGTTGCAAAAATTATACACTATCACTCACAAATAATTCCATAATATTTAACATGTTCTCTGGGTGAAGAGTAATGGCCTGATTTTAGCCCTCGTACATGTGAGCTCCCTTCATTTTGCCCGTGGTTTTCAGACAGCAGGGAAGTGCAGACACAGCTTAATCCATTTCTGCATCCAAGCAGTGCATTTGCAGGCTTCTGCTCGATATCTCAGTAACTAAACGGCTTCACACGAGAACGCAGGACGGTGAGAGCATGAGATCCCACCTACAACCATTTGCAGACGGCCACTTAGAGAAAGCTGCTGTTGCACATCTGCCCGTTACCTGCTCCTCCCACCCCAACCCTTGCTCCATAAACCCACCTCTGCCAGTAAAGAGAGAAAAGAAATACAGGAATGTCCTCGCTCATCTCCCAAGGATAAAACCTGGGAAGGACTGAGCAGAGAAACCAGGGGAGAAGGGAAGGTTTCCACATTTGTGTTCTCCTTCACAAGCAAGGAAAGGGGCAGAACTGCCTTGCCCAGATGCCCTGGGTGTCCCTGGCCAAAGCTGCTGGCCTTCCTCCTCCTCCTTGTTGGCTCTTCTTCAGTGGAATCTGATTCTTTTAACTTCAGGCACACCGAGCCAGCAGGAGCTGTTGTCCCTGCTGGAAGGGCCCTCCAGGCAAAGTTCAAATGACCAATTAGTGTCCCTATGTACTTCTAAGCTGCTCTCCCAGTTTGCAAAGGCTGAGTCAGTAACCTTTAAAAATGCAAAGCTTATGGTGGGATGCTCGCAACCGCATCCTCAACACCACTGCCTGGTGGTGGGAAGGTGTTGCTGGGGTTCAACTGTCTCATTCTCTCTTATGCCACCGGTATTTCAGGACCTCCCCAGCACACAAACCAGGTCCTGACCTGGGCTGACCCGGCCAGATCCAGGCGCAGGGAGCACCCCGGCACATAACACTCCTTCGGACCAAGACTCCTGCTTGTTGCTGGTCCCTACGAGCCAGCGTGGCCTGGGTGCTTCAGCGGCCACATCAGCCCCTGCCTGTCACAGCCCTGGTAAAACGTCTCAGGAAGAACGTGGGATATTTGTGGACACTGAGCTTGGGATGCCTTTCGGGATGCCCAGGAGGTAACAGGCAACAAGCACTTGCTTCTGCACTGACAAATGCCGTCAGACCACAGCGTTCAGCAAAGCGTTAGATCTGGATCTGAAGGCGTCCAGAGAAGGGAGTAGCTGGCCAGATTTTCCCAGTAGCTAATGAACCTCAAAGTTCAAAATTTCTACCTTGCTAATTGGATTTTTCTGGCTTCAGCTTAAAGCTACTGGGTCTTTTTGTACCCTTCTCTGAAGAAAGAGCCTTTCAGTACCTGGAGCTTCCTCCCTGTGAAGGTACTTATCCCACTGAAATTAAGTTACAAGCTTCTTTTTGATAAGATAAACAGACTGAGCTCCTTAAGTCTATCACTGTAAAATATTCTCTCCAGTGCTTAATCATTCTTTATTAATCTTTTCAGCTCAGTGACATGGCAGCAGAAAAGTAAAAATAAAATAAAATAAAATAAAATCACCCTCAGGAAATAAGCAGAGAAAAAGAAAAAGTCCCACTACAGGAGATAAAGGGATATGCTTTCCGAGGGAGAGAATAGTCCAGGATTTCACAAAAGACACTGAAGTTGTTATACAACTGTAGTACAAAATTACTCCAAAGACTCACTGAGGTGCAGCACTGCTACCCCGCACGGGGAAGGGCGAAGCGAGCCGAGGGAAGCTGCCTAACGCCAGTCTGTGATAAAGGTACATCTTCTGTATTTCTTAAAGCGCCTGACACGCGGAGTTGGAGTCAGGCTGATAAGGTGGGTTGTCCTTTCAGTCAAGGATGTCAACACAGACTTCAACACATTCTTACAAAAACCCTTACAGACGCACATCAGACAGCGGAGGAAAAGGCAGATCTCTATCACAGCGCTTGTGGAACTGCATCAGGGACCACTTCAAAGATGAGTTTATAATAAACATAAACTAGGCTTAAATCAGGTGCTGCGAACCCGATAGCCGGGGCTTCTATACATGATATTTACTGGTTTACAGGTTTATTTGCAGTTGCAAGTCACCGAGCACTCCCAGGATAAACCAGACCCCTGAGATGACACTGAGATTTCCAGCCCTCACACACAGCTCATCCCCCTCCTTGGAACTGCCATGCCCGGCAGAGGGGCACCGTGCCCCCCGCGCACCCGCCAAGATGGGCACCGCCAAGCCAGAGCACCCCAGGAGGCCCCGGGGCACAGAGGGCAGCTCAGCACCCATCCCTGGGGCACAGAGGGCAGCAGCCTCGGCGTGCCGTAGGGGTGTCCCACCAGCTGAAACGTGACGGATTCATTTTGGTCCAAAAAGGTCACTGGTTTTGAACTTCTCATCACAAACTGGCACCCAATAGTTTCTCTGAGAGTGAAAATCGGGGCTGGTTCCACAGACAGAGACGTCTGTGGGACTGTGCAGATGCTGGATTAGGCCCACAGGGCGCATTGCGAGCTGAAGGCACTCCTTCACCTTCCCCTTGTTACCGGAGCCCTAGCCCACACAGAGAACTGCAAAATGCCCGGTCACCCCACACTCCCCCCATTTACACCTTCATTCCTGCTCCTTACCACACAGCAATCATTGCTCTGCTATGACAGCGAGAATTAATGCTCTTTTTTGCGTATTTTCAGTTCAGTATAGAAATGATACTGGTCATCTTTTGTTATCTTCTAAAACTCCTTGCTCCTGACTTTAACAGCTGGCTATAGTTAACACTTGCAAATCTCATCTCGTTTTTAAAAAATGGTTCCGTTAAAGATGACGCTGACAGTGTCATTTGTTATATTACTGACCCTTTCACTTTATTCACTTATAATTTAATTGTCAGTTAAATTTGATCAAATATGTCTGAAGTGAAGCCATTTGCACTAAAAATAATACATCTTCCCCCTTTTATTCCCTGTATTGTGGCAGGTGTTGCTTGGTAATTCAATCAGTGCCTGCCGAAAGCTGCTGTTTAATTAATAAGAAAATGGCTAACCATGTAAGTGAAAAAAACCAGGCATGGATGAAAACCCCTGATGAGAAACGATGGATTCTTGTTAAAATTCGGACATTCTCATTTACACTTTCGCTGGATTAAGAAGAACCAGGCCGTGGTGGAGATGACAGCGGTCGCGGAGGCACTGGGACTTGTGCTCCTGACACCTACGGACCAGCAGTGGCCACCGGCACAGGCTGCCGAGGCTCCCCTTACCCCTGCTCCTCCCCACAGAACGCTTGTGGCTGCAAAATGGTGATTAATGTTGCATTCATTTGGAAACGCAGCGTTTATAAAACAAAGAGAAATTCACTTGTAAACTCTCCGGCCTCGGCAGCCCATGTTGTCACAGACTTGGGAAAAATCCCACGCTGCCAGGGGGATGTTCTGAGAATGGCTGATGCTTCACAGCCTATGAATTGAAGAAACATATCCGAGTGATGAACTGGATATTTTTCCTGATTAGTATATTGTAATTAATCCTCTAAAGAATCCTTGCTTAGGAACTTTATTAAATCCCATTAAGACTAATGAATTGTTGTTGTTTCCTAATTATATAGTTGTTTCTAGTCTAATGAACTGTATATTAATAGACTTATAGAACAGACATTTTACTTTTAGGATGGAAATACTTTAAATAAGAGATATATATTCTTGCTAATAGCATCAGCTGTCAGCTACAGTCTCTTTTAATGAATCTATTGGAAAACACTGTCCTTTTGGATACAGATTTTCCTTATTTTGTTAGCTAAGGCAAACAACAAGCCAAAATGAAACACACTCTGATGTTTTATGTAAAGCAGATATTTTTGCTCCTGTTAATGCAATTTCTCATTACAAAACAAGATCACCAGGTCTCTACAACTGGCTGAATGTTTCTGACTCAAGCCATACCGTAGAGGAAAAGCAGTACAGTGCAGGATGGCTGCCCCACTAGAGTTTTTTCCTTCACAAAATAAATCAACAACATGGCTGGTTTCCCAGCTGAAAAACCCATTTCAAAGGAGGTGCACGTGGTGACAACATCCACTTTCCCACCCCAAGACTTGGAGCCCACCAGCAACACACAAGCTGGAGGCAAACCCTCGTCGAGACACACACAGCACCAGCAGCGAGATAACTGTGATGAGCATCGCTGAAAAACGAGGCCGTACACAGCTTTCAGTGCCACGCTGAGGGACTAAAAAGCCCCAAGCATTCTTTAGGTCAGTTTTTGTCACTAGCCTACAGCAGGCGAGATGCACACACCACTCAGTACACGTTTATTTTATTGTCCTCACTAAAAAACGCATTTCCAAGATACTTTGCAACCACTCCGTAGTTCTGCTGAATTTTCTCCTGCAGGAGCGAACTTGCTTTAAGGCTGGCATCTAACGCAAATAGTCCCGGGGCACTTCTGTGCCAGTTTGCCCCCAGAGCTCTTCAGCCCACGCAGATGACAGCATTACATGGGGGGTTGTGCTTCATTAATTCCCTTTCAGCCTCCCACGCGCACACGTCCTCCCACGAGCGACCCCAGGAGCCGCCTCCGTTACCTGAACCAGCTGAAGCCGTCTGCGAGCGGAGCTGCTGCCGCACCTTGCAGAGGAGCTGGGAGCTTTGAAGCCCTACCGCAGGGTCAAAGTCGGCGTCCAGGGCTGGAATAAAGGACAAAGCGGTCAGAAATCCTGTCCTCGTCCTGGCCTTCTACGTCTGCTCCCTGATGAGCTGCCCTAGCACAGAGCCCCGGGAGCGCTCGGAGCTGGCAGCTGGCAGCAGCTGGCACGGTCAGCCCTACAGCTGGTTTTATCCAAAGAAGTAAACACAGTTTCTCTGCAAGTATCTCCTGAACTTTTCCTGAGGATATTTTGTAGGGCAAAATAGACATACTCTTAAAATAGGAGCTGCTTAAAAAGTAAGAATTGCTACTGCCTAAAAAAAAAAAAAAAGGTCATCATCTTGAATGCTAATAACATATAATCTTCAACACAGTGCAGCCACACCACAGATTAATTTCAGTACAGAGATTATGTTAATATACAAAAAAAGTTGTGATATTGAGTTAGATCAAAGATTTTTCATTTTAGTCACTGTCTTTGGCACCAGTCAGTAATGCCTGTTTCAAAGTAAAGTCAAAGGCCCCTATAATGCACTGAGTTAACAGTAATTATTACAGGGAAAGGCATAAAGTTTAGACCAGTGTCACTTGATCTGGATCTGACATCAGTTGCTTAAAGTAACGAGTATTTGATGAGGAATGACAAACTCCTCGTAAGGCCAGTGATGCTTCTTGCAAAGACTTGGAGCTTTTTTCCTTCCTAACCCGGGGACATAACTAGGCAGCAGGTCCTCACTTCACTGACGCGATACACGAGCCACTGCAGTCGAGTCTAGAGTCAAGCTAATGCTTTTTATTTTTTATTTACACTACACTGAAGTTTAACCCCACTGAGATAACAGTTCAGGAGGCGGCGCAGGGCACGTTCCCGTGCTGTCGGAGGAGGCTGAAGCTTTCAGCATCCTTCTGCCACATCTAACTGGTGTTTACTCAAAAAGCTGTGAACCGTTCAAGCCTTCTGTACTCTGCCTAGGAGATGCAATCAAATGGGAAGGAAATCGCTTCCAGAAGCAAGCCATTATGGGTGTAAGACATAAAACTAGCAAAGGCTTTTAGGAGTGCTGCTCCAGCTGCCCTGGGATCCCCAGCCACTCAAGGACACCTAGCCGGGGACACGCTGGTGGGCTGCGCATCCTGGCCAGCCCACAGCAAAGCACCACGCTGCTGCAGCCCGGCCGAGCCCACAGCTCGTCAGCCATCGAATGCGACACCTCCCAGCCTCACCGCTGGCTCCAGGCTGCGCAGAGCTGCTCCCCCCGGCAGAAGGCCGGCAGCCCCCCCGTCACTGCCACCACTTGTCCTACCCTGCCTGCCCCGACAGCCCTGGCACGCTCAACAGCTCTGGCCGTTAGGGTAACTCTCTGGGGAGGGCACCACAGACTGTACTGCCAGGTACTGTATTTATGACCACCTGTTCCCTGCAGCAGAGCTGGGCACTCGGGGGGATGGGGAGAGGCTCTGGAAAGGGAGGGTGAACAGCAGCGCCTTCCCCACCGCCTAGCAGGCTGGCACCCAGCCATCCCCCCCCATACACATGGCAGAAACTCCCTTTCTACTCACTTTCCATAAGAGATGGATACGCTTAGCCTGAACAAGCACGTTATGGACAGAAACATTAAGCTTTATAGGTACACTATAGCTGAACGAATTAAGCTCGATAGTCTCTTGGGAGGCTGATATCCAACCAGACCCATACATCATCTCTTGCACTTTAACCACCTCCTCTCCCAGCAAAAAAAGCCCAGAGATTTTTCTCCTATTTCTAGAGCCTCCCAAAGGCACAGTAGCTCTTTCCCTTAACCTACTGTCATTGGGAAGGGAAAGCCAACCCTGTTATCCAGGTACCCCAGCCATAACTTCCAGTCAATTCTCTGCAGGTCCCCAGGGCAGCTGGGGGCTGGCAGCGACCCCTGCACTGCTGGCACAGACCCTGCCCCAGCCCCCCCAGTGGCCCAGCTCACTTTCTATTCAAGCCTGCTTTGAATTAAAACTAACACCTCCCCACAAACTTTTACTATCAGGGAAACAAACACTTGAAGGATGCATTACTCATCTTTTAAGAATGGAAAGAAAAATTCAAGAAGACTCTTCTCATTAAAGAAAAAATGTGACAGTACCTTTAAAGACCCTGGAGAGAGAAGCCCACCCACACTCCTCGGGACCCAGGGTTACAGGGAACACCTGCTGCTTCTGTGGGTGCCTGGTAAAGAGCGGCTGGGAGGGGGCAAGTGCCAAAGCACCCACAGGTGAGCCCCTGCCCCCCTGGGGGAGAGCCTGCTGCCCCCTGGAACACTGCGCAGGGGTGGCGGGTACCCTCTGCCCCCCAGAAGGCTGCGCAGGGGTGGTGGGTACCCAAGCACTCAGCTGCAGTGTTGCCTTTCCAGGGGCCAGCCTGCAGCAGGGGTGCGCAGCACTGCCCGCGCCTGTGCTGGGGAAGCATTCGCCTCTTCCCCATCTCCCAAAGTCATAAACTTTCAATCAGACTTGCTTAAAATAAAGAGAAGAGAAATGTCAACTGTGGGAGAACCTTAACAAATTACAGAACAATCACTTAGCTCTTGACAATATTGGTTAACAACACTGAACACAAACTCTGGCTAATTAAAAATGAGCCGCTCTGCTCAGGCTCAGCTTGGCTCCAAACAAACTTCTGGTATTTTGAATAGCACCAGTCCTAGTACAAAGAATGCAAATGGCTACCTGTACAGGGACGGGACACATGCAGATTTCTGCGTTTGCCAATTCTCAAGGCATTGCTGGGGATTAAATAAAATGTTTTGTCGCAAAGTCACAGCACGGGTAGGTGTTATTACATTGCTTCTACAGTAGCAGAAGCAACATTTCAAGGCTGAGTGGGAGACAGTGAAGAAACACACAAAAGACCTAATTCTTTGCTGCTCCCTCACATGTGCGTTTGTTCCTGCCAAGGCAGACTGCTGCCATTTGATATCTTTGCATTTACACCCTCCTCAAGCTTCTCGCCTTGTTTTTTTGCCAATGAAAACAAAGGCAAATTGCAGCCAACATCCCATTGTTACCATTTGGCTCTGGCTGCAAGGACAAAATTTCAATATAATTAGAATAATATATATGTTATAATTTTCCCACATTTTTCTCCTAGGAAAAGCACAAGGAGACTCTTGCTTTCCAGGTCAAGAGCAGATTTTCCCCCAATTTTTCTTTTTGGAAGGCTCTATCAGTATTTGCTTTGCAATATGTAAGTATGTTGCTCCTCTACATTGCTCAGAAGCGTTATGAGTTTTAATTAGCAGGTTTTCAGTCTTTCTGACTCATTATAATAACAGACAAGAAACCACAGTTAAATTAATAAATCAAGTTTCTCTCCTAAATTGCTGTTGGGCAGAACTCAGAATGTTTTTAATATGTCTAATTATGTTTAAGGATCTTGTCAATCACTATATTAATACGCATCTCATGGAGACTTTTGGAATCAACAAAAAGCTCTGGCTGGGCCCAGGGCAAGCATTACATTAGTATTCCCTTCTCCTGAGTGCATGCTTCTGTATGATCAAGTGCTTTTCTATAATGCACACAAAAGCCACTCCAGTCCCGGTCCCGAACACCCTCAGAGAAGCCTTTACCAATGGCAAGGCTGAACCCAGCCCCAAGGCCACCGTGGAGCCACCCCCAGCCTTGCCGAGAGGCTGTGTCCAGCCAGATCCCCCGCCCTCAGCCCACGAGAAACTGGTTTTCCCTTTGGACAAGAGGAAAGAGCTTCCCTGGCCACCCCGGCCACTGCTGCTGCCCTGCTTCCAGCACCGCAGGAACGGCAGGGCAGCATGATCTGGGCAGCTCCTTGTGAGCAACCCACCAGATGAAAAAGCCTCGCTGTATTATCCTGCAGATGACCAAGCAGAAAAATTCGTCGTTACTTGACTCTCTGTTTCAAACACTGATTCAAGAGTGGTAATTGCATTTAAGACTTGAGCATCTTGCTACCACTTGCCAAAGAAATCTTGTTTGGAGAAGACAAAGAATCTTTGGGGAATGGAAGGAGTATGAAAGTCATAAACACACAAGCCTTTAAGTGTTTTCTCATTGTTAAAAGTCTGAATATTAAACACGATGGCTTCTCCAAACACTCCTCCATCAGGGACGGGTTTCTAGTCGTGTCAATGGCACCACGGGATATATGCATAAATTAAGATTGGCAGGATTGGGATTTTCACTTAAAATTACTTTTCTGCTGTTAGAACTAATTTAACAACTACAGGATTTTATTTGCAATTTAAAATAGATAGGAAAGAGACATTTTCTCTGCTGACCTCTCCCAGCAGGGAGCTCAGCGGCCCAGCAGCCCGGTGGTGCGGTGCCAGCGCCTGCTGCCGCGCTGGCACCAGGTGCTGACGAGCCCAGACGATGCGTCTTTAATAGACCCTGTGCTGCCAAACTTCAGACCAACCCACAGTTTGGGTTTTTTTGCCTTTAGCTCTAGCAGAATCACCAAATACAGGCAAAACTGAGCAGTTACTGTGACAACTGTCTATCACGTACTCCACAGCACACACGGCTTCGCACTTTCTGTTCCTGTTTTGCATTATTTACAAAGCACAGCTCCAAACAATAAGCACGACTAAAATAATAACAACTTTCTCATTTCGAAAATACAACATTTGCCATCCTCTTTACTGACATACATGGGCTAGAACGGGAAGGGGATGAGGACTTGCTTTTCTCCCACTTGTAATCCATCCCGCCTCCAGCAACGGCTGATACCTGGGTGCCCCAGAGAACAGACAAAAATATATGTTCATATATGTTTACTGCTGCCATAGAGATAGTGCCCCTGGCTAAATGGGCAGTGTTATTTCATAGAGGAAAATTACATTTTCTTTCACTGGGTTCAGAAAGGCAGCTAAGAAAAACAGATGAGTATTAAAATATATATTAAAAATATATATAAAGCAAAAAGCGCTTCTGTAAATACCTCATAATTCTAATGTGTTTTTTTTCTAAGGAGTCAAAACAGTTACAGATTGACCTTTCACCCTGAGGTGCCAAGAGAGGCGAGGAAGGCACGTGCTGGGATGCTGAGAGGAGAGCACATCCTGCTGCGTGTGCTGACCTGGGGAGGCTCAGAGCTGTGGGGAGGGCAGGACCCTCCTTGGGGCAGCTCCGAGCTCCATGGACAGGCGGGATGGGGCGTTGGAGCTTTCTAGACATACCCATGGGTCGACTCACAGGGTGCACATCCAAATACAACTTCTGCCGCCTCGGGAGAAATGACAACCTTGCAGGCAAGTCCTAGAGAGTGCCCAGCACCTCGGTGCTCCCAAGCAAGGCTTTTTGCAAGGGAAGAGGATCTGAAAGTGCTGGATGAGGGTGATGTGCTTACTTACTTTTTAAAAAGTTCTCTTTATCTTTCTTCTTCCCCTCCCATGCAGCTAAAAACCAGCCTTTTGAAAACAGACATCCAGCACCTCCGCCTGACAACCGAGTGCTTGAATCTTGCGGCAATATAAGCTCCGAGTACTTCACAGCCGGAGGAAAATAATGCCATTAATACAGCGAAGGGATCTAGATGCATTAGCTACACCCAAGAGAGGGCTCACACTGCACCTCTTAAGCATCCGAGACAGCAGACGGAAGAGCAGTACTGGAGGGGGTTTGACAAGCATGCCTCTCCTCACGCTGTTCCACTTAGGAAAGCTCTGAATCGCACAGACACAATAACGACAGAGGCGCATCCTACCCCCGGGAAGCACTAAAAGAGCCCAGGGTGCCATGAGCGAGTTTCATTTTTCTGCTTCCAGAAGCACTTGCCGAGGGTCCCGCAGGCAGCGTGCTCTGCCCATGTGTCCCCAGCACGTGCATCCACGCAGGGTGCGGTGACACAGACGGCCCAGCCCGATACGATGCTCTCCCACGTGTGGAGCAGCTGCTCAGCACAGGCTCTGAAAAGCCACAGGGTTTTACCTGTGTTCAAAGGTCTGAAGCTAGCAATTAATGGAATTAATTCTTCCCTTACGGAGCAACAGGCTGAGTGACATGGACTGCGGAACCAGGGAAATAGTGTGAACCATCCCCTTCCACATTTCAAACCTTCAACTTTGAGAATCCAGGCAAGCTTAAACTTTGGAGGATCAGCCTGCAAGTTGATTGTTTCACCATCAGAAACCATTGCTTTGTAACTATTCACATGAAACTGCAACATTTCCACCCACAGCTGAAGTGAGCAACGTGTGGAAGAGTCACAGACACGTTCCTTACGTATTACATACATCAAACTCTTGAAGAATCCTGCGGCCATTTGCAGACCGTACATCAGTGCTTGTTGTATGTGTCAGGCAGTTTGCATCTTATTTCGACGCTAAAGAAGAGGAGCATCCATGTACTAGTTATTGCTTGAGAGGGGATCATAAAGAGCATATTGCTAAGAGGTTTCTCATTAGTAGGAGAGAGCTGGAGATTGTATGATTCATCATCCCCTTTTTGGAAAGCTTGCAGAGTATGGAAACGGCACAAATACAATTCCAGTTGCAACGAAACACCGTGTCTTTGAACATTAGCTTTGCTGGGCAGTAATAATCATCTCCATTTATTTTATTTAATCCTTTAAGTGCACAAATGCAAAATGGTTCTGTAAGTACCCAGAGGACAAATGAGGTTAAAACATTCATGGGCAGCAGAATCAAGTCAGGCTCACACTGCTGTTTTGTACATTCAGCCCTCTATCATTTTTGCCAGAACCATTACTAAGCAATCAACTTTAAACATTTCAGACCTTGGTGGCAGGGCTTCTGAGTAAAATGTCTGTCCACTTTTACTGAAATCCAACTCTTCATTATAAAAGAGCTGCACAGACAAGATAAAACATAACAAACATACCTCACTGTAGTATAATTGCACTGGAATTTGGAAGAAACTGCAGGGTTTTTGGAAAGAGACTTCTTTTCCCCAAGCTCTGGAAAACCAGCCCTGCTCTGAGCTGCAACCTCCCCGGCCCCAGGCTTAGGGCAGCCCCGCTTCCAAACAGTGTCTGTGCAGAGCGAGGGATGCGATAGCTCCGTACACAGATGAGCAGGGAGCGCTGGCAGCGCTGGGCAGCCCCCGGGCAGGAGGAGAGGGAAGCCCCCCCGTCGCCGTTCCCCCTAACCCAGCTGCTGCCAGCGTGGACCATCCTGCTGCTACGGGGGAGCTGGGGCCTCTGCCAGGTGTTAAACACGCACAGATACTCCAATTTGTTGTGGTCGCCATCTTAATGTAAATTTACAATGTGAAAACTAGGAATAATTTGACACCTAGGAAAGGAAACTATGAAACAAAAGCCTGAAAACCTTGGCAGTCTCTTTGAAAGAAAGGAAATGTCACAATTCCTTAACTGCATCTTTGTTTTTGCAGGCAAATTACAAGTCCAGGTTCAGAAGTGTTTTTGTTCTGCCATTCTGCTGTGACAGTCTATGCTGGCAGCCTCTAATTCATTCAGGAAAAGCCACAATAGAAGCAGAGAAGAAAAAGTGACAACAGTTTAGTGCAGCTCCAGTCTCCTCCCTGCCAGGCAATGGCAAGTGCTGACTTCCCGTGTAAAGGGGCTTCAGGACTTCCTAAGCTCTTCTTATGCTCCCCAGCTCCTGTCCGTGCCTCCGGACGTTTTGCTCCAGATGATCCCAACCTGAAATGCCACAAACTCCCCGGTTCACCTCTCAGCCTGTTGTCTTATCTAACAGACCTCTCCGCCTGATCGGTCCAGGTATAAAAGGCAAATAAGATGCACAATAATTAACAGAAGATCTGTGCTGTTCCTGTAGCCCAGGAACTATAAATACTATGTATTTAATATATTTATACTATGTATAAAAACTATAAATATAAATACTATGTATTTTTGGAGCCCTCAGGGATACAGATTCTAGAAGTCCGGTATATGGTTATTACTCTTCTAAGGAAAACAGATTTACCTAATTTGCAATGAGCTCTGATGGCGGGTAGAGGAATTTCATTTTTTTTTCTTTTGATACATATACTGCAACTTTTCTATAATCCCTATTAATCTGATCTCCTAGGGAAAACTCTGCTGATCCATCATCCTGTGGCAATCTTAATTCCTTTAGTGCCTCCAGGCAGGAGAAATGGATCTCCTCATACTAACCTCTTATGCCTCTAAAAACTCCAAGTGAAAACTCCCTGGGGAACTCAACCCTTGGCCACAGCAAAGAAAATGTGTCTGGGGAGAGTGGAGCAAAGGTGTTGTGGGGAACCACTGCAGTGCCTTCATAAAGCATTCCCATGGGAAAGCTGAAATCCTGCAGGTTCCCTCCCTCCCCGACTGCTCGCGTAAGACAGACACTATTCAACACTCTCCTATTCAAAAGCAACAGGGAAAGAACATCTGTTGAAAAATAAATGCAGGACTAATTATATGTGATTGAGGATTTTATACCGCTATTTTTAGCTTCGCATTAAAAAGATCTGATGAATCAAACGTTTGTGCTCAGCATTTTGATCTAAAAGAGGAGCCGAGTGTCAACTGCACGACCTGCAGAGGTGGAGCCCCGAGGTACAGCAGTGCTCGCTGCAGCCTGTCGTGAAGCTGCGCATCCCTCAGCTTTTGGGCAGACTGAACGGAACCAGCAATTCATTTGAATAAGAAAGTCTCTAGTTTTTTCCGTCAGTACGAGTGGGAGCAGGTGAACATCAAGGCTCCCCTCATCAAGTTTACTTCAGCTCATTCTGCTGGGAAAGATCCAAGCAGCATCTCACAGTGACACATCTGAAGATGTGCATAAAAGGGCCTGCGCGCATCATCCGAAAGGCAGACAGATCCCACAGAAGGATTCCTGGGTTCTTCTGGGCTCTGATCCCGCATCATCGCAGCGGCGGCGTTGGCAGAGAATCACAAGAAAATCTTGACAGAATTGTTTTTCATCTGCTACATTAAAAAGTAAATGGACTCCACAGAGATATTTTAAAGGGGCAATAAATAGGGGGAGGGCAAAGCTGCAGTGAGTGCTGGCAGGCATGGCCTGTGCCCAAGCGGCGCTGCAGCGGCCGGGCTGGATCTTCCCTTGGGAAGTTATGCATTTAAAGAGCAATGCTGGAGACATAAAAGGAAGATGGACACGGTCCTGGCAGCTGCCAAGAGAGCCATAACTGCCCAAAGCAAACACACTTGCTCCAGCGAGGGGATTGCTTTCATTGCCAGCCTCCTGAGCCAGGCAGGATGCTGCTCTGTGCCTGTGGGTGCCAGAGGTGGGTGCCGTGCCTGGGGCTCCCAGACTGCCTGGGCTGGCACAGGGCTGCGGGAAGAGCCAGGAGAGTGGCTGGGGGAGGGGGGGCTGCGGGGAGCCTCCGCTGCTCAGCCCAGCAGGCTTGGGGGGAGCGGTACCAGTCCCCAACATTCCCCGGTGCTGGGAAAGGCAAATCATTGCTACCTGCACCGCTCATCCCGCTGCATTGCCCCACTGAACCCAAGAGCTGCGTTGCAGCAAGGGAAGAGCGACTAATGTGCAATCAGAAGCAAAGCTGTTTTTCACACTTATTGCCCTTGAATTGGCAGAGTGAGACATCATGTTTTATATTAACTTCATAATAATTACAGTTATTACTGAATTCATGTATACCAAAGAGGTTACAGCTCCCTAGGAAAGCTCATAATATTATTAATGGATATGCCAGTCCATTGGCGTTATCATGTAACAAGCTAATTCAAACATTTTGGTATTAAACAGCACACCTCTGAAACTCACGGATTTGCACATGAAACAACTGCTTTACACAGCACTAGCAGAACAATCCAAGGACAGTCGTAACCGCTGCCTTTATTTAAAGCCATGAAATGAAAACCTAAAAGGTTTTTAATATGGAGGAATGGTGTGAGAAATTAAGGAATTGTTGCTAGCTGTGGAGAACCAATGGAAAGGAAAACCTTTAAGAGAAAGTAAGGAACTCACCCAACCTGTTCCCATACTTTCCCTGTGATTAACTGCAGAGATTTAATTTCTGCAGCAACGTGTTTGCATTGGCAGACAAACTTTTCCATCAGATTAGAAGAGGTGACCCATCTCCAGACAGCCGCTATTGTTGCTTAAAGATCTGGAGAGTGGCTAAAGGAGTCAGGAAAGGTCATCTCTGCATGGCGGGGGGAAGGAAGCAGGCTGCTGGCAGCAGCCAGGGAAATTCTGATACCAGGAAAAAGTGTTTATGATGAGGATGGTCAGAGATTGGGGCAGCTCCATCTCGTCCTGTCTCCCCACGCTGGGCACAGCCGAGGCCATTTCCACAGCCCCCGTGCGGATGCAGGATGGGGAAGCAGGAATTTACTCACGTGTGGTGTCAAGGCAACGTAAATTCAGACTTGTGCCTATAACCTCACATTGACTTTTACTGTAAATCTAATACTTGAAGCCTGCCATCAAATGAATTGTAGCACATAAAACCCAACCATACACATGATACAAGTAAAATTAGACAGCAGGTCTATTCCAGGACTGTTGCAATTTCCTCTATAATGTCAGACTATCGTAACACATACATATTTCAAAAAAATTAAATTGCTATTAAACTTTCTGACCATCTTTGTAAATTAACCTCTCTTTCATCTCGGCAAGAGCTAGCTTTTGATTTAGCAGGAAATAATTTTTTTGAGCAGTTTCCAGGCTTCTTCCATTAGGCATTTCGGCTGTGGTCAATAAGCTTGATTGAGTTAATTACCTGCTTAAAACAGATCATGCTTCTGTGCAAACCGGTGGCTCATCTGTACTGCAAATACTGGTTTACTGGTTTTCACCCCTTCTACTTGAAGGTGATGCTGAGTGCCCCGGGCAGCCCCTGGGGAGCTCTAGTCACAATTCACCCTTCATTTTTCCAGTGCAGAACTCGGGACTGGGAGTGCTTGGCCACCAGGTCCCTGGAGAGCAGCTGGGCACATCCCAGCGGCCAGATTTGCCATAACCTGGAGCTCCTGCCCGTCCTGCAGGCCAGCAGGGCGAGCGCAGTCGTGCTGCAGCACCACAAACAACCGCACAGCTTCAGCAAGAGGTTTTTCCCCAGAAAACACTGCGGGTCTGTGACAGCTGAGGTGACAGGTCCTGCCCCTACCCTTCTTGGCGTGCTCTGTGCGACCCTCCCAACTGATGTCAAACAGGTCCCTGTCACATGCAGCTTCGGTGGGGCGTTCCTCTGGCCACCAACAGGTACAAGGTCTCCCAGCCACCCCTCGGACAATCAGTGCTGCCTTCTGCCTTTCCCCAGAGCATGCTCTGTAACCAGAACCAAAATGCAAATATTAGGAACCAAGCCATGGCAATCTGCTGTGACCAGGTCAGCTAAGCCTGGCATAATAAGATCTACTGAGCGGGAGGCAGCCAGCCAGGGACTGGGCTGTTTGCAAGCACCCAAGCACGGGGACACGCCGCTCCCCGCAAAGCTCTGGCACTCTGCAATAAGCTGCTGCCACACAGGGGAAACTGCTCGACCTAAAGCAAAAGATCCACCAACTGCAACGCCTGAAGTCGGCAACCGATGACATTTTATGGCTTCATTACTTCAACAGGTGAAACAAAGGTAGGCTCAGGGTAAGACACACGGCTCCTGTGGGCTTCCATAGCGAACATCAGGAATTCAGCAGCGTTCAATGAGCTGATGTGCTTATTTTGGAACCCTTGATCTGCATCCTGAAAGCTCACCTCTCTGATCAGCTGCAGGAAAAGATCTGATTACTGCTGTGCTAACTTCATGACATAATCTGCTCTAGATTTATGCCTGAATCTTTGCTTTTATTTTCATGCATTCACAGCTTCAGCCACAGACTGGCAGCCCACGTACCCAGCTTGTGCAATCAAGGAGGAAAAAGCAACACCAAAGAGATGGACTCTTCTTTTTGATGTGTGGCCTTTCACTTGAACGCTTTGGCCCACAACCAGACAAGGCTGCGTCCAAACAGGTGAACCCTCATTTATCCAATATCAACAAAGCCCTAATTGAGAGATCAGTTGGGGACCTGCCTCTTCACATGCAATTTGGAGCACTGACAAAGCCACCTGTAGGGGCTGGAAAATAAGTTCTGCCTCATTACAAAAGAAATTGCATCTAAATGAAAAACAACATATAATAAGAGCTCCAAAATGCCTGCAAAATGCTGCCAACCAGACAGGTAATCCGATGATATATAGCACACACCACGTCTTTGACAAGGGTCACCCTTAATTATTCAGCAATTGAAGGAGCTAAACTCATTTCCCCAAAGGCTTAAATGTTTTTCATTATGATGTGTAAATTCCAGGGCAGAGAATTAGCTGGTCAGAACCTCAGAAACTGCATCTCTTTGATAGATTAAACCCTAAATAATCATATGTATAGCAAAGCAGAGGCACATTAGCCAGGCTTTTTTCTAATATTTTGAAAAGATTTCTAAGTCAGGATATCCTTCAAGCATTCCCTTCCCCTTCTGCTTGGCTGTAGCTGTTTTTAAAATTTTAATGGCCTAAACTGCACAAGATATATTAAATCTGCGGAAGGCTGGGTTAGCACATCTGCCAGGCTCTGCAGGGGTTGCTCACGGCAGCAGCCCTCGCTGCAGCAGGCGCCAGCTGGACGCGCAGAGCCCTCGTGTTCCACTGCTGCAATAAAAGCTACAGGCTCCTCACCAAGAAGAACGAGAAATAGATGGTTTGGTGCAGGGGAAGACAGATCTTTAAGCTGTATAGTGCACTTTGTCCAGACACTCTATCTTCTTTTGCTGAAAAATACACACTTTGTAACTGCTTCCACTTTGCCTCATCATATCTTCTTTGTGAGTGACTTCCTTTTTTTTATTATTAGTTTTCTAAAGCATCCACCACAGTTGTGTGCACCTGGGAGCAAGTCCAGCTGCCGAAGACGCCAGGCCAACATGGATTTATCCAGCTGGTGTGGTTGGAGTGTCTCAGTTCACATGAGTGGGACCGGCTGAGCAGGACAGGAAAGGCTGCTCCCTCTTGCTGCAGTCTCCCATACACCGGAGGGAGCACAGCCAGCCCCGTGCCAGCTTCTGGGCTGCAAAATGAGGTCAGGATAATGAAAGACAACCTGGAAAGAGACAATAATGGTAAAATGATGTTTTGACATGGAGGCCATATATGGTTGATGGGGGGAGGGGGGAAAAGAACCAAGTAGATGATAGAGGAGGAGCTGGAAAAATAGTCTCTAACAACTGATTAGACTGCTGTTCAGCAGATCCCAGACAAATGTGATAAATTTCAAAGAATAAATCCCTGTCTTGGTTTATCTCCACACTTCTGTGCTTTCTTTCCTTTAGGATCACATAATCTCCTGGGTTGTGTTTTGTTGGGGTTTTTTTTGCTCTTTTGAGAGCTGTGTTTCCATTGTGTCCTGCCAGCGCAAATCCCTTGTTCTGTGGCACGCCAAAGCTGGCAGATGAAGTTATGAGGTTTTGAGGTTCTCCAGACACGGAGCTGCTGCAGGAGCAGGGGTTGGCAGCTCGGATCAGACCACCGCTGCAGCAATCCCGGTGCTGGCCATCCCGCAGGGATGCTTGCGGGAGATATTGCTGGTCCTCTCAAGGGATGATGGCAAAAGCAGAAGCCCCCACTGCTGCAAGCACAGGGTCAGTCCATGGGGTCCTTGCGACAAAGCACTGCGTGCCCACGGCAAGGGGTGCCCAGCCATCCTGCCCACCTGCTCCCCCCTCCTCAGCCTCTCTGCTCCACGTGGGTCTTGCATTTGCCCTCTCCGCTTCACAGCGCCTGCGCCTTCACCCACCCAGCAGGACCCCAGTGCAGGATACTGCTGCGGTGCCCACACGTGCAGCCCCACCAGTGACACCTCCGCTCCCCCTGCACCCCGACCCAGGGCTCTCCTGGGGAGCCAGTGCCGGGGACCGGTGCCTGAAAAGGTTTTCCTTCCCCTTGGCTCTTTGCAATGGTCAGCTGGTGTTGGCATCCGTGCCTGCCCACTGCAGAACAACGCCTCAGTGCAAGATTAATGAACAGAGGGGAACACTGCCAGCTATTGCAAGTACAAGGTACAAGACGGTACTGTTGCAGGCGGGAGTGCCACCAGCTGCATTGAGATCTATATTATTTTAACATACATTAAACTATTACAGACTTTTTTGAACCTGACTCTGCTCTCATGTACACCAATGTAACGCTACTGCCAACTCACGATAATCCTCCAACCCACCCCTTTCATCCTGGCCGTGCATTGCCGCATAGTCTCAACGTACTTGGCAGACTACCAGCTTGTGCAGCAGCACCCCAACACCCCGAGAGTCACTTCTTGTTTCGCAACACCTAAGGAAAGCATAGAAAACAGAGTGAAAACCAAGCCCAGAGACAGAAAGGTTACACCGAGGTCAACACTTACTGAAACAGGGTGCTGGAGCATCAGCCAGGCTTGCGCCTGAAAGGCGGTGGTACAAATGCTTCCAGCTCAGCAGACCTGGGGTAATTGATTTTTCATGGGCTAAACCAAGAGCATAGGGAAAAAATATTTTGAATCAAGCTGAAAAATAGGATGCTTTCTTTCAAAACTGAACCTCCCCCAAAACTCGCTTTGAATTTTGTAGTTTGTTGATTTTTCATCTAAGCAAAATATTGGTTCATTTTTCAGGGGTTAGTATTGTTTTTAAAATAAATCTTACTAATATTTTAAAAAGTGTTACTTTAGACCTTCAAAACATAGCATTTAATAAACATCAACAGCAAACATTTTGACTTTCTGAAAAATGTTTTGGGGATTTTTACAAGCTGGAACACTTTGACAAATGCACCATGAATTCGTAAGTACTTTCAGCTGATTCAAACCTGCATTTTTTTCAACAAATAAAACATTCAGCTGAAATGTTTTTCCCAACTCTAATGTTTGTCCTGTGCCTAAGGGTGAATTTCACTCTGTGTGAATAACAGTGCGGTGCAGACAAGATCAATAAAACTCATATTTCATTTTATTCACTGTCATGTTCCAAGCGAACCTGGCACACAGCTGTGGCATTACCGCACAACACTCACAATGTATCTTTAATTCCATTGGAATGAGGAGCAAATTGCCTTTTAAATCCTGGTTATACCCTAGATTTGATGGTGAGCCCAGAGAATGATCAGAGTGTATAGAGGCGAGTGTGAATGAGGCTCAGTCCCAGTGGGAGCCGCGGTTTGAACACTGGGAGCTGTGTCACCCCTTGGCTCGGGTGCCGCTCCTTCTGCTCGCAGGGCGCCGACTCCAGCAGCTCCCCTTCCCCTCCTAACAGAGCCAAGTCTGGAATAACAGAGCTGTGTTCTGGCCGTTATTTATCTGCAGAGAAAGCCCAAGCAGCTCCCCCCAGGGACACAACACCTGCCCACACAGCCCAGCAGGGACAGCCTGCTCCGTCATCCTTCGATGCACGCTGAGGCTGGCAAAGGGACCAGGGCACTACAGCCCACCCCCAGCCTCGGCACCTGAAACCTGCCCCAGCATCATGATGGACACCTGAAACCTTCTCAGAAACAGTTTAATCCCACATCTCACAGCCGCAATGTGCCAGTAGCCAGCGTGCTGGGAATGGCTGGTGTGTCGGAAACAGGTACCGACACCAAACACTGAAAAATGCAGGTTTTCACCTTCCTTGCCAATGCCTAATCCCATCACTGCTCCCTGCTGTATTCCTGCTCCTCACCCAAGGCCCCGGCAAGTCCCAGCCCTCCCCTTCAGCAATCCCACTTCCACGTACAGAGCCAGTGGAGATCATGGCCCTTGAATGGGAACTTTTGGCAATGTTTCCCAAAGGAACCAACAGAGGAGCAAGTTAAATACTCACTGCTTTTGGATTACCAGGAAAATGTTACAAAATGCTTCCAGTTTAGGAGAGAGACCTGCACAGGCACGGCTCCCCAGGGCTCCCCACAAGCAGGAGCTCACAGCAAGAAGTGACATTCATGGCTTTGGCTTTCTCCTTAATACAGAATCACCATTTAAACAAATAAACCAGCCACCGCATTTAGACACAACAACCCCCCAAGCACAAGCTGCAGCACGAAAGGCTGTTCCGTAACTGCACCTCCGTGCAGCACCTGCTGCGCTGGCTCCGAAGCCCAAGGCACCACTGCTCTGAGCTGCCATGGGTACTGCTGCTTGGCACTGCCACCCAGATCGCATCAGGCCTAACGAAGGATGCTTGCAACATGCTGTGATTTGTTGGGGTTTTTTAGAGCTGCAAAGCCACAGGCCAAGGAAGAACCTTCATCCTCCCAAACCACGCTCCCATCATTTATTTTTACCTTCTAAATGCAGACCAACAAGGCTGGTGAATGGATAGGACCAGTTTCTGTGGTTACTCAATGGGAGAAACATTTCTGATCACTCTAGTGATGCTCTGCATCACCTGGCAACACCACTTTGGGGAAAGTAGGGGAGAGACCAGAGGAGTCCAGGCTGGGATGCAGAAGCATGCAGCAGTGCACGCGCTGGGCTGGGCAGCTGGCACAGGAGAGCTTCCAGCAGCTACTTCACCCTTTCCCATGTCTGTGACCACCTGCCTGCAACAAAGCCAAGCTGTCAGCTCCAGTACTATGGTTTGTTTCTCCTGCATGACAATCAGAGCTCTGTTACTTATTCTTATCAAAAGTTAGGTATTTGCAGTCCCTCTCATCTCTACATGCTGTGGGAGACAGGGCAACAAGAGGACAGGCAGGGAGAATTACCTAAAGAGAACCCCCACCAGCAGCAAGTCCTGGCTGCCAGCCCCTGGGACTCTCCCTCCTCCATGGGAGTATTTTGTATTTAAATTGGTTTTGCTGTAAAAAAGGCCAGTTCCAGGAATGCACTTCTGTTCAGCATCCTCTCCGAGGCTGCACGGATCAATACGGCACAGCTCAGCTGCTGTAGCACACCATTATTATTACATTATTACATGTTGTGAGCTGATCTATCAGACTTTCCCCTTTTTCAGGACATTGTGGAGACCAATGTTGAAGTGAACATAAGCCAGACTACAAAAGCTAATAAAGGAGAAGGAACGCCGAGATGTCAGTGTGCACATGCCTGTGTGGTGATGAAATTTTCCCGTGCCATGTTTCTGCAAGATGCAGCAGCCATCCTGCTCCAGCACCCCAGGCTGCAGCCACCAGGACACAAGCCCGGGCCATTGCAACTGCGTGCCGATGGCAGCATCAGCTAGACATGGGTTGAAAGCAGAATGTGGGAACACCAGCCTGTGCTGAGCAATGTGCCACCGGCTAGCAAGGGGAGAGCAATAAGTCCCTTTCCAGCCTTTCACTTCATCCCTCTGCAGCCTTCGCTGCTCCCTGGCATCCTACCCAAAACAATTACGAGGAATTATTATTTTTTTTACACGAACTACAAAGGGATTTCACAAATCAATGGGTTTTCCATTTCTCAATCGGAAAACACTTCAAATAGAACAGAGGTGCAAAGAAGGAAGTTGCCCAGAGGTTACAATAACAACAATAATAAAATAATAAGGCCAGAAAGTAATTTATCACCCTACTTAACAGTGCTTAAGCTTAACAGGGAGATGCCAGTTGCTCAGTGACTTGTGCACTTGCTGCTGGAAGCAGCCCATCAAGGGACATGCTCCCGGCCACTCTGTGCCTTGTGCAATGGAAATGGGTCACCAGAGACCAAAGGGTTTATCTGCTAGTAACTACCTCAGATGGACAAGAAGGGTACGGCTGTCACCAGCACTCGGCTCGACACCTTGCTCTGGTGATCAAAAACCAAACCAGCCAACACAAAACCCACAGAAGAGTTCTCACATTTTCCTCTGCTCTTTCCACAGTGGAAAGTCCCGATAACCAGCATCTGCCAAGTGCTATACTGGTACTAGCATCTCCCCATTTTATTTACTGCCTCCAAACCACATCCCTTCCACCACAGAGCCGATATTTACATTGCAAATGAAGACTGACTACATCTGGGATGAGTTTACCCCATTTTGCTCTCTCCTCAATTATTTTTCCATTTATAACCTGTGATGGCAGCAGAGATGTCGGGGTTCAGAGGCAGAAGCTGGGCACAGTGTCCAGCAGAGGAATCAGGAGATGCAAAACGCCGATTTTTTGCTTTACTACAGAAAGGTTTTTACAATGATGTAATGCTGCTAGAGAATGCTGAGGAACTGTTAATATGTTGGCCACGTTACAAAAATGTTTGGGTGATTAGCTTGTGAAAGGAGAGATCAATCCACTGGAGTGAAATAATTGTGGGTTCATTTTGCTACATGCTCTGTTCTGCATTTGATGACTAATTACCAGCATCTAATAAGAGAACGTTATCTTTAAATCATGTAAAGGTTAAATGCATTGCTTTTACGCGATGCTGAAGACTGCCCACATGATAAGGCTAAATATTTCTTTTATTGCTATGTTTATCTGTTTTTATCTGTGTTGAGTAGAAAATACTCTGCTTTAAAAATACATTGTGGCTTCTTTGATCTCTTAAATAGATTTATAATTATCTCAAAATTGAACATACTCAGCTTCTGTACAAGTAATGGCCACGTGCTGCCCTTCACAGGCAGCGCAGCCTTTGGTGTGTTTTCACTGTTCTCCTTGGATGCAGGATGGGAGGGGAAGGGGCTGGATTGGTGCAGGTCCCTGAAGCTGCAGGGGCGAGGGCACACAGCTGGCCAGGCACTGCTGACACTCTGCCTCTCCACCGGGCTGGGTATTTTTTCCTCAGACCTAACTCTTTCTTAGGGGCGGGGGGGGGAAATATGGAACTGCACTGGACAGGACTGGAGCAAAGACTCTGGTGAGAGACAAACCGCAGATCTTTGGGGTGTTACCCACACTGGCTTTTTTTTCCCCCAGCATAATCTGAAAGCATTACAGGGTCCTGATCACACTGCATTTATTTCCCTAAGGGTTTGCTATGCCAAGAACCATTAACCAAACCACTTGCCCTCTGTGACATGCATCTGCTGCTGAATACCTTTTTTATACTTATAATAATGTCCTCACATAGGCATAAGTGACCTAAAAAACCTTTTCCATGAAGACATTTATTATTGATACACACACAGAATGGAAGAGAGGTAAAGGAAGAAAGAATAGAAGCTTATTGGATCTCATCTTATAATTCTGAGCATTTAAGACTTTTTAGAATTTCAGAGCAGCACAGCCTGGTTTAGGCTGGGGCAGGTTCCCCCTGCCCGTTGCATCGCGGGGACCGCTCGTGCCCTCCCACCCCAGCAGCTGCAGCAGGGCTGGGCAAGCTGCAGGCACCTTTCTGCACCAACAAGAAACTTTAAAATCTATTAAAAATGAACAAATTAATGAAAAGCAAGAACAGCTCTCCCCCCATCCTTTCCTCACGCTTGGCTGCTGGGTGAGGTGGCTCATTTAAAGCCATGGCTGGACTTCACAGTGGGCATCCCTACGTTTCCAAAAATTCATCCTTATTACAGCCATAATTTATGTAAGGCCCCTCTGCAGCCCACGGGGACAGACAGGCACCTCCAGAGCATAATTCAAAGAATAAAACTGAAGACTCAGGCTCCTGCTGTGAGTCACCATCACAAAGAGCCTCTCACCGCTGGCTGGACTGAGAGCCAAGAGCAAATGGGATCTGACAGATACCAGAGTTAGATGCTAAAGCTGGCAAGAAATCTGAGCCAATATCTACAGCGTAAGCGCATCCTAAACCTCTTTCAGGATCCAGACCTTGAACCATCACGCAAGCCCAGCAGTCAGTCAGGATATCAGACTTCTCAGTTCACCCCAGCAAAGGGGCAGAAAAAGTGAAGAGCTGGGAGAAGAAAAGCAAAAACTGTTCCCAGGTGACTCTGGCCCTGATCGGGAAAGTGAAGAGCTGAGCTTCCTGGAAGACATCCTGCTCTCACACAAGCTTTTTTTTTTTCCTAAGGTTTAATCCTCCAGTGAAAGTGGCACCCAGCCAACTGCTTACATTTCAGGTTCAGGAAAAATTTGTGCAGATTTGTAACTCAGAGCAACTGTTTTTAGCCTGTCGTTAAAAGAAATGGAGAAAAATAATTGCAAGGTAGAGCAAAGTATCATCCGCATGCTTTAATTCTGCAAAATCCAGGGAATTAAAGCTCCTCTTTCTAAATGGCACTTGTGCCATTAAATTAAGTGTGCAGGCTGAGAGCGTGTCTGTCCAGCACACTGTTAAAGAAAAGGTTTTCTGAAAGTGAAGGAGTAAGTAAAGTGTCATGTCTGCAAGAAATGACTTTAGATAGAGGTCTGCCGCCGAGCCGCAAGTGTTTCATTGACACCCTTCAGCAAGCGACATTTCTAGAACGCGCCGTCAGCCAGCAGAGATGTCAATAGCTAATCTGGGGCTTGTTACAGTTTACACTTGTTTACTGCCATTTAAGTAGACCAGACATTGATGCTAAGGAAGTGGGAGGGAAATGGTTTGAGTCAATAGTGTGTCTTGTCAGGAAATTAATTTGACTCTGGTCTTTGTGCCCCAAACTGCAGAGAGAATCCGTCACGGGAGGACTGGCACCGCTGACAATGAAATCAGTAACGTGGAGGAGTCAGCAGCTCCTCCAGCACCCACCCAGCTTAGTGTTAATTTAAAGCTCACACCGGACATCTAACAAGTGCCTTTTATCACAGCAAATTTTAAAAGGAACAGTATTTTCTGACATAAATGTCTCTGCTAACGACAAAGACCAGAAGTAGCTTGTGACCACAGAATAGATGTTTTTCAAAAGCTTAGCAACAGCTCATGTGCTGAATGTCATCATCTGCCTCAGAAGGCCAGGACTGTATTGTCAGGATTACGTGAAATTTTCCTGAGTCCTGTTTGCAATGTTTTTTTAGCTATGCATCTTACCTTCCTGGCTGAAGGTCCGCTGAGAATTATCCATCCCTACTTCTGTTTATGAATAGAGGCTATGATTAAAAGCCAGGAAGTTCTAATTATTTATTATTAGTAATATTTGTTATTATTATTATTATTATATTAGCACTTTTGAAAACTCCTTGAATTCAGCTCAGTGCAGAGAAAACCACATATTTCGCAGCACTGAGCAGCGGCGCTAGCTGTTAGCACTATTGACTGGTCCACAGGCCAGATTCTCTACTCATCTGCTTTGACATTTCTCAGCAGCTGCTAATGCCATTATCTGGATTTCCATGGGAGTGAGCTAGAGCAGAAGGTGGTCCAACACAGAGAGTTGATCCTGTCACATGAGTCATCCCTGTAAAATGCTATTTTTACAAAACGATTTTTATGTGCATCAACCACCCTGCTAGCACAGAGCGCCACGAACCAGTCCTGGCCCCAGCACCACCGGTGCAGGCTCCCACCGCAGCCCTTCACAGAGGCAGGACAGGCAGGGCAGGACCCGGCTCTGCTTTCGGGCCATGCAAGCCTCACGCTCAGATAATGCCCTTCACATTTTCAAGCTTTTTCTTACGTTTATGAGGGCAAGAAACAAAATTTAAATGAAAGCTGAGGTTAGATTCTCACTCTGTGCTCTCAGTTTCTGGTTTTTCAAAATCTTGGGGTACGTGTCTGTAGCATTGTGGCTGGTGACTCCGCACGCCTCTATCATGGGAGGCACTGATCACCCCTGCACTGTGCCAAGCCAGGTGAAAAGCACTATTTCTGATTATCAGCCACACTGTTCTGTCTTGCTGCACATCATTCACCTTCTCCCCAAGTTGCATACAAGTGGCTCTCCAGACTTACCGGGACACTGCACGTGTGTATATTTGCATGGAGACAACGTTACAAGAGCATGAGCCCAGACCTGGCCCAGTCCCTTCAGCAGTCTTTATCAGGGACTCAGATAAGCGATATGTGTATTTGTTTTCATTGTTTTGACATCTTTCCAGTGCCAATTAAAACCTGAAGTACTTTTTCTTGCATTATTTCTTTTTGTTGTTTAGAATTGTAAATGTTTGTTTTCCCTAACAGCAGAGTTTGTTTTTTCAGACCTGTTTCTCCCTCAGGCTGGAGCTAAGAAAAGCACCTCGATGGTGTGCAAGGAGATAGTCTCGTTTGCTCTGTGAACCAGCAGGAATTTTAAGTGAACATCTATTCATACATCTATTTGTACTGGATTAATTTGTAAATAATCATAACCATTCCTTTCTCCTTACCGCTGTCCTTAGGTGAAGGAAGGGTTGTAGCTGTTTCCAAACCGTTGCCTGAAGAGCCCTACAGCTCAAAGCTCTATATCCAGCAGCAAGGTCTGAATGCCGTGGGACAACTTGTGTTACCAGCTGGGTCTAAAATTCACATTTTAGTAGGGGTTGGGATGCTACAGAGCCAGCCCCCCTGGCTACAGACCAGCAAAGCACTTAGTGTGTGTGTTTACCTTTATGCACATTAGCAGACCCTTGACTTGCTGGGCCTTTAGGATCTCCATTTAAAACATAGGCTTAAATATTGCCAAGCAGCTGCCAGAACGCTCCAAAGTCAGCATGGAGCAGGGCTGAGCACCCAGGGCACGCGGTGGATTTATGTGTCGGCCCTCCCCACTCTGCCCCGAGGCTCACTGCCGCAGCCACTGCAGTGCATCTGCACAGCCCGGATTAATCCGCACTCCGCAGCCAGGGACCAAGGCACCCCCAGCCATTCCCAAGAGATCTGCTTCCCAGTAGGGACTCCTGAAAACAAGCAATCATGGGAGTTCAGCTAGCAGATTTACCAGTTCCTTTGCCTGCATGTTTGAGTGCTTTAGATGATTTATCTGCTCAGAAAAGGATTATTTTTGAGCCTCCCTTTGCCAAAAAATGTAAGCCTTATCAGATGGAAGTCAGAATCTATTCTTCGGATCAGCAGCCTGGATCAAAGCTGAGGTGGAAAGGAGGTCACATAAAACGCAGATGCTTTCATGAATATTTGCCTTGCTTTTCCTTAAGCTTCACATCTGAGGGTCTGATCTTGAACACACTGAGTGCCTTCACACAGTGCTGCATGCTCCCAGCACCGTCGGTAACGCAGCTGGGGGAATAAGGTACCATTTTATTTGGCTTCTGTAATATACTAGATTGCAGAATGCTGAGAAGTTCCATTTCTTTCTGCTGGTGTTTATAATAGCAACAAAGGAATTGTCAGATCCAAATTCCTAGTTATCTGTGTCACTTCTAGCCTGGAATAGTTCACCCTTGTTCCTCAGCTAACTTCTTCCTGCAGATGAAGGTAGTATCTTCGGAAGCAGATCTTTGCAATAAATAAACAAGATGTGGAAAAGGTTCTTCAACATTTTGAATCCTGAGAAAAAGAGGAATGTTATATGCCTGCATTTCTTCCATCAGCAGAAGTAAAGAGCTGCTTCTCTCTCAACTAGCTGCTCTGAAACCGGGCAACATCTGCAAACTCAGAGTTATCCAAACAAGAAGTGGCATAAAATTGTGAGGTTTCATCAATACCAAAGCCATCATTTGGATTGAACTCTATTTGAATGTTTTTGCACAGCTATATTGCTTGCCCTTTTAAATACTTCCTATCTTCCTGTTTAAGCTGGCTTGTATTATGCCCTGCTACACATTCCAGACTATGCCACCTTCTGCATGTTATTCCTCGTAAACATAGTGTTAGAAAACGCATTATCTAATCACACAGCTGCAATGATGAATGTTATCTTACCTAATTTAAAAAAGGAGTTACTGTAACTCAGTCCTGGGTGAACAATATAAATTTTCATTCTAGAAGGCTTCCTGGTCAGAAACATGTGCACAACGATTTTGAAAAAAATCAAATACCTTTTTTTGCCAGCTTGTCATCCAATACAAAATCAGAATTACTAACCAGTTTGACCTTGAATTTCACTATGAGCAAAACCAGCCATACTTAAAAAGATGTGCCATCTGTCTTGAGCAGCCCCACCTCTACCTGTAAAATTGTGTTCAACGCTGATAAAGTTTGCATCTTTGGCAATATTACACGTTATCTTAGTAGACATAAAAAGCCCACCAGGTCACAGCATGGTTTGGGTTGGAAGGGACCTGACAGACCATCTGGTTCCCACCCCCTGCCATGGGCAGGGACACCTGCCACCAGCCCAGGTTGCTCCCAGCCCCGTCCAACCTGGTCCTGAACCCTTCCAGGGATGGGGCACCCACAGCTGCTCTGGGCACCCTGTGCCAGCACCTCGTCACCCTCACAGCAAAGAATTTCTTCCCTATATCTAATCTAAATCTCCCCTCTTTCAGTTTAAAGCCATTCCCCTTGTCCTGTCGCTGCATGCTCTTGTGAAAAGCCCCTCCCCAGCTTTCTTGTCAGCCCCTTCAGGTACTGGAAGCTCCTCTAAGGTCTCCCTGGAGCCTTCTCTAGGCTGAAGAACTAACTCTCAGCCTGTTCCCACAGGAGAGGTGCTCCAGCCCCCTGAGCATCTTCATGGCCTCTGGGTTCACTGCAGCAGGTCCCTGTCCTTATGCTGGTTGACGCAGAGCCGAACGCAGCACTGCAGGTGGGGTCTCAGCAGAGCAGAGTTGCTATCTTTTTACACCACTAAGCAAGTGTGATGTTTCCAACATCTGCACAACCTTCAGATAATTTGTCACTTTGACAAGCCAAGTGAGCAAAACCTGCTCTGCAGTGAGTGCCGGGGAAAGCACCGTGCTGCTCGGGCTTGGTTTTCCAGCTGGAGACAACCGCCAGCACCCAACTCAGGGCCGTTCCTGTAGGCTGCAGAGTATGTTGCCAGAGGGGATGTTGGTAACAAACCAGAAAACCAAGATAAAGACAAGTTCTGCTTTCTTTCACAATCTGAGGGTCTTTCAAACAAACATTAGTGGTATCCTGGAAAAATGCCTGAATATTCCAAAATGAGCTGATCTTCCAGCCTGTTAAGAAGGTCTCCCTCATGTGCACATGGCCTAAGAGCAAGAGAACCCCTGCTCAGAGAGATGCTTGCATAAACAGCCCTTTTGAGCTTCCCAAGAAGCTTAGGTGAGAGATTTTTTCTATTTGTTAAAACTTCATTTAACACTGGACTACCCGAAAAACACTAAATTTACTTTCAAGCTATCAGCTCCTGCTTCTGCAGTGAGCAAGTTTAAGTTAATGCTCTTTCTATATCAAAGGTCTGTACTAAGGATTAAATCTGAATTCCAGGTTAGCCCTTAATGACACACACGCTCACAGAAAACCTTCCCTTTATCTAGAAGACGACATCCTGCTACAGCAAGACAAAAATAATCTTGCTGGATTCAATAATTAAAAAAATATCAGATTAAACTTGAATTCTAGTTACAGAATTTGTCTGCAGGTAAAGTTATTTTTAATCTGTTCCAAGACAAAAAGAGTAAATCTATTTCTGCCTATTAGCATTCTCCTATATGTTGAGGGGGTTAGTAAGACAAGTTTGGTCTACAATCTCTCTCTGCTTCCCACCCCCCCCAATGAGTTGGGAACCATCCCTCCTGACCATCAGGCAGCAAGCCATCCCAACTGTCCATGCCTGGATGTCTGAGCTCACCACGCTCACGGCTAAGCCAGCCCTCGCCACAGCACATCTGCCCGCACCAGCCAGCCCAGCTGTGGAGGGGCTCCTGCTCCAGACCCGCCGCATCGTTCCAGCACAGACCAGAGCCACAACCCAACAAATGACAGAGAAACAACAATCATCCCCTTGTTTACACACATTAAGCCTTCAGCACTTCCCTGTTGGCCTCGGCCCCTCCTGCTCCAGGCAGAGAGCCCGAGGTGGCTCAGACCCTCAGCAGCAGGTAAGAAGGAGCAGAGCGGCTCCGGTGCATCGCACCCAGCTCTCAGCCCAACAGCCCTTACTGCAGTACCGGAGCTCAGACGCTACTTCCAGTAAGAGCCTCTGACCTTTTGTTTCTCCACAGGCAGCCCAGTATCACAGCCCCAGGCCTGCCCTGGCTTCAGAGGGGAGCGGGAGCATCCAGAGGCAAAGTGGGGCCAGTTCCGAAGGGGACAGGGCTTGCTGCAGAAAGCCTTCATCTCCTCTTCAGTGATTTTTTTTTTCCAGCTATTTTTACCTTCAATGTGATAATTAAGCAGCAGGGAAAAAAGCTTACAAGAAGTAGAGCCTTTCATTTTTATTTTCAGCATTTTGCCTGTCTCATTAAAGGTTCCATCAGGGGGGAGAGAGTCACCTCTCCAGCGACGCCATCATAGAAACAGGAATCCGCCCCTGCGCAAATCACAGCCAGAAGTGCTGCATGAAGCCTCCAGGCTTTGGAAGGAAAGGCAACCCCCCCCAGAAAAAAATAATAATTGAAACAAACTCTTGTCACAGGGTTTGAGGTCTTGAGGCACATTTAGGAAGAGAGGAGGATGGGGAATGGCAGCCTCAGCTCCCCTCTCCAGGATCCCTTCTCCAAAGGGCTGCGCATGTGAAGAGGGTCCATCTGCCCCTGCCCACACCCACACGCCTCAGAGCCACCCAAGCAAGTGCATGAGGAGAAGCTGTGAGCAGACAGGACCCCCTCACACTCCAGGAGTGGACAGGACCCCACCGCGCTCCAGGAGCAAGGCAGTCCCACAGCAGGAATCCAGCAGGGAGGCAGCTTTCACCCTTCCCTCCGGACCCGAGGGCTTCGAGGCTGGGCAAGCGTCTCCTTCCCCCCTGCCCCCAGGCAAGAGGTTAGCTGTGGCTGCCATCCCAGCTTGCACGACACAAGTGTGCTTCATCAAACTCCAAATGGAAAACAAACATGGGCTTCCTTCCAGAAAGGGGAATTCACTGAGGAGACAGGGTTTGCATCTAGAAGAACAGCAATTGCTTCTCCAAGCAAGAAAATACAAAAAGCAGATCCAAGAAAAAGCAGCAGCAAATCCTTTTGCAGGTTCTTTCTGGGAGCCCCTGGTTCTCTCTCCTGTGTCCTTGTGCAGCCACTCCATCAGCAACAGGCATCCCACCACAGCCCAGGCTGCTCCCGCTGCTTCGCAGGGGACAAAAACCACCTGGGAGGACACAGCAGCCACAGGGTGTCTGCGTCCCTTCTACCTGACAGCTTCTGTATTTTCTTTCACCCACACATTTTTTAACATTTACTGTCTCTAACTCAAAAGACATCCAAAGTTTCCCAAGCACTGCAGCAGAAGTATGCACATTTTCTTATAGATGTGAAATCTGGGACTAACCTGGCAGACACAGGTCCACGGCCACCAGTGTGACGGGCGAGCGCAGCACCATGCACAGGGCAGTGACAGGCAGCCGGTCCTTAGGGCACAAGCCAGAAGCAAGTCACAACTCTGTAAATCTAAGATGCCACACAGGCACCACGATCCAATTAACTTTTCATCCTGCCTGTCTGGGCTGTGGCTGCCCAGCACGCACTGCCAGGGTCCGGAGGGACTGCTGCACAAGGGTGGGAAAGCTCCTTTCCTGGACACAGGGATGCCTGGAGAAGCAGCCTCAGCACTTGCAGGGAGAAGCTGGCAGCCTTGGCCTTTTATCATTTCCCTTCCCGGCCCAGGCCACACTGATTGATGCTGTAACTATCTCACATGGTGAATAGCTTATTGCTTGCAGGTGAGCTTAAAAAAAAAAAGAAGGAAAAAGAAAAAAGGAAAGATCCTGGCTCCTACTGGCCACCCCTGGCACGCTCTGAGTACACCTGTGCAAAGCACCAGTGCATGGGAGCAGCTGTTTTCTACTCTGGTTTGCCCAAAAGCAAAACAATCGAAGTGCAGGCCCTGGGTGGAGGAGACTCCGTCACCTTTGACGTAACTATAGACTATATACTGGTTAGATGAGCAAAGACAATCTTGCTCACAGATTTCTCCTCCCTGCCCCCATATCTAATAATAATAAAAAGGAATCATGACAGTACAGGATTCATTCCCCAGACAATAGCTAGGCAAGCTGTATATTGCTTTATGGTTGCTGACTTGATTTAAAATGCACTCTTAAAAATGAAAGAACAACTCCTTAAATTCGCAGTAAACGTATAGTTCCACAGATCTGATTTACTGGTTGTGAGCCACCGAAAAACTGCAATTGCAATTTATTGTATTGTTGACTCCAGCAGTGAAACCTTCAGCATCACTCCAGCTCTGGTAACTACTTCAAACCTGATCATGTAACATTAATCATTTATTTTGGGTTGTTTGGTTTTTGTTTTGTGTTGTTTTTCTTGTTGTTGGCGTTATTTTTCCTCCCCCTGCTTTTCTTTAATTGGTCTCTCGACTTCCAGGAGATAATGATGATTGCTTTGATGGTGACTGGTTAACCCAATGTGTGTGAGATCAAAGGAGTGCCGTTGGTTTGTGCTTTGCTCAGTTCAGAGCTTTTTAGCCTTGTTTGACTCATAATTGCAAGATTTCCCAACTGGCTGGAGGCAGATCATTGCAAAAGAAACTTGCTGCAGAGCACTTGGGTAAAGAACCATGTGAAAAGTCCTGCCTGGGCTGTATGACACTGAAGCACCAGCAGGTCAGAGCACAGTAAAGCAGAACCCAGGCGCTCTTACAGAGCCTCTAGCTTTAAGCCGATTGTCCCAATTTCCCTCTCGTGGGCACTGCTCCAACTCCCTCACCTTCAGTGAATCTACCACCCACTTAGGCAGCACAGGCAAGAGGCACATCAGGCCTGTCCTACCGACGGTATGGCACGACTGGCAAAAAAACGCTTCAAATTCAGGATGGCGAAACCAGCACTGGTCTCTTCAAGGCAAATCACAGGTGGTATTGCCTCACAAGCAGACACGGGATACCCAGGCACACTAATTCGCTTCTCTGCTAATTGATCTAGCAGCATTGCCTTCCTGCAGCTAACGTATCTCCCTGCTCACTCCTGAACAGCCCTGCATCCGCTGCTCACTCCAGCTTCACTTTCCACTCTGCCCTTCCCTACTCGCCTCGTGCAACACGCCCAGTCTCATCTGTAATCAGGAATGTTAACACAAGACTCTCATTACTTAAATGTTTGGCTGTTGATAACGTGGAACATAGCCAATTAAGCACAATCCCTGATGAGCTGTTGCAGTGAGTAGCGTTGCAAACCAGCGTTGTTATTTTACTCGCCGTGTGAAATGAGACTGGAAGAGTGAGCCACGGTATGCACTGGGGAGAGACAGAGGTCAGTGGACAATAAATCAAAGCCCTGATTCAGTATCACTACTGTCCTTCAAGAGTCTTCTCCCTCTGCTATCATGTGTGATCTTTTCTTGATTCATTAAGGTCAGCTGAGCAGAAAATTTCGCAGCTGCTGGCTAGCTCGCAGAGCTGCTGGACACCATCCATGGCTCTTTCCTCTTCCCTTTTGGAAAGAAGTGGCAGAACGCAGCTGCCTGTGAGGCTTTATTTCAGGTTGGAAAATCTCCAGGGGGGGTGGGGGATGGGGGTGGGGGGAACTGATCAGAGATGGCCTTGAACCAACCCCCCTGGTTTCCAAGTGCCAACAGACAGTGAGAGATGGCAGACTGTGGGATACGGACTGTCCACCACACACCAATGTCTCTGACGGACGGATGGGTCTGGGAACCACACAAGGATGCAAACAGTACCCCTGTAAATTCTGCAGTGTGCCCCAAAGTGGAGCTAATACAATCTCCAGTCATCCTAAATAAATCCCCCAATGCTTAACACCTCCCTGTATGGAACCTTCATCAAAAGGTGCTTGAAAATTAGTCATTTTTTCCTTTGGGATTTCTGTAAGCCAGTAACGAGATCCCCTTAAAAACTCCTGAGGGATGCGGAGAGAATTTGAGGTTTCACTTTTTAGAAATCTCTACAAAATGTTTCAGATACGGGTTTTGCAAAAAAACCTAAAGCAGAACCGTGTTATGATAAACCATTTATTATGGACACTTTCCCAATTTAATAGTCTAGTTTTCCTTATAAGAAAGCCTGAAAAATTTTGATCCAAATCCAATTGTTGCCAATTTTTCTGTGTCAAAATAAACTTAAAGACACTTAGGATTAGCCCTAGCAAAGGCCATTTCTGCCCTTAAAGTAGACACTGCAGTTTCCAGTGATAAAATACATACATGAGAGAGACATACGAGCAAGCAAGATACTTGAACTCTTTGTTTTGCCATCCTGTGGCATGAAGGCATCTTACTTCAAGGAACTGGTAGATATTTTTTATTGGATTTACAGGATGAGATAGAAAGTGCCTTGCACCTTCCTTCATTTACGCATTTTTAGGACTACCTGTCTGTGAATTTGTGCGCTGTGCAAAGGAGCCCAAAAGCAGTCTTGGAGGGTGGATAGCTGGAGAGATGGATGGATGGATGGATGGATGGATGGATGGATGGATGGATGGATGGATGGATGGGTGGATGGATGGATGATGGATATGGATGGATGGATGGATGGATATGGATGGATGGATGGATATGGATGGATGGATGGATGGATGGATGGATGGATGGATGGATGGATGGATGGATGGATGGATGGATGAAGTTTTGGAGAAATGCCTTATCGGTTTGCTTTACTATCCCAGAGTGATGGGTAGACAGACTGACAAACATAACTAGATCTCTCTTTATACTTCTGTACAACTTATGTCCTTCAGGAATCATAGAGCCATTTATAAACATTTATACATTCCGATAACATACTTTTTGTCAGTAAATAATACCCTATTTTTTCTTTAGATGGAAACTAGGAACACAGAGCTTAAGAGGCTTAACCAAGGTCTGAGCAAGTTTTCACAAGGAGCAGAGATATATTCAAACAGCTGTGTCAATCATTAGACCACATATATAATTTTAAGGTTACAAAGACTGACTCTTTCGCGTAATCATATTAATGACCTTTCTTTATGCAGGCATTTTCACAAGCTTGGATCCAAAGCAAGGAAACTGTTGGCACAGTGTATAGGATATAATCAGGCTACAAAGCTACAATGTTATGGCAAGCTGTAATTTCAAGCAACCAAGCTAGCTTTATTACTGCAACTGTCATTACAGAATGCTTATGCAGCACGGCCACGAAGTCAATGGGATATTTAGA
Source organism: Falco peregrinus (assembly GCF_023634155.1). Lineage (NCBI taxonomy): Eukaryota > Metazoa > Chordata > Aves > Falconiformes > Falconidae > Falco > Falco peregrinus. Next base: position 7,059,360 of record NC_073736.1, on the reverse strand, counting down.
TGCAGAATTAATGCAGGAGAGAGCCCAGTGTAAAGAACAAACACAATAAATAACACACACTGTAGACGCACAGGGTATAAATACGGAAGAAAATGGCAGAGCAAAAAAATCAAGTGAACTATATTTAATATTGACATTTAACCATGCAGAGATTATTCCAATTGTTTCTCCGCTTGTGTGGCTTGTTTCAGTGCTGGTGAGTTCAGTAACAGAATGAGAAAAAGTTGTTCAAAAAGTTTTAATGAAACCTATAATTGGTGCAGTAAAACCTAAGGCAATATTCCTAGAAAGAGAGAGAAAGGGAAAGGCAGAAAGAAAGAGCAAAAGAAAAAGAGGGAGAGACAGAGAGCGTTAAAGAGAGAAAGAAACAAAGAAAGAGAAAGATAAAGTTAAAAAGAGAAGAAGGAACGTTTCCACATCAGCCTAGCTGCAGCTAGCTTGCTTTTGACTTTCATACTCTATTTAAAAACACAAAAATTGGGAGCATTGAAAAAGAGTTCCCAAATTAGCTTTTTAATAGAGATCGAAAGTTAAAAGGGGGCCGAGTCATGGGGGAAAAGCTATTCAGGATCACAGCCGGGCCAGAGCCGGCAGAGCGAGGGCAGAGCACGTCGGAGCGAGAGGAGAGGCAGTAAGCTTTGTGAAGTGATGACATTGTAAATCACAGAAAAAGCTCTTCTACCAGTAAAAGCCAAATGACATTTCTGGGTTTGCTTTCTTCTGAGCATCTGCAAGAGGAAAAGAGCAAGTGGAGATTCAGGAAGTGTTTTAAAGAGGAAAGCAGTTCTGAAGACAGCTAATAACGATGGATTCTGGATGCTTTGATGTGCTCAAACCCAGACGGGCATGGATAGTTTCTCACAGAAGTTTTAGGATTCGCTTTGCACACAGCTGTTACCACCCGGACCCTAAGGGCGGTGATACCGGTGCCCGGACTGGGCTGCAGCCCCCACGCTGCAGTGCACAGCTGTTACCTTATGGGGGATGGGGGTGGGGGGTGGGGGGTGTGAAAGGTTGGGGGCAGGGTCACCCAGGGCCAGACATCCCAAAAGTAGTGCTATTTCTTAATAATTACACTGAATTATCAGGGATCGGAGAATGCTGAGACACTGAACTGGATCCACCTGTGCTCAGAGTTTCCAGGTTATATTTTCCAAACCTGACAATCTGGTGTGGAAGTGTTTGAAGATTTGGAGGTTTTTTCCAATTATTATTTTTTCCCAGTCAGGCCTTGGTTTAAGAGCTCTCGGAACGTGGCTTACGAATATTATTGGGGGAAATTGTTTTGGGGGAGGATTATCCAAGACCTAACGTTCAGAAATTAGTATTATTTCCTAGTAATTACACTGAATTATCAGGGACTGGGCAAGTTGAGACGCTGATGTCCCGCAGCACCGGCACATAGACCGCGCAGGCCCCGGCTCCTCTCGCCCCAGCGGTCCCGCAAAGCCCCCCTACCCCCGGCTGGGAGCGGCACGGCGGGGGGGGCCCGCAGAGCCCCGCAGCCGGCCCGGGGGGGCCCCGCCGCCCCCCGCAGCTGCCGCCCAGCCGGGCCGGGGCCGCCTGTCCCGGCAGCGCCGCGCTCGCTCCGGGTGACACCTGCCGGCGGCTCGGCGGGCGGGCGGGGGGGCTGTGCAGGAGTGGGGGGTGCGGGGGTGCGGGGGGGGGGGGGGGGGCTGTGTGAGGGTGCGGGGCTGCGGGAGCGTGAGGGGGTGAGGGCTTCCGGAAGTGCGGGTTTGCGGGGAGTGCGGGGGTGCGGGAGTGCGGGGGTGCGGCGGGGGTGAAGGGGTGCGGAGAGTAGGCGAGTGCGGGGGGTGCGGGAGTGTGGGAGTGCGGGGGTGCGGGAGTGGGGGGTGCGGGGGTGCGGGAGTGTGGGAGTACGGGGGTGCGGGAGTGGGGGGTGCGGGGGTGCGGGAGTGTGGGAGTACGGGGGTGCGGGAGTGGGGGGGTGCGGGGGGTGCGGGAGTGGGGGGTGCGGGGGTGCGGGAGTGTGGAGTTGCGGGGTGCGGAGAGGCGGAGGTGCGTGAGCGCTGCCCCCGCCCCCCGCGGAGCTGTCCGCGCCGGCGGTGCTGATCCGCGCTGCCGCCCCGCCCGCGCCGCCCCGCAGCCCCCGGCAGCCGCATGGCAGCGGGGCGCTCGGCTGGCGGCCGCGCCGGGAGCGCCGGGGGCTGGGCCGGGGGCTGGGCCGGGGGCAGGGCCGGCGCGCCGTGCCGAGGTGAGGGGGGGCGGCCGGGGGGGGCGGGCACCGGCGCGGGGCGGGGGGCAGCGGCCCGGGGGCGGGGGGGGCTCACCTGCGGGCGGGGAGGCGGCGCGCCGGCAGCTGCCGCGGGGAGCGAGGGGCAGGAGCCGTGCCCCCGGCTCGCTCCCACCCCGGCGCCCTCCTCCTCCTCGCCCCCGCTCCAGCCTCCCGCTCCACGCTTCTCCCGCTCCGCACTCTCCGGCTCCGCGCCTCTCCCTCTCGGCGCTCCCCGGCTCCGCGCCCTCCGCTCGCCTTCCCTCCCGCGTCCCCACCCGGCGGCCGCGCAGCCCGCTCCAGCCCCGGGCTCCCGGCGACAGATCAGTACGGTACCGCGCTGCGGGGGACGCGAGGCAATGGCGAGGCAGCCGAGCTCCTCTGTGTCATGTACGTATCGGTCTGACTTTATGGAAGTCACCAACTACGGCTGCGGCACGTCGGGCATCGCCGGGAGCTGCCCGGCAGAGCAGGGCACGGGCTGCTTCGCCCTGGTCTGGGCTTAGAGTTATTCACTTCACGAGGATTCTCCGGCAAAGAGCTCAGTCGGGAGGGCTGCCGGGGCTCTGGGCGTGCGGAGTCCCAACTTCTGCCCGCGGATGGAAGAGGGATGCTGAGGCGGTGGGGAGACAGGACTGGTAAGAGCTGCCAAGGAGCAGGGCAAGCGAGAGCAGCAGGACGAGAGGGAAAGGGGACAGGTGGTAGGAAGGAAAAAGGGGAGAAGGAGAGAGGGCAAGACTGGCTTACGTCTGAATTATTTATTTTTAGTCTAGAATGTAGCCTCCTGCCCTGGCTAAGGTGTTGACTGTAGGTTTGTGGTGCTGGAGGAAGAGCTCATTTTCTTGCCCAAAGGAGACCTCTCCTGCGTGGTCCCCGCCTGCCCAAGAGCCAGGGATGCAGAGGATGCTCCAGGAGGGATCAGTGGAGTTCATCCCACACTTCCCCCCCCCCTTCTTCCCCCCCTTGCCACTGCCGGCACATTAGCATGCAGGGTAGGCTCTGGTCTGTATTTAATGACTCCATTTGCCGGTGTCTCTGGTAGCTCACCCCGCCTTCCCTCAGCCTTGCTTCGCCGCCTGCCTCCCCAGACCACTGCTCCATCTCCCTGCTGCATCCCCGCCAGCCAGCTCTCCGGGACCCGGGGGCCACCGCCAGCTGCCTTGGGCAGCCAGAGCAGAGCTCGGAGCGGCGCTGGAAGGGGAGGGAGCAAAAGGAAGCAAGCTCAGGCGAGAGAGGCAGGGAGACTCCGTCTCGGCGGTAATGAGGGAGAAGCTGTTTAGTCATCTCTCTATATATACTTTCACAATGATGATCACATTTACTGATTGCCTCTGACTGCATTCAGAGAGGGAGTCAAGAGGCAGGCAGCACAGTTCACCTTTTATCCTGAGGAGTGACTGCTCCCCCTTCCTTCCAGTTCCTCAAATCCAGCCCTACTTTTGGGCACTGAGAGCATCTTTCCTTGCCAGGTAAGGCATCGCTGCGAGCCGGCAAGATGGGGCTCTCTGGGCTGACTGGGAGGGAGGGGAGAAGTTTGCACGCGTTTATCCTGAGCCTGTTGCTTTTGCTCCTAAATCTCTCCAACGGACTAAGGGAGTGAACGTTTTGCAGAAAGTTTTATTTTCTGATGTGATTGTGAAGGGAAAGGAGTATGTGACTGATGGAGGATATCAAAGCTTTGACTGACATAGTTTGCTTTAAAGCAAATATATCTTTGCTGTCTGAGCCTGACCCAACAAGGACAGGGAAGGAGAGAACAGATGATTTCAAGGCTCTTCACTCCCATTAGCAGCGTCTCCTCAAGAAAGTCACAGTATGTTTATCAGTTTATTTTAAAACATACCTGCCTGCTTCTGGAAAGGGAAACACTATGAGATTTTGGGTTTGTTTCTGCTTTCGTGAGACTACAAAGAGACATTTACTAAGTATGGTAATGCCAGTGGAAGCTAATGTGGTAAGAATCCATACTTCATTCCTTGACCCTTTAGGTGAATAGACATAACTGTGTTCTCTAAAGTTTTCCTCCAGAGCTTTACTGCCCTGGCCGTGCCTGTCAGGGTTTTTTTTTGAAACCGGGATGAAGCCCCGGTGCCCAGAAAGCGGCCGCGGCACAGACAACCCGCGGAGCCAGTGGTGGTCAGGAGGGTCCAAGCTCCTGGAAGGGGGCCGGGGGTGCACACCTCAGGCTCTTCTATCAAATCTGCTCACACCATTTCACTGGCCTCATAACCACCTAAAGAAAACAAAATTCTTTTCTCTATAGATGCTGACTTTTCTGACTCAGGAGGGGGCAAATTATTTTATTTTGTGTACCAGGTCTTCTAAATGTCATCAGCAGGGTACCGATCTGTTCTTAACTAGTTCCTTTCAAATTACAGGCAGAAATTAGGGTAATTGAAATTAGAAATGTGTGTATGGCTAAATATTATGCTTGTTAGTATTAAAGCGTGTCTGTTTGCTATGTGAGCTGAAGAGACTGTTGACTGTACAGTATATTTTGAGCCCAGCCAATTGCTTTCCAGCCTAAAAAGACTGGTTATCAGTTACCAAAAGTCAGGCATGCAGAAAAGGAGGATTCTTTCCACATTCTGTAGATAAAATAGTTACTTCATAATATTTTTTTACTCAGCTTAGTTTGTGCAGCTCTGACTAAAAATTCAGTCCTCTCTCTCCCTTAATTTTCTGTCTCTTACTTTGGGGGGGGTGTGTGTGTGTGGAGTTCCAAGGACTCAAGGACAAGAAAAAGCAGTACCTCTGCAATAGGGGAGGTCATCACTCTTCTCCCTCTCAGTCCTTCAGACAATTTATAGCTAGAAAAGACTCTCTTTTTGTGTATTTTGAGGATCAAATGGGATGGATTTAACGCAACTTTGAAAATTAAGCTGAGTGCACTACGTTTTCTTACCCACCTGCATCTCTTGGTCACAGAGAAATGGGAACTAAACTTCCACAGAAGAATAGCCCCCTCCCTCTTCTCTGTTTTAACCTCCTGTCCATTTCACAGCTGAGATATTTATAGCTTCCCCACATATACTGCCAGCATGGAAGGACCCATTTTATCTTTAAAAATCGATTTAAAAATGTGTAAGTCACTTACGAGTTACCAGTGCTTTAATAGAACAATTATATGTGAAGTATTTATAGTGCCTCAGCAGCTAATGTAGGTAACCTGGAATTTACAACCAAAGTTATAAAAGTACAGAAGAGATTTCTAACAAGATTCCCCTGAGAAATCAGGGGAGATGAGGATCCAGTGTGCTGTAACTGGTCAGGTCACTGTACGTCGCCTATCAGTCCTGGTAGAATGACTGTGGTGGTGTTGCTAATTGAAATTAAAAAGCAGAGAAGACAGTTTACCAGCAGGGAAAACAGGAACAGGATGCATTATCTTGGTCTCTTGGTTATTTGCCTGTATATATTTGGTGATTAATGAATGAAATGGTTCTCATTTCGCTGCCTCCTGTTTCGCGGTCCTGTTCTTAACACAGTGCTTCACAGAAGCTGCAAGATCCACCACTGCTGGTGTAAGAAATGGGCAGCTCTGCTGCCTGAGCCCACCAAGCCCCTGAGGTGGCCCTCCAGCTGGACCAGGGCATATTCTCAAAGACGTGCCGAGAAAAGTTTGCACTGCCGCGCTCTGCCTCTTCCCTGCACAGACGAAAGAGCCTGCTCTCCAGAGCTGTCAGTCTGGCACTATTAACGCAATAAATTCCCTCTTTAGGGGGAGAGAAAAAAATAGTGCATAGTAATATTGAACAATTCTTTATAGGAAAATATCATGGGATGTTTGTTCCAGTGCCATGTATATAAGCAAAGTGTCTCCTTGGGATAAGCTTCACTATGGATTATTACATGTTTCGTAATTACAAAACCTCTTCCAGCAGCAGTAAGATGCTTGCACGAGGGATTTCAATTGTCCTTTAGATAGTAAAATTGCATAGAAAGATACTCAACATCAAGGTGATGAATGTTAATGTGCCCTGAAGAGGAAGAGCATTTGTGAGCAGTTTAGTCATTTTCACCACAGATTGATTCCATCATTTTTTATTCAGTATTTTGATGGCCTGTTGAAATCAATAATGCTGCAGCCTTACTGGCTGGAATGGCAGCTTTCATATAATTAAAAAACTTCAGAGTAAAACTACCTAGAAGGATACCATGTAGAGGATATAATGAAGCTTTGAGGGCCTGAGTCAGTGGAATTGATGGAATTTCCATTGATAAATCGACTATTTGATAGGGCCCCTAAGGGATCTTCTATGATAATGGCACCCTTCTCTGGATAATTTTATGGTAGAGATAGAAAAGCATTAGGGAAGTGAAAGTAAATCCAAGTTAAAACAAAAGTTAAGTATTGTAAGAACTCTGAGCAAAGATCAGAAAGAAAAAGAAAATTGATGGCTAGATCAGAACTGCAATAACTAACTTCAAGAGAATGTTGGCTTCCAGCAGCTGAGAAGCTGGACAGCTTCGGATAATTCTCATCTGAAAATCAAGAGTGCGGTGAACATATTTCATTTCAGCCGAGCAGCCCTTCAGTTCTTCAGCTGAAGGACTTCTGCCTCTGTTAGCCAGGAAATAAGCAAGGTACCTTCCTGCTGGAAGAAAGCTGTCCGACTTCAGAGGCTTCCCTCATTCTGATGCTCCTGGTACTCAGTTGGAAGCTTAATCCGTCAGCTTTCACACCTGGGACCCCAGCTTACTGTGGCTCAGGTATTCTCAGCAATGTTTCCCTGAAAGTCAGAATTTTCCTCTGGTCCAGTGGAGGGATGCAATACTTCACAAAAGTCAAACCCACCTCTAAAGGAAGCTGCTGCTGAGGCCAGGTCTTTAATTAAAGGTCGAAGAAAACTAGTGAAAACCAGAGATTTTCTGTTTCTTTTAGCTGAATATGTTCTTTGTGCAAGATTTGTTACATATTGAACTTCCTTAAGACTGGAAACGCAGCTCAGTCCAGCCGTGGCTTCTCACAGCAGTTTCACCGGGTGAACTGCAGGCTGATTTCACTGGAGTTCCCAGCTCCTTCTTGACAGCTGTAGTTAAACTGATGAGCACGAGGCTTACACCTGCGGAATTATGGATTAGTCTTGTTTGTAAGGAAGCAAATATAAATTAGTGTGTTTATGCTACTTTTAAAATGCTTTTAATGAGGAATCATTTGCTATTCAAAATTTCAATCTATAATAATGCCATAACCCCGCTGAGCTGATTATCACGTGCCTTATTTAATATCATTCTTCAAGCGGGAGGTGAGGGCAAGCCACTTGTTTCAGATTTCTGTGTACGTACTGGTATCTGACTGCTTACACGATGGGGCAAGACACCCCGCTTGACTGTGTGTTGTGTTTTTATTTTGTTCTGCATTTTAGATGGAACTGATCTGACTTCCAACAGGTCTCGGGAGCAGCCTAACCATCTTCTCCAGTAACAAGGCCTGGGGTCATCATGGCAGCAGGAGTAGCAGCATGGCTGCCCTTTGCCAGGGCAGCCGCCATAGGATGGATGCCAGTGGCCAACTGTCCCATGCCGCTGGCTCCAACGGAGAAAAACAAGAGACAGGATGAGCTGATCATCCTCAATGTGAGTGGCAGGCGCTTCCAGACCTGGAGGACTACACTGGAGAGATACCCGGACACTCTCCTGGGCAGCACCGAGAAGGAGTTCTTCTTCAACGAAGACACTAAGGAGTACTTCTTTGACCGGGACCCTGAGGTCTTTAGGTGCATCTTAAATTTTTATAGAACTGGCAAGCTGCACTATCCCAGGTATGAGTGCATCTCTGCCTATGATGAAGAGCTTGCCTTCTATGGGATCCTCCCTGAAATCATTGGGGACTGCTGCTATGAAGAGTACAAAGACAGAAAACGGGAAAACGCGGAGCGGCTGATGGATGACAACGACTCAGAAAACAACCAAGAAGGGTCCATGCCATCCCTGAGCTTCCGGCAGACCATGTGGCGAGCCTTCGAGAACCCCCACACCAGCACCTTAGCCTTAGTCTTTTACTATGTCACCGGTTTCTTTATTGCTGTCTCTGTGATCACTAACGTTGTGGAAACTGTCCCTTGTGGCACAGTGCCAGGAAACAAGGAGCTTCCATGTGGGGAAAGATACGCTGTGGCTTTCTTTTGCTTGGACACAGCTTGTGTGATGATTTTCACAGTTGAGTATCTGTTGAGACTCTTTGCGGCCCCAAGTCGCTACAGATTCATTAGAAGTGTGATGAGCATCATTGACGTGGTGGCCATCATGCCATACTACATTGGCTTGGTGATGACCAACAATGAGGATGTCAGTGGAGCCTTTGTGACACTAAGGGTTTTTAGGGTTTTCAGGATTTTCAAGTTCTCTCGCCATTCCCAAGGCTTAAGAATCTTGGGCTACACTTTGAAGAGCTGTGCCTCCGAGCTTGGCTTTCTCCTCTTTTCCCTCACTATGGCAATCATCATCTTTGCAACTGTGATGTTTTATGCAGAGAAAGGGTCCTCGGCAAGCAAATTCACCAGTATTCCTGCTTCCTTTTGGTACACTATTGTAACCATGACAACACTGGGGTGAGTATTACTTTTTCTTTTACTGAGCAGCAGGCAAGCATGTACTAGGAGCTTGACTTCAGTTGCTCCTAAGAATTTTCCTGGGTGCATGTTTGGAAAGGGGCTGGAATTGTTAAGGGCTTGATTGTTCTTTGTCTTACAACGTCTGCAATTTATGCTTATGTGAAGTTGTATAAAACGGAAAAAGCACTTACACCCACTCGACAAATGCTTCACGCAACAGTAAATGGGTGCAGGAGGAGCAAGGCTGTGGAGTGGCAGGTCCTGGTTCGCACGCCTTCGGCAGGAGCGAGAAGTTAACGTGAGCGCAGGGGAGCTGGCAGTTAGAGCTTACGTCTTTTTCAGACACGCGTTCGAGCCATAGATTTTACACAAAGTTGCTGATGTATATGTTGTCTCTCTTTGCGATGTCGGTCACTGTTTCTTCATTTGACATGCCGGGAACTATAGATTTGCTGAATTCAAATGGATATTGTGAAAATAGTTGGTGATCTCCAGGACATGAACTGTTTTTTACTTAATTGAGCAGGATACAGGCCTCTTGTCTGTGTTTAGTTGCAAGTTTAAAAAATAATACGAGTGTGCTGTTGCAGTAGAATTTCAAACATTCCCACGCAGAGGTACAAAGACAATGATATCAAAGCAAGGGGAATATAGCCTAGAGGGTGCTTTTTTCCCTTATATTTCATTTCTGTCTTACAGATGTTTCTACTGAGATTATAGATTTGAGCTTCTGTTGCTCTGAACTAAAACCTTTGTAAGCAGAATGACCAAGCCCTCACCCTGGCGGGGTTATGTAAAAGACAGTGGGGATCACAGGCTGCTGCTTCAGGCACTCACCAAGTTCTGACCGCATGCAATCTCTCACACATCAGAACAACATACCAAGTTTATAGTTACTTTGCAAAGTGTTTTCCCACTGGAAAGTTCACACAGTTTAATATTCAGATGTAGACAATTCTCAATATGGTGACCACTTTTTCTCTAAACTGCTTTTGATTTTAAACACTTCTCTGTGCCTATTATACATGAACAGGCTCACAGTAGCACTTTTAAATTATTAAAATCATAATTCAGCTGTCAGAAAGGTGCAGAATCTGCGCATATGACAACTGCAAGTCTGAATTTCTTCATTAACTGAAAATGTAGAACATGTTTGTCATAGTCACCAAAAGATCTCTTTTTCCTCCTTTTTAACATCTAAGCAAAGTTTGCAAGTTCACACGGCAAAACTAAGGTCCTTACCGTGGAAAAGAAGTCCGTGCTTGCTTAGAAACCGAAGCAGGGCTTTGGATCCCAGCACTCCCCTACCCTGCAGTTCAGCTTTCCATACTCTGACTGGTCCATACTGGTCAGTTCCCACCCTCCTGTCCCCACCACTGTATCTGAGCAGCTTCAGAGGGACACCTGTCTCGGGTGGCTTGTTTGTGCGTCCTCCCCACAGCGGGGAAAAGCATGAAAACACAGTCCTGTTTTCTGGTCTCTGTTTAATAACGTTCACACCTATCTTTCCATCTACAGCACTTGTGTGCAGTCACACGTATGTTGTTACGTCTTTGCGACAGGAGAGTTGGGGTCAGTGTTGGCTGGGAACAAACCCTCCTCAGGAATTACATGCGGAATGGGCTCTAGTGCGGTTGAGTCTCTGTTCCCATCAGCGCAGTGACTGGGTTGTGTTTTCTTTCCCTTCCTTTCTGAACGCATGGATAGACAAACCAGAGTGTTCCTGAGGACTTTAAAGTGTTCTCAATCTGTTGTAATCAAAGAAATTATAGATGAAGGAGTGCTTTAAATGAGTTGATAGGAATTTAAACACGGCTTTGTAAGAGTCCACTGGAAAAGGACCTATAAAATGCTGTCAAAGCCTTAAAGCTTAAACTTCTGGTATTACTGATTTGGGATTTTTGTTGCAGAATTTTAATTAAAAGAGGTGTCTCTAGCAAACAGTCTATCAGGTAATGTTAGTGTCATTACCACAGATGTACAAGAAACCCAGAAAGCTCGGTAACAGCAGACCCCGAAGAGCCCCTGTGCTCTCTGACAACACCCGTCTGCCCATGACCCCACTTAGCGGGTCCCCAGCGCTCCCTTATCCTTATCCAAGCACCCAAAGCCGAACACTCTCCTCTGGCTTGCCCAGACCCGGTGCTAGAATGAGAAGCTGCTACCATGAGCCATAACCCCCTAACTCCTGCCAGACCAGCTGCACACAGCCCCGGCCGGCCCCCCTCGGAGAGGCACTCTTTGGAGGTGGCGAGGATGGTGGTGGGGTCCCAGCGGAGCAGGCCAGGGCCAGAGGTGCCAGCAGGGCCAGCACCAGCCCTGGGCTCATGTGAACACCTCTCACCCACGGCTTGGCATCAAGGCCTCGAAATCCATAACCCCTAGAAATAAAGCTTTTAGCCTCAGGTCATTCCCACCTTCCTGACTCCCACCATGTGGTGTGGGTTAACATCTGCCCCCCTGCATTTCCCCCTAAATCCTTCCTGTTTTGACAGACTGGCATTTTCATGCAATATTTCATATACATCTCTCTTCAGAAGTCATTTCAGTACATTTGGAAGGACCTTGTTACTAATGAGGGTACTAGCAATTCCTGTGGCACATGCTGCCAAAAATGCAGCCAGCGTCTCTAACGTGCTTCTTAATACATCAGACTTCGCCGAGTTAGTGGTTGCCGGTTGGCTGCTTTCAGCAACGCTCCGAGCTTTTATGAATATCTTAAATATTCTCTGACATTTGCCTTTAAAAGTTCAGCCAGAAATTCTAAAGCACGATAGTTTTTAACTCAGCTCTATACACACACGTATGTATTTTTTGTTTTGAACACTGAAACATTTAACACCTGGTAAGTGAACATTTCCCTGACACTGGAATTCTACCATGGCTTGTGACAAAGTGCCTTATAAAAGTGATTTGGAGCATGCAGGATAACTTTTCCCATGTTATTAGGACATGAAAAAATTAGCTCCATTTCTACAAAAAGGGAAAGTTTACTTGCAACAAACACACAAGGCTAGCATTAGGAAAGCATTAATTCTCCCACTGTACTCTACATCAGCTGCTGTTATTCCAGATTCCCAAGTATCTTTAGGCTTGCAATTGAATTTCCAGATTGACCCATAATTGAAAAGCAATAAAAATGCATTTCTTCTTGAAGGTGAAGCACTGCATAAAATAGAGTAAGTGCTGCTTTTGGTGGGGCTTCTATGCAAATCAGTTTCGAGAAATCCAGGACAGCTTGCAAGCTCCTTAGGTAGTTAACAACCCAAGGAGATAGGTACAACGGTTTTTCTGGAATGGGAAACAAAGCAAAGGAATTAAATTATACTGACCCTGCATCTCTGATCCCTCTGTTGTGCTCATCAACCCTGGTTTAGCAGAGGCTTTTTTTAATTTAACACAATTTAAATTTTGCTCAGGAGGTTTTATAGTGAAAGTATTATTCTTGGGTGCATCTTAAATCAATCTGGATTACTGAAACAACTATTCAAAATTAATTCAAAATCAGCTATCCAATTCATGCAGAAACATTCTTCTCAAGAGGACAACAGCTACCCATCCTCTCTGTTGCCCCTGTCTAACACACCAACACAATAAATCCTAGCTTTGCCAGCTCCTTTCCTTTGTTCTGCAGGAGGTTTTGGCCCCCAGGACCCTCCATCGCAGTAACACAAGCGCTGCTGAAAGCGGCGGAGGAACACAGTGCTGGCTTCCATCCTTAGCATTCATGTCCCTGCCTTTGTTTTTAGCTAACTTGATACGCAACAGCCACCGGTTTTACATCTATACAGAGACAGTTTAATTACCATAAATTTTGTTACGCTGTTGCCAGCACGTTGGTTTTATTCACTCTTTAATAGCATTGGGTTGCAGATGGGGCAGCCTCGCGTTTTGCTGCCCATCAGTATGTCACAAACACGGCTGCGGTGTGAGACCTCTCTCATGCTACTAAACCCAACACCACTTTTGCCCAGAGCACATATCTTTCTAAGCTTTTTATAGCTGTTTTCATTTCACCCGACAACAGCAGTATGTTTCAGCCTCTGGGGCAGTGTGTGACCTGCAGTGCAGACTGGAAATTGTAGTTGTGAGAAGCAAAGTGTCACATCTACCTGCACCACCCTGGGGCACGGAGGGGCTCTCAGGGGCCCTGCAGAGCATCGCGTCCGGGCTCCCCGCCATGCCCCGGGCTGGTGCCAGAGCAGAACACTGACACCTGCAGCTGGCGGTGCCAGCATCCCCCATCCTCATCACAGCAGGCAGCAGACTGGAGGGTGAACAACCTGCAGTATGTCCTGGAGGGAATCGTCATGAGAGCTTTGGGTCATGTGTGTCCAGAAACCAGCAGTACCGCGGACCAAGGGACAGAGGTTGTTGACGGGTTTTGTTCTGATTTGAGCTGAGGGACATGCCGTGTGATTTTCTGTTGCCTAACGAAGGCTGAGCTCCCACAGATCAATGCCCGCGGGGTGGTCCTAGGAGCGGGGTGGTCCTAGGAGAATCTGTCCTCTGTCTGACTCGCTCCCTTACAATTTGCAAGAACATAATGGTTTCGGGAACGCTATCTCTCTTTCAGACTTGGCTGCGCTGGTCAATGAGTTTGAAAGATATACATCAGTGCACTTGGACAACAGTCCTCTCTGTATCATTCATTTAAGGAACCAGGTTAACGCCAGGGAGTCAACAAAACAGATGTGCTGGCCTAGTTATGTCAACCACCTGATCTGGAGGAAGATCTGAAATTTCTTACGGGTTTGATTAGTTGAGTGCTTAGATGGCTGCGATTTGGGGGTAGGGGTCTATTTTGGTTTGGCTCGGTTGAAGCTGGTACCCTGTGCTTCTGCAAAATGTGGGTCAGAGTGAGCGCAGGAGAACTGGCACCTGAGCAACCCCTCTGAAAGAAACATCATTCTTTGTTTTGCTTATTTCTCAGGCTTTATTTTTATTAGTATTCAATCATGGGCGAGAAAGGGTATGAAATGTAAGCAGTGAAATAGCATGTGAAAATACTTGCTGCCAAACTGCTGACAGCTGGACTAGCATGAACTTATTGAATAGTGACCACGTTTCTTGCAAGCACTGCCAGCTACCGTGCAAACAGAGATCTCTCTGCAGCTATTTCTCCAGTACAAAGTACTGAAACCACTCAAGCTGATAGTAACCTTCATTCACCCTCCTTCATGCAAACTAAGAGGAGCTTGCAAAGTAAGGAAAATAATAAATCATCTCTGGAGCGCTGCCATTCCCGGCTTCTCCGGAAAGATTGCTGTTTGGCCCAGCAATCATACTGTGCGTGTCAGTACTTCAGTAACTGCTGTTAAACTGAATCAGAGAAATTGCTTTAATAGAAACACTACTTTGCATATTTAACATCATCGATGGAAAGAGGGATGAGATGTGGGATATCTCCTTTGTAAAGCAAGGCGCTAAAATTTCCTCACTCTCACTGTTTCCCACACAGTCAACAATTCTTATACCCACAGGCCAAAGAACGGCTTAAATGTAATATACAGAAAGTCCGATCAAACAATGAACTGAGGGAGCCACACAAAGAAGCCATTTTCTTGAGCTTTCACCCTCTTGACTCCAGCTTCATCCTATACAAATGCGTATCAATTTTCTTCTCCTAATGGGTTTACAGATATTGTGCGTCTTTGTATCAGGAACTACAGATGCAACCTCTTCTCTTCACTGTCTTGATGTAAATCTCAGGCAAGCATCTCATTTTAGAGCTATTTGTATTCAACCAGAACTCCAGAAATATTATACCTTTATTTATTTTCAGAGCAAGCAGAATTCAGTCAGTTTCTCTCTCTCTCTTAAAAAAAAAATAATTTATCTGTCCTCATGCTTTTTTTGGCTTTGAACGTTTATACCGATTGCACATATGTACAAACACACCATTTTTAATGTGCAAGACAAAATAACTTTCCTTTAGGGTAAGCTCATTGTGAGAGAAGCAAATTATTTTGAATAAGGCCAAGTAATGGTACTGGCTAAAACTGTAACGCAACTGCTAAATTTACCAATGGAAGCCTTGGCAGAGACGCATCTATAGCAACTGATTTACGATTTTTTTCTAAACTACTCTTCCTTTTTTTTCCCCCCCTTTCTTACTAGCTTGTATGACAGTAAGTCCCCGAGAAATACAGATTAAAGATAACATTGTATTTTCATTGGAGATGAAGGGAAGTGATTGGCTTGCTGACTGGATCTCAGCTATTTTTAGTCTCATAAAATGGTAATTTCATAACAGCGCTGACCCAGTAAAAGTAATTAGTTTACAGAGATCAGCTGAAAATAAGGGACAGAGTAGCCACCATCAGTCATAAAGCAGGGAAAGGAGAAGTGAAGTTAAAGACCCTGCAACAAATTAGCCGAAACTAATTACATCTCTTAGCTGATTACAGCCCATGCAGTGGGAATCAGTTTTCAGTGTGAATGGCGGAGCAGAGGCAGCACAGAGGGAGTTTCCGAGCGGCCGGTGCCTCCGCCGCCTCTTCCCGGGGGGTTAATCCCCTGCCCAGATGGCTGCGCAGCCCCTCCGCGCCCCCAGACCCGGCTGCACTTCGCATCCCTGCCTTGGCTTCCTCGCCGGCAGGGATCTACACCGGGCACCGGAATGTGAAGTGAAACACCTGCCCCATTCAATATTAGGAAAACAACGTGAGACATTTTTATTGAAATTTCTTAAGGGATCTGTGCACTCTGGGCAGCTGAAGCCAGAACGTGGGAATACCTGCGACAAAACCCAGATTATTTCCAGGCTGTGGAAGAGTGGCCCAGGCACTGTAATGCAATCATCTCATTAATTAAAATTAAAGGAAGAAAATACAAAAAAGTCTAAAATAAACAGAGAAACTTTGTCTCAACATCAACAAAACCTCTTCCCTGCCACCCATCACACTTGCAGCTGGACTCCCGCCTGGGGTACCACGGCACCCCCAGTGCACATTGACACTGTTACCATGGAGCTCAGCACGGTTTCAGTGGAAGCAGTGCACCATTTGCATTTAACATGGGCCACGTCTTCCGTCTTCCTACCATCATGCCAGTCCATGCAGAAGTACGGAGGGACGGAGCTGCCAAAGCACGTTATCAGAGGACATAGCAGGTTTATTTATTTTTAATGCAGCACAAGCCTCAAAAATGGCAATACCCAAAGCGAGCAGCTGGGCTTTGCACTGCTCATGGAAGTGCTCTGGCAACGTGCTTGTGTGCATAACCCTGGCAGCCAGCAGAGCCACGGGCCGGCCCTGGCCGCCTCTCAAGGCTCAGCGAAAGGTGCTGGCAGCCGCAGCGACATCCCACAGCGAGCATCACAGCTCGATGGAAGTTGAAGAAGAAAAGAGCTACAATCAGGTCATTTACCCATTGCCCTCCTGCTCTTGCCCCTTCGACATCCAGCACAGCGTTTTTTTGTCAAATTCCACCGCAGCCATTGTGAATTTATTAATATTTTCCTTCGGAGCAGGCAGTCTGCCAGATGGTTTTCCTATGGACCAGGAAGACAGGCAGGGTTCAGCCCAGCTCTGCTTCTCCTGGACAGGCAACGTCTGCAGAAACAGATTGTGCCTATTTAACTATTTACCATTGCTACATTAGAGCACATTCAAGGGCTGTAATTCACCTCTTAAAGTTACAACTAAGTGTGGAAGAGTTATTTTAAAATCAATATCTAACAGAATGCCATTGTTCCAACATTAAAACCTGCTGGGAAATTACTAGGAGGCATGTGGCAAGTCAAATCACTGCCTGCCAGAGGAGGAAACAATTCATTACTCCTTTAAAAGGTGAAAGTCTTTACTGGCTTTTTGTTCTGGTTTGCCGCCTCAGAAATGATGCTGGAGCATCTGGCTCTTTCTTTCCCTCATTCTTTCATGATTTCACTCTTTTGTTCTGGCTCTGCCTTGTGGACTTTTTCTCACTTTCTGCACAGGGCCGTGAGGGGCTCTTGGTCTGGGGACGTGCGCTGCGATGGCATTGTCACCGGCTGGCGCTCCTCCTGATGGGAGAGTGGCACTCTGCCTATGAATTATCTCTCACTTATAAAAGCATCTGCAAGAACAACCAAACCAAAATGGGCAGCCACTCAAGTCATTTTCTGAGCAGGCTCTTCACCGCTCGGGTTCAGGAGAGCCACTGAGCAGATCGCCTGGGGAAGCCTGCTGCTTTAATCTTGGTGTGCCATCTGCGGCAAAATTAAAACACAGATCAGCTTTAGCTTTTTGCCTTCAGGACTTTGCAAAATTTGGCTGATGTACATCCCCAGAAAGCCCCTGAGAAGGATTGTTTGCTTCTGAAGTGAGTAGTCCCAGGGAACCAGGCGACGGGCCCCTGAAACCCAAGCTTAAACAGAGATGCAGAGGTCCCAGTGCAACGGTGCCGTGGGGTCTCCCAGGAACAAAGTCAAATAATTCAAGTTATAAGTCTTAACGCGTATGGAGGGGCAGCAGGCGCTGTTATTGCACGTGCCCCACGTACAGGTTTGCTGGATGCTCGTGCGGCAGCACGACAGAAGTAACGGCCCAGCACCCACAAACCTCGGCCAACCTCCCTGGCAGCAGGCAGGAGCAAAAGCTGCTGGGTTCACTTCCAACAGCTCCTGTTAATCAAACAACACATCCTCAACGCTGTGAAGCACCCTTAGCTTCTTATTACAGGTAATTATTTTTCACATACTTCATTCTTTCCATACACGTGACCCCTTTGCCATCTAAAAGGCACAAACTGCTGCTGTTTTTCTCATCTTGCCTGTAGATGCAGGGTTTCACATCAGATGTGAAAACAGTGGATGATAAAATCTTGAGTCACTTTCAGCCTTTAATATTCAAATGCACAGCCTTGATGACAAGATTTCGCCCCACAACCAGGCAGCCTCTTTTCTTCTTCTCTGTACTAAGGAAAACACTTCTTACTATTCTTCAGTTCTGCTTATTTTCTCAGCCAGTTGCCATAATCCTCAAGCACGTGTCTATATCCTCTACATGCACTTCTGGGGTGTGATTTGGAGACAACATGTCATTAACAGAACACACTTTTACCCTATACTTGTATGACCTGGCACACAAGGGAACCATCCTCCTTAAATATTAATTACAGTCACTATGGTAAGAACAAAAATAGCACTTTATTTTTCAATTGAAAAGATAATCAAGCCAGCTATTCCTGCAACCTAATGCTTGGCAAAAGTAAGCTATCTTCAAAAGGAAAGCTAAAATGAGAGAAAGCTGCTCTGAGCTGCTTTCTCCTAGAGTCCATCCATGTTGATGTCTTAGCTTGGATCAGGAGCGCTCTTTGAAAGCAAACTCAATCATCCTGTCCTTGCTGCAGTTTGGCTCACAGTGCAGAGGTTTCAGAGCATGCAAACTGCATTCCTTCTGCATGAAATGCGACTGGAAGATGCACTCCAGGAATGCACCTCATGTGCTCTTACTGCTGATGGGTATCCAGTCCATGGACCAGACTGGGACTAGTCCAAAATTAATCCTCCCCGAGATGTGCTCAGGAGGGATATGCTTGGTCCTCTGCACCAGCTCAGCTCCTGTTGAGCCACACGACCTGCTAGTGCACATATAAACCGATTCCTTCTCTGCAATTGATTTCTGAACCCATTCTCAGTTATAATCCCGTTTTAGTGTCTTTTGAGGTTTACATAGTTTCTTGGCCTTTTGTCATCAATACTAAACTGAGAACAGCTCCAATTGCTTCTTCTTGCCTCTTCAGAGAGAAAATAGGAGTAGGCTGTTGTCGATTTAACAGACTCTGACACCTCCGTTACTCCACTGCATGAGAGGCTTTTTCTAGTAACCAGTGTCTGAAATGAGTGGAAACAGGACTTAGATTTACCCCTTTGAACATGAATCAATGAAGCATTATTGCCAACACGTACCCTTCACTGTCACACATTTCAGTTTTATTGCTGGTTCAGGAAGAATTAGAACTTTGTCTCCCACCCAGCTTTGCACCTGGGAGATATCCTTTTTATCCAGCTCACTCTCCGATTCCTGCATAATTAACCAAAATATGAAATCCCTAGCTTCCGCCGTGCATGTGCTTTAAAACTTCCTGCAAGACCACTAGATCATGTACAGATGGGCGATCACGGTCAGCTCACAGGAGGCAATCACAACTTCTACTTGGTGCCTCTTTCGTTTTCCTGCCTACTTACATCTGCCTAACCGTCTGTTCATCAATCCAGGGAGCATCCATCATGTAATAGGATGAGTCCTACTGAGTCAGACACTCTGCTTCAGTTCATGAAATGAGTTGGCATCATATTCTAGCCTTGGCACACTAAATGCAAAAGACTTCAGCCCTTTTAGATATTTTTCTGCTACAGATGAATAGCAGGCCAGATTAAATAATAGAAACATTCATTCAGCAAGACAGCTGTTGAATGAAAATATGCAAACCAGATGAAATTAGGTAAAAGTCATCTCCCTTGTTAAGGGTCAAAATGAGTAGTAAGCTGGGCTGAAGGGATACAAGATTTTGGGCTGCAGAGGACTGAGCAGGATGAATTCCACCACTAATGAGCTTAGTGAATAAGCCCATTACCTAACGAGCTCTATTGAACAAGCTTGATTTCCAGCCTAGCGAAAGCCTTCTGAACAGATAGATAAACAGCTCTATCAGTTTACACACAGACAACATATCTGTAGCTCAAGAGCGGAGTCACAGTCATTGTCACATTCTTTCCTGAAGGTGTAGATGTCAAGATGGATCAGAAAAGCAACAAACCGTAGAGGCTCTTCTCCAGTTTTGACCTTTCTTTTAAAAAATCTGATACAAACAAGGATACACACCAACAAGACTTGTTAACACACACGCATCCTAACAACTTTCCTCCAGCATTAGCGTAGGTCTGTTCCACCCTCCATGTGAGATACCACAGAGCTGGACTAGGAAACAGCCGGAGCTCCTTCCCCACCAAAATCATTCCACATTCATATGAACAAATGTTCCCAAAATGGTGCATCTCTGTGGATCTCCATCTGAAACCCTAATCTTGCTCTTGTGGCCCGGGAAGGTATGTCACACCAGATGCCGATTTAGAGGCGGGCAAATTCATTTGGGCAAATGGCCCACGGGAATCTCACACCCACGCTGTCTTGTGGAACAGTTTACTACCCCAGCAAAGTAGGAGTCTTGAAATGCCCAGTCTGTAAGGAATGGCCCATCATGTATCCACATGCTGTTTAGCACAGTTTGCAATTCTTTTGGCTTGGAAGTGAAAGGAGGAAATGACATTTCAGAGAAGGAGATTAGATCTACAGATGTTGAAAGAAAAATCCTTAAATCTTAATTTTGTCTTCTACATAGCAACGCTTGCATTCATTTTTTTTCTCTTTTTTTCTTCAATTTTCAGCAGATACTGAAGTATTGTTTAAACTATTCAGTTCCTCTAGTCGTGCCACTCTTAGACACTGCACCTTGTCCATCCTTTGTCATCGTCTGAGCAGAGCTAAAAAACATTTGGAGAGGGAAAAGGAAGGAAAATGTCTGAACTCTACCGTAAAAAATATCTCCTAATTTGGCAGGAGATAAAAATTTTTAGGAGAAAACAGGTGTTGGGTCTTTAAAAATATATGTATTTAAACCTATGCATGCATGCCCTCAAGTGTACATCACGGGGTAAATAAACATTCGTGCAGCTCACTTGTACATGTCAGTGTATAAATTCACTTGATTGCAGCATGAAAGTCTGGCACCAAATGTACTGTGAACTGCAAATGAATTGCAGCAGCTTTTATGATTCATTTTTTGTCAGAAACAAAGGAGGCGTCTGTAGCTGCCTCGTTAGCTGTGTCCAGAGGGTTCGTTTGCTGCTGCAGTACATAAAACCTGCTACTCGGCGAGGCTGTGGCTATGTGCATCCTTCCAGGACTGCTTTATTGACAGCTTTGACAGCCCCTTGCAATTTCATCTACATAAATAATTTTTGATGGTTCTGCCCACTCTGATCACAATGTGGATCGGGAGTAACTTCATTACAGTCAGTGAGTCACACCACTGAAAAACGAGTGTCACTGACAGCTAAACTGGGCTCTGTGGATTTGAATAGGTCGGGGCGTAATTTGGGAGATGTTATGCACTGCTTTTATGGGGAAGTCATTATGGCAAGAGATGCCTTCTGGTGTCAGGTCCTCCACAGAGCTGTATCTCATCTTTCATGTTTACCAGTGCTTTCCTTGGACATCCCGCGAAGAGCAGTGATTTCCAGCTCACAGTATTAGACATACTATAGTCAAGGCACTTCAGAAAACGGTTGGACAGAATTTGCGTGCCATTAATAACTGCTTCCCTGGCAATATCAAAACAGAGTGGGCAGACAGCACATCCACTACCTATAGCATTTGACTATACAATAAATTAAATCCACCCATTAAATCATCACAGACAATCTAGAGAGAAAGGGCATTTATCTGAACGTCCGTGCGTGTTAAACACTTTATCTGCAATGTGAAATACTTATGATGAAAACTATTGGTGACTAAAAGCAAACCAGGCAAGGATTTGTAGGAAATAAGCGTGGCTAATGTGCCTTTCACTTGGAGCAGCAATTTCAGGGGACGTGCAGGCACACAGATGAGCCTGCCAGCCCCAGTGGCACGCAGGCACACGGGACACCACACGGCTCTATGGTGGGAACAGCACCTCTGCTGAACTTGCCTTACAACGTCAGAAAGCTTAACGCTAACAAATGCTGATAGTATTTGTGCAGCCCAGTAAAGGAGCGGGAGTTCTCCAGCAGCGCCAGTTGAGTGTCTCCAAGCAGAATTAGCAGAAGGTTCTCTTTACCTCCACGTGTCCCATTTAACTGATTACTCTGAGCTTGTTCTCAGCCTCACTGCTGGGCTGCACAGAAAGATCTACCGCTTGCTCTGAGGGTCAGCATCACATCTGATACAGGGTACCACAAAACATGTAGTCGAAGCAGGCGATCTCGTGTCCTGCATTTCTGGACAGTGTTTGTCCCTCATGGGCTGTCACGGTGGCTTAGCTAATGGGCTCCTGAAGGCCAGCTGTAACTGCCAAGGGATGAGGTGAAGGGGTTTTAGGCAGCCACAACCACTTCCCTCGCCCAGTCCTATCACCAGCGAAAGATATAAATGGACGTACAGCAGCATTTTTGCTTCTGTGCAAGCTCTGACTATGACTCAGGACAAAAAGCTTCATGTGAGCAAGGCAAAATGATGGTAACTTTGTGCTTCCCATAGCAACCTTTGGCAGGCGTTTGGGAAGGACCCGATTAGCATTTGTCAGTTAGCTCTATGAATCTGTACCACAATCCTCAAAGTCAAGGGAGACTTGGATTCCACCTCTGGCTGTGAAATGACAAAGATCCAAAGTTTTCTTCACTGTGCTCTGCTCTTCTGGACATGCAACAGCAGTTGCCAACCACTGGGCAATGAACTTTACAGATAGAAAAACTTCTGAAACACTTAATCCCCGGCTATCCGTGATTTAATCGGGTAAACATGCAGAGTCAGATATCCCTCTCATCCCACATTTGGATCACTCCAGTTACAGCTCTGCTGCAAGACATGCACCATCTCCACCACACAGCTGAAGGACCAGAGTCCAGAGGGAGGAGGTGACCTGACAGTGGCCATACAGTAAACGTATCACTAATCAGCTCAAATGGCTTGCTTCCAAACATGCAATGCAATCTAAATAAAACATCAGAGAACTCAATCTCCTCTCACAGATAAAAGGACAGAATAGTGAAAAAAATCATTATAGATGATAAAGTAAAATACATTCTACAGGTCTGTGTTTTTCCTGCTTTACAGGGAAAGATCAAAAATGATTTAGCAAAATGCAAACAAAAGTTGTTTCTTTCCCAGACACTGATGTATTATTTAATACTAAAATACTATAAATATAAATCTGCAGAATCATCTAGCCAAGAAATGTATCTATGCATGTAAAGCAACACATACACATCTCACCAGACTCTGCCAAGGGGCTGTCGTCCAGCTCAGCCTGCGACGGGCTGTTGCTGCTGATGGCAAAGCAGTGATGTCTATTCCACACCTGCCTCACCTGTCCTGTGCTTGCAAGTATTTCTGTCCCTGTACTGGTCTTTCTTCTTCTTAGACTCTGCCTATAATTTGTCAGTTTAAATAAATTATTAGCTATACATTTTGCCAGAAGAAAAACCAGTTTGCCAGAAGAAAAACCAGTTTGCCAGCGCACCACACAGTGCTTTGAATTAGAAAGTCGGACGTCTGTGTCTCAGGCAGTTGGGTATGCCAAAGTATTTTAAAACCAGCAGCTTGCTAAAGTGGAATTTATGTGCTTTGTGACAAGTACTGGCACACGGTATGTAAAATGTTACATAGCAGCAAACGCAGTCCATTTAAGTTACAATATAATGTAAGCTTTTGAGCTTTTAATATATAACCCATTTTAAAATACTCTTGAACACACCCTACTACGGTAAAATTCAATTTTTAGCAAAACCTGGCCTACAAAATACAGCCCAAATACTTAGCATAACAAAATGTAATCACAGGAGTGAGTTTGCCACCTAAGATGCAATGCATCCTGTAGATCATTTATTTCCACTTGTCTTTTCAATGCAATTTTTTCTCCCACTCTGTTGAAGACCAGGTTAAATCAATAAAATAAAAATAGTGTTGTAATATTATATCTTGTGGCAAAAGACTAACATTGCTTCTAGCCGGTAGCTGTAAAAGTGATAAACCCAAACCCGACTTCACATAAACATGCAGGTCTTTGACTGTCTTTATCTATACCGCCGCACGCCCACAGAGCAAGGAACTGGACCCCACTGACCCCAGACCCCAACTCCCAGCAGCTCCAGATTCACCACGCTATCTTGTCCACAGAGGAAAACCACTTCATCACAAGCAACCACATCTCTGAATGTAGAACAGTGATTTTAAGTGTTTTTAACTGCATTTTCACCCATTTCAGAAGGGTTTCTTGCTTTTCTCAAATAACGTGATCTTTCACAAAACAGAGCATCTGTCTCCCCCTCAGCTGTAAACCAGACTGTTCTCACACACACCGCGAGGTGTTTCCAATCACAGGAGAGTAGAGAAGAGTTGTTTAAAAATAGGGATTAACAGGAACTCTGAAGAACGTTTGTGCAGCTCTGCTCAAGTCACCTGTAAGTACAGGAGACAAAACCCCCAAATCTCTAATTAATTGGACAGACTTTTCCTGTAAGATGCTTGAGCATCTTATGAGCGTGCCAGCTAAGTGTGCCTGGGCTGCGCTGCTCCGAGAGTCAGAGGGAATAACAACAAATGCAACAAATCATCTATTTAGTCAGTGGGCAGAGTCCAACCTTGGAATTTAAAAACAATCACTCTGCCTAATCGTTATTCATTGCGTATTTTTCCCTCACACCGCTCTGTCACTGATTAATGAAATGCTGCAAGATGACTGTCCACTTTAAGCAATTACGTGCAAGACACATAATGCAATAGTTGGAGCCTGCGCCACAAACACTTCCATAATGCAGGAATAATGGGTAAATTCCATGACCTTTCTAAGGAAACATGGTGAATAAAAGAAATCAAGACAGCAAAAGTCACAGGCCAGAGCACAGTGCACGCAGGGGGCTCAAAAGACATCTTAAAATGTGCCATACACAATTTTGAAGTCCCATGAATAGAGCAAGTGTCTCCCCAGCCATAACCCTCCACGCGTTCAGCTGGGAGTAAATCAGATTGAGTGGGTTTGAAAAGATTCTTGAGGGTTACACGCAAGATGTGAAAAGCAATCACACTGCTGTATATGATAAAACAACCATAAAATAAAAGACTGAAGGCCTGAATGATCGGGCACCAATGTAAAGTGATTTTTAAATGTTACCATCCAGATAGGGTAGAAAATAATATCCCTCTTGCAAAAACACAGTACTGAGTGGTAGAAAACAAAACCCACTACAGAAAAGGCAGCCCTGAGGAAAGACATGGCAGAAGCATGGGTCTCTCTCCCCTGCCTACCCCATCATTTCCAAACTTCCTTGCCTGGTGTTCAAACTTTCACAGGATTCAGGAGTTCAGCATGTGCCGTTAGACAGGTCTGTGCCGGAACAGCTGCAGCAGGGGATGTGTACCCACACCCAGAGATACAACAGGACTTACTTATGGTTTGCCCCTCATTCGTTTCTCAAAAGTATCGCGTATGTGGACTTCACAAAAAAATTATCGTCCTTTTTTTTAATGCACAGACACGTCAAAAAATTGCTCTACATGTGCTGATATACTCGCTTAAGGTTGATCTGAGAGCAGTCAGCGTAAGAGAGGAACTCAGTGCCCTTTTGGGGATGCTTGTGGCGGGCAATACTTCTCTAGTCTGCGTGCGGGCCGATGTGCAACCGCACAATCTGAATCCCCGTCTAATTATACACATGAACCATGTCAAGCATCACAAGGAGTGGCAGGAAATGAAGTCTAAACTTTCAGAGATTAGGCTGATGAAGAGATCGTATGCAGCTGTCAATAAAAGTCCTCTTCCTTCTCACCAAGTGCCCCCTGCGGTCACAGATCACTCGCAGGATATGACGGCAGCATTGCAGGGAGTACTCGCTGAACCGAAGGGGTATTGGCTTTATGCCCACTGTGAATAATGGGCTTTGTCAGGAATGATCTATTTAAAAACTAAGCACTACACAGGGTTGTCTTTCAGGCATACGCCGCGGTTCAGCAGCAGCCCGGGCGCGCAGGGCACGGTCCCTGGCCGGGGCAGTCGGCTCTGCCCGGTTGTGCCGCGCTCCTGGCTGGCTCGTGGCTCCCCAGGCACGGCCGGACCCGCAAGCCCCCCCACCATCAGCAGCTTTCCCACAGACACGAGAAAGGGGGCACAGTAAGAGCCCAAGCGGTTAGATGTAAGTTGCTAATTTCCTTCCCAAAAGCCTTTTACCACGGGGAGAACAAGTGTGGCACTCAGCCGCCTCCACCCTGTCCCTAGCGCAAAGGTGAGAGCTGCCAAGCGGGGAAGGGTAGCGGGAGCAGGCTCACACCCACCCATCTTCTGTCCCGTTTAGGTGCTGGGTGGCGCCGGCCCGAGCTCAGGGGTGTCACTAAGCCTGCAAGACTCTCTCAGGGAGCTGGGGAAGAGAAGAGCTGCTGAAGGCCAGTTATTGCTGCTGCCTCTCCTGCTGCTTTTTTTCATAGCGTGCATCCTCCCAAAATGTCATTTATTTTTTCCCTTCGGAGTCACACCCCGCTTCCCTCCGCCTCGCCGAGCAGGGACTGTGCTGCTGAGCAGAGCCCGTTTCAGAAGGTGGGGAAGCATCTGCGCCGCAGCCCTGCGGGTGACCCGAGCGCCAGGCTGTCTCACAACCCAACCGCCGCAGCGGCTGTGGTGCTGCCCAGGCTGTAACCCAGCCACAGCTCTGCGGAGCAAACAGCTGGTGTCTGAGACCGTTTTGGTGATGTGAGATCACTCCAGAGACTAATGTCCTCCCAGCTCACTATTGACACATAGGATGGGTAAATGAGATTTGCTTTGGCATCTCATTCACTTCTCAATCCATCTTCTCTGGTACTTTTCTCCCCTCCAGCCTATACATGGAAAGGTCAATCAGTTTAATTATAGATGTTAGACACATACGTGCCATTTGCAGCTCTGATAAGTGTGCTCACACAACTGGAACTCTGTTGCACACTCCTACTGGCTTTTGCAGCAAATGTAATAGCAACAGGTTTCTTACTGCAGCAAAGAAGCCTCCCCGTGTGGTCACTGGACTGATAACAAAAGAAATAAATAACTGAGGAGTACTGAGTTTTAATGACATTTCTGCAGCTTCACCAAGGCTGTCAGAAGATGCTACAAATATTTATTAAAGTTCACTGCCTTCCTAAACGAGCACTGACATCTCTATCTGTCAGATGCACGATCCAAGTCGGCAAACAACTGAACTTCTACACAAACCATACATTCAAGAATTCCCCGCTCCCATTTTGAGGATGCAGCACATCTTTCTCGGTGGAGCAGAGGAACCTGTGCGGTCCCTCAGACCATCACCTGGACCAGAATGGCAATCGCACAGCAATCTGGAGGCAGCTTTGAGCAAACCGCTCTCCCTCTCTTTAAGGCCCCTGACTTCCACAGAAGGTGGCCAGAACGGGTCACCTCCTGCAGACAGGGAAGGTGTGGCACTCAGATTTTTTCTGACGTTTGTTCAGAGAGTCAGTCCGGCACTTTGCCACCTGCAGTTTTCCTGCTAATCATTAGAGCATCTCCCCAGAAGAAAACTCTGCTGACGAGGCAGGTAGTTTTGATACCTGTCATTTCTCTCTGCCTCGCCGTTCTGTGCGGTACTCCCACATTCAAGACCCTTTGAAAAAGGGCAGAAAGAGGCACAAATCCATTAAGGGGCTATAAATGGTTGACTGAGACTGGCGTGTTGTTTCTATTCCTTTAGAGAAACCCACAAAATTCTACAGGGGTCAAAACAAACACACAAATACACAAACAAACACCAGTTGCCTCAGTCTTTGGAAAGGGCGCTGTAGTGTGTTCCAGGAACTCACACTGCAGCACAAACTTCACTTTGAAATAAAGGACACTACGACTTTTAATTGCATCCTAACCTTTCATTAATTGGGCTTTATGCAGTGAGCAACATCACAATAATAGGTCTGCAACCTCCATGCAGAATGCAAATGGGCCACAAGCAGGGGAGAGCACCTAAGCATGCCAGGCCACCAGCCACCGCGGGAGCTAATGGACTCATCCAGCACAACAGAGACTTCCTAATTATCCAGTAGCCTTTGTTTCACTGGAATTACTTTCAAAACAACCAACATCCGAAAAGCATTCCCCACACACCACAAATTTTGGCATGCACTCATCAGAGAGGCATGCTACAGCTCTAGGAAGTGATGGCTTTCAGCAGCTCTGAAAAGTCACATTTTAAATTTATTTCCATAATAATGACTTTAGTGAACAATTTTGTCAGAAAGATTTATTTGCATACCTCACATTTATGTTTTCATGTCATTTCTGAACTTCTCACAAACAACGGATTTTATGGCTAATAAAAGTAATAATCCCAAGGGCAGGAACTTTGTTTATTGCTTCAGCCGCACGTGCACAGTCCGCCTGGATCTGTGCCACGATGCTCCAGGGACCAATTCTGCAGGATGCTCAGCACGGCCCTGGCCATGTCTGGAGCTCGCCTGTCACTGCCTGCAATGCACAGAACCCACAGGATGAGGCCATAAAGTGTGAGCCCAGGGCTTGACAGGCACAGATCCTGTCCCGGTGAGGGAGGAGGGAGCACAAGCCAGACAGGATCCCCGCTCTGACCTGGGACGGTGCCTCGGAAGGGTTTTACAGCCCAGAGGACCAGTCAATCTCAGCCTCAGCACCAGATCTCCCCTTTTTTTTTTTTTTTTTTTGCCAGGGCTCGGACTTCTCAGCCCCAGCTTTAGGAGGAAAAGGGGCTTTCTTCCTGGCCATCTCACCCCTCGCAAGCCCTGGAGCCACCGGGGAGCAGCCGCTTGCCAGGGCCAAGCGCAGCTGCTGGCGCGGGGGCTCGGGGGGCTCAGAGCTCTCGGCGCGGCGCTGCGGGGGCCGGGCACAGCTGGGGTGCAGGACAAACCCCCTGCTCCGCCGCACCAGGAGGGGCTGGGACAAACCCCAGACCTTCCATGTGCCCGGGGTACAGGGGCAGGTTTTAGTCCCAGTTTTTAAGGCTGAGGTTCTCGAAGGCTCCAGGAGAGCCCAGCTCTCCGGGGTAGTTCTGAAGCTCTTGTCCTGCGACCCACCCCCACCCCCCCCCCCGCAAGGCGGCTCCAGGCAGGGCTCCAGCTCTGGGGGGCTGCGGGGCAGCCAGCCGCACCTGAGACCTCTCCCCTCCTCTCCCCGCAGCGGGCTGGCTGGAAATATCTCCCAGTAGCAACTTACTGTCTCTCGGGGATTACAATGCCATTTGTTCTAATTCTCGTTGACATTTCATTTCACACGCTATTAAATGAACCCCTTCAGAAGGACAAAACAGAAATTTGCTTTAAAAGAGAGAAAAATAACGCGTCTGTTAGGACAAAAAAGAATTTGCCATTTATTTTTCTGATATAGTTAACATATATGGTGCAAGGCATCCAGCCAGCCTAAACCAGTACTGCTCTATCGTACATCGTGCCGCACTCGGTGACAATGGCAGCAAAGTCACCAACATAACGCCACATGCTTCTGTTGTTCTTGCCATTTTTACGCCAGTCATAGCACTCCTAACTAAACTTTCCCTTCGTTTGTAAGTAGAGTTGAAATGTTTTCTGTAAATATCCAGATTTGTGTCTGCAATAAGATGATACCGGATAATGGAAGGACAAATGTAAGGGAACTTCAATGAATCATTTTTTATTTCAGCAATTTAGCAATGACATATTATATCAATCACTTCTGCACTGGGCCTGCAGAGTAAGTAGATACCCTGACACATTTTATACCTTTCTTTGAACAATACAAAATGACCTTTGGAGATGGAACAAGTTGCTGAGGGTAGCTGTGAATCTCTCTTAGTGGTGAAAGGGAGCAAGGAGGGAGAGGGACAGACATCCTATCCTGGCCCAGGCAGGCTGGGCAGGGGGATACGAGGGGACAGTGGCTCCCAGAGCACCGAAGGGGACAGGCCACTGCCAGGGGGACCACAGCTCCCAGCTTCAGTGGGATGTTACACAGAAAAAAGCACAAAGTGATGCGAGCTGAGCTGGAAAACACAGCCGTGAGAACGCCTGCTATAAAAACACAGCCTCCTCCTGCTTTCCATGGGCCTTAACTCCCAACGTGCTACATTTATCTTCTGTGGTGATTAAAGCTCAGCAAAGTCATTAATGCTAAGACATTCCTCACTGTACCATGTTAAGAAACAGACTTGTCTACTTATTTAAAGAAAATAACCCCCTTTTTCCCTCCTAAATCTGCTTTCACAGGGGCAGTGTCCAACTGCAAAATGCCACAGAGTCCATTTGTATAAGGCTAATCAACAATTTTATGAATCCTGTAAAAATACAATTTATGGGGAGAAACAAAGGCCGTTATTTGCAGAAAACACACAAGTTCACGATGGCAATGCAGCAAAGCAACGTGCAGGGAGGGGGTCCCCACTGTCCCTGTGGGCTCTGAACGTGGGGATGCCCGGAGCAGTCGTCCCTCCATCCAGCACCTGGGCAAAGCGGGGGCGGGGGGCCAGGACCCTTACCCACCCCCACCCCCTGGCTCCGGCTGCCAAAAAATGCTAGAAACTACCGTGGTGAACAATTCTTTTGAAACAAGGATGAATTTTGAGGATGATGTGAACTTCTACCTCCTCAATTTTTAAACTAGGATTATGTCATATAATAGCCTTAAAGATATTCCCCAGGGCCAGTCACTTTTACAGTGAATAATATCTAATCACCCATTTCTTCCATATAATATACTACCGCCTGCTAAATTTGTCGATTTAATTAGCTCTTTCCCTTAACACTCAGTATGATTAAATCTGTATTAAAACTTTCTGTGCAGCACAAGAGCAGACACACCTGAGCATTTTCTAAATTTAGCAGAGGACAATATTTAATGCGTTATTTTTAATGGATGCTGGAATTGCTGCATAAATGAATTCTGATTTGAATTTCCTCAGCCTCCTTATTTTTTCCTCAACTCCCTTAAATTGTGTATTAAGCAGATTAGAAAGAGTAATGGAGGAACCTACCTGGTACCATCCATCAAGTATCTTTCAGAACTAAATTAACAATGAGCACTTTATGCAAAAAGAGGAGGAAGAAACTGGGTTTCTTTATACTTCAGCTTCATCATTTTATAAGATGTGTCAGACTAGACACATTTGGACTCATCTCACAGTTTCCGTGCGGTTTAAGCAGGGCAAACAGAAGGGCTGGAAACAATTCCTGAGGATTTTCATAAATCGCATTTGATCCGAATTTTAGGAAGATTTGCGTGTATTTGGGGTAATTAAAAGGCTCGTTTGTGCATTGTGGAGCAATGACCTGATCCCCTTTTCACAAACCACATCAAATTACTGTCGATATGAATCATCAGCACAGCACCAATTATTAAAAGATTTGTCACGCACCAGCACCCTGCAGGCGCAAGTGCGAAGGCAAAGCCGGCATCCCCGGCGTCCCAGCAGCCTGCGCCCCGCTCAGCACCCACCTGCTCCAGGGGAACCCTCCCCCCAACCGGGCACCCTCGGGGACCACCGCTGCAGACCCGGAGCGGATGGGGGATGCCGGGCACGGCACTGGGGAACGCAGCCCCGGTGCCTGGCCAGCTCCGCCGGCTGACAGGGAAAACTGGCTCGCTTCTCTTCCCCAGAGCCCGGGAGATGCCGAAATTGTCCCTAAAGCCACAGTCTCAGGGGTTATCGGAGCTGTGCAGAAGCACAGGGTAACAGGCGTGCGGCAGATGTTCCCCACCAAGGAGATCTCCTGTCAGAGCATCAGCTGAGCTGTCACAGCCCCTGAGAGCAGGAGTGACTCAGGGCTGTTTCAATTTAAATTTAAATTGCTCAGTGCAACTGGCAAATAAAGAGGCAAGGAAGGAAGGATGGAAGACTTGACAATACCAGCTCCAAGAAAAAAAAGGGTAAAAATCTGCGATGGGATCTCTTCCAAATCCTTTCAGTGTCATTCATTAGGCAGACAGACAGGAAACCATCCCGGTGTTGCTGGGGGCTCTCGGCTGCCTTCAGAAAACCCCACAAAAGTCTTTGCGTGTCACTAATCGGAATCCTTTCTGTTGCCAGTGCGGGAATTTATCTGAATTGTGTTGTGAGGGTTGAAAGTCAGTTCTTGGCCCATTTAACTGTACAGCCACCTCTTTCATTAGAGTCCACTGGCAGAAAGATAACCAATTCTATCTTCATAATTACAAAGACATCCACAGCAGGAGACAATAAGGTTGTTTCTTACGGAGGATTTGAATTACTTCAATTATCGTGTCTGAAGCCTTCCCATTCAGGGAAGCGTGAGGTTTGGGATTACTTTAGAGCAATCAATTGTGCCTGATTGGTTATATTCAATAAAACCAGATGGGAGAATCTTTTTTTGTTCCCTTTAGGCCATACAAGCTCAAAGACTCGTTAAAATCTCTGTGCCCCCTTCAGGGCTGTCACTTGAACAAAACAAAGGCACAAACTGGAGAAAGGAGAAACTAATATTCTTGGGTTTATTTAGGCTGCTTCTTCCTGAAAGAACAGTTTATCCCCACATGTCATCCACTGAATTCAAAGAGCTGTGCTCGGGAGGCCGGAGCCGTCACCCTCCCTTTGCAGGCAAAGAAACTGGGGCACACGATGGCCAGTGATCTAGGAACAGGAGTCAGTTCTGATTAGTTTGGAAAGGCAAAAGAAAAGGAGATCCAGCATGTCACTGTGCGAGGCTGCAGCCGGCTTCCCGGAGCATGCAGAAGCAGAGCTTCTGTAGGTGCCGTGACCAAAGGACAGATCCACTCCCAGGGTGGCTTTGCGCTGCAAGCAAAGGCCAGCCAAGCTGAAGTCTGACCCCCCGTACGAATGAAGTTCTCCTGACTAATTAAAATGCACTTTTTCTTTCTCTTCTCTCTGCTAGTCAATAAGATAAACAATAGGCTAGTGGAATACGAAGAACTTGCTTTGTGCATTATGGATTCTCAAAGATGCTTTACAGCAGTAGATAGCAAACACAAAAGCTCAGCTATGAAGTGTTTATTTCTGTCTAAGTACGTGTTCCTCTGGTGTCACTTTTGGCACAGAAGAAACATGCTTCCACCTAAATATTTCAAAATGGCCACAAGATTTAAAGCACATCCTCATTAAGAGATTTGTAATCCTGCCTCTGGAAGGTATGCAGAAAAATGGATATGCCTCAAAAGCCTTCAATACATTAATGTTTTTTACATAACCCACTGCTGTTTAGCCAGACCTCCATCTCAGGTTTACACTGTAGCACAGATACAAGTTCAGACTGGTTTAAAATTCTACATTTAATAGAAGCTCTCTGCTGATTTGAGGCCATAGCTATGAGCTTACTCTCATCTCTAGGAGTTGTGGCTGCCTTTAAGAATTCCACCAAATCTCTCAACATCCTACTGGCTCCAAGCTTATTAAATTCCGTAAAAGCTTCCCCTAAGAAAAGATTATTTCTCTCTTCATTTCCACCTCTGATCGAAAGCCTAAGTCAGACCACCCAGTTAAACTAAAACAGGATGATACTTCCAGGTGTGGTTCTTCATTAGCCCTAACACATCTTTTGGGGAGGTAGGAGAATTGTTCTTTTCAAGTGAAACATATTTATGAAAGCTACAATTGCTCTGCTCACAAGAACAACGTGCTGGTTCAGCACTCCATGCTGGATCAAGGAAGCACTTAAGCACGTATTTCATTTAGGTAGGTGTTCAAATCCTACCGCCTTAAGCAAAGCACGCCTCTAAGCAGGTTGCCGTACAGGCTGGTTTAAGCATCAGCTTTGCTGTACCCTGGTTTAGGGCTTAGCCCTTCTCTGGTAAGCCGCCGAAGACAGCACCACCGCCACTTTCCACAGCTAGACAGAGAAAGTTGCAGAAAGTAATATCGTGCACTCCCCAAGGAAATTAAAGTGGTCATGCTGGAGATAGTTTCTGCAATGGAGAATGAAAGATGCTTGCATTATCAGTGGAGTATAAGATATTGTGAAATAGGGCTGTGCTCTTGCAGTTCATGCCCAAGCTCAAGCTCTGTCTTATCTCAGGACAACGTCACAGCCTGCTCCTACATTTGCTTTGCAAAGAAAAGGAGGACATAAAAAAATCTTTAAAAGACTTTTTTCTTTACTTAAGTGTCACCTGAAGGTTTAAATTTAGTAATTAAAAGTCCCTCTATGCTTCTGCATGAATTTTTAAATATAGTCATTAAAATAAAAAAAACCTTAGCATGATCCACCTTACGTAACTCTCTCCACAATTTAAAAATAACTTGTACAACTTTCTAGTACTCAGTGTGCATCACAGCAATTATAGGAGAGGCAGGTACCCCGACTGCGGCGCATGCAGAGCTCACGTCTCAACCCGTTCCTCACCAAGATCTTCCTTTACAAGTGCTTTAGCCCTCGGGTACAGAATCCCCACAGTGACAGGGGTAAGCCAGCATCCTGCAACAGACCCAAGCTCCACTGCACCCCGATGCCCAGCTCTGGGGGTGCTGGGGGGAGGCACAGCCCAAACCCCTCCCTCACCCCACCATCAAACAAGTCTGAGGGGCCAGCATGGAGGCTGCTGCGTGCGTACAGCTACATGGCGGGGACCAGGTCATCCTTCTGCATGTGGCATCTCCTTACTGCAAGCACGTGTCACATTTTGCAGAGCTGTTTATGTCTGGAGCTAAAAGCAGCACAGCTCTGCATTGTACCTTGGCTCCTGGCTAACTGAGTTACCAGAGAATCCTAAATCTTATGTTATTCTGGTCCAATAAATATTAAAGTCAGGGAAGAAAGCTCATTAAAAGTCCCAAGAGTATCAGTACAAAACAGAGCTATATTAGTATTTGTGCTGAAATCAAACAACGCATTAATAGCACTTCATAAAATCTTACATGTGTTGGTCTACACAGCTCTGCAGCTGAATCCTCTGCTATGTACTGCGGCGAATGAAGAGACAGGACGTAGCTTGATGCAAGCAAGATGTCGATTTATTGCACACAGTCCCGAGTTTATATATGTTTTCAGAAGCTGCGCGCTTTAAACAGATTGGTTCTTTAAGCTAAGCATTACATACTAGGCCATCCCTGATTGGTGGTTAACTACAAACAAAGGACACTTTAAGCGTTTAGAGTCATCAATTAACAGCAAGGTGTTACCTCTCCTTGGCCCATCCCTTCCTCACTCCCTTATCTTTTCTCGGCATGACTCACCCTGTTGATTGTTATCTACTCACACTCCTTGTCCTCCCAGGGTTTGTGGCCTACAAGCTCGAGCACATTCCTTTCAGCTGACTGATTGCCACTTACGGTCCTGATTTCCAGGCCCCCTCCTGCAATGTACCACGGGAGGACCAGGTATGAAGGCTCTTCTGTTCCAGATAAAGTTCCTGAGAAATTCCCAGAAGCAGTCAAAAAACTAGAAGCCAGTAAGAATTACAGAGTGGAAAGAAATGACCATGTGAGAATGATAAATGCATTGGAAAACAAGGCGAGCGAGGATATATATCAACATAGGTATATAAATCATGTAGGCGCATGATGAATTTGTTATGCCAGCCATGGCTGTTGAACTGTTAAAGCAATGCTAAAATATGACGGAGGCACATGTGAAAAACTCAAGGCAAGTCTCCCAGGCCTTCATCCCTGTCTGGAATAAATTATTATAGCTGTACTCACCTAAGTTTACATTAAATTAGAATCTAGCCGGTTTTAGCTAGAGAGAATTATTACTGAGCATACATCAGGCAGAACATCATTAGGTAGTCAGGCACACATTTATTTTTTATTCCCCAACTGTATACCATCCCGAGCCTACCCACGCCTTCAAGCTTTCTTCTCCTGAACACACACCCCCACTCTGGGTGTGCAAGAAAAATCCTCCTGATGACCTTCAGCTCACGGCGTGGCCCTGAACCTGCCGGGGGGAGCCGGGGACCAGCAGGGACGGAGTGGGGCAGGGCACGTGCCAAAGGGGCTGGGGACCTTGCGATCCTGCCAGCGGGGAACGGCAGCCCTCGGCGTGCAGATCCTGTGGAGCCGACGCTGCAGCCTGCCCTGGCGGCGGGCGCTGGAGCTGGGTCTGTGGCTTTTTGCAAGCAAGGAGCCAGGTCAGATGAGACCGGGGAGTCCTGCCTGCCCTGGGCCAGCTGCTGCCAGGCTGCTGTGCCACCGCCTGCCGTCCCCATGCCAGTTTGCTGTGTCATTGCAGAGCTATTTATAGACTCACGGATGTATCCAGGGAACCGGAGGATGTTGACTAGTATTCTTCTATGAATAAAACATGAATATTTTCCCCACGTGAGAAGCTAAGAGCTACTTTAGGTTTAACGTTTTTCTTTCTGATTGGACTCAGCGGAGCCAGTTACTTGTACTTGACACCAAAAAAAAGGATTTGAGACTTGGCCTAAGAGTATACGTTGCAAACACTAGGTCAGTATGTCCTTTGCTGTGACAGAACGGCACTATTCTAACAATATTATGGAAAAAAATGATAAAACTTCAGGAAATTTGCTTTTTCTGCGGATAGTACCCTTTTCTCCATTCCTTCTGTCTCCTGAAGTCAGAAGATACCTTCCTTGTCACTTGAGCACAAAACATTTCATTCTTTGGACAATACGGGCCTTGGTAATTTTTTCCTATCTGTAATTATAAATGGAATTTAAACAGAAGGCATGTCCATGTTTTCTCCAAATATTAAATTGCACAAGAGGAAACACTGCTTCCCTCCCTCTCCCAGTGCCCAAGCAGAAGCTGACTCTCAAGGGCAGGGGCTGCCCACTGTCCTGAATTCATACTACTTGGATGAAATCCAGCACCACCAAAAATCCTCACTAGCCAGGGAATTCTAATGGGGACCAGATCAGTGTAGCAACACAGAGAGACCGACCGGCCAACACCACCTTTGGCCCTTGCAAAGGCTGAGACTCCTCTTTTAGAAACATTCAGGGAAAGGGCAAGACTCGCTCTTACTGGTGTGCCTTTGTGCTGTTCTGGCTTTGTAGGGGGAAAAAAGGAGCCTTAAAATGAATGCAACGCAGCTTGTTCCTACCTACAAGCTTTCAAGCATCAGCTTAGGGAAGGGAAGGGAGGCAGGGTGCCTGGGTGTTTAGCTTTCATCAGCCTAGCTAAGGAATCAAAAGCAATGAAGGCACAGCAGCACACAACACAGCACGTGGCTTTTCAGTGGGTTAAATGAATCTAAGCTGAGCTCTGCGCTGTTGCAGCCAGGCTGCTGCTGGAACATCCCAGCTTGCCAGCACCAAACCTGCTCAGCAGTCCCTGTGCTCGGGGAACTCGCCGTAGGACTGTCCACAGCCTCCGTAAACAAGCTGTCTGGAGCATACCCAACCAGAAATGGAACGGCCTGAGTATTTCACCCCTCCTGGCTAAGGCACTAAGTGTTTTCATTTGTTTCCTGTCGAAATCCCCATTTCTTGCCCCTCCTTCCTATAGTCACACATTTGGTAGAGAGCACCAGACCCGACATACGCTGCGCTATTTCAGCTTTATGCCATCCTCACACCGCAGCGTTACACCAGCATAAATCCAAGAGTTTTATCAAGGACCTTCTATACAGATCAGTGGGCAGACAGGTTGAAAGGACAGGAGATCCACTGTCTCTCAGGCACAACATGGGGTCCTTTTGTTGATCAGTAAGAACATGCAACCCGTTACCTGCACATTACCAGCTCTACCCCAGTCTCTCTCTCTCCCTGTTGAAAAATGGATGCCAGGTTTCCTACAGTGGCATCTGAGATGTGAAATGACAAAAGGAAGGTCAATTCGGTGGATACATTTCTCCATACACTTTTGAAGTAGGTCAGGTAATATAGGACTTGGCATCACTCTCAAAGTAATCATAACTGGAATTAAATTTAGATTTCAATAATGAAGGCACTTGAAAAAGTCAAAACTCCAGGCCTGTTTCTGTGGCCCCTCTTTCCTGCAAGAGCATCCCATGACTCTGTGGGCCTTCAAAGGATCAATAATATACAGATATTACCAATTCATCCAAGAGAGTTCTTTATTTTTTGCTACTCTTTTTGTCAGCCTCCTTGGACAAATCACCACGTGGTTAAACATAGCACTTTCACAGCAACTTTCACTGTAAAATTTCAGTTTATTTATAAGCTCCTGTAACAAACATAACCTTATAACTGCCTCTGCAAGATGAATAAATACCATCAGCCTCTGCTGTTACAGCTGAGGACACTGCAGCATGGGAAGATGAAGTGAGCTGCCCAGGTGTGCACCAGAATGACGTGACCAAGCCAGGGAAAGCTCAGATCCTCCTGGTACTTAATCTATATTACTTAGGAAACGTTCTTTTCAGGTTCAAAAAGTTTTTGGTTTAAGGTACATTTTTCATGGCTCACTAAACTGCTTGGTTTGAATTTGATTCACAAGAAAAATACTGAAACAGTGCAATAAGTTAGTTCCTCAGTGTTTCAACACATCCTATATTAGAAACCGTGCAAGAAGAAAGCCTGACCTAATGAGATTACCCAAGCTACTATTTTCAGGGCTAACCGCACTGAGGAAGAAAAGAAAGAAAAGCACATTACTGACTGATAAATAAAATAAAACTCTTTTTCTGATTTATTCTGTAAATCAAAATGCTAAAAGAACCTCTAAGGCTATATCAAAGCCGAGAAAAACGTAACACAAAATCAATGTTAAAGGCCATCTCAGCATCCTTTTATCTAACCAAAACTGTAAACACACTGCTACATTCCCAAAGCACAAAATCCATTTACACTTTGCATACTTGAAAAGAAGTCTAATGCATTTTGAAAACCACAGACTTAACTGCACGCTTCTCCCATATAATTCAACAGGACTTAATAAGATTTGCAGGAGGCACAAAAGGCAAATTGAACCCTATAGCTGAACACACAATTTCAGGTTCCCAGCAAAGAGGCAAACCTAGTGATGGTGAAAATATAACACCAGAAGGGATCAAAGCAGGATAATGGATGACCAGAAAAATAGAGGGAAAAGTCATGAAATGTAAAGTCAGTGCTCAATTTTTTGCAATACTTCTCTGAACATTCAGCAGATGATTTGTAATAATGACACAGAGTCAGTTTTCAAACCCACTTCCCAGAAGGGTGTTTTTTTTTTTCTTTTGTGGATAACTGCATTTCAGAGCTATCCAGGTCTTTTTGGCTCTGGGTAACACAACCAGCCAGCCACGCTCCGAAGGAAAAGGCTGCTTTGGCTTTGCAAGTTCATGCTGCTCTTGTCAAGCAAGCACGATCATGGCCTCCCTGAAGCAGCTGGTCCAGCCTCAGAGAGGCTTACATGTCTTCATCCTACCCTGGCCATTACCTAACGGCAGGTCAGCACTTCCACCAGAGAAGTGCATGTTTAAATTCCTGAATTTGACAAGAAGAGAGAAAACTCTGAAATCACGCAGACATGATCTTAGAAAGACAGGTCTCAAGACATCAAAGACTTGTAGTCATTTGAAGCCATCTGTGTATCTAGCCATCCACCCACCTATCCGTGGACATACCCCTAGCAATTATCCAGCGGCTTTTGATCCCTTTACTGACATCTCTGTGTCCTGCAAAGGCTGCAGAAGCACCGAATGGTGAGTTTGTCATCTTGGAGCCCTCCTTAA
Source organism: Falco peregrinus (assembly GCF_023634155.1). Taxonomy (NCBI): domain Eukaryota; kingdom Metazoa; phylum Chordata; class Aves; order Falconiformes; family Falconidae; genus Falco; species Falco peregrinus. The sequence continues at coordinate 7,020,295 of NC_073736.1, read as the reverse complement.
ACTCTCTGCCCTGTTCTCAGCCCCTGCACTCCCAACACCTCTGTGAAGCCCACAATGCTGGAGAAGCATAAACACAGACGATAGTTTTCCCTCTGCTTTAAATCAGGGAAGTAGACATTAAGCTTAGTTTAAACAGGGATATACACAGCAGAAGGCTGAGAGCTTATCCACAAGTGGTCTAAAGCATGGCACAAACTCAAATGATTCAACACAACAGATGCTCTTTATACCTGTCTGACTTTCTGCACAACATGCACTTTGATCCAAAAGCTTTTACAGTAACGCTTGAGCCAAAGATTACTGAGGAAAACAGAAAGACTCCCGTTGACTCCAAGCCCTGGATCAGGCTCTCAGATAGAGGAACTGAGCATCAGGTTTGGAGTCAGTAACATAAAATGGGCACACTCAAAATTAAAAATATGCCTCCTGCGCAGTCACTGCGATAACTTATGTCAATTCTCCCCACACCCTCTCCCCCCTACAAAAATACCACTTAACAGTGGCCTGCGAATAAAGCATCACTCCAGGAAATCTCTGCACATGGTGTGGCTGCCGCACCGCCTGCTCTGCAGGTGGCATGTCACCAAGACAGGCTGCGGGCAAGGAGCTGTGCGCGGGCTGCAGAGGGTGCAGGTGGCCCGAGGAAAGGGGAGAGGGGTCGAGCAGGTTGGGAGTGGATTGCCACGGGAAAATAAAGATACTGATTTTGGAGGAGGCATATGAAATGACAAGGGATAATATTTGTCCTTTTTCCCTTACTGCCTGCACAGCAGCGTGCCAGGTTCCCTTGTTCTGACACAGAGTTCTGAGCTGTGCAAGTAAATCTGGAAAAAAACTGGCATCACTGCTGCAAGCTGCCCTGCAAAGGAAAGAAACCTGACAGGGCTTCTGCACCTTCCCTTTCTGGTCTCTCCACCATTCTCCTCTCCTGTCTCCATCCCGGGAGGTGTTTCCATGGCAACAGCATGCAAAGCGGTCCTTCCCTCTGACATGGGAGAAATGTTGAATGGCTGAAAAGAATTGGCTTGGGAAAACCTGGAAATTCAACTAAAAATAGGAAAGGCAATAATGGAAGGTGATGGTGGAAAGCTGCCTGGGGACTTCAAAACCTTCTAGAGGTCTTGTTACAGGCTGAATGCAATTTGGTGTTTCTCTTTCACTCTGATGTCAGGAAAGATAAGATTTTTGTTTTCTTGTAAGATGTGAAGCGTCTGGCAGTGTTGTCCCTTCACCCAAGCCTAGTATTAGCAGTAATTCTCCTAATTCCCTTTTATCACACAGAAATGATTCTGAGAGACCTGGAGAGCAAGGAATGAGCAGCAGAGCCCCACCACCCCTCCCAAGGAACAGCTTCGCTTGAAAGCATATACTGTTACAGTAAATGGTGTAATTTGTGCTCTGATGTCCTGCACGGCTTTACAACAAGTGACAAATCAATCATTATACAAACATCCTTTGATAATCAGTGTGGTTACATTAATTATGATAAATGCTTTTAGCAGCTGCAGTATGTGGACACAATGCATAATTGCATAGGAATCATATTACCCTACTTTTCCATTCATGTCCTGAAGTACAAAGTCTTTCAAAAATTGCCATACTGCAATAGCTGAATGCAGAGTTTACAATCCACTCTTCCAAGTGTTTAATTGTAGAAAATGCAGAGTCCATTAGTATTACTGTTATTAAATATTAAGTAATATTCCTTGAAAAAGAACCATTACCACTTCACAAATTACAAATATACAGGAGGACTATATCAGTTTCCTGACCCAGGGGATTAATTGTAGCAGTTGTTGCACAGCAACACGGTACAGCAGATTAGGACCTCACCTAATGAATAACACTGCATCCAATTGAAATTGCAAGGAAATTTAGCTTGCCAGAATGCAATTACAGAAGTCTAAATCTGATTGGATTGCAGTATTTCTGTATTCTTAAAAAGCACATCTGTAATGAATGGTAAAGAGCAGTAGATGAGGAATGTGTAACTCCCATTGGTCTTAAAGACACAAGAGGGGTGGGGGCTGAAACGTTTCGAAATAAAGCGACAAGATCAATGGATACATCTTCACATAATTAACCTCAGGGATTCGATACCACAACACATCACTGTGAGCAAGAGTTCCGCTTCCTTTTCAGAAAGAACAAACATCTCTACCAAAACCAGGAACTGATGTCAAAATAATACAGTGCGAATTTAGAAAAGGTTATAATTCTTTTGAGTTCATAGAGAAATGTCCTTGATGGTCAGTCTTCCCCTCAGTCTCTGTTTTCAGAACCAGTTCCCATTTGTCACTGTGAGTGACAGGACACTGAAGTGGACAGATTTCTGGAGCCACTGCCCCAAGGTTGCTTGTGATTATATTCCCTCTCATCCTAATGATCGCAAGGGGTCAGACCCTTGGTTTTACATCTTATCATCATGGAGCTTTAAAAAGAGTCTTTCAGGGGATTTCAGGGTAAAGGAGAACAGCTACATTAATTGTATAGGAAACCAAAAGCACATGTTTCACCACTTGTTACAGCGTCCGTGTTATTCCTGCAATAAAGCTATCGCTGGGAAAAAGAGCTAGTTTTCGGCTAGGAAGACCTTATTTGTTCGGACAGTAAAGAAGTGGCCATGCACTAAGTATTTGGATAGACTCTATGCCAGCACAGAGAAAGGGGGACAGCCTGCAGAGCCTGCAGAGCACTGCCCTGGGAAGGCAGCCCAACGGCTCCTTGGCATTCCAGCTGCCAGTTCTCATCTGGCATGGACAGTGCAGCTGAGATGATGGAGCAGGGTGACAAGAGCCTTGGTATTTTAGTGTCACAAGAAACACAAAATGAAAAAAAAACTGTGCAGGAAGGCTCCAGCTGAATCACAGCCTGGCCCTCCTCAAACGGAGGAATCGCGAGAGACCACACACCAGGTCCCAGCAGGACCTCAACAAGGGAACGCCTGTTACGCTCACCCCAACCTTAGGGCATCCTGGTGCCCCAGAAGGAAGCACAACTATAGTTGGCAAAAGAACAACATTTAAAGCATAAAGATAAGCAGAAATTCTGTTTGAAGGACTATTTAGAGAGAATTTCTCCCCAGAATTTGACCTTTTAAGACAGAGTTTTCATAAAAATAACAAGGGCTGTAATAAATTCTGAACCTAAACATCCTATTCACAATGCACTTTGAGACACCCGTTGTACAAGTTAAGGGATCCATAGACCCCTTAGTAGAAAAAGACTTTGCGGGAGGATTTAGAAAAACATTGATACTTGTGCTTTCAGAAAAAACCCCACCACTGTGGAATAAAGGAGACTGAGTAGAGACAAGTCTGAGGAGACTCCTGAAGCACCCCATGAGATTCCTTCTGCTGCCTTTTAACACATTACCCTTTAGGCTTTGACCAGAGCCTCTCCTTTTCCTCTGTGCACAAGTTCTCCTGAGGAACCTGTGTCCCCAGGGATCCAGCAGTCCCAGTAGTCTGCGCAAAAAGGGGTCTAACCCTGTATTTTCATCAATTATTCCCTAAACCTCTTGGCATTAGAAGATTTGAAAATAAACCCTCTTTCATATTTGGTGAGGCTTTGGAGTCTGATTTAGAAATGGTTTGAGAAGAGCTTTTTTTTCTTCCTTTTTAGCCTTTATATCAGTCATTTTATCTGATATATGATAAGCTCAGATGAGTTTAAACTGATTCATCCTATTTTGTAATGTTTAAATGTACTTTGCTGAAGCTCCATCATAATGTCACACACTTTTAAAATGAATAATTCATCCTGCCCACCTCTTCTGAAATGCCAAAAGGATACTGCGCCTTACCAGACAGAAGCAAATACCTTTACTAAAAAGTACACAAGGAAACAATATAATTTAAGAAAAAATAGCGACCCAAGATGCACCACTGCAAACCTCAACACCCCGATCTCGTGTGGGAGAGCACATTAAAGCCCTGGAGGGAGGGAGAAGGCTCCTTCCCAGGGAGGGCTCAGCCCAGGGGTTCAGTTGTTCCCTTCGTCAGGCACCGACGGCTCCGCAATTTCCAACGGGAATCAAGAAGTATCTGAGAATCAGATATCTGACAGGCACAGATAAGGCTCTTCTAGCAAATGCCTGTCAAGGAACTGTGCAAGAAATGACATTGATTTTATCCCCATGCTGGTACTATTTCAGGGACAGCCTTTGTCAGTTCTATATTTAGCTGCTGTATTATGTACCTTACTAATAGCCAGGTAGAGTTTTGTCAATTTTGAACCCAGCAGGGATCAGGTTAAGACTCCGGAATGAATGCCACTTTGTGCAAAACCGGTGTTTGCCAACTGGAATAAAACACAGGTATCATGAAAGAAACCCAGAGAACTTCTAATACCAGGCAGCAGTTTCCCCCCGCTGTGTTAGCACAATGGCCTCCTGCAGCCACCGCACGACGGCACGCTCACACCCTGGGCTCAGTGGGGTGAAACCTCCCACCCGGCAGCACCCACCCCGGGGCAGGGGTAGGTGGTCCGTGGGATGTTTACAGCCCCCAGAAACACACCACTGCGCTCCCTGGGAGCATCCTTACAAATTCCCCAGCCGCTGGGAGGGGGAAAACAGCCTGGGATGGAGGAAGATGAAGGTAGCAGGACCCCCAAGCTAGGTCTTTGGAAAAATAAGGGGTACTAGAAGAGACAGGGGGGTCCCAAACTCACATTTGGGATGACAAGTTCTGATTTGGTCCAGAGCAGAAAGCAGCATCTTGCCCATTTGCCCCTGGCTGGCATCACCACCTGAGCGGGCTCCTGCTTTGGTCATAGCCACTCATCTGCCTGACAGGAACCAGGAGAAATTTTCTGAAGATGTCAGATAGGCTGTTTTGCCACGGGGCAGCACTGAGGGGAAGGCAGGAGGCTGTGCTTCTGGCCGGACAGCTGCGTGAGCAGGGCCACTTGCCAGAAGCGCTTGGCCTCCAGCAGCCCCGGTGCCTCTTACAAACAGATTTCCAGCAGAAGAGAGCACTCCACGATGCCGATAAATGCATCATTACGCAGCCCGATATTTGAGGGTCTAAGTCTTCATTTGTATTTCATAAATATTTTATGCAAGGGTATTTTTACTGAATCATGGACAAGGCATGAGACAAACTCTCCACTGGAGATACTAAACGCATCTGATCACTTTTGCTGAACATTTGCAGCACTACTGGGAACACTGGCTGCTATCACTCACAGCAGAGCGCTTCAGACAGCACCAGGAAAAGTAAGGCAAGGACAGGCTTGTATCATACAGTCTTGCTTTTGTGGAGACAGGCTTTTAGAAAGCCAAAATCAGCTCTCCCAACACCTTATCCACCTGGAATAAATAAAAATTAAAGCAAACTAAAAAACCCTGTAAAACTCCATAGTCATTTTCCATCGAGAGCCCCATGCTGCTCATCAAACATTGAAGAGCAGTCTGTGAATATCTGAAAAAATGACCTCATTGTCATTCTTCAAATCTTCCCTTCAAGCCTCAGAGTGCAGCGACGCTTGCAAAAGAACACTAGATGAGTCTAGAGTCCTGTGGCCACATGTTTTCACATTCACCAGCATTTTTTCACTCCCAACTATCTGTTTTCATATGGTTGAAATGCAAAGTGAATGTGTTGGCGGAGCTCCTGAACACTCACCCAGGCTCCTTCTAAAGTAACTTGTGCAGGGAAAAGGAACGACGAGCCAAATGGTTTTAGCACCAGTTAAAGGTTCCGGAGCCTTAGCCACAGACCCCGGGAGCTAAACCATGTAAAGTGTCATGGACACGCCACGGACAATTCCCAGACAGACCTAATTGTTGGCACTTTGGAGCAGGACTAAGTGAGAAGCGTTTAGACCCCAGCTGAGGGCTCTGCCTGTAATGCCTTAGAAAGGATTGAAATAAAACGACTGCATCTTCATTGGTCTCTAACTAATCTCAGAGGGCTGATTATGAGCACTCTGAAGCCTGATGAGAAACTAATGTGTGTGGGATCCCTTAAAAAGTAGGCTAGGAAAAAACAAAGCCACAAAAGGTGTGGCCTGAAACCGGGCAGAGCGCTGGGGGAGGCGCAGGGGGGGCACGTAGGGAAGATTACGGTTACGTACAGCTCTGAGCAGGGCCACCGGTGATAACTCGCTAGGGATTACGCTGTTTCTAACACAGATCTGTGGCAAACACAACACCTGTACGTGTTTTCAGCTCCTGGCCAGCCTGAGTCATGCCGCTTTCCTTTCAGACGATGGATGCTCCTTGGGGAGCGTGACCAGAGGTCAATACAGCTATTGCTCCTGGCTAGAGAGGGGTGGAAGTGGTGCAAGGTCCGCTCCACGCCGCGAGTCAAGCGGGCCAGTGGCGCAGAGGCATCGGGGGGCAGAGGCAGCTCCAGGAGCACAAGAGCTCATGACTCACCCCCTGATCAGGCTTCAGACGGCAGGGATGGGGGAGTGAGGCGGCTGCTGAGCATTCACGAGGCTCCTATGGCTTGTGAAAAACCAGGGAGCTGCTGCAAAAATAGATGCGTCTCCTGCTGGGTGACTTCTCTGAACCCAGTGCTAGCACTGGCTTAAGCAAGGGCGAGCCTGGAAAATACCCCCGTCCAGAGCACACTGCCATCGGCAGAGCATCCCTCCGCATGCAGCAGGGGGACGGGGCTGTGCAGCGCGTTTCCGCAGACGGGTCTTTTGTAAATGATGGACGGCAGAAATATCCGTTCCTCAAACAAGATATTTCATGCGATATACATCATGCTGCTCCAGGTAGCGTGCCTGGTGCTAACCCTGCTCTAAGTAAAAAACCGAGCCTGTTTCATCCCTCCAAGGGCTGAGACGCACCCTTGGGAGGAAAATTAAACCTCCTGCATCTCCACTGGGAGGGCAGCCCTGCCTGCAACAGCATCCTGTCGTCTCCACGTTTATCTGGCTCACTTAGAAGGCAAGTGCTAGGAACCTGACTCCTGTCCAAAAGTAAAATCTAAAAGAGAGCATATGGTGTAGGTTTAAGCATTTGGCTACTATTCTAGCTTGGGAAGAAGAGACAGCAGCTGAGTTCTGGATGCCAGTGAAAGCTCAAGGTCCAGCCACAGTCCATTCCTGGAGATAAGACTCTACTTGATGTGACTAAATTACCTTTCCACGGTTTCACATTCATTGAAGAAAACTCTGTGTGTGACATTTCTCTCTAAATCTATAGCTATATGATTGCAGAGTGTTTTTATAAAGCCTATGCAACCCATCACCCATAACCCCACAGTGTTATTTATAGCTGTATATAAGAGAAAGTCACTAATTTCAGAAGTCTTGCCAGACTCTGGGCACCTAAATGCCCAGTGGGAGAAGCAATGCAGAATTCACTAGCAAATAAACCCAAGATGGGCCATAGGAGATCAAGGATCCATTAACAGCTTTAAGGCAAGGAGGGAACATCGTGCTCACCCTGGTGCTGGCTGTTCAGCAGCAAAAGGCAAAACCCCATCTACTTGTAGATATGCCATAACTAGAATGGGCTCATGACTGATTTCCTTAGTTCCGAAAAACTCTATGTCTTCTATCAAGTTTGGTCATCCCTTTTGACTCTCATTATTTATTAGGTGACCTGGTTTACTCTTTTTCTCCGGTACCAGGCTGCTAGGGATGTTGCCCATAGTTGCTAAGAGATATTCTCTGGTCCAAAAGTCTCACAGCTCAAGAGAACAGGATTTGAAAGTGGAAGGGACATACTGTGCGGCTGAAAAACAGGGGCATACAGACTGACTCCTGAACTACACTGAACTCTGCTCCTGATTCAGCAAAGCAAGTCAGCGCTGATTTAAATGGTGCTTACAGTAAAGCAAGTGCTTAAGTGCTTTGCTGGATGATGACTGGGACACTGAGGGTCTTGATGGATTCAGCCCAGCACTTCCCTGTGGCAGTTAAGTCACTTCTGTCACATTTTGCTATAACTCTGTCACTTCATGAAGAATATCAAGCTTTGTCTCCTACTAGCCATCTGCAAAAAAGAAGTCAAATGAAAAACTCTGTAATGGGTTCTCACTGCAGAAATCTTTCCCACCATCCATGTTTTGGGCACTTTGACCTCACATCCCCATAGAAAATGACCTTTCCTACACCCCAAGGCTATGATCTGTTAACGCAGAGTTTTACATTGCATTCACATCCCCTGCGACATGACTTAGGTCTGAACCAAGACAAGGGTAAAAGGGGTGAAAAAATGCAGTTATAGCTTCTTTATAAATGATGATTCCATTTAAGAACTGGAAAGTACTGTTCAAGAGAGGATGAGATACCTTCTATAGGAACACATAAATTTAGAAAGGGGGACACAGCTTTCATGACTTGGGAGGATTTACTATCTATACTGTGACTTACCATGCCGGTTTAAAGCTCATCTGTTGCAAATGGTTTCAAATTAGATTTCTGGGGTACAAACACGCAGAAAATGATCCACTGACTCCCACGCTAAACTAGGGGTTTGGCTGTGTGGGTTCAAAGTGCTCTTCTGCTCTGGAGCCTATGTGACCATAGTAGCTTGTAGATGCCTCAGTAATGGCTGTGAGTCATCCAGCTGCTGCTGTTACACAGATGAAGTAAGTTAATAAAAGAGACAGGGCAAACATCCTGTTTTGTTCTTAATTCATATCATTGACTAAGATGTAGCTTAATTAACCAACCTTCTCTCCGTATAGAACAGTCTGACTACCATCACTTACCATATGTAAAACACCACGCGGCGTCATTACATACTGTTCTTTATACTAAAGAGCCATATCACCGCCTCAGCACTGTAACCGAGCCTACTGTCAGCAGCCTAGATCGAAATGCCAAGGATGTAATGGGTCAGAGACTGAAGTGCTACCTCAACTCTCGAGCCAGTGCCTTTCTCACTCATACACAGTAGCAAGACCGTGCGTGCAGCAGAGCTAATTCTCGCTGAATCACTCAGAGGCTTTTTTCCTGCTTGTAAATTATCCTCAACCTGGTTGCCCTCCTGCCACATGCATTAGCACGCAGGATTTCTCAACCAAAGACATCGAGCAGGCAAATCCTAGCCTGAGAATTGCCGTCAAGATCTTCCCCAGTAATATTCCTCACATCTGTAAGCCTGACTCCAGTGGGATGCCTGGCCCCTCCAGCCGCAGGGGAACGGCTCTGCTTGTTGGGGCTCCGAGTATCCACTCACTTCCCAACTGACTGCTCACAGGTATTTAGGCAAGCATTCACCAAACTACTCCTCAAACACTCCTCTCAGTAGCCTGGATGCAGGTGAAAGCACCTCAAAAGATGTCGCAGTCGAGGAGAACATCCCAGCTGCCACTGCAGCGTGCCAGATCCTTCATCCGCATCCCTCGCCCTTCTCCCACCGGGAGCTGGGAGCAGGGGCTGGGGAAAGCAGCAGGTATGGGCACATGCCAGACCCATCCTGCCGGTCACGCGAGGGAAAATGACGGGCGGCGGTAAAGCCTCACAGCAACTGAAGTAATAGAGAAAAGGAGATTTTTTTGTGTTTGACAACTAGATGAGTAATCATCCTGAATTCCCTGCTTCACCCTAATCCCCTGCTGAGTCACTGGGTCCCTGTTGATACCCCAGGCTGGGTGACTCCTCTCTCAGAGGCTGCCAGGGATTTTTGCCATATGGCAACAAGGAGATTTGATTAGTTGACTGTTTCCTATTTGTTTTAATTAGTAGTTTATTAGCCATATGTTAAATTGCACATTTCAACTACTCAGCAGTGTTACTGGAAGTCAGAAAGTATCTTGATGGGGCTTCTGTTGCCTCTCTAGCCATGTGGGTATTTGCTTTGAACATAATGTCACCTGGTGGGAGCGCAGGAGCGCTCTCCCCTGTCTTGTGCTATCACCTCACCTTATCCCATCCCTTCTTGTTTTATTTAATCTCATCTGCCACCTCTGCCAGCACCGGGCAGGGGAGCAGGTCAGACCTCTGGCTGCCTACCAGAGCTGCTTGTCACATCGGTGGATGCCGACAGGCCTTGGCATTCCTGAGCTCTGGGAGGTCTGTTTAGGACCCCCAGGGACCTCCAGTGAGGACCTTTGGGATGAGTAATCTGGTGGTGCTCCTCCAGCTGGGTAACACATTAACCAGAGCTTGAAACCTCTGCACTAATCACACCGCTGTGTTTGCACCTCTTTGTTTCTGCATTCCATCAATCAGTCACATAAAAGTTAATGGGAAATAGATAAAGGTCATAAACAGCAACAGTAGATTCAGTTTAGAACTCACGACAATATCCAGAGACCTGAAAGCTGTTTTCACCCAGCCCTGCTGCACAGGCTTTGATTGCAGACGATTCTGGCACCAGGGGCTGCTGCCACCATACACTTTACCAGCACACAAACCCTTCTAAGAACAGCTAACCAGTTATCAAACAAACCCCGCACACCACCCCCCCTTCTCGTCAGGAAGCCACTAGAAAGGTTCTTGCAGCATGTGACTACAAACACCACAAGGCAGCAGGGGACGACTAAGGAACAGCCCAGACCTGCCCGTGTCCGACGAGGTCCGGCAGAGCGCCCGTGGGATGTGTGACAGTCCCAGCGTCACTCGGCTGGGCACAGGACCCTGCTGGTGGTGGGGGCCGGACACCGTGCGTCTCCTGCCTTTAAGAGTTGCCTGTTTAAGTTTCCAAATGACAACAGGATTTCTCCAAAGATTTGCCCAGGGCTTTTCCAGCTCCTCCGAGTTCTCTCAGTGACCACTGCTAATGGCATTCATAGACTTTTTTCGAAGCTCCACTTTCCAGAGCTACAGCTTCAGGTTCTACTACTTGTGCACACAGAAACTCATGAACACGCTACTATCTTACCCTTGACTACCTTTACTTTTTCATATTCTTACAGTCTTTTGCCATTATCACACTAATATCAAAGTAATTGCACAGTATTAAACACTAAACTGTGATTTACTGGCTGGGCTAATATGTTTAAATTTGTGGGGTTTTTTTTCTCCGAGAGAACTGCGAACATCATTTTATACAATCATCTCAATGGCCTCTCCATGACTATTTCCCTCCTTCACAGAAGTGTTAAACATTTTGTTGCACACTTGCACCTTCTGTTGGGAAACATCTTTAAATTAGGTTTTCTTGATTCTCATGCAGTTTAGCAATGCAGATTCCTAGATGTTGGGATTGATTTTGTATCCTACTTCTCTCATCAGTTCAAGGGTTGCAATGGTTTCAAACACAGCAACGTTACTCTCCCTATATGTTTAATCAACATGTTACTCCAATTCACTCTTAGGCACTTGCACCCTGTGTGGGCTCAGATCAATTTTTAGATTCTAACGATTGTCACATTTTTAAAATACGTTTCAGTTGCACGCTTACCATAGATCCCAGGTGCAAATCTGCAAGTGCAGATGATCACAGCCCCAAACCCTTGCCATTTGCCGTGCAAGGCCAGGCAGCGGGTGGAAGCGCTCCCAGCCCTGCTGCTGATGGAGCCGGCTGGAGACTCCATCGCCCCTTGCAGCAGCTCCTGCTGCTCCCGGGGCAGTGGGGCTGCCTCCTACCCCAGCACAGCACCTTGCCTGCCCTGGGCTGACAGCAGCGACCAACAGCCTCGAGTCTTCCTCCAGCCCAGCAGACACACAGGGGCTTTCCAAGAGCCCAGGGCTGAGCAGGCAGCTGTGGCTTTACTGAATAGCCCGGAGCAGAGCAGCAACGCTGCTTCCATCACTTGGTAATGAAGAGTTCCTCGAGCGATCATCTTCCACCGCCCTCAAAGCAATTAGTACATCAACCTATTAATACTCCACGCCCTCTCCCCAGCCTGGGGGGCTGTGCTCTCCATAATACTCTCCTCAGAATAATGTGAGGGTGGCCTGAGAAAGCTGAGGCTATGCAGCTACCCACCTAACAAAACCCACCAGCAGCATCCCTCCCCAGCCTCTGCCAAGCGCAGGAACATTCTGCCATCTCTGCTGTAATAAAACGCAGGTGCTCACTACAAAAGCATTACAAAGCATTGCTGATGGAAGGAGATTTTGATTAGCAGGCCCTGGAGAAGGAGTTATACCCAGCAGTGAATCCTGGAGCTTGGTCACATTGCTCTTCCCTCACTCCACCAACCCAGCCAGCCCAAGCCCACAGGCACTGACACACAGGCAGCTCCTTTTCTCCAGGAACCAACTTCTCACTTGGTTTCAAATATATTTCAGCTCACGCACACACCCCTGAACCCTCTGCAGCTCCTACGCTCCCCCAGATTGCACTGACCCAGCTCCCCTGAGACACTGGAGTCACAGACCTTGAACGTGACACCAGGTCAATGAGCTCTGCCAGGGACGGGGCGGGAGGACATCAACCACCACACTCTTGGCGGCTGCAGTGCTTGTGCCACTGTTCAGCACGACAAACCTCTTGCTACTGAATTCCTCAATATCTTGAGAAGCCAGCTCCCCGGTACCCCACTCTGCTGATGGTCTCTCCCCACAAAATGATTCCCCATCTCAGTTCATCTGCTTTGCGGTACAGAGGAGTCACCAACACTATTGCTGCAGGGCAAGATGCTCATTTGTGTACAGAGGCACTGAGAAAAATCTCCCTCTGAGAAGGGATGAGGAGCTTCATATTTACTCTGCCTGGTGTATGAGAGATTATAATGTCACTGGTCATGTTAGTAAACACTGACAAATGTGACAAAACATGGAGTTAATCCTTGAAACCTGCTGAAACCAAATATTCTGTTCCATTTGGTAACAAGTACAGATAGACAAACGCTCTGTGGCCTCAGTGTAGTCATATTAAATATTTAAAGTTACTTACTAAACACACAAAGGGCTTGAACTTCCAGCTGATCATTGCACCATACAGATTCTGAGGAAGAGTATGGAAAGGCAGGCATACCAGCAGCTCCTCCTGGGTGTGAACAACTGGTCCTTCCACTGGAAAGTAAGACAAACGAGACAGTATTAAAGCATCAGATAAGGAAAGATGTTCCCTTTATTAAAAAGTAGCAGTACATTCTTTACATTTAGCATAAAATCTGCTGTAATTACCTAGCAGTTGGAAAGCAATTTGCAACAGGCTTTATTGTTCAGCATCTGTACCAAATTCTAAGGGAAACATCCACCAGGGAATAAAGTAAAATGAGATGTGCCACAGTAACTACAACATTTAAATGCCTGCAGAATGGAAATTTCAGTGAGGCTTAAATGAGCTACAATGCAATTCTACTTTTGCATTGCTGTTTTTGTTTTGTTATTTAAAGGGCTCTGGGTTTGACTCCAGCTTCTTCTTATCCTGTATACACACACCCACCAGGAATGCTATAATCCACACAAACTAGGAAGGTTATATTAAAAAAAAAAACCAAAAAAAAACCCAAAACCCAAAAAAAAAACCCACAAAAAAAACAGTCGAAAGAAAACCCAAGTCTATTGCAGCCACAGAACAAGGAACATTCTGGCAAGTACCACCACCAGGGCTTCACTAGTTATCAATGCATGTGCCTCTTTGGTTTTAATATCTACAATAAAGAGAAAAAATAAAATAGCTTGCAAGTTAACTTGCAAACTCACCACAGGACCCCAGAGTAACTATGTCATCCAGTGGAGAAAAGTGGAGCTCACACAAGGTTTTGTGGATGCCTAAAGGAAGCGACATTTTACTCCTGCTTAGCCTGGGATAAATCTGGCCTAACTTCATCATAAGTGAGACAGTGAGTAGAAATGTGATGGAAATAAATCAAGCTTGCACCAGTTTAAAAAAACAACCAACCAACCAAAACACCAAAAATCACCAAAGTTCTAGTTTTGTATCTCCCCGAGGCAGGGCGCGTACATGCGGAGCTGTTCAGGAATTCTGTCTCAGGTGTTGAAACCTGTGCCATGCCAGGAGAGAACATAAGCCTGACGGCTCCTCAAACAGTTCCTAACTTTCCAGGGGACCTCACATCACACAGTGACAACCATGAATTTATTAGATGCCTGTTCAGACCTTTCTTTCTTTTCTCACTGATTAAATAATATTCCTTCTGATTTAATTTCAGAGCATCAAATAAAACAGGAATGTATCTTTGCAAGGAAATGTATCTTATGTTCTTTTCCAGCCTGAAGCTAAGCAGCATAAACAAATTCATCCCTTTCAGTAATGAGGATATGATTGCAAGAGCACTTGGAATTAAGGAATATTACCAATTTTCCTATGTTTTCCTCCCATCCAGAATTATGTTTCAGAACTCTGCCTCGTGCTTTGCTACCCTACATTATCCTGTCCAATCAGGCTGTGCGCCCTCAAGCCTTCAAGCAGGTTATTAGTCTTACAAAATGCATAGGATTAAAAGTGCGTGTCTTTAAGCTCTACAGGCTGAATTTTTCTCAGCATGATTGCACGGATACAAATGAGAACAGCGCTTGATTCTAGATGTTTACAGTACCATGCAATTTGCTTTAACATGCTGACTACTGATGTAAGGCGAGTTCCACGGGAAGGAAGTTAATGTCTATGTCCTCTTTCAGACCACAGCAAAGCACACTCGAATGGGGAAATCAAATTCTTATTACTGGGTGAAATAATTCCTTCATTCAAGAGAATACGGAAAAATTTAACAAACGCTCAAAGAAATGGGACGACGATCTGTGAGTCAAAGGAGGCAGTGTAGATGTGATGACAGGAGGAATGTGACTGTGTGCTCTATGGGTTGGTAGGAAAGCCAGGAATAACAGAGAGCAAGGAGAATCAGACAGACATTTACAAAAATCCTAGACTTTATTCAATGAATTATTTAAAGTCTATTTCTGATCTGGCACAGGAGGTCACTTGATCTCCAGAAAGGAGCAACGGGAGTCCCATCGCTTCTGCCATTCAAAACTCAAAATGAACAAAGTGACAGGAAATACACAGCACAGAACCATCATCCCATGGCTTCAGGGAAAGGACTGTTTGACCTGAGTAGACTTCTCCTCCTTCTAGCATTTCTGCCTTGTTTGCATCCCTGGGAGTTCACCCTCTGAAGTCGCTTCACTGGGTAAATACTGACACCTCCACACACATCAGTATGTGTGGACCAAAGCTGTGATCAGCTTCTTCATGTTTGATGGCTTAGGTGTGCCATCACAAATGGATGAGGCCTTTTGGACTTACTAGATGGTAGCATTAAATCTTAACAACCTTGTCTTGAAAAACACATTTTAGTAAGGCAGTGCCAAATACCAAAGAGGAAGGCCAGATGCTGCCAACAAAGCCTTGGAGCTGGTAAGCGGCCTCAGGAGCTTACCCCCAGACCAGTGCCCCGAAACACATGAACATCATGATGGACAAACTTTGTCTTTATTACAGCCTTGTCTAAGAGTAGGAAAAAAGGATAGAAAGATGAGCTGAAAGTGATGAACTAAATCACATGAAGGTTAATGACTTTAATGACTTAGCCAAGGTCTCAGACAGTATGCCGCAGCAGTGATTTGGGAACACCAGTGGCCCAACCCAGTTCTACAGTCCTAGGATCATCCTTCAGAGAGCACAGACAGATTAATGGAAGACACATCTTCCCCCCACACACCCCCCAAGAGCTTCTGCAGACCCGACATCTCCAGCAAGTGTCCTGTTCCCAGGATCCAAGGGAGCGCAGTGCATTTGTAGGAAAAAAAAAAAAAAAAAAAAAATATCTATCTTAGGATTAAGTTTAATAACAACAGCCCAGTTTTCCAGGTCCACTAGGGGAGAAGAGCCTGAAGTTGCTCTTCATTCGCCAAACAGTCCCTCTATGCCCCCACCTTTCTGGAAGTCATGAAGGTGTTTATTCATTGTCTTTCTAGACTCTGTTTGGTTCCCTGTCCCACAAATAACCTTGACCACAGAACTTTTTGTCAGAGAGAAATCTAAAAATATACTTAGTTTACCTTGTTCAGCACATTCAGAGTGGCTAGGTCTGCCCATAAATAACCATACTGCTAAAGGTGAACGTGAACAACTTGAGATACACAGACACAAACAGAGAGAATGAGTTCTGGGCAGAGCTGAGCTGCACCGTCTCCCTCACTCTTATTCAACTGCAGCAATTTCACATCTCTGGGAAGAAGGGAAAAAAGCTTCAAGCATGAGATTATTACATTTTGTACATTACACCCTGATAGAAGCTAAAAATAGACTCTGACGGTTGCTAAGTGCGTTTCAAATGGCTTTCCTTAGAGGTAAAAATGGGATTTTATTTGAAAAAGCAGAAGGTGGGATTTATAACGTCTTGGGAAAAAGCTGAACAGAAAATCGCCAGTTGTCAGAATGGAAGAAGCAGGGAGTTTGCTATTCCTTTTCTTGTCAAGAAAGAAGGCAAGGGGTGTTTACTGGAAGACTATTTTAGGGCTTCTTAGCACACTGCACGAAGAATACGCACACGAACTCACAGCACTTCTCATCCCCTTCTTTTACACAAAACCACAACTCCCTTGCAGGTCCTGCCACACCACAGGACACATCTACTCTGCAGATGGCAGAGGAAAGCAAAAATACCTGCACTTGCTCCAGGTGGTTTCACTTGGCCCCCTGTGAGCTGATTCCCTGCTCCGCGGGGTACGCCTGCGTCCTGGTCTCGGCTGGGATGGAGTTTGTTTTCCTCTCAGTAGCTGGTGCAGAGTTGCGGTTTGGCTCTGGGGTGAGAACAAGGCTGGTAGGACACTGATGGTTTTGGTTGTTGCCGGGTGATGTTTACACTAAACCAATGACTTTTCCATTCCTTGGGCCCTGCCAGCGAGAGGGCTGGGGGGGGACAGGAATGGGGAGGGGACACAGCCAGGACAGCTGACCCGAACTGGCCAAAGGGCTATTCCATACCATACGGTGTCATGCTGAGTATATAAACTGGGGGAAGAAGAAGGAAGGGGGGGACATCTGGCCTTAAGGTGTTTGTCTTCCCAGCTAACTGTTACACATGATGGAGCCCAGCTTCCCTGGGCTGCCCGTGGGAAGTGGGGAATTAATTCCTTGCTTTGCTTTGCTTGCATGTGTGGCTTTTGCTTTACCTCTTAAATTGTTCTTATCTCAACCCCTGAATTTTACATTCCTTCCCGATTCCCCTCCCCATCCCTCTGGGTAAGGGAGAGTGAGCAAGTGGCCACATGGTGCTGGGTTGCCAGCCGGGGTTAAACCAGGACAGCAGGGTTTGGGTACTGGGGCAGGAAAACCTTCAGCTTTAGCCTGATAACGGGGCCCAGGGCTCCAGGGGTCTGAACCCCCGTGCCCCACCGCCTGCTAACCTTCAACACACTGAGCTCTGAGGATGGTAACAGCTTCCAGGCTTCCAAACAGACTAACCCCATGCCGTAACGGCGTTCTGTTTAGCCATTTGGCATCAGAGGTTTCATTTCACGCAGAAGAGCCGGTGTGAAGCACAGCCACGCGTGTCACCGCGGTCAGAACAGTGGGCTAAGGGTGAAGCTCTGCACCTGCCTTCATAGGTCTGACATACTGAAGTGTAGGGACCGCCTGCCATCCTCATTAAAAGCACTGTGGTTATCATTTTGTAATTAAGAAAATGAACGGTTATAATAAAGATTGACAGTTGTAACTGAAAGACATCTTACGTCAGAATGATTTTTGAGACACACTCCAGGTATTAGGAGAGCAGTTTCCTGCAGTGGTAGCTGCTGTAGGACTGGGCAAGCTGTTCACATGCCTACTTGGCACAAGCTAGTCTCAAGATAATTAGAATTATGGCCATGCAAATAGCATGAATACACTATTCAGAATGTTTAGATGCTGTTAAACTTTATTCGGAAACAGCCACAGGCAGGGGGAGATGAGGTTGGGAAGGACAGTAAGCAGAAGCTCAAGCATCCCCTGCACACCTTGAAGCATCAGACTTTCTCTGGGACCTCGCAGCTCTCCAGAAATGAGAATCACTGTCCAGGGGGGACATTAAAATGTTACAAGAGTAAAATTTCAAAGCAAAACAGGTGTTAAATTAATGTATAATTATGCCTTGATGTGGAAGCACTTATAACGAAGGAGAAAAAGAAAAAAAAGAGAAGCCTCATTTATTTTCTTGCATAACTTTTTCATTACAAACTCACTGTGTCCTTATCAAGGCAACACAAAAAAAAAAAAAGCATTATCATGGCTGAGAAAGAACAGCTATTTTTAATCAATTCTTTCAAGGGAGACAAACTTAGATACAATTTTTTTCCATGCATTGTCAAACAAAAGATCTGGGCTATATGCATCTGTGGACAGTAATTGTGTATCAAAATAGATGAAGTGTCCTAGACTTACCCTGAGCACTCAGTGTGGTTTCTCTGTTCCACCCTTCAAACAACATCCATTTGCGGAGTGTTGATATTCAGAGTGGCACCTGTGGTTAACATGAGAATATTGCTCTCGTTCTGCGTTTTATAGCAAACCAATGCATATGTAAATGCACGGCATGAAATTTAGGGAGATGGCTGGGTGTGCAGCCCCGCGGCAACTGCCTGTGGGGTCCTGGCTCTTGGTCGGCTGTGCTCATCCTAACAATTACAGATGGACTTGGAGAGCGCATGGGGGAGGCGGGCAGGTTTGTTCTGGTCAGGAACTTGCCCTGTGCCCAGCGCAGGACCAGAACAGAGTATTTCAGTTCCCAGCACGCTCACTGTGTTCAGTTGAATCACCCTCCTTTTGGATTCATAATACAATGGGAAAAGATTGAGAAAAATCTATTTCAATAAAATGAATTTGCCTCTAAAACTCCCATTATCAGACCATATTTATAAGAGAAAAGCAGGCAATTAAACCCAACCGAATGTTTCACAAACAAAATCACGGAGGTTAAGAATCTGCATTAATATGACAAAACCCCGGAAATTACAAACTCGTGACTGATAATTCATCCCCCCCACATCTGTACAAAGGCCTCGGAACATTATTAATGACCCACTTTGTCAACAACTTCCTTAACTTTAACACACTTTTCTCCTTTTACTGTAGAATTTGGGACATTTTTTAATCAAGCACTAGATAGATCTTCATCATGGTGAAGGTTACAGCATTTACAGGGAAAGTAACAACATTTTTCTGATGCAGCGGTTAATAACCCACTGACAGGTCTTTCTCCGCTGTACTCAAAAGGCACAATGGAAACCTCATTAC
Organism: Falco peregrinus; assembly: GCF_023634155.1. NCBI lineage: Eukaryota > Metazoa > Chordata > Aves > Falconiformes > Falconidae > Falco > Falco peregrinus. The sequence goes on along the minus strand of NC_073736.1, from coordinate 7,001,244 downwards.
AGCAAAGCCCAGGTAGCTTGATTAATGTCTGCCTTTATTTATTTATTTATTTATTTATTTTAAATGAAAGCCACTGTTACTTTCCACTCCTGACAGAATTCTACATTCCCTATGCAAGTCAGCATATGATAAAATAGCAGAATATCCACCAGTGTCAAACAGAAGATTTTAGCAATAAGCTTCAGTGCAACGTGAAATATTGTAACAATTATTCCTTGTGATCAGGATGTTAATCTTCTTTTTCAAATAAAACCTAGGGTTATCAGTATGATCTAGCAGTTTTTCAAAAAAATTCAAAACAGCATTTCTAATCACAAAATTCCTATTTCGCGAGTCCCTAGGTTCACTGTGATCAAAAATCATTGACGTAATTTAGCTCAGAGCCTCCCATTTCCATTCTGCAGCTTTCTACCTTAACCAAATCTAAATTTGGGGGTGTTTAAAGATAACCTACATAACATACATATATAGATACATTTGTGTGTATAAGAATATACAGGCTTCCATATATACAATCTTCATTTAAAAATGTAATGCAAAACATTCCCAGCTCTAGCAACCTACACTGTAAATACATGAGACACGACAAAAAGGCTCCCAAGTGTGCCCATAGCAGTAAGAAAAGCAAAAATGTTTCAAACAGACCACCATCCAGAAACAAGTACAGATGAATCATATTTTTAGTGATAATGCCCTGTATAGCTGCATTTAAGAGGCTAGATAATTTGATGAATTATTAACATGCTAATGTAAATGTAATCAAATCTCGTGATTCAAGTGTACAGAGATCACCACAGGGAAATAAATAATGAAATGTTTCATTTTCCCTGAACTCTCAAGTACCGGTGCAACTGAAGGTAGCACGTGTCAGGTGGGACAGACACGAGATCATTCCTGCCATGGCACAAGGTGTGACACAGACCAATGGAAAGAGAAAGCAAACGTTTGCAGAACTCGTTTTCCACACTGCAAACCTCTTCCAATATGACACAGAGGACACAAGACAGAAAATAACAACGGTGTCATCAGACCCTAGACCCACCCTGTCACACGCATCGCATCACACCACCCCCTTCAGAAGCACGATTCCGAGGCACCAGCACCAGTGTCTCCCCACCTCTGCCGGGGGTGCTGTACCTGGTACAACCTTCACCACCTTTATGCCGTTAACTCATTTCAACAGCTACAGAAACCCTGCTAAATATTTGGTTTCTGGAGCCTTTTATGACCTGTTTCGCTCCGCTTCAAATGTTTTGCAACTGAAATAGCATCAAAGAGCTAACTAAAACTTGTTACTCATAATATCCCTTTAATCTTATAAACAATGTTCAGCAGATACAGATCTCGGCGGTGGCCTAAGATTAAAGTCCAGGGCCCAGCTCACAAGGAGAACAACGCTGGGTGAGCAGCTCCATGTAGCAAGGCATATTTCTCAAGGTGACATGACCCCACAGAAATATTTGTCAGCGCATACCATGCGTATGGAGAGCTACAGAGTCACCTTAAGCACATAAATATTGTTCGGTGCAGAAAAGGCAAAACCCCTGTACTTACAGCAAAACCACGGGGATGGTTTTCTCTGAGCTTGTTGCCAGACACTGGTGATGGTGGCACGTTGTGGGGCTAAGGAGGACTTGTGCGATGGTCAGAACCCAACGAGATCTATCTCACGTGTCCTGTTTTGGTATGACAGAGCACAGTGTCTGCCCTCATCACACAGACAACAGATTTAGGAAGGAGGGAACCGAAGAAAACCCAAGAGAAGATTTCACATCTCTTAGTAAATGAAGTGGCAATATCTGGACTCCTGTTTCTTTCTCCACAATGTTAGCAGTGTGCAGTGTTTGCCAGGCAAGGAGGGAGCAAGCTGGAAGCCGCTGAGCTTCCATCAGCCCCCACAGCCCCGAAGTTGGCCAGTGACTCCCATTCCAGAGGCAAAACCACATGCTGGGGCCGGAGCGGGTGGGATCGGGCAACGCACCCTTTGCTGGGCTGGTGCAGACGAAGCATCGGGCGAGGAGCGGGGAGCAGGGACTCGACTCCAGCCCTTGCACAGGACACCTGTGTGTTTTTCTGTATTCCCTTCCAACCAGCGGCTTTCTCAGCCATACGATGCTGATAACGGCCAGCATTTTCTCACCTCAGACAGGGACTATGAGACTAATGTGACTAATGTCTGAAAAGAGCTCTGAGGCAGCTAGATGGGAGCACTGGCATTATGATTAATTCCATAGACTTTTGGATTATAATAAGCATGAAACCAAGCCATTCCAAAGAGGACATATGATATTGTACTGCTGTTGTCTTTGTGAGGTGTTAGCCTTTCAGCATCAACTCATAACCACCAAGAGAGGACTACATATCACTTGTCTGGGACACTCAACAGCTCTTCATGTCTTACTAGGGAAGGGTACATAAAAGCTAACAGCACAAGAGAAGCCAACAGTACAAGTCACTGCAAAGCTTGACTAAGGCAAGAACCTGAATCACATTAAGAGTTCAAAGACCGTGACGAAACCAGTATGGCACCCATCAGGGTCAACACTGGGGCCGTGACAGCATTCACAGGGAAATAACTCCTCTTGCTGGGATGAGAGGTGTGCCACAAGTGCACACACCTCCCAGCCCGTGCCGGATTGCCTGCACTCTGCTGGGCTCAGGCTCCTGCTCCCAGGGCCGGGAGGCTCCAGTCGGCTGCTGCCAGGCTGCTCACAGCGGTCGAGCACGAGCTCTTCTCCCCCCAGGCCAACGCTCCTGCTCGAACCCCCCCTCGTGACTCCCAGCTACAGCCAGAAAACAGGCATCTCCCAGGCAGGAAGGGTGACCAGCTCCATCCTATCGATATCAATATAAAGGTAGTAGCCGGTGCCAGTGAACGCAGGGAAGTCTCTTCTTCTGCTCTACCCTTTGGCAGAGGGGAAGATAGGGATTTGCCCAAGGTCACGCAACAAGTAATTTGAGCTTCAAATCAAACGCAAGAAACATGGGTACCAGCCTCAGTTTGCAGTCACCGTCAGGGCTGCTTCTTGCAAGAAGCACTTGATGGCATTGTGGCACATGAAAGCAGTATCACAACACACGTTATGTCTCAGTTAATGCAGTCTCTGGCAAAAATGGTATTGGAATGGGCTGTTTCAACAAGAGAGGGATCTCCAGTATTTGTGAATCTGTTCCTTGAACATAATACATTGTACTAAGCTGTCAGCTTTCCTTTGTCACTGAGCAAAATACAGTTCTTTTCCTCACATCTAAGGATGCAATAAGCGCAGACTTTCACTTAGAAGCCTGGGTGTTGTTTTTTTTAATTAAAATAAGAATGTTACATGAGATTATTTGTATATGCAATCTGCAGACTAGGTCTCTGGCTGAGAAACAACATCCCTGTGGTCACAGGTACCGCTGCCTATGCATGTGCCCTTCACAGCAAAATCGAATTGCAATGATCATAAAGATTAGAAGATTATGAACACACAAAAAATACAGTGTTTGCAACATCCACCAGTAATCCCACACTCCTGCCTGGCTACAGACTCAATGAAACGTAGCCAAAACACACATTCTCATCAGAATTACTTCCTTCCTGGGAAGGACAGAGATATGGTACACCTCGCAAGGGAGGTGCAACAGAGCTTTAAATAACCACTTACAAACTTTCCTTCCAAAGAAAATTCCAAGTCAGTTAATGCCAAGAAATCCCAGGCTAAAATTGATAAAATAGGACTGCCTTCTGCATTTGTGTGAAAGGAATTAAGGCGTTATGTGAAAGTTTTTGGCACAGCAACCAGAAGGAGAGGGAATTCTCACTTCTGCTTTTACTGAGAATGTCTGTTTCAAAAGAAAGAGCGGTGGTTTGGTGCTAGTATAAGACGTGCATAATTTGATTAGGGCCAAAGGAGTTGCATCCATGTGCAATGGGTGGAATTCAGCAGGAACTTTGTATATCAAGACCTCACCTGACATCCTGTGTGAAGCAAATCTTCCTGCTGGGTTCCAGGAAGGCTGGAGTCGGCTGGATGTCAGGGTTCAAATCAGGTATCCACAGACTGGCAAGACGTTTCACCTCTCTTTGGCCAGTTAATTTAAAACAGGATTAATAATTCCTGCATGATTAGGATTTTATGAAGCTTAATTAATTAAAGGTCATAAAACGCAATGAGACCCGCATATGACAGATACCAGACAAATCCAGACTATTAGTATGTAAGTCACGCTGTGTTTGAGACATATAAGCAGCTCTGCAGAGCGACTGCCGAACGAAACCAAAACGCACTCCCCCTCGCCTCCCTGCCACAGGGCTGCAATGGGGGGCTGGGGCTCAGCTGGGGCACAGAACCCCCGGGAAAGCTAGAGGGGAGAAAACCCACAAAGGCAGAAGTGTGGCTTCACAATGGGCATGGGTGCAAAACACCTGGTGAGCAGCCTGACTCCTGAGGATCCATCCTGCACCACGCCAGTATGATCCGTATGAGCACACCAGGCGCGGGGTCTGTCCACGTGGGTGTGTGCGAGTGTTTGGGCACAAAGAGCTGAGCACATCCAGGCCGGAGCGTGCACACGTATCATTCAATTCAAATGAGCTCACTGTTCTCCAGGACCTTTAATTACTATAAATGCAGCAAATCCCCTTAAATATGCCAAATTGGGGTGGGCAGAAGGGGCTGTTCAGGAATGAAGTAGGATAAAGAGAATAAAATGCAAATCTCCCTGCAGTTTATACTTATGACTAATACCTATCACAACAGATTCATTTGGAAACACGCTTGTGACGTTAAACTTGTCAGTCCTCCCCACCTCTCAAAGCCTCTGCTCTGTGACATGCCTGTGCCAGCTTCTCCAGGCCTGCACAACAGTTGCTCAAAAAAATGCTTCATCCCTCCAGCTTTGCATCCTGCTGCTAAGGAGTCAGCGCGTGAGAAGTGGCATGCGCAGCCAAAGTTTTCAGCGTATGAGCTGACGGCACCCTGAGGAACAAAAACCCAAGCCATGCTCACGGCTGAGCCCTCCCAGCGGTTCCCTTCAGCCTCCCTCCCAGCTCCCACCACCGTGCCTGTGACGCCGAGTGCGCCACCGGTGCCGCACGAAGCACTGGGTGTCCAGCAGCACCCTGACATTTAGCCAGTCACCTAGCTGAGAATGAAAAGCTACAGAAGAAACTGTCTGAAACTGGTGTGAACTGGTGGGGCACCTATCTAACAGGATGACGTGCATGGCCATGGCACTGAGCTAAACAACCCCAAACCAGAAAAGCCTGTGGAAGCACAAAGGGGAAGGACAACCTAAAGGAGAAGGCAGATTACTCACAGAGGGAAAGGCTAAAGCTGCAATCCAAAAGTAGAGATAGATATTAGCATATGAGTAGACCATTTGCAGTTCTTAAAGAATGAGACAAGCAAGCTAAAAAAAGAAAACGCTATACAAGGAGCTGAAGAACCTCAGCATAAGCATAAACTGCCCTCGGTAATTACACATGTGGTTAAGCTTTTAGGAAATCCTGCATCTTCCTCTGGATATCAAACAGCGGGAGGCAGGTTATAGCTTGGCCGGGGCTATGTGAGACACCCAAGTTATATTAAGCTCCACTGGAGGCAAATTCCAACTACCTAAGCAAAAAGTTTCCACCCTGAATGAGCAGACAGAAGACCCTTCTCCCACCCTGCGATCTGGATTGCGAATGCCTCTCCTGGGGTCACAGAAGCCGGTGGCAACACCTGAGGGGGTGGCAATCTGTCCTTCCCTCTCTAACAATCTAGCCCACAGGTTCCAGCACCTACTGAATAATTTGAGCGCTGCAAGCCTATGGATTTTTCACTGGGAATTAGAATCCTAAATCCAGTATGTAACACCACAGGCCATCCTGCTGGGTGATGGGTACGTGACAGCCTGAGGCTCTGCTCTGCCTCCATCTCCACTGAGGAGCTGCGACTCTGGCTCCGGATCTGCCTGTATCCTATTTAAAGAAGTTTGTTGGTTGGGAAAGGCTCCAAACCTCTTAACAGACCACTTCTGTCTCAGTGAAATTATCAGGAAGGATAAGAGTGCAATTTATAGCTATAGGAAAAAAAACTGGCCTGCATTTGAATAAATCCGTGCCAAATCCATATACGTCTGGACTCATTCTGCGAGGCCAGGTAGCAACGGTCATTTAGGCATCCTGCTTCACTAAGAACCCTGTACAAAAAAGCTTCTATCCTGTGAATCTATATAAATATATTAGACAGAGAATGAAAACTGCATTGAGATTAGATTTCCATCTCAACATCTACATACACGACAGATGGGATTAGTAAATGAACAGACCACTGAAGGAAGGAGGGAGGATTAACAATGGAAAATAAAAAAGGTCGATAATCAGTGGCAGCTCTTTGGAAAAGAGACTTAGAACAAATGGCACAGGCAGCTTCAATTTATTTACTTCGACAAATGAGAGATGCAGAATATGAAAATGAAAGGACAATCTTCCTTTAATCTGCGAGGAAAGTGGGGCTGGGTACAGCCCGCACAGGACATCATCGCCAGTAACGAGGAGAGAGTTCTCTGGGAACATGCTCTGACAACTCTAATCATCCCATGGCCTGGGAAGCTTAGAATCCAATTTCAGCTCCAGCTATTATTGCAGAAGTTTTAATCTCCATTCTTATGCAAACAATTTGAGGGAATGATGGAAAGATAAATAATCGAAAGAATGAATAAAAATCAGACCCGCACACAGACAGAAAATAACTATTTCTCATTGAGATGAGCATCACATGCTGGTGTGAGTTTGTGAATGACGGTCGGTACGAAGATGAACACGGCAGGCAGAGGTTATCCTCCTGCTTATGCTGGCTTTAGATCAAGTCCAAGTTTTATATTCCAGACACAGCAACAAGGAAGCAGTGACTGCTGTAACAGTGAGCACAAATGCAAAAAGAGAGCACTGTTCTTCATTTATGTCCAGACAAAGCAGATCTGACCTATGAAGTCAAAATTTATGAGGGAGATAAATAAGCAGGCGGTGTCCGATTCTACTAGACCCAGGCAATGTAATATAAAAACCACACTCACTGCACAAAAGTCCACCTAAACATCTGTCTGGGCTCCAGCACTGACCTACAACAAATGTTTATAGATTTTTTTTGTTTTTAAATACACATTTATAAGCTCCCACAGCAAAAGGTTCTACAGCATTGCTAAGCTCTGTGTAACAAAGTACTTTCCATTGCTTCAAGTTTGATAGCGCCTACATGAGTAGGCTGCTTCAGTAAAGCAAAAGCAGTTTGGATACACACGCTGGTCTCGGTATTTTGTGTTTAGGAAGCTATTGAGAGAGGGGAGGAGATTGCCAGCACACCTCCTGCCCTGGAGGTACTGCAGAAGGACATGGAGGCAGAAGTCCACCTCTGCTCCCAAGTCACTGACGAAACTCCAGTGTCCATATCCAGTCTCCCGTCTCCTAAACTTGTGGTTTACACATCTGGCTGCCTCAGTTAAAGTTTCAACAGAAAGAAAAGAAAACAACTGGCACAATTCCATTTTCACCACACCACCATGTTTTTTCTTTTCCAAAGGAGAATGAGACTGTTCTGTTCCCCTCTGTCCAGTGCTGTATTTTGTAGTCAACCCTACGCAGCTCCTAACTCAAAGACATTCTGCTCTCTGGTTCCTGAAAACACACAAGACTTCTTGAGAGAGCAAGTGCGAGACCACTGCTTTCCTCCCTCAGAGCCAAGACGAGAAAAAAACATGAATGAGAAGTGCCAGAAGAGCTGGCTAACTTTTCTCAAAGCTCATGCATAAGTTTTCACCAGAAGGTCACTGGTTCAATATAGTGCAGGAAGCCTAGAAAAACAACCCCCCAGCCACCTGCAGGGCTTCTTTGTTACAGTATATCTTCTGGATATATTAATCCTAATTCTGTTGAAGGAGATCCATTTTTACCCTTTTTCCCCACTCCCAAAATATGCACCAACTGGTCTCTTTTGGAACAAAACTGACAGAGTAGAAATTGCCCTCTGTGACAACAGTTATATTCAAGCTGGGCTGGGGGCTTGGTTTGGACAGTTTTGGGAGAAACTTCCAGGCTGCAAAACTGGTACCTTTCACCTACACTAAATCATTTCACTAGCACCAAAGGGAAATTAAAACTTTCAGGCAATCAGCTTTCAGTCCATTTACAAATTGATGCATTAATATTAGAGATATACACTCTCACTTTTGTCCAGATTGTAAAAAAAACACGTGAATTCCAGATATTTGAAAGTTATTTAAGACTTGTGCCCTCTGAACACCTCCTTCAGAAGGTGAAGCATCAGGTCTTGGCCTCCCATTTGGAGCCGACTCTAAAACACATTTGCTGCTTGTTAGCAGATTAACAGATGAGACAGAGGGGAGTTAAACATAGCCAAGGTGTGAAAAGTAATTATAGGCTGCTGCATCAGGCTGGGAATAAGAAAAGCCAGTCAGTGTTAAGTGTCTGCTCTAAGAGGTGATATCTATCTTCACTAGAAGAACAAGGCACAGCTGAAGCTGTTTGTATCTTAAGTAGTTCACCTGAATCTCATTCTGCTCGGACTGACTGCACTTAGATAAACCTGACTCTCCCCAGAGGCTCCCTTTTTGCAGAGTCAGATGCTGCAGCTGACTCCGGCAAGAGGTGCTGCTGGAAACAAGGGCTGCATTGTGAGTCTGCTAAAAACAGTAGCAAACCAATAATGATTTTAAGGGAAAATGAACTTTCATTGAGAAAACAGTGGGGGTTTTGGTTTGGGTTTTTTTTCAAATCAATGAACAGACACGCGTTGTTGCTTTGCTTGGAAAGGACCAACATTTTCCCAGATTTGTGCAAATTGGAAAATTAACAACCCCCCTTCAATTTACAATCCAAGAAGTGACGTTCCCCTATTCTGCGCTCTCTAAGTAATATGAGGCAAAGATCATATTAATCTGAAGCTTTGAAACTTTAGGATGCTTACTAGCAAGGGGAGAGAGCGCTGCCCATTAGCGCTGCGTGCTCAGGAACAGGCCAGCAGGATTTTATTGGCAATCATGGGAAGAGCCATTGTAGCCTGAGTCAGTTCCCCACCCTTAAGCCATCTTTTAATCAAAACAATCTTTGTGTTGTTCCTTGCTTCTTCCATTGTATTCACCTATTGTCTTTTGCCTTGTACTGTGATTGTAAACTCTTTGAGGCAGCATTTATAGCTTTGCATGAGTGAAATCCAGGTGTCAAAGTCAGGGTGATTTGTCACTTCAACAGAGGCAGCTTTTCATCACGTGAGGTTCTGCAGTGTCCAGCACACCCCAGCCAGGGCATTCAAGACCGCTCTCGCACAAGGCACGGTGAATGATGTAACATTACATGCCCTAGAGGCTGTTATTATTTGGCTCTATTATTTACTGATCGGGTCAAAACTTCATTGTTGTGAACCTTATGCATCTGGATGCAAGTTCACATCAAGAATGTGAGTAAGACTGTATCAGAAAGTAGTATTTTACACCAATTTTGCGTCTGCTTTAGGTTTGTGTAAATAACTGCACAAGTCACAGGGCAACGGAAAAGCATTCCCTCTGGGGTTGTATTTCTTTCTTTAAGCCACTTCTCTGGTTCCTCAGAGGGAAAGCTCTAATGTGGAACTCGTATAGCAAAGATGATCAGAAATAGAAGTAAGCAAGCTTTTTTTTTTTTCTTTTTAACACCCAAACCAGCATTCCAATGACTAGATAAACATTTCTGCAATGTAAGTGAAGTAGTTTAGTACTAGTAATTTCATCAGTCAGAGGTTATAACTTATGCATTTTCTGAGTTCATGTCTGATTCTTTATGCATGTACAAGAGCTAATTGCATCCAAGAGAGTTCTGTGCCTGTTGGTCTGGAGGTGTATTGCCATATGTTTAGTGTATACTTAATTAACGCAGTGCAGCTGCACTGTTTTCCATCTGTATTATAGATTAGATTTCTATTACATATCTAGGCAGGAGTCGCACAATTCATATTTATTAAAATAATTACCCCAAGATTTAGATAGTAGGAAGTACTCAGTCAAGCAGCCCAGCATTACTTTGCACAAGGAGTATTATTCAGCTACGAAGCAAAACTGAATAGCATAAGTACTTAAGTGGTTGACATGAGTGCAGTCAGAACGTCAGGCTTGTAGACAGAGGTTAAAACACAGCCTGCTGAGCAATTTTTCCAGGTACTGGTTCTTAAGATACAAAGTGTGACTAGCTAGTATATTCATGTTCAGCATCAGATTCAGATCTTTTTTTAGCTTCCTGCAATCTTTTTCTCTAGGCCTTGGAAGTTTAATTTTAAAATTCAATTTCCAGAACATGCTCATTGGTCTTTAGTATCTGTTTATGAAGCACCTGTGGTTCAAAATTCATATGCCTGTGCAAATTGTTACAGGTGTAGAAGCTTGAGTAGAGGTGCAAATTGCACGTACTCATTTCAGTCCAGTGTACTTTCAGCAACTTTTTTCCTGCTGTACAAAACCAGCTTGCATACAAATACATCAAGGCCACAGGAACAGAACAAATCCAGAATGCAAACACATGAATTAAATGTGACCTGATCGCAATGTTTAGATCCAGGATCTAATTCCAACCTCAAATACTTTTCAAGAGTCTGGAATACTAGGAGCCAGAGCTGTGGTTTGGGTTTGATAAGAAGAGGACATTTAGCATTTTATGTGAATGTCATGTCCGACCCTGAGCTGAGGAAGTAATCTGACTAATTAAAGCCCAAATCTATGCAATTATAGACAGCAATGCATGGCTGAGAAATAATCAAATTTACTTTTCTTATCCATTCATGAAGTCATTGATATAATTTTGTAAGCTGGTTAGGACCTGCATGTAGGGCAGTGAAGATTTCCAATTACCTGGAGAGTACGAGGGGCACAGCAGCTCTCACGCTACATTCACCTGCACAGCGCGTGCCTCACTGGTGCGTCTGGTCCCACGCCAGGCAACGGCTATTGTCTGTGAGAAACAGAAGGGAGACTGACGATCACTTCGGGCAGGCTGATGAATAGATATCAGCTAGCAACTAGCACCTGACAGGTATTTTTGGCAGAAGGCACCCATGCGAAAGACCTTGCAAGTTAAGTTTCCCAATGAAGTGGATCAGTACGTGTTTAGTCTTTCAAGCAAGCTGGATTTTTCGGTCTCTTAATTTTGAGGTCCAAAAGTGCTCTGCACCTGCTCAATATAGGTTTTGTACACAGAAAAGGTAAATCATTAAACAATCCATGTGCGAACAGCTGCACGTATATAGCAGAAGAGCAGTTTCCCACACATCCCTGGCTGGGTCCCACAGCAAGGCCAGCTTTACTGCTGGTGGAGTGCAGAGCCTGACCAGGTACTGAGTAGAATAAATGAGCTGGGGATAAGGGGGTAAGGTATTTTAATGGCATGATTTATGGTACCTGCTGTAAAATGCAGGTTTTCTGCTGTTAGCCCCTGTATTGTTTCCCCAACAAGGAACAGGGAGCAGAAAATGACCGTTTCCAATTTTCTTGTGCACCACACTTGATGCCATTGCACTGATAAGGAAAAAAAAAAAAAAAAATCCAAGACGTTGAGGTTTCCAAACATTAAAGTAGGCCCCCAAAGGGGAAGGTGTTGACACATCTAGACAGTATTCAAGCCATATCAATAACATTTAGATCTTCCAGTGCCATTCCCATGCTCGGAAGAGATGAACAAGCTGCTTGGCTCGACGCTCCCCATGCGGTTGTAGCTACGCGGGATCCGCAGGGGAACAGCACGGCCAGAGCCTGGCTCGTGGCAATCCTCTGGGCTTTGTTTAAAGCAAGAACAGTAATCTGGGGGGAAGCAAACTCATATACCACCTGAGCACCGGATGATATATTGGAACAAAAGTTAAGAGAGGTGTAAATCTAGGAGGTGGGGGGGCACTCCTGGGGCACTCTGAATGGGCTGCTTCCACAGCCCTTCTGCTGGGCTTATTAGCATAGACATTTCTAACTTTCCAGCTGAAGAATTCCAGCTTTTTTTGTTTAGATTTGAATTATAATAGACTTACTATAACTGGAAGGCAGAGATAGGGAAAGGCCTAGGAAATACGCTTAAACAGCTCATTGCTTTTTTTTTTTCTTAAGGGTTTTTGCTCGCTTTAAGGGGGCTGTTGTTTCAAAACAGCAGCGAATGCAACAACAGTATTATTAAATATTAAATAGGAATTCCAGGAGAGAATGCCAGAGAAGGAACACGGCAAATTTTGCTTGAGAAGTTAAATGCAGTTTCATTGATCCACCTAGCAGCCACAGCTCAGAGGCTGCTTTGTGCATCTGAGCTTTACCAAAAAAATCTCCAAATCCTCAGGAGCAGGCTTAAGAGACTTTATCCATGTGTCAAATCCCCAAACTGAAGCAACATGCTGATAGGCCTCAGCTATAATGAAGTTATGCTAAACAGCATGGAAGGTGGCTACTGTCATCACCCCAGAGGGGGAAAACAGACTTTCTAATAACAACTTTAGAGTCTTCCTCTTGCTTTGCGTGCCCTCCTCTGCTCTCCGTAATGACACCGGCCCCAGCCAGCATCAGCAGCATCACAACCTTTGGCTACATAAGTGACTACTGCTCTCCAGACAATCCCAGCAAAGGATCTGCTGGGACCACCCGAACCAGCACGCTCCTCCAGCGTGGGCAGAGGCACATAAACCCAAATGAAGTGCTGGAAAGGAGAGCCCTCCCCAGGAGACCACCACGCACACGCCAGCAGCCAGAGTGTTTCTAGGCTCCCTGCCACTGAGGCTCTTGGTCCTTTGAAGTCACTGCTTGGGGTTGGGTTTTTTTCTGCTTGCACCAAAGGCCACATACTTCTGTGTACGTCAAGGGCAGACCAGCAGAAGACCAGGACTGCGCTGAGCCAAAGCAACTCAAGTAATTTAAAGTGCAAAGCTAAAACCTCCCCCCTTTGGTGCAGACCTCTGCTCTCAGGTGTCCTACAGACAACCAACTAGAACTGACTGTTTTCCACTTGCCTTTCCCCCCATTAACTTTCCATTTTAATTAACATTACAATCTTCAGCTGAAGTAGTGCTTGTGACATTGCGCATTAACAGAAGCAGCAGAAACACATCTCTTAGTAAAAAACAGTATTTTGCAAATGAACCTAATCATTTTAAGACTTTCAGCATATGAACACACTTTCTTGATGGCTGAGAGTTCATTTTTATACCTGAATTCTCTGGCAACTCAACATCATGGTAGAAAATTTCATGCTGCACAGAGCTGCTTATCAGCATCAAAAGAAAGGAATTAAGATGATTGTGAGAGGAAAAAGAATTTTTTTCAAGTAATGCTTATGTTCCACTAAAATAGCACATAGGGTGGGTTTGCTTTTCAACTTCAGGAGAAACTGTTCCCCCTTTTCTCATCCCTTTGAAGTACACCTGACTCTCAAAAGCCATATAAGAATAAACTAGGCTGTTTGTACATAAAGAACTGACAGGGAAACTTTATAGCACCATAATCACCAGCTCTTACAGTATCCTCAGCAAAGGAACATTAATATACATTAAAGAGGAGCGTAAGCTAGGCATCTTTCTAATTAAGAGCGGAACAGCCTGCCAGACGAGGTCAGTCCCCAGATGGGGTTGAAGGGCAGCGTAAGCATGAGAGAATAAATTCAACGTAAAGGTCATCTATATGGATTAAGTGATCTGAGCAGTCATTTCCAGAGCCATCTTCTGCAATTAATATGTAATTAAAAATAGAAACACTATAAAGTTTAGCTTTTAACTGGCAAGACTATTTCACGTCCCATAAAACCTTTCAATACAAGACGAGGCATTCTCTCTCCCTCCCTGCACAAAGTGGTTGCGAGTAATCCAACAGAGCCGAGCAACCCAGAACGGGCATTTCAAGGGCAGTCAGGCTTCGCACCTTAAAAAACACCTGAAATCTGTTTCTAGTGACCAAAGACAGCATTTATCAGCCGAGGGGTGGGTGGTTTGTGGGTTTTTTTCTTTTTCCTTCAATTGAGAATTAAATGCAATTTCTAATCAAATATTCATCAAAATACATAATGAACTTAAAGAACTGGGCTAACCCAGGGGTCATCAGCAGTACCACATTTCAGAGTAGGATGAGGAGAAAAGGCACCTGAGGACGTTTCAAGTGCAATCGGCTGGTCTCGCCAAAGCACTGCCTTGCACTAGACCTGGGGTGAGCTGTCGCTGCTGCCTCCCAGCACCGCGGTGCTGAGCCTGCCCGGTGCGTCCTGACCCTGCTGCCCTCGCTCCTCTTCTCCAGGGGACCTGTTAAGCAGCTCAGAACCAGCAGTGCCTAAAGAACTAATAGCAACTTTTCACTTTCCTTTGCATATCTCCCTGGACCTCTCCTAGAAGTGCCTCCAGCATTTGTTTAGTGTGATTTGAAATGTTCTGTCTCCTATGACTTTGCTGCCCAAGAACTAGGACACCAAGCAAGTCACCAGAGGAATATTTGCTCTTCAGCACTCGAGTCCTTTGTAACCTACTTCCAAGTTTTTAACCTACACCATCAGAAAGAAGTTGGAAGAGAGGTTCAGACTCATATGAATTCTTATGTTCAGAAAACACAACAAAAAGTCACTTTGCCTCTACAACGCGTGGGTCCTTTCACTGGTCTGAAATTTGAGAAATTTCAGTCTGGTTCCCAGCTCTAGCACCAGTTTCCCCGTTGACTTTCAGAAAGGCACATGCTCTCCAAGCTTCAGTTCCCTGTGAGCAAATACTAACTTCTTTTCCTATGAGCTAGAGATATTTTTCACAGTGCTATGAAAATTAGAAGTAGTCTAGTTCAAAGACTTGTTTTTGCTCCCCTCAAAGTCAACCGTAAAATTCCCTTCACTTCAGTAGTGCAGGATCAATGTTTTTTTCTTTAAATGCTTGGTAGAGCTTTCTCTCTTTATTCTTGGAACTTGGGGTCTTACTGTTTATTTTTATTTCTTAGAGACAAAACATGAGATTTGTCATTGTCTTAAGGGTACCAGAGATGCAAGTCACAATCTCCACGTATCTGACTTCCTGAAGATGTTAGCCTTTCCCATTGGTTTTAAATAACATTCTTGGGGGATGTGACATTCTCCGCTCAGCCTTTCTGGTTTGCCCACATCTTTGCTCAGGGAAATTCCTCAGGAGGGTCTGGGCCACTCTGCTGGTTACCTCCTCACTTTGCAAAGCTGCTATTAAAGCCTACCTGAACTTGCACCAGTACTTGCAGGCACAGCCCAGGTAATCCTCCATGGAAGGAGGCCGAATCCTCAACATTCATGGGAGCATTCATACATCAGAAAATGAGAATGGGCAAGGAAAGGCAATCAGCTTTTCCAAGATGCTAATAAGAAGGCACAGTTAATCACTTCTTTACTAAACCCTTGCTACATATATAAATTAAATTAGCAGCCACATATACACACATATACAAAAAATACCTTCTGGTTTAAATGGCACTTCTAACTTTGAAATAAAAGGCGAGAGGTAAAACAAAATTAAGGAAAAGACTACACACACAACATCTTTTCTCCCACGATCCACGAGGCTCAGGTATTATTCGCATTAGATTACATATGCGTAAAAATCCCTTTTGAAATCTTTTGAAGTATCAAATATCATTTGTTACTAATTCTGGTTTGCAAACAACTGCCTAGTGTTGCTGTTAAAATATGTCAGAGCTGTTAAATGCCTGTATAAATAATAAATGGGAAGGGCATGTACTAAGACTAAGGTCTCTGCATCAAGACACAGACAGCACTATGTTTTATTAATAACAATTTGAAAACCACAATGAAGTAGGAAAATGGCTCCTCTGCCAGGATTTTAAATCCCCAGTTCAGAACCAAGCACAGTCCAGCACGTAACAGCTCTAACTTTATCACACGGACTTTACCAGAACATTTAGACCTGTATGTATAGTTCAAAGACTTGTAATTATCTTTGGTAGTGCATTCTTCTGCAGTTCCACGTACATATTGATTAACAGGCCTAGGACTGATGGCAAATCCCATGTTGCTGGGTGTAGCTTTCCTAGGGTCCTCTCCTTCCGAAGACACTACTCCAATGATGTGGACAGCCACTAAGGTTTGCTGGGGTATTTGCCACCTTAACTAGGTCATTGGCCAGAGCAGGCATGCCTGCTCCCAAGTTAGTATTCCATATGCAGTTAGTTAACTACTTCAGAACCAAAGAAGGTTTCTGCCTTTGAAACAGAAACGATTTCACGGTATCTTTGGGACAGCTGTAAAAATCTTCCTCCAATTTCTATCCATGGTTCATTGTACTATGATTATGGAAAAATATTATGTCACGGATGTGTGTACACTGATTATTTCAGTAGAAATAGTCTTGTGCATTTCTATTAAAAAAAATTTCTAAAACCTTTTAGGTGCAATAGGCAGTGACAGACGGAGCCCAATTTACATAAAATGACACAAGCATCAAGTTCTTTTCAAGTAAGTCAAAGATTCAAAAATAGCAATATAAAATACTTTCAGCTCAAGATGCACTTGTATTACAGTTGCAAAATCTCTAGCGATGGTTATGATTCTTTCTAATTTTGCACTTCAAAAATTACTTGTTGGTATACAGTTCGCACACAACTCTTTGCAGATGGCTTTGAAGAACAATCAAGTTCTTCAAAACAAGAACTAGAGCGTAATCAGTTAAAAAACCAGGACTTGGGTATAACTTTTTTTTTCACAACTCCAAAATTCAAAGATTCCCTTACATACAACAAATCTGCAGCACAGCAGCTGAAAGAACAGATTTTACAGCTCCGTTATTTAAAAACTCTTTGTTCTTTGCTTTCACACAGTAAGAGCTCCAGAAGGGTTTAGCTCCCCTTTAGATGCCCAAATAATATCTAGATATCCAGGATATGGCCTGCATCGGGAGAACGCAACTGAAGACTGGCCATCACGCGCCGCGTTGCCTGCACCCGTCTGCGTGGCAGGCAGAGCAGTAAACAGCACAGCACCCAGGGATAAAATCCCTGGGCTGATGGAGATGTCCCCAACAGCCGCTCACTCCACCTACGATCGTCTCTGATGCAGGAACCTTTTCTACGTATGCATTTATTTATTCTGGCGATTTCTTGAGTCCTCTGAACTGTGTATGTAACAGCTAACTGTTACAGTGACAGCTAACAGTGACGCAGATTTTCATGAAAAAGGTGACACCATTTGTGTAAGCATTCTGCTAAATGTTCACATCTCATCTAACCCTTAGCACGTGCCCTCCTTTTACTGATGCCATACGCACTCATACTGCCTTGGGTGCCCAGCACCTCTCCTCACAGCCAGCTGCATCATAATTCAAGTGGATTTTTATAAATGCCAAAGGAAAACAAATCCCATCTATGGATAAAACTTACAATTTAAAGGAGTCACCTGGGAAATTAAACTTTTGAAAAGAAAAGCTGCTTCTAAAACCATCACATGAAGCCAAACTCCTCTTTGGGGGCAGGCTACAAGAGTTTTGAGGGGTGCCCTGCCATCCTGCATTGCACACGCTGGAGTTATGCCCCCAAAGTGCATCCTTTCATTCCATGATCAAACTGCTGGAAAGCCACAAGGAGAAAACTGTAGCAGGGTGAGCTTCAGCGTGTTCACAGCCAGGCTGAGCAATCTAACATATAACATCTTCGTACAAGACATCTTAAAGATGCATTGCATAGAAATACAACTTACAAGAACACTGAGGCCAAAAATTTGAGCACAGCTCCAGGTCTGTTCTCTCTTTTTTAAAATATAGACACTATCCTAAGGTTCTGAAATAGTGACTACCAGGGAACTCAGGAATATAAATGCACTTTTAAAAGTTACCCAGCTGAAGGTCAACCTTCACTCATCTACAGGGGTGTGTTGTGGATGGGGAAAAAAAATAATTAAAAAAAAAAAAAAATCACTGAAAGTCAAACTACTCCATTTACTTACTCAGAGCACCTGATCAGAATCTAGATTCAAAACAGTTGTGAACTAATACCTTATGTATATTAATGAACTCCCCAAACAACTTGTTCTGCCCCTGGTGTAAATTGGACAAGTGGAACATCAAAGCAGTCTCCAAAGAATGAATTTTCTTGACATTTTGCTTAGATAAAACCCCTGATCTTTGTTAAGCCACACCTAGTGTTGAAATACCAGCAAGGGCTACACTGGCACACAAAAAAACCAACCAAACAACCCCAAAAAACTCCAAAAAACTGATTGTTCCTGCAAAAGTATCACCAAGATTTAAGCTTCATTTAACATCCCCCCACACCTCCCTTCACTAGAGCTCACAGGCAGGTAAGCCACACTCCTCCAAGCCAGGAATCCAAGCCTGTGCTCCATCTGAAACTCAAATTGCACAAACACAGCTGCTCTGGGGTGGGGGCACTGCCAGAATCCCAAACCACCGAGCACTGGAGGAGAGAGCAAGCACGAGCGCAATAGAATTTCTTTGCAACTGGCTGATGTGACAGCTTTTCCATTCCGCAAGGCTGTTACTGCTGCAAGTGCCATGCCATACCTGCCCAGACCTTTGCAAATATTAAGCTCTACGTCTGACTAGGGACAGAGATAAGCATCTCTATAGCCAATATCTACCCCAACACCTAGAAGTTATGCAGAAAGTTTAACTTTGGCCCAGCCCTAGAACAACTGTCTGGCTGTTCAGCAGACCCCCGTTTGAATTGCAAGCGTTCCATCATATTCAGTAAAAATAATCTATTCTTCCAAGCTTTTCGTTCATTAGAGAGCACGCATTTCACTGTTCCCCCAGGATCCACCTGTGCGGTGTGCAGAGTATGCTCTTCACCATACCACACACGCAAGCTTTTAATTCAAAATGAAACTCCAGGGCAATGTGGGAGACCTGCAGTCACTGGTCCGCGCTCCAGCCTGGCCTACGAAGTACCCAGGCCATAATGAGAGAGCAAAGTCACAGCAACAGCCTAGGCTGACGTGTGCAAGAATCATTGCTGTTTAAATGCCAAAAAGCACTATACAACGCTAAAAGCGTCAGCAATAGCAAGCACTGAACAAGGCAGTATTTCAGCATTTCACAGCACCGATTCCACTGCTCTAACCTGCGCTCCTCTTGTCCATCAGGCCTGTACCCCCCTGCAGGGCTGGCTCCAGCTGGCCTCCCTTCGGTCTGCAGGAGGGAAGAGCAAACTTAATTACAGGGCAATGAGATTGCGTTAGCCTCTCACAACGGTGCAGGAGGATTCCCAGTGTCCCAGCTCAGGAGTCCCCGGGCTCTGGGAAGAGCACCCTCTAGCAATGACAGAGGAGGAACTGGGAACCAGAGTCCCACCAGCTGTTGGGGACGCACTTGCCACCAGCTGACACGTTCTGCCCACCTGTGAATGCTGCCGTACAAGAAGGGGTAAGCGCCAGACTCTTCCCCCAAACGCAGGCGCTGCTGGCTCCGGAGCCAGGCTGCCCGAGCATGCCGGTGTCTGCACCCCCAAGTGCCCCCACCCGTGGGGCTGCGCAGGGCCCAGCGCTGCTCAAGGTCTGCAGCACCCGCAGTGCGGAGCTCGGCAGCAGCAGCACAGCCGAAGGCTCGCACCTACTCCCCAGGAGACAGAGCTGTGCTATTAAGGTTGGCTAGAAGGTTATCACCGCAGGGGTCACGAAGCTTTCCTCTTTTGTCACAGCGCTCCTGCCTCACTTTGCTCTCCTGCTTAAATCAGCAGTTGTCTCTGATGAGCTCAGGAGGAAAGAGGTTGCATGTGCTTCGAATACGGACCCTCAGGGCCCCCATCTAGTGGGTATTTAGGTCAGTCTCTGTCTGCCACAGCTGCTGAGCCCAGCTCGCCAACTCAACAGGACTGTTGAATGCTCATCATTTAACACTGGCTTTACCTGACTTGCTGGATTATTCAAAGTGTCTTCCAGGACCGCTAATAGCAGCCCTTTGCTGCATGGTGAAGGAGTTCTTGAAGAAACAACTGCCCTGTGGGGTCAGCAAACAAACCTGTTTCTTATGAGCTTTTGTCACCTCCAAGGCTTGCATGATAAATACATCTAACTGTACACATTTGTTTTGCATCTCAGCCAAACAGACGGCTTGGGAGAACTGAGGGGATATTAAATTAAGCTAAGGTGAACCTTCTGGGAAAATTCAAGGGAACTTAATTGTATAGTATTAACTTTTAGCTATTTCTCCCTTTTTATTTGGCAAATACTTGTGAGCAAACTCTGCATTTAATGAGGAAGAAAGCACTGATGAAAGGATGGGGGTTTTTTTAACATCTTTAATTCCTGCTGGTGCTAGATATTTTCCCACTAGAATGCTTACAGGTGATGAGGTTACCCTGCAATTTTTTACCTATTACACCCTGGGCTAAATTAGATACAGGATATATATATACACACACACACATATATACATATGTATATAAACTTCAAGACGAACACAAAAATTTTAACTCATCAAACAGAGCCCTAACCCCTCTGCAATTTGCAAGTGCAAATGTTATGTATCATACGTAAGGTATACAGTTTCATTACAGAACAAAGAGGTATGCACACAGACCTTTGTATTCAATGGCATTGATCACTTGACATACTACCTCTGTCTCTAAATTTGTCCAGGATAAACTGCAGTGCCGAGATGCAATTTCCAGCAGTGTAAGTCATCGCAGGACTAGGAATAGAATCAAGGCTCTCTCCCTGACCCAGCTCTGGCTAACGGATAAAGTTATATTCTGAACAGACCCACATCAGGAGGGAATTGCTCAGTCACCTTGAGTCATGTAGGACTTGAGAAGGAACAACCCTTCCTAGTTACTGGAGCGCCTTGTGTGAGGGCCAAAGTCCAATGACAAAGTAATCCACAGGAGGGGTCTGTTAACAGGAGATCAAGCCTTTTGTCTCCAGGATTCTATTTTAAATCCAAACCATGTTGGTGCAGACTAAAACTCATCTGCTCCTGACAGCCAACTGGTTGCCTCTGAGAAAAGCATCACAGAATTCTGTATAGGCCATGAACAGACAGATAACCACAGCATCTTATATCAGCATTGATAAATATAGATACTTCTTATATAAGAAGGGACATTCAGGTCATTAATTTTTCAGGAAGATGTTCTCATTGATTTTCAACAGGAAATTCTGATCTTAAACATTGTATAAAATGGCATTTTGATATGATTAATGTCATCTACTGAACAATATGAATGCTTAATCAAAGTGTAAATAATGATTATGAAAATACATACTGGACACTGTATCAGTGCAAAGAGCAAATTCCCTTATATAAAGAGCAAGGGAAAACACTAGGGCTTACAAGGAAGGAAATCATAGCTCCTCACTTCTAGGCAAGGGTAACTGAGGAGAAAAGAGCTTGCTTAGGTTGTCCAGAGTCACATAAAGAGCCAAAAGCCACGTCCCTTAGAGACTCTACCTATCACTTCAACATCCTGTCGATGACATCTCTGTGTCTCCTGTACCAACACATCTCCAGGCAAAAGGAAGCTTACACTGGAGTGGTAGAAGCTGGCTTTGCGTTAAAGCCCATGCTAGAAATGACAAATGAAGGGCAAACACGTAAAGTTTATCAACTAAATAAATCTTAAAATAAAAGGATTTAGGAACACAGTAATGATCTCACTGCTTACATCAAGCACAAGCTGTGCATACCTTCATATTATATTTACTGTTATGAAAACATAAACTGGATTACCAGGGCTTAGTGCTTAAGCAGCCTGTTTCATTAGGAAGGCAAGGAACTTTGGCTGTTCAGATACTGCAGATGTGATTTAGACAGGACAGAGAAAAGAGGAGGACCAGGATAGTTTGCTGTTCAGAGCACAATTATACCAAATAAATAAAATTAATATCACAAAACTTACCAGCTCATATACATAAATCCAAACAAGGCTGGATGTTCTGAACCAAGCAGCCTCATCCCTGTAAGGATGTATGTGAGCTCTGTGAAGTCATTTAGGTTTTAACATCGTTTTCCTGAGGTAATAGGAAACATCACACTCTCACTGAAGGGTAGGGAACTTTTACCACTGTCTTCAGGGGACAACGGTATTATGTGAAGTACAATTATTAAGTGTAATGATGGGAATAAGGCTCATTTTACTGGGAAAATTCTAGTTCCAATGAAGTCTAAGACCATCCATTCATTTCAAAAGTGAAATGATTTCATTTGAAGAACCAAAAAACAACACCAGCAAGAAAAATTCCCTCCCAGCACAACCACAAGCAGCAGCGCTCAGGGGACCCAGGGACCTGCAGCAGCCGGAGCCCAGCACAGGGGTGGCCGGTGCGGCCGGGCTTGCGTTGCCACAGCCAGCAACCAAATCCCAGTGAAGCGCTCTCTGAGGAGAGCTGCACACCTGAAGTCCCTCTAGGATGCAAATAAAAGCGCTACGGATTCAAGGAATTACAGTTAATTTTCACTGCAGTGAAAGGGTCTGCAGCAGTGCACAGCGAACAAATAACAAAACTTAAACACTTTCTCATTCAGATTTATATCCAGATTTACTACTTAATAGGCTTATCATATGCACATCTCCACTGAGCCACACTTGTACGGCCCTGCTTTAATTGCAGAGCTGTAACTGCATTTCTTTTTGGTTTGTTTTGCTGGATTTAAAGTAATACTAAAAATCGCATTCCCTATGCTACAGCTATTCTGAACTCAGGTAGCTCAGCAGTCTGGGGAAGGATGTCCTCATTCCTCTGGCTTGTCTTCCTTAAAATAAAGCAAAGGTTTGTACCTCTAAGAAATGTTCAGATGTGAGATATTTTTATAATATATTTTTGATCCAGCACTGGATAGAAGAGGGCCGAAATCTCACTACTGCTGTTTTAGATTTGCAGGGGCTTAACTGCCCCATGAGTACAAATGGAGCAAAACATAGCTTTAAACTGTAGAGAAGTCAAAGAAATCCGTGTACTGAATCTAGTCAGCTTAAAGGTCAACCATAGATTTTCCTAAATCAGGATGAGTTAAAAAGCTCATTTGTTTCCCATTTATGCAAGATCTAAATACACACACACACACCAAAAAAAACCAAAACAAAAAAACCAACCCATCCAAAGAAACAAACCTATGGCATGCAGTTTTCCCTCATCTAATTCCCTGGCCAATCTGGGAAGATCTGTTCATAACTTATATCACTTTGTATGGCTCTTACAGCTGTTGTACTAATCTGCAGGGAAAAGGTGCAGCAGCTTCCTTGCCAGTCACAATATAAAATGTTGACAGATCCAAATGGCATGCTGCACTGCTTTTGCAGAACATACTGCGAGACATTTGAATTCTGACATCTCTCCTTTTTCTATGGGAAAGACAAGAATAAAAATGCATGCTGCAGATCTGGGCTCCTGGTTGTTTGTTTTAGGGTTTTTACATTTTGTTTTGGCTTGGTTTTGTTTGCTTGTTTATTCCAAAATAACCTTGGGAAATGAGCCTGCTGTGTATCACTCCCATAGATAAATTCAAAGAATGTTATCTGTGGTGGTTTGTACCTGGAGGAAGGATGGCGAATCAGTAATCGCACGAGAATGAATTCATAGTCAAGTGTTTTTATGCAAGCATCAACTCAGACTCAGCATTCAAAGTGTAGTATCTACAGGGAAAAGCTCAGCTTTTCAAAGAGCATATGTAGCAACAGGAAGAAAAAGATACCACAAGTGGCAAATTCAGAAATGCTCACTTTTCTCCAGGCATCTCCTTGTAATATATTAGAGAAAATAACGACTGAGGGGAAAACACAATGTGCTTAAACTACCTGTACTGATTGGGAAGGGGAAGGGGCTTCTTCACAGCAGAGGTGGGAATAAAGTAACAGACAATGGTTTGAATCTCAGGTTGTGCAAATAATGGAGAAAAATCTTCTAAGAAAGAAAGGAAGTCAGAAAATAAAATCTGCTGACAGGGAAGCTGTGAATTTACCAACTCTGCAAGCAGCGACAGGAAGGGCTAGACAGAGGATTTAGGACTAGACAAAAGATTTACTGGTGGAAACTGAGAAATGGTAATTTCACTATAGTGTAGTAGTGATGCCATAAAACAGACCCAGACAATATAGTCTTGTTTTTCCTGAAATACTTATGAATGTGCATAAAGATTTGGCTGCTCAGATGTGTAAAATATAAGGAAGGACCCGAGGTATCTACAGAGACAAGAACCATCATTCAGCTTCGTCCCAAGGTGCAGACCACAAATGATTTATTCTTATAACTTGTTTCTATTCATGCAATACTTAAACACACTTAGGGAATCACAGCAGGGTTTGATTTTGCTGATTGTCCCTTTGTGTACTAATTATTTTTATTAGCAAGTTAATTTTCATCACAAGCTGTCTGCTTTCTCATCTAGGAGAAACATATTTATAAGGCCAAAAGTTCAAAATCAACTTTCCGAGCATTACCAGAGAAGGAGAATACCATGCACATTTTATACTCCTGCAGCAAATACATTAGAAAACAATTCTGAAGATCAAAGCTGAAGCAGGTAAGGCAATTCAGCCTGTAAAGCGCACCCGCATGCACACACTCTGTCATACGTGTCCTGTCAGAACCTGCCTGTGACACACGACCAGGAGGAGAGGAGAGGTTCCTGGGCTAAGGAAAGGGCAGGCGAGCGGACGCTGCAGGAGATGTTGCCCAGCCCCAGCACAGGTGGGTGGGATGCGCAGATTCCTGCAAAGCTCCCCAGAAGCAGCCCCAGGCTGGGTGCTATCGGAGCTCAGGGTCACCTATCCCAAAGCCCCCCAGAAGCAGCCCCAGGCTGGGTGCTATCGGAGCTCAGGGTCACCTATCCCAAAGCCCCCCTAAATCACAAGTGGGATGACACCGTTCCAGTTCCACCACTGACCAGAGCTTCCCTGCAGCTTCAGAAAAACATGGCCTGAATTTCTAATTGCTCAGCATCCTTCAGCATCTTCAGAGGTAGATGAACACCGGAGAGCATGCTCCCCTGCCCTGCTCCATGCCTCACCCCAGTCCTCACCCCAGCCCCTTCCCGCTGTCACAGGGCTGCCAGCTGATGCCCCGCGGGTGCAGTGTCCCTTGCAGCCAGGCGCACGGCTTGCTCCGCAGGGCCACAGCGCTGCCTGGGCTGAGAAACTTGTCCCTGTTTTCTAATCCGATGCGATGTTCGGAGTGACAACACGGCTGGTGCTGCTGACTTTTCAAATTGCACAAAAGGGAATTTTACACTTTGGCAAACTGCCTACCTGAATTCTGGAGGAGTGAAAAAGGAGAAAACAAGTTTTGACTAGTAACATTTAAGGTGACACTATCAATCACTGGCAAACTTCGACTACTTTGGTTAATTTTTTCTCACAATGATAAAATACTCCACTGGTGGAGAAAATAACAGGGAGTTTCATGCAGGGCTATTTTTCTTCTTGTTTTTCTTTCTATTTAGAAGAAAAATCACATTAAATCTGCAGTGTTTTTAATCAAATACAAACAAGGGAAATTGAAATACGTACAAACAAGCCTGTATTTTCAATTGGCTTTTGTCGCTTCCCTTTAAAAGTTTATGGTTTGGATTATTTTTTTTCCTAATAAAAATCCAAAACATTTCAAGAGAAACCGATATTTGTCAGCATGTTCCTTTAGTCTGTCTCTGAAGAAAGGGGAGTCTGAAATAGAATTATTCAGCTAGCTCTAGACTCAGAACACTTCCCTGGAGGCGTAGATCTGGCAGCATGTAGGTGAATTTGACTTCTTACTCAGAAAAATTATCTATGAGTTATTAATATTAACACATGCTTAGAGGAACAAATGGGTAAGATATTCTAAAATACAGATAAAGATGGATCCTAGAGCCTGAATTCCTGGCACTCCAAGTGAAGAGGGCCAGCTGGCAGTGGGCAGTGAAGGAAAGGGGTCACACAGTTACCTTACGACTTCAGGTGACCACTGAGACTGAAGCTCAGGGCCACCGACTATCCTTGGAAGGGATGCTGCCTTCCTCCGCGTCCCACTTCTGCACTGGAAAGCAGCTTGTGAGTACCTGCAATCCTGTAGCCGCATCAAGAACAACCAAGCAAGGGGTATGCTGGTATTCTCAGCAGCGTCCTCTCCACCAGCGTCCTGCCAGGCTAGCTTCATCCTGCCACCCATCTCATCAACTGCTAGAATGGTGACCAAAAAGTGAAACTGGTTTCTGCTACAAGTTTAGACGGATCCATAAAGTGCTTTGGAACCTGCAATAGACATACCCCCCCACATATGTGACACACGGTGCTAGGAAGAGCCTGTATGTCTGTAATGTACGAATCCGTAAGACGCCCCTTTCCATAAGAGCTGTGCTCATCCAGAGTAAATCCTCTCAGACAATCCAAAAGACACTGCTGTGCTGTCATGGTGGCTCTTGCCAAAGGAAGCGGATAAAATCAAGGGATCATTCATTTGAAAAAAACTGCATAAAACCAGAAACAAAGACTCCCTAATTTATTTGTCATACACTTAACAGAATAAATTTTGTATTGCAGTGTGGTGTTTAAAGCTCACCATTTCTTTTAATAAGGCACATTTAAAAGAAAAATAGAGATATAAAAGAAGATAAAAGCGTAACTAGCATAAGAAAAATCCATTCGTTTTCACTGTCTTCTGTGACAATGTTTTGCTGTCCTGCACTAAGTAGGTTTGCAAAGGGGCATCTGTATTTCTTGGGGTTTTATTATTTTTATTTTTTGCTATACAATCAAGAAATGAGGGAAAAGAAGTTATTTCAGGGCTTGCAAAAAAATCAAAATTTATTCATAGAAAAGAAAGCAGAAGGAACACAGTTAAGAGAAAGGAACGGTGAAGTCATCTAGCTTGTAATAAAGTCTATAGCTAACTAGCCACAGGTGCTCTTTACATCCCAGGAGCAAATGAGAGTATGATTGATAGGGATACGATAATGGTTCTGCAACCATAATACAGTCTTTCTGGAGTACAGGTTTGCACCTGCTCAAAGATAAGGCATTAATATTTATTTAAACAAGACTATTAAAAAGGAGGGGGGGCATGGAGAAGAAATCATTAAGTATCTAAACAAGGCAGAACAAAGCATGCCCACGCCAAACGAGTCTTCTGCATTGCAGAGGAAACACCCCAGCTTCGGTTAGCAGAGCTAGGCACAGGTTCTGGATATGATCTCCCAATTTTTCATGGTATATCATGTTCAGACTGTGCCTCTTCTGCAGCGTAAAGCTGTGCCTATTCGCTAGGTTGCCTGATGTGATCTAAAATCAGAGTGGATTTCAGTATTCTATGTAGTGTCTATGGCCAGATTTACAAAATTATTTAGGTGCATAAAGATGCAAATAGCATTAGGCTTGCACCAGTGCTTCAGTGATCCCTCTTATGAGCCCAATTACTTTTGCAAATCCAGCCCTATGTCAGTTCCAATTCTGCTCACAAGCCAAGTGAGTCTGTGGATGAGATCACCAAGTCAGGCAAAGCAAGGCTGAAAGAACATACTCAAGCACTACGTGCTCGATGCACGTGAAAGCACTGAAATACATATCCACAAGTCTTCAATTCACCCCGATTCTGCTTCGCTTAGAAGTAAAAGCTGAGCCAGTCCGCGCTACAAACACACCGCTCCCAGTTCCTCAGCATCGGAACTCGTGCACTCTAAAAGAGAGGTCCTGGAACCTGTCCTGCCTTCCACCCTGGGACATGGTTTTACAACATTTGCAATATCATTTGTAATTCTACTGAAGGGCAATAAAGAAAACTCCTTTCAAATCTTTCTGATCTCAGTAATATCCTGTCCACTCCAAGTCATCCTTCAAGGACCAGTTCCACATCTGAACTCCCGGATTGCCTTTCAACCCACTACTACAGGGATTTGTCCCTTACGTTTCCAGGACTTGAGTAGCAGCCTGCATTGAAACAGCTTCTGCAGAGCTTACAAGGGCTCTCTGCAACATGACCACTTTGACGCTCATGTAATTCTTCCTGCCACTAAAATGTGTCTTTCATTTACAATGTATGCCTGATCCAAGTAAATGCTTAATTCCTTTCTTATGTCACTATCTGATGACAAATGCTGCCTTATTGGATCACTTTCTTTTGGAAAGGACAGTAGTATATATTTAGGTAATATTCGGCCCTTGAATAGCATTTTACATCTGCAGGAAAGGGAAGCATTAATCAGATAGGTCTAAAACTAACTGGAACTTGTATGCAACTTTCTATTGCCTTGAATGAAGTGTGTTTCTGACATCGCTATTTTTTAAAAATATGTATTTGTGAAATTGTGTTTATTAGGGTCCTTATTTTATGGATAAAGATAATAGGATGTAGAGAGAAGTGTACAGCTCGCATTATTTTATTTTTTAAACATGAGCTATACCTTTCACTTGTGCCACATCTCTCATTCCAATAAACCTGACATACTTTATGCACTTCATTATTTGATCATAATTGCTAGACTGTTGAAATAGAACTTCTGATCAGGAAAGGTACTCTATGCAAATTTACAGAATTATAGCTATTCTTAAATATAAAATATTTCAAACTATTATTTAAAGAGAAGCTTAGGTGCTTAAATATAATTAAAGAAATCACACTTCTAAGGAGATGATCAAATTACAACAGCTTTACTCTTCCAATAAACTAGTCAAGCCCCATTTTATAGGAACTGTGAGAAAGAGGTTAGTTGTGCCTCTGTGTGTTACCATTCCCAGTGCTAAAGCAGAGCTACCTCCACACGGAGGCAAAACTTAAAATACTGCAGCAAGAAAAACACTGCGCAAGGAGAACTGCCTCCAGGTTGAGAGTATTCACCACTTTTTTTGCTGGAAGGGTGATGGGCACTGGAACAGCTTGCCCACTGAGACCACGGAGCCTCCAGCCTTGGGGACATGGAAAACCCAACAGCCACAGCCCTGAGCAACCTGCCCAGGGCAGGGGTTAGACCATGTCTCCAGAGGACCCTGCCAACCTCAGCCACTCTGCGATGCTGTGGCTTCACCATACACCCAGAGCAGACATTCTAAGTCTCTTGCCACGAACGTGGCAGGGTCTCCAGCGATTTCATCAGTCTCTGTGAATCCCTGCAGAAAGGCTGTGGAAACTTTACAGACAATCCAGGTGTTGCATGGCATTCCTCTCTCAGAAAGCTTTTAGAGTGTGAATCAATTATATATACAGCGATCAGCGCATCTTCTGACCAGTATAGAGAGTCCTGGGATGTGCAACAGTCCATTACAACT
Source organism: Falco peregrinus (assembly GCF_023634155.1). Taxonomy (NCBI): domain Eukaryota; kingdom Metazoa; phylum Chordata; class Aves; order Falconiformes; family Falconidae; genus Falco; species Falco peregrinus. The sequence continues at coordinate 6,972,078 of NC_073736.1, read as the reverse complement.
TACTCCTTTTTCTTCTGCACACTTCTTCAACTCCTTTGAATCTGCTTCCAAGTTCAACTTTTCCAGAATCTGAGGCTTTCAAAAAGCCAATTCTTAAAAAGCTAATTAATTCCCCACAGGCTTTTTTTTTAAACTCAGTAAACATATCTGAGATTGCTTTTTGTATAATCAGTGTTAGCAGCTCATTAAAATGCACAGTATGTGTATCATTTTGAATGTGACATGGCTCAGCATGGATGCTCAAGCTGCTTAAAAAGACAGAAAAGAAAAAGATGAGGATAAAATGAAAGCAAAACCCCAGCATTTCCTTTAAGCTGACACCAGAGTTAAGAATTTAAGACAGGGCAGGGAGCCTCCAACCCTGCTATTAGGTGAAAAGTCTAATTGCTCCATGCACTGACTGCCCTCTCCAGCCTGTATGTTTTCTGAAAAGATTCCTTTTACAGAGAGCTTTAAGGTGCTACAAAAAAAAAAAAAAAAAAAGAACAGATTCTACTATAAGGTTATTGTATAAGGTTTTCACCCCGAGTAATATCAGGATTCCTCTTGAATTAATAATGAAGTAATTTAAAAGGCCTTTAGTGTATGCAGTCAGAAATAAATAATGCCGTAATCTGGGACATTTTATTTTCCATTAAAACAAACACTTTTTAAAAAGTGTGTGTTATTGACAAGAGAAGCACTCAGTTGCTAACATGCCAGATGCCATGTATCAGATGATGGTCAGATGGACAATAATACTCAGGACTTTTTCCTACTAATTCCTGAGTATTATCGATGCTTGATGGCTGTAGAAAACAGGAAGGTTAAAAATATTACTTTGGGTCACAACGAGAAAACCCAAGATGAAGGGCTCACTCAGTAGTGGGTGGATGCAAAGCTGCCATTTCACTTTAATTGGCCTTATTTCAGGTGGTGTACACTCTATATTGGATAAAATATACCTCTATTCATTTACAGACTAATTATAATGGCAGCTCCAGTAGTAAGCCATTGCACAGGAGCACCCCAGGGTGACAAGCCTTGCACATCAATTGCACATGATGGTTGGACTCAACGATCTTCTCAAAAAGTTTTTTCCAACATAAATGATTCTATGATTTGATATCATACTAGTAAAATTATAACAATGCTAAATCATAAACTAATTAGTAACTGTGTGTACGGTGACTTCTTTAACCATGTTACCATCACAAGCTGTTAAGCAAAACACCTCTGAGCATCAGAACTGACGCTGCAGGCTTCCCCCCTCACCTGCATGCAGGGAGCAGCCATACAGCTGACATTAGCTGAAATAAAATAAATGAATAAATAAAAAGATCAGACTGTGATGCCTCATTACAACTTGCACACATGCCACAGCTCTATGGTTTAAGGGCCAAACAGAACCCACGGGTGGTGACTGCCCCATACCACTTGCAAGGGCTACTTCTTATAAATGGATTTGAGTCTTAGTGCCCACATTAGAATTTAAATTAAGTTAAATATTGACCAAGGAAGAACTTGCTGTCAGGTTCAGGGTGAAATGCTTCAATTACCAAGGAAGCAGGAGACCTTGAAAATAACCTCCTACTTTCACCTTCACAGGGAAAAAAAGATATGGAAATACACAGCAAGGGGTGGCCTTTTGTGTCAGAAAAGAGAATTATATGGATATTTTTTGCTCATGTATGGCAATAAATCCTCACTGTTATGGTAAAGTTTCTCCTTAACCAATATGGTGAGTTGAAGCGTTAAACAGTAATTTGTTGTGAACCTATACACATTTTTCAATTCTTCCGACAAAAGAACCACTTTGAGCAAGAGACTGCCCTAGAGATCCACACAAGCCCCTGATGCTGCCAGTACCATGACTCTAAGAATTTGCAAGCTTGGAATAGAAGAAAAAAAAAAAAAAAACCCAAACCCCCAACTTCCCTGGTTCAGGGAACTGAGGACCTTTGCAATTTGCCAAACACAAGTGTAAAATGGATTCTGACTCTTTTCTTGTTGGACTTCTCATTATTGTGCAACCTGCCCAGCAACACACACAGATTTCCAGCGTGCGATCAGTATTGCTGAAGGGTTTGAGGTGCATCAACACGTAGCAGTTGCTCTTCATTTGAAATTCCCTAGTGCAGAGAACTTTGGAACAGCATGAAATTACCACCCACCCCCCACTGGTCCTGGACTCTATTGAAATGTTTCCTCTTCACACTTGTCTTCTGCTCAGAAAAGTAACAGCCCAGATAACATCTTTGGTGTTTCCTGCTAAGTCTTCTCAATAAATTCTACATCAAAATAACTCTGTCAATTGGATAAAAATCCGTCTAACCAAAAATGCTGTTAAGTTCAGAAGGCTAACGAAAAAAAAATAATCAAGATTTACAAACTCTAAGAAAGCTTTTTCTGCTACACCTATCACTACTGAAACTGAGATTTGAGGATCAAAAACTTAGATGACAGCATAGCTGCTTGGTGATGCACGAAGCCAAAGAAAACTGAGATCAGTTTTTTGCTAGATATATCAGCTTTGCAAGAACTAAAAAGAATAGAGCTTCTTCTGAAAAGCTGACTGAATAAACATTAGGAATAAAAGACAGTAAGGTGTGGAGGTTAAGACTGAAGGCATTTTCTGCAAAGTGAAATTCAGGTTTTCTTATACCGATTCTAGATTGAAGCAGATTCCTTTTTCTCCGAGTAACTTATACCAACAGTTTAAATTTTCCTTTTTTGTGTGTGTAATAAACTAGTTAATGCTTTATTAAGTGGTCATGGAGAAACCTGAGATATTATAAAAAACCAAAACATCTATTTTTATATAGTGAGATGTGTATGACATAGTTAACTGCTATTTCTGTTAAAGCAGTAAACAATTACCCTAAACGTCATTCCTAAGTTATATAGACCAACGGGATGTTCCAGATTTCAGTCCCTAGTTTTGTCATCCCCTCCTGTGACAGTGACAGCCAGGACCAAGGCAGACAGTCCACATCTACCATTAAGGGAGAGCAAACAGGAGGTCTCCGATGCTATCTCTATAAATGCATTTGCTGGCAGAGCTGAAATGCAAGCGATTCTCCATTCAGAGAAATGTAATTTCTTGCAGTAGTTTGAGGGGAAAGGGAGAGGAGTAACAACAGTGTATTAGCTTGGGTTTGCCAAATGCAAAGAACAAACATTCATCTTAGTACCATTTCAAGAAGATGAACAAGCAACTTGAACAAGCATGTTCTCATCTTTTCAGTGAGCAGGAATTAAGTATGTGCTTCATATGAAGCAAAGGCTGAAACGATGTGCTCAGCTGGGACCACTGTGTTAACTGGTACAGGTTCCCCATTTGCTTTGAATAATTCATGTCAGCTACAATGAAGAAAGATTTCTAGCAGTTGGTACACACTTGAAAATTATAAGGAGCAAAGAAATCACTGACTGAAAGTCACAAATATGGTGCAAGTCACAATTTGCAGAGGCGATGAAATTACAGAACCTGAGTCAGGTAGATGACAGCATTAGTGTGGAAAGGGTGATTAGTGTGAAAGGTATTAATAGAGGATATGCAAAGAGGCTCTCTCCTCTCAGCACTCCTGTGACTGAAGCAGAAGATAAAGTTGCTTATGCTCCCGTGAAGAAAGCCGCTCCCATCCTGCTGCGGCTCCAGTCCAGCCCGCAGGACTTTAGGAAGCGACATTTGTGGTCACCCCATCTCTCACACCAAACCAGGTTTGCAAACCCACAGGTGTCCCTGCAGGAAGGAGGGTGCTCACCCTCCTATCGTAATCCCTTTTTCAAAGGTCTCTAATAATATTTCTTGCCCTGCTCCTTTTAATGAATGGTAATAGAGAACACTTGATTAGAAGCCTTTCATCATTTTAGGACTAGGGGCTTTAGCTTTCTGACCTACTTTGCTTGCCAATGAAATTCCATTTTTAGCTTCAACTCAAGGTCTGAGTGTTACCCAAATTCAGACCATCTGTTTTAACTGCCTACAGGCTGAGAAGTTGATCCAAACCAGGAAGAATAAATGGAACCAATGTGTGCATATATTAAGTATTCTCAACCCTCAGCGTATTAAATAACCTACTCAGTTTATTCCCGAGTCTACATAAACATTCCTGTTTCTCTGGGCAGTGCCTGCTGTTGTTGTAAGGAATATTTACAATACCAGTTGCTCTCAGAGACCCTCAGCCAAATCACCTTTCTGGTATGAGTACAGGAATGAACAGGCTACAGCTGGCCCAAGTCACTACTCTGATCCCTTAGTGTGGCTTTGGTGAGGGTTGGTACGGGTTACATAGAAGTACAGATCCCCCCTGAGCAAGTCATTAGGGAATAACCTGCCTCTCTTTCTAATTCTTACTGTTAGAGATGCAACAGAACTTGCATCTCCTCAGTGATCCTTTTTCATCCCAGATGACGTAACTGCATGGCCTCGCTGTTAATAACAAGACAGCTGGCCAGTCCTTTCATGAATCTCTAGCAAATTCCCCACAGTATCTTGAAACAGTGGGTTTCAATGAAATAACTTCTTGCACTGTGCAGAAATCCCTCTCAGTTTTAAACATCCTATCTTCCCATTTCATTGCACATTCACTTCTGTCAGTATGAGAAAAGGGCATAACAGCATCAGACCTTTCTTCCGGATTTCAGATACCTCTCTCAGTCCTTTTATTACACAAAAAGCTCAGTAACAAATATGAATTTATAAATCATAACAAAATTAAAAAGGCAACATTACCTGGAAAATCCCTACTAAGTAACTGCTGACTGCAGCTTTACAAAAAATCAAAAAGAATCAGAGTACTGAAAATAAGCTTCTGCTGCTAGCATTGATATGCATCTACAGCACTCATCCTTTGCAGCTTGGCTGATGGATGTAATTTTCAGCAGAATATCTAGGGAGGATGAGAGCATCCATGAAAACATTAACAAATAAAATACGCCAAGGAAAAAGAAAACAGTAGTGTAAAACCAAGCCAGACACTAGAGAAGTTGAATACCCAGCTGGGGAGCTGCCCAGCTCAAAACAAGGCAGAAAATAAGTATATTTAATGTAAAAGAATCCTAGCATGAAATAGGCTCTGTACTTCCTGGACACAGCTGATTTGCTGTTCAAGTCTGTCATTTGACAGCCTGTTTATAGATTCTCTTGCTTCAAAGCCGTTATGGCTCTGTTTACAGCATGCTCTTTCAGGAAGTACCACAAGCCTCCTCACGTGTCAGGTTTCTCAGGCGTTCATCAGTGCATCTCATTCCTTCTAGGATTAGTATATTTAAAAACCTGACATTAACACACCAGACTGTCCTCATGGACATGGATTACCGAGTCTGTGTCTGCAAAACACTTTCAAGAGACTTCCATATTTTCAAGATGCCATGCCAGCATTAACTAATTAATCCTCACGACACTTGCACAGGACAGCTCTGAAAATATCTTGACCTCCCTTACGGACATGGTAAAATCAGATAGGAAGTGGACCTGTCTTTCCCGAGGCCATCATACAAGCCCATGACCAAGTCAGCTTTCAGGAGCGCTCCATCACCGGTTCTGTCACACGCCTGCATTCAATCCATCAGATGACACCGCTGCTCAGCAGTTCCAGAGCCCTCCTCCCACATTCCCAGTACACATGTGATGCATTAAATCCCTGTGAAAGTTTGTATGCCTCTGCTGAAAAAGGCAACAGCATCTTTGTGTGCCTGGAGGTATGAATATGTGACAGGATAAAACCCAGCTGGGCAGGAGAATGGCACACGTGAGCAGCAGCTTGCAGTGCTCTGGAGAGCCGTGGTTTTTGATGGGGCAGATCCAGTAAGGCAGATGAAACCACTAATGTGGCAGAGGAACTGTGAATTAAACCCAAAACAAAAGATGTAACTATCCCCAGCCCCTGTACCATAGCTGTTAATTCCCTGTTCATTTGTCATGCACAAAAACAAGAAAGAAATGAGTAATATTTGCTTTTGTTTTCATTGTATCATTGGAAGTGACACAATCATCATTTCACTGGAGGTTCAAAGCAGCATTAGCATGATTACATCGGACTTGTACCTATTAAGTGGAGGGACATGAGCTCCTCTGAGCTGTCAAATGCAACATATGCAGTCTCGCAATGCAACTGAAATATTTTTTCTGAATTTCAGACTTTTTTTTCTCCTTTGGGCAAATCAAAACATTGCATAGTGATTTAGTTACAGTATAAAAAAGGACCTCTTGCACCTGGAAAGCTACATGCTAATTCCATGCTTTATTCTATCACTTTCATGCAAAAGGCTTTCAAAATCATATTCTATTGTATGGCACATAATGTTATTATTCTGTCCTTATTGTCCTAAAAGCAGGAGCTTACAGGCTGGAGTGAAATCTTCTTTTGACTCTGCTGTGCCGGGCAAAAGGTTAGAGACATAAAGAAGCTCTCAAAGAGCTGTTAATGCCAGTATGAGGCAGAAATACTAAATCATTTGAAGCAGCATTGTTTCTCTTTCTATCCTCTACGAGATATTTCAGCTTTCATAGGCTGTGTGTGAAAACCACACGGTTTTGCATCACTAGGCAGGAGATGTCCCTTGACCACTTAAACACAGCAACCTGAGAAAGAACAGTCCTCCTCTGGCCATCCAATCCACAAACCAGCTGTCCCCATGTTCTTCTGTTGGCTCTGCAACCTAAACCAAATGTCTGGGGGCACAGGATCGTGCACCAGGACCCCCTGGGTGTGCTGCTTCGTGGGTCTGCCTGCCATTCTTTGAGCCAGCTCTGGAGATGGGGATGGGTACTGGACCTGATGCTCTGTCCAAAGACAGGTCTCCTACTAGTAAGGAGGAAGATGTTGGGATACAGGTTTATCAATTTTCAATTGCACCCCGATCTCCTCTGCATCTAGAGAAACCAACAGAGACAACAACTATACAATAATGGCAATTTATGAACCATAAGCCCCTCCCCAGGTGCCCAACTTATACTGGCTGAAAAGCTGGCTCGTAAGGCGGCTGCTGGAGAAGAGCATCCTCTGAAAAACTGTTTCACTGTCCCCACAGCGCTGTTACTGCTATAGCACCTTCCAGTGTCCCTATACCATAGGATCTTCCAGCTTTTTGACTAAACTCCCTATTTCTAGGGCTGTGAATGTTGCACAGAGAGAGAGAGAGGATCATCAGAGATGCTGCTGAGAGTCTATTTTTAGAGTGAGTCATTTGATGAGCTGTTCAGCACCTTATTTATTGCTGTCTCCAGCTGGGGAACTAAGCAGTGTCCAGACACCTCTACTGCTAAAACCAGAATTTGGAAGCAGTGACCTCTATTTGATAACATTTTCTGTACTGACAGAGAGAAAAACAACAGGACATTATGCTGTCGAGGCTAATAGCTGCTAATTAGGGTGAGTGACATATGACCCCTTTCATAGCCAAAGAACACAGAAGTCACACTACAAATAAAAAAAAAGTGGAAATTCTGCATTCATGGTCTTTTCCATCTAATGAGTGACCACTTTGTTTCTTTTCCTGATTCATCTGTTTAAAGCTTTACTTGACCTTTACATTATGTGTACAGCAAGTAAAAGTCTCAGCATTCACAGTGTCTCCTTGGTGGGAAATGGGGCTTTGAAGGGACCAGGAGAAGACAAGGGGACAAACCGAAGCTATGTCATTGGAGACATGGGATACATGTGCAGAGGCTCCAGAACCACTGTCAGCATGCAGAGGGAGCACTGCAGGGAACACGGCAGCAAGGGCAGTTCTTCCCAAAGGTTACACACCTTCGCATGCCCCAGTGCTCATCTGGCAGCAGGGGCATCTCACCTAGCACAGCCAGCAAGCAGAGCAAAGCATTCAGCAACTGAAAACTGGCTGAATCTGTTGCCATTTAACAGGATTCCTGGCAAAATAAAGAGCAAAGATATTTTTCTCTAGGCATGTTCCACATCTAACCTAGCTGATGCTCAGCATTAATCTCTGGACAAGCCTGGAGCCACGTACAGGCTGTGTTTACTCCACATTTCTGTACAACTGCCTTGCATTACTAGTATTTGTAACACCGCAGCACTTACGGGTCCTGCTGGGTGTTGGGTGCATTCAGAACATGGAGCAGCTCCTGCTCCAAAGAACCCAGGACCAACTTAACCAAGTGGGCAAAGAACAAGTAACCAATTGCCATTTCATAACCGGGGAACTGAGGTACAGAAAGCTGAAATGATTTAGTAAAGGTCACATTAAAAGTCTACTGAATTTGCAGCCTCCCGTTGTTACATTACAGGCTCAAACATCCCATCAGACCCTCTGAATGTTAATCATTACCTAACTCTTCTGTCTTCTTGCTGCTCTAATGAGTTTATTGATGAATTACTTAAAGCGCACTTTCTGTAGAAGAAATTTTTTTAGGTGACAAGTTGCCTTTTACTAAACAAATTAATGGCAAAGTTAAGTTCTCTCATTCCAGTCTGGGAAAAACAAGTTTTAGGTGTAAAAATGCCCAATTAGTAGTAACTGAAATCCAATATTTGAATTATTTGGCACTGCATCTGTTATAAATATGCCATGTGGCCATTAGTACCTTGTGGTACCATCAGGACAAAAATAGTCACTCCAGCAATTAATATTGCAGTAGCTGCGTATGCCAATATAGAACAACTGCAACTTTATAGGTTCATCCCAAACCTCATCATAGTCAAAGTCAAAGGGAAGCCTCTCATTAAGTGCAAGGAGACCTAGATCAAGCCCCAGCTGGGTCTTACTGATCAAAATGCTAGGACATTTCTAAACACCAGTGTCACTCACACCACAGGTCAGCCCAGTAAAGCCAGAGAACAGGGCTGCAAGCGCACAACATGCCACACAAACCCAGAGCGACAAATCCATCTGTGTTCTCTCCACAGACAACTCCGAAGCAGAACCAGAAGTCAGTGTTACAAGTTTTAGGTCTTGCTCCTGTGCAGCCTGCTCTAGCTAGTACAAGATCATGGCAGTATCTCTCATAATAGTTTTGCAAATGAAGTTCTACATCTCTCCAGCAAAATCCGCTGTGTTCCAAGACAGTGTGATCTTTCCTGATGGTGTTTTAAAGGACCTTCTCTGAAGTCCCAAGTAATGAGGTAACTCTCAGTCTGCATGTAAGAACAAAACTCTACAAGACAGACTGTGAGCCAGACACTTATTATTATACTTTCTACAAATGCACAGAACGGCTTTCTCTCAGTTCTCCAGGTCACTGAGATCATGTTTGAGGTCTATGATTAATTTTCAGCCTTATTGTGTTAAGGGGCAGCAGGAGAAAAGTAAGAAAGATTATTTTTTTTTTTTTTTAGAACAGTGTTAAATGAGGCAAAAGACCTTATCACTTAGCAAGAGCTTTCAAACTATCTTTGCATGGAGCAGCAGCTAAAAAGTTAATAGACATAAATAGCATTTTATTGATTTGAGGTATTCTGAGGGATTTTAATGCAGGTGAAGGCAGGAGAACAGTTCTGCTTGGGATAATTAAGCCTTAGCTAGTGAAGCCTGAAGCATTTATACAAAAAAAAAAAAAAAAAAAAACCCAAACCAGAAAATGCCAAAGAAAACCTGTCACTTAGCCTGAAACTAAGCCTCTCCTGCGACACAAGCGAGTCTGATAGCCCAGCGATGATGAACTTTTACCCAGCTGTTTGGCCATACTGTCCAGCCACCCAGCCTAGAAGGAGAGCACATGAGAGACTCCCAGGAGCAAGTAGTTAATGTGCAACAAGTTCTGCTTTTATTCAGAGACTCTCATACCAACGAGTTTGTGGATGGGGGAAAGAAGTTCAGCTGATAATAAAAGTGTTTTGGATAATAAAGTTGTTTCGGAATACTTGTTTTCCCCTTGGATGTGAATTATTCTTAGCTCAACTCTATTCCCATAAAAGCTCTTTGTTGGTCATATGGTGACATCAAAGGTAAAAATAAAGTCTCGACTGGAGATCATTCTGCTTTTCAGTATCTGCTGCATGAAACACTAGAACATTTCAAAGAGCATGGAAATCCCAAACACCATCTGATAGCAACTTAGGGGCCTCTCCAGATTTCAAGCACCCTGAAACAAGGAATATCTTCCTTAGGGCCCAGTTTTAATATTAGCATCCTCTCCCTGTCTGCTGCAGAACTTCAGCAGGCTGCAGTGCCTAGCTCCTCTCTTCTACTCCAGGGTGTAGGCAGGTCACATCAACCTGCTTGTAGTGGGATTTCAGAGTACAATGCATCCTCCCGAGTCACAGAGGTGCTTTGGGAATTCCTGTACCCCTGTGGTTTGTACACAGTCATAGAATTACAGAATCAACAAGGCTTCAAAAGACCTTTAAAATCATCAAGTCCAAGCGTAAACCTTGCACTGCAAAGCCCAACAGTATTTTTAAAAATCAGTTGCTACTTGCCTGCTTGCTTCTCCTTTCCTCTAGATGAAAATTACTTCAATGAATATTGATATTAACGTACATTTGCAGGCAAGCATGTAATAAACGGCTCACTGAAACAAGGCCTGTAAATTCAGTCAGTGGCTGTGCTAATCATGTTCCTATCGTACTCAGGGGCATTAACTACTCCACTAACAAGCTTTTTGTTACATGATCAGAACATGCTGCAATCCACAGCCAGCTTTCTGGATGGGTTTTTATTTGCCTATCATCCATTTGCAGAAGAAAGCACTGAAGTCACTTCCAGAGGGCAAACTGCGGGGGAGGAAGAGCCTCCTATGGAGGTTGCCACTGCAGCTGCGGAACATTTGCATTGCCAACACCTGATGCCTGCTGGGTATCAGGAGCTGTGCTGTGAGACGGGGAACTGCGACTGATGGCGCAGTCAGTTAGAATTAAGAGGTCCAGTCACCTGAGATGCAACATGGGGGTTGTGTTGGGCCGAACTGTAAAAGGGAATTCAAAATCCCCATTATCTTCGCTGTAACGCAGCATTCAGTGAGACAGCACAGTCAATCAGGTGCCCGAGTCCCACAGCAGTTTCAGTACTGTATGTTCCATGAGGGAATAACAGCTATGATCCTTCTTATGGCACTGATGAGTAGCCATAAGGCCAAGCACATTTGTTTTCTTTACAGAAGGACAGTATTAAAGCTTAAAAGTATAAAACTGCTGCAGAAAGCTTTTCTGATATGCAAAGTAAAAACACAAAAAGCAAATGAGCACTCAACAGAGGAGTGATTTCTGTCCTGTGGAATCCACAGAACCTAAAGCAGAATCATCTTCCACCTGCACAAAATGGATTGTTCCATCTTAGATTCTGCCAGCATTATTTAACACATAAATTACAACTGCTAATGAAGATTGCTGGGTCAAACCCAGTGCAAAGGTTTGAATGTTTTTCAGCTGGTCTCATATTCCTGAGAACTCACTCTTTACTGAATCCAGGCACTGAATGAACCCCAAATTTCTGACTGTACAGATGGCAAGAAAACTGCTGGGTTTTGAAATGGAAGTGTAAATCAGTCCTCATTTGCACCTGGACACAAGGGAATGAAAATATATGAACCTGCTCACAAGCAGACGTACAGCTTTACATTTGTTAGAGCTCATCCACACGGAGAGGTAGGTACTAAATGAGCAAGGCTGTGAATATAACATACCCAGCAGCAGCCCGCACTGGCACATCTATTCTGCAACAAAAGTGCCTTTCTTTGGTTTAGCTTACTTCATTACCAAAGCACGGTGTAAATTGTCATCTCTGGGATGACAGCACCACGTGAATTGTTGCTTGCATGGTTCATTTCTAAGCTTTAGTGTCTAACCTGGACACATGCTGCTACGCACTCAGGGAACCTGAAAAGGCTTTTGGTGCCATTGCACTTGTCTGAAGGAGGGGCTTCCCTTTTTTTTTTTCCCCCCTCTAGTTATGGTGACATGGTGCCCAAGACAATTGCTGGGAAGATATTTGGCTCCATTTGCTCCCTGAGCGGGGTGTTGGTCATTGCTCTGCCGGTTCCAGTCATTGTTTCCAACTTCAGCCGAATTTACCACCAGAACCAGAGAGCCGACAAGCGGAGAGCGCAGAAGGTAAGCCGTCCCGCGCAGCCACCTCCTCAGAAAGCAACCTCAGCCCCTGCTTGTCACCACAGGGCTCATGAGACACCAGTGACACTTCTGAGCATTGCAGAGGGCAGCCTGCATGCAACCTATCGATCCACCTGCGCCTGTGTAGGCTTACCTTCCCACAGTTATAGCTACCTGTACTCCTACAGACACGAGCCAGTTCATTGTACACGCTGCATACTGGCACATTTTAAACATCAGAAGCAATGGGGCTTTCATTGCTCGCCTTTGCTGCATAGCGGTCTGAAATAAATATATGCATATACACATAAACCCTTAAATCATTAACAGGAGTTGTTTATCTTTCTGGCTGCTTGGTTCCTGTTGTCTCTCTGGAGTTTTGAAAACACCCATCCATACATTTATCAGTACGCATACCCCCTCAAAGCTGCAGACTGTAACATAGACTGAACACTGGGAATACACAAAAAACCCTGAAAACGTGAGGTGATTACTGAATATTCCAAAATCTGAACAGTTTTTACCAGTATAAGCTTACCGATTCACTAAGAAAGTGTAACAGATTTATTATATCCCTATTTCAGTCTGCTAAATTACACCAAAACCAGAATCAGGTTTTTACAACAACTGCAAACTAAAGGTCTGAGGGTTTTTTTTTTCCCCAGTGGAACGCTGTCTGCCAAAAATTCAAGACTCAGGGGACTTGATGGAGAATAGTAGTAGAAAGATGTGCTATTTCTGCTTCAGGCAAGCATCTGGGCCTTGCCTACCTCCTCCATCTCAGGGAGCTGACAGCAGAGAGCTGAGATACAAGACCTACAAAACCACCAAATCTGGCAGTCAAAACACATAAGGAGAGTAGCAGAGACAGAACCATGCAGAACTGAGTTGCAGGCTCCCTAAGTCACTGCTGGGTTTTACACATACGTGCATTAGGTTCGGCACTGTACATGTGAAACATCAACCTGCGATAATTTTGGGAGGTGTTTTTGAGAGAGAATGGTTTATCTGATTAGTCATACAACAAAATATAGATTAAAAAAATCTAAAGATATAATGGAAGTCCACACTGTACTACACACTGTTCAGTCAGCAGCCGGACAGTAGGAAACCAGTATGGATCATTACATTCATTTAATGAATTTAAATGATTTGCAGAGTGAGTTGCTTAATGTGAGGCCACACTCAGGCATAAGATATCTGGATTTAACTTGCAACAGGAACGTGCCAGGTATCAATGCACAGGGAGGGCTGGAGCACTCACACACAGGTTTGTTAAGGGGACTGTGTACAACAGCCTATTTAAATGAATGAAGCCTTTGAGAGAAAGCACTTGTTCTACTGCAACGGCATATAAACATAGAGACAGAACCTGCTTTACAGTATAGCCTAGGCAGCAAGTAAATAGGCAAGACAAACAAACAAGATTTGTGCATAATCATGGATCACAATACAGAGAAGCTCCAGAACTGACTCCAGGTCTGTGCTTTCGGATGAGGCTATCCTTCTCTCCAGGCAGCATACTGCAGTTCCCTGTTCTGATTCACCTTTTCCTTTATTTGTTGGACTGTGATCCACTTAGTGACAAGGAAACGTACCACCACCTTTGATGCCAATATGATTGATTGCAGCTTTTATAAGGTTTTCTGTATTGACACACACAGTGTATAATTTCCCCCCATTTGAATTTCTAATTCCCTTGATATCGGATGAATTTCTGGGCTAAGTTTTCTCAAGTCAGAAGTGTGAGTAATTTTCACATGATCATCACTGCATGAATACTAAAGAGAACAAAAGAGACAGAAGCACATTAATGGCAGTCTCTCTGGAGATGGCCAGGGTGCACACAGGGATGTTGAGAACCTGCTTTGATAGCATACTTGTTCCAGCATCATCCTCCAGTGAATTGAATCCCTTCTTCAGAAACAGGGAAGCTCCAGTAATAGTTAAAATGCTGTCCCCTTCTAATTAAAGATGCAAAGACATTTGCATGGCTTTTTCAAGGTTGGAAAAAGCTCTTTGCACTCTCTTGGTCCTTGAAGATGAGGAGCCCACCAGCAGAAGCTACTTATAAGCACAGTTTAGAAAACACAGCTTTGAAGAAACAACAGACATCTTTATTACGTTTCTAGTGTGCTAAATAAATTATTTTTCTCTTTTAACTGAAGAGTAAGTAATTTCTAGGGTATGTGTTAGTTTAAATGCTTTAGAAAAAGTTCTATTTAGTTCAAGAATTGTAAGTTTTATAATGTACATATAGGTTTGAAGATTAGGTATAGACCATATTTATTTTTTTATGAACTCAGACTGAAGTCCTCTGATGAGAACTAATAAAGGCAAAAGTATTGTACAAGCATCAAATTGGCTGGACACGACAGTCACAGATTTGAAGGCTGGAGTATGAGTAAACCCGGGCTCTCCAGTGCACTAAGGGGTTCAGAGGTGCTGCACTCCAAAAACCCAGAAAAACATAGCACAGCCCCAATGTCCCTCTGGGTTTTGATGTGCTCAGTCTTAACTTTGTCTCATAACTGTTGAGGAGGCACTGGTCTAGCGGGAAGAGGTATTTAAATAGCACGAATAAAATACCGGGAAGTGGCTGTTACTCATCAGCATCTATTCTTCAACTAACCGAGGAGAAGTGTTCCTTAAAAAAGGGGGGAAAAAAATCCAAAACCAAACTACCAGTGATTTAATCACTTTGAAGATAAATTGTTCTTTGCCAAAGTTACACTGCAAAAGAATTAATTACAAGAAGATCTGGCAATCTTAATTCATTGTGCTCTGTCATCAAATTTTGTCCTCTGGCATGCAGCAAGGACCAGGTCAATCTGAATGGAAGATGAATTGATCATTTCTGACAAGGTTCATTTTGGTAAAATTGTTTTGGTGGGGTTTTTTTTTCCTCAAATTTTTTTTTTTTCCTTCATTTTGACTGATGTGCTAAGAATAGACCTTCCTGACTTTGAAACTATGCTGTTCTTTAGTGAATGTCACAGTTTTTGGTTTTAAAAGACTTTGACACTTAAAAGGCTTGACAATAGAATGACTTTATAACTCAGAGAATTCTGGAGTCTCTCCTCTTGCTGTGTTCAGTTTGCAGCATAGATGCAATGTGAAGAAGGAGGAGACAAGTATCTGGTGCTGGTTTGAGGACTACACCTCCCACTTTTCAACCCCAGAAAGAGAAAGCAGAGGCAGCTATTAACAGCTACTGAAATGCTGCTCCTTTAGCAGCAGTAGAAAAAAAACAGTTCATTGTTTAGAAGTTTCAGACTGAGTGAATACAGCCCCAAGCCACACTAGTCCCCAGAGCAGGGCAGTACAGAAATGCATGGCTTAAAGACTGCCAGATCATACAGTAGTGAAAAGAATAGGTGTGACCTTTGAGCTTAGTGCAGCAAAGATCCCAGCAGTGCAGATTGCTTAATGACAGGAGAATAAATTTGCCTGTCAACAGAGTTTACTGAAGAAGGATCATTCTTATAGGATTGTTGACCAGTTCCTGAGTCTAGAGGTCTACAGGATTCCTGTGTACCTCGGGGAGAGCAGAGAACCAATACTAAAATCAAAGGCACAGAGAAAAAAAAAAAAAAAAAAAAGGAAGAAATATGGAGAAAAAACACTAGACTGCTTAATGAAAATAATTCTAGAAAAGTAAGGTGTTTTTCAAAGTGTTACATGAGCCCTTCTTGGTCCTTCATCTCCCAGGTCCAAAACCACTTGTCTTTGTCCAGCTTTAAAACAACCAGCTCAGGTCCCTCAGCTGGAAAGATTGTGCTAAGTGCAGCAAACTTAGTTTTTTCTGTTCTTTTTTTTGTTCCTTGAATGATGCTTCAGAAAAAGACAACTAGAAATCCCTTCAATATCTCCCCAAACTGTTCTAATACAGCCCCACTAATTAGAGCAGTAAACCCCCATTGGCTCCAATGTCCTATATTGTGGGGAAACAGGAGCTGGCAATAAACTGCACAGGAGCCCACAGAAATGTGAGTTTGCTAGGGTGGGCCAATGGCTGACAAATAGCAACGTGCACTTGCGGCTTTTCAGTAAGAAAAACCAGTAAGACAGAAAAAAAGTACTGTAACAAGGGCAATACAACATTATAGGTTAAGCCTATCTGGTTGTTAGCCCCAGCTCCCTGCACATGTGAACATACATGCAGATGAAGACGCTACATCCTCAAAAGCATATTTAAAGAGGTTTTGAACAGCCTCGAGAAGGCACATGGAAGCAGAATGGCAGCTGAAACGTTTGGAAATACCAACAACGGCCTAAAGCAAGCTGGTCTCTAGACCAGCCCCACTTAGGGCTAAGATTTAGCCAGCTGAGTTGTTCTAGATCTTTTCAGTTTGGGGGAAAACAAACGGTCAAAAAAGGGGCCTCTTACAAAATAGGGTATGCCTCCTCACATTTGCACAAGAGGAGGGAAAAGTGTAAATGCTCAGATGCTGTGGAAGAACTCTGCTTACGGTGCATTTATCATTTAATGGTCAGATTTCATAGAATAGTTTAGGTTGGAAAGGACCTGACAGACCATCTGGTTCCCACCCCCTGCCACGGGCAGGGACACCTGCCACCAGCCCGGGTTGCTCCCAGCCCCGTCCACCCTGGTCCTGAACCCTTCCAGGGACGGGGCACCCACAGCTGCTCTGGGCACCCTGTGCCAGCACCTCGTCACCCTCACAGCGAAGAATTTCTTCCCAATACCTAATCTAAATCTCCCCTCTTTCAGTTTAAAGCCATTCCTCTTGTCCTGTCATCACATGGCCTGGTAAAATGTCCAGGAGATTTAGTTTATATAGATTCCAGGAGAATCTGCCCCATGATCTTGCTGGGCACAGAGGTGAGACTGGCCGGCCTTCAGCTCCCCACGTCTTCCTCATTTAGATTTGCTAAATGAGCCAACATACTGAAATGGCTGATAATCTCAGAGGGATTAGCATGGGTTTATTGGTGCATTTCACAGAGGCTAAACTAAAACTGTCATCTACAAATACAAAGCCAGTAATCACGGTGCTTGGTTTCAGGTTTGCAGTAAATACACTTTTGAGTACTATAGCTTCTTAGTCTGTCCATTTATTATCTGGTGGCCTTTGACTCTGTGAGAACAAGCAATGTACTGCAAAAGCCTTGAAACAAGACTTCTCATTTCATCCTCTAGGCTGTAAGTTTCCAGGAAAGAACCAAACACCCAGATTTAAGCAAGGAAAGGACTACACAGGACAAAATTATTTTGTAGAGCTGCTCTCACATAAAACTAATATGAGCTGAAAACTGTAACACAGGCTATCGAAGAGTAGATGGTATATATTAGGTGAAGCAGAGGAGCAGACACACTGTGTGGGGGATGAATTAAAGCATTCAGTCACAGAGCCAGTATCAACGGAAGAAAGGAATGAAGGGGCAAGGAAGAAGCTGTATCTTTTCAGATGGAAGTCAGCGAGAGGAAGTAGATGGAGAAAGGTTATTCCAGAGAGCGAGAACTACTCATGAGATGGTTGCACACAAGCAGCTATGACTGTGCAGACTGATGAAGATGTAACTATGGAAATGCTTAAAAGGGGCTTAAGCCAAAAGGAAGGAAGACTAAGGACACAAATGTCTTTCTGCCTGTTCCGTAAGAGGCACATTAGAAACAGCCTGTTCCAGACCCAGCCGTTACTCCCAGAGGCACAGAAAACAGGACTGCAGTCAGCAGAGTGGATGAAGAGGGAAGATGGTGATGAAGAGAATGCTTAATACTAATTTATGTCACCATTGTACCCATGAGAAAGACAGCCCACACACCTGTCAATAATGAGGCCATTATAATAATTGATTTGCTACAGAGCAGGGGAGTCAGCTTTGAAATGTTCTGTTTTTCAGCTGACACCCTAGATTTTGGAGGTGGGTTACTGAACTTCAGAGCGTGGAACAGAACGGCCAGAAAAAGCGACATGAACAAAGCTGTGAGCTGTCTAAGGAGAGCTCAGCAACAGAACATGACTCAGTTCCCAGCAGGGGATGGGGTTGGGAACTTAAGGAGAGAGAAAAACAATAAGGTTAAAACTGGAGCTGGCTGACATTTAAAAAACATGGGTTTTTTCAACCACAATGAATCTGTGTGGAATATGGTTTTGTTGTTGTTGTTGATATTTAGCAGTTTTTGACAGGGGAAAAAAGCTTTTTTAATTTATTTTTTTATTTAGAGATATTTCATTTTTGCTAGCGTAGCTACCTCTTTCTCTTCCTCCTCTTGTTTCCTGTTTGTCACATCCCCTAATACAGTTTGGGGGGGGGGAAACAACAAACAAAACCAAACCAGCCAACCAACCAGGAACCCTTCCTCTTCTCTTCTTATCATCCAGGAGAGCAAAATGGCATTTTCCATCAGTTCAGCTAGTTCAAATTCCCCAAGTCCCCAGCTGCAGAAGACAAATAGGTATCTTCTCCAAAAGGAAGGACTGAAATCAGTGCACTACAGCTTATAGGCTCAGCCTCCAAAGCAAGCCCATACGTCTAAGTATTAAGCCTGTTGTCAATAGTGGCCCAATGCCCAGCTGAAATTACTTCCACACATGTTCAGAAGCCACTCCATGTTTGCTGGCTGCTTTGAGGCCCTTTCACATCATGTCTCAGTCATAACCAGGTAACAGCCTGCCACGCGCAAGAACCTGACTAATCCATCCTTAGGGTCTCTCCTTGGCCACCTCACCAAAAAAGTGTCCCCGTTCCCCACCTGTGGGAAGCCCAGGTTGTACGTGGCTGCCTCTGCCCAGATGGCTCCGTTATGTAGCACAGTTGGTAGGATTTGTAGTGGCTAATGTTGCCCACTTCATCCCAGATGTCTAAATAAATGCAAGCTGAAATTGCCTCGTCAAGGGGACCTGCATGCAAAACGTTCAGCCAGAAAATGTTGGGAAGCCCTATCCCACTTTGGAACTGGGTTCTAGCGATGAGATTCTTTGCTGTTACCTTTATTAACTAGTTATTTTACCATTCTGCCAAAGTAATGCAGAATCAAGTCAGCTGGGTGCAGTTTAGCTCCTGTGCAGTTCCCAGGCTACATAATACAGCTCAAACACCCCTGCACCAACTGCAATATATAGTTATGTCTGGATTAATGGGTACAGGTATGTCCACTGGGTCAGGAAAAGACATAACTAAGTGGGTGTGAATGGTTGTAAAGCTTATTGTGGTTACTAACTTGTACCATGACAGCGATAAGCAGATGAAGAACATTTGTCACTTACGCATGTGGTGCTGGGATGGCAATACAGGTTCCCAGTCCTCTGATCACATATGTCAGGTAGATGGGAACACTGCAGTCTACCAGCACATCTCTCAAGGGCCACTGCAGAACTTCCCTGCTGACACGTTACCAAATGTCTTACACAGCCCAACTTGAAAAGTCGTAGAATCTCATTACTCTTCTCCTCCCACTCCACCCAGCAGCAGTGGCCTGCAAAGTCTGACTCAGAAGAAGCCTTTGTTGTTTGAAGGTCATGAAAATCCCATCAAACAGTAACTGCTGGCAACTTCACATCAGGTGATCAGTTAAGCATCACATCAGGCTCTAAACCAGCATGAGGCCGGCCCTCTCCCGGCTTGAGCAGGAGCCTGCCATCCTCTTATCTTCCCACTACAGCCAGTCTCACTGTTTTCACAAAATCTGATGCTGCAAGGAGCATCACCCTTCCATACTTCCCTCCCTGTGACTCAGGTTTTTTCATGCATAAAACTGGGATAAATGCACTCCTCCTCCTGGCTTGGTGGATTCTTGCAGAGTTAGCTCACGTACGTGTACAAGGTCATAAGTGAAACCATCTTACGATATTACTCATACCCAGGATTTTTAATTTATCTGTCTGAGCTTCTGCACTAGCAATTCTTGCTGACTCACCAAACAAGGCCACAGAAAAGACAGCACGTGCTTTCCCGACCAGCCACAGGTAGCCAGCGGAGCAACAGCAAATGCTGGCAGAGAATGGCTCACAAGCAGGCAAAGGCATCAAAAGCATGCATAAAACTTGCAGATAATTATCAAGAAAATATCTATATGGGGAAACCACAGTCTGCCTGCGAGTACTATGCGGGAAGAAAAAGCAGTTCAATCCAGCAGACAAATTGCTCCATAGGAAATAGTTCCTCATTTCTCCTCTTTGTCACAGTACAGCAGAACTCCTCTGTTTACTATGCAGACCGCTGCCCGACGGTAATTCCAGCCACCTGTTCTCCATGTACATGCAGCCATTTAGACCGAACTCAGCATTAACTCCAAACAAATACAATAACAAAGAGCAATTCTACACATTGTCCACAAGCTCCGGTATCCAGGTGCCAGTGCATTTCTGTCCACATATGAAGCATCAGCTTTGTTAGTGATTGAGTCAGGACAATTAGGAGCCATTCTAGTAGGAACGTGCAGCGATGCTGGAATGCACAAACAAGGGCCAGAGCAGTGCGTAGCCATGACAATTCCGCAGCTTTCTGCTGACAAGCCGGGAGCGCTCCAGCGCCCAGGACGGCACGCCAGGCAGGCTTCTCCCTCTGCATCTGCCAAATCAAGGCACGCAGCCAACGTGTTGTGGCTGTCACTGTAAGGATGCGAGCTGAGACACACATTCTTTTAAGAGTCTTCACTCATCACATAGGACCATGGGATGAGTTTGTGACAGAATTTTTCCCCAGAAGACTAACGCAAGAGGTTTGTCCCCAGAGACACCCAAAGCAAGAGGAACAAGTAGGAGCAGCTTCAGTAAGAAAGCTAATTGCACCACACAGCAACTTTATTGTCATCTGACGACTTCTGAGCAATTTTCGTGTGCCAGGAAGCAACGCTTCCCTCAATTAATGCCAAAAGCTCATAGCGCAGAGAAGTGGGATAGAGCAGAGCTCCTGGCCCTACCCCACCTGGAGCAACAGCGTTGCCCACACTCACGCTTAACTCCGCTCACTCCCCTTGCTGTCGGTGGGTACCTGCCCATCGGAGACAGCACATACTCTGCCAGCGAGCCGGCAACGAGGCAGGAAAACAGCCCCACTGTCATCTTTTCTCCTTGGGCTTCATTCCATGGGGGAGAACGAAGGTCACCAGTTTTACAAATTTACTTATTTTTTCTCGAGTTTCATACAAAGGTTTTATGGTCATCATCCGCCCTCTGTGTTTTCACCATTTTCCCAGGGAAGGTGTGAGCAGCACTATGTGAAGCAATTACCTTCATTTTCTGTAGCTAACCACAGGCCTCCACACCATTAATTAGTGTTCATATATCAGCTCTACTAAGTTGGCATGTGACAGTAGATCAAATTCTGTTAATTTCTCCATCCCCTAAATACTTCATAGCTATTAATTAGGGGTGTGAGCTGTGTGAAAGGTGTTATAAAAGTAAGATCTGGAAACACAGACAGACAGATAAATCACAAGCAGACAGATGCTCATCACACTTTGCTTTCAGTGAAACATAGAACATTATTTTAGAATAATGGAGAACAGCAACCCCTGTTAGTGATGCAGAAAAACATGTAGCTCTTTTCTTAGGAAGACGCTTATTAATACATTTCTAGACAAATTCTGACACCCTAGTTTATATACTTCACCTCTAACTCTAACAAACTATATCAGATTCCCGCTACAACTGGTATGGCACCTCTTTGACCATGTATCCCTGGAGCAATTTTGACCCAAGCTCTAGAATCTCTTACAGCATCAAGAATATGAGGGGTATGTAGGAATTCTTTGTATTATTATTTCAAGAGGCAAACTGAATAAGTGAAGAGAGCTAGCTTTGTCAGTCAGCTGGACTAGTAGTGTGGGAACTTCAGCACAGAGGAAACTTTACATTTCAGCCAAGATTCAGTATAAGATATTTCAATCAAGGAAAAACTGTCCCTAAGGTCAGTTCTTAAGAGATCAAGGTCTGACTGTAACCCTTACTGGGTGGATGGATAACTAAAAAAAAGGTATTCAAAATAAGCAGGACATCTACAGAGGATAAAAATACGAACTGGCCTCCAAGAAAGCTTACTTCTTAAATGTCAAGTAAAGGAATAAAGCGGGAATTGTCAAACTCTACAAAAAGTGAAGTTTATTCTTTTCTTTCCTGTAGAATGCAGCAAACACCAGAAAGGGAATGGTCCATGTAAAAAGAAAATGTCAATACAATGACAGCTGAGTAAAATTGGCAATAAATACAAGCAGGCTGGAAATCAGAAGAAATTTTCTAAATAGAAGAATGAAGTTCTAAAATAAATGCCCAGTAGGAGTAAGAGCTTCACTAAGTTTAAGCCAGAGCTTGCTAAGTTCAAGATGAAAATGTACAAAGGGAAGTTTGCAATAAGAGGGGACAGGTCTCAGTGCCCCGAGGGCTTCCTGATCATCCTGCATTTCTCTCTGCAAGTTTGCATATTACGACACCTTTTTCAAAGTTCTGTGTTTAATCAGCCAGGATATCTATGACTAGTAGAGAAGCCGAGATCCATTAAACTCCATATTCTGTGCATTGTTCTATAAATAGATCGAACATCATGTTCTTCAGTGTTGGAAAAGATTAAACGATATAGTGCATTTGAAATGATGTTCTGTTGCTTTAATGGTGCCAAGGGTAAGGTAGGATTAAAAGGAGAGCCACAGAGGAGGGGAGGGGAATCTTTCATCTCTGGAAAGTAATGAAGAGGCCCAAAATAAGATCAAGGTCTGACTGTAAGTGGTTCTATCAAACTATATAGGAATATAATGAGTTCTACGCTACCTAATTTCCATATGCAGCTCTAAAACATCTTCCCCAAAGCAAAAATGACAGAATATTTAAACTTGGTTCAAAAGATGTTTAATGTAAAGACTTGAGAGGAAGGAAAGTCCAAATATTCATCCTTTGTTTTTTAGGAAAAACAGGTTAAAATGAAAGAAAGATGATCTACAGAAACTAACTTTCCTAACACTGTTGTAATGCTGCTGCCTGCCTATTACAATAGCCAGATGGAACCACGGCTAGCAGAATAACAACTAGTACTTATTATATGGGCCATTTGCTTTTCAAACAGCCATTATTTCACTCGGCATTCAAACACATGTAATAACCCTGTGTCCTAATTTGGCAGTCCAGCCTGTTTCCAGGCTTTGTTAAAGATGGCATATCAGCTTGCCAGAGCCATAAGTAGGACAGATGATCAGTGTTGCCTGATTATTTTGAGGAAAGCACTCCACAGACAGTAGAATCATTCAATATCTTGTCCAGTCTATTATTTTTAAGTGCTTTTTCAAAATGAAGACTTTTCCATTTTCTGCTTGGCAAGGAAAAACCACCACAATAGGCCAGGGAGCTAAGCTACTTTCCACCAGATGAAGGTTTCATCCGTTCCCTTTACAAGTTACATATGTGCACAGAGTTCCCACTCAGAAGTACAAACCAAAGTCTTTGTTGAATTCCTTTCTGAATTTTATGCTAAAATTAGTCAAAGGTACCACAGATAGCTTTTGGAAGGTGAGAACATAACTACAAGAAAATACTTTTTTGTCATTCCATACTCTAAGCCCTGTTGTTAATTCTGCAGAAACTCCTGTTTAACTGTACAATCTGCTTGTTATCTTTTTTATATCTTAAGATCAACCATGTTCTTTCCATCTAGAATTTAAGTTCAGACCCAAACTAGCAACAGATGCAGACAAATGCAAAAAAAGTCAAGTGCTTACTGCAAGGCTGTGACACCTCATCTTGGAAATAAAAACCAGATCAAAAGTATTCTGTTGATTACTTTTGAGAACAGTTTCATTTCAGCCTTAAAAGACCAGTGACGTACACCCACTGGAATCACTGCAGCACTCATCAATAGTCTACTCGTATTCAAACTACTAGTTTAAGAATTAAAATGTGAAGCACTGTCAATTAACTAGCGTAGCTGCATTTTCTGCCAGAAATGCTCTTAGTGTGGTTGTAGCAGATAAAGTTAGATAGGATATGGACTGGAGCACCTCTTGTATGAGGAAAGGCTGAGAGAGTTGGGACTGTATAGCCTAAGGAAGAGAAGGCTTGGAGGGGTCTTACTCACATATATAAATACCTGAAGGGAGGGTGAAAAGCAGGCAGAGCCAGGCTCTTTTCGGTGGTGCCCAGTGACAGGACCAGAGGTGATGAGCACAAACTGAAACACAGAAGGCTCCGTTTGAACATCAGGAAGTGCTTTTTCAGTGCAACGGCGACAAAGCACTGGCACAGGTTGCCCAGGGAGGTTGTGAGGTTTCCATCCTTGCAGATATTCAAAAGCCATCTGGACACAGTCCTGGGTAACTAGGTCTAGGTGGCCCTGCTTGAGCAGGAGGGTTGGACCAGATGACCTACTAGATGACCTCCAGAGGTCCCTTCCAACCTCAACTGCTCCGTGAAGGATAACACTAATAACGGCTCCAGTCCAAAGAGGGAGCAGGAGCGGATATAGGACCCGCACCCATAGTACCTGACATACATGTACTCCAGTCATCTCCTTGCTCAAGTACAGAAGATCTGGAAAGCTGAAGTTGTCTGGCAAATACAAAATTATGTCATAGGGTTGTAACTTAATAGTTTATTATACCACATAAATCAAGAGTGAACATTATCTCCATAAGAACTAGATGAAAATCATTAATAAATAATAATTAGCTGTTTCCTGGGCCTGCCATCTGGTAAGCATTTTTCCTAGCCAGCAACTCCTGCTCCTTGCACTTCTCCAAAGCAGCTAAAAGATGAAGACAGGCTATTTGTTCTCCTTTGTCAGACCCTTTGGGAAATGTAGATACCCAGAATGCCGACAGCCACTTCAATCATCCTCCCCACCATACCTCAGCACTCCACGTGCACAGGGCTTCACTGCCCTTCCTGCTTATTCCGAGCCTCCAGTTTCTTAAAAAGCAGCAAGGAGCCAGAAGTTATTGAGCCCTGCCTTCCATCCTGCTCTCAGAAACACGTGGGCTCCTAGATAACCAAATTAATCATTCTAACCTGTAAGTGGCTGTCATTAGTATTATTATTTTCATCATATAAATTATGTTCCAGATTAGGTCATATGCATTTTGAGATCCTGTGGTTTCCTAGCAACTCCTCTTACCACTCTACATGCAGACACAGTGTGCCGTTTTCTTTTCCTTTTTTAGACTCTCCGTGCAGGGGTTATATTCAGTAACAGTGATCTCAGGCCTGGCCCTAATGACCTTTAGTCTGTCACATTTGTGGGATAAGATGCAGAAGACAGCTATCCCCCCACCACCACCCCCAAAAGACACTTGCAGCAGATGGCCAGAAAAAACACGGTCCTCCAATTGTCTGTCTGCTGTCCTGCAGACTGGAGGACTGAGCTCTGCAGGACAGGGGTGACAAAAACATACCCGCACGTATTTAATAACGGCAGAGTTTGGAAGACCCCATCAGCCTAATTCTCTAGGTTTCTGACAGTGAAATATGGGACAGTACATACTACAGTTCCCTGCAAAATACTGCTGCTTCGAAGCTTGCATGGGGTCCCCCCAGCTGAAGGCTTGTGATTCTGTAATTTGCTCCTCTCGTGCTCTGCCAAAGCATGCCCCCGCAGCCCGGCAAGCCAGACCGATACGCTCCAACAGATCACACAAACCTCCTCCAAGAGATCACACAAAGCTCCTCTCAAACACCCAGCTTTTACCTGCTTCCACACTGCAACCCAAGTCTTAACACTGCTGCCAGGTGCCCTTCATGCCCTCATCCCACTTTGCCCAGTCACATAAACCAGTGTCGAACCTGCTGCAGATGCCGAGGGGAGCACTTTGCTGCACTTAAACCCTTTGTTACTGTCAGGCACGACGGAAGTGCTGCATCCCACGTAAACATAGAGCATGAACCTAAGTATCATGTAAAGCCTGTGCCACTTGGTAAGATGTGCTTTCCAAATAATGCACATTTACACACAGACTTTCACCTAAAAACATGAACTATGGTTTTAAGAGTTTCTAGTCCAACAGGGGAAACCGTCTGGAAGGCCAAACCAATTTTAGCAACCAATTTTAATTAACTTCTCTAGCTGAGTTAATCAAGATATCTACCAAATTTAATCATGATGGGGGCACAGAGTTAGGCGATGTAAGTATCCTAGGCAGTCTTTTGTGTAAGGAGAATAGGATTAACTTCTGTCCTGCCCCACTGACATTTTTTAAAATAACAACGTCTGTTCCAAACTACAAAAGCTACAGGGCTTAATTATTTAGACAGCTAGTGGCCCTGTTTCAAAGAAGAAAAGAGAACAGACCTCAGAAACGAACCATCTTCAGTCCATGTGGAGTACAACTATTAATATTTGATCCCCTGCTAGCCTGGAGGCAAAGGGAATAATGTTCATTACAAGAGCCTAGGACTGAATCCACTTCAACAACTAACTGAACTGAAGAGGAGGATGAAACCTTTCCTACTATAGGTGTGATGAGTTGGGGGACTCTGGCAACTCCTTCAGCAAAGGAGCTGATACGTTGTCCAGCCCACAAAGAAATGCAAGTCGTCTGTGCTTGCCATCGCTGGATCCAGTATCCAGGCCTGATCACGGAAGAGATAAGATCATTGCAAAAAGTAAGGAAAAGAGACACAAACGCATACACCTGCACACAGGAGAAATAATTCAATGGAAATGTAATCAGCAGGAACAGAGAGACAATGCCATGTAACCAGGAAAGGGAATATCCTTCAGTCCTTCGTCCCCTGCTCTCTCCCCCTAACTTATATTCAACAGTAGCAGTCTCTGCAGGCTTAGTTCGAGATTAGTCTCAGGTCAGTCTCATTCGGGGCCTAGAGCAACACAGCAGTTTGGGAAAGTCTTGAGAAAAACTAAAGAACCAATTCCATTTTCTTATTGTATCCTCAGTCTACGTCTTGCAAATACAACCCATGCCCCTTTCAGGGGGTGACCAGACAGCCCTGTGAGATACCCTGGCCCCACCAGAGAGTAAGCTCATCAGAGATTTCAGTCTCATATACTGACTTAGAGTTTTAACGCTGAAATGGGACAACGAAATCTAGGTGAAGTATAGAAAAGAAAGTCAATTTTGGATGTCCCCGTTTTGGGGTATCAAAAGAAGACCTATTTTTCAGACTGGTCATAGTTTGTGTCACCCAATTAAAGCTTCAAACTAGTATCCTGTACATGTCTTTGCCTGAGCAATTGTCTGCTTAAGCACAAGCTCTTAAGGTCAAACAAATATTTCAAATACTGAGGGCCAGAGTCACTCACGCATGTACAGTAATAGAGCTCCTGGAATTATTACACTCTCTAGACCCACTGCAGACGTTTGCCTCTTGGCTTTACTCTTCCTACAGCGCATACCCATTAGCACCTCTAATTAGAAAGGAAAATCACGAGTTCCATGTTATTTAAAAGATTATGCAGCATTTTAAACTACAGCACAATGTAATTATTTTATAATAGCCACAGCTATTTCATGTATTTACTTTTAATGGTGTTTGAGTCATAAATGAACAGTAGAAAAAGTCAAATCAGCATTTGACAGAGAAGCAGGCAACAATTGAAAGGAGAAACTGAAATGCTAAAAACTGTGTGACCAAAAAAAGAAGAGGGCCTTACTAGTTTTTCTTCTTCACTTTATTCTGGGCTGGTTTTTATCATCTAAGTTGTCCCCCTGGAGGTCAGGAAGGTCAAGGATAAATAAAAGTGAGAAGAGTTGAATGTCTGTGTTGTTGCAGAGTGAATTCTGTCAGTTTGTCAAGAGATGCATATTTTGGGGCAGACTCTTATATTATCAGATATCAAATTTAATAAACGAGCACTGCCACTGCAGAGGACAGTCCACCATCACTGAGGCCCTGGGTGTCACTGTGCTAGCTGCAGTACAGGCAAAGCAAGTGACAACACAGATGTGGGAGCACACAGTTGAAAGACAGAGAATTAAACAACCAAACATGTTAGAGAGAAGGTGAGCCACGAAACCCACACATGTGCAGAGCACATGCACACCACTAGATCACGTACAGCCATAGTGCCAGGAATATGTCCAAGACAAGTGCCTCTAGTTGCTGTGCATCTTGCCCTAAAAAAAAAATGATGACTATTAGCTTCTGAAAGGATACACAAATCTGCAGTACCCCATTTCTTATCTCTGGAAAGGCGATTAACACTCTGTGGCAGATTATGTGCTTCAGAGGTATGTACTCACCTGACTCCTGGAGACAGACCTGTGCCAGCTGTTCTCAACAGCACCTCGTCCTGTCTGCACAGCCCTTGTATTTCACCCCCAGGCTTTTTCAGGTAAAGTGAGAGGCTGAAATTTCCTTCCTCCTGGTACAGCCAGCACAGGACCCATTGCTCTGCATGCCAAGCTCTAACTTCAGCTTGTTTGCCTCCTTCACAGAAAGCCCGGCTCGCGAGGATTCGAGTGGCCAAAACAGGCAGCTCCAACGCTTACCTTCACAGCAAGCGCAACGGCCTCCTGAACGAAGCCCTCGAGCTGACAGTGAGTACAGAGACAGCATCTCCTTCCACGGAGTTTGAGACGTTCCCTACTCCCGCTCCTCTCCTTGAACTCCCTCCCCTTCTCTCTCCATTGCCACCAAATTGCTGGTTATCCAGCCTCACACACAGGACTGTGTTACACTGCAATTATGCTCTCGTGTACTGTATGTGCCATGTGGAGGGACAGCTGGAATCCAGCTGCAGGACCGGATGGGAGGAAAGAGCTTCCTCGGGTTCCTAGCCCGAGGAGGAGAGGATCTGGCCTTCCAGCAATGACCAGGTTCACAGCTCCCCCAAATCCCTCCGTGATGAAGCTGCCGGAGCTGTATTGATTTAGACAGCCCAGGCTCTGCACACACTGTAAATATCCACTCTCTTCCAACATATAGCTTTTAAAAAAAAAAAAAAAAAAAAATCTCTCACCAACATGGACTATCTGATCACGCCCAATAGGACCAGAAAACATTCCCAAGCTCCTGTTTCAGGCAGTTCAGTAGTGGGTTTATTTTTAACAGAAAGGCCTCTGGAGGCTAATACTAGCTATTCACAAGAAGAAAAGTTTTAAGTGCGTCAGATTGCTCAGCAGAATCAGCGAAAATGAGAGGAGGTTATTACATTAAGCCTGATCAACACCAGTGCAGGTATTAGCACATTTCATGGATTTCATTTCAAATAAATCAGTCTTTCGTGCACGTGGGGAGCAAAGAGCAAGATGAAGAACGCTTAATTGAGCCACTAGAGCCGCCTAGCACTTGTTCATGCATCCTTACTTGGGGCCTAATCCTTAAAATGTATAATGTTTTCCCTGGCACACATCCTTGCATTTGTAAAATCAAAGCTGAAAAACCTTTTCAGCTCATGGTGAAAGCTGCTCCCCAGGACCTGAGCCTACTCCTATCCAAGTTCAGTGGGTAGAGGAAACAGGAAAACTGTGCAGCACCATATTTTGCATGTGGGATGCTACTCAGTGCAGACTGGGATAGAGGAATGTAGCCCTTTACAACTGCAATATTTTTTAAACTGATTCTGCAAAAGCACCTCACATGAAGTACAGATTTGGAAGGTAGGATGCCCAGATCAGTTTCTGTATTCCCCTCCAAAACAAGTCTGATCCTTCCGACTACACATCTAACATTCTCTCCTGCTCTGCAAATGGCAGCAACACTCAGAAAATCTGTTTCTTGAACCATATGTTGCATTGAGCTGTTCAAGAAAGGGTTTTTTTAATCAAGAAGAGACCAGGTAGAATGATCACACCTAGTCCAGTGCCTTATCCCCATAAAGAAAAAGCTTAGGACTGGGATGCCAGGTCGACTGAGATTCTGCTGCTTCATTACCGAGGAATTTGACTATAAATTTAAAACTTCCTTTTGAGCTTCAGATCTCTAGTTTTTAAAAATGCCAGAAGAGCTTAGCAGGGACACTCAATTTGCACTTGATCTTCCAGCCTGTCATCCCAACAAGAATCTCCTCACTTCTCTTGTCAACCAAAACTGCCTGCCAAGACCACTCACAGAAGAGCAGCTGACGCACCAATGCTTAAGTCCAAAATTCATGAGCCTGAGAGAAATATTTGGCTGAACGGGTTCATTTCCTGGCAATTACCCAAAAATAAGTGGAAAAAGGTTCATTTTGTTGGCTACAATGCTACTGTAGACACAGGAAGGAAAACAATTATAAAGAGGGTCTAGAGGATCTTTTTAGCCATTAATAACTAAAATGATACATATATAGTAGCACCTAGTGCAGGTCTTCCCAAGCTTTTCTGGGTGCAACTTGCTTTCTGGCAGGTTTATAGCTCTAAATGCTAACATGGCTCCCACACAGCCCAGTAAGATCCACAAATCCTACTTTGAAAAGCACGGAATATTGTGTACATTTGTATTGCTGCTTTATAAGAAAATATCCCCGTTCTAAGGAACGTCCTGTTGAAATAGTCAAAAGCAAAGTGTATGGGAAAGGAGGAATTACCATGCACCTGTGACATATGGGAATATAATTTACTAAAACAGTAACCTTGCCAAAGCCATGCCCAGCATCTCCATGACCACCAGGAAATGATCTCTGACTACCTGGGGACTAGCCACATACCAGAATCCAGAGCCAAGACATGTCTTTCCATCCACCGGTAGTGGCACTAATTAATTACAGAACTGCAGGACATCCTCTGTTGTAAAGGTATACATGACCATTTTAACTCCACAAGGCAAGATTTTGTGTCCTTTCATTTTATGGCAGGAGAACAAACTAGTCTTAAGAGCACAAAATGTGAATGACAGCATAGTCTAGCCAGCCAAATTTTCTAAGCTGTAAAAATATGAAGGAATGCGACTTCTGCAGTTGCTATGTTAGGGACCAAAATATTATCTACATACTGAGCATATCCGTCAGTCAAATTAGTATCAAACTGCTTCACTGGTCAGGTACACATCCCATTTTGATACCTTGCCCAGGCCTCATGCTAACTTTAATGGACTTCACGTGGCCAGATTGCCATAGGGCTGGTTTGCTACCCAGTGGTAATTCCAACAGCAATTATTATATGGCCATGACTAGATATTATCGCTTTCATCATTAGCAATCACACAGTGCTGTGATCAATGTATAATTGGTTTACAAGTGCCCAGCAGATTGCCCTGCAGTCTGACGCCTTGAGGGTTTACCCAAGGAAAACAACTGCCCCAGAATGTATCCTGGCTGCGGCTCTACAGTCAAACTAATAAACTGGGAAATAAGGACTGTTCAAGATTCCAGAACATGTGCCAGAATGCCCTTTCATTAGCACCAGAACAAATACACTGACACCATCTTTCAAGAGAACAGCACGTCTCCAGGCTGTAGCCTTGTATCAAAGTAAAGAAAAAGCGAAGAGGATTCATCCAAGGACAGCAGCAGGAAGGAGTTCTGCTCCCAGCAAGAATACAGACTCTTGCTTCAGAAACATGTGGATTTGTGGCATTTTGCATTTGCCATCTAGACAGAAAGTACTCAGACCGTTTTCTTCTCATTTAGAGAGATTCTTAGTGGGCTTTATGTCAGAAGTGCTCAATGGATGGTGAGCTTCTTCCCATGGCAGCAGCCTACATATCCTCTTAGTGTTAATCTCCTTGTACAGCTAGCTGAAATTCCCTTTTAGCTAAAATGCTAGGAGGCGTATATCCCAGGAACAGTAGGTTGTGAGGTCTTCTGCCTTTTCACAAGCAGAATCTGCTTAGCCATAGATAAGTGTTACAGCCATTCTCATGGGAAGGGACAGCCTAACCACTGAACCAGTTCAGCTCAGTTCACCAGTGTCCAATTTTATGTGCTGAAGCATTAAGTAGAAGAGGTAAAGTGGAAGTATTTTGAATTTCAGAACTGACACTACAGTGTGTTTCAGTCTCCCTCCAAGCAACCAGCAGTTCACTGAATGTCTTCCAAGAACAATCTGAATGGTAGCTGGCATCAAACCCTTGCAAAACTGGCATCCCAGCTCAAAAAGCAAACCCTCTCCTCCCCCCCACCAGGATTTTCATTACAGACAGACTCTTCTAATGAAGCCACAGATTTTGTTTGCCTGCTGTAACGTAGGTACCACTGATACAATCTCTATAGGTACCGTTCCTCAACAGTACTACCAAAATGCCAAGCGTTTGTGTGATGATGGTACTCTCACTGTCCTAGGGCAGTACCTCCTGCAGATCTCATTCCGGATTTGCATGCTAGGATGTTCTCAGTGGTCGCATACTCTTTTGTTTCTGAAAACACCGAGCTGACTGAAGAAAAAGGGGAAGGAAGATAAGGTACAAGTCATACTCACTGATGCTACACTTTATTCCTGGTCACTGCCATCCCTTGATCCATTTCCACCAGCGGCAAGCCCAGCCTGGTGATGGAAGGCAGAGGGAGAGACTGAGCCGTGCTGCCAAAATTTAACAATTGCCTTCGGTCTTCTGCCAGAGGTATGAAAGCTCTATCTTTGCTTTCAGATTCCATTTAGATCTCCTCTCGAGCAAATGCTCATAAAAAGATACTGTTTGCAATATGTGCTCTTTCTCTCTCCTTTTCCAGTGTTTTAGTGCAGCATCGTATCTGCTTTAGGGCTTGCAAGGACCTCCATGGGAAATATTCCAACACAGACTTCAGCAGAGTCAGTAATCTCAGCAGGGTACGAACAGGACCTGCTTGATGTGTTAGCTCACCAGGAGGATTGTTAATAAGAAAAATTGAACTGATTTTTTTTAGGTCACTTCTAAAAATACTTCCGGGATTGCTCATCTTCCAAAACAATGGCAACAAAAAAATCCATAACCTGCCTAAGATGCGTTCCCATAGGAATCTATTAATTCTGTGTACAGTAAGTCAGCTTTCTTAATGTACCATTTCAGCTATGTTTTGGCATCTGTCAGAGACAGAGTTACTCCTTCGCTTAAGGATCACAGAACCATCCTGAAAATGGCATCCAGAACACGCATTTGCAGTGACTCACTGGGACACAAGGGTGCATTTAAAAGCAATGCTTTAAGCACAGTTGAATTTGACCCCCTTGAGAGCAACAGACAACATCTTGGCACTTCTGCCAAGATGTTCTGCTGTGTCTTCCGTCCCACTCATTTTCTCTCTTGAACAGTTAGATACTACTGTTTCATGTCTAAGCAGAGATTCAAGCTGTACACATCAATATCCGACTTTCAGATTTAGCCATTAGAGAAGACACCAGGCACCCCTTACTTATGGAGCACAGGGAAACATTTTACAACACCTAATTGCTATTTTAACGCACATAATTGTCTTTGAAATGCTAGTCATCAAAGACATGTGCATATTAATGTGTCATGAAATCACAGTGAATTTCAACATCATGAGCTTAAGCAGTAGTAGTAAGAGAACTTCCTTAACAACCCAGATCTTAAATCTGCCACTACAGAACACAGGAAGTAAGAAAAAGAATCCTGGCTCCAAATAGCAAAGAAAATCTCTAAACAACCCACTTTCATTGCTTCTTTTCCTTCCATTTCTGAGGTGGAGCTGATCATCGGATCATAGGGTAAAGCGACATGCTGTATTTTGAGGAATGTAAGCATCTGATTCACCGATACAGCACAGAAATCAAAAATACAGAGTACTGGACTTCCCCCCCACACACCCAAGTTGACTAAATTGGCCTACTGCTGTTTTGATGAATGCTTGATGCCAAGCTTTCTGCATGAGCTAAATATTATATACTGAGCTCAAGCTCCTAACCTCTTATCCATTTCTATTTCAGCTGTTTCAAGCAGATCAAGCCCCTCAGCTTAACAAAAGCACAGAGATTGGTCTGAGATCTGTAGCTTATCCTAACCACTAATAACACTGCAGTCTGAGCAGTCTCTTCCCCAAATCACCACACACACACATACCTGATGTAGAAGCTGAGAACAGACCAGCAAAAGTGCCCCAATAAGCCTTTCCAACCAGGAGTCTCTAAACAGACATGCCAAAAAGCAGCTCATCCCCCTCAACCCTTCTTCTGTTTCTAGAAGGGACCACTCCTTGTAATAGTTTTTCGACCTAAATACTCCCAGCCGTACCCAATCCCTTCCCAGATGGCACAGGCTGCCTGCTTGACTCTATGCATACCCTACTCTCTGAATTAGCTTACAAATTTGTTCGCCACACTTCAGCAGTTTAAGTACGCAGGGGGAAAAAGTGGAAAGCTGGTCCCCAACTGTACAGTTGTTGCTGTACAAGTCAAGTATCTGTATCGTGGTCCCTTTGGCACAAGCTTGCCTTGTTCTGGTTTTGTGCTGTGACGCACAGTGGAATCCTCCTGGTCAGTTTGCAGGACACCTGTGCACTGCATTACTAAAATATAAATCACAGTAAGCCTTTCTACAGAGTGAAAGCCGCAATCCATAAGAAACTAATGAAGATGGGACCTTCCTTCTCCTAGGGAACTGCTGTCACATTTCACGTGAACATAAATCCTTTGCCACTGCTGCCAAATGCTTCTTAATTTGAAGTATGCTTGAATGGGATGATTTATATAGATTAACTGTTACATACATAGCATCTGCCTGTTCCTCCCTTCTCCCTATCTTTCAAAGAGGGCTTGGCCACAGGAGAGGTTACACACCTTAGTCTGCACCGAACCCAGTCCTCAGGACCTGCTATAAACTCCCCACCACTGAGTACACTGAGGCAGGGAAAGAGCAGCCCCCTTTTAATACACTGCAGGTACAAGGTATAGAGAACAACTGGCAATGTCCATGAAGAGGAGAGACAGAGCCAGGAGTCCTGACTCCACAAACAGCATTACAAGTCCAAAACACGAAGCCCAGGTTCACATTTTCTGATCGGGCATGTAGCTGTGACTCAGGAGGCTTTGGCAATAACACACACAAGTTCTAACAGCCCCAGTGCTGAGCAGCCCTGAAGGTCAGGCAGAGTCAGGCTTTCAGCTCAGCAAAAGCAAGACAGCTTGTGTTTTGCCTCCTAACAGAGACTAGAGTTCAGGGTACATCTGTTGGCATTCAAAGGTCATGCCAAGCTTAAAAGTCTTAATGGTTTTTTTTAAAAAACTAAAACAACACAAGTTCTTATTTTCCTACCTTCTGGATTCTGAACCTTGATAGCATATCAACAGTACTTCCCAGGTTTCCTCCCCAGCTATGAAATGGCTAGAAACCCACTGGTTTTGAATGAAAGCTGAGTTCCCCACCTGAGTTTACAAGCCAAATCATTAAGAAAACAATGAGGTAACCTCGTAAGAGTCATGAGAAAAACCTGAGAGCTGGCAACACTGAAATTGTTCTCTTTATCCCTGTGAAAGCTAAAGCTGGAGGTTCTGTTTATTTTCATGGGTTTACACCTGGTTTGGGTTTTGGTGTCCCCCACCCCCCTTCTTTTTCTGGCTATTCAGGGATCCACTGAAGATGAACAGCACATGGCTAAAGGCACCTCCTTAATTGAAAGCCAACATCACCACCTGCTGCACTGCCTGGAAAAAACAACCGTAAGTAGCAACACAATCCTTTTCCATCTTACTAGGTCTTTGTGCCTGGCCCAGGTTTCCTATGGAAAAGCTGTGCACACAGTATGCTCTGAAGTGGCACTCAGTTAGACACACTCAGTAGACCTACGAACTACGCCAGGGGGGCTCATGCTCGAGCTCCAAAGAATATTCTGCAGTGGGTTACACGCACATCTATTTCATTGTCATCTTAACAACAACAAAACAAAAAAAAAAAAAAAAGACTATGCACAGGGATAACGATGTGATTATCTGCTGCTCCACAGTCATCTACACCAGTAGAAAGTCAAAAGCAGGCTGCTTAGGCAAGTTCACTTGAATGCAAACAACTCTTCAGCATGGGGTTAGGGAAATCCTATAAACAAGGTTTATGTTAAGTTTAATTACTTCAGTGCTTTTGAAGGAGAAAAATGCATTTTTTTGAAAAGTGAATTTGTCTTGTGCTGTCAGTCACACATCATATATACTTGCTACTTGTGCTAATTAATAGTTAAAGGACAGTTCTGCTACTTTAAGAGGAGGAAGATGTCAGGCTGTCAGTGATTCCACACTACAACCTGGTCACCAGTGCCAACAGGCTGGAAAAAAATAACCTTTAGCCCTTTATATGGCACACAGCAGATGAACTCTCTTAATGGGTTTAAAGGTTGCACATATCTTTTTCTCACTGTAGTTCTGGTTACAAGAGCAGGTAATTTATCTTAAAGCCAGTCAAGCAGTTTCTATAAGATGACTCTTCTGTTTGCATCACACAAGGTGTTGGGAATGAGAATTTTATTTATCAATAGTAAGTGATTCTGTATGCAGAACTCTCTGGGAATGTTCCAGGTATTTGACACGTATGTTTTACTTCCAGGTATATGTAAAAGGTTCTGCAGTAAAGGAGCACATTATCTATACCATGATTCATTCTAGAAAGAATGAAGAGAGGTTAACACTTGAAATATTCATGCCTTTTTCTATCTGCATCCATCATCAAATGTACTTTTGATTTCTGACTTGTGAAAGCTTTCTTTTAGATAAATCACCTTCACTTCCATAGTTCAGCTTATGCTGGAATAACACCACTTAGGCTTCAGCGATACAATGGAAGAAGATGACTGATTAATTACAGTGACCTGCTGAGTACAGCTGGTTTATCACAAAGAGCTATAAAGGTCATCATTCCAAGGACAGTAAACTGATTCTTCCTGTATCAATGACTATTTAATTTATTTTATAAGACTCATCTTGTCTTTATTTCTAGCAATTTTGAATGTTACATAACAAGCAGATATTTCACAATCTGACTCTTCAGTTTAGAACTTTATGCTTAAAACCTTCACTACTATGACCCATATTTCACTTTAATTTGAAAACTTTAACAAATTGGCTGAAGCAAACAAAAGCTGACAATGCTGCCTCCAGGGTCTACCCTTGTAAGGCCCTGACTTTGTAAAGGCTTATAAAAATTCTGACCTCTGCACAGGGCAGATGAACATCTCTGGGAGCTGCATGAGTTGCTCTGTTGCTAATGAGCTGGGTAGGGTGCTGGCAGCAACGTGGCCAAAGCATAT
This sequence comes from Falco peregrinus, assembly GCF_023634155.1. Classification (NCBI taxonomy): domain Eukaryota; kingdom Metazoa; phylum Chordata; class Aves; order Falconiformes; family Falconidae; genus Falco; species Falco peregrinus. Next base: position 6,935,098 of record NC_073736.1, on the reverse strand, counting down.
CCTAATTTGTGGATGTATTAGCCTTCCGCACTAACCAAGCTAGATTGCCTCCAGCAAACAAACCTACTCAGACACCAAGTCTCAGTGGTTGAAAATGTTCCAAACGAAAAGAGTGGCAATAACAGTGATACTTTGAATTTTGATTAAAACCTAGATAGGAATCTGCACAATATTTAATGTGCTTTCCCCCACATTTTTCAGCCAGTTATTACCATGATGTAATTACCATCAAATCACATAGCAAATTTGGATCCTGGTCTGAAATTATGAATCAAAATAGTTCAATCAGCTTGTATGGAAATTCTGTAGTTCACATATCTATTAAAATACTATGCAACAGTTGTCCTCCCAAAAGTTTAAATCACAGTAAAGGAATTTTTGAACACTGAAGAGTCATTTTGTGACCAAGTTGCAGGAATGGAATGAGGAATGTACCGTGGTTGCAAACTTGTTTTAATGGGCAATTCACCTTTCCTTAAACGAGGCAGAAGGATTCTAAAAGTACACTTTATTGTCATGATAGCTGTGGTCATCACTAGCATACAGGCTTACAATTGAATGGCTCACAAATCTGGTGTGTCATGGCAAAGTGACCCTAACGTACTTCTAGCTGCTGTAACAGAGATTACTTTGTCATGTTAACACAACAGGTGGAGTTTGTTCAAACAAAAGGAATTTTTTTTCTACTCCTTCCAACTCCCAGATTGAGTATGGACATTCACATGCCATGTTTCCTCCAAATGCTGAGTGCGTTGAATCCATTCCTTCAATCCAAACCTTTCTTCTGAGTTTTCACAGAGTATGATCAAAACCCATATCCATTGGTGACCCAATGGCGATACAACTCCAATTTGTTACTTGCGAATCAGCAGCTGAAACTTTGTTTTCCTTTGCCTTGGGCTCTCAAAAGATCAAAGTATAAAGTTGGTACCAATTTTGTTCTATTTCCAAGAATATAATATTAAAAAGCTCAAGTCTGAGAAGGAAGGAACAAAGGGGTCTGATTCAGGCAAGGTTTGGTAAAGAGAAGGTCCCATTGCCCATTCAAACTTGAGCAAGCCGGCTGGAATGCTGAGGCAATAGATCTAATGCTGGGACTAAACTTCTGAATGCTGGAATGGACAATCAATTGTGTTTTTATCTTTTGTTGGCATGTTGTCCCGTAGGGATTGTCCTATCTTGTGGATGATCCCCTGTTATCTGTACGAACTTCCACCATCAAGGTATTTCCTTTTTAATTCAATCTTTTTTCTCTATGGTCTCTGTGACATGTCTGGAGAGTGTTTGCTTCCTTTCTCGCTCCTGGTCTTGTCCTTGGGAGCCTGTGCACGTGGCTCTTTTTGGCTATCCAGTGCTCTTGTTTCCTGTGAGAGTTGTTAGTTGTTCCAATGAAAACCGATGGCTGCCTTCACCATGGTTGACTGGATAAAGTATGTTCACTAGAACTACTTTGGTGTTCATATACACGCATATGAGTTCTTTCTTTCAGGATTTCTTGTTCCTTAGCACAAAAACTCTACCGATTCAGCTTTCTGATTTCCTTCCCCTATACACTTCCCACTCTCACCTGCCATGTTCATTTCCACTCAGCTAACAGCACCCAATGACCTGCAGGTATTCTTTGAACCCAATAGCCAATACAAGCAACATCCTGCCATTAAGTTATATGTCAAGATGGTCACTGAAAACACAATCCTGTCCCCAGGCACAAAGAAAAAGGAGCATGAATCTCCTCTTGGGTTTCATAACCATGTGGCATTGCAAACTTTTTGAAGCCACTTTAGAATCCAGACACAAAAATGAAAGGAAATTTGAACACAATATATTAACCATCTCAGCAAGGCAGCAAGCCTAAGCAAGGCAGCATTAATAGATATGCTTGTGTCACTGCAACAGCATCTCTTATTCCCTTACTGATGCAGGAGAGCAAAACCTTCTCTTGGTTGCAGTGACTGAAGGGCAGGATCATTTATTTTTAAGATCTGCCTAGTGCCAATCATTTCAGGCATGGAGGCAGAGAGCATCTTACACAGACAAGGGGCTGACACATCCCGCCAACCTAGCAAAAGGTGCTGTTGAAAACAAACTGCTGTTGGGCCAAAGCTGTCAGTGTCACCAGAGAGTAACGGCACTGTTTCTTCCCCTGCCAGAACCACGAGTTCATAGATGAGCAACTGTTCGAGCAGAACTGCATGGAGAGCTCAATGCAAAACTATCCTTCTTCTCGGAGCCCCTCCTTGTCCAGTCACCATGGACTGACCACCTCCTGCTGTTCTCGCCGTAACAAGAAGACCACTCACCTTCCCAACTCCAGTGTGCCAGCCACCCGCCTCCGGAGCATGCAGGAGCTCAGCACCATCCATATCCAGTGCAGTGAGCAGCCCTCGCTTACAACAAGGTACAGTAAGTAGGCTCTTGCTGCTAACTACTGCATGCAAACCTCTGAAGTCTGTTATCAAACTGGGTGTTCTTACAGGCCTGTTCTCCAGCCAGGGAGAGGGGTCTAGTGCTGGGAGCATCTTTGTTTCCCTCCTTCTAATGCCAACCCAAGGGAAGTGGCTCCTAGCTGTTCCAGGAAGAACCAAAGCTAGGCTCTAGTGCAGCTCTGCTCTGGCCAGACTGGACATAGAAGAATGAATTCCAGCTGACGGCTGCCTATGAAGTGCTAATCACACATGCAGGAGGCAGCAGGTCCCAGCTGTGAGCCTCTCACCAAAGCTGGCACGGGACTGCTTCACAGCCCACCTCCCAGACAGCCCAGTACTTCCAAGCCTTTACTGGCCAATCTGGTGTCCTGTAGAGAGCTGTATACACTGACATGGCCCACCAGGGACACACTGACTTCTCTGATTTTTGTTGTCCAAAAGTCTAAATTGCAACTGTAAGCATCAAGCATCACTGGGAAACAAATAAGGAGGAATTTCACAATGGTGTCTACCTAAAAAGCCTTTAGTGACACAGGTGAAGAAGTGTCTCTTAACAGAAAATTTTTACATTTTCATTTTATACGTAACTATAAGCTGAAAAAATAATTTCTTCACCATACTTTTCTTGCAAATACTAAATTACTTTCTAAATCCCCCTCAGCCCATTAAGCTTCTTGTGCACCGGGCTGGTTTTGAACTTACCATTCTTCTCCCCACTTCTAATAAAGGGATCTAGAAACTGAAATAAAGCTGCCTTTAGGGCGGCAAGTGACTACTTTGTGCCAGGGTGAAGTCAGAAGGGCATTTCAGAGAATGAATTATGAATAAATAAGCACAAAACCAGTCTCTAGCTATTGCAGTTTCAATATGACAATAGTTTAAACCAGCACCTGCAACAGTAATTCAGGGGAATGTCAACTATTCTGTCTATTTCAGCGGGTGCTAAATCAGATGCCAGTGACATTTTAAATGTCAACACTGGTGGTTATTTCACTTGCTTACCAAACTGTGTAAGAATAGAGAGAGAGAAAAAAAAGCTTTTAAGCTGTTTTCCATGTGGAATGCAACTAACTGGGTGTACTGGTTACCACTGGCAGAACAACCCAGTCCCTAAAACTGCCCCACTCTCAGCTCGTGACTGGGGCAACTGGGGAACAGAATGGGTTCTGGCCCGTTCTTGGGATGCTTGAGAGATCAACAAACATCCCCTTGGTGAGTCACTCTGAGATAACAACAGCAACAGCTTTCCAACTGGGAGCTTTACATTTTCAAAGGATGGCCTTGTGTTTAAAATGAACGTGTGTGGCTGGTAATAGCAGACTCCTGTAGCTGTGCAGATGCACAGCAATCAACCTATCATTTTCCCTCTGTAATTAATTATAGGATGCAATTGATGCAGATCTAATAAGAATGCTCCCAGCTGCCAGATCCTTGAAACTACTGCAGACAGACGAAAAAATAGAAAAGATCAAGGGACAGTGAATTTGAAAGAGGTATTTGAAATGCAAGGAAGACAACATACCTTTCTCAGAAAGAACTACCTGTGCTCTGAAAAGATGCAGTACACAGGACGGTATATTTAGATGTCCTCTTAATTAAACTAGAATTATGCAAGAATGAAATGGAAACAGAATGATTTGCCCTGTGAAAAGCAGTATCCTAACCAGGGGGAATATTACAAAAGCTTAGTGTAATCTGGGTAGAAATAAATGATGCCTTGCAGGAACTGGGAAGAACATTTAGATGGAGTCTTCTGAGTATTTCTGTGCCCTTAGTTCAGAGCAGTAAGATACTGATTAAGAACAACTACCATTCCCGTTCCCAATCTTTCTACTGCCTGTTTAAAAAAAAAAAAAAAAAGCCAAACACTAAATTTGTTTTCTAGTCGTTCCAGTCTCAACATGAAATCAGATGATGGGCTGAGACCGAACTGCAAAACTGCCCAGATAACCACAGCCATCATCAGCATCCCCACACCACCGGCACTCACGCCAGAAGGTGAGAATAGACCTCCGCCCAGCAGCCCCGGCCACTCCACGAACATTTCCACCACCACCACAAGCAACATAGTCAAGGTCTCTGCCTTGTAAGATGTCTCATGCACAGAAGGAGGCTGGAAGACCAGTGCCCCTCTCCCTCCACACCTCCATGTTCCTTTCTTGCTGCAAATTGTGCCTGGATGGACCAACCTGACCTTTTGTCATCGAATTAGCAATGGAGACCTAACGAGGCAGCTTTCTTCAGACTCGCATTCATACTGTGGACTGAGGAAGGGTTAGGAAAGGGAAGAAGAGGCCAGTTAAAGGAAAAAGCCTGCATGGAGGAGAGCGTGTTGTGCCATGATCACCTGCAGATGCCAGAGGAAAAGAATCATCATGGCAACAAGAGTCAATAAAGAAAACAGAAATATAACACTGTGTATCGCAGCACCTTTTTAAAGGTTTTTAATGGATAATATTTATTCATGAGGAAATGACTGAAAAGGTGAAAAACAATGGATTTTGTGAATTTTTTTTCTTCATGGAGCAGAACCTTTAAACCAACCAAAATTTCACATTTTTTTTCTTTTATAGGAAAAGATTTAGACAAAGAAGCCACCTGTCACAGAAATCTATTTCCATTCCTCTGTGTGTGTGCGTGCGCAGAAACACTGAATTACAAAGAGCAGAGCATGCTTCCATGATTGGGTGCACAGTAGGAAAATACAAGCATGTGTCAGCACACGTATGTGCACACGCACACACACACACAACTATTTCACCCTGGATGGCATTCTTTATTTAGACAATTTTGTATCCGCCTTTTAAGTCAATACAGTGCAATTGCAAACAGTGTGTTTGTCTGCTAATTATTGTCTGTGAAAACATATTTGTGGAAAAAAAAAAAGGACAGGCTTTAGTAGAGTTTTAGTCCCACATGGGTATCTGCTTTCTATTTTTGTTATCACTTACTTGTAAGAGTGTGACTAGACTACCAGTTCTGTATTTTTAAAAAGGAAAAAAAAAAAGTAGGATTCTTTTTTAATACTGTACACACAAATGGCAAAGAATGAGAAAGCACTGAACTCAACTGCATCAAGCGTTCCTAAGTCTAACAGAGGTTTCTTGTAATGTATGCCCATGCTTTTTAATTTCTGATTTTGATATATATAAATTTCTTTGCTAGCACTGGACATACAACCCATTGTAAATAGTAGCCAAATAATGTCTGGATTTATACTTGATAATAATTAACCCCAGAGCCAAATATCTTGCATGGACAGAGAGGTATTTGGCTTTTTCACAGTCTTAGGGCTCCAGTTGTCTCATCAATGGCTTCTGGGTTGCACTGATTTTGGGGGGTAGACTAGGTTAGCAGTTTTAGTTCTCCAGTCCCAGCACAGGATCTACAGCACGCATCCACTTGAGAAGGAGGAGGAGCAGTACTCGAGTTTGGGAAACATTTGATAAAGTGTGGTAGAGACAGCATTTTCTTTTTGCAGTTCCTACACTTAGTTTGGGAAAAGTCACACAATTCTAGTCAACCAAAAACTGAAGTAACACTGCGTGGTACTGCTAAGAAGTAAATACTTCTGACAAAGCTGTGGTCAGTCCTAGCGCCTCTTTCTCAGAATTTTCGAGGAATGATTTATTGTAAGGAAATACATGGTCCTGAAACGTAACTGATTCCACCCCCCAAGAACAGTAACTTTCTTCTTCCAGTCTGCCCTTCTCAAGTCCCCTTTTCTTAACAGGTGTGACCCATGAAGGGCAGAGTGAGGAACAACGTCACCCACCTTTTCACTTGTCATATACTGTTTGGCTAATTATCGTGGTCATGCACAAATGCCTCTTCAAGACCCTACACATACCCACCAATGGCAATGCACCTAGCCCCCAACAGCTTGTAGATAACAAGGAAACATTTCAAGTGTCCTGTTTCTGAACAGTGATTTTACCAACGTTAAAGAACTACTCAAAGCAGTTTTGAGGCTGATTCAGCAAAGGGATGACTTTTTTTTAACATCTGTCATAATCTATTCTGATGTAATATTTATATACACATATACATGCTTACACATATGAATAAGTACACATACATGTACAGATAGATAAATAGACCTACATGCCGACTTAAACATGTGAGCTAGCAATCCGCTTTGTTAGCACTCCTAACCTATTAGTCTATAGAGTGGGCTCAGATGGCTGATGCATTAACTCAATACCCTCCTTAGAAACCTACAACATTCTAGGAATATTAGGGCTATGGCTAAGCCTTCAGTAGCTGCATCAGCTTATAGTCATTTATTCCAGTGCTGTAATATGTTACCCAAAACTATGTTTAGTCCTGTTCTAAATGATTAAAACTCTCTGCCTTTGCTGCTTCCTGTAGGAGGTTATACTGCAGTTAACCTTACCATGATTGAGTTTTTTCTTGATGTTTTAATTTAATCTTTCCTTTGCTATAATTTCATTATTGGTCATCATCTGCTCCCCATCTAAACACCCTCACCCTTGTAGATCAGAGGCCTTGCTCTCCACCACTTACCACCTTGCAACCTCATTTACACTGGCACAGAACAAGGGTTAAATGCTACCGTACTGACAGGGTACAGCGTTCCTTCCAATGCGCAGGAGTAAACCATTACAAAGAGTCAGGGACTCAACACGGATTCTCGGTGCTGCCTTTCTTATTCCTGATTTACTGTGGCGTGGTAAACAAGCCACTTCATCTTTCTGCACCCATTTCTTTATCTGTAAATAGCAATCATGGCAGCCCTTGTCTAAAGCACTACTGGTGCATTTAATTGCTATCAATCAAAGCGCTTTAAATAAAAAAATTAAGGAGGCAAGCCAGTCCTTGGGGTTTCTGGCTGGCTGCTAGGGCTCAGACTGTCAATCATGTCATGCAGCCATGGCCTTTATTCTCTTCCACAGAAGACGAATCATTGTTATCCTTGCTCAAAAACACATGGCCTGCCTCTTCCACCATTAACTTAGCAGGTGCTGCCCCATGCAGTTAGAACCTCAGCACAGACTTTCAGAGGATACAAAATTAAGGGAGTCTGTGCCTAGAGGAACAGGGCTAAAAATATTTTTAATGGAGGCATTAGCTCCCTTTATACCCTGATTTGAAGTAGACTGAGTAATGCTTCCGAAAGCACTTGAAAATATGCTAGTACAAAAGTGTCCTGGATTGCCCAACAGAGCTACATCCTCATTATGAGAGCACTGTGCATTCATTGAAACAGCAAAGACAAGAATCTATCACCATCCTATCAGTGGTTGGTAGGGCATAACATAGCATCCTTCAGATGAAACACAGAGAAGAAGGGAAAGCATTTGCACAGAAGACCATGGAAACTGCACTACAGCCATTTATTCCTAGGCAAATAGCTTTACTAAACTGCAAGGCTCTTTATAATCTTTAAATAGCAACTTATAAACTCTTCCTGAGATAAGGCCAAGTCACTCCTGAAAATTACTAGGCCAGAACTTTAACTGAAGGATTTGGAGCATTCTTTCCAACGGTCCCCAGCGCTGCCCTGCCTTACGAGCATCCCTCTCGCTTTCCCCAGGGCCATACACATACACTGATACGGATACGAAAACCATCACATACCCCTGCAATCCTGCTCATTCCTGATGCAGATGGAAGGGGGCTTCTTCAGGTGTGGGCCACCTCCAGGAGAAGCAGCATCCAGAAACATAGGTAGGTTCTAGTCCCGATACCTTTCTGAAAGGCAGGTGGTAAAAAAACAGCCTCATTAGCAAGACTGCTCAACAAAACATCAATAGCATGTTGGCGGTTCATTTCAAAAGCCTTCCCCTCCCCCAAATTCCTTATGACTTCTTAACAGTTTTAGAAATGTTCATTAAAAAAAAAGGATAAAAATGGATTGTTTGTACAAAAAGCAAGTGGAAGGGGATTATTTTTCAGTCTTTCATAAAGCAATATTAAAAAACTCAAAGGAGCAACACCTTTTTCCGAGCATTTTGTTTCCTTTCCAAAGCCTTTTCTGAGGGAAAAATATTTTCAGATTTTCAAGCATATTGTATTAATAGATTTATTCTCTTCTCACCTGGCATTGGACTGCTAACAGAAGGAATCACACCCAATTGGCAAAGAATGATGAGAAGTACCTTTCACATCTATCTAAGCTTTGGCTTCCATCTACTTTTTCTAAAACCCACCTTTTTACTTTCATTTCCCTTAAAAATCTTAAGGACACCCATAAAGAAGAGGCCACAGATAACACATCTTGGTACACAGAAATGGAAGAATTAAAAAATTTCATCCTCAGCTAGCACAAGATCCTTCACTACAATACACTGCATTGCTTTCTCTAGATTAGATTTAAAATTCTCCAAGGGAAGGACTCCCACCGCTTCCCTGGAGAGCTTACTCCAGACTAATAGATCTCAATGTCAAGGATTTTCCCCCTGCTGTTCAGCCATAATTCTTTCCTTATTTTTTTCCTCTCTTGCTGCCATTATACTCCCTCGCACCATGTTAAATTATTTTCCTTTCCACGTTGTAAGTTAGCTGCCTATAAGCGTAAGAGGAACATAAAACTTTCTACTGCAAATTCTTCTCCCAGAGACTACTTTTGTCTGTCAAATAATTATCATTGCTAAAAGTGAACTGGGGAAAAGGTAAACTAAGTAACACACATGGCTTTAGTGTAGAATAAGGTTAGTTGGTAATTCAAAATACCTCCTCCTTTACAGTTGGCCAGAAATACTAAATTTTAATCAACGCTACTTGTTTAACCTGAAACAGTTGAGAATATATTTATACTGCAAAGCAGCATTTATCATTCTAGTTTAGACAGCTTAAGGTGTGCGCATGAAAACCAGATTAATACCAGCTAACAAAAGCAATGTTTCTTCAAATATTTTGCTTTTTTAAGTAAGAGGTTGTAAACACGTTGTACCCTACATGTATTACAAAGCAAATTCAGTAAATTAAAAATCACATTTACTTTATAGGTTGCAACACCCCTTAGATGCTGTAATAATTTTTCTATGTTGGACTATGGCAGAGTTACAAAGTCAGCATTGATGGATGGCTTGCGAGTATCAGCAGCTTTGAACTGAAAGCTTTATTCTGCTTTTAAAGTTGGGTGAATAACATACCTTTTCCACATAATTTACCGACCAAATACGTCTTAATTGATTTTTTTTAAAAAAATCACTTATTTTTCTCCAACACTTTGAGCAACTGCACTAGATATATGACTTCAGAGCTCAAGTTTTTAGGCTTCACAGTTAATGATGCCATAAATGCTTTTCATAATTGTTTTATCTTTCTAAAACTTTAAGACCAAACAGAAGGCAGCATGCACATTGACTAGAGCTAGGAGATTTAGAATCAGGAACCTATGTTCTACTCCCGATTGTCTTGATGAATCACCAAGTGACCTCGAAGAAGTCATTTCACCTCTCTTTGCCAATTATACAAGCTGTGTAGAATTTAATACCTCCTCTTTCCATAACTGAAGCTCAATTCATGAACACCTACAAACTACAATAGAGAATTCTGGAGAAAGCATAGCAGAAGAATACTGCTACTTATGTTCAGAATGCAAAAACTGTGCTAGAAAACATTCAGGTGGAACAGTCAAAAGACCAGGTGACAAAGAGCTTGTGAAAATTCCTTCTTGAGTTTTGTTCTCAGTCAGTAGTCTGTTACTTTGTGTGTATATGTGTGCACGTGTTTCTTTTCATTTTGATTTAAACTAGTGCTAGTCACAGAAGTCACACAGCTGTCTGGGTGAGAAGTTAACAACCATATCGAATGCTCTTCTCCGTTCCGTTGCAACTATGACTGGGAGCTCCCACTGGCTCCTTGGACCAATGAAGTATCTTAAAAAATGCGTGTGATGGTATATTTTTGATAAATCAGTAAGGCATTCCAATGCAATGGTGTTTTCTTTAGAAGTTTTATGTTCTAAGAAGCTCTCAACCTTATTATTTTCTATTTTCGTACTATAAATGGGCTTTGCTTACATCAGAGGAGATACAAAATGTACTGTATACAACTGCAGGTAGCTTCATTTGAGAACAACTTTCTAGAAGAACCAAGTTTCCTGTTGTCTTCTTTTGGAATTGTAGTGCATATGTTGAAACTTGTATATCATTTACAGTATTGAGTCTTGTGCCACTGCTGTACCTGATGTATCCAATCTGGATTAAACAGAGTATGTGCCACAAATACCAAGATGATTCTGTAAATTTCTTCTAAAAAATATTCTGGGAGGTTCTCTTGGAGAAATTTGGGTGTTGGCCTAAGCCACTTGAGTTGCATTTAATACTATTAACTCCTACTTAAGCAACTGTTAATGAAAACACCAAGATATCCAAGGTGTTACATGACAGCCATAATGCAAATGTACCTAAGTGCATCTCTACGGTATCCTCCTTTTGAATGGTAAGAATTGCAACAAAATTCATCTGGGAAACTAAATTGTATCATCTTGGCCTTTTCAAACAATGCAGACAAAATCTGGGCTAACACCCTCCCTGGGGGAATTTGTGATACAAAGGGAGTCAGGCAAGAAAACACATACAGAAAGAAAAATACTTCTCCTAATGAGATATTTGTTATATTTAATCTGCAATCTTAAGCCTTCCTTTTAAAAGGCAATCTCATTTTGGCAATTCCGTTTAGGCCAGTCTTGCATTCTATACTGCAGTCTCACAGCTTGTTTCAACCACAAACCAAGCAGAACCGATCTCACCTTAACCATGTCAGAAAGCGCCACTTACAGGCGTTATTAAAAATTTTCAAAATTCTTTAAGCAGAAATTAAAATGACTGATTAGGTGAGCTCGAACTCCCCCGCAGTGAGAGCAGCACAGAACCGCTTACAGAGCACGCTGCTCTTGCAGCAAGGGCCGACACCCACTAGGGGCCAGCAGCACCCAGCCCCAGGGAACCCACAGCCCCCCCGGCCAGGACAGCCGCCCTGCTCGCCACCCCAGGCTAAAGGGCTATGCCACTCAGCAGCTCGGCGACGCTACAGGTCTGCACGGTGAAGAGAACTGAATGACGCGGTATAAAGTTTACACCTACCACCCCCCAAAAAAGGTCGGAAGCGCCGCCAGGGACACCACAGGATTCGCACTGGGAATTTTGCAAAAGAACATTAGGAACACTCAGGCAGCAAGTGAGTTATGGAAGCCAAGCAAAAACATAGTGTTTCTCAACATGAATTTGAAAGTTGCAGAAGGTGAGCAATCAAGCATCCCTGAGGACATCCATTCACCGAATTGAAGAAGCAAGTCTCCTTGGAAGTGTAGGTCATAGCAGGGAGGAAGCAGTGCAGCACTGTGCTTTTACTAAGAAAATTCCAGCCTTATTCTGCTCAAGAAAAACAAACAAAAAACCCCGAGACTGCATGTGCTGCAGTGAACTTTGAGAAACCAAAGAAACTAGCTGAAGAAATCTGTTTCTATGATCCCAAACACACCAAAGCTAGAGGATGAAGTTTCAAAATCAGCACAGAGTCAGCCTAGTGTCCACAGCCTAAGCCAGCCAGAACTCTCATCTTTCCCTGCTTCAGGACAGCTACCTACAAAGCAGTGCAAGCCAAACAGGAAATACCAAATTTAGTATTTAGTTTTAGTACTAATAGGTAATTTCACTTCTAATTAAAACTCTCCTGTAAGTGTGGCAAGTCTGATATTGCTGCACCCAGAGGGACAGACCAATTATGATTGCTACACATTTTCTACATAATTAAACCATCCTCTACTGCACTGCTTGCCATAGACCTAGCTACAGAAATGTTATTTATAAAATGTTAATTAACTGGATTTAAATTAGCAACACAGGCAGAGATGCAGGTTTCACTCTGACACTTAACTGGTATATAAACAGTGCCTGGTGTTTAATAAGAGTATCACGGAAAATGGAACAGTCACCAACTATAAACAGACTATGTAGTCTTATGGAGAATTCATCTTCACCCCAAAGTCACATGGAAGACAAGTCAAGCAAATAAAACAGGGGTTAGTTTGTATTTTCTCCTTACTAAAGACTTCTCACAAGTAAGTGGCTGCCTTTAATCTTCCTGTTTATTTTGGACTGTAAGGATTGCAACTGAACATTCAGCTGTCTTTTATTTCCTTTTATTAACAACTTGTAACACCATCACTGGAATGCATATAAAACATTTACCTAGACACAGCTCTTATGAAAAAGACACATTTTTCTTCAATCTTAAACAATGTCTGTTTATGTTTGTCAATGTACTCGTAGACCAGCATTTCACAGGTATGTCCATTCAGCATCATTCAACATGTCAACAGCAGCATCATGACATCAATCGCCACTTTTCAGCAGTTCCTGAAGATAGACTGAGTTGACATGATAAGCAGTCATCCAGTTAAACTGTCTGTAACTTTCCCTATAGCGAGACACTGCAGCATAGTAGTTTTGCCATGCTCGGTAGTAAGATTTCCAGTAGGTTTTGTAACTCCAAGCCTCAGGTGGAACACCATCATCCCAAGAGCTGCTGCAGGAGCAGTTGTCTTCAGTTTTTCTCGAGGAAGGGCTAGAAAACTGATGGCAATGGCTTTTCTTTTGTTTAGCGTTTTGTTTCAGAACTTTCTTTTTGATTTGATTCTGCTTTGGGACTTGTGATAGCTCCTGAGGCTTCTCTGGTGTAGGACAGAAACCCGCACGACCCTGATGCACAGAGGGAACAGCATTCGTCTCCTGTGTATTTGAATATGCTTCAAAGCAGGAGTTATTTTCCCTACTATTGGAGGAAGCTGTGGAACTGTATGAACCATCACTGTCACCAAACACAATACCATTCGCAATCGTCTCTGTATAATGTTCCACCTCTTCCCACTCTACACCACCATTTCTGGGGAGCTCACATTGTTCTCCTGGGCCCGAGTAGCTTCTTAAAATCTCAACCTCTCTCTCCAACCCTTCCTTAATGAAATACTCATAGTCTTCAACAAACTCTGAGAAGCTCCAGGGATTTTTCCGTTGGTTTTTAAAAGAAGATAAGCATGGAATTCTGGGAAGATTTTTTTTTAAAGCCTCCTCATCTGGAGCCTGAGAGCTTTGTTGTCCATCCGTTCTGGAGACAGTTTTGACCCTACTCCTCTGTTCTGTGCAGCAACTGGAAGTTTGGGGGTTTCTACTACCTTTTTTTGTATTTGCAGGATGTGTGCACTTTTTTGCCTGCTTTTGCTTCAGGGCCTTTTTTGGCCTTTCTACAGAAAAATTATCACCTGGAAGGTTAGAAAGAGGCTGAGGTACCTCTGAAAAACTATTTTGGACAGGCTGCAGTACTGGTTCCTCTGGTCTAAGACACACAGTGTCAGAATTCACTGAAGCACCTGTATGTATAACAGGTTTGACTTCTACCTCCCCATCTTCAAACTGATCCATCATTCCAGGAGGTATAGGCTCTGTACAAAAGGGAAACAAGTAGGCACTCAATTAAGTGCATCCTTCCCTCTAGCACTCAAATGAGTACCCAAGTAAAGTTTTGCAAAATCGCAGATAAGATGTTAAGACATGTTAAGTTAGAGCTACAAACCAACCACTTCAATTATTAAAGAGCTTAAATAGCCAGAACATTTTCTTCATGGAAGGCACCAAAAAAGTTGATCGAGACAATATCCTACTGAACCACATAAAAAATAAGAACTTATGCAAGAAGGCAAATGCCACATTTCTAGCAGAACAGCTTCTGGCAAAGCAAGAGTAGCAAATTGAAGCAAATCTGCTGCTGCTTCAATTATTCCTTCCTTCTCCTACTACATCTTACAGCCTGAGAAAGGCTTAACCTTGGATTTCCAGAAATCTAGTCAGTTATGTAGTTGCTTAAGCAACAGCTGGATGCAGAGGTCCTCTCCCTGTCCGTAGGCATGCACTAAGTTCATTTCCTACTGCTTCGAACAACTGTGGCAGCTAGGCAAGTAGTCACTAGCACAGAGTACACAAGATTAATGCAGAGAAGACACGTGTCAGTTCCCTGCGGACTTGTCTAAAGCCTTGAACAACAGAAAACAAATAAACAAACAAAAAACCAGCTGCATTCACAGAATAGAGCATACCTGGTAGAGGATGAAGCTGAAGATTACACTTCTGAGCAATTTTCATCATCATGTTTTCTTCCTCTCCACGGCAGCAGTATGTCACAGATAAACCTAATGTTCCTGTGATACACAACAAAAAGTGTAAGACCTGACCAGAGCCAGTGAAGCTAGTGCAAACTCAAGAAATCCACATGACTGTTTTTACCAAAGCGCCCAGCTCTGCCAATACGATGCATGTACGTTTCCCAGTCTACAGGTACATCCAGGTTGATAACCAGATTCACTTTTTCAGCATCGATTCCGCGAGATGTCTTGAGAAAATGAGGAGAGATGGGGATATATAATTGAATATGCTGAACAGATCTTTAAATAAATACAATACAACTGGGAGAAACTGCTCATACAGGAACTTTTAGTTGTTACAATAACCATAAAGCACTCAATTTTCCAGCCAGTTTACCATTTTACATGTGGAACAGGTATATGGCATTGCGACCATAAAAACCAGGGATCATCTTTCTTATGCCTTCCTCTCTATCAAATACAAGCAAGAATGCTTTTCCCCCCAGCACAAAAAAAAAAATAAATCCGACCTGACAGCATGCAGTAATCTTTTAATGACAGGACCTCAAATGACCCACTGAAGAGGAAAATAAATCAGCAACAAAGAAAGCCGAGTGCCTGAAACAGCCACTGCACTATTTAAAGCTGTTTGTGATGTTACTGTTGTGAGCATACTGTACTAGAGAAATAAACTATTCTTCCTCATCGCTGCTATCAAAAGGAAACAGCTCTACTCTTCTGAAGTACCTATAAGCTTCTGTAAAGCAACAGATAAATATAATTATTTTTGAACCAGATGAGAAACAGGGGACAATTTCTAAGTTTCACTGCGAAAATAAGTCCCTCACAGCACTAAAGCCATGTGCTTTGTCAGAACATTCATGGTCTATTCAATTACAAGTCAAATCTAATTCTCTGAAGCAAGTTTACGTGCAACACTCATGTATGCTACAAAACACTAACTCACCAAGTCTGTGGAAATCAAAACTCTACAGTGGAACTGCTTTAATTTAGCCATAGCATCAAGTCGCTGATTTTGATTCATGCTGCCTAGAAAGATAAAAGGTTATAAACATATTACATTCCCCTCCAATTCTGGAAACACTGGTTCCTAAAATTGTAGGTAGAGATCAGAAGTAAGGTTGAGAGAACCTTCCTCAAACATCAGTTCCAAATAAGTAAACGAGGAACAAATAAAAACTGGAAAATAAGGAAATCCACTAAAAAAATAATTCTTTTGCTTCGTTTTAAAGAGAAACCAATTATGTAGATACTTAACCCACTTGAACAACACTGAGACTTATTTTAAACACGTAAGATATGGAAAATACTGCTGAAGTAAAATTTCAAGGTTTCTGATAAACATTAGGTGCCAGCTATCAGCTTTCTATGGAGAAGCTAGAAATAAGCAGATTTAAATTCAACATCTGCATTCCAAAGAAATGCTGCTTCAACCTGCAAACGTAAGTAAGATTTCTCTTTACAGGTAAGCCAATGCACTTATCTGGACATCCACAAAAATGACTCCCAAGCAAATCGGAAAGCAGTAAGTTAATCATTGTAAAAATTAATATTTTAAGTACTAAAGACACATAAAGACTCAAATGCTGTTCTTAGTTATTTAACCAGAAGCCATGCAAACCAAGATTTAAGATTAATTGTCCTATTTTAGGACACATCTACACACAACTTTGACAGAATCAGAAAGTTTTGAATGGACTTACCCGAAATGCACTCAGCAGGAAAGCCTCTGGATGTTAGTATTTCAGCTAGATATTGAGCCCTGACAGAAAATATACAATGAAAATTGTAAATAAAACTGGACTTAACAGCCCCTGCGCATTTCTTAACAGGCTGTTCTTTACAGTGGAGGACTACATTCCAAAACTGTCACTTTCATCTTTATGTCTGGATAGTCACCTTAGAGATGGAGAACTACAACCAAGTATTAGGTCTCTCTTCTCTCTGAACAGTGTATGAGATACCTTCATTATAAAGCATTCCTTTATTTTCAGTATTTCATACTGCATTCCTCTGGCTGTACATGTCAGATCAAAATTTGCATACTGCTTTGAGACCTTATTGAAGGTCTAATAAGTTTACCCATGACCGTACACTACAACCACTGCTTTCAAGTGTGTTCTTTACAGATTTTATTTCAAATTTATTACCTGCTATGCAGATTTGAGAAGACGAGGGCTTGATTAAATGAAATCTTGCTGAACAACTCATGTAGGTGCTGGGTTTTTTCCTCAAATGTTTTATGCGGAAGTGGATGGGAATTCACAATTTTGTAATACTGCTTCAGCCCTGAGCATGAAACCAAAAAAACCCACCAAAAATATCTATCAGGTTAAGGACTTCCATAAAAACAAGCACAGTGCTAAGCTGCTGTCAACGTGCCTCACCACAGCTAAAACAAAGACTTCAAATTTAAACACGCACACACATGTGCAAAATAAGAACCTACAGGGCAGGTTTTTCTTACAAGGCTGAAATATTTTTGGAATGGGTAGAAAATTCAGAAAGGTATGTCACTGATGTTTTAGACACATCAACACTGGAAATAAATACTTCATAAATTAATCAACTCATCTGTGGAAGGAAAATATGAAGAACCGCAAGTGTTAAAGGTACATGTTTTAGTTTTAGTATACTTTTCTTAATCTACTGATAACAACACAAATAAAAGGACCTCTACTTACCAATGAGACTTGGATCAGTAGGGTTCAGCCTCACAAACGTTGGATCCCTCATATACCTGGTCAAAGCATTAGCTAATGATTCAGGGTAAGTAGCTGAAACAGCAAGCATCTGCTTATTGGCTGGTAGTGAAGAGTAAATCCAGCTGTGAGGCAAAGAAAGGGGAATGACTAACAAGTATGTATCTAATCTACTGATAAATGCATCAGATATAGGTCTGTCTTACTTGATTTGTTCCTGAAAGCTGCCTTCTTCTAAAAGCTTGTCTGCTTCATCGAGAATAAAAAGCCGAATACTGGCTGTATTTAAGTAGTCCAATTCTATAAGCTGTTTTATTCGACCTACACATGAAGAAAAACATAAAAGGATCATCAGAAATTGAAAGGTTCTAGCAATGAATTTTGTAATTTAAAAAAAAAAAAAACATTTTATTAAGCCTTAAGAAAAGTATATTTGGAATAATCTCTTGCTAAAAATACCTGGTCTAAATGTTTCTGGCATGGCTCTTTGAGACTATCTCCTATTACTAAAAAAACCCAAACAAAACCAAACCAAATCAACCCACATTTCAAAAGTACCAATTATCGTACTATGATGTATCACACGACACCTGAAGCACAGTGAAACTCATACATACCTGGGGAGCCGACAGCTATGTGGCACTTCTTTAGCCTGATTTTGTCCTGGTTCAATGAAGTCCCTCCAATGAAGACATGACATTCTAAGCCTTCCATTTTTATTCCGATAGTTGTGATTACAGCATGAATCTGCACAGCAATCTCTCGCGTAGGAGCCAAGATCAGAATCTGTAAGGGCCAAGGGTTAAATCTTGAAAGCTGCAGAACGGTTCCGAAGATTAAAGCCCAGCATCAAATCAACATCATCTCAAATACTACGTCCCACAGGCGACAATGCTGTTTTCCCAAGAAAACGAGCGATTCCCCCTCACAAAGCGAAGCCCCCCTCCCCGCACAGGTAACGCGCCAGGCCAGCGCGCAGCAGGCCCGGCGCCGGGCTCACCTGCGTGGCGGAGTTCTCCAGCAGCACCGCGTCCAGGGCGATAGTGGAGAACACGCAGGTTTTGCCAGTGCCAGACTTGGCCTGCACGATGAGATCTGGAAAGAGCCGCCACAGCGGTCACCGCAGGCCCCAGGGGGGGCCCAGGTGGGCCCCAGGTGCCCCCAGCCCCGCGCCCGGGCCCTCACCCCGGCTCGCCCGCTCACCCAGGCCGCAGCGCCCCAGCGGGATGGCCTTCAGCTGCACCGGCGACGGCCTGTGGAACCCAGCCGCTTCCAGCCCCGCCAGCACCGGCGCCGACAGCAGCAGAGACCCGAAGTCGGACGGGCCGCCGGGCACCAGCACATCCCGCGTGCGGAACCGCCCCCCCCCCGTCTCCGCTGCCGCCGCCTCTGCGGGCGCCGCCATCTTGTGGGCAGGACGCGGCAGAGCGCGGCGCCGCGCCGGCTGCGCCTTTAGCCCGCGCCGCGCATGCGCACAGCGCCAACCGCCCCGCCCCGGGCCGCCAGGGGGCGCGGCGGGCGCCGATTGGCTGCCGGGCGCCGCGCGGTCCCGCCATCGCATCGCTCCGCCGCCGCTGCCCGGGGCTGCGCCGGTGCCTCTCGAGCAACTCCCTCAGTTCCTGCGTGGTTGTGCCAGTAACCAAAGCTGTGGCTCCCCGCGCGTAGCTCGATAGGCGCGCTCATCTACACAGAAGCAGTGAGCGATGCTGTTCGTGAGACAGCAGTCCTTCAGACAGAGAAAGAAACCTCAGCAGCTGAACACCTGGCAGGGCTCTGGGCAGCACAAAAAGCTTAAATTTATAATAACGACAGAGGAGGAAAGCTCTGAGTGGATGTGAGGAAGCGAGAGCTGCAGACATAACCACGAGCAAGAGCTTTGCCTGGAGCACAAACCCCAGCGCAGGGAGATGCTGGGCTGAGGGCACGGCGGGGCAGGCCGAGCCCAGGGCACCCACCGCAGCGTGGGGAGATGCTGGGCTGAGGGCACGGCGGGGCAGGCCGAGCCCAGGGCACCCACCGCAGCGTGGGGAGATGCTGGGCTGAGGGCACGGCGGGGCAGGCCGAGCCCAGGGCACCCACCGCAGCGTGGGGAGATGCTGGGCTGAGGGCACGGCGGGGCAGGCCGAGCCGAGGGCACCCACCGCAGCGTGGGGAGATGCTGGGCTGAGGGCAGGCCGAGCCCAGGGCACCCCACCAGAGCGCACCCCGCAGGGAGGGCTGCAGGGAACGGGCAGGGGAGAGGGGCGAGCAGAGGGAAGGGGAGGGTCGTAAGAAGGAAGGAAGGATGAGCAAAGGAATGGTGGAGAAGGCTGCAGAAGAGGATGAGGAGGACAAAATGGATTGTGTGGGCAAAGCAGTGCCAACGGGCTTGCTGACAGTCACTGTCCAAAGTATCTCTGTCTGTTGGTCTGGAGAGAAAGCAGTTTGCCACTAATTTCTCATCTGTCCTACTGTAACGAAATACCAGGGACATTTTGTTCTGACCCCTCTAGTTCCAGCCATCCTTCCCCCATCCCAACGATAGAAATTAGTTTCTCATAAAACACTGTGCCTGGGATACAGCTGTACTGCACATGGAAACAAGAATTAAAAGCCGGGGTACTACGAAAAATTAATAGTATAACATTCACTTCAGCAAAGGCCAAATGTGTTAATCTGTTGTATGTGCATTACTTAACTACCCTCTGTAGACCACTCATATTAAATCGTGGGTGGTTTTATGCATATCAGCTTTTATTGTTATAGCAGTTCAGAGGCTCTGGACATGCAGCTTCCATTCATTGCAATGGGATTTGAAAAATCTCAACAGTGGCTTCTACTGTACAAGCATATACACTGTGTCATTATTCTTACATTGCCAGGCAGCCTAAATGAATTTTAATGGCTTTGGTGTACCACAGGCTTTGTCACGCCTTTGAAATTCCTCATACTTATATTCCTGATGGGGGAGAAAAAGTCTGTCAAATGCTATTCAGTTGTTATTTTTTTAATACTATGATATTTTCATATGAATATCTGAGTACCAACCAAGCATGGGGCCCTGCTGAACAAAGAACAGTTTCAGCGTGGAGAGCTTACCTCTACCAAGTCGGGACAGACCAGATGGCAGGGGCGAGAACTGTGCCCCACAGCAGAGTTAACAGGATAGCAATCTACAAGCATTCTGTTAGTTCCAATTATTTCTTAATTTTTAAGTGGATACTCTTATTGGTCCTCAAGGGGAAATGAGTCCCCAACATGAGATAATTATCTCTGGATAAACCTGGGAAAGGAGACAGACAAAGACACCTGGACATAACAAACATTTGATTAAATACAGCTTCTCATAACCCTTTTAAACTGATGTGATTTGAACAGACAATGAGGAGCAGTCAGAAGGGACTGTTCCCATGGGGGGAAAGGCAGAGAAGAGGTGATAAAACAGCCCCAAACAGCCATCACAATGAGCCGCTCCGCTGCTCTGCCGCTCTGTTTTTCTCACCTACTCCTTTTCCCCCCTGAGGTTGCACGCACGTTGCAGTACAACCGAGGTGATCTGGAGACAGGCACTATTCTCTGTGGTGCGTTGTTAATCAGTCGTTCAGCCACATCACCTTAATTCAGAAAGATGCTGCTGTTTGTAGGTATTTGTTTAATTTTCCATCAGATGCTGGAGGGATGGATTCCAAACCACCGCAATGTCTGTATGCCGAGAAAGCCTTCGACACCACGAACAGCAGATTGATTGTCCCTCTCCCTTTGGTTTTGGCCCTTACTAGTGGGGCTGTGTCAGATTTAGGTCAAGCTCCTGCAGCTGTGTCAGTTGATCTAATGAAAGGTTTTGTTTCTCCCTTAACCCTTACTACTGTAAAAGATCTTAACTGCTACTGCTGCTAACTTGGTTTTAAACTCTCCGTGCGTTGTGTACGGTGCCGTGAGTCAGTGTATAAACAGCAATCTTCAACCTTTGGGGCCTCGTTTTACCACAGTGGCTCTCAAGTACTGAATTCACACTGTCAACATTTACATGTCAGCCCAGCCAGGAGGAATCTGCAGTTTTGCCATGACATTGCTTCGCCTCTGCTTGCAGTAGGATCCAAAGGAAGTATTCCTGCTCAAAGCAGCCTTTGGAAATCTTGACAATTAATCTGAATACTCTGCAGGCAGACTAGGTCCTGGGAAAGGATTTAGGTTAGTAAAAGAAGCAGGTGAGACCTCCTTCTGAGCTGTAATTTTTAAAAACTGACTGGTTCTTATGAAGGCATGTAAATTTTCTAACTTGGTGTCATAAACCAACCTCTAGGTTTTGGGACTTACAAGAAAATTCTCACTAGGAAAAACTCTTGCTCACGTATCTGAGTGCATGTTTTATTCCCCCAAGGCAGGGCTCACCACTTTTTTGTCGCTGTTACAAAGCACACATTACATCATTACATACTTGATTTTAATTCCATCCAAGATTCATTTTTCTCTGCATCTATATATCAATGTATCAGGTTTGGATAAATGATCTTATAAGCTACCGGTAAGGAGCATGCTGCTGATACTTAAGGTCACGTTCTCACTATTTCAGACTATAGAGCACTTGTCTTCAAACTCCCAGCAGCAAGGTCCGTATCCCACGTTCAATGTGTAGTTTGCATTGTGCTCAGACCTCCTAAGGCTAGCATGTGCAATGCAAAGTAAAGTTTTGACTAGTACTAAGTAGTCACCACAGATTTTCTCCATCTCCTCTTTCTGGGGAACTTAGACTTTATTCACCACAGTTAAATTCTTGTAACTTTTTGAAAGGCTGGGATATACTGCTCATGGAGAGTTTGTGTTGGCTTCCAGAACTACCAGGCTTTGTGTGTCTTTTAAGAATACATTCATTACGGATTTGAACATTGCTACTGTAAACAAGCACCTGCCTTGTCTTATTCCTTCAGCTTCAAACGATTTGTCTTTCATATCTGCCAAGACATGTAATTATTCAGAACAAATCTTGGTTTACATGATATTTATAAAATATTTTAAAAGTGAGATAATCTCATCCTCCTCTCCCAGATGTGTTCAGATTAAGACAGTGAACTTTCTCCGTTCTCTGCAGCACGTGTGACTCACTCTTGGAGTGTGGTATGTATTTGTGTTTATACTGCCATGGAAACTGTATTTGTTCTCTGTACAGTAAAGCACATCACAGTGAAAGGGCCATTGGTACTCGCATAGACAGTGACTATATATTCACCACCAAAAATTGACTCCAGGCACCCTGCCCATTCATTTTCCCTTTGGAAAAAAAAAAAAAGCTGGATGGCAAGTTACCAACAAGTAGCAAGTTTTGGGGCAGCAGAATCTTCTTTAGTGCTTTACTAATTGTCCAAGTCTTGGATTTTTTCCAGCAAGCCTGGTGCATGGAGTTATTATAAATGATGATGATGATGATGGGGTCTTACATGCATGTAAGGCTCATTTCAGTACTTCTGCTGTATGGATTTCATTCCTTGTCAGGCACGTCCTTCAGAAGGATCCAGAAGTCGTCCATAAATTTCAGACAAAATCTAAAGTACACAGGGGTTCACCAGAGATGCCTGTTAATAGATGCAGCTACAGATAAAAGGAAAGCAGGCATCAGGCTGTCAGCTCCGAGTAGCTATTTCAGGTATGCCAGTGAGAAGTGCCAGTAGTTCACTCCTGTCATCTTCATCCAGATAAATAAATATCAGCCCATTTTAATCTTAGATACGGTTTTACTCCAAGGTTTGCTAAATTAATTTTCAGCTAGTATGAAGAGGATCTAGGTCACGAAAATGCAGCCAGCCGAGATGTAATCCAATAGTTCTTTAACACAAGACAGCACAGTGAATGCACAAGGAGTTTCCCTACCCTGGTACTTACTCCTGGCCCTCCAGTGCAAGGCGAGGAGTGTCAGAAGCTGGAATTTGGTTGGAGCAGAGTTAAAAGTTCTTACTTCTGGGATGGGGACGTAGTGAGGTAGGGGCATGTCAGGGGCTTTAAAAGCCGCAAGTGCAGTGACTGCATACACTATAAATTTGGCTTAATGGAAGTAATGGTTAAATTTTCAGGGGCAAGTTACCTCTTTATGCACAAATATAAAACCAGAATTAAAGTTTTAACATTATATTCTTACCTATCTTGGCTGGATGTTTATGCCCCAGTGTATTTAAACAAAGATGGACGCAATTCAGGTCATGCTGCAGCTTAAATGGGAGGAAATTCTGAAAGGTTTGCCTTCAGTGTGCAAAAAAGTAAAAATGAAAGAAAATTCAGTAATAACCACGCTTGTTAGTTCAGCAAAGAACAGTCACGTGAAATCCCTGAGAAACCAGATCAATGAACTGAAAGACAACAAATGAGATAAGCCTTCAGCTGTGAAGGGATGGATGTTTTCTCAATTGGGAAGGAATGAAGCAGTTCATGTAAGTGGAGTACACCACTCTGAAGGCGTATTCTATTTTTTGCCCAAGGATCTCAATTTTTCATTTTATCCTGAAATAAGCCATGTAGCTTTCTGCTTGAGGGTGTTTTATTCTCAGCTCTGTATTTTCTTGGAGACCTGATTTTCCACTGCACTGCACCATCTGCTCACGGTTTACACCACAACAGAGTGGAAGGAGTGCAGGGCCTGGCATGAAGTGTCGATGCTGCCTTGAACCAGTTGTCTACACAAGAAGAGAAAAAATGTTGCTTAGTAGGGAAATGCTATGGAGAAAATATTTCAGATTTTTCTTTGCTCTTGCAAGTTCCCAGGAGTCTGGAGCACATGAATATTCTGGTCTTTTCTTTATTCTGTGCTCATGAACTGCTTTACCAGTCTCATGGGATACGAGCAGCCCTGGAGGCTGAAAAATGGATCAAAAAGATGACCTTAAACAGAAGCTAAACAGAAGCTAAAAACTCTTCCCTGTTCATCTGCTGGCAGATCACACAGTTCAGTAACTTGCAAGTGTTACAGGAGCTTTCTGGAACACAGCATCTGCCAGTTGCCATGTACATGTGCAGCTGGCCTCCTGAATCCTAGATGTGCTGGAAAATGTAATATTGTTTAACTTAGATTTGATGCTTCAAATAACCATGTGTCTCGTTTGTGTTTCTTTTGTACTGCAATAGTCAAAGCGCTGTGAAAAGCATCAGTTAAATTCAGGAGCAATATGATTTTTTAAAAATACATGGTAAAGAAAATATTGGGGAGAGCATCCTGTGCCTGGGATAATCCCTGGTCTGATTTCATGCAGTTTTTCAAGATGCCAGAGCCACAGTGCTCATCAGCAGTCTACTTTGTCTAGACACAGTAACGCCAGGAGAACAGAAGTCATTCCTTCTTGATGCCTGCTCATAGTCTATCCCCCAAATGTAAAAGAATACCTAAAAACGCTGTTGTTCAAAGCTAGCTTGGGTAAATTAAGCTCATGGACAGTTTTCAGTTCAAACGAGCTGAACCTAGGTCCATGTATTACAAATGTGAAGAGAAAATGCCATCGTGTTTTAGCTTTGGTGCCATGCCATAGAGGAGAAGTAGTGTCTGCATATGACTTTACAGAATGGAGATAATGCAATAAATTATGAAAAGATGGTACCAGTAGCAGAAAAGAAATAAAACTCCTGAGCCACGGAAGCTACACAGAAACCTGAACTCTGAGGCCATGGCACTTGAACACAGACCCTTCTCTGGGGCACAGAAAGAGGAAAGGGAAGCTGGGTCATTCCCCCTACTATTAGTAGTGCGAGGCAGGCGTTTCAGCTTGTATTCTCCACATGGTGCCACCTTTTTGATTTTTCACCACTGACTGGCTGTTCAGACCTGCCATATGATACTTGATGTGCTTGGGCAGGCTGGGGACATACATACCCCGACCCTGAGCCATGGGGAACAACCAGCTGGCCAACAAATCCAGCCAGATTTCAAGGAAAAAATTATAGCGGAGCTAGTTGGCTTACACTTTAAGAAAGACTCAAGACTGGCAAGTATCCCACTCACATCGTAGTGTACCCCATTGGAAGCGATTAACTTTTTGACAAGGTCATTTCTTTAATATGTTAATATGTTTACTGTCTCATGTTCTACAGATCCTTGAAGAAAGATGCAATTCTCATGCTTCCTTAACAGATAGGAAATGGAAACCCTGAAATGTGTAAAAACATGGGAAATTTTGACTCATAATAAAAGAGGTGCTGGAAAGATCGATAAATGTTAACTCTAGAGTGTTTCCCAAACATGCAAGAAAGGGCAGATCACAAATTTCTTATTTAAATTGGATTTTGACACAAAGGTCAGCTTTTAAAAACACCAAGGCTGATTTCCACCACTACACAAACAAAATCCTATTGCCAACGATTAAAAATATTTTCCTTCGAAAAATAAAGACCTGGAGGGGCAAAGATTTTAGCCAGTCTTTGCCGATACTCAAATTTATGGGAAAAAGCAAGCCATTACATTTTTCACCCCAAATTTGAAAACACCAAGTAGTATTTCTCATCCTAGCAAGTTCTTTACCATTGCAGAACGATCCACACAAGCCTTGCTAACCCATTGCAGGGAACTCGGCATTCATCACCTAAACAACACATTTTGCATATAAGCTGAGAATAATGCGCTTGTCTATCTACGAGAAACACTGAAAAATTCAACCCCCTTCCAATTCAATGCAGTTATAAAGTCTGATGATACAAAAGTGCTTGTTGTTTTGTGGGTTGTTTTTTTTCCCTGGCTCATCTGTCCAGCTGTTTTATTTCCTGTGGTGACAAGGAATATCAGAGGTTGTTGATGTGAGGTAAAAAATATCCTGCCCTTGGAGGAGTGCATCTGTAGCACGGACAATACCCGGTCGTGTCCGGAAAGTTTCCAGCTGCCGCCGTGTGCGTGCACCCGCGTCCGGACCACTGCTGGTAACACACCGTGAGGGGGAACCCACTGCTCTGAACACAAAGCCCTGCCAAGGATTTTCAACACCTGTTTCTCGCAGCTCTCCAAGTGTGTGCGGCTCCTGACAAAGGGCACTTGGATCCCGGCAGGGTGATGTGTGAAGGTGGGTGCTGGGGTGCTGCTGCCTTGCAGGGGACCCAGTAGCATCGCGGCATCCCGGGGGGGGGATGCGCCTGCCCGCCGCGACCCGGCTCTCTGTGAGAACGATACGGGGCAAATCCCCAACTGGGTGGCTTTGCAGCTTGTCGTCATTAAGGCCATGTAGGTTAATCCATGCTTTTGTTGGGGTGCTCTGCCTCTGCAATTTGCAGAATCTAGACCACAACCAACTAAACCGTCAAACTTCTCTGCTGGGAGGAGGGACCGCTCCCTGCACGGCCCCGGTGCCGGCAGCCGCTCCCCGCCGGCCGCTCCCGCCGCGGCTCCCCGGCTCTGGAGCCGGGCTGGGGGCATGAGCCCCCCCGCTGCCCGTGCCCGCGGCCCGGCCGCCCGCGCTGGGCTCTGCCCCCGCCGCCGCCCCCCGGTGCCGCCCCCCCGGCTCCCCGCGGCGGTCCCCCCGCCTGGCTCCCCTCCCCGCGCCGCGGGTGGCTGCTGCGCGGGCGGGGCGCGGGCATGGGGCGGCCGCGCTGAGCCGGGCCATGGAGCAGCACCTGCGCCGGCTGAGGCAGGAGCTGGTAAGGGGGCGGCGGGCGGGCTCGGGGGGGGTCCCCGCACGCGGGGTTCGGCCCGCGGGGGTCCCCGCACCCGGGGCAGGGCCCGCGGTGCGCTGAGCTGGGGCTTGGCGCGGGGGGGGGGGGGGGGGCGGCGCGGAGCGGGCTGCGCTGCGGGACGGCGGCGGGGCAGGTCCCGGCTGGCCCCGGAGGGGTGGGGGGGGGTCCCTCCGCATCGCGAGGGGCTCAGCCCTCCGCGCCGGCCGGTGGGATGCCGCCGGTCCGCTCCTCTGCGGGGGAGAGCGGGCGGGAGCGCACGGGGGGCCGGGGGCTTTGCAGCAAAGATGCCGGCATCGCTCGGGGCCGGGCGGAACGGCCGCGGGAACCGGCTGGGAACAACTTCACGGAGCGACAGTGATGTGAACGGAGCGCGCGCCCGCCGCCTCCGATACCCTCGGCAAATACTTCTGCTTTAATAGGAAACCCTTTGTCATAAATCAGCAGCGTTCGTGTGTCCCCCCCGCGCCGTGCCGAGGGTGGCCGCACCCGCCGGGCGCGCTGGGGCCCGTCCGCCCGCCGGGGGGCCGGGGGGGCCGGGGGCAGAGCGGGCACTGCCCAACCCGGGGTGCCAGCGCCGGGGTCTGGCTGCGGAGCCGCGGCTGTGCGGGTAAATAGAGAAGCGCGAACAAAAGGGGAAGGCGAGGCAGAGCCAGAACGGGTGGGTGAAGTTTCCGAAGGCACAAAAGCTTCCCTCCCGGTTCAGGGCTTCGCAGGATGGCGACCGCAGCTGGGGTTTGTGCTAACGGGAGTTGTGCAGCGTGGGCTGATGGAGGGTCTGTTGCTCTCCTGCCCGTGTTCCTGGGCACGTTTCACTTGTAGGCGACGCGACTGGAGTCAACAGCGAGACCCACCAAGTTAGCGGGGTGCCCAGGGCAAGGCCGGGGCTGGCGGCGTGCGGGAGGCAGCCGCGCGCCCCGGGGTCGGACGTGTCTTGTGGGACGGGGGCTCGGGCAGCGGCGCTTGCTCGGAGTAAATGTGGCAGCAAACAGCGACATTTAACCTGCTGGCGCTACCGATGTTCCCCTAGCAAACAGGCTGGAAGGCAAACTAAAACAAAGGAAAATGAGAGGCAGTGGGGTACTGTGCACTGGGTGCGATGAACGAAATGCAAACTGTAAACTGGGACACATACGGCATCATCTGGAAGATCTTTAAAATCTAAGTTGGAAGGTGAGATGGGGGAAAAGAGTAACTTTCAAAAGAGTGTGCATAGAGTAAGGCTCCTAAATCTGTCTTTTGTCTGCTAAACAAATGAGTTTCATTATCTAGGCAGTATTTTTTTATAGAAGCCTAAACATTGCACCTTTACTTGTGATTCTAAAACATGCCTGTTTTGTAGCACGCAACATAACTTCTGAGGAATCTGAATATATTCAGAAGGGAAGGCACATCCCTCACATTTAAGGTTTTTTTTGTTTTCACGTTAAAATGAGAAAGTTCTGGTTTTGTTCATACCCTTGCTATAACGCAGCAATAGATTATTTTTTTTTTAATTGTAAAAATGTGACAATTTTTGTCATATTAATAAACCAAGAGCTTAGCCTGGCAAAGATTTGTGTACGTGCTTGCCTTGAAAAACTGGAAAGGGGCAGTTTGCACCTTCGGTAGGGCTACTCATGGCTTAGCTGAAAGTAGCCTAGATCTTCATCCATCTGGTTTTGAGAAGTCACATTCTTTCCCCCTCCCACCCCCTGATTTTTGTTACTCAAAGTTCAAAACCTACTTTAACAACAAATTCTCGGGGTATCAGAGTGCAGTCCTGGGGCCGTTGTGAGTGTGGCCGTGCCAGGACAGCCCGCAGGGTGACACCTGGAGAGACCCTCTGCCTTACAGCATGCCATGGGAAACAGCCCCTTTCATCAGCAACTTAAGTGAGCTGCAGATTGCATTTAGTGAAAGTAGGAGGACTGTATTAATTAAAACAACCATAAATGACATCCTGAGCAATAACAACTTTTAAAAATCAATACTGGCAAGATAGCCTGGAATTAAAATAGATTAATGTTTCTTTAAAGACCAGCAAGCAGTGCGATAGACAGCTGGGACCATCTGCATTGAATGGTGAGTGGGAACTGAACCTCTTGACCCTGCTTCTTTACCACTTTCTTCATTACTGGGCAGGTCATGCCTCCAGACATTAAATGCACCATAACCAAGAATCATGCGGGAGGAATGGTGGGAAGGTCTTGGCCAGATTGAGACGATGAGCCACCTCGTGTGCAGCGAAACAGGAATCCAGTCCCAGGGCATCACTGGGAATTTAGCAGCACAGTGGTTTGCATTATGCCCAGGGAGCAGCTCTGGCGGGTTGGGAAGGCCTGCGAGGAGCCAGGCTTGCTGAGGCTGGTCAGGGTAACGTGGAAGTTAAAGGCCATTCGATTATTCGAAGTTTAGTTTGTCTCAATGTAAACCAGCCTTTAGAGTGTTTTGAGGAGCGGATTTTCTCCAAAAAGAGTGGCTGTTGGCACAGCTCCCAGTTCCCAAGGAAAGGTTATCTTCAAGAGCAGCTCCATCCCCCAACAGCGTGGGATTCAAGAATTCCGGCTCTGATTTTTCTTTCTCCTGCTTTGTGTATTAAAAACATCTTTAAATAATCGTGTGCTTGGTTTGGGCTGCTGGTGTGCCCTGACATTTCAACACAGAGCATACACGTAGAGATCACACCGTGCTTTGCCAGACAAGCCACAGATGAGCATGGGTCTGGGCGTGCTTACACCAGTCTTCACATTACCTCTGGGAAAGCTCTGCCATGCCTCCTGAGGATGAATCTGACCCATTTCAGTCAATGAGAGATCTCCTATTCCAATTGCATGTTTTCCATTGTAAGCTGATAGTTTCTGGCATGTGTGGTGTCCCTTTGATTGGAATTCATTCAGAAGCTTCCACATGCAAATGTTTCACAGCCAGGAGAGCCTCAGCTGACACAGCCATTCATCCCAACCGGGATCGGGGCAGCTCCACAATCGTATTGATTGCCGAAGCCGGGATCCTCATCCCGCTGCTGACACCTGCCCCCGAGCCGCTTCGGACAAGCTGTGCCAGCCCTCTGTCTGTAGAAAATACAGAAGACCTTGCTCACCTCCTCTGGGAAGCCCCTGGAGATTTATGGATGCAGCACGGTTTGTGAGAATATGCAGTGCTGGTTTGTAGGTCTGGTGTTGGAGTAAATTGTGCTTCTCCACCCCCCCCCGTCATCAGTCCTTCGTATGGCAGTTGTGCAACGTGCCACAAAGCTCGTGAATCATCCATTAGTGCGATTAATCCCGATACTAAAAGTCATCTTGACTTTATCAGCAGGATTCGGACTCTGCAAACATCGTTCTGAGGCACAGAAGTATTATGTCTGCTTTCTGAGTTACAGAATGTTATCTCAGCTGAAAGATCAGATTTAACAAGAATTGTCTTGCTCAGGGATTAGCAGAGAGGAATTTCATTTCCACGTCCCACACTGCAGATGGCATTACCTATGTAAACTTTCTGACACGCGGATTGGTTGCATTTACACATAGTAACATCAGTATACATACCACGGGACGGGGGTTTTGAGGCTCTTCTACAACAAGAATAAATCGCTTACTATCTAGCAAGGGACTGGTGAGTTTGTGGGGCAGATTTATCCCGCATTTGGGGTTTGTATGGCTGTGACAGGCGAGGAGTCACAGTCAAGTTAGCTGTTGTTGTAATGTTACTTTGCACGTTTTGGTCTTCCCTGAGGAATCCAGGATATTTCTGGGTTTTCTGTTGTTATTTTCTAGGAAGAAAAATGTTGAAGTAGGTATTTAAACCAAACCCCAACACTCTAGCTTGAACTTTTGAATGTTCTCCCTGCACATTTGTAATAAATGCATCAAATGATTGAGTCTGACTCCCTTCTTACATTAATCTGTGTCCGGGTAGACAGTGTTTCTTGCTATGAATATCTTGCAGGAATAGAACATTTGGTCTGAATGAAAAATACAACCGATTATTTTTACTCTTTGTCTCACACCGGGTCCTATTCCGGTAACTGTGTCGTGCTTGAAAAGGCGTCTGCTGTGTTTTCATTGCTGCTATTTCTGAAGGGGCAGCTCTTGCAATCTGCCAGTACAGTGAGGCATAAACTACAGACCTCGAGGTCTAACGTCACCGCTCACAACTCTGACAGGTGGGAATGCGCAGCTCCATTTGTGTCTCTGCTGATGAAAGGATCCCTTTATGGGTGGCTTTACCCATCGCTGCTGTAGGTAGTGTTAGAAACTTGGGTGGTTATTGCAGAATCTCCCTCCTTGGTGTTGCCTTAAGGGAAGGTGCAAAGGAGTAATGTGATGGTGGATGTCCTGTCACATATAACCTGGGGAGAGAAAAAGTAGTCATGGGCTCTGTCCACTTCATATCCAGAGGAGACTCCTAAAGATGATGGTGGATTTTTTTATTAGACTCCCAGCTGCACATATTCAGGAATGTTACAGACCAGATCCCCCAGTGAAGCAGACCGCTGGGCTGAAAACTGACACTTTTAACCATCATCTTCAATGGTCAGTCTGTATGTCGAGGCTTGTGGTCTTTCTTAGCCCTGGGTTGTGAGTAAAAGTCTGAAGGCTGGAGTTCTTGTTGGTCCACTTATTTCCTGGTTTTAGTGAGTTGGTTTTCTAATTTGCCTTTGCACGTAGCGAGTGGGATTGGGAAGCATGGAACGATACCATTGCAATGGAAAGGAAGGCAACTGAGTAAGGAAGATGGTTAATCGAGCAATGTGAACCAGGTCCCCACTACTGAGGGGGAAAAAAATCTTTGGTAAAATTTTATCTGAAAGAGGAAAGATGATGAATAGTGAGCTAACAGTTAACATCCTCATTTATGCCAAAAATCCTCTGGAAAGGCAAGAGGTAAAAAAATAGACTTGAAATTATTGTGATAAAATGCAAGGAGAAAAAGAAAATTACAGGCCCTTGGCATTCATCAAGGGAAGGAAAAGAAACGTGCAACATGAAGCTGAGCAGAAGCTCTCTGTGAGCCATGCAGCGCACTCTGAAGAGTTATGTCCAGCCACAGCTGCAGGCTTGTTGAAGATTAATCTAGTTAGTGACCCAAAGGAAAACACGGAAACAATATGATCAGCTCAGCAGTTCTAAAATAATTTTGGTCTCTATTATGTCATCCTCTTTAAATATCAATTGTTTGTTGCTGGTTCTGTTGCCTATCAGCACTATTATTAAGAACTGCTATTTGCCAGTTGTTCTTTCCTGTCCTCTTAGCAATAACTTCCTCTCTTTGCATTTCTTTTACCTAAGAGCTGGACATCCGTCTTCCTCCTCATTATGACAAACACGCTTAGAGCTCTTCTTTTCAGTTCTCTGTGCTCGGCTGAAAGCTCTGCTGCTTTAGCTGGGTTTTTCCTTTTCTCCCATCAGCATCACAAAGCTGCTGCAGTCCTGGGCAGGCCCGGTGTGCAGATGGGCCAGGGATACTGGCAGCTGTGCCTCGAGGGATCGATGGGAGCTGAATTCTGAGAACTCGGTGAAGGGAGATGCTAATGGGAAAACATTCATTCCCAAAGTTACTTGTTTACCTGGGAAGTGGGAAGTGACAAGTAATCTCCCTCATTTGTACCTCTCAGGTATTTGTTTAGAATTTGATAAAATGCCAGTATCTGCTAGAGGGTGTTCCTTGGGGTGAGTTGTCCTCCTGCTGTGTTCATCAGTGGTGGAAGATCATTGATTTATAAACTGTGTAAACCAATCACAGTTGTAGTTCTGGGAATAAGTATTTTGAGGAAAGCATGGAGAAGGCATTGCTTGCAGAGCGATTGATGCCTTCACTACTCACAATAGTAGATTTCCAAGGTAAAAACACTCCATATTTGAACTCTGAGAGTTTTGCAAGATGCTTTGTTGGTCATCCCCGTCCCCTCCATCGAATATTGCTTGAGGATCATTTGAAAGTGCTTGAAAAGCTTTAGAATTTTGCGTTTCAGTGTTCAGGGTGACTGTAGTTTAAGCAAGCTTTGCTTTCAGGAAGCATTTAGCCAGAGCTGCCTTGTTCATGCCTTCACAGGAGCATTGCTCTGGAGGTAGTACCTTGGTGCTGGAGAAAGAAATGTTTAACACCACACACTGAATCCCAGCCACTGAAGCGGAACATGCACGTCACAACTGCGCTCAGCCTTGCGCATACTTGTCTTGCTATAAAAGACATCTGTGTTGGCTTGTTCAGAATTAGACCAACACTTTTTCATGCCAATTTTTAGGGACTGCAAAAGTTTCAGGAATAATCACGAGATGCATTTTGAGGCATCTGATTTTTAACTGGTTTGTAGCGATAAATTTGAACATCTGCAAGTTGTCATAGTTCTGATTTGGCTTTTCTTGGAAGCAGAGGTTCCAAATTAGACACCGGAGTCCCTCGGAACGCTGAGGAATTTGCACACCTTGAGCAGAGAGCGGCAGGTACAAGAAGGGAGGATGCTGACGGGCAAGGTCTGTGCTGGACCCGAAGGTTTGCAGTGAACACTGTTTCCCCTGCACTCTGCTCTGCAGCTCAACTGAGCACAGGGCTGATTCAACAACAGGTTTGAGATTTACAGCTCACAAATGCGCACAAAACAGGACATCTCCTGATGCTCCGTGGTGGCCAGCTTACATAATGTCACTTGCATAACCCCAGCAAGTACGGTCCGGGTCTCTCTCCATGCCACATTAGGGCTCTCTGGGGTTGTGTCACATTCACGCTCTGTTTGGAATTGCACTTCAGTTCATCGCAAATTGAAGTTCCTCCTGTATGAAGCGTGCGACCGCAGAGCCAGCGAGGCTGCAAGGGTTGCCCCTTCAGCCTTGAGTTCCCCTCATCTCGCACTCAGAGCATCTGTTTAACTTCCAGCCCAATCTGCTGGATCATTTGCAGAAACTCTTTTTTCCTCCAGCAGGCCAGATAGCTCAGTCTTGATCCTTTGCCAGGGCGGTGATCTCTCTCCTGTGGGAGACCGTTCCTTTCTGGAGAGTCTCAGAGAAGCCAGTCTGAACGTGGGAGAACTGAGATCCGCTTGGCAAAGAGGGGAGAGTGGCTGTTAGACACTGAGGAAGAAACTGGTTTTTTCCGCCTTTCCAGAGTTTTCGCTCCAAGGTGAGCACCCTTAATTACCACAGGGTAATTACTAGTGGATGAAATCCAAGGCCCTTCAGACTCTTTGGTCACCAGGCAGTAACTTGACTTTGGGCTGGCTTTCACTCACTCCTCAGTTCTGTAAAAGACTGAACAGATCCCATGAAGAGCAAAAGATAAAGTAGAGGAGGTTTGTTTGCTTCAGTTTTTAACTTGTACAACCTGAAATTTCAGTAGTGTTTGCAGAGTTGAAAGGCTCAGGATCTTTAAAACTCCCTTGCTGGTGGTGGGATTCGTGTTGCCGGATGGACACCAAGGCTGGAGGGCAGGAATTGCAGGTCGCTGAAACAGGACAGGCGAGTCATGTCCCAAAAGCCCCCTTCTCTCCCCCTCTGCTGCAAGTGGGACATGACAGCTCAGCCCTCGGCACAGGGCACCAGGGGAGAAGTGTCCAAACCTCGTTGTCACTAGTGGGAAAGTGTTTCCACAGATGAAAACATCTCCACTCCTTCTCCAGTGGCTCAGCTCCCAGGCTGGTGCTGGCACCAGGTTTGGCAGAACCATCTCCTTTGTTCAGAAAGAAAAGCGCAGGATCCTGAGCTTTTGGGACTCAGGTCTTTTCTTGTCAGGGGGAGACTGGATCTGCCTGTGGGAAACAACCACACCGAGGATAAATGCTGCCGATGAAATTTTAATGCCTTCCTGGATGAGGCATGCATGGTAATGATACCACCCATCATGGGCGAGTTAATTGAATCAATGAGGTGAACAGTGGAGCCGTCCAGCATATGCCGAGGGTTTGATCAGCCCAGCCGTTAGGGCAGGACCCTCGTCACTCACCGCGGCACGATTACAGCCTGCGCCGGCCAGGGGATTTGGTGGGAAGTGGCCAATGAGGGGCCAGGCTGGCTCCAAATCCAGCTTTTTGCAAAGCCCCAGATAAAACAGACTTCCATTAATAAGGCGAGAAAGGTTAGGACAAGAAGCATTACAGCAAATCTGGAGAGGTAAGGTGATAGTTTTGTCTGAGGCTTGTAGAGCATATGGCCCCAGCTTCTGCACGGGTAACCCAAGAGCTCGGTTAGTCTGTAAGTGGGGCATGATTTGCATGTCTGCAGAAGCAGAGGTTTTATTTGCTGATGTTAAAAAATTAGATAGCTGGAGGCACTTGATAGCATCATCAGGAAGCTAAACACGGATTTTCTGTATCTTCATAGCTTGTATGCTCATTCCGGGTGATAAATAAGTTTCTTGGGAACGAAGCTCTGAAAAATCATCGTAACCTACCAGCTAGTTTTAGGTTCTGGGTTTTGAAATGGAGATTTGTGGTCAGAAATCGTTGGGAAGCTTTGTACTTACGGAGCTAGATCGTTACAGAGGATCCAGTTTTTTGATAATTGCTCTTTCCCACTGGTCAGAGCCACGTACAGAAATGGCAATAGAGCAAGTAATTGGACTAACTAAAGGGAAGGAGTTGTAAGAAAGTAAAGTTTGGTAATGTAAAGCTGAACATAAGATGCATTTGTCCTTTTTTGCCCTAAGCTTGAGTTCTATTGCTTTACAAAAATTGTGACGAGCCTTTTAAACTGTTTGTGGCAGCATAGGCTGAAGCTTTTCCTAGACAGTGGTAATCTCTTCTGCAAACCACCTTACATCAATGTGACATGTCTTCACCGCCAGCCCTGCATCCCCTGCTGTTTTTCCCTTCTCCCTCTCCCTGCTATAAAAAAAAAAAAAAAAAAAAAAAAAAAAGGTGGCAGCTGTTGGAAAGTATAGTCCATTTGTTTTATGATGCCGCTTTGGGAATATGATCCAGATCCTACATGTGAGAGAGAAAACAACAGAGCGAAAGAGAAGGAGGGGGTTTAGAAGCTCTGGGAAATAACTTGCTTATTTTAAGTGTAGCATAGAAATATCAATCTTTATAGCACAAGGTTCAGGGATAAAGCAGAACTGCTGTTAAAGGTCCTAGCTTGGAAATCAAAGAGATCACTTGTTTAGTGTTAGTAATTTTAAAGTTTGTTCGTTGTTTTGTACAAAATTTTCAAGTGCATTGAAATGTCTTTGATTGTCCTCTGGTGAGAGGTGCCTGTAGTGAGGGTGTTAGGATCTGAAGACATGTTACATTGCAACAGTGTGATTCTTATCAGGGTTTATTTTGCATTTACTTTAGCACTTTAGGTAAAGAAACAAGGTTGTCCATCGAAGGCACTTCTGTTTGTTATTCTGACTCCTGATTTCAGTTCATTACAGGGCACAAAAGACACAAGAGCAGAAGAATATGCTAAAACTGCTGGTGGACAAAACCTTTCATAGTTCTATGCCTTGGGTTTCTGCCAAGCAATTAATGGAAACTCAAACTGTTTATTTTTGTTGTCAGGTCAAAAAATCCACTCCTGGGAGCTCCTCTTATTCCTAGAGGGAAACTCCTAGAAAAAATCCAGAAAAATCCAATTGCTATTCCGTGAAATGGATGTAGCACAGGTAGGATGCAGCTAAACTGTAGTCAGTAGGAAGAGGTGATGTTTCCAAAGGCTGCTCAGCCCAGCTTTCCTGCGCTTTGGTCACAATTTTCTTGCTTTCTCCTGGCTCCTGGGGACACTGACTCAATGTCTGTTTCCTTCCCTCCGCAGCTGTCCATGAAGGAGGTCGGAGACGGGCTGCACGAGCAGATGAACTGCATGATGGGTGCCCTGCAGGAGCTGAAACTCCTCCAGGTCCAGACAGCTTTGGAGCAGTTGGACATCTCAGGGAGCCGAAGCGCCGTGTCTGGCAGTGAGCAGCACCAGTGCTGCCGGAGCAGCAGAGAAGCGCCGGGGGCCGAGTGGCTGTGGGGGCAGGCATCGGTGGGGGAGCGCAGCCCTGCGTCCCACGCGTGCGCTGTGCCACAGCTGGCGGGTTTGTCCAGTCCCGAAGTGCTCCCGGAGGGCGGCCACCTCAGAGACACCCCCTCCTCCTTCAGGAGCCTCTGTGGGGAGGATGTTCATCACCCGAAAGGACCTTCTCCCACATCGAGCAGAGCAAAGCCCATCCGCCCAAGGACATTCGAGCCCAGTAGCCAGGGCACGGCTGGGGGGTGGCCAGTATGCCAGGAGTGCCCAGGCTGTGACGATGGCCATGACTGGACATCCTCCCTAATGTCCCAGAGCAGGAATCGGCAGCCGCTGGTCTTGGGGGATAACATCTTTGCAGACTTGGTTGGGAACTGGTTGGATCTGCCAGAGCTGGATAAGAAAGGGGAGAAGAGCGAGGCGTCACTGTCAATGAGCAGATCCCAGGAGCTCTGCAGGAAGTTCTCCCTCACTGCCAACATCTTCAAGAAGTTCCTGAGGAGCGTTCGACCAGACCGAGACAGGCTTCTCAAGGAGAAACCTTGCTGGCTTCCACCTGAAGACAAACAGCCTGAAATTTCCAAGAGACCCAAAAAAGTGAACAAACTCAAGGGGACATTTTACTTCCCACTTCACGGGAACGTCCAGAACCATCACTGCAAAGCGGAGAGGTGCCCGAAGGCAGAAAGCAACAGCGAGAAACCCAGAACTGGCACCAAGAAAGTCCACGATACCACAGACTACACCCAGTCTGGGTTTGACATCAATACAGCTGTTTGGGTCTGAGTCTGTCAGTGTTTTCTGCTCTGCTGAGCATTTGTTTTACACCAGAGAGGAGGGGGTGGCCATACACGTGTTTTCAGGAGACCCCTGAGCTCTCAGCGTGGACAGAGTTGAGAGAGGAGTCCTCTGCAAAACGTGCTGGGGTCTTC
Organism: Falco peregrinus; assembly: GCF_023634155.1. NCBI lineage: Eukaryota > Metazoa > Chordata > Aves > Falconiformes > Falconidae > Falco > Falco peregrinus. The sequence continues at coordinate 6,897,388 of NC_073736.1, read as the reverse complement.
AGTCACTGGCAAGTGGCTTTTTCTAGAGAACTGTGGCTTCAGGCACAGTCCAAGTAGCAGCTGACTCAGTCCTGCATGGGGAGACTTTTGGGGACGGATATTTGCAAAAATATTCAGAATCTTTAGCAGCTTTAGGGTGAGTGGTGCCACAGGCAACCAGCTCTGGGAGCCTGGCTTGTGGTAGCCACTTCAGGCCCATTCCATCATCTCTAGTTACAATGGCTGCAGCACAAAAGTCACTGTGTGCATGTGTGTGTATGAGTGTGCAAATTATATATATAGGTTTTTTTAAAAAAAATAATCTATTCCTGCTTGTGTGCACTTAAAACTGAGTTATAAACCAGGCAATTCAAGTGTGGTACCTGAAGCACTTGTTATTTAAATTGAAAGGGATAAGTTTGAATTTATGAGACTCGCACAGTTGCCAAGTGGGGTGTTGAACCCCAGCTTTGCCGGGTTTCAGCTGTGGGGGTTTCCCCTTCATCTGCATCTCTGCTGCGGTCCCAGCATCTCTCCTTCCCTCGGTGGTTAAACCAGGACACAAGGCTCCTTTCATGCAAGTTTGTGACCCTCAGGCTCGCAGTGGGTTTTGCCTCTGCCCCCTCGCCCTTCTCCCCAGGGGTCGCACCAGGTAGAACGTTGCAGAGTTTATTGTTGATGTTACAGCGAGGTACAAAGTTGCAACAGACATTTATTGTTGTTTCCTACCGCGGTTGTGTACAAGCCTCCTCTTGACAGAACCAAGTTCTTCAGTGTCCAGCTCTCCAAGAGTTACCAATAAAGTGGCATCAGTCTCCAGCATGCCGTGGGGACCTGTCCCGCGTGGGGGCCGCCCTCTGTCCTGCTTTTCTCCAGTGCAGAAGCTTCTGGGGTTTCACCCTCATGAAACCCCAGCCGAGTGAGCACTTTTGTGGCTGGGCTGGTGGGGATTGGAGCTGGGAGCGCGGGCGGTTTGTAGTCAGCCTGTTCCCATCCACGACCAGGGAGCCTGGGAAGCAGCCAGGAGAGTTTCCCTTCAAGGAGAGGCTATAAATCACAGCAGGGAGAAGAGCTGCAGCCAGCGGTCCCTGCCAGGGTCCCAGCGCTGCTCTGGAAACACATCCCACTGCAGCCCATGCACATCCCGAGAGCCTTTGGGTAACACTTCAACATCCATTTTCCTCCCCCAGCATGGGGAAGGGCAGAGGGGCGAATGTTGGGGGAGAAACTGCTGCTGAGGGAAGGGCCCCAGAGCCGGGCAGCCCCTGGCTTATGGAGGGGGACGGGGCCATGTGGGTCCTGCCCCATATCCTCTCCTCACTGCCTCCAGGAGTTAAAAGGGATGGAGGAGAGCCCTTGGCAGCTCCGTGAGCCACAATCTCAAGAGCATGAAGGCAGCGCAGAGCCCATCGATTGCCCTGCAGCCCCCGCTCCCCACAGCCCCGAGTCTCGCCAGATGCCTCACGCGTGCAGCAGTGTTGTATTGCACAAACCTGTTCCGCTCACTCCAAGTTTAGGAAGGGCTTATAGGCAAGCAGTAGTATTATTTTTTTTAAACATGCAATTCTATTCCTGTTGTAATTTCCCAATACAGAGAGGCCAGTGAAGCAGAGGCATGGAGGGAGAACTTTTTTTTCCCCTTGCAAATTAAATATAGGCACAAGCCGAGCCCCGTTTCTGCCCATACAAGGAGAGGAGTGGGTCAGCATCTGAAAGCTGTGCTCAGCACTTTTTCCAGGAACCTGAGTTGCAAGCAAGCTTTTGTTTTCCCTCCTCACAGGCTTTATTTATGGTTGTTTCCCCCCACCCCCTTCTTCATTTCTCTGAATGCTAAAAGGCTGTTTCTAAAACATTTTGTTTTCTTCCTCTTTTATCAGTAGTTCATCCTGTTCATTACAAATACACCCTCCCAGCTCCCACCAACCTTTCCACATGGTCAGCAAAGAGGAGAAGGAGCTTTCTGTAAGCAGTAGCACAAGCTTTTCCTGCACCAGCCTTGGTCCTTGGAGAGCTCAGCCTCACCCCAAGGCTTCCCTGCTGACCCAGGCGCAACCCAGGGGACCCAGCCCACAGGCACAGCTGTCAGCAGCGGGGAGCACGATGGCATCCCCCTGCCAAAGCCCCAGCCCCAGAGCATGTCCCAGCTGTACCTGCCTGGAGGCTGAGCCCCACGGAGAGAGGAGCAGCACAGTGGCTGGGGAGAGGCTTCAAGGGGCTGAGCACCCGCACCAGTGCCTTTTTTAAGCTCGTACTGAGCATTGCCCTCAGCTGTGATGGGCAGCAGGCAAAGGGCCCAGGCTGAGCGTGGTGAGCAGGGCCATGGCCGTGGCCACAGCCACAGTGACACGTGGGCCAAGAGACCACACGTAGCTCCTGCAGGTGGCTGCCTCCCCAGGGCCACCTGTTATCCGGGAAACAGGACACGTTTATGCAGGACGGAGCCTAAAATGCACATTGGGAAGCTACTCCATGAGAAAAGCGGTGTTCAGGGATTGCCCCCCGCTTCCTCCCGTTGGTGCCACCCCCATCCGGCCCCCACCGTGCGCCCCGGGGCGTTATAAACTCAAACCCACTTTGCCAGCACGCTGGTCCCTCCAGGCGCTGGCTCCCCGGCCCCAGCAGCTGTCGCCGTGCCGCTCCCCCCGCCAGCGGGGTCTCACGAAGAGCCGACAGGAATTTTTTCTCGAGAAAAAGCACCTCTGGCCCCGTGCGCTCCCGACAGCTGCCCTGGCCCACGGGGCAGCGCCGGGTCATGCTGCTCGCCGGGAGCTGCACAAGATCAGCTGCCAAACCCAGCCGTTTCTGTCCCTGCTCCGAGGAAACAGTATTGTTCTGGTTTCACGCGGAAAGGGACGTTCTTGGCCCCAGCTGCTGCCCACGTGTTCCTTTCCCACCCAAAATAATTGCTCCTGCTGCAGCCAGCGCGGCTGAGTCCGTGCCCGCTCCCACCCGAATCCATGTGAGTGGAATGGGGGCTGGTGGGGGCCAGAGTCCATGGGGGGTCCCTGCACCCCCGGCCCCGCTGCGCCCCCCAGGCCCGCTGCACCTCCCTCTGCTTCTGCCTGCGAGTGCCAGCGAGGGGAGCGGCCGGCTTTGGGGACCGCAGGGGATGGATACCGGCCCAAGGACAGAGGTGGCGGTGGTTGCTTAATTTCTGCTTTTTCTGAAGAAACTGTGGCACTGTGCACAGACAGCTGACCAAATGCCCAACACAGTTTCAAATGCGTTTGTGTTCTCTGTGCCTCTTGTGTATCTTCAAAGGATATTTTGCATTGAAACGGGATTTTCCAGGGTGTTTGCAGTGACAAATTCAGTGTGATCTAGGCTTCAAACAGCCACTTGAAAATTGCAAGTAAATGTAGCTGGATCTCAAAGTTCTTAAGAGAAAAAAATAGTTAATAAATATTCTTTAAGAGGCATTCAAATAATAACATCAGCCAAGCCAGACAGACATCCTACCTAATTTAGTCTCCAGAGCAGGATCTGCTAATAGATCAGTGTAGGATTTGTGAATTACCATTTCCCTTCTCCAGGGACTTTTCCTGAAATTATAATGGCTTTTTCTCCTCTTTTTTTTTCATGAAAATGCCATGAAATAGGTCTCCATTATTAAGTATGAAATCTACCTAATTAGCACAATGAAAGTCTTTAATGAGGCCCTGGCTGTGTTCTGCATCTTTGATAGGAGTGGTTAATACCAAACACAGGGCAATAATTATAGAAACACATTCCCCCATGAGCTTGCCCTGTGGAAGGCAGCAATGCCAAGTGAAGCCTGGGCATTCAGGTTTATTAGAAATCTCCGCTCACAGGGTATGCAAAGCCCAGCCGGGATCAAATGCACTGGAGCTAATTTGATGCCAATAACATTCACCCAGACACCAGCGATTAATAAACTGGCACGAGGGGAGCTGCTGTTCACCGTGCACTTGGTATTTGCAGCCAAGGGGGAGGAGGCTGTTGCTGGATGGCGGCTCTGCCAGTGCCCAGCGCCTCCAGTGAGAGCCTGGAACCTCCCGCCCGCCGAGGCAGGGGGCGAAGGCAGGGGTGGGTGGGAGGAGGAAGGCGTTGGGTGCTCTCGGTGCTTGCAGGGTTCCCATTCTGCAGGGGGTGGCCGGGTGAGCAGTGCAGCCCGGCCCCTCACAAAGCCCACGTCACGCAGCACCGTGGCTCTGCCGAGCGGAGCCAGCACCACTGACATGGGTAGGTGCTGGATCTGGCCCGTACGGCTTAACGTATAGAGAGGATTTGGCTCTTAACATTAATAGAGTGATTTTCCAGGAGCTGCTCCTCACTCTGCCTCCCTGGGCTTCCCCTTCCCCGCCTGCGCCGATGCTAACACCCCGCTCTTCCAGCCAGATGGCCTCCAGAAGGCTCACAAATGTGCCTGTAATTAAAAAGCCTTTATTTTCAAAACCATTTCACAGCTTATTCTTCTGACAATGGGATGGGGCTTCTTAGGTTAATGCTGGGCAAGAGGGAAGGAAAATACAGGCTGGCTGCTGCCCGTCCTGTTTTCCTTCCCCGTTGACACAGGTTGTATTTACTATTTACCCCCTGAAACGGGGGGTCCCACGTGCCCTGCAAATCTGCACCGCTGCTGAGCCTCCCCAGGCCAGGGCTCATCATCCCTAACGACACTCGGCTCTGTCCCCGTTACTCATCCGCGCTGATGTGCCCAACCAACCTGGAAGGCTTTCCGACTGGAGACGGAGCAAATTCAACAATTTCCCCTCGATTCCCCTCGCACTGAGTCCGGCAGGAAAGGAAGCAGTTGCCACATCCTCGCTGAACTAAGATCTGTGTTATTCCAAGTCCAGCGCTGTTTTATTCACCCCAGCACATTCCCGACCACCTTCATTGTATTATTTAATCAGCAGCAGAATCTCTTCTACTTTAAGCAGCGTTTCTAAACCATGGACCATGCTGCTTTAGTGTCTCTGCAGAAAAGGGCTGTATTTCATTTCTCGTTCCTTTTGTTCGTTTGTATCCATGTGGCATTTCTAATCAAGAAATCGTACCCCCTTCCAGCTGGCAGGCGGTCTCATGTGTGGGTTTTAAAGCAGAAATAAACCCCAGTTTTCCGCACTGCTTTGCCTCAGCCTGCCCTGGGGGCCGACCTCCTCGCCCCCCTCGCTCGCCCCGCTGCAGCCGGGGGTCGGTGCCGGCCGGGCACTCGCCCTCTCCAGCAGCTTCTCACCTCTGCGTTTCGGGAGCGTTTCCTGCAATAAGGGCCCTGAGCAAAGCCTCTGGGCTGGCTCAGACTTCCTGGCTTTCGCTGAACAGGAAAACGAAAGGGGGAAAATCAATATCCCGGGAGAGCAAGGCCTGATCCCGTGGCGCTGCTTCCTTGGCCAGGCTGGGCGTTAAGGCAGAAAGCGCTGCCTGATGCTCTAAGCCCAGGTTAAGCCCTGCCGGAGCCGCTGGGACACAGGCTGCAGGGTCGGGAGGGGCGGCTGGGGGTCCCTGCTCACGCTCACTCTGCCCTTTGCACCAAGGCCCACCCGGGCCCCTCCGCCGGCGCAGGGGGAAGGGGCTGGATGTGGCCGCAGCCTCTGTGGAGGAGCGACGGGAGAGCAGCTCCGGGCTGACCTTGCTCCCGGCTGTCACCCCCTCCCGGGGGCTGGCACGGGGTCCCTCCCGGCACAGTGTGGAGCCGGGTGCCCGTGGCACGGGGGTGGCTCATGCCGGCTTTACCATGTGGCTGCTGTGCCAGCCCTGGCACCGCTGCGCTGCCGGGGGGCTGCCAGGGTCCCCCCGCTCGGGCAACCGGGAGGGAGATCCGCTCCCTCCTTAATAAAGCCGGCAATTCGGGCTGGACCTTCCCGGGGGGCTTTGCCTCGTTCACAGCGTTGGGCTGGAGTTAGCGACGTGGCATTTCGAACCTAGAGATAACGAACGTGACATTCTGTCAGGTTTAATTAGTCCCTTTGCTCTGCCGGTGGCAGCCGCTGCAGCGGCAGCGCCTGGCTGAAGGCCGGCAGGAGCAGAGGGCTGGCGGCTCCCAAGGCTCCGCAAGCAGAGGGGAGCCCGGGGGGGCTCTGGGACCGAGATCAGCAGTCGCCCGATGAAGCCGTTGCTTTATTCAGAAATGCATGTGCTAACAGCAACCTCCCTTTGCCTAGTTAGGGTAACTACAGGGGCATCCAGGCCCTCGCATTGTATGTGCTGTACCCCGTGGTCTGTAACAATGATCTGGGACTGGAAAAGTCCTTCAGCAGATGACTGGGTGTCTCCACAGAGCTGGGACATTGCAGAATATCGTTTGCCTCTGGCCCAGACCGACGGCATTGCAGCACCAGGTCCCTCCCAAAGGGCAGCGTGCAATGCGGCCCTGGTTAACTTGGTGCCTCGGGAGCAGGGGGCAGCAGGGGGGCAGCGGCTGCGGCAGGCCGCGGTGCAGCGTGGCACGGAACGAGCTCTCCGAGCTTGCCCGGGTGCCCAGCGGCGCTGCTAGCCACGTCCAGCCCGACAGCTCTCCTGTCAGCCTGCGCGGACAGCCAAGGCAGCCGGGAGAAGTCCCCTGGGGGCGTGGGGGACGTGGGGGACACTCAGCCCTGTGAGGCGAGGGGAGCAGCTTGGCTCCCCAGAGCCACCGCCACCCACGTCCCTGCGGAGCCCAGCGTGTTCCTTTCCTCGGGCTGTGATCACCCCAGCCTGCACGGCCCCGAGGACGTTGCTGACGTTTGGTCCTGCTCTGGGGTCCCTCGGCTGCAGCTCTCCCGAGCTACCTGCCCAGGCTTCCCCCCTCCTCGCGTCTTCCTTCTGTTCCAGACCAATTACTGGGAGTTTGCACCCAAGGCAGCCAGCCAGGCGGTTATGCATGCAGCTGCCTGATCTGCATGCGCTCATGCTAATTGTGTGGAAACGATTCGTGGCCGGCTTTGTACCCAGTTTCCTGTACCCTGAATTGAGCTCTGCCTGTAAAAAGGAGATCAGGTCCTCTGGATTTGCATGGATTCAAGAGGGGATCTTTCTATTTACTGCCTACCTGGCTTTCAAACACCTCACTGACGGAGCAATGCCCTTAGCAGGAGTATCTGAGCTTTTCACAGAACATAGATGTTATTTGCCTTTCTAAGGAACAAACACTCCACTTGTAGCTACAAACAGTGTCTTGGGAAATTCACTGGAGATAAGATGCATTGCCAGGAAAACTCGAGCAAAAGTCCCCTTTCTGCAGAGGTTTTAGGGGACCTCTGAACCGCTCTGAGATGGACGGGGTAAGACACCCTCACCCTGCTTGTAAAACAGCAGACCCTGCGGGTTCTTACAAACACCCGCCAGGCGATTCCTTCTCCCCTGGCCAGGAACACGGGTGCAGCCCTGCCTGGCTGCCAGGGAGCGTTGCCGGGACCAGCTCCCACCTCCAGGGAGCCAGAGCTGGGCAGGGTGGGGGCCTGGCTGCCTGGGGGTGGCACCAGCATCCCACCTGGGTGGGGGGACATCGGCTGCTGCGCGGCGAGGGCTCGGCAAGGGTCTGCTCATGCCCTTTTTGTCTGCACTTAAATCTCTTCTAGAGCAACCTGTCACTCCTGCAGCATGTCAGAGGTAAATTTCCCCGTGTCCCTACCGGAAGGGATTGTGTTCCCATCGGGTGTTCAGGTTTTTTTGCTATAATGTGATTTAATGTGACAAGTGTAATTAGATGTGACACATCTTTGCAACAATTCACTACCTTGAAAAATCACAAACAAGCTTCAAATAAGAGAGAATGCATAGCTCACATCTCTGTACATTGCAGCTGGAAAAAATGAGCACCAAGTTAAGGACTTTTCAGTGCTTCCTTTGGGAGACAGCGAAGTCATGAACACGATACTATAAATTAATTATTTAGATCCCAGCCCTGCAATGAGAGCCATCTGGCCAGATGCCTTCACCCTAACCACAGCCCCCTTGGAGTTAATGGCACTCGCTACAGAAGGAAAGAGCAACCCACGTGTATCTGTTAATGGACTGGGGCTTCAGTCCCTGCCCTGAAACTAGAAAAGACAGAACAAAACCGATTCTTGGCACTCGGGCTCCTGCGCCATTCAGTTTTCTCTGGAATTAAGACAACACACTAAACCCACAGTGCCTGTGTAAACGTACGTGTCTGTATACCGAGACCTTCGGTTCAGCGGGCTGATCCAGCCTGAGCTCACGCTGCCCTCGGCATCCCTGGCCCCACATCTCGGTTTGCACAGCCTGGACTGGGAGACTGGGAGACTGGGAGACTGGGAGACTGCCAGCGGGAGCTGCTTGCGCCCGCCCGCTCCAGAGAGCTGCAGGAAAAGGCTCAGACAATTCATTATGCACATCAAGATTAATTCTCATTCCCGCTCCGAAGGGCCCTCCGTTTACCATTCGGTTGCTGGAGTGCAGCACTGCGTAAGACGTACTTTTGCCATGGCCCTAAAGCGTGTGGCTGGTGCTCTTTTCCCCGAATTTCAGATACTCGTGGGCTTCAAGCTGCAGCATGGCCAGTGTGTCCCGCGTAACACAGGGATGGAGACCCAGGGGAAGGAAAATCCTGTGTCTGGAAGAAGCACTGAAGGAAGCAGGTGGGGGCTTTGGAGATCCTGGAAAAACCTCAGTTAGCAAAAGCAGAGCATGCAGAGCAGCACGGCCACCGGCACACCCAGGAGCCCTGCCTGCCTTTCCCAGGGAAGAGACAAGAGGGAAAGAGTTAAAAGCTGTCTCCAGGCAGGCAAACAAAAACGCTATTGCGCTCATCTTGCTCGCTATGCTCATCTAATTACGTTATTTAACAGGATACCCTCTCATTGATTTTAATTACTCACATAATTTGGGAAGTAATTCACAGTACATCCCTGCAGGGTGCATGAGTCTGAGTTGGGAACAATGTGCTCAAGTCTTCCTCGCTACATGAAAGAAGATGGGGAGGACGAGCCGCAGCCCAGCGGGCAGGCGGGGGGAGCGAGGCCGCGGTGCCTCATTCCCTTGGGGCAGATTTCTCCGCAGGGCAGAGGCACCGGCCAGCTTCTCCCCCAGCACTGGAGACGCCAGCGAAGCCAGGATCACATGGCAACAAAATATTGTCGCCCATTGGTATGGGCACGGGCATCGGTGCAGACCCGACTGTGGCCAGCCCCGCGCCCACCTGCACAGCTCCCGTGCCCCAGTGGGATTTTCGGGGTTCCTCATTCAGCGGGGGGCGGTGATGCCGCAGCCTCGGCCCCCAGCTGCCACCCGCGTGGGGCGGCTGAATGCGATTCAAGAAGCCCCTTGTGTCCCACTGTCCCCGTCCCCGCTTGCAGAGCAGCTGCGGATTAATTGGCCCTTTGATATCGGTGGGTTTCTGCCAGGGACGATTCGCTTGTGTCTTGCTGACGGGGGGGAAATGCTCGTCCCATCCAGCATGCCCAGACAGCCACTTGCTGCCTGCAGCTCTCCCTCCAGACCCCCCGGAGCAAAGAGCCGCCCTCCATCCCCGAGGACCATTAATCAAACCGTCCCCATCGTTGCTGACCATTAATAGCGCTTTTAACCACAGTCCTCCTGCAATTTTAACATTTTTTTTTAAACACGGTCGCACACAGTTTAGCAACATTGGGTTGTGCATCCCCCAGCACACACTTGTTTGGTTTCTTCACCGTCTTTTGTAAGTTCCCGACTTAATTAGGATGCAAACAATCCCAGAGGAATGTTTAATTAATATTATAAAGCAACAATGGGATGATTAAGCAAGTCTGGGCAGCTGCTATTTATACACAGGACATGTGGCACTTGTTGGGGGCGAGCGTGTCAAGCAAAAATCATTCCACGGACCTCTCTGTGCAATTTTATTGCTTGTTTTAATTGTCTGGTTCGGTCCTTTTCTCCTCTTTGTGTTTGCTCAGGCAGAGCGAAAGAAACACAGATTTAGCTCAGAGTCTCTTGTTCAGCTTAATTACAGAGTGAAAGCTTTCAACCGAGGAGCCTTTCTCCCACCCCTTCTCCTCTTCCCCAGCCACAAGGGCTCCAGAAACAGCCCAGCAGAAGCTTCGGGCAACGAATACCCTAAAACTGGTCCAGGAATAGCATCTGGGAGGCCCCTTCAAGCAGAAAAACACCCCAGAGGACAGAGGCAGGCTTTCAGGCTGAAAGAAGTGCAGGGGCTTTGCTGGGAGCAGCAGTGACTGTTTGGCTGCCCCGTGCAAGGGGACGGGGTGGGATGGGGCACAGGGTGGGATGGGGCACATAAGGCTGCATGCAGCAGTGGGGTGTCTGGAGCAGGCAGTCTCCCACCCCCATGGAATTAAATGTACTCCTCAAACGGTTAAGCGATGCTCTCATTGCACAGTGGCTTCACAGCACTGGTTTTTAGGGCATTTGCTATTTAGAAAATATTTCTTCTTTGCTACTCAGAAGCCTGCATGCAACCTGAAGTAATTGTATTTGCCTTGGGTTGAACTCTTTTTGCAGTTTCTAAAAAAACCCAACCATTTGATTTCTTCTGCTTCCCACAGAGCCATCTCTACTGAGAGCAGCAACCAACCAAACATTAAAAATTAAAGGAAGTGGGAAATCCGACAGCAGTGAAGTGAGACAGCAGCAGCACAGCCCCAGGCCCATGAGGAACGTGCAACTCACATCATACAGTGCAAATAAATTGACGCTTTCCTGGGGAAGACACACACCTTCCAGAGGCACTGCAGGCTCAGCGGGCGCCCAGCCCCGCGCCCCAGCCCCTGGAGCAGGCTGCAGCGGGACGTGGGGTGCCATGCGCCCCAGCACAGCCCCCAGGGACGTCCCTCCTCAGCCTTTCCCCCTACAAAACCCGACTTCTAGCAGCTCAGAGAGCTCGGCCCCACGGCTGGCAGGCAGCAGGGGAGACACGGGGGAGCTTTTCCCTCCTTCCCAAGGGCAGTGGCTTTGCCTCCAGCTGCTCTGACTCATCGTTACGTGTCTTATTCACTGCCTCACACTTATTCAATTATTACTTCAGTCCTGGCCCCACTCTGGGAAGCTTATCTCACACCAAATCCTTCTCGGTCAAGCCCTAAACACTGATTGTTTCAGAAGGAGAGGGCCAAAAGCTGCCTGTCAGCTGCTAATCACACTCGGCATCATGTACTGAATAAAGGGGAACACCCAGAGCTGGGGAGCGCGGGCACATCCAGGTCCTGAGCCTGCAGGGCACCCAGGGCCCGAGCAGCAAATAATACCAGCTAGGAGAGCGGGCTCCTTGCGTGCTGTTCTGCTGTCATCCTGACATGCAAAACCTGGCTGGGGCCGGGGGCGAAGCCAGCACCGTCTGGCAGAGGCTCCCCAGGGTCCCCCCTCTGCCAGCAGCTGCCGGGGCGGCCACTGGGGCAGGGGCTGTAAGGGGACAGCAGCCACAGTGCTGCTTCTTGGGGGGTTGAGAGCACCAAGTTCCTTGTTAGAGGATTCCTTTAGCTTGACTCCATCTCCTGAGGATGCTCACTTCTAATAGCATGGGCAGCGGGGAGGCGGAACATCTCTGAACACTTACTGGCAACGAGAAAACCCTTCAAACAACTGCAGCAACCAGGGCACCCAGAGTTTCTGGGAGAAAACCTCTTTTGGGATAGACTTTTTGGCTGAGAGAGGGCACTGAAAGAGTTAACTGTGTAAGCCCCAGCCTATGACAAGACTGTACATTCACCCTGGTTTCTTTTAAATCGAGATCCCGGGTTCCTGCTCTCTGGGCTGGCTCCGCTAACAACCCCCCAGCCCTAGAGCTGGCCAGGAGGCAGCCGGGGCTGACAGACACATTTATCCTCCCTGTGCATCAGGGGCCTTAATGGATTGTCATGTCCGAACCAAATCAATACATTCAGATCAGAAAACTTCACTCCAAAGCCAGTAAAACATCTATGCCTGTTTGCTCAATTAAAGCCCGTGATATGCTGACAGGATAAATAAGTATCTCCCTGCACTAGAGTCCTGCAGAAAATGGATGCTTTCTCTTGTTTCCATTGAAATTCATGTATGTTCCTAATGGGATTTGAGAAAACAAGAGCCTTCTGTTTGCCAGCTCGGTTTCTTGCCAGATTTCTGCACCAGGCAACACCGAGTCAGTTGACCAAGGTGCACGTTACAGGAGAGAGACCTGTGGGTGCGTAAGCGTTGGCTTCGCTGCATTACGGAAAGATGCTCCAGTTCCACCTGTCCTCGCTGTGATGCTCTGGGCTGCTGGTTTGCCAAAGTCCAGCCTCTGCCCCCTGCTCTGCATGCCCGTGGCTGCGCTGCGCCTTTCCCTGCTCCCGCAGATTAACTGTGACCAGAGCGTGAGCCGGCCCGTATCAGGTCTCCCTCATTTCAAACATCATTTATCATACAGGATTATCCTGCAGGGGCTCCTGAGCAGTCATATTTAATAACATAAACGGCCTCAAATCAAACGAGGTCTCCTGTGAATTTAAGCCAAACTGACACAGCAGCTTGACACTGCTGATTTCCAACGCTGAATGAAAAATGGTCGTAGGATGCTGGCTGGCTGTGGCCCTCCGGATGCTGGACCCACGCGCCAACCACAGGGAAGGCTGAGCAGAGGTTTAACGTCTCCGAAGTCAGTTTGTCCAATGATTTGTAACAACCTGGGTAGGAAAAGGCAGCAGAGCTGCAACACTGCTTGCTTTCACTCAGCTCCACCATCATTCACTCAAAACGGGTTGCAAGAGGCCTGATTTATATTTAAAACACTTGCAGGGAAAAAAAAAGACAAAATTATTGTTAACTTCCATTCTGCGAGGAGCTCAGCCGGTGGCGGCTGTTGCTTTCCATGGGGTCGTTCTGGAGGACACCCGGGGGTTTTCTCAGGTTTCTTGGCTGCAAAACAGTGCTCCACAGAAATTAATCCCGGGAGCCTGCGGCAGCATCCTGCGAGCAAAGGTGGTCCCGGCCAGCACAAGGTGGTTGTCACCCGCTGCTGGCGGCCAGAGGCTGCCTCACCCAGCTCCATAATGCTGCAGTGTGCTCAGCCCGCAGTGCCGCGCTCGGCCCCATGAATTTGTCCTTTGTTGCTCGATGTTGGGCTGCAGCAGCGGAGAGCAGCTGCCGGCCCTGCGCGCCCTGCTGCTGCTGCCCAGCCCACGTGCAGCATGGGGCCGCTGCCAGCCCCGAGCACCCTCCTCTCGGCAGCACAAGGGGCTCCTTATCCATCCCGAGCCACCGCCGTGTGCCTGTGAGGGAGGTGGCTTTTGGCCTTAAACATCGGTACCGCCCGGAGAAAATGCCACCGACAGGGGCTGTTGCCTGGCCCAAGGGGACATGGGGGCCAGTGCCACGGGGGAAAGGTGGCCACCCCATCCCCCCAGCAGCTCCTCTGGCCCGAGGGGACATGGCGCAATCAGGCTTTAGCCAAGAGCTGGCACGGCCAAGCCAGCAGGATGGGCACCTCTGACTCCGGCTGCAATTCCAGTTTTGTCACAGACCTGTCTAAAATCTCAGAGAAATTATTTCACCTTGCTCTGCTGCTGCTCCCTTTGGGGCGCATCCCGTTGGAGATGAGGGAGAGGATCCGGGACCGCGGGGGATAACGGGGCGTCGCTCCGGGCTCTGCCTCCACCTGCTGCTGACAGGCACAAGGAAGGAGCCCGAGCTCCTCGTGTGCGACTTCCCAGGGGAGCGGGAGGCTCGGCCCGGCCCGGGGTAACCGGACGCTGTTTCCCAGCACCGGGATCAGCGAGTGCCGGGGCCACAGCCGAGCCCGGCCTCAGCCGGGAGCAGCCACACGGGCTCAGCACCGCCGCCAGCCTGAGGTGGGCAACTGACCCCGGCCGGGGGCTGCTGGGCTCTGAGCCCCCGCCCCGGGGCACTCGTGGGCCCAACCTGCCCGTCCCCCCCCAGGCCGGGACCCCCAGGCGCCGGCAGCTCCGGCCCCGGTGCGCCGGTTACCGGGGGGCGGTGGGAGCCGCCGCCGCAGCCCGCGCGGTGCCCGGACCCCGGTGCCGAGCCCGGGGGAGACGCGGAACCGCCGCGGGGGGGGAGGGGGCGCAGAGGCTGCCCCGGCCGTGCCCCCCCCCCCCGCCCCCCGCGTGCGGCCCCAAACCCAACCGCGGCTCCAGCCCCCCGGGCCGCGCGCTGGGGGGCGCCACGAGCCCGCCCCTCCCTCTGGCAAAGGCCGCTTTGCCCGGCGGGTGCCGGCGGCAGCAGGAGCACGTGGCTCCTGCGGAAGGGGGGGGGGAGGGGAGGGGAGGGGGGGGGGAGGGGAGGGGGGGGGGGAGGGGAGGGGAGGGGGGGGGGAGGGGAGGGGAGGGGAGGGGAGGGGAGGGGGGGGGGGGTGTGGGGGGTCCCCTCGTCCCGCGCTTCAGGACACCCCTCCCGGCACGCGCTCGCAGCGCGCCACCGCCCCCCCGCGCCTGGGCACCCCCTCCGGCCACGTGCGGGGGGGCGGGGCTGCCGCGCCGGGGGGCACGGGGGGGGGCGGCGGGGGGGGGAATGGGGGATGTGCGGGGGGGGGGGGACGTGCGGGGGGGGCCGGGGGCGGTGCCGGGGGGGGATGTGCGGGGGGGGCCGGGGCGGTGCCGGGGGGGGATGTGCGGAGGGAATGTGCGAGGGGGGGCGGGGCGGGCAGTGCGGGACCGGCCCCACCGCCCCGCCCTGACGTGACGTCACCAGCGCCCCCGCCTCGGCCGCTTCCCGCCAGCGCCCCCCAGCGGCGCAGCCCGGGATCGCCCCCCCGGGACCCTCGCACCCCGGACACGCGCACACGGCAGCCAGGAACGGGCGGGTTCAGCTCCACAGAAGAGGCGTCTGGCGGCCGGCACGTACATTAAAATGACTTTATTACTAAAATATTTTTACATGTAGCAAAGATACGCGCCCCGCACGCGCCGCAGCTCGGCCCCTCCAGAGCGGGGCAGGGGGCATCCTGCTCGGGCCACCAGCCACAACTGCCCTCCGAGCAGCCCCTACGCGGGCTGATGTTTTCACACTCTCATCATCCAAACACTTTCATCCAGTCTCGTTCGGGCTGCATTTAGAAACTGGGATCCCTCTGGAATTCAACAGCTGCATCAGTAACATCGTTTTTAAAAAAACCCCATTTATAGAAATTTCTCCCCCTGGTTTCCAGTAAAACTCTACAACAGGTCCAGGAACAACTGTTCACTACGTATTACATTTGGGTTTCCCATTTAAACAACCAGGACAACGTCCATCCTGAGTTTTCTCCACTGTGAAGAAACGTTTCTCTTCTCACTTACTGGGAAGCGAAGCAGGAGCGAGTCCCGCACGGCCAGAATTCCAGCAGCATCGCGCCAAGGACGGGCCTCCAGTACACAGGAGGATCGAGGCTGAGCACCCACTGGGCTCTTCCTATCCTGCTCTTACAAACTTGGTGAAACCAACAGGTATTTAATAGAAAAAAAAAACCAAACACCAAACCAAACAACAAAAGAAAACAAAACACACAACAAACCCAAAATGAAAAAAAAAAAAAAAATCCCCTTCAGCTGACCTTGCGGATAAGTAACGTTACCCAGATTTGGTCTAAAAATTAAAGCAGCTGTTTGCCTCGTTGAAAATTGTATTTAGACAGGACCAACTTCCAGCTCCACAGCGTCGCGTTGAGATGCTGCCCAGGAGGGATGCGGCAGGCTCCTGCCCAGCGGCTGACACCGTCAGAACAGGGACTCCATCCCAAAGCACACCATCGGGTGACACCAAAAGCACAGCAAAAGTCAGACCTGGATACGGTATTAAACCAAATTTGTACATATAAAAAGAATTGTACAGAGGAAATATTTTCAGCAGAATACAATCTTTAAACGTTCAAAAGAATATACAAAAGTAATTAAAAGTAGCCTTCTGCACTGAAGTGTGTGGTATGATTAAATACATCCAACACGGAGGGGGCGTGAAGACATCGCGTCAGCATGATGGCACAGGGGTGGCATTTGTGATAACAGAATACTTGATCTACCAGAATGGAAGAGGAATTCACAAAACATGGATAAAAACCAAAGCCTGGAAACCGCAACAAAAACACAGAAACAAAATGAAAATGTACTAAAATTTAATCATTCATAAAAGCTGTAATTTAATCTGTGACAGTAAAACACAAGAAGCAATATTAGAGTTGGTTTAGTATATTATATATTTTTGCTTTTAAAGCCATAGAAATCAGTTATCCCAGTTTTTTTTCCTATAAAAGACCCATTTTTCCAAAGCATTATGCACAAACATTTTTAATTAGAATACAATGGCAGAATGAAAATAATGATATTCCGTAACTTTTAAATATAAAATGAAGTCAATGACTCAAAAAGTTATTTGTTGCAGTGAGTTCAAAGGGAAGTTTCAGATAATATATATCTATAGTTATAGATATAATGGTGGAATATTTTTAGTGCTCGATGGGGAGAAATTATGATAAAATGGTCAATATGAAATTTTAATTATAGTAGCAATACCTAACATTTGAAATGCATCCATGCTCCTTTGTATAATCATACACTAGAGTCAATTATATTTATTTTCACATCTGTTAACTGCTATTGCAAAGGAGGAGTACTATTGTCTTAAATTTCCAAGAGATATACACAGAGCAATTTCTTTTCCCAGGGACTGTGTGCAAACCATTTTAAGATCTAATTTCTTCTCGTAGTATATAAAAACAGGAGAAGATTCTTCAGATATGTTATTAATTTCCATAAGGTTTTGAAGTCGGGAATGCTGGCACTTTCCATTTAGGCAACAGTTCTTCATTCCTGAATCTAGAGAAGAAAATAAATAAATAAATAAAAGATGATGGAGGGATGTTTCTCATCCCACTGACGAGATGAATGATCTCGGACAAAGACCCAAAAGCTTCCCCAGACAACTGCCGGCACCCAGGCTTGTAAAAACACGCAGCATTTCAGCACGAGCTGCTTATCTTCCCCCTGTGCTGGGGTTTGGTCCTACCATCCTCCCAGTTCAGAGATACAAAAGAGACGAGACTTTGGAAACTACAACTCCTCAAGAAACAAGCTCTTGTTTTATCACGACGGCAGCAGCACAGCCACAGCCACCGCCCTGATTTCCTGCTGCGGTAACGACAGCCCCCTCCCAACCCACCTGCCCTTCCAGATGGGCGGCCTCCAAGTAGGTTTTGAATTCAGCAATGGACAAACAGTTTCTGCGAGAGGAATTCTGCCTTTTATATTTTAAAATGCTTTGAAAGCCTAACAAGTTGGAGACCGCCCTGAGCCCTACACCAGCTGTCAAAAGCAGGCAATGAACTGGGAAGAGATTTACAAAGAACGAGGGAGACCCTGAAATATTTTGAGCATCTCGAGCAGGTCTGGGGTAGAAGGCAACGTTACAAGAAGCCTCATCAGTGCCTGACCGAACGGCAGAACTCCTTCAGCCGTGCTGCCCTTGCAGTGCCACACTGCTGCTGGTGCCGGGCTTCGCAGCGCGGGATCACGGGCAGGAGGGCGATGGCAGAGCCACGCCAAGCCCGGCACGGAGCACGTTCTCCCCGCGGCTGGGGAAGCCCGTCTCCAAGAAGTCATCCTGGCTGACGGCACACCAGCTAAATTCAGCCTTATCACCTGAGGAACAGGAAAAGCCACTCCAAGACGGGCTCTTCGGTTTCTTTTCCTAAAGCCATTGTTTCCCCACAACCCTAAGCTATTATTTTCTGGCATTCAAAGCTCAGGATACGATACTAATTCTAAGTCATCAGAAGCCAGGTTAACTGCACAGCTCCACTTACCCTACTCAGTCACACCTAGGCTACGTAAATGGCCATCTAGAGCATGAACTTCAGATCTGGCAGCAGACAGCAAGCCACCTGCTTTCAGGAATTCCCAAAATCCTTCTATGGCCAGGAGTTTGTCTGGAACACTGCAGGACACGGGTACTTGAGCTGCTTTTGCCAGCTCTGCTGCACCTATTCATGAAACTGAAGAGCAGAATACAGAGCTGCTGCTGGGGCACAGACACCATCAGGAGCTGGCAGCCCACGCAGCCCAGGATGACAGAGGCGGCAGCCGGTGCAGCATTTACTCCTCCCCAACGCATGCCCGCTGCGCTCGCAGGCTGAACGCGCTTTGCACTACAACCAGGGCCCAGGACCACCTGCTTGCAGCCTGCCCATGTCTTACTGCCCAGCACCGAGATGGGCCGCTCACCCCACGCCCTTCTCTGCTCAGAACAGCGCCACGCAGCACACTCGGCACACTCGCGTGCTAACACGCTGACAGCTCACAGGGCAGCCTAGGTGGTATTTCTGTCCAAAACCTGAAGCTACAGAAATGCTGTTTTCTTTCAGGAGTGCGATGGAACAGCTGCAGGCACACAGAGTACCCTGCCAAGATACACAGGAAGATTATTTATAACTATGTCCAACCTCGGGGTGGCTTTTTTTTTTTTTTTTTTTTTTTTTTTTTGGTGGGGAGCTTTTTATTTCTGTGCCATTGATATCCATGTCCCACCCAAACCAATCTCCTATCGGCCCTGTAACACCTAGGACTGAGGCAGCAGCTGCAGCAATAACACAAGTCATATAGATGCTACCAGATTTCAGCAGAGGATAAGCAGGAAGCAAAACTGAGCCACGGTGGCTCAGAGCAGTGTCACAACACAGAGGAAGAACCTGCAAGAGTAAAAAGGAAGCTCCTGCTGTCACACTCATCAACCCAAGCAAAAGGAGAAAGGGAGAGAAGCAAGGTATTGCTCTGCCAGGTCAGTCAGCGCCACTGACCTTTTAAAAAAACAGGTCCAACAACTGCAGAAGTTTGTATTTGGGAGCAGACAGAAGAAAGAGGAGTGGAGGGAAGGGCAGCGAGTCCTCTCTCTGCTGGGAGCAGCCCACGGTCTGAGCGCCTGAGCTGCAGGAAGAATTCAGACACCTCTTACCTGGCTCAGAGCTGCTGCGTGATGAGAGTCTAAAGCAGCAGACATGATTTCTTTTTAGGCTTCTTCTTTTCCACTGGTGTTTTTCTATTTATCTGTCTGACCAGGTCATAAAAGATCTGAAAATGAGAAACACAAATTGAAAAATCAAAGTGATAAAAACACTACACATGTCAAAAATTAGGCAGATTGGCAAACGGATACTCTTTCCTGGTGGCTGCAGTTTTATCAATTCATTTAAACTGCTTGCATTTACTCCAACATGCTTTCAAGCAGCCGCTCATGGAACAAGAGAGCACAGAGCTCACAGCAGCGTGCAGAATATAAGGGAGCTGTAAACTCCTATCTTGCAGCATCCAGCTTTCTCCTTCAGGCTGCATACAACCAGAGGCTTCAGAGAGTACAGCAATGAAATGGCAACGAGTCCCTTGCTTTGGAAAAGTGGGAGAAAAGGAATGACAACAGGCTTTTTTAGAAGGCAGACATAATATCCTTAAGGATCATCTTCTCACTGGTGATCCCTGGGCTGGTAAGCGTCTCGGCAGAGCGCTGCTTCGCCAGCAGCAGCATGTTCTCACTGCTGTATGGAAAGGCATCTTTTTTCCTTGGCTGTCACCTTCAGAACCAGTCTTTGTTCACCCGCTGCATAGGATGTCGTGATTATTTCCCCTTTTGCCAAACAGATTTGAGCTGTTAATCACTTCACCTTTTTGCCTGGTCTAATCTTTTGAGTTTATTAATAAAACTAGCAAGTAGAAGCAAAACATCTGCCCTGAACTCAGACATTTCCAGACGGGGACGATTACAGGGGCCTCTTTCAGCTGCAGATACAAGTTTCTTGTGAACGCTTTTGCTGTGAGTTGTTTCCCCAGCAATACTCAACCCATTTATAGCAAAATGAGCTTTGCAAAAATGCTTGGAGCTGGGTCGCAGTATTGAGGAGAAATATTTAAACCTCCAGAAGGCTCCACCCTTGTCCTTGTTTACTTTCTTCCTTCCTGGAGTGGCTGACAGCTCACAAATTCTTGTTGATTCCAAGGAAATTCAGAAGATTAAGAAACAGTTTATAACAAATTGCAGCAACTGGTAGTTTAAGATTTTCCAGCTACTACCTACATGAAAAAGCACCCCTACACAGTTAAACAGTTGCAAATAAATGAACGTGACAAGTGGCTTTATCAAGTTCTCATGGAAAATATTTTGTAATATGCTACTGTCTTCTACTGTAAGATTCCAGCAAAAGTAGCAGTCTGTACTCGCAAGAGGACACAGCCAAAATGTTCAAAAGTGTACAGATGAGATACAAAGGAAAAGTTTCTGTAGGATAAACCAATTAATAAGTGGCATCTCCTATGCTGATGCAAACCAGCTTTCAGTATTTAAGCCTCTACAAACAAGAGCCAGGATAATCTGAGTGTGATCATGATGTGCAGGAGTCGTCAGAATTTCTGGAGGCACCAACCATCTCTGCTCTGGCAAATGAGATCCCTGAATGTTTTGAGGCAGTCCCCTCTAACCTTCTCAGGGCTAAGGTAGGGGAAAAGATCCCTCAAAAAAAAAAAAAAAAATTTAGAGTTAGAGCACTTAAGTGCTAGTACTGACTGTAAGTACAGAAGTCTGCAACAAGGTTTGAGGAATGCCACTGTCTCTAAGGAAAGTCAGTGTGGTGCAAGAGCATCACACAGACCACCAGAAGGACACCTGAAGTGCTGCTACAGAGATTGACACTGTATTAAAAACTTACTATCTGGATGAAAGGCTTGTCTCACTTCCAGCAAACGCGTGCAGAAATTTATCACCCTTTAGCCCAGATTTTAAGCAAGTTAGGAAGTCTAAAAGTAGTGAAAAAGCAAAACCAAAACCTAGAAAAATGCAAATGTTTCCTCAGTCCAAGAGCCAGCAGAACAAATAACCAGTAGAGTAAGGTGCTCGATTCACAGTGCTTCTTCTCTGATATCCTCATCTTTTCATAACTAGACAATATAAATTGGCATAAACCTAGAAAATTAAGATCACACTAAAACCAGCAACTGATCTTCCAGATAATTTTCTTCTCTATGATCTGAGTGTCACTGGAGGCAGTAGACGTGACAGGGAAATACGGAGACGCAGGATTCACATGTTAGGGCTGACTGTATGTAAACCATGGGCGTGCTTTCGCCCCAGGACAGCTCAGTGTTCTGCCCCTGGGACAATCCCCTTTCCCACACAGCTCTGGGGACAGCTTTAAGGCACCTCTGGCTAACGAGAGGTCAGTATCTGGCACAAACTGTGGAAATACAAATAAAACCAGAACTTGTTATACTCCATGGTGATCTGTTCAATGACGGAGCCGCTAGTTTCCTCATTAACAGTCATGGTTTTACTACAGCTCAGACACACACACATGCACAAAAATCCCTTCTGGCAGGAGTCTAGCTCAGCGAGCTATATTTACCGGGTTAGATTAGTGCACACTACAGCTAGGCTAATCCCAGCCACAGGAGCTGCAATTCATGCAGCCCCGAGCTCCCTTCCCTTTCAACAGGGTAGCTGCAGTGCTGCACATGTCCCGCTTGCTGCCAACTTAACGCTGGGTCCAGTCCAAGATCCGACTGCTCCTGCTTATCACACAGCCTCCTAAACGGTCCCAGTTATCTCCTGGCACCAAACCAGCTATGCTCAATGGGGTCACCTTAGCTTTTGTGCCTGGAAACCTGGCCTCTGTCACAGTCAGATAATTCACAGCAGAGAATAAAAACTTGGTGCCTGATGTCAAGCAGAGCTCCCTCAGCAGAACTACTCTACCTCAGGTAGCAGTAGGAGGCACACCGATGGCAAAGGCATTTCTCACTTAAACACGGGAAACTGCTTAAACAGGTATATGTCTGGACACGGTCTAGTATGTTAGTGGCTTAACAGAGGCGACCGTGATGGGATCTCTGCTTGAGCAGCCAGATGTACCAGGAATGTGAAAGGCAAATACTTCAGAAACAGCCAGCACTACACAGCACGACAAGTAACACAATGGGGCATAATCCACCTTCTACATAGCAGCAGCAGCTATCTTGAAAAGGTACACTTTCCAGATAAAGTTTATCTGAGAGTCATCTAGTTAACTGGGCTTACTCAGGACCCTCTGCTATTCACACCCTCTTGACACAGGCTATAGAAAGCACTTATCTGCAGAAGTCACCCACCCTTACAGAGAGAAAGGAGCAGATCTCCTTAAAACAAACAGAAACCAGTAGCTAACACCCTGCGTTGCAAGACTTTCTCAGGCTGAGATTTCAGAATCATCCTGAATCTTCCCGATCAAGAGATATATGAAGGACCACATGCTGGATTAATGCAGCATTCATGCTGAAGTAGGAAAGACAAGGGAACAGTTCATAGTTACCTCATTAACGTTGATTTTGGACTTTGCAGACGATTCTAGAAAGGCACAGTTACACCACTGTCTTGCTAAGTTTTGACCCTGTTCTTTGCCGACTACACGCTCTTCCTCCAGGTCACATTTATTGCCAACCAGAATCATTGGAACCTGAAGAGGAGACAAGCAAGGACAAGAGATGCATCAGCAAGTTAATGTACAACATGGACTGTAATACTATGGCTTCCAAAGGCACATGAGGAGGGAGGAAAATACAGACAGTATGAAACCCAACGAAAATCAGAAGGTCAGCAGAGCCGACAGACTGCTGGGAAAGGGTGGAAGAAAGTCCATACTACAGACACCCTGGTTCACAAAAATTAAACACATGGAGGACACCGTAAAACCAAATGGTAATTTGTCAGCATAATCTAAAGTTAGTGAAGATTTATTTTCTGGTCTCTATATCCAACACCATTCTAGTAAAAAACTTCATTTCCAACTGAAATGCATTTCAGGACCTTCACAGGACAGTAGGCTCAACTGCCTGCCGACTTCATCTATTTCAGGCAACTGAACATACAGCACGTGTTTTAAGACACACATTATACATTTCAGCCCCTCTGACCTGTCTTGTCAACCTGTTGTCAAGCCACACAGCAAGAAATGGAAACACCTTCGAAAAGCACTTCCCTGGACACGGAATAAAAAGGAACAGTCCTGTGCAGCCAAGCACTCCCACAGCCCTGTGCACAGGATGACCTGCCTTTCTCAGTTCAACACAATATCGCACTACTGACATGTTTTGCATGCACACAGAAAAGAGGATGTTCAGTACAAAAGCCACAAACGCTGTGCTTGGTATTTGCCAGCTTCGAGTAATTAAAATTTCCAGCTAGTGACCACCTAGCAGCTCAGCTCCTGAAAGCACATCGCTTCCAATAACTAACCTCATGCAATATTAAAACAAACATTTGATACATGTTCAACAGATTCATCCTACACCCATGGGGCAAACACAGGCAAATCATTTGTCCAAGACAATGATGAAAGGGCACCTGCCCTTCTCCTTAAGCTGCTGGCCTTCTAAAGTGTCTGGGCAAGTCACCTTCTCGCTCCTTCATGAGAAAGAAAGTGCCTTGGGGAAACCATTTTCCTTGTGACATTTCCTACAGAAAAGCAGAGAAATTTAATACCGTAGGAAAACGACCTTGGCTGCGGTAAATGCTTATTACCAACGTGTTTGCATCAGGCTGCGCAGAAAGGAGGGGTCCTTGGCTGACAGCCCTGCCACAAATGGCACAAGGGGCAACAGAAAGGACAGGGCTCTTGCTCAGCCATAGCTCACCGGTTTCTCACAGGGGCGGTGATTGTATTTGCTTGGTGCAGTGCGGAGCGCCAAGTACAATCTGCACTCATTAAGTTATAAATCCATTTGTCTCAAAGTATCAGGGTAAGCACTGGTGAGTGTAAGCAGTAGGAGACTTGCTCTCATCAGTTACGTTTAGATATTGAGTTAAAACTCTTTCAGCAGAAAGAAATAGGGCAAAAAGATTAAAACTAGTACTAAGACATCTTAGAAATTAAGGCCTGATATATAATCTCAGAAGGCCTTCTCTGCTTCTCAGGCAGTCTCTACCAAAACTGTAGCTCACCAAGAGGTCACAAATGGGTAGAAAAGACCTTAAACAAGCAAAAAGAAACCCCACTCAAAACACACACAAAAAATCTCTCTGTAACAACCCAAACTACCCACCCGCCGGTGCCATTTCCATACCTACACGGTGATGAGATCGCAGTGCAGCCCCTCCTGCAGGACCCCTCCCCAGCCTGACACCGCGCCCCAGCTCCAGCCCACGCGTTTTCACAGCCAGTTTGGAGACAGACACACAGTTCAGGACTGTCTACGCCTGAGAATTGCGGGTTACTTATCAGTCTGAAGTTTGCTTTTACCACCTGCATCTCTTAGATCGCAAGGGGCAAGACAGCCAGGGCTCAGGTGGATTCTGAAAGGCAAGCCCACAGCAAGGTCTGCAGGACGCGCTGCAGCACACTGCGTGCACACAGCAGCACAGCATCCTGTTTCCCTTACACTGTGTAAAAGTAGAAAAAAATACCTAAAAGAACTGCTGATAATGGGCGTGCACCCTGCTCCATTTCCTGAAACATTTAATTCTTTGAACAGAAAATGAGTACTTTCCAGCTGGAAAATACATCATTATCCACTTCCTTTGGTAATTTACAACACACTGTACATTTTTTATCTACTTCAATGTTAGTACTTGTAGTCTCTTCCCGATTCAACTACACTCAAGATTATTTTCTGTATTTAAAACTCACAGCCACACTGATTAGAAAGTGATCACATATTTATTTTTGAGAAGTTTTACTTATTACGTCAGAAACCTGGAGTCACAATACAGATGAGGCAAATCCAAATAAAAGCTTATTTTGCATTAGAAACTGACAGGGTATTAACAACTGTATCAGCTTAATCCCATTCTTTACAATTTTCTAGACAGTCAAGAGAAATTATCTCACACCAAAACATGAAAATGTGTTTTCAACATGTTCAGCAATAAAAGATGTGAAACAATAGGGAAAAAGGGTGATACTTAGTTGGGTAAACACTGCACCTTTGGAAGACATGAAAACCTGCATCGGGTTATTTCAGAAGGTTAACTGTTCACCATGGACCCAAACCCAGAGTTTGATGAACAACTAGCTTTGGATCATTTACTATTTCATGTAGAAGACTGAAATTTAAACTTTGTTAGACATAGATAATTTAATGGCTTAAATACTGGGATTTAAAAAGACAAGTTCTGCGAGTAAGTACAGGGAGGAGTGCATTTTCCTAACTCAGCAGAACACTGCTCCAACGTTCAAAAGGTTCTCAAGCTTGGATTCAACAAGTAACATCTCCCTAACAAAATAAATACGTGAATTTTAATAATTAAATCAAATCACTGAAGTAAAAATGAAAGCAACAGTCTCTATTGTCCGACGAACTTGACCAGCTTACAGTGCAAATTCCCCTCCAGCGAGTGCAGCTGAGCGAAGCGCTGGGCTCTGAGCGAGAGGCTAATAAAGGACTCGCGTTACCAGGGATTTATGCAAGCATAATCCCTACCTAAATGAAAATCAGTTTTGCATAAATAGAAGTTGTGCTTGTTAAACCAAGGAGGGAACCAAAGCCATTCAAAACAAGGTAATCGGGATACGGGACAATGAAGATCCAGGAGAACAAAGCAGCCCGAGCGGTTGCCCTCGGCCGCCGAACAGCTGAGCTGCGGGCTGCGCCCGTCACCACACACTGCTCAAACTGCACCTTCCTGAATGGCCACTGAAATACAATGCACACTGCTTATTTAGGATTTGACCTAAATACATGTGCCAGCCCTGTTTGCCTCTCATCACCGCTGCCCCAGCGCCGGATGGAGAGAAGGGCTGCGAGCAAGAGGCTGCTGCTTCCACCGCTCCGCTCCGGAGCCGCACGGCAGCTGACACAACCCAAAAGCAATCGGCATCAAAGTGGCTACGTTTAAACTGTCAGTGGAAAAAAACAGACAATCTTTTTCACACTCCTCAGGGCAAACCCCTGAATACATTACCAGCTGTTAGGCAAAAAAAAATTAAAAAAAAAAAAAAAAAAAAATAATTCAGCTTCCTTTGGAGGAAGCCTACACAGCAAGAGTTCCCACTCATGTCCAACCAGCCACATGGCTACCACAGCAAAAGCCACCTGCAATCTCACCTACATCACATGTTTAGAAATTAAAAACCCACCAAGGAGTCCCCTGTGGGAGCTGGGGCCTGAACTGGAAACATGGTAAATAGTTTTCTGTTTTCTTCTGTCAAACAGGACTGAATGCAAACTATCTTAATGTAATTTTTCCTTATTTTAAAAGGGTTTTAAACAACTAAAATTATGACCTTGCATCACTAGCCAAGGCTCTTTCAGAGTCTCTTAATGATTTAATTCATTAACTGTGTGGTCTCCTTAGGGTTACAGATTTTGTATGACAGAATGAACGAAGAGATCTGTTGAGAATTTAAAAGCCTCAGACTGAGGGTGGCCTGCAGAGTGCCATCACCGTTCACAGGGACGGGCACGCCGCAGTGCGAAGCTGAACCCTCCCTGCTCACATGTGCATGTCACAGGAGCAACAGACCCTTAAGCATCCTCCTGTCCTTCAGAAAGGGATAAGCACATTTTCACAGGATAACCTAAAATCCTGTAGAAGTTTTGGTTCTGACGGATTTGGGTGGAGCTCACAAACCAAGAGACTCCGCACAGCTGCAGTAAGGGCATCTCTACTTCACGCGACAAGACCCAGGGCTTGGGGTCTGACAAACCACTTCAGTTACTGGAGCGGAGGCGACCAAACAGGCTCCCATCCCTCCTTACCAGCATTCTTGCACAGAGGAATGAAAATAAAGGAACATTCAGTGATTTTTTTTAAAAAAAAGGCTGTTAATACTAATTACAATTAAATTACAAAGCACAGTTTGGCCAATAAGCTGAATGTGTCCTTTCTATTTGCAGTTCAAGTTCATCAACCTGGATTACGACCCGTACGCCTGTGAAGGGCACAGAGGGCGCAGCGTACAACACCGCCCCGCTCCAGCTGGAGAGCCCTCCCAGCTGACCTTCAGGAGACGCCATGGCTTTGGACTTCAACTTCTGCTTCGTACATTCGGGAAAAGCAATGCTAGAGTCTCCTTTAAGAGAGCTGCACACCTACTAAGAACATAATTACTGGTGAGTTCGACTGTTATTTTTCCTTAACTTTGAGGGAAATCAAGTACCACTAAAGCACAGTTAAAGAAGAAAAAGCAAATACTGGAGTTAAAAGGAGCGGGGCAGAAACTAAATGTTTTCAATCAGCTCCCACCATTTCCAAAGACTGTTACAGCTCCCAGCACATGTGAAGATCTGCTTTCACTATGCCCCTCAGCAGGTGTTGGACCTCAAACACCACCACTGAAAATAACAAACAATGCTAATGAAACTTCCTTCGACGCTAAACTCTGCTATACAAGCAAAGAATATTCATAGAAATGTTGCTCACAAACTCCTGGATGTTTACTTACAGACACATTTTAACCATTTGCAGAAGAAAAAAATAGTCTACTTACATCTTCAGTGTCCTTAACCCGTAAAATCTGTTCCCGCAGGTCCTGTAAGTCGTTAAATGTGGACTGTGCTGTTATAGAATATACTAGTGCAAACCCCTGGCCATTCTTCATATAGAGATCTCTCATTGCTGTAAATTGCTCCTGGAATCAAATATTTTTTTAAAATAATTAGCTAGTGAATGCAGCTAACGAACATTTACAAAGAAACACTTTTACTGTAATGGACAAAAAAATAAATCACCGTACAGCATGCGTTTATATTTTTACTCCTTACAGAAATCTACTGATGCATGCAAATTTAATAAAAGCACTAACACATCTCTTTCCCTTTGTTCCCCCCCCCCCCCCCGCCCCGAGAAAAAGACTTCTTGAAAAAATGGGAAAAAGATCAAGAAGAGCAATGAAAATGTATCTGCAGACAGACTGTTGTATGCCCCAAATATAATACAAGGTATTAAGATTTGGTTGACATATTTTGTAGTGATCTTCCATTTATTTTCTGATATGGTGTTAAGCACGAGTCTGCCATCGCAACAATTCCCCAGACAACAGATATGGACTGGAAATTCAGTTCCTCCTCTAACACCACATTGAAACAGGCCTAGGTGTCCCACACTCACGATTTACTGTGAGCACGACTGCGTGGGAAGGCACTGCCTGACCACCTCTGAACATATGCAACTGTACAGTAGTCATCTCTAGCATGAAAGTGGCTTAAAGGTTCAATGCAATGAAATGCAAGAGCAGGCTGGAAAATCTGTACCAGATCAGAGCTGCCTTTGTCCAAGCCTTTGAAAGGAAGCTTTACCAGAACTGTGTAACAATGATTTCTGCTTCCACGCCTTCACATTGCTGTTGATAGTTTTCAAAGCTTTCTAAATAAAACTGACTGTTAGGGAGCGTGTCCTCCCCTTGTGATGTGCACTCAACCATTACAAGGTCTGTTTACTTAGTGACAGGCCTGTGTGTGGCTGTCGGTGACACTGGTGTGGCAGTAGGCGACACTGGCACGGCAAAGGGCGCCGTGGCGTAGCCCCGGCTGCTCCCAGGCTGGAAGGATGACATGGGCCTCCCAAAGCTGCAACGGCAGCGCCAGGAAGGTGCCGCCTGGGTAAAGGAGTATTCCTTGGCAGGTACAAAATCTTTACTGGTGCAATCCTCTCCACGTACGCTGAGGCGACCTGCTGTGAGGCACTCCCTATGCACTGCCTGGAAGCAGCTTCAGTCTGTGTCTGTGTGCTCTGGCCACCTGCAGACTTCACACGTAAAATTATCCCGTATCAGTATGCTGATAGCGCGACGACGGTGGATGGCAGAGCAGAGGTGAGTGGCACAGCATGCACCAACCTTTGTGTCCCAACACTGGGGCACCAGCTGGCAACAGGTTCACAACGCTGCTGGCAGGGCTGCAGAAGGCTCATTCACCACGCTGGGTTTTGGTTTGCTTAACAAAAGCATCCCGTTTAAATTACTGCAGCTGATCTATTGGTTTTGCTTGGGCCGGATTACTGTTCTAGTCTAAGTTGTAATCTTAACATCTCATCATCTCATTCTTAACAAAGAAACCCCATACCAATTAGAAAAAGAAATTATACTTACTGTCCCTGCTGTATCGAGGATTTCAAGCATACACTGTTGACAGTCTACTTCCACTTGCTGGGGAAAAAAAAAAAAAAGAGAAGAGACAAACACAATTAAAACTAAAATGTCTGAAATGGGACAGGCAAGAGGAATCTCAGCTTAATTTTTACTTCTGTCGCAAAGAGCTCTGTAAGCAAGCTGCCCAGCTGCACTTCACCAACACTAAGAGAAGCACCACTATTAGAGGATTAATTATGCCCCAAGCCAGGCATTTGGGTCAGCTCAGGGACTCTGCTGATTACAAAGGCTTAAATGAGCAGCTCATTGTAAACATCTCAACATAAGTGAGATAACATCCACCCTTACAAATCCAAGGACCTTAAACTTCAATTTCTTTTTGCTGCTGGGGGAGAAGGGAGTAAGGAAAAAGAAAAAGTAAAATATTTAGTAATCCTCACAGTTAGGCTTAGCAAGTCTTCCACTCACTGAGAAATGTCTCAGATCCAACAACGGTAATTCCAGGAAAGTCAAATAAATTTAAAAGCAGAATTCATCACACAATTTACATTTAATTATCACAGGCACAAATGCTACAGGCTTTTGTTTTATGTTTTGGTGCCTTTAATTATGGTAACATTTATGCTAATCTGTAAAACAATGGATTACTTGACATCAATCGAGTGAAGAAAGCGGCTCTGTTGGTAGAATTACGTAACATGGCAGCATCAGGGATCCTGACAAGGACTTTTGCTCAGCAATTACAAGCCTGCATCTAAAACAGCTGTAAAGAATTCTATATGCCTTCAAACCAAGCAGAATGCATTTATACTACATGGCAAATTAGCCATTCCTAAAAGAAAACAACAAAAGGCAACTGCTACGCTACAGTAATATAACCTCTGTGATGAATGGTGTATGTATCCTCTATAACAACTCCTACAGGTAGCACACATGTAGCAAATACGGGTATCTTTTATGTTTTGAAGTAATAATTATATGTCAAATTACAGCAAACAGATCTGAGTAACAGTCTGACCCTAGTTTGGTTGAGCTGTTTCTATCCCCAGGCATCAAGCAGAAGCACTGGCAGGAGGACAGGCAGTACATTCACCTGCCAACCACCACAGCTCATATCCCAGTACAAGTGGAAATTGGTGATGGTTCAGGAACACACACCAGACTGATCTCTGGGCAGGTGTAGTAACCTCTAATGAAGAAACAGGCAAAGAGTGGAGAGCTGCAGCCTCAAACCGCCTCAACTTGAGTCACCGGAGATTTAAAGTGAAAGCTCTTGGATGTATGGAGTAACACAGGTTTAATCCTCCTGTTAAACAGAGCTAAGTTAGGGAGCAGCCCAATTAACAGCAAAATTTGTCATTCCCTGGTAATAAAGCTTTATAGTAGCCGATACAATTTGTCTGATTGCATTCTGATGCCCTAAGCTAGCAAGCTCCCTTTGGCTTTACAGAGTACTTATCTGCATGAAACCATTTCCAAGACTGATGCTTTTCTACTCATCGCTTTCCTGCTCCGCTTTTATGCAGCCATTACATTTTCTCAGAAAAGATCCCTTCTCATTCCGATAAGCTTTTGTTGCACTATTAAAAAGAAGCGAGCTCTCTGAGACTTGAAAGAAATAAAAATGATGTTATTTTACCTTTCTGTATGAATCTTCTATTGTTGGGTCATATTTTTCAACAAAAATTCCCTGAACAAACTGTACAGTCTGAGGAGAAAGGAAAGAATAAAAAAGTTAAGTGAACTGAACAGGACCAGTAACATTTACCAAAACGCAATTCATGAAAAAGTAACACCACAAAAACTACTCAACACTGCTGTTAAAACTCAACAGAGCACAAAAAACCACACAAATTTTCAATTTTTAAAATTAAAAGTTTGCATACATTCTCTTGTTTTAAGAACCGCTTTATTCAGGCTTTTTTTCCAAACTTTTTTGAAATGTAAACCATTTGCTTGCTTGCTTCTTTCATAGAAGATTATATCCTCAAAAATGTCTTTACTTCACATTGACTTTAGAAGACTAAAAAACACCAAATATGGAAGACTTGAAATTTAATCAGAAGATCTGGCAATCTGTACAGTGTGGAAAAGTACGGTATGGAAAATCCACATTTCAACTCAAATCATAGTAGAGTTACAGTGGAGCTACCCTGAATTACATGCCCTGAGCACAGACATATTTCAGAGCAGCAAGTTAAACCTGGAGTGTCTCCAGACACTCAATTTGTATTGAACCACTAAAGGAAGAGGCATCATTCATTTCAAAGAGGAAGCCTTTCTTCTATATAATTATTGAAAGCAAATCTACTCCAAACATTCCACCCAGCTGTCATTCGGACGTGGCCCGTCTCTGGACATGCAGGCTCTGTGCGTGGCCTGCTTTGGCTCCTGTCAGTCCGCAGCTTTACTGGTCCTCTGCATGGCAGAGCTTGCCGTTTCTTTTTGCCCCGCGTCCCCACGCTCTTACCTACAATAATCTGTAATAACAGTACTGCAGCACAGGAGTGTCCAGAGGTTGCGCTGATGTTGGTAAAACAAGGTGGTGTGTGTTTGTAAAATTAAGCGCCAAGATCCCAGCACTTAATTTTGTCTCTTTAAAAATCAACAAACACACCCACTACCTTTTGCCAACTGAATTTCCCACAAGTTTTTAAATACAAATCCTGCAAAGTTGCTACCTGTTTTGAGAAGCTGTATTTTATCTGGACAGAAGGCTGAGACTTTTCTACAAGAGCGTTCACACTTGTCACGCAAGTACTTGCAAGCTTTTTGAGTGGCATATGCCAGATACACATAGAACATCTTGCTGTATGCTGGAAACTGAGCAGTTCTTCAGTTTGCTTTCTTTTATCATAAGAAGAAAAGATTTCTAGCACTACCTCATTTAAAAATCATCCTGTATCACTAAACCTCTTTCACACTCTAACAATCAAAGCCTTTGCTTCTCCAATATTTTCTTGTCACACTGAATGGTTGTCCCAGCCTGCCTTTCAGATAACAGATCTCAGCAAAATCATCATCTTAAGATACCACTGTTAACGTGGGTTAGTGTTATACCAGCAATGGAAACCAATAATAATAATTGTAGGTTACAGATGACATTTTAGGATTCTCAGCAGAGCTGCTAATCGAAGAGGATCCAAAGAAGGTTTCTATTTGCCAGGAGGCTAACATTCGAGCACTGAAGTCTGTCACATCTGTACCACTCTATTCTGGGAACTGTGTTTGCGCACCAGCCTTCACTGTGGGACTCTGACAAACCACTCACGACATTTCAACTTTCTACAGTAACACTCAAGAGTCTTATTTCATATCCACAAACACAGTATTGCTCTGGAAGAAAATTAACTGAACCCACGCATTCTCTTTTCAAGTTGTTTTATTTCCAATAAATCGCTGTTCTAACCTTTGTTATCTCAGCAGGTGCTTGTGTGTTCACACAGACATCACTTACACACAAGCATAACTACGACAATATTCAGCTTCATTCATAACCTATGTTACTACGTAATACTCTTGATCTCTGATGTATTTCAGAGTATAGGTGGAAAGAGAGGCCCAGGGAGAAGATACAAATTTGGGGTTGTTTTCAGGTTATGCATGGATCCAAGACTTTTATAACTTTCCCTTTGTTTGGGGGTTGTGCATCCCAACTTCAGTTTCCAGCTCTACATAAGAACGATGCACAACTGGATACTCTTGGTAATACTGTCTACCCACTGACACTCCAGAAAATTTTTACCCTCAGAAATCAGGAGAAAACTACTGCACAGGAAACAAAGAAGTTACAAAATAACTGTGCCTTAATAACGGTGAAGTTTTTTCTGCTATCCCGTCATCCTTACCAAAAGGCACAATCAGCATCGTATCAGCACAGAAGAGTTAGAACAATAAGGAGGATTTGCAGGGAAACAACACCATCTTGTAACCTACACTCTCAATGAAAACACACAACTGAAAACGAACACCAGCCCCTTTGTCAGGCAGTTTAGTTTATACTGTTTGAATAAAGAAATTTTAAAGTGACCTCTGTATTATCTGAAATTCCACCTTGCAACCTTTCCTTGCTAAGGCTTGAAATAGGTAGACAGTCATCTTGAAAGCTAAATATTATTCACTCTTAGCTGCTAACTGGCACTTATTGTGTCCTGTTACAAACATAATGGATCAATGTTGCATATGAATTACAATATATGCTTACTTAGCACCCAGATTTTCAAAAGGAATTTAACTTTTGTTTACCAGACTCAGTATTTGCATTTCAGCTTTTAAAAAGGCCAGAGATGGATGCTGACTAAGATTTCACATCACAAATAAGGAAATTAAAGTATTTCAGATACTGAGTAATTTTTATGTACAGCATTATTACTAAAGTGCCCCATTTTACAGTGAGGTTTTCAATGTCATATAACAAAGGGAATATAGTCCATCAAGGGGATGCTGGTGGAAAAAGTAATACAGATTGCTTAAATTGCTCGAGAAGAATAGAGCGTATCAAAAAAATTTTACACCTACATCTTTTGAAGATTAGGATAGGATCTCTGAAAAAGTATACCAAATTTGATACCTAATTGAATAATCTTTCCTCCTGTTCATCTGGATTCTGCAGGTGATTTACCAAGATTATGAACAGCCCATTTCAGCAGAATAAACAACGGTGTCAGAAGCAGTGTCTACCACATGAACGGCTGGTCAGCTATTATCATCTTCTGTGAAAAGGAACACAGTGTTGTTCCTTGTTTTAAGATAACTTTACACTTGACCAGTTCTTCGCCTTTCTTGTTGGAGTGAGCTGCTTGACTGATCTGTGATAAATATGTGACAGAAATCTCTCTTACAATGCTTTACTATCAACTCTGCTATGTAAACCTCTTACTAGAAACAACACAAGTACTTAAGGATTGCAAAGTGTCATCAGTCCACTCAACCCTCTGCTCTGCAACACGCTGGAGGTGCCTTTCTCATTCTGCCCTGTGCTTTCAGTCCTGGCTTTTCATCCAGGTTCTATCCAGGATGGAAAACACACAGCCTTCAAGGTACGTAAGGCTGCAACCATCCCTGATTCACTGCTGTGCACAGTGAGGCTTCACTCCCTGTCCCAGTGTAGGTTAGCCTTTTAATACTTGGATATAGCCATTCAGTCATTTATAATATTACACCATGCAGGAAGCAGAAATGAAATGCTGGCTATTGTAACAGTGACTAATCACCTGACGCTTCTCCAAAACATGACATGCACAGCTACTTCAGCAGCGTAACAGTGGCTACATGGAAGTCACTACACGTTAGAAGTAACATATCCCAATGCATTTCATAAACGTCTGCAGTGACAGAGGCCAAGTTTGAAGCTTGTGTATGGGTTTCAGAACTGCTTCCCAAAACTCACCAAAGCGGACTTCCCCACACCTCCTGAACCAAGGACCACTAGCTTGTACTCACGCATGGTGTGGTCTGTTCAAATAGCGACAACCTGGAAAGGAGGAAGAAAGCCAACAGTTAAAAGCGTACCTGCGCATAGTACAAATACATGGCACTGTCTTCTGAAAGCAGCAACGCTCCCCTGCTCCCACTACTCCTGAGAACAAAAATCTCTTTAGCAACAGCTATGGTTTTTATTTTTCCACTTGGGTTCTCATGTTTAGAAGGCTGCTCCAACAGCCCCAGGTTATACACGATGCGCAAAGCCGGACCGGTGAGGCTGCTGGTGCTGTGAGAGGAAGAGGATGAACACACCATGGCACAAACAGCGCAGCCACACGCACTCGCTCCCAGCTGTGCTGGGTACCACAAGCTCTCACTGCCTGTCCTCTGCGTTCTCAGCATTTTATAGCATAAAACAATGAGCATTGGACAAGAAAATTAGATCAGAAAGATGCAAGTAGAGAGGTTTACTTCTCCCACCCAGCCCCAGCAGGGAAGGATTCAGGTCAGTATTTTCTCTCTGGAAAAGGTCAGGCCTAACTTACAGCTGCCAAGGCAGAACCTCTCTGCTCACCCAAGCAAGGACTCTGCCTTTTTATGGAAATCTTGCAACTCCTTCAACTCACTATGCAGCACCAGAAAACTTCTCTTTCTCATCGAGATTCCCTGACAAATAAGGCAAATGACAAAGCTGGTGATAAACATTTTACACTATGTTGACATTATAAGCCAGGCTGGGCTGTCCCTATCAACAGAGCTCAAGCAAACAATGACCTCAGCAGCTAATTATCTTCCCCAGCAAGATACGCTTTCTTCCCAAGTAAGGCTTCAGAAACACGAGCACTATGAGGCTGGGCAAGCTGCATTTCTCAAAGGCATTTCAAACTAACATTGCCATAGGATTCATGGGTTCACTGGCTACAGTTTGAAGATTGCTTTAAAAATCAAAATGTATTGCAAGTAGCTTGATAGAGAAATGCATCACCTTGTCGACTGCTGTTAACAACGGTCTGCAAAGAACAGGGATAGTATTTTTAGCTTTGCAACTGTGGACAATTCCCTGACAATCTGTGTCTCACATTTATATAATCATTAAATCAGGACAGGTTTTTTTCTATCATTTGAATTCCCAAGGGAAAGCTCTAAAACAGAGGCAAAGGGAAACCCACGTGCTGCTGCACACCCATAGCTAGTCCCTGCCGGGGCGCAGCAGCTGAACACATCACTGGAGACCTCGCCCAAACATCCTACTTTTAACCCTCATCCACAATATGTTTTATGGTCTAAATGTGACACAAGTACAGGTTTAAACAAAAATAAAAATCCCATGTGCAGCTGGAGAGGGGCATACAAATTCTGTGGCCCGTTCAGCACAACTGTAAGCTCATTTGCAAGAACAGAAATACAGGGTTTGCCTGCCCGCTTAGCCAAGCTGCCCATCCCTCACCCAGGCTTTAAAGGGGGAATAAAGCTGAAGCTATCAGCAGCAGCCCACAGTTTTAAGCACCCTGGGGTGGTTCTTCAACTCTTGCAGCCTATATTAACTGCCGTTGCTTAACTTCAGAGAAATTGTGAAATTAAGTCAAACTGAAAGGGATTTTCCAGAATGATAACTCTGAATATATCTAAAAGCAGAGCAAGCAATTATCTATGCACTCTAGTAAGTTGACAACATTTCTGGTTAAAATTCTGGCAGCTGTAAGCTCTTCTGCTTGAAAACTTCCGCAACAAGTAACATTCACTTCCTTTCTTTCAAAAATCATGACACTGGATGGGAAGGAAAGGGGAATTCCAATTAGCAATGATTTTCCCCTTGATAATCCTTAGAAATTAAAAGGTGATGCATTTTTTGTAAAGTATACATGCAACTTATTGATCCAGTTTCCTTTAATCTTCCTACAGTTCCACTGTCTGTTCCACCTAAGAAAACCCAGAAGGCAATTAAGCTAAGGGTTAAATTTAGCTGTGAACTCTTTCACTTCTTATTTATAGTAAAAATAGTTGTGGGAAAGTTTCATCTGGGAGCAGTACAAGACTAACTTCTCATTTCTTCGCTACAGTATTTGCTGATTTTTTTTTTTTCAGGTGCAACAGGAAACCAAGATCCTGAAACGCATGAGCCTTATTACTGTAAGCCCCACATGCCTTAATTATCTTGTATTTCTTTCACAAGTCGGTTAATGCTATCTGTTTATACAACATGAATAGACTGCTCAAGAAATTACTATGCTGCATCCTAGCCAACTTTTCATTTGGCAACTGTTTATGCCCACCTATACAGTTAGACACAGTAGCATTCATTTCCATCCAGAGCTCTGTGTAGTGGAGTTACATGCTGTGAAGCAACAGCAATGTTTGAAAATGCAATGAAATTATGGGTGTTAAGTGTTTCTTTCAAGGCAAGAAAAGAATATGATCACCAAAGACTGTAAAAAAGAAAGTAACTTTCAGTGCTGTCATAGATGTCGTGAAACTGGTCTCATTAGTTTTGAACGATGTGATGCAAAAATAAAGCAAAAGCTGAGCGTGTCTCCTTGCTCATGCTCCCTTTTCCCATACACACACAGCCACTAGCTGCGGCAGGACAACTGCAGGGCACAGAGCGTGTTTCACACCAACCCATCGCTGCCCAGCGCAGCAGGCTCCCTCTTCCCTGC
This sequence comes from Falco peregrinus, assembly GCF_023634155.1. Taxonomy (NCBI): domain Eukaryota; kingdom Metazoa; phylum Chordata; class Aves; order Falconiformes; family Falconidae; genus Falco; species Falco peregrinus. The sequence goes on along the minus strand of NC_073736.1, from coordinate 6,860,440 downwards.
TGTATCAGACTCTCCGACCTACCCAGCACCTGTACAGCCATTTTAAATACAGAGCAATAAATTAGCAGGGTTCGGATTTAATCTATATTAATTAACAAACTTTGCTTCTACACTGCAGAGCACCCGACATGTCAGGATTAATCTCTGCTTTTCTTTATTCTTTAACAGGGGCATCTAGGCTACTGTCCCCAGCACTGTCTGGGAAGTGACAGTAAAAGATGCTCAGCTATTCACAGCATCAGCCCTAAGATGACCAGCTCCTACACGAATGGTGAAGGGTCCTACCCTGTGAACAGATGAGAGGTGAGGAAGAGAGACAGAGCATTTGTTTTAATATACAAAAATGAAAGGCAGTGCAGGCAGGATGGCAGAAGGATCTCTGAGGAGGACCCGCAGATGAATGTAAATACAGATGAAGCTGGAACCTGAAACTCTGCTCTGAGGGCCTGCTCACCTGCACCTTTATTCAGCCAAGCACTCATGCACTCTCTTAACGGCACGAATCATCTTTCAGCCTGTTGCAACCGGGTGGCTGAATCAGGGTGCAAAGCAGCAAAACTTTCAGGGTATTTCCCAACCAGCGGAAGAAGCCAGGCAGAGGCTGCGGGGAGGGTGGCACAGAGAGAACAGCTGAAGCCCTTCAGAGATAAACCTGATGCAAATACTAGCCGCTCCACTTACAAAAGTTTCACCAGTTTATCAAGAAGTTTATAATTTGGGTCGTGGGGGAGAGAGAAGTATGAACAAAGAAGATAAGCGAACACAGCACTGAGAGTGGGTGCAAGAACTTCACACTGACCTGAAATGCAACATGCACCCTGTGAAATGCAAATGCACGAGTACAGTTTTATACATCTGAAGGAGGCAGCTCGTGTTTATCAGTTTCTCCTTCCTCCTCCAAACACTGACAGAGCTACGAGTAACAGGAGGTGCAAATACATGGCTCAACGCGAAGAAGGCAGTGTAACAGCACGTGGTCTGATGGTTTTGCATAACCTGATGAAACGTTGGCCCTAACCGATGACACAATCTCCATTAAGACAATAATACAACTCTTAAAAAGATAAAAATCAGAGCAGACACATTCTCTGAAGATTCAGCCTTAAAAAGAAAAGCTATGGACTGTAATCACAGATCTGTATTTTGTACAATAGCAGAGACGACATCAGGAAAGACAATCCAAAACTTTGCGATTCATTTCCCCACTACAGGAAACAAGATTCAGGCAACATTTTATTTTAAATGATGCATTACACACTTAATCAATTCTCAAATTTCCCCAACTGCCAATGTTTTCCAAGTCAGCAATTTAATTTGAAACATATTGGGAACATTAAAAAACTCATACCTTGGCATAAAAGATCTCTCATCAGTGTTAGCAGCCCCTACAGAAGGTTTTTCGAGGCTCCCTACAAGGGACTGGAAGAAAAAGAAGAATTAATAACTTTTCAAATGACAGTGTATACATCAAATATTCTCTTTATGGTTTCAAACCACAACACGCCTGTTAAAAAATTTGCTCTTTGCTTTACCAATGGAGCTCTACGTGATTTCTGAATACTCAAATCAAATTACCTTAAGAACAAGAACTCCAATACAATTTAACCTTAACAGCGAAAGATTGGGAGGGTCAGGTGGAAGCCAATGGCAAAACACAATTCCTACTTGATTATGTCATTAAAAAACACTTTACAAACTGGACTTGCAGTTACTGAGACACAACATTAAACTTTCTTAGGTTAAAAAGTAAAAATCAAGCTCACAACTGTAAAGTTCATGTTTCTGTTTAACACAGGACTGCACTGGCTTTTGGAAGCAAGAAGTAAAACTTGTCCCTGGGCTACACAGCGCCTGGAGCTGGATGGCTGAGCTGACACTATCTCACACATCCAGTGATGAAGCTTCAGCCCAAAAGCAGAGTAACCACAGCTGACGAGTCTCACGTTCCGAGAGCCACAGCGTCCCCACCGCCCTGCTCAGGGCGGGCTGGGCCAGCGCTCCAACATCTCTTGTCGCGGGACAGGCTGTGGCAGAACTGCAGCAGCGCAGGATCGTGCTCTGGCTCGGTCCTCCTTGCCTCCCATCGGCTCGGGCAAGGGCTGCTCACCCTGTCACCTTGTTGGATTGAGATTTCATTGACAGGCACAGGTTACTTGCGGTTTTGGGGTTTCCCTCCCCCCCTCCTTTTTTTAAACAAAAATTTCAAGTTCCTTATTTTTGCCTACCAGATTTGATAGCAATAAAATACAGTGCAGCCATGGTAGGAAAAGACAGCCATCACAGGGAAAAGTACTTCCCTTCTTATGCACAGTTTTCAAATCATTATCTAAATAGCTTGTCTGTTGTTCCCTTTACATCAGTTTTTACTGGATTTATGCAAAGTTGCCGCTTCTGTCCACGACCCCCTGTACCTGTTACTTGATGACTGCATTTGCAGAAAGTTCACACAGATTTCTGAAGTCCCACTTTTTCCCTTTCCTCTGACAACACTTTCTACCCCAATACCATGGATTTCACTCCTAAATAGATATTTACAGCTATCCTCTCTTGATTTCTAACCGTTCATTGTTCAGCTAACCTCGTGGGAGTTTTAAAGAACAGTTCAATGACCAACTACTATTGAAAGTCAACAGGATCTGGGCGGGCTCCCACCTCCCTTCTTCCAACTTACTTGGAACTCCCTGGCTGCCACTTTTGCACCTGCAGCATGCCGTGCCTGCACCAGCGTGGGAAAGCATTACCCCAGAAACCTGGGGAAATGTGCTTCTGAAGAACAAGCTACAGATAACAGATCAGCAAAGATATTTAAAAACTGGGTTGGTACTAAATGAGTCAGAAGGTCATGGCTGGACTGAGAGGCAAGGGGGAGGCAGGGCAGACGGGGAGGCATCTGCTGCTCTGCAGCTCCCACGTGCTGCGGTGAAACCACCGGGGCAGGCGCTGGATTACTTGGCAGCTGAAGCAGGGCTGGAAACACCACCAGGGGTACCGGCTGGGCTTCCACTGTGTGCTGAGCACACGTCCAGTAGGTAGGTTTAAACAGACACAGCCAGACTTTAACAGATTAACAGACTCCATCCACTCTGACAAACTGGATTAATCAAACCCTCACCGAAAGCTGGCTGCTATGGAGCTCCAAGCACACGGGAGCTTCCTGTGCTCTCTGGGTTCTTTCCTCATCTCCCACAGTTTGCTTTTCCCACAACAAAAAGACAATTTTCTCCTGCAGGAGGGATGGGCCCTGCTTAAGTCAAATCACCATGTTCCTGTGGACTTTTTCTCCCTAATATACTCTACACACGACTTCAGAAGACAAACCGAGGTCAGCCTAACCCCATTTGAGGTTGTATCAAGTTTGCAACGCGCTTCAGGAGATGAAAACTGTACTTTCTAATATCAAGAATGTAGGAGAAAGCCAGCTGTGTTTAAAGCATCCCCCAGCCCTGAGTGATTTTAAAGGGGAGAAAACATCACTTAACTACTCACAATCAGCACTGCCATAGTAAAATCTAATGACTGCTCCAACACCTATGAAGTAAAATTATTTTATGGAATCCATAAGGTTTCTTTTTTGTAAGGAACACACAACGCCTGTGCAACCACGCTGCACCTCCGCAGCAGAGCTGCATGATCTCGGCTGCTCACCCCTGCGGGGAGCTGCACCACGCACCAGTGCCAGGCGCAGTATCACCGCACACAGGAAACAGAAGCATCTGGCACTGATGCTATCGACGTCCCTCTGAAACGAATCTGGCATCCTGTTCCGTACCTCTCCAGCTCGTGCACCAGCCCTGCTGTGCCCCGGCCCCCGCTTCCTCCTCCAGCCACCTGGCTGGCCCCAAACCGCAGCAGGATGAGGGGGACAGGTCGTCCTCCCAGCCCTGCCCGGGCATCACCGACATCACATGTGTGACACTGCTTGAAGAGCACCTACAAGCTGTGACAAAAAGAAAAGGGCAGAGGGGAGAGCATGGAGGTGTACCCAGCCAGCAGATACAGCATGCTGCCAGTCCTCGAGAGCAGACTCGGTCCCAGCACCACTGTCTCCCTGCCCCAGTAATCCTGCTGGCTCCTTGTCCGTGTGCTTTAAAAGGCTGTACCACTTGCAATATCACAACTCACCAGGACTGAACTGCAACAACAATGTTACTTCCAATAGCAGTCACGGCCATGGCTACACCCTACAGCCTGCGAAGGGTCCTTTGCCTTCAGCCCTTCATAGCCTCATTGCCACCAGCTACACCAAAGTCTCTATCCACTACCAAAAGCTGACAGCTCAGTGTTTCTCTCTGGTTTCAGAGTAGCAGATCAACATCCATAGGTAAGCAAGGGCAGTAGTGCAGGAAGCCTCGCATTTTCCTTTTCCCTGACGACTCCGGGCTCCCCTGGCCGGGGTGGAAACCAGTACGCGCCAACTCCTGAGCCTGCAGCCTGGGGAGCGCAGACTTACCCGTCAATGTGGGGGGTAAGTTCAATGAAATCAATGAAAGCCACCATCTCCCTGGACACTGGACCACTGCAGCAGGGTCCTGTCCTGCTCCCAATGCGTCCATAAAGAGGCAGAAGACAAGGCGGTATTTCCCAGTCACACGCCTGCCCTACGCTGCCAGCGGTGCGGGGGCACAGCGAGACAAGCCCTTGGAACATGTCCCTGGTCCTTCCAGTCCCAGATGAGGCTGTCTGGGTTTATGTGGCTACACACTCTTCCCAAGAGCATTTCTGAAAGCTTCCAAGGGATTAAAGAAACAACTGTTCCTCTTTTAATGCCAGAATCATAGGAAGTTTAAATGAAAACCTAGGAAATTATTTTTTTTTTCAAAATATTTCTTTTTAGTAGCTCTGCTTCCAATGCTCCAGAGCCATAGGCACATGCCACACTGGAGCCACAGAAATCAAAATTTTTAGAAAGATAATGAAGCTGTCATAATACTTGTCAAATATTTTTCCAAATGTAATAGGAATTGAGTGTACAGCAATGCAGAGAACATTCAGGCACCTCTTGCTGCAAGCATCTGCCTGGATCTAATTTGTACAAACTTGAAAACAGGGATTTCTAGTGAAAGCACTGACAAAGTCTCAGCTGTAAGACTAAAGATAGACGAAAACTCAGCGCCGCAGACTGCATTTTCACTCAAGAAGCACCATGTGCAGCCCTACTTTAAAAAAGGGTGAGTGAAAAGGAACAGAAAAGCGAGGCACCGAATGCGCACACCCCAAACCACAAGCATCAGTCCCTAGAGACAACATGAAACGGCCTCTCAAGGTGCAGCTTCTACAGCCACATGCACTGTTAACCCGACATCTGTTTTGCTCTCTTGCTGTTCCCCAGAAAGATGCACTGGGACAGAGAAAGACAGGGAAAGGTGTCCTCAAGACAGAGGGGAGAGGTGCAAGGAGCAAACACCACTCCCTCAGCTTTAGAGAAGGAAAAAAAAAAAAAAAAAAAAAAAGAGAATAAACACCTCCTGAGTGCTGGCTTGCTTATCCTCCGCACCTCCCTTTTTCTAGCAGTTTGATGTTCACATGCGGAAATCAAAATATTTCCATGGGGAAATGTGCTGTCAGCATTTTACAGATTTGGGAGAGAAAGGCACAGATGTCTGTGTGAACTCCAGCACCCCCGGTCTGGAGTCACTTCAATGTGACTTTAAAGTACAATTATCCTGCTGCCACCCCAGCAGCCATCGCCTTCCCGTTTTCCCCAGAAAGGAGTAGATTCTTGGGACGTTACAGCCACATGTCTTGGTTATTTTTACCCTGGCAGCTAAATACTGGATCATGGCTACTATAAACAAACCTGTTTAATTTTGAACTTGTAAGTGTTGTTCGTGCCAGTTTTTTAAGTTACTATAAACCAGGCCATGAAAAGGGATGGATTTTTTTTTTAAAAAAGCATCTACTAAACATTGCTTAATATCCTACCAAAATCCTTTCATTGCTCATAGCCATGTTTGCAAAACAAACTCAAATCCAGCACTTTCGCAAAGGAAAGATTTACGATGATCAAAATCACACTAAAACTGGCAGATCCCTTCCACAATAAAAAACCCAAACAAATACAAAGAATGATACAGCAATGAAGTCTGGAAACACGGGACCTGGGGCTGTACCCTTGGCTTCACCGAGGACCTGCACTCGTCAGACCACAGGCTGCAAAGCGCCAGCAGCACCGCACCAGTCCGACTGCCCAGCTCCAGCAGTGCCGAACCACAGCTCCACTCACCATCTGCTCCCTAATATGTTATACACCATGTTCTTAGATATTAAATTACTCAATGAAGTCAAAAGCATGTTAAATACTTCCCTAACATTAATCAAAGCTGCCAACAATTATGCAATTGTTACATGTGAGCTAAGGAAATGTGCCGGGAAGAGAGATGGTGGATCACACATGAAAGGGTGTTTGTCTGCAAATCACACAATTAATTAACAAATACCTTCCCTAAAAAGTAACGAGACAAACACCCCCATAGAGTTATCCTGTTAGTTAGCACAGAATTTACTTAAATAATAAAAATCACTGCCATGGACGCACTCGCCACGTCCCTTCCCCAAGGCAGTCAATCTCCCCATCACCTTTAGGGTACACAGAAAGCCTGCTCCACCTTTCCCGAGGCCATCAACACCAGAAGAATGAGAGGGACAACGTGCCCCCCGCCCCCCCCCCCCCCCCCAAAAAAAAAAAAAAAAAAAAAGAGACAAAACTAAGCAGAAAGCAGGACTTCAATGTGACTTTAAAGTACAATTTGACAAACCTCCATTTGCCAGTCTTCAGAGTCTGCTTCTGTTTCATTAGTCGCTGTCACTGCGGTAGTTGACACCCAAGTCAATGTATTTTATATAATGACATTATATAATAGCATACATCTTTATACATTACGGCAGGAATCTCACCCTCAATTTTGCAGTTTTAACAGTAAAAATATTATCATTTCCACTGACTGCTTTCAACATCCGATCAAATACAAATCAAGACAAGTGTATAACCGTATGCATAATCATGTTGTAGGACGAGTCGCCACCCAACTGTGGAGCATTACTGCTTCTGCACTACACATCCAACCCCTCCAGGTTTGTAAGCTTCTGTCCTCCTAAATTCAATGCAGGCCAAAACCTAAGTGATTTCGTGTAAAAACAAGGAAACATTTTGGTTCCAGGCAGGAATTTACATTGCCTAATCAACCTATTTTATAGTTCAGTAATTTCAGCATTTAGAAAACAGGTATTTTGGACATTCAGAAACACATGTGCTTCTCAGGGGAAGCCCAAGTATGCCAAAGAACTGAAGCAACTCACAAGTGAGTTCCAGTTCCCTACAAGAAGACTTGGGAATTCAATTTAATCCTGAGCCACTACTACACTAAAAAGCATTTTAATAAATTGAATTCACCGTGATGAGTGAAAAGCGTAACAGTATTTCAATATCGTAACATTCTAGTATTTCTAATTGAGAACTTTCATCGATAATTCATAAATTTACAAACAAGAAGGCAGCAACATTTTAATAATATACCTTGTCTAAGTGAGAGGCAATCACAAATCAGTAATTTAAATCTAAACATGGGGGGGTAGGTGTTTTTGAAGTACTAGATAAAAAAAAAAAACAAAACCACAGCAAGAAGCACACACGAGAAATAAGCTAGTGACAAGCCAAGTAAGCAAACAGGTATTTGAGAACCCTTGAGAAGAACGTCATTGTTCTGAGATGTTACTTGAGGTGTTCAACCAGAAAATGCCAGAGACCAGCCTTCAAATCTCGCACGCATCCATTCTGAAAATCTCAAAGCCTGACCATGCGCTGCTCTGAGCCACATCCAAAATGCCAGTTTCTGCGTAATTCCACATCTTCCGTGGTGTATTGTGAAGGTTACTGATGCAGGGCCAAAGCCATAAAAGCCTGGGCTAAGAGTAAAGTCCTCTAGCAACAGAGCCGTCCTTTCCGACTTCAGTTTGTGCTGAACCGGAGCTTTCAGCAAATTAACTACAGCACACACAAACAAGTCAGCGACACAAACGTCTTTGAAAATAGCTGCAATTCTGTAATTTGAAAAAGTGATTTTACACACAAAGATACTGAGATTGATCCTCCCCAGTCTGCAATTTGCTGCAACCAGCTTCATGCTGAACTTGCAGTTTTGAATATCATAATGTTAACTTCTGCGGCAGTGACTGCCGACTTATTTTAAATTGCTTTGCAATAGAAGCCCTTCAGACAAGGAACAAGTACTCTGGGCAGCTAAAGCCTGCCCTGCTGAAATGGCTAATTTATTTTTTGTCCTATTGGTCTGCATTTGCAGAAAGTTGCTAGGGGCATGTGCCAGACTGACAAAGGCAGGGGAAAGGAAGCCAGAAGCAAAACTCAAAGACCAACACACACTGCATCCCCAAATTAGAACAAGCCTCTACGTCACTCGCTGTAATTGGCAGTCTCCCCTCCAAATGGACTGCAGCACTGCTGCAAATTTAATACTAATGAGCACTGATCTGCTAACAGGAGGAGAGACATCCACCTAAACTGTGCAGATTTAGGAGAAAATAGACTTTTTTCAATTATATATACAAAACAGTTTAAGAGTAAGTGTTGTGCAGCCACATTATGGAAACAGAATGGCAATGAATCAGACAGCCGATGCCTGCGTAGCAGCCAGCCGGCCGAACAGACGTCCTCCCAAGCAACACCACCATCAGCCACAGCTCTCCTCATCTAGAGCTACTCGAGTATTTTCAGCAGAGAAATTTGCACAGTTCACAGGAGTTCTTGACAGCTTCTTCGAAAGAAAAAAAGAAAAATAATTCCTTTCCCCCTCCCTCATCAGCAAAACATGTAAATGGTTAAGGGCATAAACATCAGACCTAGAAGCTGTTCATGGGACTTCCTCCATCTGTTGTCTACCACATCCACCACTTGCCACGGAATTTTAAGTCCTATAAAGGTTTTCTTCCTCCCTTTTCTGTAGTGGAAAAAAGCGTTCTGACCCTTTCAAATACAGATTAAATTCCAAACAGACTCTAGGAGGCTCAATCACCGCAAAACACAAACTATATTATATTTTGTAAGAGCAATTCATTGTGCTGATAGTAGCTTGGCAACATTCTTAACTATGTTCTTCCTGGTTTATGTAATTAGAGTAAATAAGTGACATGAGGTAGGCAGACCGCCACTGCGATTTCAGCCTGTACTTTAATTATTTTATTTCTGCAGAAACAGTGACCAGACACTGGCCACAAAGCCCAGGCACTTGTCACTGCTGGCGGCTAGAACCCAGTTTGGCTGTATTTGGTCCCCAGCATCAAACCTTTCATGGAGAGACCGATACAGATTCCTCCCGATTAAGGTTTCTTTGAAACTTCTTGAAAAAACTGTAATGTTTAAACCACTCTTTGAAATGTATTTCTACCCATCAGTAATAAATTCCAAGACTAATATTAAGCCTCTAAAAACGTGTCATCTGTTAGCATGGACCACTGCCCAGCTTTTCAGGAGACTGGGCTAACTTACAAATTCCAGAAAATATTAAGATTCTTTAAATCTTACTGGCAAAGCTGCAATAATCAGTTTGTGTGTATATACTGGATGTGACCATGTAGACTGATCTAAAGGTCAGGTTTGCATATGCAGTCTAGAGATTTTCACTGCCTTAAAAATACTTTACTGTTTAGTGCATGTCAGCTACAAGCAACGAAAACACCTACTGTTCCCACACAACGGCGGCTAATTAAACGCCTGTTTTAACAATGATTTTTTGAATTAAAAGCCCCACTTACCATATGGCCACTTATTAATACAACATTGTTTATCAGTTTAACAAAAACCCCTACAGCAATGAGTATCCATGTAATGAGTACCTAAATACAGTTAATGATGGATGTGTTTTAGCATCACAAAGTGGAACAGTACCTCTTGAAATGTTTTCACTACAGATTTTAAGGCTTGATAGGAACCTGAATAGCAGTTCAGAATACCTAAAATAGAGGGGAAAGTAACAGTTTCATCACTTTTTATAAATTAAGTTCTTCAATACAGTACTTAATACTTCAGTATTTAGCTCAGTCCCTTTAATGCTGCTTTCTGGAACCTGGGGGCAGATGGGGGTGGAAACGGAATTTTCTTTTACAATGAAAATGAAATTTTCTTCTATGATTGTAACTGAAGGAATATTCAAAAATGTTATTAACACTTTAGTGCTGGAGCCTGAAGGGCATCACAAAGAGCACTTCCAGGTCAGGAGGGTAGAGAACCGAACCGCTGGCAGATCCCACCTCTGCACTGGGGATTCTCTGAAGTTTTTAAATCCTCCTGAATCGGCTGGGCCTAAGAGGGCAAAACTACTTAGACAATTCATCCTGGAATTTCCTTTATGGAAAATAAAAGGTGACATTAACCCCTAAAGGAAATAGCTCTGACAGTTTAAATCAGTTTTACATGAGCCATTTCAGTATTTATAGGTCAAACTTGATTACAACCAAAATAGATTATTATACAGCTGTCTTTAAACAACAACAACAAAAAAAACCCACAGGCAGTCAGACTCCTGCTCCCAGAAGAAGAGATGCTATGCTTAACTCACAAGGAAGAGAGGACACATCCTACAGCAGCTAACACGATGAGCACGACTGGCACCAGCCAGTTCTTCCCCTCCACCTCAGGAACAGTATTCAAACAGGAACAAAAAAAGTCATCTTTCTTTCTGTGTTTGAAATGATAAGGCATAAGGCAATAGGAAAAAAAACCTCTCCCATATTAGTATGCAAACTTGCTAAACGTATGGCCTGGAGACAGTCAGTTCTGCACTCTGAGCAAGACCTTAGAACATACCACACTTCATTTGAATGTTAATTGCCGTTATCCACAATTTCTATGATTTCCATTTTGGTTAAGACACCTTTCCATCAAAGTTCAAACCCCCATTCAACTGTTTTTCCTAGAGTAAATCTACAAATACAACATCAGCCACACAAACGCAATGGGCACTTACTGTCATTGGTTTTAAAATACTTTTCAAACTTTTTTCAAATTTCTGCCCATACAGATGCAGTTAATATGGACTTGGCATGAAAAGGACAATAAAAGAAGTTTCAGCCTCTCAGCCCTATAGACATGGCTTAGTCTTTCTGACACCTGCTGATGGTATGTGTAGCTACCCCACCGCCCCACTCAAGCTTGCTTTAGTACTAAACTGACTTGGACTTCGTATTGTGTTTACGGTGAAGGTTTAGAGAAAGCAGTTCATCTAACAGACAGAGGCTATGAAGTCCTGCAATTACAGAATAAAGGAAAAGGCCCACTTTCTTGGAATTGCACCATTGAGGAAAGCTCCCTGGACCATTAAACATCTGTTTGATCACTTTAAATGAGATTCCTGAAAAAGCTTTATTCTAAATTTGAGTGCATTCTAGTGATCAATATGCCAATGCAGTGTATTCATGAAACAAGACAAAGCCACAATAATATTGTAATCCCTATGAGTGATCTGATGAGTTAAAAGCCCTAAATGCATAAATATTTCATGAGAAAGGCTGTCTGGAACTATTTCAGTCAGTATCTTTAATCTTAATGTTATTTTCAACTACAATTACTGTTATAATCCAAAGCAGAAAGCAACAATTGGCTAAACTTATTTTATCTTCACCTGTATTTAAAACTTCTGCTCTTTAGGCCCAACAGCCAGTAATGGTTACACAGCACAGTACTAACACACCAAATCTCAGGGTAAAACAAGATGTGCTGGAATGTAACTACTTACGCAAAAAAGGAGAATTGCACCAGAAATAACCTTACCCAGTGAACTATGATTTACTTTAAACTATCACATGATAGGCGGCATATAAATAGATATTATTCTGCATGTCAGCTGTCTGTAATGAAAGTTTTCCTCTTCACTGGAGCCCCTCCCTACAGCTTCAAGTTTATTTGCATTAGAGAAAAGTATATTACATAAAAAGCAACATAAAAGGCACTGCAACCAACACATCCAGCCAAACTGCTCCTCCCACATACTCTGCTTTCCAGAATAAGGGTCTATTTCCAACAAATGTGTTAAAAACGTGAGAGATGCCCAATTCCATACAGATTATTCACTTGGACAAAAGCTAATAGTGCTCTTACTTCTAAAAGCGCCAAGCTCTCAACTACAGCTGCAGCCAGCTACAGCCATAGGATGCTCAGATCTTTCAAAGAGCAGATTTCATACCTACCAGTTCACACACAACACCTGAATTTAAATTTCAAAAATTCAATTTTTTCCAGTATTATAGCACTCCAGAACACAACATCATTTGATTCAACAAATACTTCAACAAACCCCCCTGAAAATTCCAGCCAGCCCTGAATTTGCAGTTCTAGCCACTCAGAAGAGCAATGCAACTGTCTGTTTTTCTGTAATGCTCCAGCAAGCAGCAGTTATGCAACAAAACCGATTGACAAACACACTGCATGCTACTAGTTGCAGTGTATTTCCAAAAATAAGGTTTTTTGCAGTAACTTTTGACAGGGCAACAATTACCTATTACAGCAATTCTCGTTCTACACCTTACACGAGCGCATGAAGCACTAGTGCAGCAGATATTTTTGACTGCATCATTTAAACGATTAATAAAGATCTGTTTCAGCCATAACACTGCCACTGCTGTGGACATACCCAGACCTCTTGTTTACAGTGCCCCAGATGGACTTAAATATTTTCTCTCTTATCAATATTCAAAATAAACAACAAACCTTAATGACTCAGGCCACCTGCTCAACAGGACTGCTACTGACTGAAAATATGGTGAGCCAAGCAAAGTGAAAAAGCTGAGAAAGCCAAGCCAGTCACCTGCAGCCCTGGGCAGTAAGCAGCCTTTTTTTTTTTACCATTTGACCTACGTTACCTGTTACAAAAGTCCGGTGATGGGTCAGACTTTCTCCCCAGATAAAGGATTTTGTTCAAAGGAAAACAAACAGCAGCTTTCAAAACATACTGAGGTCTGCTTTTGTCAGCATCTGAATTTCTCAATCAAAAAAATTAAATATGCGCTTTCACCTGGGTCCATGTCAAGCCACTGCAGCTGCGCTGAGGAAGTGCCTGTTCAGGTATAGCAGGTATTTCCAACCCCCAGCACCCAGTACCTGCTGGGCCACTTGCAGCACGAAGCAGTAACACACATCAAAACATCGTCTTCATGTGGCCACATTCAGATTCACGCAGAGCTACCCTACCTGCTTCAGCCAGCTGACACTGTGAGAAACGAGCCCTTTGTCATGCCCGGTGGACTACTATCACAGGAGAAACAGAAACAACAGCTTTAAATCTCACCTTCAACTAGATGTACTGGCTACTACAGTGCTGTAAGTGCAATCTGCTAATAGGAAGTTGTAAAACCCAAAATGATTGGCAATCAAAATTAGGGAAGATTCCTGGTGTCCCATTTCTTCCCACACACACCTCAGAGGATCTTCCCACAGCAGATGAATGTAATTTAAGTTTAAACACACCATTTCTGATTAGGAATGTAACATTTGGTGCCTCCTCCTTGAACACCGCCCATCTTCCCACAGCCTCATCATTTTAATATCATTAAATGGACTACTTTAGACAACCTTAATTATTGCCGTATTTGCAAGAAGAGAAGTGATCTCTCAGTAACCAGTTTCTGTCCCATTCAGAGCTTTGAAGATGAAAACTTTTTTATACCAAACCTGGAACAGAAATGGCATCAGCAGGTCTATCACCGTAACAAAGCACTTTGGTGTAAATACCAGGTACCAGAAGCACTGATGTGTCCTGACCGAAGCTCAGCTGTCCCTAGGGTCTCTACAGCTTCCCCCTGCACTCCCCTTTCTTCAGAAGGGACTCAGAAAACAGGCATTAATTAACAGATCTACCACTATCACAGCAAAGAACATGAAGATTCTAATAATGAGCCATTTAGCTCCAAATGGTTTTGGTCAGCCAGCAGACATGTAAAACCACTCATAGATGATGTCTTAACAGTCACCAACACAACAAGGAAAGCCAACCAAAAACCAAGCAGTGAGGATGCTAAATTTCTTGCAAAAGAAAGGCAGCTCGATACAAACTCCCATAAATGCAAGATGTTCCTTGCAAATAACAATATATTACCACTGAGGACAAAGAGCGAACATTCACCTATTTATCCACCATCCATAAGAAGCCACGGGTCACCTTCCTTCCAGATGCACCAGGCAAAGCAGATAGCCAACATGTCACCTCTACAGTCCCAGCCCAAGACCAACAGAAGGACACTGCCCTCAGCCAGATGCAGTCAGGAAATGCAGTTTCTCCTTCTCTGCAACTCCTTCCCTCTATCAGCAGTGGTACTTGCACAACCACACGATGAGTCAGAGCGAGAAGTGATCTGGTTGAAAATTACACATATATTTTTGGGATTAGCTCAGTTTTCAGCTCACTAAGCTCCCTGAATTACCTCAACATCTAAGAGCGCACGTACCAGGGCAAGGAGGACAACGCTGGAGTGTGTGACTATTTAGTGACCATGAAACCAACTGCCTGAAGCTCTGGCCACTGGAGCTTGCCAACTCCACCAGGTAATACAAATGTGCCACGTAAACACACTGAAACAGAGGGTAATTCAGATTGCAATGAATCTCCAAAGATCTCTGCTGCAACACCCTACTCCAAATGGGGCTAGCTTCAAAGTCAGATCAAGTCATTCAAGATCTTGCCCAGTCACGTTCTGCCTATCTCCAATGACAGCGACTCCAAAAGGTCCTGGGCAGGTCCACAGGGGCGGTCCATTCTTGCTTTAACCGAAGTCTCCCTTGCTGCCACTTGTCACCATGGCCTCTTGTTCCTTCAGCATGCGGTGCTGCCTTTCCCTTGCCATGGCAGGCTCCAAGAGACAGGTGGGGTCAGTCCTTGGTGACACATCTATGGATGCTGAGGCAAAACCAAACTCCCACCATGAAGTTTCAGAACCTATCTTGCTCATCCGCAAACAGAATTTGACAAACGTTCTCAATTTCCTTTGCTTCTAACACTACAATTGATCTCAACAAGTATGAAACATCTATGTCATACAACATACTACATATAATTTGAAAAAAGTTTGGGGTTTTTTTTGCACATGGAAGACACTATCTACAGAAATCTAAGTTACCTACTCTGCCCTCTTGGTACTGTCACACACAGCAAATCCACTCTGACCTTGGAAGATGCTTTTTCATGGCCTGCTCTGACAACTGAGCAAAAAGCTAATCAACTCAAAGCACACTCAGCTGGAGCCTCAGAGCTTACATTAAAGCCATTTCATGTTATAGTTGCTTTCAATCCTGGTGATGATCCATGAAATACAACATTTTTTTATATACTACAACCAGGGTTCTCCTAAAAATCTGACATTATTGGAACAAATGCCAGGTCCACTAGCTAAAGAGCAATCTTAAAAAGCATGTAATTTGCATTTTTTAAAAACTCAAAAGGTATGGCTAGGAAAGCCAGCATTTACTCTAAATTCTTGTCTATTTTATAAATCAAAAGAAACCATGCATTCTGGAGAGCCTGTTCACGTATAAATCAAGAAATCTTAAGGAGAAAGTTGGACTAGATTGTAGATCCCTTCTAACCAAAATATTCCATTCTAAAAAGAAAAAAAAAAAAGATACACACAAGGAATCTATTAGCTGTGATATAGGACTGTTTTCCAGAGAATCAGTCAGTCAACATATGGCTAAACTTCACCTTGTTTATATAACATCACACTATGGAGTTCAAACCCTTCATTTGCCTTCTGGTCCCTGAGCAGTCCAACCCTAAAGCTGCTAACCCCCTGCAGAGGCAGCTCCATCCTCTGAGCGCTGGGACCTCCCTGGAAGCCTGCAGGCAGGGACACAAATACAGGCAGTAAAACAAGAGTGGGCAACGCTTCAGAGCAGAACCAGTCACCCAGCCAAGAGCAGGGCCTGACAACCTCACACCAAGCCACTTAGAACACAGACCTGTCTCAAACACAAATCTAAACTACATTTGGTTTGGACTATTAAAGAATATTTAAGTAAGTTATCATTCCTGCAATAACTTTCCCGGGTAGTATAGGGCTTTAGGGAAGAAAGCTAAAAGCAACACTGAAATACAGAAATAATGACATATGGCTAGATATTATTTTTTGAACATGTAATTTGCAAGTATATATGCAGGCTAATCAAAGGTTTATTCTATTTCAACATATTTATATAAAAGGTGTACCCACAGACAGTTTACATTCGGTAGTTTTAAATTTTTTTTAATCCATCTTACTCAGAAGCTATTAATGAAAGTGTATCTTCTTCACACTTATTTTAATCCTTTCTCTTCTGGAATATTATTTCAACAGTTTTTCATTTAACCAAAACAGATTTTTTTTTTTAATTGTAATATTAGTGTTGGAGACACTAAACTGGATCAGTTAGACTCCTACTTGGTTCTCACTTCCAAGTGCTCCTGAATGCTCAGCAACAAAAATTCAAGAATGGGGAAGCAAAAGAGTTAAATCTATGGCTTGCCTAAGAGCTCTAGTCTTATTGTACAGAAGATTAATAACCTACTACTACTTCTAACTGTACAGCTTTAACAAGAAAAAGTTTTACCCATAAAAATTGTGCCTCTTTTCTTGGACTGACTAATGCAATCTATCACTTGTATATGTAGGATTGAAATAAATTAATCTTCACAGCTTTATGCTCTATTTAACCATTTCCATTAACTGAAATATGCTGAAGTTTATTGTATTTGCAACACTAGCAGTGGGAAGCATATTGTCTTTTCAGTCTGCTGGATAACATTCATGAGCCAACACAGCTGTAGTCTCATTCCAACCTGTGCTTTATGAACAAAAAGCTAGGTCCTCCTTTGTCCTCCCTGTGCTTACGATGCCAGGATATAATCCAAGGAGAAACCTGTTTGAGGGGTGAACTTTTTGGGACATCGATTTATATCCAGAGAGCAGTCTAGAAACCTGAAAAATCTCAAATCCTGGCTGCCACCAGACTTCAGTACTGCAGCAAGTAAAACGAAACACCTCACACAAGTTTTAGCATCTGAACAAGACCGACTGGATCAACCAAGATAGCTCAGCAAGATTAACTTTTCTTTCCAACTTTCTAATATCCTTATCTTGGCCATTAGGGGTCATGTTTCCAGGATCAGAAGCTTTTACAAAGTACAAACACAAATACCTAAATAAAAATTTGACCCTGGGATTTATAAGCACCCCTTTAAGAAGATGCTTTCATTAAAATTCTGCTTAATTTCCTATTACCTATTGAATAAATGAGTAAAAACAAATAACTACTTCAGAGCTCAGCATAAAAATTAATTCAGGCTGTACTCTTAACTACCATCCCCACTATCTCCTCTTAAAACCAACAAACATACAAATCAAGGCCAAAAAAAGTCCAAACACAACCCCAGGACTTGACCAAGTTTTAAACATTAGGTCTCCCTTGAACCTGCTTCTGCAGAATTAAACACACAAAGCTACCAGAAGTGCCTGATGTTTAACATTAATCTGGCTCATCAGAAATGAAAAGAAAGTGATAAAATATGAAGTCTCTGATATTACCCTAAAACAAACGCTTTGATCAGGATCCACAGCCAGACTCAGCTGGCCGAGCCCTGCAGCACTCTGCAGAACTGATTTCAGCAAGGTTGAAAGTTGACCAAGGGGAATTCCAAATTTCAAAGAGCTATCAGTAAAAAACATTTCAAATGTAAAGAGTAAAGACTTGAACTTTATGTACGTTCAAAAGACTCACTTCCTTTTCACTAGTATAAACAGATAGCGTGTTCCTGCTCTCAGAACAGTAGGATTCCTCTTGATTTTTTTAAGTATCTCTGTAAAGCTGCACAGAAGCAATCTGCTCTCCAAATACTCAGTACAAGTTTAAAGTGCCACCGCGTACACCCTGCATGTGCATGGCAGAAGAAAAAACACTGCAATATATAGTACAAACGTTTAGAGTTGTTTATGCCAAGACTATGATTCAATACACAATTAAAACTTTTATGTTAAGAGTATGTCCACATGTTGCGCTACTGCCACCTAATTACATTTCAGTTTTTTAAGAACAGTCCTCAGACTGGATGAACAGCCATGAAACGTATCACAAATAGTCTGCGTCTGTATACTTGCAGCTTAAGATTTCAAATATAAACCATTCTGATACACTGCATAAACATTAGTCTCCAAATAAAAGCATTAACGTGTCACTGGAATTATACTGTGCTAGTAGTTTAGTCCATTTGGCACGCAGTCCTCTCAAAACCTTCAGTAAAGCTACTTACCCTAAAAACTGCCACACGAGAGCCAAGACACGTGATGACAGGCACACCACTTAGCTTCCTTTGAGTCTTCAGAATTAACAACTCTTGGGTCTGCCAGCACCGGCTGGGCCTCCTAAAGGTCACCAAGGTTTCGTTTGCACCGTACATGGTCCCTTGATCAGGCCACCTACACCCTTCTGGCCATACTCTCCTACGGTTACAAAAGTTGTAAGAAATATCTGCTTTTAAGAAGTATAACTCACTTTTGTGGATGATCTTAGCCTGACAGAACACAAACACTCCTCCCTGGTGCATAGAAAATACTGCACATGAAAACAGATTATTTTTAGAAGCAGTGTATGTGAACACAGCATTTCCTGCCGACTCCACCTTGAAGAACGACATGCGTATCCTCATTCTCATTCCCAAAATGAGGATTTCACAACTTCTGCTACCTGGCACAACACGGAAGGAAGGGACAATCTGCTGAGAACGGCAAGTGACAATTTCCCGGCTCTTGACTCAACATTACAAACTTTTGTTAGAATATGCTGTCAGTCTTCAGACAATCACATCAATAAATCAATGGCATTTTTTCTGCCACAGTGATGAACGGGACATTAGATGTTTTTCTTTATCACACTGATATTTTCCACAGCAACAGGATGTGAACACAGCATTCCCAGCATAATGAAGTCACTATAGCAACGTGATAATGATGTCAGAATAATCAGACAGCATTTCATACTCGGGACACGGCAAACTATACCACTTCTAAAAAATAAAAAAGTTGCAGACAGCACAAAGGCAAGGGTGCCCCATCTAAAACTTCCCTTTAAGTTGCCTAATTTCAGATAACTTCTCATTAATGGCACAGACCTTTGATTGCCAACACCACTACTTTCTCCACAGCTTCATCCCGTACTGTCTAAAAGTCTCCCGTATTCCCACATTAAAACCCTTTCAGAATCTGAGGGATCTGCTAGCACCAGTGAGAGTTAATGACATACCGTTTTCAGTAAGAAAAAGCAACAAAAATCACAACAGTGAAACATTTTGTGGCAGACAGCCACTCTCAACAGCCAGTTTCCTCAACTTAACTCTTCAAATAATCTGGCGTCTCTTTTCACATGCAGCAATACTACTACTCAGGGAGAATTACAGAAGCAACAGAAATTATAGAGTGCCGATATAATACGCCGAAGGCAGACAGGCATTTTCTAGTGAAACGACTATTTTAAGAAATATTATCTCCCTTGTTAAGCTACTGAAAGGAAAAAACCCAGCGTTTTCATTGGTTTGCCCTTCCTGTTTGCAGCTCTTTCCAAGTCGTGAGCAAAGCAAAACCCAAGAGGCGATTCCCGTTCTGCGGTGGTTGGTATTGACTCGGTGTGTCCAAACCCTGACCCTCCTGCTGTGAATGTGTCGCACCAGAGCCACACGCACCGTGGCTCAAGCATCATACGCAAAGACGCAAATTAAGGAAAAGTACCTAAATAGAAAAGTTCCCCTAAACGGAGAACGGCTTCTCTTTAAACCATCTCTTCAGAGTGACTGCAGGAAGTGCGAGATACCATTTCAGAGCTGAACTAGTCCGAGGCAAGTGGTCCCCAGGCCTGGAGGACGAGGGTGGGCAGCGCATCGCTCAGCAAGGGGCTTCCAGCAGCAGGCCATGCCCTCGGCCTGGCCCACCTGCCCACGGCTCCAGCCCTCACCCGGGCAGGGCCGCAGGGGCTCGGCCAAGGCTCAGCCCTTGCCCCGCCAGGCGCCCACGGGCCTCGCTGCCCCATTACCTCCGGCGGTCCTGGGGGCCCTGGCGCGAGCGTCCCGCGCCCCTTCACACCTCGGGGAAGGGGGAGCCGCCGCACGCTCCCCTCGAGCGCTGGGCACACCTGACCATACGAAACACCGAAAGAATTTTGGTTATTTCCCGAGGCACGGCGACACCCTTCGCTGTGCCGACGGCCAGCCCGCCCCCGCCTCGGCCCCAGCAGTCTCCCGGCGTCTGGCCGCCTCCCCTCACCCGGAGCCCGGCCGCCCTCGCTGCCCGTCCGGGAGCCGGCGGCCCCGGCACAGCCGCACAAGATGGATGTCCAGCCTGCGCCCGTGGCCAGCCGGGCAGCGCCGCCGCCGCGGGACGGGCGGGCCCGGCAGCGGGGAGCCCCGCACCGCCCCGGGCCCAGCGCAGGCAGCCCTCCCGCCCCGCCGCGGCCAGGGCCGGGGCGAAGCCGCCTCCCACCCCGCGCTGCCGCCCGGGCTTCGCCGCGCCCCCGGGGAGGGAGCGCTCAGCCCGTCCCCGCTGACACCGCCTCGCCGCCCGGACCCCCGCCGCCCCCCCGACCCGCTCGCTCCCGCCCCGCCGCCGGGACGCGGCCCCGCGGCCTCAGCGCGGCCAGGCCCCAGCGGGAGCGCCCGGGGCCGGCCCGCCGCTGTCGCCGCCCGCGGAGCCCCCCGCCACCGGCCCCGGCCGCCCCGCTCACCCGCCGCCTTCCGGGCCGCCTCCCGCCGCCGCTCAGCTCGGGGCTCGGCTGCTGTGCGCGGCGGCGGCGCCGCGTCCGCTCCGCCCTCACCGGCCGCGGCCTGGGGAGGAGCCAGCGGGCCGGGGCGCGGAGCCGGGGCGGCGGGCGGGGACGTGACCGGGGAGGCCCGCGAAAAGTTCCGGGCGGCGGCGCCCGCGGGCCCGGGCAGGTGCCGGGGCCACCGCTCCCCCCCGCCGCGGGGACCCGCGGTTCTCCCTCCTCGCAGCCCGGGCGAAGGGCGCCGGCGAGGGCAGTCCCGGGCCTGCCTGCGGGGCCATGGCGGCAGCTGGGCCTCGGCCTCCCCTCAGGCCCACCGGGACCCTCCCGCCCGCCCGGACACCGGCCCGGCCCGCCGCCGCCACGGGCCTGGTGGAGACGGGCCGGGCGCTGGCACCGGGTGACCCCCCCCGCGGGCACCAAGCAAGGCCGAGCGCGGCTCCTTACCGAGGGGACGGTGCTGGCGGTGCCCGCGCAGGATGCGGGCGGTAGCTTCGAGGCCGCTGTGGCCATCGGCCCATCGCCTGCACGACTTAAGTTTCCTGAAACGCAGCACTTAATAACAGTGTGATTTCTTCTATTTTTTAAAAAAAAGAAGCATAAAGAATGAAGAGTCCTAACGTTGAAGTAAAGTATCTCTGTAGCCAAGGAGAAGCAGAGGAAATGCAGAAAGACAAAACGACACATGTATATCCTGAGGCTGGTTTTGTGTCACTTGGGGTTTGCGAGCGATAGCAGCCCTGCCTGAAGAGGATTGGGTCAGAAGTTCACCAGTGTCACTGTGCAGGGTCCTGTGATCCGTTAGATTACTTCCTCAGTCCTAGCAAACTAGCTCAGCTTTAAAATACTCAAGAAGAGCTAATGTCAACAAATATCAGCAGAACTTTTTAATATTTTTCTGGTTAAAAAGCTATAAATGCACCACAAAGAGCCATAACAGCTCCCACGATCTGACTGCCTAGCTCTCCATGCACCTTACCTCAAACGCAGAGGGCAGCTCTTGCTGGCCAGCCCAGCCTTGCCCCCTCCACATCACCGGGGACAGGGCGAGGGGCGCAGCCACCGTCCCCCGGGGTGCCCAAGGGCAGGCTGCAGGCAGTGGGCTGTGCCAGGCAGCGCGGGGGCCCTCCCCAGCACTCCGCTCCCTTCACTTGCAGAATTTCAGGGACACGAGCAGGGGATTTGTTGAAGTCTGAGGCTAGAGCAATAACATTTTTGCATTCACCCTGCCTTTCATCCGGCACTCCAACAAAAATGCTGAATATTACTCATCTCGCTTTACAGACATGGAAACTTAAGACACAGAGATTAAATGACTTATCCAAAATCCCTAGCAAGTCGGTGGCCAGGAGACAAACACAGCTCAGAGCCCCCACTCATCCTCCGCTCTGACTGAGAGAAAACCATGCTCTAGTTCTCCCACTCACAGTCTTTGTGCATGCAGCAGAAATACGCAGTGCAATTTTGCTTCCAGGTACAACTCGTCGCTGCTGATACTGATCTATAAATCCCTGTTCTTAATGGCTCAAGTCCTAGCGAGGTATCTCCTTCCCTGGGGACCACCATGCTGGGAGCGAGCAGGTGAATCACTTTCTTAATTTGTATAGCTGGAGGCAGGGTAATCTCAGCAGAGGGATTTCCACATTTTCTTTCTCTGCAGGACTTGGCCTCTGCAGCCTCAGCAGCAGAGCTCAGCCACTCCTCTCGCAGTGGGGCAGTTGGTGTGGCAACATCATCTGCCTTTAAGGATGCTTAACACCGGTGGCTGAGCAACTTGTTTCCTCTAAATACAAACATTATTGTGAGATCTGTGAACCTTGGAAGTTACTAGCTCTACGTTAAAAACATGAGGCTGCATCTGGAAAACATGCAGAGACAAGATACCAGCAATAACTTCTGTTTCAAAAGCTGTAAAGTCAGTAAAAAACCCCAAACGTTCCCGTAGACAGAAACTGCACACGGAGACTCATGTCCTTTAAGAGGCTCGATATACATGGAAGGATGTGGGCATTCTGGAAGGCTTTACCCAAGGTTTCCTTTAAAATTAAAGGTTTAATAAACTTTGCCCCAAATACCAGGATATCTGCAGCTTTTCCCACTCAGCACTACTGACCAAAGAGTTTTATTGTATCCAATTAATCAAGCACATATCTGTTTTATGGGTTGTGCACCATCTTCTAAGTTTCAGAACAATAAGGGTCCAGGGACGCTCAGGGCCTGACTCAGCAAGACAAAGCACCTACTTAATGTCTGTTCTGGGAAGGCTGACTTTTTGTTTTCTTCAGTTTTCTGCACGTTTGAATGGGATCTGATAACATTTATTGCTGAGTCAGACTTTGAAAGTACAATTAGATCGGGACGAATGTGAACCTGATTATGAAATTATTAGAAGAGAAGGAGAAAGGGGTCCAATCTCAGCTGCTATCAGAGGGATTTTCCTAGCAAGTTCAAAAAGGAATATATCTGAATCTTCATTTCTTTCAGTTCCACGTGCCGCCTTTCTCCTTTAGCAGGAGGGATGTGACCCCATGGACAGACCCCACGGACAGACTGCCTGCGCTGGAGCCCATTTCACTGCTGTGCTGCTGCACCTTATCTCTTGTGCAATGGGGGACTGCTCGTCAGCAAATTCAGTCTGTCAACAGGGTGTTAAATCCTGTGTCCACACCTTGTCTCTCCCTCAGTGCATTTTCCAATTTATAACAAATCCGATTATTTCAGGGACATCTACAGTGTTATTGACGTCACCACTTACACCTGCTTGAAGCGGGTAAGACCTGCTGACATCCCCAAACAGTGGATTTCTACCCCACACCACCTCAGCAGCAACACAAGGTTATAAGGCAAAGATAGTTGAGTCTCTGCATCCTGTCACATACAGGATACAACCTGCTATGTCCTAGACAGCCCAAAATATCCAGTGGCCCTTAACGTCGCGGTTTTGTAAAGAAATATTGCAATTTATTACAACCTTCTGTTTACATAAAACATGGGTCACCACAAGAATGTCTTTTCTGACCTCCCCGGTCTAAATCCATTGATATTGTTAAATTATACCAGCAGTTCACTCCCCTTTTCCTGGTATGTGGCGGCAGTGAAAGACTGAAGGGAAAACACTGTTATCCCCAGCACCTGCAGTGGGATTGCAATTCTTTGCCTGGTTTTGCAGCTGAATTGCAGGGGTTGCACTGAGACTTATGCAGACAAAGGAAAATGGATCATAATCCCTCAGGACTTTTTTATTCCAAAATAAAACCTGCCCAATTGGATAAATTATCACAAGTTCAGCTGATGTAAATATCTACCTAATGCCCATTTGCCGATTTAATGAAATCCAGAAACAATTTGCAATCACATAATGAGCTTGGATTCCTGGCTGATACAATCACAGGACTAGAGAGCAGAAGTCAGCTCAGTAACACACATCAACAGCACATTTAAATGAAAGCGTATTTCACACTGTACAGGCTAATAACACATTATTATTGCTCTAATTGTTAGAAGTAGAGGTGCTGACTGCATGATGATGGTGTCCTGATTGTCTGGACTTAAACTGCGCAGAAAAGGAACTGGTCCTCTCCCAACTTACAATAATAGTGTTTTTTAAACTATAGTCATGAAAGAATCAGGAAGAGAAATGCTTATTACAAAGAGCTCAACATGAGCTTTTCAAGTGCAAGCATAATGTTTTCTTTACAGATGAGATTGCAGTGTCTCATTAGGAATAATGACTTAATTATGTTATTAACAGTGCATACCCACATCACTGACACTGTACTGACAGCAGCTCCTTTGCCTGATAACGTGGATGCAGGGGTCACTGAGCATGTACTTCATCTCGCATCAGCAGCCGCGCAGCACCCTGATGCAGTGCTCCAGAGGGTGCCGTGTCCTTGCCAGGGATCAGACCATAAAGGATAGTTTAACACACACCAGCATCTGACAAGTTCTGTGGGGGCAGGCGAGCTCCAAAGCCATGAGTGTGCTGCCAGAGCACACAGACGGGACTGAACAGACTCCTCTGCTGAAAACACCACCCCTCCTCTGACTGCAGCAGACCTGTTTTTTCCATGCCCACTGCCTGGCTGGGTGAAGCTACCAGCTAATTAGGCAGATGAGCTGGGAGGTGTGGAAGCTGGGGAGGGATGGCTGTTTGCAAGGCAGCGCTCCACAAAAGGCCCAACTTGTTGCCAAAGGGAAAGCCTGGGATGGCTTTTCCATGAGTTACAACCCTGGGGCAGCAGTGCTGCTGCCGATCGCCTCTCCTGACACCGCCAGTATCATTAAAGTTGCCTGAAATCACAAGAAAGGCTGAACCCCAACTGGTAGCCGCAAATGCTAAAGTACTTTCTGGGTTTAAGCTTTAAAGGTGTCCCCACCTGTGAGCAGGGGCACTGCAGAAAGGATGAGGAGGCAGGAACGGGGCTCCCTTTATCAAAAGTACCAGCAAGCCTGGGCTTTCCTCCTTTGTGACTTTAACCAGCCTCTCCAAAAGGGACGTAGGCTTCTTGTGCAGCTTCCCAAACATTATCCTACCTTTCAAGCATGCCAGAAAAGCCAGTGTCAGTCTGGTGTCTGCTCTTCATGATTCTGCAGGGTAGGGTTAAAGGCGGAGACTCGTGTGGGTTTCTGGTTCAAGGGTTTTATAAATAATATCATAGAGGAGGCTGTGAAACTCACTGGGGAAGGAAGAACAAAACACACTTCCCGCTGCTCAGGTATGGCAGGGAACTGCTTATTATCATACACAGGGTTTCCCGTTTTTTTGTTTTGTTTTTTTTAGTCTAATGGCAACATAATGGGCTGCTTTTACTATTTGCTTTCTGTGAACAAGAATTTACTTGTCCAAAATTGTAGCAGCCTGGCATTTACTGCCAGAGGAGACTGTTGGCAAGGAAATGACCCTCAGAGCTAAAACAGGAGCTGAGACATTAGCCTGTGTACCTCTCTTGTGTTTAATCACAGGTGTTGGTGGTGGAGCTATATTTGATATAGTCTTCCAAGCGATCTGTTATCCATGCATCTCCCCACTGCACAGCCAGTCTGTTCGTGGTAGAGAGCTGCTACCGAGCAGCTTGTGTGTCTGTTTGGGGATGGGAGAGGTGATTTTGTCTTTCAGAACCTGGCACATGCAATGGGAGATGGTCCCAGCTTGGGGTGGGATCTAACCCAGCAGCAGCTCATACCTGCACGAAGCATCTGCCCAAGCAGAATCGTAAGAGTGAGTTGGAGAGGGTGATGGGGAGGCTTGTATAATTTTTATGGCAGCAGCCTGGATGCCCAGAAACAAGTAGCCCTCCCCACACAGCTCTACACATATCCTGGTTTCAGCTGGGAACTCAGCTCTTCTCTGGTAAGGAAGCTGGAGGATGCATTGCCTGCAGTTCCTTTACCCTGGGACTTTCTCCAGCTACTGATGTTTCATGCCTCCTCCCAGCCCACTTGTCAACATGGAGAAACACTGGAGCGGTCCTACCCCTCTGCCAAGGCCACCTGCCGCTTGCTTGTGCCAGGCAGTGAAAGTGAAACCAACAAAATATTTCACTCATCCTTGAAAAGGAAAGTTAGTTACCCCAGGTGAGGCTGTACAAGGCCAGGCAGTACACTCCAGGACTCCCCTAACGGTAGCCGATGAGAACGGAGCACGGTGATGCACGTTTGTAGGATACTTGACAAATCCTCTGACGTGTGCGGTACAGGTCTGGCTAGCATTTCCAGAGACCAACGTAACACAGCACAGCCCAGGGCCTGATTCTGCCCTCACTTATCCCATACACCATTTGCAAATGACTTGATCAAAGCTGCTGGATTTGCATGAGACAGAGCCAAGCAGAGGAGACTGAAGTCCCAGCCCCCCCAGCAACGGCCAGGAGGGGCACAGTCTCAAGCACAAGAGACCAGGACAGCAAAGTTCAAAGCGAACAATAAGAAGTGTTTTTCTTCCAGCTGACAAACTGTGCTCACTGTTCAAAGGCAGCTGCAAACCACATGTTTTCTGCTGTTACCCAACTTCTTCCTGCACAGCCCTTCGGAGCCAAGCACTCGCTCGCCCCACGTGCCTAGGCAGTGCCTCAGAGTGCCACCCAGGTACCAAACCTCATCCTCCGCAAGCAGCTGCCAGCTCGTTTCACCTGTTCCTAGGACAAATGCAGCTTCCATCTTGTAAAATTCCAACAGTATATGGAAGGGGCAGGAAGCACGGGGGGAAAAAAAATAAAAATTTAAAGCTAATGTGTTTTAAGTACCAAAGGAAGTCAGAGACATTCCTTTGACTTTGTGGCTATGCTGGTAACCACACACAACGAGGCAAACATTGCCTTGAGATTAAGTGTCATATATATTGAAATGGGGGAAAGCCCAGTTCAGCAAGTGCTTGCTCCCATGTTTCCTTTCATGGCTTTTAAACACTTGTTTTCTTTAAACACATTCACACAATGACTGCATTGCAGCCAGGGGGTAATTTCTGATTAGTAGGCAAAAGTAGCAATTCAGCTACTTGTCTACAAGCTTCTGGAAACCCCTTGAGATCAATGAGATCTTTTCATTACCTGTTCCTGATTTCTCCCAGCTGGTAGCTGGTCCCTTCCAAGGTCAGTCCTGCCAACTGCCAGCATCCAGGGATGGGGTGGGGCAGGAGCTGCGAGCCCACAGACAGCCCTTCTTCCACCCTCAGCCAAGCCCCAGGCCAGCAGCACAGCCAGCCAAGGCAAGCACAGGGCTGCGGGACAGAACTTAATAAAGACATCAGTGAGTTAATGAACTCACCTCTACCTGGATAAGAAACGAGTGTTTCTAATTAGTGCTGCTTTGCTGTCCTAGGTGGACTTAATCATCCCTTAGCCTTGGAGACCCTCCAGCATGCTCCAGCAATTTCTTGCTCCTGCTTTCAGGGGTTGGTGGGAGCTTCTCTTAAAACAGCTGTTTCAGGAGAGGCTGTTTCTCAGCTCTTTTTACTAGTTGCTCCACTGTAATTACAGTAACACTTAGCCTTGTGATAGCACTTTTCATTCATTTACTGATTACAGTTGTTAATGATATTATTATTAATGATAATAGTAATGGCTTTATGTCCTTGCTCAGGAAAGAGTAGGTATTTTCCTAGAGAAAGGCTGTTACTTTATGTTACCCGTAAAGCCAACACTGAGTAAGAGGGAGCACAAGGCACTTGTGTCTCGTGGCAGCCTGTGCTGACAAGGAGGTGTTCCCCCCCCACCCCCCGAGCACAGCGGTCCTTGGCCCTTTGGGGCAGAAGCTGCACATCGCAGTTGCCATCCAGGCGGCAGCACAACCCTGAACTCATCTCTGAAATCAGCTGTTGCCTCCTCACCAGATCATGAGTCACTTCCACTCCAGTTATGACTCAGTTGACTGGAAACTTTGCCTGAGTAAGGGCTGGATGTCTTGTTCGTGTTTCTCCAGCCCTGGTGAGGTTTGTCCCGGTGGCGCCCATGGGCAGGCAGGTCGGCCAGCTCCCGAGGGCTGGGCAGTGTCACCCCGTGGTGCCCAGGCACCTGCGGCCGCACAGGCTCATCGGCCTCTCTGCAGCTAAAGACAACCCCAAAGTGGTAAACCCTTCAAAAGATGAGCCGTCGTGCCTGTCGCTAGCGAGCAGCACGCATGTCTGCATCACCAGCAGAAAAGCAGCCCAATTACATCCTAGAAACATTTGGGGGTGCTTTGGTTTTCAACACTTTCCTCTGTTGCCCTTTGAAAAGAAAGTGTTTGTATAAATAACAGCAGATGCATTTTAAAATAGCTCATCTCCCAGCCAGTGTTTAGCAATAGAAATGAGCAAAGATAAAACAGTTGCATATGATGTGAGAAACACAACAGATGGGTTTGCAGGGAGAAGCAGGCCAGCCTGCGCTATCTGTGTCAGCGTGAGTGGACCCCGCTGCTATCTGCCTGCGCAGATTGCAGCACTGGTGGCTGCGGCAGCTCCCTCCGAGGACTCAGCACCGGCAGAAACGTTCGCTTAGTGCTGCTGACTTTTTTTGCCTGCTTGTGTTCAGCATTAATGAGAGCGCCTGCGCGTGAGGTGCCGGCTCGACTCAGCGAGCTGTGGTGCAGATGCACGTTGGGCCAGTTCGCTGTGTCTCAGCTGGGGCAGCCTCGGGGGCAGCGGCTGCGGGGGCTCGCTCATCCCGCTGCGTGGCAAGTGCTGGCCCCCTGGCCTGAGCGCTCCTTGCAAAACACAGCCAGCCCTGGGGAGCAGCTGCAGCCTTCCCCGCTTCCTTCACTGGACACCCCTGCTTGGGTTTGCAAAACTAGTAACTGAGGCCAGAAGGTGGGAAATGGAGCATCTCCTAAAAGCACTGTTTGGCAAGAATTTCCATATTACCGGGAAATGTGTAATGACTCTGAGCTCCCACCGAAGCCACTGTTTTAATTTTTGTGTCTGAGAAGAGCAGCTTTACCTCGGGACGGGTGTACGGCTGGCACTGCTTTGTGACCGACTGCACGGAACGGCGGCTCCTCTCCCCACATTAACATGCAAAAGCTTCAGGATCTTTGCCTTCAACTCACAAGCCTTCAAAACAAATGCAGCCGTTTGGTCTCATACATGGTGCTTTGGTTTCCTTCTCTATTCACCACCAAAACCTCTTGCTTTCCAAAGGTGTGCTCACTTGGGTATGGCAAACTCTTGTACGTGAGTGTGACGATGGTACAGGTGTTTTTACTAGCGTTAAAGATATATTTATAGGTACCTAGGTTTATATATGTGTATATATATATTATTTTTTATATATAAAGTTATATAATGGTATAGGTGTAGGACTGACAGCAGTGAAGATTAAAGTTGTATCAGCATTTATGCCAGGCAATTGGAAAAAAAGCTGAACACCCTGACAGTGCAGCATGCAGCCCAGCAATGACCTGAGCAGTATGGGGGCAAACAGCTGGGGTTTGGGTCACCTGCTTTCTTGGATTCCTACTAAAACAGACGGGTGGACGTCGGACTGAGCCCTGCTCCAGCCGGTGGGCAGTGCCAGTGAGGAGCAAGTCACCGGCATTGTACCTGCTCGCTGCGGGGGACTGGAACGAAGCTGAGCTCCCGCGGCTGTTTTCTGAAGGAACAGGCATGCCGGGGTGAGGGCAGTTATCCACCAGGAGAGCTCCCATTTACTCAAAACAGCCAGGAAGCCTCCCAAGGACTGCTACCCCGTTTGATATACCCGAATGTGTGCTGAGCTCGTGGGGTGACTGGGGCCAGTTCTTAGAGTTACCTTAATAACAGAAAACTCCACTTGTATTTCCAGAGTTACAGAAACCGCAGAGATATCAGAGCATTTAATCACTTGTTTTACTGCCTGCGCTGTATGTTGTGGTGAGGTGCCGCATACCAGACTGACGAGTTCTCGCTGATGGCTCCTGTCACCGCCAGACTGCTGTGGGGGCACGTCCCGGGGAGGGAGCCAGGGCTCCCCATCCCCGCCTGCAGCCCCTCCACTCATGCGCTGCGCTCTGTGCCCCCCGTCCCTTGGCAGCGAGCCGAGGGGTAGCTCAGTGCGAGCTCCAGCCTCGCCACGCTGAGCCTGCACTTGGAGCTGGGCTGCCAGGAACCAGGGAGGTGCCCTCCCTGCTTCTCTGACTGGGATGTCCCAGGCACGCCGCTGCCACCGCCTCGATGCCAGTGGGACACCAGCAGCTCTTTGACACTGGCTCTGCTGTGGCTTGGCTGCTTCTGCTGCTTTGCCAGGAGTCTTCCCAACTGGCAGGTGTCCTGGCAGCCCACACACAGGGCTTTTTCATTTCCATGCAGAATGAGAATGGCTAGTTTCTCGCAATTGCTAAGAAATGTCCTTGGTGTGGTTCTTCCAGTGTCACCATGTCTCCTGTGTGCACAGTAACTTGTGCTGGGACCTGCAGATCCCTCAGAGCAAGCCTCCGTGCTGCCTGCCCACTGCTGGCACCCTGTCAAACCTGCGATGCTTTTGGCTGAGCACTGCAGGTGGCAAGGACACCAGTTACAGAGGACAACAGGCGGGTTTGGGTCTGGAGCCGTGATTTGGAGCTGCTTCTCCTCCAAACCCCACCAATACTCCCCCAGCACTGGTGACACAGCCTGTCGTCCCAACCCCAGTGGTCAGCGAGGAGGAGGAGGGGGAGAGAATTCTTCCCACTCACCTGGCCACGGCCAAGCCCACAGCAAGTAGAGCTGCCTTGGAGAGCCGGCACACAGGGATGGAGCGGGTCCAGCACTCCTCTCCAAAGGCAGAGTGGCGCTGGTGGATCTGTGCTTTGCCAGGAGGGCTGGGAGGGATGTTTTTCTTGGGCCATGAGCAAGCGAGCGGTGCCAGCAGCAAACTTCGTGACCCCGAAGCAAGGCAAGTGCCGCTCCCTCAGACTCATCTCTTCCACGTCTTGCAGAGCAGTGGCTGCTCTGTCACCGTCCTTCGCCTGCTCCGAGCTGAGCTCCCATGCCATCCCAGCCAGGTGGTGTGGAGGGGCAGTGGGTACCCTCCAGCCCCCCATCCTGAGCAATCAGAGGGATGAAGTGGGTCTTGCAGACACCGGGATCGCCGCCTCCTAGTGATGCCCGCAGCTGCTTGCTTGGTGCTAAACAATCCACCTTGTACAGTAATCGTGCGTCCGGTGCTGCTTTTCCATTCCCGGTGGGCAGGAATCGGGAGCTGGCTGTGGGTCTGCAAGGGCCACTGGAACCCAGCACTGACCACGGCACTGGGTCCTGGTTCATACATCAAACTGGGCGTGAAACCATGGGAGAGAAGAGCCAGCAGGCTTCCATCTGTCCTGAAAAGCTTCTCTTGGGTTGAGACTTGAAAAGACTAGAACTGCTCTAAGGAGTGTTTAAAATGAGCTGATTGCAGCTTTGAAATATGCACCCAGGAAAATGGCACCACGTGGACAGGGTGGTTTTGGGCAGCAGAACATCACACGGAACATGGGACCAGGGCTTACAGCAAAAGAGTGATGCAGCCCTTAGACAGGGCAGACCCACAGCTCTTGGGTGATGCTAGCGAGAGCTGTGGCTTCTCTGCCCTTCAGAAACACAGACTGACTCGCTCCCTCAAAGGTGTGTTCCAGCACGGCCAGGCTGAGCCCACGGGGGGCCGGGCAGGGCAGCGAGCTCCCGGGCCTTACAGAGCTGCGTCCAGAGCGGGCACGTTCCCAGCGAAGGCCCCTGAAGGAGAACCCTGAGCCTCCGCTCCCGGGATGGCAGAGCCTTTCAGGCTGCAGCTCAAGGTGGCCATAAATTGCCCATTTGTCAGTGGCCTTACTATTTTGAGAGCTGATTGCAATGTTTGCTTTGGGTAACCAAGGAACCTGAAATGCTGTGATTTATCCTCCCGTGGCGTTATCTGCCGTGGACCCTTGGCTGCATGCTCGTTAGGCTGGTGGTAACGGGGCTGCCCTGAAGAACCTTCCTGCCCTAATGACTGCAGAGCACGGCATGAGGCCGTGCCAGTGCCAGGCAGGCAAAGGGGGACAGGATTTCCTCCACAAATTAAACTTCCACAAGATAAGGAAATCAAACACTTGCTGGTGTGTAGCAAACAGCTCTGTAAAGGGGCAGTGCTTGGCAGTGGGTCTGTCTGCTCCAGGTGCAGCTCTTCCCCCTGCTCTGACCCACAGCCGAGCACCAAGTTTTAGGGATGAGGACCTGCTGGAGAGATGCAGCAGCCATCCCTCCTGGAGGTGGCACACGCTCGCTCGTAGCTGGGGCTGGGGTGATGCAAGACCCACACTGCCTGGACTCCATCCATTCTGCTACCTGATAATGGTGGGGTTATCTACCTGTCAATCTCTCTACATATATCTGTGTCCAACCCAGATCTTAGCTCAGGTGCCCTCCCTGTTCCCTGCTCATGGGTCCCACTCTTGCTAGCTCGTGGGCTCCCTCCACTCCATCCCTCCACGGAAACCTTGAGTGAGCATGATTTGCGTTTCCCGTCTGCAGAATGAGCAAAGCCCAGCACAGCAGTTTCATCCCCCCTCCCGCCTCATGCTTTTGAAGCAGAGCGGAAACCGTGAGGAGCTGAGGACATGGAAACACTAATGCTTTATCTTACCGTCCTTCCAGACGTGCATTTTCCATATTTCTTCTTCAGCAAAAAATGTAATGGTTGTGCCATCCAATCTCCCATAAATACAGCCATCCCATCACCTCGCAGCTCCTTCTGGGGCTCTGAGGTGCTGTAAAGCTGCACTAAATAGGTACTAAATCTTATTCTCAGGCCAATAACAAATGTTACGTTATTATTTAGCCAGCAACACGCTCTGTTTAAATTATCTTCCATGGTAGAGTAAGTGTCCTGCGACTCCTCCGGCACTAACCTATCTCACAGGCAAACTCCAGATACATTGTTAGGAGTCTCCAAAACTGTGTATTGGAGCAAGTGTTTAAGAACAATTTATTTCCCCCAAAATCAGGGCAGTGAGCTTGGCAATAAGTGTCATTAGGAAAGCTGAGTTTTTCCACTACAATGAGAGATCTCTGTGTGTTTTGCTGCAAATAGACAGTAAAGAAAAATATATCCTTTTTTTTCCCTAAGGAACCAAGTAACATCTCTGAGTTAACTGGAGAACAAAAGAGGCCTTGATTTCTGCCATCTATCATGGAAAGGGCTGGATCCAAATATACGTAAATTAAAAATAAAAAGGTATAAACAACGCTTCCTTCCTAAAGAGCCTCCCTGGTAAACCTGGACCCTGGAAGCCTCCTGAGCCCGGCTGCTCCAGCTCATCTTCCTGTTTGTGGAGGCTGGTCCGGCACGGAGACCAGCTCCCAGGGAGGCTCCGGGCACTTTGTGCCCTCTCAGCACCAGTCCCCTGGAAAACTTTGTTTTCAGTAGTATCATCTGATCAAATAAAGACCAAAAGCCTTTCCTTCCTCCCTGGCAACTTTGTTTGTGACAGTCTTTCATTTTCTGCCTGGGTAAGCTGGTGCTGCCTGGCTGTGAGGTGGGCACTGAGCCTCGTGCCTTCTCCGCTCCGGCCACGCGACGTGTTGCGTTGCAGAGCAGAACGGGGTTGCCCAGCCCAGCCCAGGCGGGAGGGAGCGGCAAGCGGGCACTGCTGCTGCGGGGGCTGGGGGGCACGGCGAGGGCTGGGGGACGGGGGAGCGCCAGCCCTGCAGACACCCCGTGCAGCGGGACCGCCGTGCCGACAGCTCCTTGCCCCTTCAACAAGGGCCTGTGGGGTTTCGTTTGCTCATTTTCATGGGAATTACTGTTCCTGTGGGGAAAGCCTCTGCTTCCACCTCCGAGAGGATTACTGCCGCCACAGGACCAAATCCCTCTGTTCGTTGCACCCATGTAAATCTAGAGT
The DNA here is from genome assembly GCF_023634155.1 of Falco peregrinus. NCBI lineage: Eukaryota > Metazoa > Chordata > Aves > Falconiformes > Falconidae > Falco > Falco peregrinus. The sequence continues at coordinate 6,826,374 of NC_073736.1, read as the reverse complement.
AAATCCTTTTAAGCCATTGGGGCCACTCTGGGCTTACCCAGACATAAATGGCCATACTATAAATAAGACCTTGGTTTGATCAGAAAACTAAAGGCAGGAAAAAAGCACTTAAAAGATATCCAGGGGAAATACAAGCTCCCCCCTCCGCAAGCAGTTATGCTGACAATGATGAATTTGTCCATGAATGCCAGTCAGAGGGTGAGTCATGTTTCATAAATAAATTACACAAAGATGTTCCCCATCCTGGAGTACTCGCTCACCCACAGCAGGAGGTTTCTACAAAACACAACAGGTGAGGAGCCAGACGCAGGGGAAGGAGAAGGATGGAGCAAGGCACACCACAGCACCCACAGCCTTCATCCGTGTGGCACCCAAAGTCCTGCGGGGTCCTGACCCAGGAATCCCCAGTTCTGGAGGTGGGTGACACCCCGCCGGCTCCCTGCAGCTGCATTCCTGGGGAATGGCCAGGGCAAGGAAGGGGATGGAGAGAGCCAAGAAAGGGGTAATGGACTTGGTTAACTCCCCCAGACACTCATTGCTCCCCCCTGGGGACTTCAGCAGCATCCAGATCCACAAACTGTGTGGCTCAGAGGAGGCAGAACACGGCACAAGCACCCCAGGAATTTTTGTGCCTGCTCGGAGGGAGCCCGAGCTCTGCATGCTTCTCACGCTGCTACTACTGTACCTATAGTTTGAGTAGCCATTAAGCCCCACTGCCTGACATGGGCAGAAGCCAGGCATTATCAGCTTTATTACTAGTAATAATAAAAACAACATTCTGCATATTATGAGCATCTTTCATCCTCACAAACTGCAGCGCAATCATTTTGCTCTGCAGCCTCCCAGGATGAAGGCGACTGTCCCGGTCCAGCCCACGGCATCGCTGGGCGCAGGCAGGGGCGGAAGGGGGGGTGAGCTCTGGTCAAGTACGCAAAGAGTTTGGAGAGGCTGAAAATAATTGTCTGACTTGAAAGGTAGCCAGGGCAAAGGAGCCAGCAGTGCAATTCAGAACGTGTTAATGGGCTTTTAAATGACAACAAATGGCCATGCCTTCAGTTTGGTGTTGGATCGAAGAGGCTGCATCTTCAATCATTTGTCTAAATTTTGGATTTTCACTCGGGAAACAGAAAGGCAGGCGTGTATTGTTCAAAAGTGAGCAAATGCTTTGCAGACCTCTGTTTAAGTGCCATGAACACAGCTTGTTTCCGGAGAGCTTTTTAGAGCCCAGCTGCAATCTGTGTACACCTCGGTAACATTCACCTGATCGGGACATTTTGTAGGCTGACGCGCAGGTAAACATTTGAAATGAAGAATAATTCAGTGACCCAATATTAAGCACATATATTTATCGTGGCTGATGTTAGACCCACCCATTTCAGGCAGTGTCTGTTCAGCCCTTGTTGGAGACAAACGGATAAGGAGAAACTGCTACACAGGGTTTACACCCCATGGCCTCTACCCCTGCCCTGGGGCTGGTGCGGGCAGGAGCGGCAGTGAGTGCTGCCTGTGCCAGGCGGCTTGTCTCCTCCAGCGGCTGCTCACCGGTGGATAACGGCACCTTCCTCCCTCTCTCTTTTAAGAGAAAGAGGCCGCTGTGAGTCCCAGTCTGCTGCAGTTAAATAATTTCCTGGTGGTCAAAAATAAGAGCTGGGAAGAGAGCTCAGGCCCTTGTCTTTGGCATTTCACCCTGTTCTGCCTCCCCCAGCCTTGCCATACTTAGATGCAAAATTATCAGCAGAAAAGTTTATAAAACATCAAAACAGTTTCTCTCATGTCAGCTGGACAATTTGTATAAATAGTGCCTCTTTAAAGAATCTCCTGCCAGCTCAAACCTTCCTTTCATCTCCCTGTGATTTATTTTATGCTATTTTCATGAGATTTTAAAACAATCTCTAATGAAGGGTGAGGACGGAAAGTTCTGTGCTGTGCAGCAGAGTCAGCGGCAGTGGTGGGTGCGTGGCAGGATCCTGTGTTTGCTGCCACCTGCCAGGTGCCCCGTAACAGCCACGCAGGAAAATTTTTACACAGAAATTGAGAGGTAATTTCCTCTCGTGTTACATGGGAGTTGAACACTCAGAACTGCTATCTTTTGGTGGGTGATGTCTCTATATTGCTGTGCAACAAGTCAGAGAAGCACCTCTAGGAACAAAATATTCCAAAAAGCTGCATTTCCAAAGTGTTGCCAGTTGAAAGAGGAGAAGAAACCACCTGTTTATTCTGCAAAATAAACGGGCTGTCACCATGCCAGGTAGGCTTAGATGAATGGGGATAAATTCTGATTTAGAGGAGACGGGGCAGGGACAGCTGGGCAGCGGGAGGCGGCAGCCTTGCGATGGCACTGTCCGTGGGGAAACGTTCCTTTGCTTTGCTAAATCGCTGCTGCTGCGCAAGGGAGCGGGCGGGCTGGCTCAGCGCTCTGTCGTGGCTGTGCGGGGTCCCGGGGTGGCCACGACCATCAGGATATTTTGCCCCAGTCGCAGTTTTCCTCCTCTTGTGCCAGGTTTGTTGGGGTGCGCCGGGTGCTGGTGGAGCTGCTCTCCTGCAAACCTGCCCCGCACACACAACAAGGCGAAGCTCATGCCACAGCGGTGAACACCTCGATGCCGGTGTTACCCGGGCTCTGCCAGGCTCCAGAGAGGTGCCAGCTGAGGAAGCAGGGAGCCCTGCAGGTTTGAGAGGACAGGGTGACCACCCTCAGCCTTTCCAGCAGCGCAGGACCAGCACTGCACGCACCCTGCCTCGCCAAACCCAGCCCAAACACAGCAGCTCCACAGCTGGGGCTGGGGTGTCTAACCCCAGGGTGGGTGTGCTGCAGGAGCGGCAGGTCCCATGACATGTCCTCAGCTGCTGGGACAATGGAACAGGGAGCAAAGGCAGCACTGTTCTTTCTGCCCAGGTTCTCTGGCATGATGTGACACAGTGGGACAAGGACCAGCCCACTGCTGTGTGACGTGTCGCAGCGCCAAAAGTCATCTGGTGTCCAATGGGGAAGAGAGAGGAGGGCCAAGACTGTGGAGGACTTCTGGCTACTGCACAAATGGAGGTCAGCTGTTTGCAGCAGCCCCCGAGTCCTTTTGGCCCGTAACGCATGGGTCAGCAGGGAAAGCACGGCATGCTTCAGCTCAGTCACAGCCCTGGGTACTTCGAGAGAAAGGAACAGCCTTGGGCAGGGAGAGCCGGATGACCGGGTAATCGCTGCTCCCACGGGCTGGGAAAGGTCATTGCCGTGCGTGTGAACGGGTTTGGCATCAAATGGGGTCCTGTGCTGGTTGCTCTGCTCCAACTGTGGCTTCACCCACTCCATCGCCACACCTGAAGAAAACCACAAAAAACTCCAATTCTAATGCAATTAATTTTGAAACACACAAAAATAGCATTCATCCAAGCCCCTGTCCGTGTTCCTGCCCTGTTTGTATTTGGAGTTCCAGGGGCTGACAAGCGGGAGCCGTTTCAGAGCTGCAGCTGCTGTGTTCCTGCTGTCTGGCGGGCAAACCCACCGAGCCATACTGGTCTGACAGCCCCGTCTCCCTCCCACACAAGCGCTGCACTCCCTAAGGAGCTGAGCAAGAAGAGCAAACAGATACACTCACTCCCAGGTTTCGGGAGGTTTCAAATCCAAAGCCACATAATCCAGGCGAGCAAAACCACAGAGGGAGCAGAAGTATTGCACCGGTTCTTGCTGTTTTCTGAGTCAGGTTCCACTTGTGGAGCAGCATCTCCCACCACCCAGCGCAGGGCAGGGAAAGCGGCCGGCCGTGCCCGTGGAGAGGCAGCGGCCGCGGTGAGCACTGTCCCGGGACAGGGATGCCATCCCATACATGGAGACAGCTGCTTCGGGGAAGCTTTACCAGCCCCCTGGACTTAAAAGGAGCGAAGCTTTTCCTGTGGTGGCTGAGGGGCAGGAGCTGGCAGCCTGCTCCAGAGAGGTGCAGACCCACTCAGGAGGAAAACGGCTCCCTGCTTGCCCAGTAAGAGGGTTTGGGGCCATGGTTCCTGCGATGGGCACGTTGTCAGCATGAGCTCGTCCCCACTGCAGTGCCCTGTGAAGCCCTGGGAGTGATGCCGGTTGCTCCACTCCCACTTGCAGTACCAAAGCTGTCTCTGCAGGAGATGCCCAGGTCACCATGCATGCTCCTTGAGAAATCAGGCAAAGCCACAGATTGCTGCCTCCCAGGAATTAAAATACCGAGGGAACACCAGTGATGCAGTTTACCCCAGTGCTGCCATGGTCCTCAAGGCATTAACACTGTGTATTACTACGCTGATCTCTCCTGCTCTGTGAGTGTGGGCTATGGCCGCCCTGGAGGGCTGCGGTCACGCGTGCCGTGGGCTGTACGTGCCGGCAGCACCGGGGTGCAGAGCAGCGATGCAGAGGGCCAGGGGCCGGCGGGAGCAGAGGCCAGCGGGTTCCCACACTGCTGCATCGACAGGCAGCCACCGGCTGCTGCAGGCACTGGTGCATCTTGCAGCACCATCTGCCAGCTCCGGCCACCGTTGGGCTGATCGAGGCCGGCGCTTTATACACTCTCCAGCTTTATTGCTCTGCTTTAAATAATATTCAGGACCAGGCAAGACTGAGGCTATGCACTGCTGTTGCACTGAAGAGCAGGCAGCAGCAGATACACGTCTGCACCTTTTCTGGCTGTTCAAAACACTGCGGGGGTTGAGTCACCAGGAGAAAGTCTCTGATTTCCAGCACAGTTCAAGTTCAGAGAATGGGATGTGGAAGCGAGAAAGAGCTTTCCAGATCTGATTCTCCTCTGACAATTTGTTTTTGACAGTGGTTGATATCATCTTTGGAACAAAATCTGGATTCTAAGGACAGCGAACTTTGTCTTCCAGCAAAGCTGTATGTGTACCAGTTTTCCCATCTGTAAGAAAGGCTGACAGCAGTGTTCTATCACCATCCCTCCACATCCAAGGGGGGCAGATGGAACAAAGCCCAAATGGGAAGTTTCAGAAGGAAACCAAAAGGACTGTGCTCCTGTCCAGCCCTTCCCAGCTCATGGAACGCTCCGTCAGGACCAGACTGACCCTCTTCCCATGATGGGGAACCTGAGGCACAGAGCAGTGACACGACATCAGTCACCAGCGCCAGGCTCCAGACGCTCATTCTGGCTCGTCATTCACTGGGCCACAATCTGTCTCTGTTAAACCAGATGTGACCCTTCCTCACATTCACATCCTCCCTGCTTTGCTCTCGCTTCCTTTCAAGGCAGGGAAGAGCCAGGACAGCACTTGCCACTCACCACCTCTTGCTTTATAAGCTACTGCTGCTTTTTATTTTCCTTTAAGGTAAATATTAAATTTTACAGTCCCAGGAAAAAAAACCTCCTCCACAGCTCCTGGCACAAGAGCAGAAGCTGCTGGAAAGTAAGGGAAGAGGAATGAGAGCGCGGTGCGTTGATGCCTCAAAGTGCGGAGGCCAGGCTGCAGCAGGGGCACACCGGGACCATGCGGGAGCAGGTCTTGGGGGACAGCCCAGGTCTTGGGGGACAGCCGGGAGCCCCGAGCCCGAGCAGGGTGCGTGGGCAGGGCAGCCTGCTCTCCCTGCAAGTGTTTTACAGCCCCACCAGAACAAAGGCGGCTGTCGCTGTTGTTGACTCACTTGATAAGATCATTGTTGTGGGACTTTTTTTTTTCTTCTGCCTCTGCGTGTCACTTTCAGAAATATTTTTTTTTTTACTAGAAAATCTGCTCTCCTCCCCTCCACCCCCAATTCGAAAAGGGAATCTGTGCTCAAAGCCGCAGCTGAGATTGCAGATAGACCTTCCCTTCCTGATCCTTATCTCACCAGGATGTAGGAGGATCCTTGGGGAATAGCTGGAAGCCTTTCACTGGAGCCATCCAAGAAGTGAGCAAGCTGACTACAGCCTTTGGATGGCAAATCCATCAAGTGCTTGGGGACTACGATCTGAAACACTGTTTAACCCCATCAGACTACCACATCCCTGGGCTCTGCCCAGCCCAACCTGCTCCCGGCACGGGCTCCTTCCCGAGCCGCCTGCTCCGCAGAGCTCTGCGGGCACCACTGCGTCAGCTAAATAATATGATCTAAAAATACACCTTTGAATCCTAATCTAAACCAAAGCCTTAAATTGCTGGCTTGCAAACTTACTCCAGCTGCAACCTGCTCGCAGGCGGGTGGTTTTGTGTGGCAGCAGATCTGTGGCTGAGTTTCTCTAGGGCTGTGAGTGCTCTGGGGGTGCCCCAGCTCCCAGAGCCCAGCCTGCAGCCTGGGGAGCAGGAGCGGGGACAGCAGAGCCCGCTGGATGTAAGCAGCAGGATTGGGAGTAAAAGGTGGTGGGGAACAAAGAGGGGTCTGGTGGTTCCCACCACCTGGGGCTGGGTCACACCAGCACTTCTGCATGCAGCTCTGAACTACAGCAGGGAGGGAGCTCTCAACAGGGAACCAGCAGCAGGGAAGGACAGAGCTGCCCTGGGTGACTGGAGAGGGCTGGGGGTCAGCAGGTCATGAAGTTCTCAGTGCCAGCCATGAACCCAGGGACTGAGGAAGACTGCATCATCCACCTCAGCACCATCCTCCCACTTGTCCAGAGCAGGCTACTGAGATGTCCGACAGCCTCTCTGCCGTTGCTCGATGGCTGATGCCCTCCTGAAACCAGGGAGGAATAGAAAAATAAAACCTGGATCCCTGCACAGCCCAGTTTGATCCTTCTTACCTACAGTCCCTCCTGCTGCCAGCTTTATTGGCATGCACCAGGTGGCCTGCTTCAAATCACAACTGTTTTTATGAAAAAACATTAACGTATGTGGCAGCAAAGGCATTCAAATACACCAACCACACCGCCACAACTAGCAAAAGGATTATATATTATGGCAGCACACATTTATATGTATACACTTGCGCGCACACAGAGAGCGTAGCCGCCAGCAGCGGTAAGCGGAGGGCTGTTAGCAGCGATGTTCGGGGCTCTGCTGCCTGAGCTCAGCCATATGTTTCCCTAAGCCTCTTGGCAGGAGCACAACCCGTGCTTACGGGAGAGCGGTTTGGTAGAGGGGCAAAGGAGGGAGCCCTTCAGCTGGGGGCTGGGTGCCTGCAAATAAGCGGTGGGAAGGGGAGAGCAGAGCTGGTTTCCACACCAAAACGCTCCCTGATCACACACACTGGCCCCATTTGGCTCCTCGGTGCAGGGAGTGTTTAATCACTTTGCAAGCCATAAAAACATCCAGCCCAGTGTTTCCTGACGCTGGGGCTGAAGGAGGGCAGTGGGAGAAGAGCCGAGCACCCAGGGAAGGAGGATGCGGGGCCGCGGGGAGGGATGCAGCACCCCGGGGTGGGGGGAAGCCATGCTCGTGCCTGGCAGAGACAGGGGAAGAGCACAGGCTCATCCTCCTCTGGTGACAGAGGCGTCACAGCAGCCCAGCAACCCAGTTCTTTCATATTTAGGACAGGAAACAGATGCTGCCTGGTGGAGGAAGCATCTGAAGAAAATAAGCGCACCTTGTGCCTTCCCCGGCAGGAACCCGGTGGGAACAGGGGGTGCTGGGTGGAAACACCCCCATTCGGCCCCAGTCAGGGCAGGTGCAGCTCTGCTGGGTTCGATGGCATTGGTCTTGGCTGCATCAGTGGGCACAGCGACCCAAAGGGCTTTTTTTGTTTGGATCATTTATTTCTTCATAGAAGCATGGGGAGCCGGGGCAGCGAAGGCTTCAGGTCAGTCACATCCCTGTTGGGAAGGCGATGTCCCCTCCTCTCGCAGTAGTGGCTGCAGCAGCCTCTTGCACAATCTGACCTGAGCGTCACGGGATGAACCGATGAAGCATTTCTCACCTCACCTGGCTCAGTGTGCCACGCACTCCAGGTGTGAAGCAAGACCCCTGTCCCTCTGCTCAGCGGCAGGTTTCCAGTCCCAGGTCACACACCTCCGCAGGCACATGGATGTGGGCTTACTGCAGACAGGGGGGGTTCTGAACACAGCTGCAGTCCACAGCTGCTAAAAAGGAAGACAAAAAGAAACCCAACAGCCTGTGCCCTGGTAGGACCAGCAGCGTTGTGGGCATCCTTTAGACAGACTGCGCTTCCATGGGAAAGCACCTGCCTTCTAAGAAAAAGCTGTGGGAAGATCCAATGCTATTAAACTTCACGGGCTGGCGCAAACAAAACCTTGCACACAGGCTGCTTGTTTTCTTTCCGTTCCAAAGCACCTTTCCACAAGTGGGTGCTGCTGCCCCATTGAACCAGGTCAGAGTATTTTCAGATGGTGAAGCACTCCCCTGCCAGCAGCTGGCCTCTGAGCCCCCCGCCCAGACCCGTGTCCTTTTTGACTGGGTTTTGCTGTGCCGCTCTTTGTGCGGCCAGGAATCTGGCAGCCAGCGGCTCGTTACATCCTATAGCCTCAGCATTTATAGACGTATGTTCTGTGGCGACGTGCCAGAGCATTTCTTTGTAGCTCCATGTAGTGGGTTTGCGTGGCAAGGTTTTGGTAGCAGGGGGGCTGCAGGGGTGGCTTCTGTGAGAAGCTGCTAGAAGCTTCCCCCACATCTGATGGAGCCAAGGCTGGCCGGCTCCGAGGCAGACCTGCTGTTGGCCAAGGCTGAGTCCATCAGTGATGATGGTAGTGCCTCTGGGATAATGGGGGGAAAATCCTCAAACCAGGCAAATGTAGCCAAAGAGAGGGGTGAGACTGCGAGAGCAACAGTCCTGCAGCACGAGCAACGTTCATCTCTCCCCCACACCCAGCTACCACTCTGTTCCAAACCTCTCACACCTTTTGCCTTGGAAATGCAAAGGAGTTTATTGTGGGAGTTATCTGGGGACCTGAACTCGGCATCGCATTGCTCAGAGCTTAATTACTGAACAGAGAAATACACACACAACTGTTGCTCCAGAACGCGTGAGCTGAGAAATGTGTCTTGGCGTCTGTGCCATTTCTCCCCATTCTTGTGGCTTCCACACTCTTTCAGTTCTTGTTTCCAGCCCAGACAGACAGACAAGCAGGACACAGCTCAGATGGTGCTCACTCCCAGCTCTGCTGTGGGCTCTGCGCTAGAAATAACCGGCTCTGACTTCTAGAGCAGGATGTAAGTCCTCAGAATGAAAGTGTATGTTTCTTTGAACTTCTGTATTTTGAAGGCATAGACAATGGGGTTCATGGCTGAGTTGGCATGAGACAGCAGGATGCTCAGGTACGTCAGGGGCTGCGGGATGGCACAGGATGGGCAGAAATAAAAAATGCAGTTCAGGATGCCCAGAGGCAGCCAAGACACTGCAAACAAGACGAGGATGAAGGCCAGATATTTGGCCATTCTGTATTCCTTCCCACAAACTGTTCCTCCTTCTGGAGGACTTTCTGTGCTCGGCTGAGTTTTATCCACATGACGTAGAAAATCTCAGTGCAGAGGGCACACATGACGAGCAAGGGAAGGAGGATCCAGGTGAAGAAGCTGAAATACACCACATAATCCATTCTCATCACAGCCAAATAGCGGCGCTCGATGTAGCTGGAGCTGCCCATGTGCTGGTTCCACCCCAGCATGGGGACCAGCCCCACCAGCACAGACACAAGCCAGCAGATTCCCAGAATCACACAAATCCTTTTCTTCGTGAAGATTGCCCTGTACCTGGGTGGGCAGGAAGCGTCAGCCACATTAGATGTGATTCTTCAGAAAAAAGAACTACAATATGCAGGAACGTGGGCTTTTAAGCACTCATTTGTGGTTGGCCTCACTTGCAGTAAGCACAGTTCTGTGCAGTTGGTCCTTAACAGCTTTGGCCATGTTGAAACTACAGGGGCACTTCCGAATAGTGACTGGGTCCTTTTAAATGAGAACCCACAGATGCAGGGTCAAAACGTTTTCTCAGAAATACCGCTTCATTTTGACCTGCACCAGTATAGAATATGGTTGTGTCTCAGGGGAAAACCTTAAAGACGACCACCTTATTCAGACTTCAAGCATATACACATTTATGAGCAACCCTGCTCTCTTTAGCTTAAGATTTTCAGGCATTGCTGAATTTCCAGGAGTGCCCAGGCAGCTGGTGCTCCATTGCCTGCTCTTTGGGAACCTCTGCCTTTGCGTGAGTTTCTCTGAGACCTGACAATGCCCAGGAAACCTTATGATGCTGCAAGCAAGGGAGAAGGAAAATGTGAGGGAGGAGAGAAACAGGGAAAAGATGAGAAGACAGGACCTTCACTCAGACTCACCTGGTCGGCAGCTTCACTCGCAGGTACCTGTCGACTGCGATGGCCAGGAGAGACAGGATCGAGGCATGAGAAAAGATCATCATCAGGCAGCACATAAACAGGCAGGAGTAGAAATGGATGATGACTCCCAGGCTCACCATGACAGCCAGCGGTATGACAAGGATCCCCATGGCAATGTCAGTGAGTGCTAGGGAAACGAAGTAAAAGAAGGTGGTCTTCTGCAGAGCTGGGTTCAGCTTCACTGCCCAGGTCACCAAGGCATTGCCGACCACTGCAAAGATCCCAGTCACAGACTCCAATGTGATATAGATCACTTCCAGGCTGCCTACAGACATTTTGGACATCTGAGGCTGTTTATGTGCAAAATTAAGAAATACTGCACTGAATTCTCTTTTTCCTCCAACAGCCAGGTCAGAAGCCAGCTCCACCCCGATCTGCCTTAAATTAAGTCCCTCATTCAGAATTTTGCACGCTTTCCGATCTGCATACACAACCCTTTAAAGATGAGCCGAGCAACTTGTCCACAGAAACCCATGTACCGGACATTTTATAAGAAACCTGCAACACCCTTCTTTCTGCCTCCTTGGGGTTTCAGCACATTTAACGGGTGCTTTTGCAGAAAAGCCAACACTATATAATGGCAGCATCATGCTATCAGCAAACCACAAGGGGCTGTTACATGTGGTAATTTTGCTAGTCTAGTTTAGCCCCAAGGGCTCGGTCTCCTCCCCAGCCGGGTGCCTAGCAGGGTGAATTAGCTGATGCACAGCTCTAAGGCATTGTGGCTAGACTGCTCTGTCTCTGAGCTTCTTTAAAACCTGCTCAGCCTATACTATACGCGGTGTAGGTGCAGCATCAAAGAAAACAGGGCCAGGGGACCTCGAGTGGTCCAGTCTGTTCCCCTGCCACAAAAAAAGGGGTGGGGAGGGCAAATCTGAAGACATTCAGCTGGATTTTGGGTAAGCAAAAGGCAAATGGAGGGAGAAACGTTTTCTTTTGACTCCGTGGCACAAGCTGCTGCCCCTAGGGCCCTGGGCAGTACTAAGTTCTCGTTCTCAGGAGCCGCGTTTACAGCGGGCACGGGGCGGCAGAGGAGGGTGGCCCCACTGAAGCCCCTGTAACTCAGCTTTGCAGTAGCTGTCTCTACAGGAGGCATCTGGCTGCAGCTACAAGGGTAGATGGCAGAAGAAGGAAGCTGGTGCTGAAGTCGAGGAGATGCATAGCAAGGGCAGGAAGCGGGGAGCACTCTTGCCCAAGCATGGCTGGCAGCCAGGAGGGCACAGGCTCCCCATGCCTGCTCAGAGCTGCAAAGTGCCAGCTGCCCACTCCATCCCAGGTACTTCTTGGAGAAACAACACATTCACCTTACAAAAGCCCAGCACACATCCCAGCTGTGACCTTCACATGCCTCTCCTGGGATTTATCCTGCACCCACAGACATCCTGTGTCAGATCTGATTAGAAAACCAGCAGAGCCCAGTTCAGCTGCAGACTAGGACTGTCTGTAGATGGTTCACCATTTTCCCAGCAGTAATTCTACCAAAACACCCCCTAGTCAAGAAGCACTTATATCAATTTCATGGTAGCGGAATTGAAGTCTCATAGTTTTCTGGCTCTATCTCCTCCCAGGGCTGGTTTTACTTCCCCATTCTCAGTTTTGCCAGACAGCTGGGTGGAAGAGATGGTGGATTTGGTGTATGGGAAATCAAACGTTGCCCATGTTTGCTTAAGGCTTCGTTACACTAATACGGCACCATCTACCTAATCGTTTACTTGCTATTTGCTCATTCCCGGAAAGCGTGCATTTCTACGTGCCCGGGAGCCAGGCTACCCTCTGACCTGCAGGCTGACATGAGCTCACGTTTGCATCCCTTTGCAGTTTCATCTGAAATGGAAGCAGCTCTTTCACTGCAGACCCACACCGAGGAGCAAGGCACCATGCACTGCTGGGCTCACCTGCAGCAAGCGGATCCCAGGTTTTGCACCCTCTCCCTGCTACTTCACGTCCCACACCTCCCCTCAGTTTCTCCACAGACAAAGCATAGGAAAGTATGCCAGTCTTTGAACACACCTTGGTTGGTCACCTTACTGATTTCTAGCAGAAATGAGGGCTGTCACCACAAACACCACCTGCATTACAACTGTTCTTGTGAGACTGAGAAAGGTCCAAGTAAAGAGCATTTTTCAGCCACCTCAGGGGCCTTAACTGAAATGGTATGCTTTGAATTAAATCAAGTATTGGAAATTAACAAAACACCCTTCTAAACCCCCCCGAACTACTTCATTTCCTATAGTGACTGCAGAGTGATTATTTAGATTGATAAGTGACAGCTTTCACAGTAAATTCTGGTTACACTTCTCCCACTTCTAGAACTGTGGCTCGGAAGAGGAAGCAGCTGAAGTGTTTGCTTATAACACTGCTGGTACAGAGGCTTGTGGAAGCTTTTCCATTTTTTTTCCATCAAAATAGCTTTCCAAAGTACCTCACTGACAGCAGGCTGCTGAAGGGATGCTGTGAGCTTCAGGAGATGTGTCCAGAGAGGGGAGCGTTTCCTCGATGTTAAGGTATTTGTAGCTCTGTGGAAAGGCAACAGCTGATTTGCTGCCCGAGTGCTGAGGATTTGAATTCCTGGAAGAGGTTTGCAGACTGGAGAGTCACTGGAACTGAGCACCAGACGTTGAGGACAAATCCCACGCAGAGTCATCAATGCCCATGCCCCCTTCTGCAGTTCAAGCCAGGGTGGGAGCATCTCCAGCAACTCGCCATGCCAAACGACAGCCTGGTGCTGAGCAGCCTGGATTGGGTTTACATCAGTACCGAGTGCCTGGTTGCTTTGTTTGCCACCTTGGGTAACATCCTGGTCATCTGGGTGGTGAAGCTGAACTCGACATTTCAGAACACAACTCTGTACTTCGTTGTTTCCCTGGCGCTGGCTGACATCGCAGTAGGGGTCCTTGTCATGCCCCTGGCCATCGTGGTGAGTCTGGGCATCAGCATCCACTTCTACAACTGCCTATTTATGTGCTGCCTGATGGTGGTTTTCACCAATGCCTCCATCCTCTCCCTCCTGGCCATTGCAATCGACAGGTACCTGCGAGTGAAGCTGCCAACCAGGTGAGCACCGGACTGCCGTGGGCCCCTTCACCCACCCCCTCCTCCCAGCTTTCCCACACCCAGCCTCTGCCCCACAGGTGCCACCTCTTCTCTCCTACTTCACCTGGCCCTTTTCTGAGAAATAGTTACTCTAAATGCACACTTGCACATGGAGACAATAACCTGTGCCTAAAAGCCCACCCAAGCTGAGCTCTCTAGAGCAGGGACCACCCCCTGCAGCTGACAGTGCCACGCAGACAGACCCCGGGGCTGTTCGTGCACAGCTGGCACCTTGCTGTTATTGCCGGTCAGAATTTGGCCACAGCATGAGCGTGTGGTCAAACAGTTCGGTTCTCCAGCTGTTCTGTTAATTGCACAGGATACTGAGAGTACTACAAATTTCTTTGGGTTTCTGAGGCTAGTCTTAAATAAAATTCCTTTTAGTGTTTGCTGAAAATACAAAAGTAGTAACAGACTTACTAAGGGCTAACCTAAGAAGTCATTCACTTTCTATATTTGAATGGAAAAGTATGTAAGCTAGAAATGCAAAGCATAACCTCATACTAACAGGGAAAGGACCTATGAAACTGAAGAATGAAAGAAGAGTTTGGTCCTACAAATGGCATAAGCCAAATGTAAAGAGTGAGGTACACCCACGGAGGCAGAGAAATACAATAGGACTGCTAATGGTAGGAAAGCAATATGTAGGCAAGAGGGGCACTAAGATCATAATGAAACAAGAAATAGCCAAAACCATCAAATTATAAAGGTTTGCAAAAAGCAAAAACCATCAAAAAAAAAGGAGAAGTTAAGCATATTTCTTCTTATGGGTGCTGCAAAGCTACTGTTACAAATGAAGAGTTCGGGCTTGTCTCAAGATTCCATTTCCCTCCCACAAAAAGAGTTAATGCTCCATTTTGTGACAATGAACCTACAGTATTTGAACATGTGAGTTCTTGAAACCATCCTGAAGTATTTTAAACACTTCTGTTTAACACAACCTGGCTTTTCTTCCCCAACAGATATAAACTAATCACCACAGAGAGAAGAGTTTGGTGGGCACTGGGTTTGTGCTGGTCTCTGTCCCTGCTGGTAGGGTTAGTTCCCATGTTTGGATGGAACAAGGCAGAACCAAGAAGCTCTGACTTTCTCGTGTGTCGATTTACCTCTGTGATGAGGATGGATTACATGGTATATTTTGGCTTCTTCACATGGACCCTTGTCCCTCTGCTCATCATGTGTGCTCTGTATGTTGAGATCTTTTACATCATCCGGACAAAGCTAAGTCAAGGTACAACCAGTGTGAGAGGAGCAGGAGGTTTTTACAGACAGGAGTTCAAGACAGCCAAATCTCTAGCACTTGTTCTCTTCCTGTTTGCAATATCCTGGTTGCCTCTGTGCATTATAAACTGCATTTCCTATTTTTACCCTGAGTCTCAGATCCCCCCGTATTTCATGTACTTGGGAATCCTGTTATCCCATGCCAATTCTGCCATGAACCCCATTGTCTATGCTTGCAAGATAAAGAAGTTCAAAACCACATACCTTTTAATTTTAAGGACCTATATCCTGTGCAAAAACCCAGACCCATTTGTTACAAACAACAGACCAACAGTCACAAATAAAGAGTGAGCGTTGACCTGCCAGTGTATACCAGGCCACTGATAAACTGCTTGGTTAAGAAGCTCATGGGAAAAATGCGTGTTCTGTTTAATCTACTCCCACTCTCACACAAAGTGTTTTATGATAAGGGCAAGCTCCTCTCACTCAATCTGATGCACATTTGACATTAAACCCCAAAGGATCATTTATGATCTCCTGCCTTGTTGTACCCCAGAGAATTCTGCTTAGTTGTTGCTGTACCAAGCCCAGCTCTTTCAGGCAGGTGTTTTCATCTAACAGGACCTTCCAGTTCCAATTTGTTGGCTTGAGCGTTATTTGGTAGGCCAGCAACCCAAAGCACTATTTAAGGCGGCAGACTCTTTGCTCCCAGTTCCTCAGCAGGGATCCGTGACCAGCTGGTAAAAAAGTGTTGGCTCATTTCTAGTTTTAACTCAAAGCTAAGAATTCTTTTCATTATAACTTTGATTTCTCTTTTTGCCCATATAGGCCCTTTGCTCACACACAGCCAGGCTTGCCCCGACTTTTTTTTTGGTCCAGTAGTACCAGTCCAATAAAATTAGAGCAGCAACACCACCACCTGCAGCTGACCCGCCTTGTGAAATTACCCCCACCTGCTCCTGCTGGCCCCACCGCTGTCCATGTCAGCTGGAAGGCCAGAAGCTGTGCTGACTTTGGTAAGTCTCCTCTTCTTTGGAGGGGATCCTGTCAGAGGGAGACTTTCACTGCTTTTAAGTCAGGACAGTGCTCACCCCAGAAGCCTGCAAAACAGACCTTGGACACAGAGCACCAGGCAAGAGCTGAACACACTGAAGCTATCCATTAGTGAGCTATGTTGGGGACAGGGCAGCATGCCAGGAAGAGATGACTGTCAAAAAGTCAATTAATGATATCTTTAAGTTCTTCCCTCCTCCCTCAGCTACCTGACAAGGATAGAATCAACTATCCCAAAACAACCAAGGATGCATTTCCCCGATTTGTTACTAAAACACATCCATTGCGGGGATTCTTCGTGCACAGTATATTCCCATGCTTAATTCTCCCTACAATCACAAACTGTTCTCGTAACACCTGATATAAATGTAATTTGCTCAAGTCTTCTCTGTAAACCTGAGGAACAATTACTCTTTTGGTAGCAACCTGTTACAGATCTGAAGACTACTCTAAAGGTGTATGTAGGTATGTGTCTATATATGCTTTTGTATTAAATAGTTTCAAAATACAGAAAAGATACTTAAGAGAAATTCTGTGTGGGGTTGGTTTTTTTGGTTTTGTGCATATTTTTTTTGGTTTTGTTTTGTTCTGTTGTTTTTTGGGGTTTTTTTAGTAAGGATTGGTTGGGTCCACTGAAAAATAAGATAGATGTGTTCTTTGTTGTTGGTAATACAGCAGCTCACAATCCAGGCATGTCCTCACTGACTATTCTTACATCCTTTGTCTTCTCTGTCAGTTTAGACTAAATTTGAGTCTGGTCAACCTGTGCTGCAGCCAGTCTTGTCACATTTTCATGAATAATATAAATATTAGATGGATTTTATATTAATTCAGCCTGCTTGTCTCCTATGGCAATCAAAAAAGCAGCCTGCGTGAAATCTCCACACTGTTTTAAATTGATGTCCTGACTAGGACAGGACAGAAATTGCAGTAAATATTACACCACAGCTCACACAGCCTGTTTTTAGGCAACACAGGTCAAACTGAAAATAAGCCATTAAAGGTCAGGCTCTTTTTTCCCTATCTTTAAATAATAAAAGTGGTCTAGAAGAAGCAGAAAAGGGAGTGCATCATTCTGTTATTTATCTCAGAAAGTGTTGGCATCTGCTCCTTTAGCTGAGATCAGACATCTCAATTTATTATCTGATGTAACCCTCGTCACAGGCCAAAGCTCTGCCCTGTTACACAGTTCAACTCTATAAATAAACAGGCCAGCAAAGGAAGTCACTGCATAAGTAGCTCAGAATTTTGCTGCATAATCTGTCATTATGAGTTGATAGGACTGATTGCTTTCAGCAGAAAAAACAGGTCTCACCTAAAGAGCAGAAAATTACTCGTTAGAATGATGCACAGCAAACTTTGCCTATGTAATTCTGAGAAACTGAGAGAAGAGGGAGCAACAGCACACCAAATTCCCAGCAGGCTGCCAGACAAGCTCCAAGAGAACAAGGCATAAGGATACGGAGGAAGAACAGAAACAGAGAGAACGGAGTAGGGGAAGCCGCTCTGCCTTCTGAAAGCAAGCTGCAAAGGAGAGCAGTCTCAGCGAGCTGACTGACCCTGCTCAGCCCCCCAGGAGGGAACTCCAGGCAACGGCTCCCTTCTTAGTGACGAAGCAGGACGCTCACCACAGCGGGACCCAGCCTCTCTCCGTAAGGCACCCAGAGGAGGTGTCCCACTGCAGGAGAGGGCTCATCAGCTGGCTTCTGCCCGTGGCGGTGCCAACTGGAAGAAGTTCACAGGTCTAGGTCCCTGGCTCCCACTCCCAGCAGTTACTCTGGAAATGGTTGTGGCATTCAGCTCCAGAGACAGATCAAACAGGCTGAATGATGCTTAAACTAGATGTGAAGATGGGTGAAGGTATGTACCAACAGTCCACGTGTATACAAAGTATCACTCAGGGAGAGCAATCGATTTAGCTCTCCTGTGAGAGCTGACTCATTGCTGGCTGAGGGAAATGCACCCTGACAATCACGTCAGCATCACCGCTGTAGCTCTAATAATTCATCCTTTTAACACTGCAACCAGATGTCAATTGCAAAATGCCAGGAAATATCATAAGGCACTACCGTCCATGCATCCTCCAAAGCGTCATTTAACCCGTGAGCCATTTCCACCCACCCTCCTAGGGCTGGACAATTTGTACCGGACTTGCCCACACCTAGGCAAATCCCTTGAGAATTCCTGCTGTGAAAGCTTGTCTTTAGGTAGACCACGAGTACAAACACCTCTAGCAGAAACTTACTGAAGTAGTGAAAATAGGAGAGCCAGGACAGTGAAACAAAGAGCGCACAACCCCTCCTCTATTCAGATTAGAAGATGCAATTGTCCCAAATTCTGCTAGCTGTCTATATAACACAGTTGGCTGGTGGCTACCATTAAAAGCTGTGTACAACTATACAGAGCTCTTGGCACAGGAAAGGGAGAGACAGACAGATGCTCTGGGATGAGGGGACTCACTAGCAGCCACACAACAAATAGGGGGATGTCTGTCACCCTCCTTCTGCAAGGGCTGTTTACACACTCTGCTCTCTAGGTAGGCACACAAAATCGCCGCACTGTAGTCTGCAATGTTTCACAGAGTACGTGAAATGGTCATGTTCAGTCTCAGTACAACTCAGAGTGAGGAAACACCTACGTGAAAAACACAGTAGCTGGGCTGGGGGTAGCCTGTGGTATGTCACCTTTTCTTGAATTTCTAACATAAGATCTAACAGCATCTTACACAGGAAGGTAGTGTTCTTGTTGGTATGGTGGAATAACCTCTGTACAAGCCAAGTAAATTTTCAGATCTCCTTATTTCTCAACTGCTGTCAGGCAGCAGAGTAACACTTATATTAAACAAAACCAAAAAAAAACCCCAAACACAAAAATGTGCACCAACCACAATTATCCCTTGTAAACCTCTCAGCAGCTAGCTGCACATTTTGAGGAGTAATGCGGTATTTTCGCTATTAAGTAGTACTTGAAGAAACTGCCACGACTTGAGATGAGAATAGATAACAGGAAAACAAAGACCGCAAGTTCTACCCCTGACCCCGTAAAACTGTCGGGCCACAATGCCTCTTCAGGCAGACTCTGGAATGTAACAGTGTTTGTACATCTGCTTTTCGGTGGTCGCCCGAACTTCTACCAACTTCTGCAGTCACAAAGGCAGGACAACCCAAGAGAGCTGGCAGAGGTGGAGCCACTGCTCTGCTAACTGCTCGTTGGAAAGACACCGAAGGCACCACAGCCGAGCTGAGCGGCAGCCAGCTGCCCATCTGCGG
Source organism: Falco peregrinus (assembly GCF_023634155.1). Classification (NCBI taxonomy): domain Eukaryota; kingdom Metazoa; phylum Chordata; class Aves; order Falconiformes; family Falconidae; genus Falco; species Falco peregrinus. The sequence continues at coordinate 6,807,509 of NC_073736.1, read as the reverse complement.
CTTCGTGCTGCCATCAGGCGGTACGACCCGAGGCAATGGTCCTGCCAAAGAGGTTCCTCTAGAGGGGTGTTCGCAACAGCAGGCACGCGAACATCTGCATTTGCAGAAAAGAGAAATACCTGCAAGAATCTGACATGCTCTGGTGACCAGAAACAAGGAGGCTGCTGACGCCCTGAAGGCTGAGGCGGCAGGGAACTCCGCTCGGATTCAGCCTTGCAGGAGAAGTGCTGAACAACAGATGGAGATCACTATACTTACCCAGGCAACAAACCTTCCACCCCTGGGCACAGAATGTGCAGAGAAGCTTCTCTGTGGCTGCTAAGACGGAGTCATTCGTGGTAATTTATTCCCCAGTTTATGAAAAGGGGATGATTTCTCACTCTTTACAATATATTTAGAATGCTACAGGTAATAACACGTAAATGAGCATTTCCCAAAATGTTCACTGTCACACTATGACTGTGCATTCTTTTATGTGACCCAATCAGGAAGCAGATGTTTGTATACAAACAGTTCATTATCATAACTTCAATAAGCAGAAAATAACTAATCAGGGCACTTGGCAATCAAAACCCAAGAAAAATGCTATAGTCTGTGACGGAAAAGGGAAACATTAGGGCAGACAAACAGGTGCAGAGTATCACTTCCATTGTTCAACTCCCTTTGGTAGCTCAAAGCAATAGTAAACACACAAACAGAAACTTTACAAGTGCAGCAAGATTTCTACAGGAAATATGGTATAAAAAGCCATTTGTCCACAGCCATTGACAAGCAGTTTGGAATAGGAGACATTAGTTTCCCTCTGTAGCTATAGGATCAGTTGATGGTACCTACAGCAGTGCTGGCATTTCTCAGAGCAACACAGGCCTTAATATAACGTCCTGGTAGCATTTGATGTCAGCATCTTCATTTCACTAGAAACTTCATCATCACACAGCCATTGGCATCCCACTCTGCTGGAAGACCAGAGTGGCATAGGCAACCTCATTCTGGGGCTGTGAAAGAAACTGCAAATATTAGAGAGTGTGCAAGCATCGCATCTCAGCATGAATGTCTTGCTTTTAATTTGTCCTCAATGCTACACACCATAAACAGTCACAGTGTGTCCCTGCACATGGGAAATTAGTAAATGCTATGGCGCTGGATCAGACCAGTTTTCAGTCTAGCTCAGGATCCTGGGTCAACTCTGCATCAACTCCAAAGAATCAACATAATGAAGGAAAACTGCAGAAATGCTTGCCCTTTGAAAAGGTTTTCCCCTGACCTGCCTTATTAGTGGTTTAGTTCTGTCCCAGAACCCTTGAAATACATGGGGAGTATGGCATTTGAGCCCTGTGATAACAGAGAAGGAATGTCTTTCCTCCTACTGTCCAGGTACCTCCCTCAGGTAACTCCCTGGACTACTTATAAACACAGGCTGAAGCCTTGGATGCACAAAAGAGAGCACGTTTCCTTAGCCAAAAGAACTGTCGACTAACACTCAAGTCTCACAAACACAAATCTCTTTTCTCCCTATTCAGATTTGTATTTACCATTCTATCAAGAATCTGAAGTCTCTGCCCGAAGTATTAGAAATAGTAGTTGTGACCTTTACCTGGACGTTCCTAGCACATTCCTCAATCACCGTCTGAGAGGGACCTTGCTCTTGTGAACTTTGGTGGCAACTCTTACACCCTAGGCAGGAGAGGGATACCAGCCTCAGCTGTCTGCACCATGCTTGGAGAGACAGCGCAAGAGAGGCTCAAACACATGGTGACAGAGCGTGTGGCTTAGACGCAGCTTGTAAAGCCTGTCACAGCCCTTTGCTGCAAAGCGAGCAGCTTGGTAGCCCAAGTCCCTGCACACCTGTTGGAAGTGGCTAGGATGAAAGCAATTGACACATCTGGTGAGAATTCTGTGTGGCCAGTGTTAGGACAAGAAAAAACAACAAAACAACCCACCACAACTCATCAGTGCTGAAGTTAATTCTTCCATGAAAACAGCCCCTGGGATGACTCATGAGGAGTTACTGTCAGGAATGATGTGTTGGTCAATACATTAATTATTCAAGGCAGACATCATTTGAGCCTCTTTCAAAGTAACTTCTGTAGAAGTTACTTTGAAACCCTAGTGCTCCAAGATGCAGCTCAAAGAACATGGAAACAGCACCATCAGGTTAAGATGTGCAGCACGAGGTGTTAAACACTTCCCTGCCACTAGCTCTGGATCATCCTGCTGCTGTTATTCCCTCTGCTGTGCCACTTACTTTTTCTGAAGACGTGGGTGATTGCAAAAAACAGAAAAGTCAACACGATGCCAGAGATAAAGGCTAGCGACATGTAGAGTATTTCATGGCTGTTGATAGACAGAAAATAGTGTCAGAATCCCCAGTTTTAACAGGTGTTGAAGAATCAGTGGTGCTCAAATTCAAACTTTATGAACACATCACTTACCCCAAGCCCCACAAGATTAAAAGGTGTGTGTTAAGCATCACTGTGAATTATCTAGTGCAGACTAAGAAATTCTAAGCAGCCTTTTAAAATCCCAAGACAAATGCATTACATTTAACTCCTCCCTTACGGGAGGAGTCTGCAGTCTCAGGGAACCCTGTGTTTGAAGTCAGGAAATAAAGGTGGAACATTTACTTATCAATCCAGCATTTGACTTCTGAAGATTTCAAATCAGCTGCAGAGGTATATACAGTGGTATACCAAGTAACAGTAGTGGGAATGGGTTCTGGTGTAACTGGAAGTGAATAGAAAAAATAAATAAATATATATACACATACCAAAAATAACATATATCAACACCTGCTTTTAAAACGTGGTAGTTTCTCCAGTAAAATTACAAGCAGCAAGAGGCATGTGCCTATCCAAGTTAATATTATTGTAAGCATAACTCTTCTCTGTCAGAGGGCTGAAGGTGGAAACACCAGGCAGAAAAATCATAGTTTCTAACATTACTGTCACACAGCAGCCTTCAGGAGCCATGCAGTTCTTCCCCAAATGCATACATCTGCTAAGCTGCCCCCACAGCAGCCCTTTTTGACTCAGGACAGTATCAACTTAGTCAAGAATACTGCATCTAAGAAAACTCCGTAAGGAAAAAAAATACCTGTATTCGCATTTGAGGAACCACTTCCCATTCTCGCTCCAAACACTAACAGTGAGAGAAGCTAAAAGGAAGGGGGTGAGGGGGAAGAAAAAAAAAGGTTGTATTTATGTATATATATGTACACACATACACTAGAGCAAAACAAACCTGTCACCATCTTTCTAACTCATACACTTTATTTAGTTTTTATCCATTTCTCAGACCTCTTACACAAAGCGGCACAAAGCCACAGCAGCAAACCTGGCAACTACTCAGGCGGACTCCTACTTCCCAGTGTCTTGGTCCTACACCTGTATGTGCATGCTCACTATGCTTTGATGAACATGCTATCTTCTTTCAAAAAAATGCAGTATATTTAATAACGAAAAAAGCACCCACAGTATTATTTTTGCAGCAGCTAGAACAGTGAGCTTTATGGACATTATCATCAGAAGCACCTTTGAAAAAAAAAAGTGCCTTTATGTTTTGCTTTCTCAAGTTACACTTGATTTTTTTCCACCAAAGCAAGAACTACAACTTTTTTTTCTCAAGTTTGGGGGTGGAATTGTAAAGATAGGGAAAGATTGGTCTACCACATATTTCCTACCCTGGTTTTTCTCACTACACAACTTGCAAACTGCACATTACAACATGAAAGTTTTGCCAACAACTTCAAAGTAAGCATCCTGATCTCTGTTGCTGTCATCTTCTTCTACCACACGTCAATCGCTGCCCAAATTCCAAGAGTCAAACCGTTAAAATGCCCCAGTTTCCTACACGGCATCTGAAAGTGCATCATTTGCAGTAATAAGACAATTAAGCAATACAGCTCTATCTTACCTCCCACCATAGAGCTGCTGCCCACCTGCCGGTGGAAAACTCCTGGAGTGTTAGCACAGCAGTTTACCACTAGCTTTGTGAAACTCTACCAAACTAGTTAAAGCTCAAGTGTCATTCGACTATGGGGTTACACAAATGTGGAAGTTGAGCAACTTCACTTTTTTTTTAATTAAAAAGAAACAGGAAACTATGAAAGATGTCTGCAATCTCAGAAGAGTTATAAAGTCAGCTTCAGCTTAAGTTACCTTACTTTTAAGTAAGGTTCTTACCCTCTAAAGAACACCTGTTTTGCTTAACTATTGTATTGAAAAGCATAGAAAAGTGCTATTTTACCAACTCCACTAGAAGCATTTCCCTACTGTGGACCCAATCCATACAAAGGAAGCACATAAGCACACCCTTAGTCTGCCTAAGTTTATTTACTAAATAAATCGCTTTCCAACACAGAAAGGATGAGATTTCACATAGGTAGGTGCTTTCCTCAGCTAGGTCATTTGAGATGTAACAAAATCCTTTAGGGAGAAAGTTTTCTCTAAGAAAATGAAAGGGCTTATACTGCATATTATCATAATACACATAAAACAGTTTTCCTCATTACACAAAAAAAAGAATCTTTCTGAAAATGTCCACCCTCTAGAATAAGGTTATCCGTTTCATTGTTTTAAACTTAATATTGGTGACTTCACTTGAAGCCAAGTTTTCTGGTAGCTTCTGGTAAGTTTCTTACCAGCTACGTCCTCATTTCCACAGAACAGGAAGGTGCTTTCACCGCTGCTTGAAGCTTTGTTATGAGAAGTGCTCCTTCCAGCACACTTTTAAAATGAGGATATTCATTTAGAGGACCTCCCAGTATTGGACCAGATGAACAAGAGCACTGGTACTCATTTTGATTTTAGAACACATTTACAGCTACAGCCAATATCTACAGGTCATTATCACACAGAATTCTAAACCAAAAACTGACCACTGTACTAGCACCAGATTTTTCACTGCGAAGTTCTGTTATCTCTGGAAGTGTTCATGACCAAACAAGGAACCAAACAGAACAGCACATACTGCGGTTGCAAATAATTGCCCACTACAAACTAACTGGACTGGCTTATGTGACTGATCTGGCTACTTCAAACATGAAAAGGAAATCTTTGTCGCTACTGCTAGTGAAAGACAGCAGATTGTTTTGTTTGTTTGTTTAATGACACTTTAGAATTATACAGTTTCCAACAGTAATGCGACAAATGTCAGTGGAATCAGACGTAGCTACACTGCTGCCTGTGCACTCTTCGATAACGTCTTCAGGTCCAAAATGCACTTTGCAATGCTTTCCTTCTGCTGCAAAAGAAAGGAAGAGAGCTTTCAGATGACAGACTTTATGAAACACATTGAAACAAGCAAAATATGCATTCTAATGCATTTTAGATAATCCTTTCTAGACCCGTAAAATGAGTTACAGATTAAAAGGGATAGAATTATAGCTCATGAAGTCAGAGATTCAAATCCAAACAGTGATCTGCATTAAAGCATCTGCATGCAGTGCTAGGAACATGTTTTCTTTTTTTCTTCTCAGCTTCATCCCGTAAGAGAAAGGACATTTAGAGCCCATCTGCAGATTTTAAACTGCCATTGTCTTACACTGAGAATTTTGCAAGTGAGTTCCCTCACCTGTTACCTACACAATTTATCACAAGCTTAGCTCTGCTGCAACAAACACCACACATGATTCTAGCTTAAATCACCAGCAACACAAGCACCTGGTACCTAGTAAGTGGACTCATTAGCTTTTAATCAGCAGCAGGAATGCCCTGCAGCCACATTTAGAAGTCACCCAAAGATGACCTATCATCTTCTGGCTTAAGCCAGAATCACTGGACAGCAAATGTTTGTACAGGCTAAAATGTAAAACAGATTTAAAAAAAAAGCAAGTACCTGTTGAGGTGTGATGCTCTGAACCACATTCTTCTCCACCCACTGAATCATGTGATCTTGTTCTTTCTGACGCTTTAAATTCTGCATAGCCACTTGATAGTCCAGCCTTTTCTTTACTTCATTGTACACTGTCAGTAATCTTTCTCGATAATTAGTTTCCAGCAACATAGCAATATTATTCTAGACACAGAAAATGAAATTAAAAGGTTAACATTCAGCAAGAATACAACACAGCAGAACACATTCTATAACAAAAGATCAGGTGGAACTGGCCCTGTCTGCAATACACAGAGGGTAAATGGTTTGGTTTGTTACTTGTTAGCAGTTTAAAAGGCACCCAGATTACATAGCAGAGGATCACAGTGGAAATGAACAGCAGCACTGCAACTACGTACTCGCTTAGCGTCAAAGAGGTAACTGCGGCCTTCGACCCGCCATTGCTCCTTCTTCTCCTGTTCAATGGCAGTCTCAAGGTCCTTGATAGCTGCATTTTTCACAGCTGAAGCTTCAGCAATTTTGTCCTGAAAGAAACAAAAAATATGTTTCAGAATGAAAGTATGATGCAAGGTGATGTGTAATTAACAGTGATCTGTAATTACTTCTGAAGTTCTGCACTAACATTTGAAAAATGTCTGCATGAACTGGATTGTGCCAGGGCTGAGGTTAAAGGATGGCAAGAGGGAAGAATCAGGGTTTATAATCAACTATCCTTTCAAAAAAAAATTCTGCTGGCATGTTTTATTTTTTAAGACTTATGCAACACCACCAACACAAGATCTAACCTATACCTTATTTTAGCATCATTCTGAAAATATTAAGACTCAGATTTTTATGATAGCCTGGACACAGTACTCTTAAATATTTAAGCAAACAACTTAGAATAGTTACTACTACATTTGATTTGGTTTCTTTTGTTACCTCATTAAGTTTGTCAGCAAAAGCTGCTACAGCAGACCCATATTTTTTTACACCATAAATGATGATTGATATTATGCAGGCAGCTGCAACTGTCTCATGGTTAACAACATAGATTTCCTTAGAAAGCAAGTAAAGCACAAGTCCAGTTCCCAACATGTAAGGACCTAAAGAGAAAATGAACAGCATTATTTATACAAAGCATAAAGAGGCTCACTGAAGTCAGACCTAAGAAACAGCTAGTTTAAGGCTTACACGATCAGGAAACGTTCCCTCCTACTGTAACAGAAAGTAGAAACCCAACACCACCACAAGGAAGGGTGCTCACCAGAAGTGGAAGCAACCTGCACCTTACATGGGATGTGCTGCTTCTGCTTATTCAGAACCAAGCAAAAATCTCTGTTTAAATATTCTGAGGGTCAGCAAGCAAATAAATTCCCCTGCAAGACCAAGCTCGTGATGCTCTTTTAGCCTTTATTTGAAGCACAGGTACCTAGCTTCAGAGCCAGGAAGCACTGCACTGGCTCATCCTTCACACCCTCCTTCTGCATATGCAAAAAATAATCTTCCCTAGTATTTTACCTTTTCAGCATCCAGAAGCGGTGGACAGAACTAAATAACTACATATACATTTTTAGAAAAAAGTAAAAGCATATTATTAACCTGTAACTCCTGTTTTAGGATAGAGAAACTGGAAAAACTCCTCAGGGATCAAACCATAACGAACTTCTCCTCCTTTCTCAGGCAGAGGTGGCAAAGGAGCCAAACACTGCTGAGTGGTATGCAGGGGTCTTGCGGTGTGCAATACTCTATAAACAATAAAAGAGTTTCTATTAAGCTTCTTATTAAAAAGACCCCAAAAGCCAACACAAAAAAAGCCACCCTTAGATAAGGCTCACACACACTTCCAATTAAATAGGCTGGCATTCATTAGACACGCCTCCTTTGAAGAAGTGGGTGGGACTAGATAACCTCCAGAGGTTCCTGCCGACCGTAATTATTTTATAACGCTACAACATTAATTAGAAACATAAAGACAAGACCCCAGAGCAACATTATTTCCAAACAACCACCAGCAGGTTTCCAAGTCGCTCCCAGGCCTCCTCAGAGCCCATCACTAGGAGGGGCCGCCAGCCCAGCCGGGCCACCCGGTTCACCAGCGGCGCCGCTAGGCCCCAGCCAGAGGTCAAAGCCCTCAGGCTGACTGCCGAGGCCCCGGGCCGTCGCCGGTACTCACCCCACGGCGACGGGAGGCGCCAGGCTCCTCAGCGCAGCCGGGGCTGAGGGAAGAAGAGGGGCAGCGAGGGCGTCAGGACAGAACTCAGCTAGGACAGGACAAGCCACTGCCCACCACCCCCACCCCAGGTAGAAGGTACTTCTCCCCCCCCCCCTCCCCTCCCCCGCGGCTCACCAGCGCGAAGAACGAGGCGGGAGAGCATGGCGGGCGGGCCGAGCCGGGCAGCGACACGACCCACTTCGTCCCGGTGACCGCCTGGCGCCTCCGCACCAAGATGGCGGTAGGGAAGATCTCGCGAGAGGAGCACGACGGGGCGGGCCGGGCCGGGAACTCTCGCGAGAGGCAACGGCGCGGGAGCACGTGGGGGCGCCACCGGCCCCGCTCCCGCCGCTGCCGCCATGGAGGAGCCGCCGCCCGAGCAGCCCCCGCCGCCCCCCCGCGGCCCCGGCGGACGGGGAGGCCGCAGCCGCGGCCGGCCCCGAGTGGAACATCCCGCCCAACGCGCCCGCCTGCATGGAGCGGCACCTGGAGGGCGCGCACTACCGCGCAGGTAGCGGGGCCGCGGGCAGGCCGGGCCGGGGAGGGAGCGGGGGCGCGGGGGCCGGGCCGGGCCTGTCGGGGAGCGGCGGCGGGCGCTCACCGGTCTGTCCCCTCGGCTCTCCCGCAGACGGGGCCCTGCTGCTGGGCGCCTCGGGGCTGAGCGGGCGCTGCTGGACTGGCTCCCTCTGGGTCTTCGCCGACCCCCGCCGCGCCCCCAGCGAGGGCTTCTGCACCGCCGGCGTCCAGACGGAAGCGGGTGTCGCCGACCTGTGCTGGGTGGCGGACAGGGGCATCCTGGTGGCCTCCGACTCCGGTAAGCAATGGGGATCCCCCCCCCCCAGGCTGAGGTGTGTGCACCCCCCTCACCCCCCCCGCCCGGTAGATGTGGGTCCTCCCCCCTCACCCCCTCACTCTGGGTGGGTGTCCCCCCCCCTTACTCCCCCCACTCTAGGTGGGTCTCCCCCACCTCACCCCCCAGCTGAGGTGGGTGCTCCCCCGGCTTCCCCCAGGCGCCGTGGAGCTGTGGGAGCTGGATGAGAACGAAACCCTCATCGTTAACAAGTTCTGTAAATACGAGCACGATGACATCACGATGACGGTGGCCGTCCTGGCCGGCAGCACTCAGGCTGTCAGCGGTGGCATGGACTTCTGGTGAGTGTCCCCAGGCCGGCTGCCATGTGCTAGGGCTGGTGCTGGGTGCTGACTGCTCACTCTTGTCCACAGCGTGAAGGTCTGGGACCTCCCACAGCAAACGGTGCTACACTCCTACAGAGGTGAGTGCCACGCTGGCCCTGGCCCCTAGCTCCTCCTGGCCCCTCACTGGTTGCAGCAGCATCACTGGTTGTCTCCCACCTACTGAGCCACGCTTGGGGCCGTGATCTAATGTTTACTAGTCTGTGAAGTTTCTGACACAGCCTTTTATTTTGTCTGTTGTTCATTTCTGTCTGCAGAACGAATGCTGTAAGGCTTACCTTGCCATGCATTTCTTAAGTGTATTTTAGAGTACTACTTCTGTACTGAAATCTTTCCTTCACCTGCATATGATTGTGTGATCTCCTAACCCATATTTGTTTTGAACAGCAGCACATTAGAGATGTTGATCTCTGGAGATGTGGTATTGTGATCTCCAGCCACAGCAGAGGCCATACTCTGCTTGATCCTCTCCCCCCAGCCCCTTTGTAAGTGCCCTCTTGTCTGGAGAGTCTTCCTCAAGCTTATGCATGTCACAGGGACTTGATTGCAGTGGCTGTGGTTCGATTTGGCAGCTCATCAGTTTGGTACAAAGCAGTTGGCTATTACCAAATAGAAGTTACCCTGTATCTGGGCATAAACTATTCTTATTTATATTGCTGTGCCTTCAGAGGTCCTTGGGAATACGTGGGAAAGTTGGATACAATCTTTGAGCCTCTTTATCCTTTTGTGCTTTTGGTAGCTCACTCCGATTCAGTGACATGTGTGGCTTCCTGTCCTGGTAAGGACACTGTGTTCCTGTCCTGTGCTGAGGTAAAGCTCTCTCTCGCTCGTTCTCTAATTCTACCCAATAAAAATGAGATACAGCTTCAGTTATTTACAGTTAAATGCACTTACTGAGAAACCACCTGTTGTGTTGCAAGCTGCATACATGTGTTATTTCAGTTTGCAGTCTGATGAGTTGACAGTCGGCTTACCAAGCTCATTTCTACAGGTTTGTATTAAAATGTGGGAGCTCCTTGGCTTGTCCTGAGGATGACTGAAGGAGCTAACTTGCAGTTAACGGCAGCATCATTTCAACACAAAGGAAGAGGTGGTGTGGTTTTGAATTTGGGTCAATAGTAGTTCTGCAGTGAATCTGAATTTATGCCTACTCCCTACCACAAAGAAATTGTAAAAATCTTTTTGTTCACTTTGGATTTGTAGGACAGCAGAACTCTACTCTGGGACACCAGATGCCCCAAACCAGCTACTCGAATTGGTATGTTTCTCTATGCAGTCACTGCTTGTATATGAGTTTTTGTTGGAAGAAACAAATTATTTTATGCCAGACTTCGCTACATCTAATGACAAATCGAGGGGTGTGACCATTTAGGCAGAAAAGTCTATTAAAACCAAAAGGAGTCTAACTATCACAGAAGTACAATAAGTGTTAAAATATTTGTCTTAGTGGCCTAGCAGTGCTAAATGAGATAGTGCGGCAACATCTTTGTGCTGACTCTTTTCACACTCATCCCACTTCATTTACTCACAGTTTGCAGTGCCTGTAATCATGTCCCTACCTCAGTCATGTGGCATCCACAGAAAAGTGACATCTTTGCTTTGGGTAAGAAGTGACCTTATTATTTGACTTTTCATCAGACAAATCAAGGTCTGTCTGTTCTCATGACAGTTTTGCTAATAACTTCATTCTTTCTCTCTTAAAGGTGATGAAAATGGAACAGTTGCACTAGTAGACACAAGGAATCCCGATTCTGCCCTCAGCGCCACTGTGCATACCCGAAGTATCACAGGGTTTGCATTTTCTGCACATAGGTACAGTCTGATGTACTGGCATAGAATGTGTGATTACATACACTTGAAAGCCTTATTTCTTTTTAGAATAAATGTATGAGTACTAGGTTTGGTCTTTTTATCAAGAAGATCAATAGTGAAGAATAGAGGAAAACGAACAATATCTCATTTTTTATAAGACGTGTGAATGTACATGAGAACACTTTGGCAGTATTCAGATTTATTGACCTGGTCACTGTGGGAATTTTTCTAATTACAGTCACCTCTGCCTGAAGGAGGATTACTTGCTTTCCAATGCTAATAGAATATTCTTGCTTCATATGCTGCAACCTGCCAAATGATGAAGAAAACATTTTTCTAAGACTTAGTGTGTTAATTTACTGTACCTCGGTCAGCTCACTAAGTGTGTTTTTCACAAGTTTATCCTCAAGAAGCTTTCTTGTATTTGATTGTTCTAACTGTGGTCTCATCTCTGTCCTCTCTAGTTCACCCTTACTGGCTTCGATCAGTGAAGACTGCTCAGTAGCTGTTCTTGACTCAGAGCTCTCAGAGGTGTAAGTACTAGGCGGACTGTATTCACTACTGTGGCTGTTTGTCTTGCTGCCTTCCCATTAAGTTGGTTATTTATCCATATGCTGAGTGGAAAACACGATTCTGCTTAAGTGGGGGAGCATCATTCTAATAAACTAGCAGTTAGGAATTGCAGAAGCCCATAAACTGTTAAGTGACAATGCTTTATGGCTAACGGACTGTTTGTGTCTTCCAGGTTCAGAAACCGTTCTCATCAAGACTTTGTAAAAGGCTTATCATGGTCTCCTTCAGACAATGCCTTGCTCACCACAGTTGGATGGGATCATCAGGTTTTACATCACACTGTCCCCATACCAACTGGTGAAGCTTCTGGAGTCAACTGTGTAAAAGAATAGTTTTATAAACTCACGGTCCAAATTCCTTCCTGGCATTACTTTGATTCTGCTGAAGTCAAAGGTGTGTGTGAACTGGAGCGGGTATGGTCTGTTGTCTGCCTTGAAGCTTGTGACTAAGAAGATTCCTGTAGTAATTTTGAGTTAGGCATAAGTTAGCTACAAACCAAGCTTTACCCTCTCAGGAGCTGGCTTCACCTGTGATAAGACTTCAGTATTTTACCCAGAGAAAATTGACTTCAGGCACAGAGGAGAGAGACAGGGAATTAGGTATAATTGGGGGAAAAAAAAAAAAAAAAAAAAAGGACTTGATCCCTCCCTCAGTTCTGCAAACCATCCATGGAATTAATAGAAGCATTTTTTTGGGGAGGTTAAAACCAGAACCTCTTGTTAGTTGGATGTGAGAGCCTCACTTTTGCGTAAAGTTCTTTGCTACATAAATAAATTCTTCCAACCCAATGGGGAGACATGTTAGCATTTAAAGACTAGAAGGGTACCACTGTTGTCCTTAAAGCAGCATTTGGTTTAGGGCTGGTCTTCAATATCTGCTAGCCTGGATCCTGTGGCGAGCGCTGTTGTATGTGCTGGTATCGGAATAGCAGCGTTTGGTGTGAGGAGTCTCAGATGCTGTGTGATAAGGATCCCAGCTGTAGCCCTGTAATTAAACACCTTCGTGATAGCACGTGATACTGCAACCTGTGATGCTCAGCATTGGCCTGGCAGCTGAGGCCAGCTCAAAGGGGCTGTTAACTGTAGGAAGTTAGCACTGTTTGACACCGTGCTTCATCTCCTCTGTGCTGAAGACAACTTATTCAGAGATAAGACCTGTGAACAAAAGTTTATGTAAGGGGAAAAACTGGACTAAGGACTTCAGTTTTCGTTTGCTTGCTCCTAGAAACAGACTCTGCTTAGTGATAAATAAGCCTCCTTATGCACTTGTGATAAGTGACTTTGTGCTGGTGACTGAGGGGGTCACGCATTCCCAGAATCCCCAAAATGGACTCCATGTAATCCTTAGAGGTGTTTTTGTAATATACCACATACTTTTCAAACTAAACTGTTGCCCTGGAACATACTTAACTGACAAAAAAATCATTGCTCTGCATGCATTGCCACTGCTCTAGGCTCCTGGACAGAATAAAGCAGGTCCTGACTAATGAAACAAAAATACTATGGAAGTGAATGCTACTCCTGTTTCTTTAGCATGATGGCAACGCTAAGATGTACACCGCTTCCAGTTCCATTATGCAGTTCCACCCCTGCATAAACGTAGGTTTTAGTTGATCCACATTGTGCAGAGCCCACAAGAGATTTTTAGGCAGACTAAGCCTTCCCAGGCTCTGTACTTTTTTCATCTTTTTCAACCTCATTTGCTGCTTTTTTAATTCCCACGTGATATAGGTGTTTACAGAGCAAACTTCTCCATCTAGAGCAGTGTATGACAAGGAAAAGGTAACTGATTATAAGAACTGACAAGTTTCCTCAAAAGTACCCCTTGAACAACCAGAAGAGTTACCTGTTACGGACCTCTGATGTGTACTGCAAACTAAAACAGGTCTTGTGCTGTTTGTGAAAAAGTCGTTTTGGAAAAAGTGGAAGACTGTTTTTAAATAAATCATAGTTTTCATTTGTAACTGGGTATATGTTTCACCAGGCTACTTCTGTAGTATCGAAGAGCCACCTGAGATCATTCACACAGTCAAAGTTGTGATTTCAGTCCCTGAAATTAATACCGTTCTTAAATAAATGTGCACCGTATTACTGTTTAATGCTAGGGTACTACGATTCTTCAGCACTGGTGCAAGGCACGCTCTAAGTCCTGTTTATTTTCAGGAAGCTTTTCTTTCCAAAACCTGAAGTAGGGTTTCCATTGTGCATAGCTAAAAATAAAAGCGTCAAATGTCCAGGTATTAAACCCACAGTACGTTCCTCACGTTGCCACCCTGTGAGCAAAATACAAAAGTCGATGGCAAAAAGTACGATGGTGCAAGGTGAAGCCTATATGGACAACAAAGGTCATTACTGATGTATTAATCTTGGTTTTACAATTGCTTAAAGACTTGGTGTGACAATACCAAAAAAAAAAAAAAATAATTTCAGCATCTGGTAAATCTTTGGGCAAGGCTTTGTTTTGCCACAGGAGGGCAGCAGCTGCCAGCTTGACAAGCGCCACGGCAGCATCTGCCCCAACATCTGCACAGTTCTTTAAAAAGTACCTATTCTTTTACCACTTGTGATGGCAAAAGAATCAAGTGTACAAGAGAAACTCAGAAGAGCGACAGCTTATCTAGGAGTCACTCACATTGCGTTAGCTTGGCTCCTAGTTGTACCATTGCTAGCAAGGCTGTATTAGTCCCACGGACATGCAGGCAGCGTGGCAGAAATGCTGGCAATACCACACCAACGTTTGTTGACTTTGTAGTTATCTGCAAAGGAGGTGGAGCGAATTCTCTGGGGTTTGCGGTATGCTCACACCATCTCTGGACTACATGCTGTTCAGGTTTGGGGACACTTCTGTAAATACGTTGTGGCTAGAGGTAAAAGCTTCAAGATACTCATTGCATACTTTCCTCATAAAAACCTGGTTCTGTAGCCAGAGCTGGATTAAAGAGATGAGAATGTAAATAAGTGTAATTTTTGAGTGGAGAGAATAAGCCACTACGAAGACAAGCCTGCCTTTTATGGTGCTGCTTGCATTGCTCATGCTGTGCTTTCAGTTTTAACTACAACATTCTAGTTAGGACTTGCAAATGAATATGCAAGTTTCATTATTAATGAAACACTCAAAACCAAGAACTATTTATAGAAGCAGCACAGGCTGAACTGCACGAGCTCCTTTGCCAGCCTACCTAAGCAGCTGGGTGTGAGGGGTGTTTAGAGTGACAGGGCAGTTAGGGCTAGCTGCCCGTGCATTCCTTGACTGGGCTTCCAAAAACACTTAAAATTGCCAGCTCTCAGCAGAAATTGGACCAAGCCCTAGGAAAGCTGAAATTCAGAGTTGCTGAGGCCAGTTTGAGCTGCTTCCCTGTCCTTTTAATCTTACACGCAAAGATCAGTCTTAACAGCAGACAGACCACTTAAGCCATACTAAAAAAAAAAAAAAAAAAAAGTCAGATCACACATGCAATAAAACAATACGTCCAGACATATTTAATGCAAGAAGGTTCAATGGCACTCATAAATAAGACACTGTTCAACACTTTACAAGTAAAGGTCTCAGTTATACGACATTAGCAGGTACTTTTGAGGAAGAGGCAACTGCAGGGGATGATTTTAAGTTGTATCAAGACTTGAATGACCAAACTGCATCAGAGAGGGTTGATGTGGGAATAATTCCATTGTCAGGCTGCAAGACTGCTGTCAGTGCTAAGGCTATAAGGTTGCTTTGCTCCATCGCTACCCCTTAGTCTCTTCCTCTTCTATTGCTAAATTTATACAGCTGGGAAGGAGCAGGAACGGGAATCAGAGTGCAGTTTATCTATGCGCTATCCTGACAGTCACCTGGCCAAGGAAGAGGGAGCTCTTCCCCATCCCTGCATCCTCGCTCTTCACTAGGGATTTAACTTTCTGTGTAAGCGCTTTGGCTGCCAACCACTCCAACAGTGGTTTCTTTGTAACACAAACAGTTCCCGATGGCCCCAGCATAGATGTCTAGTTGTTACTGAAATAACTAGAATTTTGCTTAAGGCCTTCAGGAGCTGAGATAGCCCAAAGTGTTTAAAGAATAGAATAGTTCCATTGCTTAAAACATTCATGCTAATCAGTTTCACAACTGTGAGCCAAGTCCTAGCTGATTTAGTTACTAGCTTAGTCCACTGTACATTCCCAGAATGGGTGTTCTTTGAATGAATAATGGCTGTTTCATAAAACTGACTTACATTATCATGCTTCTAATATTTAATACAAACAAATACCTGTCTGCTAGAAACAAGACACTCCGCACTACATAACACCAAATTACAACTACATACGAATTGCGTGTCTGGGTGAAATACTAAAAGTGAAATTCAAAACAAGTGCCACCCTTGGAGTTTCACATTTTACTTTAAAAAAACACAACAACCAACCCTAAAAGCAAACAAAAAAAACCCCAAACACCACCAAACCAAAACCAACTTGTGTTGGGGATACACTTACACTTAGGAGAACTTTTGAGGGGTAAAGTTGCACACACCCACCTCCATTTCTGGGCAAAGTCAATCTTGAAGGCTGAAGTCTCCCAACAAGCCTTTAAATTTAAAACTGCTTTTGAGAATTAATTTGCAGTTATAACTTAATAATTTTTTTGGGGAAAAAAAAAGTAACGGGAAGAAAAAACAATGAGGTTGCAATATTGTCAGAGAGGCTTTCTCATTGTTTCAAGTCAAGCTGGTGAAGCTTCATCCAATACTAAGACATGACCCTGAAGCCACCCAAGCAGTGTCACAGCTTTACTTCCATAGGTAAGTAAGAATCCTCGAGATGCTCCTCTTACAGAAAAACTTCCATGTTTTAAGGGCGGGGTGGGGGTGGAAGCTATGCTACATGACACTGGCACACTTAAATACCCAGGGAGTTACTCCATAGTCACTTTTCTCCATAAACATTGTTTAAAAAACAAACACCCAGATATTTAAAATGTGTTATTTCAATACTGGCTGGGGTGAGCATGTCTGGGAATCTTTCAAGTCACTGTGACTTACTGGCATAAAAACGCCATTTCAATTAGCTATTGGACTGATTATGGTACTTGGGTTTTCATTTTATTCACAGCAAAGTAAAGTTCAGAATACTTTGAAGCTGCTGCAATATTGGAAACAGCAGTTAAATTATTAGATAAAGTTGGAAATAACATAAAACGTAGAACTCAATGACATGACATTAATAAAAACTTCTGGAAATTCCACCGTGAAGGAAAATTTATCACTGAATTTTGAGTTGAATTGTAGAGCAAAATCTGCTTATATGCACACATGCATACGTGCATGCAACACAGGATAAGCTGGAGTGGAACTAATGACACTGTATAGTACTGAAAATAGAAAGTGCTTTCCATAAAAATAGACTAATGTCTCAAAGTGCTTTTAGTTTGTCAGTGACTAGAAAACATTCTCTACAAGTTTTTACACTTATCTTACAGTGATTTTCAGCAAGTTTACCTATGAGGAAGATTATATATTTCTAATTTCAGCAAGTTGGCTATTCAAAACTTTGGTCAGCTATTGTGGCACTGTATTGCTTGCTCTGTAGTATGAAATACCTTCTTTAAGGCTACTTGTATCTCCCACCCTGCCCCACAGCCATCATTAGGTCCTTCGGAGAAGCACTGGCAGGAAGCAAGGACAGGCTTGCACGCAGGTCCAGCACCCGGACAAGCACTTAGGGGAACAGCGGGAGCCAGCTGCCTTCGGTGTGCCACTGCAGGCATTCCACGCACCAGCAGCACCTGCAACCACGCTGAAACTTACCTTCTTAGTCCCCCAAAGCAGACAAACTAAAGCCAAGTCTCAGTATAACAGTTCATAAGGACTCTGTGGCTTTGCTTTTAGAGGCGGGGTTTACATAGGCATGAAGTGGCAAGAGACCCCCGAGGAAAGCACCATCAGCACAGCACCTTGGCGAGTCACTGGCACTCACCAGCTGATAAAGGAAAAGAAGGGCTGCTCAATGTCTGAGGTCTCCAAAGTGCTTTACAGGCAGCCATCCAGGCCTCACAGCCTTCTTCCATGAGGAATAATTACCAACAGAAACATTTACAGTGACCAAAAGGTGCAGGAAAGCAAAGGGCCCCCAGAGGAGGGGGCTCAGCCCTTTGCGGCAGAGCTGCCCCCAGCTCGGCAGGACAGGCACCGAGAGCCAGGAGCTGTTTTTAAGGCATCAGCACAACAGATTCGCTCAAGGCTGTTGAAAGAGGTGGGGACAGAAGAGGTTAGGACCTAGACATCCTGAATGCTTTTCTATCCCATTGGCCTCACATTCTTATTTTCAATCCCCTACACGTAGCTATACACCAGCTTGCTTCCATTATGCACAGCTCCCACTTGGTCTCTCCCTACTCCCAACACATGTTGGATTTAAACCAATTAAGAAAACAAACAGAAAACAATCTCTCCAGTGGGGATGCTCTTCAAAGAGAACTAAGGATGCTTTTTGGTTTTCTTAGACCTATCAGGCTGCAATTTGGAAAATAATACAGGGCGGGAGGGAAACAGGAGAAGGAAAACCATGTTTGCTTACGTAACAAGGCAGCAGCCTGACCTCTGTAGTAACTACTCTCCGTGACGGTCCTTTGACAAGAGTCCAAGTCCCAGGTTCACTCCCCGCATTCTGCAGCAGCGGCTTCAAGCAGTGTGTTTGCTGGCTGGGTTGGGACCATCCCTGGTGCCCGTGGAGAAGGAGACGACCAACCCAGGCACCTTCTCACCCCTTCCCAGCTGGATGAAGGCGGCGGAGCAGCCCTCCGGACAAACCTATCGGTGGCCGCTCTGGTAGGCGTAGGAGATGGGCTGTCGTGTCCCAGGCCTGACCGTGAAGGTGTTGGTAGGTCCGCCGTACTGCGAGCTGCCGTGGGCAGGTCTGGAGGGAAAACAGGGAAAGTCACTGAAAGCCAAGGAAACCCTTTATTGTTGTTCAATATTGCAATTATATATTTTATTTTATTTCTAGTGGAGCAAGGTGACTTTTGTTGCCTCGCATCCCTGTTCAGCAAGATGGGGAGGACACAGCGATGGGCGTCAGGGTCACGGCTGGCACCAGGAAGGAGCCATGCCACAGCCATGGCCCCGGGGCGAGGCGGCGGGAGGAGACCCCGGCTACGAGCCAGCGCAGCCCAGCAGCACCGCGCGAGCCACGGGGCAACAACTTCCCCCAGGCCCCTGCTGCCCAGAGCCCAGCCTGCCTCTTCATCAAGGGGACACAGAACACAGGGAAGGGGTCAGCTCAGGGCGGCACATACCTGCTGGCTGCCACCATGCTGGTGGGTGAGAAATCCCCATTCTGCCCCTTGTACTTGGCATCGGCCCCGGCGCTGCCATACGGCGCTGCTTTCCCAGTGGCATCAATGGACGTCCGCCTGCCCTGCGTGCTCGTGGGGCCGTTCCTGTGGGCAGAGCCAAGGCGGCGGACCCCCTCCCCGGCCGGGGAGCTGTATCCCCCAGGGACGTAGGAGGAGAGGGCACCCGTGCCCCGGGGAGCTGCAGCTGCCCGGGGGTAGGAGCTGTCGGGCTCAGAGACATACAGGCGCTTCTTGATCAGCGGGCGGGGGTTCGGGCAGCGGCTGAAGTAACCGGCAGAGCTGCTGTAATCGGGGTACTGGGGCACAAAGTCCCCGTTCCTCCTGCTCTTCCCCGAGGGCAGCGGGGCGGGTGGCTCATGGCTGCCCCCGTAGCTGCGGCCGTAGCCGGGCCACCTGAAATACCGCGGTGCCTCCGAGCCCCGGCTGCTGTCGGGGAAGCTGGGGCACTTGCGGTTCTCCTGACGTGGGAGAGGTCCCTCGGCCTCGTCCACCTCGTTGCTGAACTCAGGGGGTGGGGGGATGATCCCGTAGTCCAGCGCCGTCTCCCCGTTCTCCTCCTCCCTGGGCACGTCGTGGCGGGCTGGGCCGGTCTGGGTCGGCTGCCCGGCCTCAAAGAGGCCCCGCAGGAGGCTGGAGGCAGAGGCCCGCGGGTGCCCGGCGAGGCTGGGGGGCTGCGCCTCGCCCACTGCCCGCGTGTCCCGGCCCTGCTCCGAGGAGCTGGAGAAGGATGGAACTTTGCTCCGTCCTGACCCCGCTGCAGGCGGCCGGGGCACCACGGTGAAGGAGCAGGGCTTGGACTCATGGCGGTAGAAGCTGGTGGAGGTGGTGTCCGATGAGGCGCTGCCGAGTTTCAGGGGCGGCTTCACCCGCGGCACAGGTCCCACCTCAGCGCCCTGCCGGCCCCGCTGGGCACGCTGCCGGGCTGCCAGGAGCAGCGCCATGGGGGAGCCCCGCTCCACCCGCTCGCCCGTCACGGGGTGGATCAGCACCTCCTCCGGCCCCGCGGCCGAGGCGCTCGGGGGGCTCCGAGCCAGGCTCACGGGGCAGGGCGGTTCAGCCAAGCTGGAGCCACTGGGCTGCTCGGCTGAGCTGGCTCCAGCCCGGTGCACTTTGTACTGGAAGACAGCTGTGTTGGGCTGGGGTGCTGGGCTCTGGGTGGGAGAAATGGGGGGCGTGGGGGAGGTGGGAGCAGGGGGCTCCTCTGCTGGTGCCTGAGGTGGGTCTGAGGGGCTCATGGTGCTGTTGGGGGACCCTGGATCAGGGATCAAGATCTCTGTGGCCTTGCTAACGGCAGGGGTGGGATGGTCCTCGTGCCCCGTCTCATCCTTCTCCACTGCAGCCGCTGGTGCTGGGAGTGGGCTCGGGGATGGTTTTGGCAGCACCGATTCACCTGGGTCCGGGGGGCTCTTCCTCACACGTGGGGTGCTGCCACCATCCTCGGTGCCCTGCTTCTGGGTGCCGAGCCCCAGGGCAGGCTTCCCTTCTTTCTTCAGCGCCAGCACAGCCTCCAACTCGTTCCTGATTTTAATCACGCTGCGGGTCTGCGTGGTTGGGCTGCTCTCCGGAGCGGGAAGCGCCATGCTGGGAGAGCCCCCCTTGGCACCGGGGGGGCTGCTGGGCACCTCCTTCTTCTCACTCTCCCCTCCCGTGGGCAGCTGCGTGTCCTTCCCGGCGGGTCTCGCAGGTTGGGGCCCACTGAGACTGGGCTCATGGCTGCCAGCGTGGTCAGTACCGCCGTCCGTGGGCCGCGGGGCGGCTGGCTTCTCCAGCGGCCTCTCCTCCCGCCGTGGGGAGCGCAGGAGGGCCGAGAGCTCGTGCCGCAGCCTGCTCAGGTTGCTGGCATCCCTCCAGTCATCCTCACAGATCGGGTAGTCCGGAGGGGGAAGGTCAAGGTCATTTGCAGAGAGAGGTTCGGGCTTTGGAGGAGAGTCTCTCTCAGCTGGTTTCGGCTGGGGAACCTTCTCCGTCTCAGAGCCTGGCAGTGGGGAACGGGGACTGGCAGGATTGGTCCCTTGGCCGAGCCCTGGAGCCAGCTTGGGGCTCAGCGGTGGGGGTGTGGGCACAGCCGGCTTCGCGACAGCCTGACGCAACGGGGAATTTCTTTGCTCGGCTTCTCCTCTTGCGTGAGCTTTGGCCGCGGGTCTTATGGTGAAGCATGGTGGGAGGGGAGGCCGGGCATGAGGCTGCCTGGGGAAGGGCTCCTGCCGGGGCGGCTGGCTCTCCGGCACCGGGATGGAGGAGGACCGGGCTGGGGCCGGGGGAGGCACCTTGAAGGACCTGGGGAAGGTGAGGTGGGGCTCGGGACACTGCTTGGGCTGCAGACTCTCCTTCGGGGTGGGCGCAGCTGGCACCCCAGCCTCAGCATGGCAGAGCGGCCCCTCAGCGTCCGCCTGCCGCGTGTTCAGCACCGTCTCGGACTTCCACTTGGAGATGCCGGTGGCGAAAGGTGCCGGGGCCCAGCTGAGCGGTGAGGCACCCGGTGGGGCTGGTGGGATGAAGTCTGGAGGAGCCGGCGTGCTGGGGGATGACAGGGCAGAGGCCGGAGGCGGCGGCGGTGCCATGGCGGGAGGTGGCGGCACTGTCTCGGGTGGTGGCGGTGGTGGCGGAGGAAGCATTTCGGGTGGTGGTGGGACTGGTGAGGCTGGAGGTGCTGGTGCCGTTGGAGGGGGCGGTGGGGGCACCGACGGTGGCGGCGGGATGTCTTCATCCAGGTCATCTCCCTCAAGAGCCTGCAGGTGCAGGTCCCCCACAGAGCTGTACATTCGGTAGTTCCCATTGATCTGGGAGCCAGAGCCTGCAAGGAAGAGCAAGAGCACGGCGGTGTGAGCACCTTCTCCCTCAGCGCTGCGACGGCCGGCATCGCCTCCAGCCAGCTATCCTCCTAGGAAGCCAGTTTATTTTGCTCAGCAGCTGTCTAAAGCCTGCTGAACTGTAACAGCCACTACGCCTCACCCCTTAGAAATGAATTCACTTTCAATGACTTCAAAAAATAATTAAGAGGAGACTCTGTTTTCGCATGAAAATCTCATGATCAGACTGTCTGCTCCAGAGCTCGGTACACATCCTTCCTTCCCCAAGGGCATGGTACTGCCGAGTGCTCAGAGCCGGCCAGGACTCGGCAGAGAAGTTTCCTTACCAAGAGCTGCTTTTTCCTCAAAGTGTTCTGGCACCGATGGCGTTGGCACAGCCACCCCGTGGGATTCTTGGGCATTCTGCAATAGTTCAGAAAAGGGAGCTGTTAGTTTTATGCCCAGGGTATCAGAGCGAAGCGCTGACAAGCCGGCCCTCGCCTGCGCACTGGTAATTTGTCTACACAAGCAGCAGCCTGATGGGATCCAGGGCCATTCCCAAGACCGTGCGGTCCCTGCTGTTGACAGGGTTTAAGGGGATGTGTGAAGTGACAAGGGTTGCACAAGCCATGGATACATCCCCCGCGCTGGCCAGGCGCAGAGGGGCTGGAGAGGAGCACGGCTATTTCACATCCAAGATTAGGGCTCTCCAGCCCACAATCAGCAGCACCAGTTTCTCACCATTCATGTACCAAGCAAACATAATAGCTCCCACGGGTTTTTGTGGGTATTGCTCTCCAGCAAACACTGCCAGTTCATGCCGCAGTCACGTACACACCACACTGAAGTCACGGACAGACTTCCAGCTTTTTGGGAAACTGGCACCAGCATAGCTGAACACTCCGGGGAAAACTGCTATTTGTGCGGTTTGTGTTTCACTCTCAATTACTCCCTCCGTGTTCGTGCTGAAAACTCAGCAGTGTATTTAGCTGGTACAGGACCATGCAATTTAGCAGCCTACACATTTGCAAGGATGCTTACAGCTAGGGTACTTTGGATAATTACAGCTACCCATGGTGAGATATTCATGGCACGCTGACTCACCTAGAGTGCTGACCAGGGCTCCTGCCCCGTACACCTGCCAGCAGCAGAAAGCCTCTCCTTTTCTCCGGTGACTCACTGCTAAGATTGCTCTGCAGAGGGGCTGGAGCTGCTCGTGAAATGTACACTAACGCACCCATGTCCAAAAACAAACCGGTGCTGAATCAGGCTGTCAGCACAGATCTAAGTGACTGAGGCAGTGGACTGGACTTTCACATACCAGCGTTGGGAGAGACCCACAGCAAGGAAATTACACTCCATGAGCAGCACAAGCTCGCAGACCCCATGGGCTGTGGTCAGGGACATCTCGTCCGGTTCCCAGGCTCCGGGGTCCACTCTGTTGTACCCCTGTCCACCCCAGGCAGCCGTTTGCATTAGCTGTTCACAGCCCCTTGTGCAAAGGAAAAGTTATCCGGCCATCAGCCTGCACCGCTCAGTGTGGTGGCTGTCTGCACACAAACGCCTAGATAATGATTGAGCCAGTGTCCCCTGCCTTTCACTGGCATTATCGCTATTTTTACAAGAGATTGCTATAGGATTCCAAAGTCTCCTCAATCAAAGGTCACGCTGGGTTTATACAGCCAGCCCCATGCAGGGCTCAGACTGCACATTATTGTTACTCACTGCCCTGGGTGTAGCAGGAACACAGGAGCCGCCGGGACAGAGCCGACATTAAGAGCAGCAGCCGGGGCTCCTTCAGAAGAGCCCTGGAATCCCCCAGCTTTTGACAGAATAAGATAATACACATGCCTTGCTTGCAAAGTCCGTCACCCTGCAGACGACCAAAGACCCCCTATAACCACAGGGGAATGAAGCAGGTATTGGTGAGCCAGGAGAGCACGAGTGGGAATTCGCATCCCTGGGATTGCACAACTGATCAGACAGCTTTGTGCCGATGGATGATGGACAAGCCAAGGTCTGACAGGGCCTTAGGACAGATCTGGTAGTAGCAAAACACGAGGTGAGCCTTACAGCCTCATCTCAGCCCTCTTTACTGGTCCCAACAGATACAGTACGAGGCAGAGGAAAGATCCTTAACTTCAGCTGAAAGCCAGAGGGAAGGCAAAGGCTGACAGAGGCACTTCAAGAGCTGGTAATGAAATTGTGCAGAACAGTGAGATACAAACACCACAAAGAAAAAAACCCCAGCAGTCCCCATTTGCTATGGAAATTCATTGCTGCCAGTCTGCAGGGCACACTGAGGATACCTGCTCATTTACAGGGAAACAAAGATGCCTGAGCGCTGAATTAAAAGCAACAAATGCGTCACATGTTTGGACAGGAGTGGAGAGGGAATGGCAGTCGGAAGAGATCTATGCAAAGCTGGAGGAAACAGTCCACATTTCATAAACGAGTGGTAATTTTGGACATGTCATTCCAACAGGTCCTAAAAACTGGGCAAGCCTGTTTCACACCAAAAATTTCTATTGCAGTTGCTAATGCTCAGCTTCTCTCTCAAAAACCACCCATCCTCACGTCATGAGCTGGCTTCTAAAATGGAAAGCATCTCCAGCACGCTGCCAGTCCCCAGAGATGACTAGAAAGATTGTTTCCCGCTGCTGCGTCTGCTGGGGTGTGACCAGCCCAGCAAACCTCCAGCTGGTTCAGAGCAGGCTGCTGCGCTCCTGGTGTGCCAGGAACCTGCATTTCCAGTTTGCAGTTCCTGAATCAGATTTATGTATGCCGAGGATCCTGTTGGGGGGAGCTTTCACTGTAACCACCGGGAATGGCTTTTCAGTGCTGGAACAGGGTTAGGTACCCCCTGGCCCCAGTGAAGGGGAGCCTGCCTGTGCTCACGGTCCCCAGCTCACCCAGTCTCTCAGGAGCCCATGCTTCCTACCCATCAAGTAGACCAGGTCCAAAAAACCGCACCAAAATACAAATGCTTCGCATCCTGGGGTCTCAGAGAGGCCAAGGATCTCTCCGAATATAAAGAGCTACCCCTAAACTCCTTGTTTTGAAGCAGAGCTAAAGCAGATTGGTGGTCAAAGGAATTTATTCCCCCAGGATGCCAAAGTCCTTCCTGCACCTGCAGTGCCTGGGAAGCCGGGTGGGCAGGGGGACACAGTGGTACCCGAGCAGCCCCCTCTCCTGCAATCCCTGCTGCGACTCAGCTCGGGACAGCCAAGGGCCGGGTGATCTGGGGGGAAGCTGCTGGCGCAGGGGGAGCTGCCAGGCACACGAAGCCCAGCGGCCCCGCTGCCGGGCAGGGTGTGTGCGTCCTCCTGACTCACAGCTACCCAGGCAGCTGCTTCTCAGCCTCCCCCCGCGCAGGACGGTGTGGGGGTGGAAAGAAAGGGTTAAGGTGGGAGCTGCTGAACAGCCCAGTGCAGATATGTATGTGACAGCAGAAGTGTCTGTGCCAGATCAAATCATCATCAAACCTAATCAAGGTAATGCAAATATCCAACACAGACTGGCCCTTAAAAACACTGCTTATTCCTACTAACTTCTTCAGTTAAACCTGCTACACTCGGAAAAGAAGCACAGGTTTGTGAGGGACCCTCACAAAGGCAACCGAGGGGGAAGAGAGCCCCAGGACCAGCTGTGCCTCTGCAGGCAGGAAGCAAGCACCTGGCTAGGGTGACAGCCCTGAGTATTTGTCACAGGGACCTTGGTGCTATTTATTCCTTTGCCACATACACTTCCACTAGTAGTAAAGCATTAGAAAGCTCTAAAAAGACACGAAAGGCCAGTTGCACTCTAAAAACCTGGTGATACGGGGTACCAGCAACAGTTGCACACCCACGCTTGTGCTACTGGAGAGGAGTTTCTCAGGCACTGGTCCTACAGTTACTTGACTCAGATCCCAGACGAGATTTTCACCTGCTGTGATCTTTTGGAAACCATCACAGAGGGCACAACCCCTTTTTGAAGCCTGTATAACCCCATAACTTCCTAATTATGCTCTCAAATAGATATATAAACTCCTGCAGCCCAGTTGTCCTCCCAATGACACCTGCACAACTCCATTAGCTCCTAATTGCACCCAGGTGACAGCAGACCAGCCCATTTTCTGCTGAAGGTGACGGCTGCTCCAAAAGACAGGGTTATACAAGGGAAAACATCCCTCGCTCTCAGAGAGGATTTCCTTGTCAAGACCAAAGGCTTTTAAGTGCTTTAGTGCCTTCAGTGACCTGCATGTGTCCCCACAGATTTAGCTATTGCCACCTCCAGAACACTTCTGAGCAATCGTCCGCTTCACTGTACCCTTCAAGGGATAAGACCTTTGGAAAGGTGTGCTACACCGGGGAGGAAAGCCCGCTCAGCACACCTGGCAGCAGAGCATGGAAGCCTACAAGGAGCACGTGTGGCTCCTGGAGTCCCAGCTGGGTTAAAGCCACCTCCGAGCCCCCTGCGTCCAGCTGCGCTGGCACTTGCTGCTCCAGTCCCTGCACCCGGCTGCTACGGGAGCACTGGCAGCTTTGCAGGGAACGGCTTCCCTCACACAGAGATTGAAAAATCAGACTCTGCACAAACACCTCCTGCATTGCCTCCTCGTTCCTCTGCTGTAAACAGGACACAGTTTTGCTATTGCTCTCTCCAGCAACATGCCTGATCCAGAGAGAGATATGACAGTAGCGGTTAGATAAAATGCAGTGCAAGCCAGATCTATCATCTACACGCTCAGCAATTTTTTTTTTTAATTGAAAATGCAAGTCTGATGATGCTTACGTCTCTCGCCTGAGCACCTCGCCTATGTCCAACACAAGCCTTGAACTCAAATCACCTCCTAATCCCTCGTATCCAGCATTATTATAGAGTGGTTTTGCTTTTCATTTATTTTCTTCCCTCAGGTAGGGGATGAGAGCAGCAGCCAGCCTGGCTGGTTCTGGGCACCAGTTACACACGCTGCTGTACCAAATCCCAGCGGCGAGCTGGATACTCACAAGGGGTAAGAAAGTCAGCAGTGGCCGGACTCTCGGACGAGGTTTAAGCGTTGCTGTGCCAGAGTCAGTCATCGTCCCAAAGCGATTGTCACCATAATACACTTCAATCACATCACCTGAGGGGAAGAGAAGACTGTTAGCAGCACTGCATCTGAGGCAACAGGAAAAATAACATGGGACAGATTTGGAGGAGTAGCTGGGTGTTTTGGAGCCGAGCTGGAGATGGAGGGCAGGGGGAAGTCCCAGGTGTGCAGGACCCCCGGGCAGGTGCTGTCACACCCCTGCGAGGCACAGGGAGCCTCCCTAGAGCTCCACATGCTCTAGTTTAATGAGCACAGACGTCAAAGCCTGTTCTGAAAGGCTTATTTCCAAGAGTAGCCAACTTAAACTTACCTCAAGAGGGTCAACAGTTAGCACAAGCACTCAGTGCACTCCCCACCCACATTACATGTAGGGAGGGAAAAAGCTTCAGAAGTGACCGGATCGTCTCTTTATAGTGCCGCAAGGCTCTGACTCCCAGGAGAGCCAGCCTGGGTCCAGGGCAGGTGCCCACAGAAGTGACAAACCAGCTTGTAAGCTTGGGCAGAATCTGACCTTGGCTGAGCCGTCAGCGGCTGGAATTGAGGGGGGAGGCAACAGCAGAGCCTGACCACCAACCACACCAGCTGGAGGGAGAGAGCTCCTGCCCTTCCTCACCTGCCTCCCTCATTAAAGGACAGAGTTAATTACAGGTTCGTCACTCAGCCCTATCGCGACAGGGCCCTGTCACTTATGCAGCGGAGAGGGACAGCAGAGGCGTCCCTGACCCCTGGCTTGTGCTGAGCAGCAGCGGGGCGAGCGGAGGGAACGGCTCACTGCCCCGCTCGGGGACAGCAATGCGGATGGGACGTGCGGGGGCTGCCCAGGGAGGTTTTTCCCCTCCGCGTTTTGCTGCCATCGGCTGAGGGCAGCAGGAGGGGGCTGCCACAGCCGCTCTCCCTGCTGCGGAGGGACACCGCCAGCGCCCACAGCATCCTCATGCATGCTGCTGGAACAACTGGTTTCTGACCCCCGTTGCAATTGGTATGGGGGGACAAACCGTGCTTGTCACAACACTTTCACACTTCAGCCTGCCTTACGGAGAAACGCTCTGAATGTCTTCCCACAAAACACTGCTATGAATGGAGACGCTACGGCAGGAAGCAGTCGCAGAGCCTTGGTGTTACAAGCAGGAGAAGCCATCGGGTTCTCTGGGTTCCCAGCCCTGTGCTTTTACCTTGAACCACACCTTTTGGGCCGGTTTATTTCTGACAGTGAATAAAGCTCATAAAATTAGTTTAATTACGTTCTTTGTGTCTGATTAACAGCATGAATTAACAAGCAGAAGCACTGAAGCATGTAAACCCCACCTTGGCTGGAAGGAGATACACAAATAATTTGTAGCCAAGGAGACCAACATTAAAGAAAAAACAAGGTTTGAGGAGGAAGGGGGAAAAGCAAGAAAAATGGCTGTGATCAGAGAGCAAACTGCAGGAGTGTCCCCACCTAACAGACTGCGATAGTGGTTTCAGTGAGAAGGGAGAAGCAAACAGCCTCCCTCTCTTCCCCAAAACACAAACACCAAGAAGTTGGTGGGTTCTTTCCCCACCCTCCCTAAAAGCTGTTTTTGAAAAGCTGTGTTTGAAAGCACAGTCCTCAAACCTGACCCCATGTGAAAGTGTGAAGTACAGAAACTGTTTCTGTCAAGTATCGTACAGCAATTAAAAGCCAAGGAGCAGAAAGGTGAAGGTTGTATAAGCTCCGCATGCAGGCAAAGGGGCTGGGCTGCATTTCTGAGCCTCCAAAACCCAAAGGCAGCGCTTGCCAAAGCAGGGCTGCTGCCTGGGGCACCAGCTGTGCCCCAGAGTCCCTGACCGAGACTGTGCAAGCAACTGGTTACTGCCCCAGCCAGTGTCCCCGCTCCCTCCCACGTGCCCCTGCTCCCACACAGCCCCTCGCTGGCCCGAAGCACTGCCTGTGCCCTCCATACACTGCCAGACCCGATGACTGGGGTCCCCAACCCATCACGGACTGCCGTGGCATGTAGCTGTGGTGGTCACCAAGTCTCTGCCCTCCTTGGCCAGGCACAGATCAGGCAAGCAGCTCCCAGGGAAACAGAGCTTTACACCAAGTTTAGTGAAGGGGGAAAAAAAAAAAAAAAAAAAAAAAAAGGAGGAAGGCAAATGGTTCTGTGAGTGTTCCCACAGAAAAGCACTTGCATGAACACCTGGAATGAAGAACCTGACCACGCCAGGGGCTGGGCATGAGCTACCACAGCCTCTGCTGAAGGTATGGTTTGAAGGCAAATGAATTCCACACAGCCTTGAAAAATGCCACTGAGTCCAGCAAGCATGCAAGCTTTTCCTTTCTCCCACCCACTACACCACAAGTTACCCTGGGATACACCCAGGAGTATCCATCATGCTATCACTGTCCATACGGTCAGTCATGGCATCCTCTCCTTTATCCCAAACTTCTCCCACTACACAGGATTCTTTAAAAAAATGACATTTTCTTCAGCTTTCAAAATACTAGTTAGCCTGCACTTCACTTAGTGTGGTCCTACCAACAGTTTAACCCTTCCCTGCCTGTGAGGGGCCCAAGCACAGAGGAGCTGCTGGAGTCGCGAGGACAGCAGAGATGTCAGCAAATGATTGCTTTTGCATAACCCCCTGGGTGACCCCACGTTCGGCGAGAAAGCAGCAAGGATTAAGGCTAATGCAACATGAGAGTTTGAATTCAGACAGCTCTGTGGAGCGGCGATAGAGTAGTTCAGAAACTTGAAAGTTTTCTATTAAACAAGACACTAGGTAAACTCAGTGAGAAACTGGATTAAAGATCACAAGGTCTTTGATCCTAGATTACTAAGCATCGCTAACCTGAATGCATTTAATTAAAGTAAAATGAAGTGCTTGTAGTTGTGTTTTCTTTGCTAGATAAACAGGACTTGCCTGCTAAGAGCCTGTCACCAGTAAGACCTGTGCTCTACCAGCTTCGTTTCCTGGAAGGAGGGATCGGGAAACACACCCTCGGAGGCTGTCGGAAGCCACTGGCCCTGGCTATGCTTTGGCCACTTTTTGACATTCAGCCCGTCTCGGAGACATTAGTGTCCTCTCAGTCATGGGAAATAAAATAAGCAATCTGCAACACAAGTAATGGAACTTCTTCCTACTCCGGTGTTGCATCACCTGGAGTAGGTGTAGCAGGTTTGACGCTGGGATATCCACAGCTCACAGCGAGGAGAGGAGGCGGCATCAGTCACTATATTCAGGAATCTCTGAGTCAGTGACATGCAAACCTACACCCATTCCACATTGCCTAACTTGTGTTTACTTTGTATGAAAAACTAAGGTGGGGATTAGCAGAAGCAATGGACTCCTTTTGGCAGTGGCGGTGGCATGAAGCTATGCAGCCAATGTTCAAGAAACATGGCCAGGGACGAGGCTTCACTAGGTAAGGCCGTGGCACCGTGGAAATCAAGGCACAATAAAGCTGCCCCTTGGACTGCTTAGCTGCGAGCGTGCCATTCCCCGTTCGCCACAACCAGCCCACACCGCAGCACGCGTTACTCCAAACATGGTCACTCAGCTTCGGTGTGTCACCCTACCCTACACAAATTAAATTAATGATATAAAAGCCGAGAGGATGCTAAGGAGTGATTCAACAGCTTTGCTTTATGCTCAGATTTCAAGGACTCCTGGCTTTCACTTTGCAAACTGATCCGCACAGCAGTTCCCCACACCTGAAAGGAATGCCTTTGTACTGCAATTGCAGCCACGGAAATCAGGCTTGTAATAAGCAGGCACAGCGACTTTTTTTTTTCTCTCTTTCTTTTTAAATCCAAACCACATCAGAGAGAGGCTTGAATCCTCCTCAGATTTACAACAGTTAGAAATCAGCAGTTTTTCTTTGGTGTTTGAGAGTTGCATGAAACTCTCCGTCACATTTTCATTTTATCTCGGTTTCACCAGCTTGGCCTTCAGGGTGTAACCACCTCGCAAGAGCTTCCGTGGCCAATGCTCCCCATCGAACAGCCCAGCGAGCAGCGCTTCCCTTCTCCAGCTTGTAAAGTGTTTGTTGGAGTCTCACAGCCACCAAACTTTACCCACCAAGCGCTATCTTTTATCTGCCTGGCTCCATTACTATTAATTTGGCTCCCTCCTACATGAGCCTCCAGGGCACAGCATTGCAATTAAAACCACAAAGAAATACAAATAAATCCTGAGGAATATGCAACCCGCAACTCCCCCTTCGCGCACCGGCCTTCAAGAAACAGGTTTACAAGTAAATAACCCCAACCTGGGCAGGAGCAGATCTAACATGGCGTGGGAAAGCGCTGTGGAAGCGAGAAAAAACAACGGCTTCGCAAGTACTTACCGGCCTGAAACTGTTCCTCGGTCAAGTTTCGCCCCCCGCAGGGAGCGCGGAGCCCGGCGCCCCCCGCTCCGCAGCCGAACGCGGGTCGCAGCTGGAGCGCGCGGCCCCCGCGCCCCCCGCCCGGTGCTTCCCGGCTGGGCGGGCAACGCGCCCCCGCCCCCCCGGGTCCCCCCGCCGCCCCCCCGGACACTGACCGGTGCCACCCGCGCTGTCCGAGGTCACCTCCTGCGTGAGGCTCCAGGGCGGGTTGGTGGCGAAGAGGGAGGCGGCGGCGGGGCTGGCGTGGCGCTTGCCGAAGAGGCGGCTGAAGGTGCCCTGCACGGAGTGATGCTTCTTCATCCTGGCAGAGCCCCCGCCGCGCTCCCAGCCGGGCACCCCCGCCGCGGGGAGCGGGGCCGGGGCCGCCGGGGGTGGGGCGGGGCGGGGCGGGAGCCACCCCCGGCCCCTCCCTCCGCCCCGGTGCCTCCCGCCCCGGTGCCTCCTCCCGCCGCCCCGGTGCCTCCCCCCGCAGCGTCCCAGCCCGAGGGGCTTCTCGCAGCGCCCCCCGCCGCGGGCCCGAGGCGAGAGGCCCGGGGGTCGGCGGGCCCGCGGGGTGCAGGCAGCGTCTGGTCCCTCCTACAAACCCCCCAGCACCGGCCGTCGACCCTCGCCAGTTGCCTGTCCAGCGAGCGCCTGGGCCTGGGCGGCTGGAGCTCTCGCCTTCCCCCGGGTTTACCCCTTTGCTCACCTGCCCCTGTGGTGCTGACCTGGGGCTCGCGCTGCCCCCAGACTCTGCCGACCCGCTCGCAGGGCGCGTTGGGACCCAGAGCCCCTCTCTGGGACCTGCGGGTGTCCTGGCAAAAACCTCAGCCGGAGCCGGGGGGAGCTGAAGTGTAATCCTTTCCCCCTGCCCTCTCTATGCTAGGAAGCAAATTACCGCTGAGTTTTTTGGAAGCGTCTTACTAAGCACCAAAGTCCCCGTCCTCTATGTGGATGAGACCCCCCGCAGATCTGTACCGGCTTCCATGGGACCAGACACTGCCAGAAACATCCCCCTCCCCAACACGACACCCGTGTTATTAGGGCTTGGGGCATTTTGTGATGCAAAGCTCGAAGGCGGTGGGACTTGACCCCAAATCATTTCTTGTTTCAGGTACAAAAGCTAGTGTCTAGCATTGCCAAGGATTTTCTGTGTCAAACAAGTAAAAAAGGAGAGTTAATGAGTAACATTGATTATTAATAAATGCTGGGAGTTCTGGAGAACTTTAAACCCAAAATAGCTGTCAAAACATTAACTTGGCAATGAGCTCACGGGTAAGTTCATCCTATCTAATAGCTATTCTATTTCCACCACATTTTGAGAGTCAAAATGATATAGGTTTCTTTTTTTCAGTGATAAGTATCACTTATTTAATCACTTTGAAACTACCTTTTCACAACCTTTTTTTGCCACAAAGTATAGGTAGGGCAGCACATTAACTCAACCATGAACAATGCGAAATGAGCACTGTTATGATATTTCAAAAGGAAAATCTAATCACGGCATAAATTGTCAGGCAGCACTTAAATAAAGTGAATTGACATGAATGGCAACTGGGGAAAGAAAAAGAGAGTTAAAATGTACCACGTGGATTCAATCCTGTGCTTGTAGTACTGGGGTTATAATTATTTACGACATTTTTCAGAGAATTTAGCCTGATCTGCAGACGTGCAGCTCCATCCAGCGGGTCAGACACCTTTTCCCACTCTGGAGCAGGGAGGCTCCACAGCCTGCGCCCGGCTCCTGCTGCTGCTCCCAAGATCCGCTCTAGGAGCAGCGGGTGATGCCGAAGGGACAGCTCTGTGCCGTGCACACGGCCTGCAATTAGTGTGGCTCGCGCCCTTTCTGACAGTTATCTTAACTGCTGTTTGCGTGAGACAGGGAGAGGAAAAGATCCTGCAAACGCTTGCACGAGCGTGACTCCTGCATGCCCTGGGCTCATTGCACAGGGAGCACGCTGCAGGGACCTGCCGTCGTGCTTTAGCCGAGATCACAGGGCAAGGGACAGTGCTGCCTGCAGATAGGAGTGGTAATAGGATGGAAAATGGGAAAGTGCATCCCTCCTGAGACCAGTGCTGGAGCCAGCTCTTCACGGGAACCCACCTCACTGAGCCCCAGGCATTTAACAAAAATTCACTGGCACCTCTCAAAAGCAGAAATCAGATGAACTGGACCCACTCACTTCTGGAAAGACAAAGGACACAATAATCTTCACGAGATGGCCAAGACATATGTGCTTGCTGGTATTCACAGCCTTTGACTGAAAAAATTGGACAGGAAATACAGAGAGACAAAGTCAAGGAAAAGAAGAGGGACTATTTTAAGAAAAGAAGCCAATAAACTCCCATGGAATGAGAAAGCCAGGGCTCGTGCGCGAAGGTGTCCCACAAAACGTCATCACACCAAAGAGACTTCAAAGAGGCCGCAGGGCTGCAGCGATGCTCTGTGGGAACAGGCAAGTGTGATTCAGCTCCCTGAGGATTGCTCCGAGGTGCTGCTCTGCCCCAGGGGCAGGGGGGACTGCAGCGCAGCACCTGCGGGCGCAGGGGCGGTGAGCTGTGCCTGTGCCACCCTGCGACGATGGTGGTGTCTCACCCTGGGTGGTGAGCGTAGGAAAACATCCCTCACAACATGAAGGCATGTGTGTTTTGAGGTGGTTACCCCAGTGAACACAAGCTGCTAAACAATTCTGCAAGAGCTTATATGCACACTCCCATTTATTTGTTCCAGCTGAAAAATATTTGTTCTTTACCTTCCACCTCCCAGTAAAGCACGGACTTCCCCCCCAGAAGGCCAGAAAAAGCTCAGGACTAGCAAGAAGAACGTGCTAGGTATGCTGCTGGGCAGGCTGGCTTCTGCCAAGTGCAAACTCAAAAGAGGCGGAAAAGATGCCCGGTTTGGTGGCACGGCTGTATTTTTAAGCGAGGACGACTGCCACCCACCGTGATCTCCTGAGTGACAGAGGCCACACAGCTAAACGGACCAGTGGACCGGGCTGGGCACAAAGCATGGGAAAGCACTTGGCAGATGGCCAGCAGATTTTATGGCATAGAAATAGCCATGTGAGCACTGCTCTGATGTAACACACCGCAGTGTGAGGCTGCTTTTGATCCTAATACGGGTAAACACCCCAGAACAATCTGCCTTTGCATCAGCGTGAGGAGCTGCACCCTGCGGATGCAGATCGTTCCCTGCCGCGCTCACAGGTGTGTGAAGGGCTTGTGCAGCACAGCTCCCTGGCCAGACCCAAAGGAGGGGGGGACACACGGGAGGAGAAACCCTCAAGAGTGGCTGCAGAACCACAAACTGCACCTGTGAAAAAGGAAACGGCTCCTGTCCTTGGGGGGTGGGGGTCTGCACTGCCAAGGCCACATTTTGGTGGGGGTGGTAGGGCCAGCAGAGCAGCCCGCA
Organism: Falco peregrinus; assembly: GCF_023634155.1. Classification (NCBI taxonomy): domain Eukaryota; kingdom Metazoa; phylum Chordata; class Aves; order Falconiformes; family Falconidae; genus Falco; species Falco peregrinus. The sequence continues at coordinate 6,772,976 of NC_073736.1, read as the reverse complement.
GCCGCCTCAGCTGTGCTGCGTGGTCCCGTGGGCCAGGAGAAACAGCACCCTCGTCTCCATGGCTGAGCCCCTGCGCTCCTCCGCACCCTCTGCCTGAGCAGCCCGGCCCAGCCTGGGCACCCCAGTGACACCCCTGTTGTCACAATGGTCCTGATGGCCAGCACTGTCCACCCCGGCAGTGCTGCCTCCAGCCTCCGCACCATACAGCCCCCCGTGCTGGGGTCCTCACCGGGGACATGACCACGCAGGTGGGAGCCTGGGGCTCACAGTTTGGCAGGAGGGACTCCCGCTTGCCATGTCCCTGTGGGCAAGGGGCTGGAAGACCCTTGGTGGCCAGGACAAAAGGGTCTTGATGGTGTTGGTGTGATGCGTCATCCCTCCCCTGCTGTGCAAATCCCGGTTGCACCGACAACAGCTGGCCTTGCCCCTGTGGCCACTTACACCTCCGAGCAAACCGCATGTGGTAGCCCCGGGATGGCTCCGCGGGGACAAGCGAGGAGCTGCAGGAGTGGGGACTCGCTATGGAGCGAGGGGCTGGCAGCAGCGCAGGGACAGGGCAGGCAGTGCTGGTGGCCAGGCAGGGCTTCAGCAGCCGCCCGGGGGAACGCTTCGTCTGCGGCGGGTGTCTGAGCCCTTCTGCTGTCGTGATTAATGGAGGCAGCCTTCCCTCTGTGACTCCACCTGTGAGGATCCTCTCTGAGAGACAACAGACAATTTGGGAGGGATTAGAGGTCTCTAAATGTGTGTCTGGATGCAATAGGATTATGTGGGACTTGTAATTCAGGCACGGAGCTCCGGCAGTGCCATAAATAGCACTGTGGACACTGAGCTGGTGCTTCCCCTCAAAGGCAGCGATCACGTAAGCAGGTGCACTCACCCGGGCACAAAGGGTGTTTCTGCCAAGCTTTAGACACCCCAGAGGATGAGCGGGAACCCCCAGGGCAGATAAACCCCATGGCAAGAGCAAAACCCAAAGCTCAGCACTCCCTGGCACGGTGTCCTGCCCATCACTGGAAATTACTGTCAGCCCTCTTATCACCAAGCGCATGCAGGGCTAGCACATCTCGAAAGCATCTACGTGACTTAGCAGCTGGGTTTTCAAAGTAACTACGGCCCCACCTCTGCACCCCAAGCGCGTTGCTTTAATAACATCAACGCCTCCCTGCTGGGTGGGTGCAGTTGCAGCAGCGCAGTCATGTGTGTACTTGTCTCTTATCTTCCAAAGCAAGAAAAACCATGAGCTGTAATCTTGCGTGTATGTGAATATAATAATTTCTGAACAAATCTACATGTGTTCAGAGCGGGGATACACAAACCACCATGAAACGACTGTAGTGGTACAAAATCTGCTCTTCAGGAGTCAAAATCCCATTATTTTATCCCCCGTGTTAAAAATGGGCTGACGTTTCCTTGCAGCAGCGACTGCTGAAATAATGCTTGTCCTGAGCTCCAGCGACAGAGGCTTTCAAGCACCTGGCAGGTGGCTGTGCTGGGGAAATGAATGACAAAAAGCGGTGGTGAACCTGTGGGGATCTGGTAATTTCCCTCAAAGGCTTTAAGGAGATTTCTAAGTGGCGGGTGTCCCCCTCCTAATAGGTTTAGGAGCCCGAGTTCAGAGCCAGCTACAGGGAACAGAAATAGAGCACCAAGTAAGCCAGAGCATCACGGAAACTAGGAAACCTCTTTACAAAGTTAAAAATAAAGCCAGACAGCAAAGTGTTTATTTAGGACAAGAGTAAAGTAGCTAATTGCTGGGGGAAGAGCCCGTTTCCATTAGCACAGAGGTGTCACCAGTGAAAACAAGATAACTGAGTCACAGTTAAATAACAGCAGCAGAAGTACTTTCCCAGTCGAGCACAGCCTCGGAGCAGCCATGGGTGACAGGTCAGCCCCGTGTGTGTCCCGGGGCAGGCATCCACACCACCTCCTCCGCAAAGGGGTCATGCAAAGGCACAGGCAAAACCTACTGGTTCTGCAGTCCCTGGTCCCCCGTGCCGTGCATACAGGTGACAGCACTGACTTTGCTCCAAGACATCAGAAATGTGACCCAACTGATGATGAGGAAGAGCTTGTGTCGTAAGATTCAACAACGCCGCTTTTCCCTTCACATTTCTGGCAGGGTGCAAAACCCACTTAGAGATTCGGTAAGAGCAATGAGTGCAGCAATACGAGGCACAGGGTGGTGTTAGGTATCAGCAGAGGGACCTGGAGCCTGCTGAGCTGATGCCCCAGGCTGTGTTTGTTAAGGGTCAGTGCTACGTTTCTGTCATCCCCGGTACGCCCCATTGCGTCCTGTGGGTCAGACTGGGTTGACCCATTTTCACGGCTGGTTTGCCATGGCTGTGGTTTGGTGAAGCATTAACAAGGAGCATGTATTGCTGTCATTCAGAGCTCTTATAATTGAGATGCTGACTGGGGACCGGGGCTCCCCTGTGCCAAACACAGAAGGAAAACGTAGTAGCCCCTAAAAGTGGTAACAGGGTGAGCCAGGTCAGACTGACAGCAGGAGCACCAGAAACTGGGCAGGACTTCATATTGACTCTGCACTGTTACAAATAACCAGCTGAAATGCAAGTCGAGAGAATCAAAGCCCTTAAGCCTCCTCATGTGCATTCCTTCAGTATGTATTGTCACTAAATAGTTTCCATATTTCCAGTACATCATTTGATTTTAACCTCACTTTCTCTTAAGTAACACCATCTTAAATTTTTTAGCTAAAAATAAATGTAAACCCCTGACTTCTCAGCATTTATACTGTGTATTAACTGCCCCTGCAGCAAGTGTAGGCAGGCTGGCACTCCCTAACTCTCCTGGTTTGTTTAACTTGCCGCTTTCTGGTCACCAGTATGCAACTCTTGGGTCGGGGCCTTAAGCACTGATAACGATGGCAAAGTGTGGGGGGCAATTGCAATGCATTTGTCTGGTTCTTTTGCTCCACAGGTGACTAAAACACCAGAAGCCCCTGGCAAAGACCGCAAGAGACCAAAGGGAATGGAGGAGACCAAAGCAATGCAGGAGGTTTCCCACATGCTGCCCATCCCAACGAGCCAGCAGTGTCCAGCACGTCACCACCAGGACCAGCCTTTGGCCACCCGCTTCATTCCTTTTGTTGCCCATTTCGGGGGCCGACAGCCCAACTTCTTCGAGTTTCTCTTCTACAAACCAAGTTGCTCCAACTCGTACAGCCCCTTCTACACTGCACAGAAACCAACCTGCGGGTACCGCTACTGCTGCGACACCGATCACACCAGGAAGGTGATGGATGTCTCGAGTGCAAACGTTGTGAAATGGAGACCCATTTGTGGGCACAAAGCCGTAGGCGAGAGCCATAAAGCCCAAGCAATGAAACCAGTGACCACTGTGACTTCAGCTTCCCACTGAGTGTCCGAGTTAGGACCGCAGCGAGCATGTGAGCCGAGCAATGGGTGGTGAGGCTGTGTCACTGCTCCCCAGAAAAACACACAGTGTCGATTTTGTTCTAAAAACCTGGTCTGACTTGTCCTGTCATTTATTGCCAACTGCTTACACAGAGGCACTGGGTGTCAGCAGCGCACAGCACTGCATGGGTGGCCACCCAGCCAGGCTTGTCTGCACGAGCCTGGCCTCAGCACGCGCTGCAAAACCTGGGAAGGTTCTGCCAGCTTCTTCGGCAGAGCCTAAATTCTGCTCCGTCTTTGAAAGGACATCTTCTTTCACTAGGCTTTCCTAAACACAGGCAAAGTATTGTTCTTTGTGAATGGAAAAACACGTCTCATTTGTGGCACTCAGAAACGAGCTAGTGATGGGAGCTGGAGTTGGGGTGGCACGTCCCTGCAGCTCTTCTCCAGCAGGCAGCGTTAAACGGCTCAGCTTTTGCATTGCCCGTTCTGGAGAACAGGATGCACCTTCAGCAAGTACTTCTTGAAAGAGTTGGCGAGCCTGTATCCACATTTAATATGCAACCTTTGTGCTAGTAATGAATGCCTCAATATCGCAACCCCTCTGTGTGCTTCAGGAGGGCCTACCCCAGCCGTGCCCCCTGTAGTGGGTGGCTCAGAGCCCAGGGCACCCGCTGAAGGCTCACCTTGCTCACAGGTGCTGTACACGGTGGGGACCTGGCCCTGCTGCCGCCGGTGAGTGCAGGATTAGCACATCCAATTAGTGCTCCTCAGTCTACTTCCTTTTTCCTAACTGTTTTACACTTGTGTGACCGCTTGCTCTAGCAGAGCTATTTCTAATTTGCTTCAGTGCAGAAGCAATACCGAGCGCTGCAACATGTAAAAGTTGGGTACTTTGCCTTAAAGTTGCCAGATATAAAAAAGTAAGTGTTCTGGGTCAGGCTTTCTGGGTGGAGATCCGGTAGTCACATTTATTTCATTTCTAGTGGAGGAGCTGGCCCATGCTGCTCCCTGAGGATATACTTTTTTATCTCCCAGTCTTCCTCTGAATGCTGTGTGTCAGAGTAAAACAACATTAGTTTCGGTCATGTTTACATGGAGAATTTTTCATGGTAATTCATCATCAATGAAAATCAAAGCTGTGAATTCAACCCCACCGGTGTCAGCAGAGTGCTGGTAATGCAGCAGCCAGGACACGCTCCGGAGACGTGCCACAAGTGGGGAGATTCCGTGGAAGAAACACTCAGCTGGCAGGACCAGAGAGACAGAACACGGGGACCCAGCCGCTGGGAGGGGAGGGAGCTGCCCCGGGAGAAGGTCACCGTAGCATCCGGTGTCTTCATTTAAAGCACTTAAAGCTTTACCATTCAAAGCAATTATGTTTCTATGTTTGTCTCAGCACACCAAATTTACCCTCAGAGCATCTCTTGTAGGAGCTGCAACGGCACTTCCCCCTCCCTGAATTTCAGGCTCAAGCTGACAGCCCGTCTGGCAACCCGCCAGCCGCCGCAGGCTGCGGGGCACCGAAGAGACAGTAACACAGCACAGCGCCTTCCCAGTGGTTTTTTTCTTTCTTTCTTATTACTCTGATTTTGATGCAAAAGTTACCGCTCGTGTGACCCCACACAAAATCATAAATGAAGTGGATTAGGAGATTACATCATCACAGAGAAAATTCCACCCTCATAATCTCCTGCTGGGCCTGTAATCTGCAAGATTCCCATTTTACCGCCTTTCTATTTTAATCCTGAGCTCTTAATGCCTGGCAGGAGCCCATCACCCTCCTGAGCCTCATTGGCCGGGGAGGGATTTACTGGGTGCTTAAATGCCACCCGCATGTCCAAGGAGGGTCCTGTGCTTTTGGGTTTTCCTGGGGAGAGGTGTCTTCTTCATCCATCACCACCACCACTGAAGTGGTACAGCCCACGTGCCAAGCAGTCTGGTTTTTCCCCATACTGTCATCCCTGCAGTGCTTAGGGACATTTGGACTTTAAAGGCAAGAAGCAGAATTTAAAAGCAAGCCGTTGACTTTCAGAAAACATCCATTTTTGGCTGCAAAGTGACCAGCACTTGGTGTGGAGATGGGGAACATGGACGGGAAAGCCGTGGAGGAGCTGAGCACTACCGAGTGCCACCAGTGGTACAAGAAGTTCATGACGGAGTGTCCGTCTGGCCAGCTCACCCTGTATGAGTTCAAACAGTTTTTTGGCTTGAAGAACCTGAGTCCATCAGCGAACAAATACGTTGAGCAAATGTTTGAGACATTTGACTTTAACAAGGTAAATATTGTCCTTCCCACTTAGCCCGTGCAGGGACCGGCTGTGCTCTGCTCCCTGCGTGTGATGGTGTGCGGTGTATTTGTGTGTGTGCAATACAGATGTGTATGTAAGTACGTATGGTCTGGTGCTCTAGATTGTAAAAGTTATGTAAGGCAAAAAATGTCAGCAAAACCTCCTCAGCTGCCGACTGCTCTGGGAGAATATAGACTTCTTTCAGAATTTATATTTTCCTTTTGGTTTAAAATTATTGAAATAGTGGGGGTTTTATCTGGTAGCCTGTGATCCCTTTAAAATGAAGTGCCCTTTAATCCTTAAATATCGAATGTTGTGACAGCAAAGAACAAGCGAGCAGCGTGAGAACAAGCGCTGCATTCATGCAGAAACAGTGAGTTCCCGAGCCATGCAGCGTGGCAGGAGCTATGGTTTACAGAACAGCGTGGGTTTGTTTTTCTATTGTTTTAAATTATAACCGGATTACAGTTTCATTGATTTTATTACATGTGCTCAGTCCCACATGATAAGGAGCTCAGGTCCCTTGCTCCCTGCGGAGAGGCTTTGCACCCCAGGCTGTCGCTGAGCCGGAGCCCCGGAGCAGGGCAGTCCCGGAGCACCTGCACACCTTTGGGAGCACGGTTTGCCCAGCTCAGGAGCCGAGCCAGTGAAGCAGATGGATGCTGTGTCTCCGAGAGGAAACAACATCCTCCTTTACTTGCAAATGATTTGAAATTGCACCTCGTGAGATGAGAAATTTATTTTATGACAATCCGAAGGGTTTAGTGGGCTTAATCCCACCAAAAATAAGACAGTTCCGGTCCTAAATCCCTTAGGTGTCTTGCTTGTGCCTTGGCCCTGCCTGAAGAGGGAATTGGTGTGCAGGAAATCCTGCTGGCGGGGGCTCAGGAGCTATTTATACCTAATCTGGCTCCCGCAGCAGTGGGATAAAGCAGATGATCTCTTCTTGAACCGGCCCCATGCTCCGGTGGCTCTGTTCATTGACAAGACTGGTTCATTCTCTAACGAAGGCTGTTTGTGGTTTGTAGCAGGTACCATTGCTCTCCAAAGTGCTTTGTGCCTTCATGGTGTGTGCCATCCACACGCTGTGTGGAGGCACTAGGCACTTTAGCAGGCTTCCTACAGGCTGTGAAGGTCATGGGGCAACGTCTGGGGGCAGGTTTCTGGCACGTGAGCTCACCCCGGCAGCTTTGCGTTGGTAACCTGGCTGGAGAGCAGTCTGCGGGTCCAGCCGAACGTCTCTTAATGCTGTGGCGTGAGCTGGTCGTGAGCAAACACTTAGGAGGAAAGTCAAAGATAAAACTGTTTGTGCTTTTGACGTGATCAAACGTGAAGCAGACACACAAATGGCAGAGGGACAGAGCAGCGCCTGCCCGGCCTGAGATGTCAGCAACATGCTGGGGTAACTCCGTAGTTCACTCCTCTCCCAGAGGTCTG